>NC_136014.1:21532860-22771610 GCF_048128805.1 Centroberyx gerrardi
AAGAGGATAAACAGATCTTGACAAAACAGATAACAGACTTGTTATTAACTCTGCCCCCAGATCCTTCACAATCAGCTTAACCAGATTATTGAGTTCGAACCTGAGAGACAGATAGCAAAAAAAAGGTAATTACTTTTGCCACTTCAATGGCTTTGAATAAATGTGATATATTTCTGAATAGATGTTTATATTTATGGCTGGATATAAAAATTACACAGGCTCAGTCTGCTAATGTAGTAGCTGCTTGAAAATGCACGTAACTGGCTCTCGGCTCATGCTGTCCATCTCTCTTTTAACCGTCTTTCATTGCAATCTCTTCTGCTGCTGTTTGAAAAACTGGTCGAATGCTTAAAGAGCAAAATTCAGACCGTGCATTTGAGGCATCTTGTTTTCCCTGTTTTGAACTTAAAGATGTTACGTGTAGCATTTTGAGTTTCTCAAAATTAAGACCACATTTCCCATAAACCCCGCTGCCTGTTACAAAGAGGATGTGTGTTCTTGCCCCCCCCCCTCCGTCTCCCTGGCGTTGTTCTCCCATGCATTTGTTTTGAAGAGAAAGAAGAAGAATAAGAGCCAATAACTGCTTTAGTGAAAGTGTTATAAAGTTGTGTATTACTTGCAAAGTAAAATGGTTCCTGTTTTGTGCCGTAAAGCAATCTAGCAGCTTTCCTTCCCAAGAGGCTGCCAGTCTTCTCGTTGATGGTCTCGTTTGTTTATGGTAATCATACTAACATCTCAGTGTTAATGTGGTAATGATTTATTCATGCATTTTCATGACTGTGGGTGTGCCAGTGCCATCAATAATAAGCTTGACCTCAACAATCACACCCTTTTTATTCCTGACCTAAGGCCTCTCCTTACAGCATGAGTATTACCAGATGAGGTCAGTAATTTGATTTTGCCCATGAACATCAGTAATTTTAATCAATCATCTGGACGTTAAAAAAGTTACTGAGGACTGTAATCCAAGGACACAACGCCAGATGCAGATGCTGCACTCTTTTCCACTATTTTCTCTATTTTTCTTGGCACCAAACTGTGCTTAAATGCACTCTCTCTTCCATTTATTGCTGATTTTATATTCTACTTGTCTTTTCTCCTACTGAATCTTATTAGTTTTGCTGCTGCAACAACATAATTTCCCCACGGGGATCCTTAATCATCCAATCTAAACATGCTGCTCTACCCCGCCAGTGTGCACCAGTATGCAACTCAGTAATTGCGTGAAACACCAGACGTCGATCCGGACAGGATTAAAATGACCTCAGGACCCCAGAGTTAACTCAAAATACAGCACCTTATTTCAGAAAATAATAATTTCTCTCCTATAATTCAACAAAGCATATCGAACAATCAAGATTTAACGCTGCCGAGCACCGAAAGCGCACTAGTGAACTACAATGACCATAATTCATTGCACATACATAAAAGTCAGATAATATTACAATGCCATGAGAGACTTTAGTGCCTGGAAAAACTGGGCTCGCTAAATGAAACGTCAATAGCAGGTCGCCAATAATAATCTATGATCATGGGAAGGCTTCACCCTCATAATCATAATCCAAAGTGACACTGTGAGTGTAGAGACGTTGATCCATTGGTCTGTTCTATCAATCTATTCTGTGTGTTTCAGACTCAAGCTGTGGTCTCTCATGGCCCCAAGCAGCCTGGAAAGGCCATGTGGCGTCAAACCACAGTAAGCTGCTGGTCTACAACACCAGCAGGCCGCTGACTGACTCTCAGGAACGTTTTAAACTCTTTTAGACCCCAGAGTGAATTCTAGACCAGGCCCACGCCTTACAGGATTATTTCTCATACATTTTCTTCCAATACAAATATCGAAATAAAAAATATGTGGGAAGTGAACTACAGGTTTCATTGTTCCAGCAGATCAGATGCTGTAGCTCATTTTGATAACAAAGTCTCCTAATGTAAAAAATGAAATATGATTAAATTTATGTCTAAATTATGAAGAGACACAATTAGGGCAAAGTGACAGAAACAAAGTTAAGTCTATTTGTTGCAGTTGAGGACTGTAAAAACCCTCTAGTAGCAGCTGCGCAGTGTAACTTGTCTAGAAGGTTAAATAAGCATCAGGGAGGATAAAGATAAATATGAACTCAGATCCCTTTGGAATAATTTATCACAAAGATACTTCTCTTGCCAAATTTTCCAGACTGGAGTCCTGTGAGGAAACAAAAGAAAATCTTCTAATGTTCTTCACACCAGTTTTTGAAAAAAAAGGCGAGCAAAGCCTCTAGTTGCAGCAAATTAAACAAAATATGTATTATTGATGAAGCAATTAAAGCATAATAACAATTTCAATGTGGCTTAAAAATGATTTGGTTGTGAAACAATTTGTTTTTGTGCCTGTCTGTCTACATCTGTTAAAGCCTGTTTTGATGTTTCTTTTAATAGCAGCAGCGCTGAGTCCAAGACAATAAAGTTTATTTTATCTTTTTAATATCAGACGACTTCATTCCCCTCAGACTCAGAATAATTGGCTGCAACTTCAACAAGTGAATTAAATTACCACTGCTACACAGAAAATGTGAAATATAAAAGACATAAAAATAGAGCAGTTTTTCCCCAAAGCATGTACTTAAAAAAAACACTTGTGCTTTTATCATGCTAAAGTATCCAAAGAGGAATTGTTTTAATGCTGAAAGGAGCACAAGAACCAAAGCTGGAACCAAACCAGTAATGGATGTATCGCTAATTATGACTGCTAGGGAAGCGCTGAATTGAACTGCATCTCAATGACACTTGCTGACACTCAAATTTTTTATCTATTCTGACACCAATCGATGGTAAACTGAGGCAGGTTGTATCGCAAAATATATGTTGTGAATAACAAAAGCATATCTGAAGTGTTTATTGCATGCCACAGCCTTTTATTAAGTGTCACTGTGACTTTCAAGCTATCAACATCCACTTGCAAAAAACATTTCACAGTGAGGCGATGTTGCAAACATAGCGCCCGAGACCATCCAACCATCCATTTTGCATCCAATCTGATTGTGGCGACACTTAAATTCTCTTTCAGTGATAAGACAGCATAAATCTTTTCTGAATAGATGCGGGTGAATGCATCCTCTCCACGATAACAGACTAACCTATGATGCAGATGTAGAAGGCTGCAACGATGTCGGCCTCTTTGGAGAGTCTGGAGGCGAAGGGGTCGCCGTGGAGGAGGTAGTGGGGGACGTACGTGGGGCGCGGCCACGTCTCGTTCTCCATCACAGCCATCGCTGGGGAATGTCGGAGGCTTCCTGTGGAGCGGAGGAAGAGATGAGACAGTGTGGCAGCTTATTGAAACTGGATAACATTCACACACAGGCAGCCAGGTAAACAGGACACACATACTTGCACAAATATACCTATACATGCACAGAAACTTTCCTGTACTATGTTTATTACCTTATTACCTTTCCTGTACTGCCTTGGCACTGTTCTGCCAATTGCTGCTGTGACACCGAATTTCCCCTAGGCGATCAATAAAGTGCAATCTTGTCTTATCTTATCTTATCTTAACTTAAAAAAACACACGCACACAGGCATCCATAAACACATACAAATTTGTACACATACACACAGGAAAAAATGTACTCACACACACACACACACATCCTCGTACTTCTATCCTCATGAGGACCATCTATTGATTATATTCATTCCCTATCACCTAACCCTAACCTTAACCCTCACCACTACATGCCTAACCTTAACCTAATCCTAATTGTAACCTTAACCCTAAAACCAAGTCCGAACCCTAAAACAGCCCTTTGAAGAAGTGAGGAACGACCAAAATGACCTCACTTTGCAAAAATGTCCTCACTCTGAACGTTTAAAACTTAAAAAGTTTTCACAAAGATAGAACTACAGGTACACACACAAACACACTGGGATTACTATACTTGTGAGGACCTACATTGATTACACTCATTCCCTAACCCCTAACCCTAGCCTGAATTATCTGAACCCTAAACACAAATCCTAACCCTAAAGTGAGGGCCGGCAAAATGTCCTCACTTTGGAGGATTTTCCACATCTTTCTATCTTTGTGAGGACATTTAGCTCTCATAGGTATGGAAATACACACACACACACACACACACACACACACACACACACACACACACACACAAAATCAAACATAAACACACACACACACACATTAGCACAAGCACACAGTACATCATGACATCCCCCAGTCAGAAACAGATGTCAGAGGTGTCAGCAGGAGACAGTCTGGCTCACTGATGTCACTGTAGAAAATGTTGTTTCATCTGTTGATTAAATTCAATTGAAGTATGCTTGATACAAATGAGATTGGCTCATTGTTTTAAAAACAGAGCAACAGTCTTGCATTAAAAAAGGATCAAAAACACACTTGGCAGCACAAGCCAGATTGCTATGGTATGTTTTGGAAGTGGGTAACGCAAAAGTACTCTAATTAGCTATCAATAGACAGAGAAGCTCATCTCTAGTGGCTGGGATGGCTGATCCTCCAAAAAACAGCCAGCAAAAACTATACTTTGTGACACAATATAATACTAAAGCGAACGAAATCAAACAGATCATCAATGATAATTGGGAAATCATAGAAAGTGACCCTCTCCTTCAAGATGTGTTCCCATCAGCACCGATTATCAGCTACAAAAGAGCACCCACTATAGGAGACAAACTAGTCCACAGCTACTTACCAGGAGACAAGAAAGGTACCTGGCTTGATCAAAGACCACAGGGTTTCTTTAAGTGTGGAAGATGCAACCACTGTGCCACTATGCATCAAACGAATACGTTCAAAGATGTCCACACAAACAAGATCTACAGAATTAAAGGATTTATCAATTGCAACACAACCCATGTGATCTACTACCTACACTGCCCTTGTGGATTTTTCTATGTGGGAAGAACAAAAAGAAAACTCAAAGAGAGAGTTGCCGAGCATAAATACGCTATCCGAATCGGAAATGAAGACTATCCAATGGCAAAGCACTATAAACAGCACCATGGAGGAGACAGGTTGAAAAAGCTGTTGCAAAGGGAATCTTATTGGATCTTCAACCTAAGAGTCATCAAGAATCCAGGCTTAAATGAAGAACTTGATTTTGTCCCTTATCTGTAACTTTGAATATGTATATGGTCGGTCTGACCAGAGGCACAGCAGGCCAACAACTCGCCTCTTGTCAGATGTCAGTTAATTGGCTCGCCTCTTGTAGATGTCAGTTAATTGGCTCGGTGTTTGAAGTCTCTCTCTCACTTGGAAAGCCTCCACTGCAGGTTTACTTCATTCAAATTGGAGGGAGCTGCTTCATTCAACAGTTCTCTCTCTCTCTCTCTTCTCTTCTCTTCTCTCTATTCTGCAGAGCTGCTCTTCTCTCACGTTCCTCTCTCTCTCTCTCTCTCTCTCTCTCTCTCTCTCTCTCTCTCTCTCTCTTCTCTCTTCTCTCTCTCTCTCTCTCTCTCTCTCTCTCTTCTCTCTCTCTCTCTCTCTCTCTCTCTCTCTCTCTCTCTCTCTCTCTCTCTCTCTCTCTCTCTCTCTTTCTCTCTCTCTCTCTCCTTATCAGCTGCACTTTCTCTCCGCTGAATAACCCTAATTCATTCCAAACATTCAACATGTCTGATTCTTCAGATATTTTGAATAATGGTTGTGAGATGTTTTTTTGTGAACTGCAGCTCTATTTGCTTTATACATTTTAACAGATGAGTGTCAGTGAATATCCACCCACTTTTCTGCTGCTGATTGAGCCACACCTGGTGCCAATTTTGTTATCACTAGGTAGCTCTAAATAAGCAAGCCCTTCTACTTGGCTCTATATGCCCTGATGAAGACTGTGTAGTTGAAACGTGTTGGCGTAGCCCATACAATAAAGACTTTTTAACTTTTTCAGCAAAGAAGTGTGCCTTGGAATTTTTTTGGAGGATCAGCCATCCCAGCCACTAGAGATGAGCTGTATTCCCTTCTCTGTCTATTGATATCTAAACCTTGACTCCAACGAGCACCTTTTTTGAAACTTGGTAAGCAAAGCAGCGCTCCTTTAGCTTCATTCTACTCTAATTAGTTACTTTTAATAAAGAGTAACTACATCACTAGTTAATTTTTAAGATATTATCAAAGTAAAGTAACTAATTACTTTTAAAGGTAACATTCCCCACCACTGTTCTGAAGTCACGATGGCACTTGGTTGTGAATCACAGGTCTAATACGGAGCTATTTGGGAATCCTTCACATGAAACCGTTTTTGAGCATCTGGTTTAACAATGATGTATACCTTATGCATAGTAATGCAGGCACATGCATGCCTACCGCCTGCATGAGCGCACACACACATACACACACAGATAAACACACTGCACAGCAAGCAAACAACAAAAAACAAAAGAATGGGATACAGAAATTGTTCTTTGCTGTCCTATACGCTTGAGTCAGTTCATGACCTATGCATTGCCTTGCTCTCCTGTATTTCCTGCATGTTGTATGCTCCAATAAAGCAGAAATGCAATAAAAAAATCTCAAAAGGCAACAGAGGAAAAGACAACAATATAAAGCACAGAAAACAGCACACGTTTATATTTACACAGACACATGCACACTACACTACACACACATGCCAGAAAGCTTGATGTTAACTCCATTTCCTTTTGAGAGGTACTTGTCCATCCCCTTTCCTACAAAACCAAGGGAACTCGTCCTAAGAATCAATTTCTGTCACTCTATTAAATGGAAATGCTTTTCTAAATGAGCACATTAACATAACGTATACCAGGAAATTACTTTGTTCCTGTACTGTACTTGTTTTTATGTAAGTCTGATAAATGATTTTATTTAAGTGCATCGAGTGCCTTCTAGTTATTTAATGAACATGGCAGACCATTTTTCTGTCCCATGCAAAAAAAAAACACACATCGATCATAGGAAATTCTTTCAGTCCATTCAATCTGTTCAAAAGTTCAAGTTTGTTTATTTCTATAGCTCTTTATCACAAGCATGTCTCAGAGGACTTCACAGAGAATGAGCCTAACTAGATCTAACTGAACAACAATCAACATCAGGAAGAGCAAGACACACAAAAACAGATTTTAGTCCAATTGCTGACAGCCTACTTTGATTCCTTGTCTAAAGAGTCTGGATACTGTCTCGCTCTGACCAACCACACTAAAGCCACAGAAAAAGACGACCATTCATCTACAATTTAAACAGCATTCCTGGGCAAACCCTCCGCTGGACTGGATGAAGCACTGTCTTTTGACTTGGATGCCTTTTCTCCTGCTCTTTTTGCTTAGGCGCCACAAAGGATACCACATGCCAACAACTAAGTCATCTGATTGGTCAAAAAGCCCTAATCGCACAGGACCGGTATTATGTGGGGTCCTCATGTAATTAATGAATTAATCCCCGACCTCGCACAGGAGAATGTCATTCGCTGAAATCACTGATGCCCCAAATATAATTACATAAGGTCAAGATTTTACATTTCATCATTTCCAGATTTAGCAAATCAAAACCTGACATTTGTGCCGAAATGCATTCATAACCTTCCTCTATAATCCACTGCTGCCTCCATTTTTCTGCCTGTTAATACAAATCACTTGACATCACCAGGCAATATTAGTCCCTTAGGGCTAAAGATGTATTCCTCATGTGCTGATAATTCCCATGAAGCTTTGCAAGATTTGTACCTTTTACGTCACTGTCATACAATAATTACAGAAACGCCCTCTGGGGTATTATTGGTATGAAATGACCCGTACCAACGCTTTTCCCTCCTGCAGCTCAGGGCAAGCCGCTGTTGAAACGGCACTTATTCCATTTGGCTGTGCAGGTTAAGGCTCACATTGGGCTGACTGCCTCATATATTTCTGACCTTTTAATCTCTTATGAGCCCAAGCTCAGCCTGCAGATCCTCAGGCAGGGGCTTGTTGGTTGGTCCTCAATCTAGGATGAAAACAAAAGGGGACAGAGCTTTTTCCATCAAGGCCCCTAGACTGTGGAATGACATGTGTCTTCCTTTAAATCGCTTTTAAAAACACACTTTTTTTTAGGTTTGCTTATACCTGAATTATGTAGACTCCCTTTGTTCTTCAAATTGCTCCTCCTGGGGGGAGCAATTTGAATTTGAATGCCACACAGAAAAATAAAGGTCCAAACCGCAAATGGTTCTTCGGAGTGATGCCATAGAAGAACTATTTCTGGTTCTACAAAGAACCATTCAAGAATCTTTCTTCTTTATTCTTAGTTACTGGATAGTTGATGATGGCTTAAATGTGGAAAATAACCAAACCCCTCCATAGTATATATTGTGCAATTGCAAATGAGGCTATACAAGGGCAGATAAACAAAACCACAATGCAGGTGTCTAAGCAAAGGAGTGCAGAAATTATTCTTTAAAGAACCTTGGTCTGAAAGGTTCTTTGTGGAACCAGAAATGGAGCAACCATATTCGGTTCCAGTTCGCACCTTTGCTTGTGAGTGCTGCTTTTTTTTATTTTAATATTTGAATGTCTCTGTATTCTCTACTTTTATTGTCTTATCCTTTGTGAAGCACTTTATAACCTTGTTTTGAAAAGCGTTATGCGTTAAATAAAGTTATTATTATTAAGTTATCATTATATTATTACTTGAGCCTACAGCGCTGAGACATGGCGAGGGACATGGCTGCCTCCTGGGCATTAGTCAGAGGAACATCAGTGAATGATGTCCGCTCCTAACACATTCAAAATGTTCCGGCGTCTGGATGTGACACATGCATACAGTATATCTGCGTGATCTGAAGAGCTCTACTGCCTCTTTCTCTTGGGCAAAATGTGATTTTATATCCCCCCATATGACTTCAGTGCCACCAAGTAATCAGATTGAAAGGAAAGGGAAAATAGGTTATGTATAAAAATCCTGGTTCCCTGATGTAAGGGAAGAAAGTACAATGATGCTCGGTCTCTCTGACACCCCGAGAGACCGCTCAGAAAATTGTCGGGTTGAACTTGTGTGTGTATATCACATAATTACATCCTGGGGAGAGTGTATTTACGCAACAGGTGTGATTGTAGCATCTGTGAAGGCACAACTCCCCGTACGACTTCCATTGCACATCATTCCCTTCCTTCAGGGGTTATATACATAATCTAATATACTTCAAGGGTAACTTCGGTATTTTTCAACCTGGACCCGATTTTCCCATCTTTTTGTGTCTAAGTGACTAAAGGGGACAACAATTTTTGAAATTGGTCCAGTAACTGTGTGTAACCAAGTCTCGCTCAAGTCTCATGAGAGTTGAGTTGTTGCAGGAAGTTACACACAGACCGGATCAAGCGAAAGGTAAAACGTTTCATTTCTCTGTAGGGTCCCTTCCATAATGTTGTCAGACACTTAAAATAACAATCTGAGCCTGTCAGTGGCAAAAACAAGCACTTTTAGTGGACGTACATTGACGGTGCGATTTGCCCCGTTGGATTACATTTCAGCTCGTTTCGCAGCTGCTGGCTGAAGCGATCTCGCTCAATACTGGACCAATTTCAAAAATTGTTGTCCCCTTTAGTCACTTAGACACAAAAAGATGGGAAAATAGGCTCCAGGTTGAAAAATACCTAAGTTACCCTTTAATGGAGTCTGTGTCATAAATCAGCAGGTGGATGTAACACGGCTAACCTCATGCGATCTCCCACAGCACCTTTTGTAAGACATGACACAAGAAATCCAAATCTATTTAAGGATAAGAGGTGACATAAAGAAATATGAAGCAAGGCAAACAACTCCAGGATCTCATCTTTGCTTAATGGACAGACTGTAGGACATGCAAGACATGAACTTTAAACAGTTAAGTGGTGTTTTTCATATCTGAGATGATGTTCAGTGCAGTCCTGAGTGATTTGATGCCATTTGATGGATGGATCTTTATCCAAAATGCCAGCAGAGTGTCAGCAGCTCACAGCAAAGTGAATTTATTAACCCAGCCACAGCTGGCAGCAAAGCTGACTAGGATTGAAATTCTAGGAGGTTAAGACCCTCATGGAGAAGGGGAGGCAAGTTCCCCTTTGATTTATATTTATATTCAACTTAGTTTTAACATGGAGGTTATTCGGCACTTGACCGCCACGAAAACCAGAATATAAACTAATCACCAAGATCGGATGCAGCTGGAACGAGTTTGTAGCGTTCTGATTCATTTTTTTGGTCCGGCTTTTTAGAACATAATTTCGCCAAATTGCATTTTTATTGATAGAAGAGAACATAGCGGAGGGATACCATTTAGGAGAGATAAATGAATAACCCCCATGTTAAAACTAAGTGGAATATTGCTTTAATGCTTATCTCTAGAGTTTTCTGAGGTAAATATATCCAAATTTTAAAGGGATACCAGGGACCTTGCAGAGGGGCACTGGGTCTTGTGGGAAATTTTTATTTACTTAATTTGGATCAAAAGCATATCTGTAAGGGAGTAGACGGGCAAGGGATGAGGGAGTAGACACCATTAATTACCGGGAATGGAAGAAAGACCTTGGGAAAGGTAAACAATGGTGTATCAAAGAAGAAGGAAAGTTTAGGGGAAGACCCACAATAGGAGGAGTGTGCAGAATAGCATAAAAAGGGATGCGTTAAAGAATAAAGTTCAGTTGCTCCATGGACCAGCTCGGTTTACATGTACTCTGTGTGATTTTGCAGTAAACCTATATCATATTGAACTCTACTGGATTTGTCTGGATTATTTAATTAAGAAGTGTGGTAGAGGACCTGAAGACATCTGGCCCAACTGAAGGTTTTTCTCCCACAGTCTGGTCTGATCCAGCTTTGTCATTTGCATGCTCTAAATACCTGCATGACGTCTTCTATACAAGACTGGTTTCAGCTTAATAAGGTGTATGGAATCAAGACACATCCTCCAATTCTGTCTGGTCTCATATGTGTGATAACATCACATGAGTTAACAAGACACTATATTATACAAACACTGAATGATGAGAAAGGAGAAAACCTACACTCAGTGAATGGTTTATTAGGTACTCTCCATTTGCAAACATGTATTGCTCCTGCAGGCAGTAAGCCATGTGACTGCAGATTGCGATGTAAAGCAGGCTCACAGGCAGCAAAAGATTCAGTTAGTGTTCAATATAATGTTAAAATGGAGAAAACAACTGACCTACACGCCATCAGTCATCAGAGTTTGATGCCATCACAAGTGAGAGAAACAAGGAAATACATAGATAAGGACATACTATCACAAAAGTCTGATTCTAGTCTTAAAGTCTAGAATTCTGCACCCCAAGATATTTCAAGCTCCGTTACAATGAAGTTTGATCACAGAAGATTTTTCAGCTATCTAAAACATTAACAGTAAACTTCAGGTTTTGGTGTCAGTCCCTCAGAATCAAAGAGCAAGGGCTTCTTTCTAGACTCACTATTTTGCACTGACGTTCAACAATCATACAAGAAGAAATCCATCGAAGAGGCAGAGAGACCAATTTCTCCACTGACAGTAGCCTCAATAGACCAGAATGCAATGCAGCCACAAGACATGTTGCATTTTTTGGGGGGCGCAACTCTCGCTCTCTCTTCCTATATCATCGCTCTCTCCACCTACACATATACGCCCATACGCCCACTTTTGACAGAAAACAAGTTCACACCCCTTTTCTGGACGTTGTCACAAGCCATTCTGGGAAATGTAGGAAATCACTAACTGACGTAGAAGTAGACGAGGCAGGTTGAGGGAAAGTGGGGACACCGAAAAAGCAAATTACAACATTTCTTCATAAAACCCTGCAATGCACTGAACATCACAGTTAGGACTGAGTAACAAGCATATTCTCCAGTAACACAAGCACCTTCCATGTGACATGCCCATGCAGGCTCACATTCATTTCATTCGTTGGCTGGACTTGATGAGAGGGGGGTGTGGGTTTGTGTGAGGGAGGAAGAGCTGATGACACACCTGTGGGCGACTGGGTTAATGGGACAGTTTGTGAACGTCAGAAGAAGGAGGCTTGTGGAACTCGGATTCCGCTTGTCGTTTCTGTGGTTATGAGGACTTTTCATCGAAATATTCACTACTACCAGAAACATCCAACTACAAAAAAACCTGAACGCTAAACCTGGAATGAAACATCTCGTCCAGCCAAAGCACTCACACACACACACACTCTATTGGTTAGGACCTGTTAGTCAGTCTAGGTCCTTAACATCACAAACTGATGATATCTAACAGTGTATCCAAGGCTGGGTTTTTCGATTCAAACGATTATTGTGGATTTGCATGTGACAGAGCAACAAACGTGTCCCCAAGGCTCATAATAGCTGTCATCTCTCTTGTGTCATGTCTGCTCTTTGATTTCACTGTAGTGGCAGGCAGAGAAGCCTTAACATTACTCTAATTGCTAGAAACACCTGGAATATCTCAGTACATATAATATAGGCCAGTTATCCCGTTAATTAAGATTTTCACTGAATTTAGTCAATGACAGAGCAAGTGGGTGGTGGGTGGTGGGTGGTGGGTGGGGGAGGCAGATGATGATCAATTAAATAGATGTTTCTTTCCCGGTTACCCAGCAACAGTTCACCAAGCCTCAAAGGTGCTGTGAACTTCCTGCACCTAATTACCAAACAGCATTTTATTTTCCTTAAGTGGTCTCACTCCAATCATAAAGCCTGGAGTTTCCCTGGAATGGAAAGAGAAATCTCATTTTTAGCCCTAAGTTGTCCAAATCTGACCTTTTCGGCTGTTTTTTTTACATGGAAATAAAACACTGAATGCAGGTCATAAACAGACTCTCTGTTTCAGTAGATAATGTGGCCAATGACAATGCCTCTTATTTAGTAAGAGGCTTAAATTTGATGTACCATTGTTAATCAGACAGCCAAGTCTTTCAATGTCCACTATAACAAAGAGTAAGATCCCCAAACTCCTAAAAGAAGATCCTAAAACTTATAAAGAAGTGAATTTCTGGGTCGAATTTCCTTTTTTCTTATGCAACACTAGGATATAATTCTTCTCAAGTGAAACAACTGCATTTGCACAGTGCATTTAATTAGTCTGGTTATGTGGATTGTTCAATACCATGACCATCTAATGCAGTGTGAGACACTCTGTGATGTGGAAATGAGGAGGTGAGATCTAACAGAGGCTGGACCAAACACACAGCTACTGTCGTAGCATCGCCTCCAATACTCCATCAAACATCAAAAGAGAAATGTTCGCCACACAGAAAAGCATGAGCTGGAATGCAAAATCCCCATCACTTCAAACAGTATATAAAACTATATATATTCAATGTGCGAGAGGATAGTGTCTAGCCCTATTACAAAGCTTTACAATGGATTATTTATTTATTTGTTTGGGGGAACTGAACAGAGCAGAGCTGAACAGAGGAAAAACAGAGTAGAATAGAAGAGAATAGAGCAGAATAAACACAACAGAGCAGAACAGAACAGTGCAGAGCGAAGCACAAACGCATCAGAACAGAATTCACAAGAATGCATTGTAAATGTCAAGGTGTCAAACATGATTACATAGCTTTGTATGGAGAGAAATAAGCTGTTTCCCCGCGGTACGTCGCTGCAGAACAGCAGCAGTCCATTCTGTCAGTTCTACACAGTAATGCTGTTGATTCATGTGCTGTACCTGCAGGCTACTTTGCCTCCTGATGCTTGACTAGAGACTATATAGACTAATAGAGACTATAAGAGCCGCGTTGTTGGATGCTGTGAGCGCCGAAGAGACATTATAAAACATGTCACGAGTCAAACTGGATTTGTTTTATGGTCCTGTAATGTATTTTTTCTATGCGTGTAGTTCCAGAGAACCATTCATACGTTTAAAGGATCTGAGATTTTCCGCAAAATTAGCCTGCAAAATGCAAAATGTCATGATCTACACCAAAGTCGTTAAGCATTTTTACATGAAGAAGATGTCAGTTTGAACTGGAAATCACAAGACCTCTGAGTTTGAAAATAAACAGCAATTCATTTTTTACTTTCCATAACTGTAGGAATTATGGACATGGCAGATTTGTATTGGATTAAAGTTACAGATGCCATTGGTAATAATTGAAATGACTGGACCTTCTGCAGTAAAACTGATCCAGTTGGAATAAGGGTAGGGTCAAGAGGTGAAAGGTGCAGTATAGTTAGACTGTACCAAACTATATATTCACATATACACACACTTCTGTTTGCTCTCCAATGTTTTACTTGCTGAGCTTCAGGAAAACAAAGAAAGATTAAAGCAAGTTAGTCTACAGTAGTGCGCAGTGGACCTACTTATATATGCTGTAGTGTAGTTAGTTTAGTTAGAAACATAGAAGCAAAGTGATAAAAAAAACAGTGACAAAATATGATGATATAAAACAGATGCGAATTACTAATTTGTGCAGGTGAGATAAAAAATTTAAAAAAAACACAAGAGACTTATAACAACACCTCACCTCCAGACAAACAAAAGTCAGAAACAAAGAACTAAAGTAGAACCCAGGGAAACGAGCTTGTGAACTGACGGTTGCCGGTTTGAGTCCACGGACCGGCTGGGATGATCTGGGTGGGGAAAGTGAAAAAGAAACATACTCCCCTCCCTCCCTCAAAGACTGAGGTTGTACTGGGCAGCTTCCATGCCTGAATGGGTGTAACTGTATGGATGTGAAGCAGGGCGTTGCTGAAAAAAACGCATGCATGCCCAACATAATTTCCCTGGATAAGTAATGTTTAAAAAACATCTCAAGTGCATCCTGGAGGCTCAGTTGGTAAAAGTGGTTCAAGTCCAACCTCAGATCTTTGTCTCGGGTCGTCCCCCTCTGTCTTTCCTGTCTCTCTCTACTGTGCACTATCAAATAAACACAAAAACACAAACAAAACTTTAGGTAATCTGATTATTAAGCATTAAGTGATCTATTTTGTTTATTGACCTATATCAGCGATCAGTAGGAATTACAACACTGACTGAACTTATCTCCTGCACAAGTCTCTGAGGGGAGTAAAAATCTGGCTCATCGCTCCTTTAAGAACCATAACAGATTTCATTGGGGACAGAAGCTGATGTTGTGCCTTTTATGAGCCTCTGATGATCATAAAGTTGATATATAGGGAAAGAAAGCTTGAAGCAAGCTATGAAAAGTAGACCACATCCATGCTCATGCACACACACAACCATGCACACACACAGTCATGTTCTTTCTGGGTTAACTTCAGTTAAGTCAGAGTAAGATCTTTACCTGAACGTTATTCTAGTTGCTCAGAAAAACATACTCAAGTAGTTACTTTCAAGCAACATCAAATCAAATCAGATTGTGTCTAAAAATAATGCATTACTCTAAAAATCATATCAAGTGCAGTAAAGGGAATAGCTTTAAGTTTTGAAGTTACCTGGATCTCAGGCCTGAAACCTTTGCCTAATAGATGAGAGTGGGAGCTTTGTGTTTGAGCAGAAACAGTAAGGGTTTCCCAGAAGTTACAGTAGTAATACTTATACTGGAATAAAATAGTCCTGTACTTTTTCCACCTCTGCTGAAATTGGTAATTGAAGAAATGTATTAAACATTATTAAATGTCTTTTGAAAGTCTCTGGGATCATTTGAAGCATTTGAAGATACTTTCAGACTGATTTTGATTCTATTTGTTGAATAATGTCAAAATAAACAGGGGTTTAATGCAGTGGGCCCAGAACATAGCCTAATTAAGTGTATTTTATTAAATTGCTGTCTTATATTACTGCATATACTGTGTTTTGTTTTTTTCATGTGAATGTCCATCATCTTTTAATGCATATGACCAAACAAATTTCCCATCTGGGAATAACAACATTCACCTGTAGGCTACCTGTACCTGTAAATGTACGACTGCAGTGGTTCATTTAGTCCAAAATTTGCACACAGTGACAATTAGGCTAAACAAGCCCCAATTGAGATGAACTGAAACTGAAATAAAGTTGAAAAAAATACTAATCAATACGAAAGAGTACTAATCTGGATGAAGATCAGAGCTGCTATAGGCCTAGTTGTGAGGTGAAGTATAATGAATAAAGATCTAGACACAATCCTTATTCCAACTCTAAACAAAAGGATGCCAAATTATGTACAAAAAAAAAACAGAGGATTTCTTTCATTCTCGATTTGACTGACTGGCAGACTCCTTGATGCAGTAGCTGTACTGTAGCCTCAGCATGACTTCTAAATGTTCTAAATATTTTCGAGCTTTACATTACATTACATTGCATTTACATTAAGCAACTGAGTCAAACAGCAGTTTGAGATGTGATGTGATGACATTTTTTTTTCATCATGTTGCACGCTTCAAGAAGCCATGAGAATATAATTTATATATTGAGGCTTTTCCCTCTGATTCATGCTGCCTTGAGTGTGAAAATATCTACACTTCCAACATCTCACCCACCATATGAAACATCACTGTAATATTCCCACAGCATTCCTATAGGGACTTATTGTGTGTCTGCAGCACTCAATAGTGAGTTTATAGTCACCTTATTATACTTTTTCAGTATTTATATTTCCTATGGTATCACTATAATGTCCATATAGTATTCCTATACGGACTTAAACTGTGCCTGTTAGTCAATTGTACGTTTATAGTGATATTATTGTAATTTATGGTCTATTTTACCTGTGATTGATACCTGTGGTATCAATATAATATTCCAATAGATGTTTGTGTGTCTGTGGTACTCAATAGTGAGTTTTTATCTCCTATGGTTTTACTATAATATTACTTCTATCACATAATATTCCTATAGGATCTTATACAATAGTTTTGCTGTGAAATTTGCACAGTAGCCTTCTAAAATGTATTATAGCGTTAACTTAGTTCTTTTTTCTTGGGCATGCAGTGACTTGCTGCTGACAGTTTTCACAACAAGCATCAGATCAGATGGAGAGAGGGGAATGGGGGAGGTAGGAGCTAAACCAGCTAAATTTGTTTTAAATGTAATTAAACTAAATTGGCAGTTGACATGTTGCTGCATAGATGTTTCAGTGCTTCTGAAGGCAGAGTAACCAAGCTGGCAAGGATAAGTAAACATGCAAACTAGATCTGAAGGACATCAACTCTAACAGGGACTTATGCTGTCTGTGGAAGGCTATTACATTTACAGAAGGCTGTTACAGTTACCTTATATTAGTAGCCGTGTGTTTTTCCCAATAGTATCACTATAATATTCCTATAGGGACTTATTGTGTGTCTGCAGTACTCGATACTGAGTTTATAGCCACCTTATCGTACTTTATGGTAAATTATTCTCCTATAGTAGGCCTATTACTATAATAATCATATAATATTCATTATAGGATTTCCATAGTTCTTTTTCGTGAGGGAATGAACTGAAAAAGAAAACAGTTTATTCTAAGGTGAAGGTTTAGTTGTCACTTGCCTTTTTATCATCGGTCACCAGTCATTCCGGAGTGAAGTTAAATTCCCACAGGTTTGTAAAACTGTTCCGCTGGATGCTGAAAAATATGTGATTGTCCTGGTAGATGGTTTGTAATATTCCCCGGGGAAAGCTGGTGAAAGTTGCAGGCGCTGCCTTCCTTCTCCAAACTCACTCCGGCCAGAGTGAAGCGCAGAAACGCTCTGCTCCTCTACTGCTGGAGAACAGCGTTAAACCAGCCAGGGTAAAAATATATATATAAATACATCCGGTCTCACTTTTCAAAATAAAAGCCTCCGAGACGAACCTTTCTCTGTTGTCATGTGAAAGCCTTGTAACTCCAATTTCAATTATTTCCATGTTTTAACTTCAGTTGAAGGACTCCATGCTCCTCTATGGGTTCAGCTATTTCTGCCACCTTTGGTCATATGAAACCTTTTTAAAACCCACTGGAGAAACTCAATGCATTGTAGTCAACCTGCAGAGAAGGCTGTTTTCCCTATCTTAGTTTTTTAGTGTAATACAAAGTACCAAAGTGAAAAAAATAGCCTAATAATAATACTTTTAAAGGGCCAATAAGTAATTTATTTATTTATTTTATATATATATATATATATATATATATATATATATTTTTTTTTTTTTTTTTTTTTTTTATTCAATTACAGGCCACTGTAGCTCAAATGAGACTCACTGTGAGACTTCTGTTGAAGGATATCAGTTCTATCAATGTTGCTGCAATCACTACTGGTCACCAGTAGAGTTCAATAAAGGTCATGTCAAGAAAACTTTAATTTTGAAGGCAAATTGCATTATTTCCGGTCTTGTTTGTCTATCTCTGGCTGGCTTGACGCAGCTGTGTTGGAGACGGTCGGTCTCCGTGCACAGACCCAGTGCGCTCCGGCGATGCGCAAAGCGGACTCTATAAGGGCGCAGTGGGGTGGTGAATCCTATCGTTTGGTCACAAAACGGCTTTGTTGTCGACTGGATGACTTCATCCCTACTGTAGCCGAGGATGGGAAAATGCGCAGTGCAGCCTCCACCTCGGATGCCCCCCGCAGAAACTCAAAGTAGCAAAATGCGTCACCAAACCCCTCTCTCTCACATAATCCACATAATCCCAAGATCAGTAAAATAAAAGGTGGGTGAACTGTGATCTCCAGTTGGTGACCATAAGGCAGATAACCACCAAAATTAACAAAAATCAATTATAATTTCAGAAAAGCAGTAGTTTAGGCTATACTCTTTTCCTTAACAGACTCCACCCTCATATATCATCCTTGATGCAACTGCTGCTATGAATTTACATCATGAAGATTTATGTCAGCCTTAAAAAGCTGGGTTTACTCTCCATTTATCCTCTAGTTGATCTGGTGGATGGATGTATAACTTTTTCATGTGAGGTGGGTGAAATAAAACATACGTAGTCTTATGAACCCTGAACGCCCAGCCGCCTACATAAGCTCTTTTTTATATGCCTTAATGTAGTAAATGTCCAAAGAGGCCAATAGTCAAATTACATTAAAATAAGTCAAATGTAAAATATGTGTATCATCCACTAGCAGCAAGGCCAAACATATTTTGTAGAGGACATATGTATTGATTGTTAAAGATTTGGATTTTAAGTAAACCTTTTATGGTTACAAAGAAGTTTTAGTTGTAGCTGTCATATTGTCCTATCAGCTCTCCTGTCCTGTCAAGAGATTTGTCGACCAATTTGAGAATAAGAGTGTGATCACACCTTTTCTATTTGGTCTGAACCATCATGGAAAAGTTTACTTTGATGCATTTTCGCACTTTTTTAATTGATTAAAGGAACTAAAGGAGTAAACGCCTCAGAGTTTAGATAAACCGCTCCAAATATGCTTGGTGTGAAAGCATCCTAAAAGGAAATGAAATCCCATGATGCCATATTTTGTTGTGCAGCTGCACATCTGCCTCTACGTGATTTTGTGTGTGTGTGTGTGTGTGTGTGTGTGTGTGTGTGTGTGTGTGTGTGTGTGAATCAATCAGCCTCAGGTTAGAAGAAGGGGGGGACCATTTCATATTTCACATATTGTCAGTGCCTCAAAGAGCTGCGGATGCTTTTAGGATCACAGCTGCACCTCTCCTTTCAGTTTCACTTTGTGAAGAGGATCAACGGCTTGTAAATAGCTTTCAATTTTACAAATGGCTTTCATTTTCTTCATTGCTCTCTCCTCTCTTTTCCCTTGCCTCTCACTCCCCCGTTACCCCCTTCAGAAAATCCCATTTGCAGCTGCAATAATGAACAGTTTCCAGGCTTAATACTTGTCAGTCTTTATCTGCTTTCCCTGCAGTCCTTTATTCACTTTCTCCTCTCACAGACTGGACTGTATTGCTTTACACTCTCATATGCTCTCACACAGATAGGGTGCGCATAAGCACACACACACACACACACACACAAACACACAAACACACACACAATCACTTGCCTCATTTCTTGGGATTTGTGATGTATTTAATCTCTTGTTTTTGTTTCCTTGTTTTTATCTGTATTTGTGTCCTTCGTTTTCTTTAAGGCACTTTGTGACTAACAGGTTTGGTAGAAGCGCTCTCTAAATAAACTTGAAACTTGGCTAGTCGTTATGCAAAAAGCATCTAATATTCAAAGAATATATATATATAGTATGAATCTCCAGTTCCTCTCTCTCTGCAGCATCTCGGGGCCATACAACGTTAGCTGCAGCATTTTCCTCAACATGCATGTTACCAAACTGGGTTTTCTAGCTGCAGGTTATGAATACAATGACTGCAATCCTTGTTTGAATGCATGGGCATATTGCGCAGACCTGTAATTATAATTATGAAAGGAATTAATTTCAAGGACAAGTAACTATTGTGCCGTAACGTTAATCACACAGACCAAGGTGACATCTCAATTAGAGGGAGTGTGTGCTGATATGAGGCTGCAACAAGGTCCTGGTGCGATGAATACGCTCTTGTGGGAAATTATATAAATATCATGAAGGGGATGCGTGATCTTTCAGTTATTCATGTGAAGAGGGAATGGAAAAGGCAACATCATTGAGATCAAGGCTGAAAAAGTCAATCGAAACGAGGAGGTGATACACAGTCAACCTGACAAACACAGCTTGCCAGCCAAGACACTGGCTCTTGTTTTGTCTGTTTATATCAGCGCCGTGATTGTGAAGCCGCCTCTCGTTTTTGTCTCCTCTTTTATTGTATCAGACGGGGGAAACGAGAGGATCACTATCCTTTGTTCTGAAACTGGAGCCGCTATTAAGTCAAAGAAAGCACAAAGGACTTGCATTCTGTGCTCTCAGCTGTAGATGTGGTGAGTGGCTCTAAACAAAAGCCAATCACCAGCATATGCAGTGAAGTTTGGGTTAAAAATGCACCACTCTAGAAATGCAGGCTGTAATAGCTCCCACAGTGGGAGATTGGAACAGCAGGAATTGTACTGTAGGTCCCAAAGATTAAATCGTTTATTTGTTGCAAGATTTTGTTTGTCCCAATTGAATCCCTGTTGAGTTGGACACAAAATGGACTGATCCATTTTTCACTTGCATTGTGGCAAAATGGTCTCATCTCTAACTAAAAAGAGTGTAATTACAGCCTTAATACAAAGGGTTCCACAACAAAAAAAAAATCAATGAATAACTAATTGGCTTCATTCATTTACCCAATCAGCAATCACCATGCAGTTCCCTTCCCCAAGGAGTCTTTCAGTAATGAGGACACATAGAGCCTGTTTCCTTGTTTGTTTCTACACATCCACCTCCAATCTGCTTACCAAGCTGCTTTATAAACAGGTGTGAGCCTCCCAGGCTGCTGACAGTCCCTTACTTAACAGCCGTGAAAGTAGAAGTCACATTGTCAAGACTGGTGTGTAAATCACACATTTAGAGCAATGAGTTCATCCTCTTAAGTAACGTGGCCTTAAAATAGTAGTTATCAGACAGTTTTTATAAAAAGAAAAAAAAAACACATTTTAAGTGAAAGGTTAGCAATTGGTCAAAGCCAATGGTTGGTCAAAAGACAGGAAACTTAGAGTGACAATATGCAACTTTTTTGACATTAAAATAACAATCAATAAATAAATAGGATATTTTATACATTATCAGTCTGTGTCTGTCTGATCCTGTGTGTTCATGCCTAAATATCCCATTTGCCTGAAATTGGCTTTTCAATGATTTTCAGGACATTTTTGGGCGTAACCCATTTGCTGTGGCTGGGTGGAGGCTATCAAGTTGAGGCTAGCGGCCACAAAGCAGGGAAGTCACAGCAACAACAGCAATGGAGGAAAGCAGTAAGAAACGAAAGAAAAGCAAAGCCAAACATGCAACAGACAAGACCAGTTTAAAAAAAAATGTTGTGAACATTGGCATTGCTTCTTTTATTGCGTTCGCCATCTGCTTCTTCAACACCTGTGGAGGCTTTACAGATGCCAGTTACCTCAGCCTCCGGGTAGATGCTGTTTCAAGGTAGACAGCTCATCAAGATGAGTGACAGGTGATGGGGGCGGGACCGTGACCAACACAGGGAGAGGAGGAGGAAATACAGTGAGAAAATCTGTCCTCTTCCAAGTGAACGGAATCTGAACCAATTGAAGGGAATGACCCCAAAACGCAAGGTATTATGGGTATAAGGCGATGGATGTTGACATCTGATAGCCAGCAGTTACATCTGCCTGGGAAGCCTAGCATAACAAAATGAACTGAGGGCAAACCACCCGCCAGGTGACAAAAAGGTTTAAGCCAGGTTTCTGCAAGCTGGAAAATGTCATAAGTATTGGTAGTAATGAGGTTCCTGTCAAGTCAACCACTCATTATTGAGGAATATGACATTTACTAAACCAATTTGTAATCCAAGTTAGTTTGGATATCAATGAGATTCTATGCCTGTACCAATATCTCTATATCTGATCTTGATGGGGGTGAAATTGTTTATTTTAGGTCTGTTTTTGCTATAAAGCGGTCTAAGCTCTTGGGACGTACAATCAAAAGGTGTGTCCAAGACAGATGTAAGCCTAACAGATTAGAATAACAGGCAGTTATTCCATTATCAGTAGCTAAAACCTCCCAAACTCCATCTAAAAGTCGACCTGACATCACCGGCCTCTTTCCTGTGTCTCATGATAAGTTGAGAGGTTGAGCTCACTCTCAAAAGTTCAAACTTGTTCTTCAATATAATTTGCACCTGCAAGTGTTGTTGACTTTTTCTAACTGCTGGCGAGGATTGATGGAAGTTTGGGTTCAATTTCCACCACCTGGTAAGCGTTGGGACTCTTGGTGGGGCCGATAGACGGGGAGAAATGGAGCTTCCTATGACTGTGGTTGAGGTGTTGTTGTCCAGGGAGGCGGGGGTGAGGGTGAGGGAGGCAGTAGGGGAGACGGGGTAAGACTGCAACCAGCCGAAGAGGCCAGAAGAGGCGGATAACGGCTGGGACGCTTTCATCCTTTCTCTACCCGACCATGACAAGAGGGCTCTGCACCCTCCGAACACGTCCGCTCACTGTTTGGAGGCTTTGGAAGCGGCGAGCATCAGGTGCTCGTTCTGTCGCTCTCAAACAATCCTTTCCTCCTCTTCAGAAGCCATCTCAGCGTTAAATCATCCCCTCTGTGCCTTTATGAGTGCCATTCCCTTCGGGGGGGGGGGGGGGGGGGGGGGGGACTCATTCGGGGGAATCCGTCAGAAAGCCCAGTATTCCCCTGTCAATTTGCAGGACATTTAGATGCAGCATGCATGGGGGCATTTGGGTCCATTTGCCTTCGCCGGCCCCTTCACACGCTTTAGTCGCTCCGGCCTGCTCTAACACCTTTAATGGAGCCTTTCTAGGTTCAGATTCGGGTCAGTTGAGAGACTTTGCCTGTTTTCTTATAACAGCTCTCTGAACTGTGAAAGTTGTTCTTGTTTTCGAACTTCACAGCGGAACCCACACAAAAAAGCCAGATCAAGCCCCCAATTCAGACTCCATCTTTGCTAGTGATCGAACTCCAGAGACCATAGTAGTCTCAGGGTGAAAGTGGAAAGCCTCTCTGATCTTATCTGGTATGCTCAATGGATTTAGTTTCTCTTTCAAAAACTGGCAAAAAATAAAAAATAAAAATGGACATGGGGCATCCTGGTGGCTCAGTGGTCTAAGACACAAACCATCTAAACTCGACATTCTGGGTTCGAATCCAGCCTGTCTCTCTCAACTTTAAAAAAAACAAACTGTCTAATAAAGGCAAAAGTGCCAAAATATAATGGACATATAACTTGGAAGTTAATGTTAATCAAGTGATCCAACCAAAACTTTTATCACATATTCAAAATGTAGTCCACAGCTCTACAAATTAAAGATCCTGGAGATTCTTCTTTTTACCAAGTTATGAACCATAAAAAGACTTGGAATGGGAGATTGAGACAGAAGAGGGCGAAACTTTTAGGAGCGAACATGAGGATAAGTGAATCTAGTTGTTAACCTCATCAGAGTTAAACACTCTGCAAGTCTCATACAAAGAAAATACTAAAGCTGGGTTTAATTCCGTTTCAGTGCGGTCAATTCAAAATGTTGATGACTGAGCTATTTTTCGTTAGGCTGGATATGACACTTCTGCCAAAAGGTCTTCAATATTCACATTTTGAAGAAAATCCACTTGCTGCATTGAAAGTGAACTGAGACCAGCCTCGTTTACGTCACACCTCGAGGCGAATGGGGAAAGACGGAAACGTTAATAGATTCACATTTATTTATTTATTTATTTAAAAGGGACAATGTACAATTCAAACATAAATGTCACCATTTGATGCATCGTACCAGATTATAGCTGCAAGCTAATTCGCATCTGTAGTCCCTTACATAGAGGGGCGAGCTCAGTGTAGACTCCCTACTTTATTTAATTGCTTTAGCATTGTCAATTAATTCTAATCCTGATGAAGACCAAAGGGTCAAACACATTACCATATCAAACACGCACACACTCTCATGTACATAAGCATAATCTCTCTCCCCTCCATCTCTTCCCACATCTCTCTCTCTCTCTGTCTGTGTGTCTTTCTATGTCTAGCTTTCTCTCCACCGGAGCAGAGGGGCTCCGCCTCATCTAACGCTGAGTTTCATAACTAAGACGCACCTGTTCAATCAACACTGTGACAATTATATAACTCAACAGCAGCCCAAAATGGAAAGCACAGGTGTACCTTGCTGCTGCATTTCATCACTTTGTCAACGAATGCCAGGTGTTTTATTGAGAAGATTAGCATGAGTCCATATGGTCTGCCTGGAACTCTTAACTGTTGTTTGAACAAAGTGTGCACACACATATAGGAGTGTGTAACAGTTTATATATTCACACATACACACACAAACCTGTCAAAATTGATTTTGCTTGTGAATGTGCATTATTCATTTATTTCTCATTATACTGATTATTAGTGTTACTCAGTGTGTTGTTGCGACTCACTGGTGCAATTAACATGAAGTAGTAAGAGCATAGGCTTTATGTGAAGTGAGAAACCGCAAACTATATAACCTTTAACCTATACAATCCCAAGAGTGAGACGCGGAACATGCAGCAGCACGTCTGCCAAGGGTGTGTTCACACCGAGCATGTTCAGAGCGGTTTATTGAAATTCGAAATTTTTTTGGCCAGGTGAGAATACCATTCAGACTCAGGTGGCACCAAATAACAGCAGCAAGACGCCTGAAAATGTGAGTCCTCTTCCAAGGCAACTGTGGTGCGGTACATTAGGAGTGAGAACATAATCTGAACCAACTAAAAAAAACGACCCCAAAAGACAAAGTTTTATGGGTAGAAGGAGACGGGTGTTGATATCTGAAGTTCATGTTTGAAAAGAGAACAGAACAAAATGAACCGAAGGCAAATCACAGTCTGGACAGATGCTCATATTCAGCTGTTTCTTCATGTGTTCTGAACTGGTGAGTACACCAGAGAAGGTACATTATAAGTCCACCATGCTTGGCTAAAGTTACAGGAGCTAGAATAAGATTTGTTTTGACCCTCTGCTGCCAAAATGCCCAATAAAAAGAGTTACTTGTGAGTCTGTGTGACTTTTGTTTACAAGTTTGCTTAAAGTTGGGCAGTGTGAACCTAAATGAACCAAATACAAAAATGCAAATAAACACAACAGCAAGTAAACATCTGACCTCATAGAAAATGAACTGTAGGTATGATTGCACCCTTAGTACGCACTGCAGAACTAAACATTTGTAGATCTTAAGTTTGTTAACTGGGAAGCTGTGAGAGATGATGTGACACTTTGTGATTTTTGAGATGTGACTCTAAAGATCAGATGTTTGGCATCATATTGCTGTACAGTAGTTCAACACTTAGAAGGGAAATGTCTGTCATGGGTTTCCTCTGGCTGTATTCATTTAAACCTGAGTCTACATTGTTTTAACCACTCTCCTGCTCCATCTTTTTGTATTGCGTGTATGAGCATCACAGCTGGATTGCATCCAAACTACGTAGAAATCTAGTCAGAATGGGAGCCATGTCTCAATGTCACTGTCAAAATCGATTTTTTGTGTATCCAGAACTGTCACTTAATTTTCACTTTTGTGTCTGAGATTGAATTTTTTGCCCAGCGGCAGCAGGGGCTCTGTGGATCGCTTTGTCAGTCTGTCGCTCTGTTTCTTTTGGTGACGTGGGTGAAAGTGTGCTGCAGGGAGTTACACTGCAGACCTGAGCTCGATTCTCGGCAGGTACACTTCCACAAAATTCAATGTCACAGGGCTGTTAGACTCTTAGTCTTGTTTGATAACGATTTGCACACACTGATGTGTGTGTGTGTGTGTGTGTGTTTCACCAAGGTTGCTGGCCAAGGTTGGATCAGCCATCAACCTTCAGTTGCACACACCACTCACATAATGCACACACACAAAACACACATACCCACACACGCCCTCGTGGGTAATCTGTAATTGGGTGACTGACTCAGATGTTAATTAGGAAGGAAATTCCTGTGGTGTATTTAAGTTGAAGGTTAGAGGAGAGATGATTTGAAGCCTTTTCCACCTCATCAGAGTGCTACCATTCATAGCCATGATGGAGATCCATTTCAAAAGCACCTCATAATCACGGGATGAAGTGAGAGCCTGCAGTCACGTGAAAAACCTGGCAACTCCAAAACGTGTTGTTTGGACCCTGCATGAGAGAAAGATCTGAAACATAATAGATCATCCTGTCTGGGTCCAGTTTGGGCTTCGTTCCCTCAGGTTCTGGAGCTGCTGCCCTGCTCGATCCAACAAACTCCACATGAAGTTAAACATGAACACAGGTATTAATAGGACAAATTTTCCAGATATCGACTCCCAGCAATAACAAACTTATCTCCGGGTGGATAAGTCTGTCATTTTGTCGCTCGCTTCAAGACCAAGATATGAGGTCAAGAAAACCATTTCCATAACAAACACAATAATAATTGAATGTTAGCTTGGGATTCCTAGATTATGCCTCTGTACTGATTTCATCTAACTCTGTTAATGACGATCGGTCAGTTTCCATCAGTCGGTTTCTGTAGCTCGGGTCAGCTAGCTTGAAGCTAAACTTGTGCTTTATGTTTCTTGTGTTCACCGCCACGTTACCCTACAGTTCCGTTTTCAGGTTTTCCACTCTAAAGTGTCGGCAGGCCTTCTGTTCGCCCACATTTTGACTGATCCTATACAGCAGACCGTCGGGGTGTGAGAGGATGTGTGGCTTCGTCATCCAGCTTTACATCATCCTCCAGCTCCGGGCCGATGCATTCGCTCAGAGTTTTATCGCCTGACTGACTTTAACAGCTGACTGAGATAAATCTTTTTCTTCTGATGTAGCGATCACCGAGGTTTTAGGCTCGCAGCAGGATGTGCCGTCTTTTCCTCCGCAGGCTAATTTTCCAGAAGCCCCCTGGGGTGTCGCTCTGTACTTTTCATTTGATTGCAGAATTATGAGTTCAGATTCTCTCTCTCCCACACATTTCCCCTCTCTGAGTCAAATCAAGGTCCTACTGATGTTGGCTACACCTGTTTTTTGATTAGTGTTACTACTGATTGCAAACCCCCCCACACACACTCACACACACACACACACACACAATGGGTCCAGTCCAGTAGTAATCCTTGCTTGAAATGTATCCTCATAAATAAATAAATAAAACATGTGAATCAAAGAAAACAAACTCCAAAGCTGTCCAATTTTCCTCTTGATGTTTATTCAGTCAGCATTTAAGATTTTTTTCTTTCAATTCAGTTGTTCACTTCAAAACCACATATTACAACTCTCTGAAGAAAAAAAAAACGCCTTTCCAATTTTCATTGAGATCAAACTAAAGCCGAGGAACTTAATGGCCCATTGAGAGAACAGATGATGCTGTTTGCACCAAAGATAAGACTGACTGTGAAAATTGTTGTTTTTTGCACCCCAAGTGTGAGAAAATAATAAGGCCTAACTAAATAATTTTACACAAACAGCTGCCAAGTTTGTTGTTGAAAGTGTGTGTGTGTGTGTGTGTGTGTGTGTGTGTGAGAGAGAGAGAGAGAGAGAGGGAGAGACAGACAGAGAGACAGACAGAGAGAGAGAGATTTTTTTTTTTTACTGAGATTGTGAAGGTAGTTCAGTGAGAATTGGCTTCTTTCCTGTGTTTGCTCCTACAAAGGATTTGTGACCTGGCATTAAAGAAAAACCTTGACATTTGGAATTTTTATACTTTTCTTCACCAGGCAATCGTCACAATGTGGACAAACAATTTCTGTATTAGCACATAATTGAAATTCCAGGACTTACCTGTTACCTCGAAAATACTGCTGTTTTAAACAGTTTTTAACCGAACTCCCTATCAGTTTTACTGTTGGAACTGTCCCCTAGTCATGTTGTTCCCACCAAATTAATATACCAAAATCTGGGAGAGAGAAGGGGTGCGCACAATACTTTGCGGGTTAAGAAGTGACTTCTGGATGACAAAAAGGTTTATACTTTAACTACTTTAACCTCACGGGTTTTGGTATATTGCCGAGGAATCTTTACTGATGTTCCAGATAGCTGTGTTTTGTATAGAGCCACCATTGGGATGCTAGTAATGGCACGGCCATCTAGCATCCCTTTGGGGATAAGTTGGGTATAATTGGCACAGCAGTGAAATGAAACTGTGTATGAAATTGTACTTACAGATTATACGGCCAAGGGGAGCATGTACAGTGAGAAAAGGATTGGACCAAGAATCGCACCCTGCGGCACCCCACATGTGATGTTTGCTCATGAGGAGGATGAGTTGCCAATGGTGACGGAGAAGGTTCTATTAGAAAGACAGGAGATGATCCAGTTTAGAGCATGGCCGATGATACCCACCCGGTGCTTACGGCGTTCAGTTAAATTTCAATTTCAATTTCAATTTGGATGGTCAGTGGTGGCAAAGGCTGCACCGAGGTTTTAGAGGATTAAGCCCCGATGAACCTGAGGATAGCCTGAGATCCTCTGGCTCTTCAAGTGGCTCCTCAGCCTACACTCAAAACAGATGTACACATGAGTATCCATATATAACTATACAGCCAGAAGAGAGGGGATATATGAACGGACTATATGATAATAGGTGCAGAATATTTTTGAAGTCAGTAACAAAGGACATTTGCTTAATAAAAATAGATTTAATTGTACCCGTTTTTGAAAGACTGAGAAATTAACTTCAGATTTTGTATGGTTTTGTCCTCGGAAAGACGAATCTCTCATTGTAATTCCACTTTATGCCATGCTTTACCATTCAAGCTATACATGACCATATCTTTATTCATGCCAATGTGGTCCCATGCGGATTCATCGCCATGTAACATGCACTATGAATATATATTTCAGCACTGTTGTATGAATAGTGTTCTGCAGAAACCTTGCATCTACAACATCTCATACATGTACAGAATGCTTCATGGCCCAGGGACAAAGTCAAACCATCAATAATGTATTGTAAACAATCATATACATGGGTGCCAATGACAGATTTAACCCATGATTTATTTTTGAGATACCAGGTTACATGCAACTCTAATATTTGTACAGCTCTAACAGGACTGATTGTCAGCTGCGTCAACAGTGTGTCCCATTTCCTCCAACATCCAAGCTATGCTTCTATATAGCTGATCACCCAAGGCATAGTTACATCAGATCCTGTGTACTGTTAAATGTAGAAATCACTACAGCATTCTGGCAAATGTCGCACTGATCAAGTTGATTCATCTGACTGTCACTTACTGCGCTGACAGCGGCAACTGGCATTTACATATGACCTAAATCGCTTTGGCATCAAAGGGAATGTATAGAGGAATGTATAGATGTGATGGGGGAAATGCAGTATGTCAGCAGTCGGAGGATTATTCATATTACACTTCATTTCTTCCTTTTACCAGATCGAGAGGACAGACAAAGCCCAGCTGGGACGGTTCTTCAGTCTGAAGCGGGCGCTAATCTTGGTCAAACATAGTACAGAATGAAAGAAACACAGTTCTTAAAGCAGGCAGAAGGAGCAGACACATGGTAAGAATGACTTTACAAAGCATTTAATAAAGAGAGGCTTTCTCGGTATCTGGCAAAGTAATCGTTGAGTCACTATTGATCAACAGCCCTATCACACGCCTGTCAGATAAATCTGTTTTCTTTCTCCTGTTGTGTCACTTCCTTAACATTTCCAATTGCCAACTGGAACCTTGTCAGGTAGCTCAGTAGGGCATTGAGACAGTTTAAATTGATTTATCACCAACAATGAAAGCAGCCAAATAATGAGTGTGAGGTACACAACGTCAGAGCCGAGGCAGTAGGACATATAACGACACATCCTTGCATAATCCATGTTCAACCTGTCACTGATTGCAGCACACAAGGCTCATCCCGTTAGTCAGACTTCCCTTAATATGACACAGTTTTCTTAACAGGCAAACAGGCATTCAAAACACACACTGTTCAACGTCATGCAAAGCCTCGCATCTCTGAGAAACCACACCGCAGCATCTAGTGAATGTGACTGTGTAGAATCAGGGAAATGAATCATGGACAGTGTTCGGCACGTAAAATATATAAAGAGGTCAGTGCACACACATGCTGTCCAAAAGATGATGTGATGATTGTGGATGTAGCAATCCGTGCGCCCTATACAATATTCATAGATTAGTTAAGCAACTAGCTCCCTGCGTTGTGTTTGTATCTGCGAGTCCTGACATCTTGCTTCAAAGATCCTCCCCCGAGGCAGGAGGAGTCGGACCGCTTTAAAGGCCTCGCATGACTTTCTGCTTATGGAGCAACAGCATTGGATTACACAAAGTATAATATCAAGTATACAAAATACACCTCATGGTAAAACCGTACAATGCAATACATGGGTAGTGAAAAGGTGACTCTAAGCCATAGAGGAGGGGATCTAGAAAAAAAAGCTTCTACAGAGAAAGGCTTACTGGCAATATTCTTTAGGTACGGTTTCTCATAATTTTAATGATTTGAGTTGACTTGTTTTCTATAACAAACAAGCAACCAATTATGGTAATGACTCATGCTGATGTCATAAAAACACCTGTGTTTGTGATTTTAATTTGCACGCTGAGGAAGGCTCGATAGCCGAAACGTCCGTGCCAACAAAGAAAGAAAAATAAAATAAGAAGAAACAGAGTGTGGGCTATCTTTGTTTATTTCAAGATATTGTCTTATTTAGAATAAGGTCAATAGTCGGATTATTGCAGTCCATGTAAACGTAGTCATTGTCTATATTAGCTGATGCACCAAAAATAAACAATAGAATTCTGTTCCAAAAACCGTACAATGGCCTTATTCCATGCTATTAGTCTGTGTATAACCTATAATATAGAAAGGTATTGACGATGACGATTCTGTTGTAGTACTTATTAAAATCCTCACAATCCATCACAGTCTTACAGCGGATGACACACAGTAGAACTGCAGTATTGATACTTACATTGCGTTGTCACAATGATAGATGCTCAAGTTGTTACGGTGGTGCGGATGAGGAAATTGGATTTCCAGGAAACTTTCTCACCCAAATCTCCCCTATTGTTTTTCCTTAATTAGCCTAAGGCTTATTTATGCTGTTGCTCATAGTCAATTGAAATTCTAGTCATTTTTTTCCTTAAAACAACAAACATGGAAGAATTTAATGTCATACATGTGACATAATACTGGAACAAATAAGCGGTGGAGTGGAGGGGGAACCGTGTAAACAGCATGTAATAAGGATCCTTAGTTTAATAAGTGGAAGACCTTGGAGGAGCACAAACAATCTTTTCCTCCCACCCCACCCCTTTTTTTTTTTTTCGCTCATTTTAATTTTTTAAAATTGAGTGGAAAAATATATATCGTTTAAAGTTGGTATCATTTGTATTCATTTTGGGTATGGCATGTTCATCCACCAGAGGAACCTATGTGTGCTGGAAGCCACCTGTGCAGGCATGAAAACGCACGGTGGGTTTTTAAATAAAACATGCTGGGGACTTGGAACATTAATTTATATTCACAGATGTTGAGCGTTGCATCCTGTGCATGAGAGAAGAGTTGCATCAGATACAGAGATGTGGAGCGAAAGAGGGAGAGATGGGAGGCAGATAGGAAGACAGAAATAGAGGAAAAGGCCGGCAGGAATGAATGGGACAGACAGACAGAGACTCAGACAGAGAGAGAGAGAGAGAGAGAGAGAGAGAGAGAGAGAGAGAGAGAGAGAGAGAGAGAGAGAGAGAGAAAGCTTGATCCTCTTACCATTCCTCCTTAAGTCTCCTGATCTTCTTACTGCGCCTCTCTAACTCCCCTAAATTCATAGTCTGCCTCGAGAGGTCCCTAAACACACACATTCATACTTAATCCATACATTTCCTCATACATTATACGCATGCATGCATTCTATGGGCAACTATTTTCTCTGTTTTGCTAAAAACAGCCCAGTTTATGATTATAACAGACTTGGCAAATGAGTAAACAGATGGCTGAAAAAGTTCCCTTTATTTTATTTCACGCTGCACAGATGCTCATTGATTCACTCAGTCATTCACATAGTCATACACACACACACGCACACACACACACACACACACACACACACACACACACCCAAACCTGTAAACTATGAATGGCTGGATTTAAGTTTCATCCCCAAATGAGTTATCCAAAAATGAGACACCTACCCTGATTAAAAGGATTGCTGGCATGAAAACTGAACTTGCTCCAGATTGTTACTGAATTTACTTACTAAAGACTTTTGCTGACGGAGATGATGATATTTAAGAAGATGCTACTCAATTGCATTTTGGGAAAGGAGCGGTTACTCAATTATTTATGTTTATGTTATGGTAGAAAACTTCGGTAGAAAAGGATGACTTTCAAATTTTGTCTGAAAATGAAATGCAGTATGGGTATCCATACTGTTGCGCACAACGCCCTGCTTCTTACTCAGCTGCAGCACAACCCGTCTGCTACTGTTAGCTTCTGAGCGACTGCACTGGACGGGTTACATGCCTTGCTCAAGTGAGGCGAGAGAGAGAGAAGAGCATACAGTTACATGTGACGGTCCATCCATGGCATGTGTCAGTGTCATGAAGCCCAATTACAACCTGTACAACCTGAGGTCTAGTTGAAGAGCAGGGTGGTGCGGTGAGCCGTGAGGCCGCATTTCAGCTGGAGAACCCGGGTTCAAACGCCTGTAAACCAGCAGATTTCCCATGAAATCCGACCCGGTGGCACACAATGTAAAATGCAGCATAGAGTTTCTGTATATTGTTTTTGTTGTATTATAAATCTGGAAAATAAAAAATCTATCTGAAAAAAAAAAAAAAATGCAGCATAGAGGCCAGTGGAGGCTGACAGTGATGGTCTTGTTTGTTTAGGGTAACTATACTAATGTCTCAAAATGAACATGGAAATGACTTATTAATGTTAAAATGCTGCACATAGCACCTTTAAATGTCACATTACATTACCTTAAGAGACAAACAGCATGTGTAATAAGGGAAAACTTCTATAAAACAGTTCAGCCTAGATTTATGTAGACAAACTTGAAACAGCTTGAAACAGGAGGATGTGGCCCCCAGTCTGTGATACCTTCAAGGGGCATATTTCTGCAACAGCCGTACTGACAATCAACACACCAAACTCTGTGGACACTTTTGACAAGAATTGAAGGCAACAGGGGACTTCACCGAGGGACAGCTCACAGCCGTGCTTTAATGCCTGGCTAATCTCATCAAGTGAGGCAGCAGTTGGGCGAGCGAGCCTGTAGCTCAGTCGGCAAAAAAATCTGAAAGCTGATTGATTATGAAGCGGCGGGCCACGGTGTGACAGGACCCAGGGTGCTTTGACGTGACGCCGGTAGATTCTCCGCTTTAGAACGGCTTATGCTATTATGAAATGAAGCTCATTTGAGAGTACGAGCTCAAACTCTTCAGAGTCCACACGAACGTCCGCCTTGCGTTCATCTTCAGTGGACGAGCTCCAGAAAGCGTCTCTTGCTGACATCAACAGACAGATCAATTAGAGCTGCAGTCCTCTGGTTTCCAGCTTTGGGAGAGAATTTAGATTGGTTTGGTTTGTTTTCACAGCGATAAAACATAGAAGTGAAGGGATAAACAAAACACAGTGAAAATATAATGGTACGGTTAAAAAAAAACACAGAAAGAAGAGATGTAATCACTAATTTGTACTGAACTACATATTGCTGTTGTGGTGTAAAAACCCCATAACTCCAATTTTGGTGATTTTCATGTTTTAACTGCACTTGAAGGATTACATGCTCCTCTACTCTATGACCCTTGGGCTGATGAAACCCTTTCAAAACCCTTTTGGATAAACTGGCTGTCAAGCTAAAAACTGAAAAGTTACTGAAAATTTGACAATTTGGAGATACAACGTTTTTCAACCAATAGCAACAATATGTGAATTCTCTTTTAAGGTGGATTCTCCCTTTAAGAAACTCTGCCTCCTAAAATACCACACTTTCAGTATTCTATGGGGTGCTATTTATATTAAGGCAGCATTGTTATTACGGGGAGAAAATCCACCAGTTATTTCCCCATTGACAGATACTGAGACAAGGCTCATCTAAATCCACACTATCTCCTCTTGAATCTCAGACTACTGGCTCCTGTTCTGACGCCGTCTAAAGCTCTTATCTAACAACTTTGATGACCCCCATTGTACATGCAGCGCTGACGAGTCACGACTGAGAAGTTGTCATCATGGCCTCGATCAGAGCCGTCACAGATGGTGGGGGATGGACAGAAAAGGACAGAGGCCTTTAAAAAAAAAAAAGTGCTTTAAAATTAATGGCTTGTCTCTCCACAAGCGGCCCAGCAATTTCACCTTCTTCTCCTGTATTGAACCAATGCCTGCCTGCATCAGACAGACAGAGAGGGGGGAAAAAATCAATAAAGCCCAGAGACTGTCAACTTTACAAAAGAAAACCTTGTGCTAAAAGTTTTAGGCACCGGATCTTTTGTCTGTCTCTCCAGCCTCGACAAAATGGTCTGAGAGGCAAGCAGAAAGTGGAAGAGTGAACTACAATAGATGACGGAGGCTTACCTTAATTTAGTCGCACTGTGCTACCAATGCTCACAGTGGTAATATGAGGTAATATCAGGCAGGGTGGGAGGGTGGTGTTTCCCCCTGCAAATGAAAATTACAAAAAGCCAAGAGCTTAGAGAAGCAGGCTTTTGACCACATGGACGTCAATTCAAATCCCACAGCAGCTGGCGAAATCTAGCAGTGGAGGTAAATCAGAAACGCTCTGTCCTCCCTTAACAACTGCTGTCAAGGTGCCTTTGAACAAAGCACTTAACCCCCAACTGCCATCAGTGGCCACCAGCAGAAGACTGAGGTTGAACCATGGAGTTCAACTGGGCAGCTACCAGGCTGTCATTTGTATGAATTTGTATGTATTTGAATGAAGCAGAGCATTGATCAGTAAACCTTCCCTGGATAAATAAAAGGTTTTAAAAAAGCATTATCCTTATTATCCTATTTTAGCACAAACTTCCTACTGCCAACACTGTACGATCTCACACTGTTCAGACTGATGCTGGCGATGAAAATCGTCACGATAATCGGCTAAAAATGCTTTAAATTGGCTAGAATTTGAACAGGCAGGTTTCAGGTCCAGTCATGGAAATGTGCGCATCTACTGAAACAAGTTGGCAATGTGGCATGGAAGAAATAATTAACTTTTGGTGAAAATCCAACGTGTGGAACTGGCTTATCTTGACAATTACATAGTGCTGGCAGAGGTACGCGCTCTACTGAGTGCCGTCTGATTTGCATTTGCATTGTGTCTATGGGACCGCTGTACAGTACTGAAACATAAACGCATGCAGACCCACAAGGCTTCACAAGCTGCACCTGAGAGAAAATATCCCTTGATGTGTTTGCATGTGAGTGTGTGTGCAGAGGAATTCATCTGCGCATCCTTTACACATACACACTAACTAATTACTTTACCAACCATAAACCAGAGGCCTGCCTCAATAATAATTAAGTGCTGTAAGTCAGACTGGTGTCGTTTTTATATTTGCTGGGAGGGAGGGAGGAGAGAGAGAGAGAGAGAGAGAGAGAGAGAGAGAGAGAGAGAGAGAGAGAGAGAGAGAGAGAGAGAGAGAGAGAGAGAGAGAGAGAGAGAGAGAGAGAGAGAGAGCGAGCATATATCTTCAAACACCGAGCCAATGAACCCGCCTGACATCTACAAGGCGAGTTGTTGGCCTGCTGTGCCTCTGGTCAACTAATTTAAATGCAAATCCATCTTGGGTCCATGGATGAAGAGGCTTGGAGCAAGGAAAAGGTCTGAGCGTTGCTTCACCCAGTGTTGTAATTACGCCTGACGAGCCTGGAGCCACTGCAGGAGCAACTGGAGAAGTGATTGGAGGGAGATGGGCAGCTTGGCAGAGAGTTGGGTATTTATCACACATAAACAGACCAAAAGACTAAATAAAGCTTAATGGACTAACAGGGGAAACTTACTAAATGTGTGGTGCTTCAAACCATACAAACAAAGAATATGGGGTTCACTATGTGGCCAATGTTCATCTACACAGCTCTCAGAAAGTTTTGAGAAGTCTCTATGTTTTTCTTTCATGTTACAGTAAATCATGGGATTTTGTACGGTGCTTTTTTATAAGGAATATGAAAGGTGGAGCAGAAAACCAAGAGAGGTCAAGCAGTATCATAACAGATCATCATACGTTTAGTTAAATTGATAAACAAGTTAATGGAACCTGCACAACTGTCTGATCTGATAGATCAAAGTTGAAAATGCATAGATTTGATAATTCAGTTCAATTATCGAACAACTGAACTGAGGGGGGTTTCAACTGAATATTATAAAAAAAAATTGGTAACTTGACGGTAAACTAGCAAGCCAATAGTCATCAATTGTTGAGATTTTATACTTTGATGTAGGATTTTCTGTGCCAGCTTCATTGACTCCCATTCAGTCCAGCTGTGATTCTGGTCCCATGTAGTGGATCCTTTTGCGTAAAACACAAGGAATTGTGGGATGTATAGCAATGCTCTCTTCATTTAATTACATTAGAGCTCTACCTGGGAGTCAGACTTGATGAGTCCCGACACACAAAATATTTTGGCCTTGAAACAGCTTGTGCATGTCTCTTCCGTGTAAAGTGCAGCAAAGTGCACTAACTAATGAAAGATGGACATAAGAAAACAATGAGCAAACACTGAACTCTGCCTGCCTCTGCTCCAACTGGGATTCCTGCAATGTCAGTGGGGTTGAAAAAGCCGATAATTTGATCCCGGCATGAGAGGCGCTCGGTGGGGTTTCGTGACTTTTCGTGTCGGTGCGCCGCCGACCGCTGCGACACGAGCGGCGGTCGGGTCGTGCGAGGTTGGATGGAAGGAGCGTGCTTTGATCCAAATCAATAAGGTCCTGCCCTTTTGTCCAGAACACCTGAGATTCATCATCGAGGTTTGGGTGCATTTGGTCCATGTGATATGTTAATTTGTCGGGGGGGGGGGGGGGGGGGGGGGCAACAGGACCAGTACATGACCAGCATCGGAACAAGCAGATTTTCTTTTGTTTGTTTCAATAAGTGAGCAAGCGCTTACTAAGTGCTCTGGTGATCAGTGTGTATTGGAGAGAGTGGAACTACATTGACTTTAAAACCTCCACCTGTTGATGTGTACAGTGCACAGTGTTGTAACTCAGAGAATAATTAATAAATCATGAAAAGAGATAGAGCATGGCCTCTAGTGCTGGAGCATGCCAAAATAATACCAATTAAGGCACACTTATTATTTTTTGAGACTGGCCCTTTTTTTTTTTTTTTTTTTTACATTTTGCATGTTCCAGCACTAGCGGCCATGATCTATCTGTTTTAATGATCTAACTCCCTGATTTCCAAAAACACCTTTTTTTTTGACACCAGCAACTTCATTTTTCATGGACAGTGCAGCACTCTCTGTATCTTCTCTTCTATAATATTTAATTAATGCATCGACTTGCATCGCTACAGTTAGAAAATCACCAAGCTTCCTGCTGGTATGTGGATGCACAGCACACCAACTTAGGCTCGTGGCTGTGTGACTTCTACTGTTCTGGGGTATAAACAGTGCAGACTGTAATTCCCCTAAGCGTTGCACGTGGCACAAAGCGTTACGCATGAACGAACCAACCAACAAACACACAGAACCCGGCTCCTATAGAGCTAATCCTAGCTCCTAGCAGTGCATCTGTCAAATAAGTGCATCAGGCCTCTGCTCTTCTTCTGTTCCTCTATTCTACTCTCCTACTGCATGCAGTTGTACATTACATCCCCCTATCACCACTAGACTGAATCTAACAAGAGGTTCCAATCACACAGCGATCTTCTCTCATCTCAATAACAGGTGATTGTAATGAAGTAACAGGTGTTTATAATGAAATGACAGCCAATAACGTGTGTATATAGGAATACTATGAATAGCAATCTTTCATGTTTGATTTGGTAGGACTCCAGGCGTTCTAAATTAAATTAATTAAATTAAATGTTCACATAACCTCAAATTCAACTATTATTAACTGTGGAAACTAAAATTGAGATATACGATTATACATAATTAACTGTGCAGCCCCATTATGCAAACTGCAGCCAACTTGAAAAATAGATTCAGAGAGTTAGGGAATATCAGTTAATGACTCAGAAAAGAAAAGTGTGTGGAAAGATACAGACACACACACACATACACAGACACGTGCAAGCATTCATACACTCACATACATACACACAAACACAACCCCCCGCACAATCCAACATATTTATACATATGATTCAAACACATGGCCCTTGGCTAAAGGACTACAACTGAACTATATATAAAGGAGAAATTGGCAGCTGAGACAATATCAGTGTGTGTGTGTGTGCGCATTAAAGAGATTCATTGGACACATATACAGTTGCAGGCATTGTGGAAGTACTGTTTGGAGAAATAAAGCGTTCGTTTGTTGAACGGCTTCCACTGAAAAGAGACAACAGTGACTGAACTTGACAAATAAGCCAAATAGCCACACTACCAATCAAAAGTTGGGACACATGCATTTTTCTTTATTTTTACTATTTTCCACATTTTAGAATAATAGTAAAGACGTCAAAACTGTGAAATAACACAAATGGAATTATGCAGTGACCAAAAAAGGGTTAAACAAATCAAAACTATCTTATATTTTAGATTCTTTAAAGTAGCCGCCCTTTGCCTTGATGGAAAGGCAAAGGAAGAAGTGCAGAGGGCTACAGCAGTCAGTCTTACATCCGACATGTGGACATCCATACATATGGATGCATACTTAGCAGTGACATGTCATTTTATAAATGAAAAGGATGAACTATCAACTGTATTACTGGGAGTGGGACAATTCTCCAAATCTCATTCTGCGGAAAACATAGCTGAAGTGAAGACAGCTCTGATGGAGGAATGGGGCATTCAAAACAAGGTAAGATGCCTTGCAACTGATGCGGCACCTAATATGATAGCATGTGCCAGCATCTTAAAAATGAGACACACAACCTGCATTGCACATGCACTGAATTTGGTTGTGAAGAAAGCAATAGTGTCATGATCCCTGCCTAGCCCTTGTGTTTTCCTTGTGTTTCCTTTTCCCTGTGTTCCCAGTGCTCTTTTGTCTGTCTCTCTCCTTCTGTCTTGTTGTGTGTGGGCGTGGTCTCCCCTCGTTCTCCTGGCTCCCAGCTCAAGCTCTTCTTGCACACCTGCCTGTAATCTGCTCATCTCCAGTCTGCTCACCTCCTTTCCATCAGCTCATCAGCCCACAGTATATTATCCCCAGTTTGCCATCCACTCGCCGCCGGATCATACACTCTGTCATGGAAAGACCTCAGCTACACTCTAGCCTTTGTCTCCAGTCCTCCGGCCTTGTCTGTCTCCCTCATCAGCTCGGTTCGGCTCCTTGCTCTCTGGATCCCGCTCTGCCTGGCTCTCCTCTGCACTTTCCCTGTCCTGCCTTGGCCCAGCCTCACGCCTTATCTCAGCTCCAGGTTTGCAGCTACCAGCTCAGTAAATAAACTGTCATTGAACTTTACTCTCTGCCTCCTGTCTCTGTGTTCTGCACTTGGGTTCACTTGCCTAGCCGTAACAGTATGATCCGGCCACATCATGAACCCAGCGGACACAGCCAACCCTCTCTTGTCCCGGTGCAGTGGAAGACACCTGGGCTGGAGGATATTAGATCCAAGGCTAGAAAGATAGTTGGCTACTTCCGATCAAGTACAACTACCAAGGAAAGGCTTTCCCAAATGCAGCAACAGATGGGTAGACCTACTCTCAAAGTGATGCAAGAGGTGGACACCCGGTGGAACAGCACCTATGCCATGCTGCAGCGGTTATTTAACCAAAGAGAGCCAGTTGGTGCTGCATTGGTCACTTTGAGGACAGACCTCACACCTTTGACCTCCGAAGAGTACCGCTCCATTAACGAGTGTCTGGGAGTGCTGTCTCATTTCAACGAAGCAACCACTGAACCGTCTGAGGAGAAGAGAGTATCGGGGTCAACGGTCATTCCTCTCTTCTGCATGCTGAGACATGCTGTGAGCAGCAAGCAATAATGACACTGGCCACACTGCTTGACCCAAGATACAAAACGGTGGGCTTCTGCAGCCAGTCTAAACCCCATCCACTTCCTCTCACATCCACCCGCTACAGCCAGAGCCAGCAGGAACTTCAGCCGGTCCTGCAACTCACTCAGGTATTGTTCATGTTTTGTGGTATGATCGTTTTGTTTGTATCGACTTAAATTTGACATGGAAAATGCTTGGCACATTAATTCAATGGCAGTTATTTAGTTTGGTCATTCTTTCAGGTGAGGGTCTGTGGGATCTGTTGGACCGCAGATGCCACTGTCGAGGTTCAACGGTACCCGAGTGATCCTATAATTCCACGGTCTGAGGATCCACTGCGATTCTGGTCAATGCAGAAGGCTGTCTATCCCCGTCGGTATCGCCTTGCATTGGAGTTTTTATGCACTCCTGCCTCCTCAGTCCCGTGTGAGCGGATATTCTCAAAGGCAGGAGAAATTGTCAGCAAAAAAAGAAATCAACTCAGCCCTCGCACTGTGGAACAAATCCTCTTCCTAAATAAAAACCTTTAATTCCAGTGATGACCCCTGTTCAGTTGCACAAGCACCTCCACTCCACATCCATTTAATAAAATGTTCACTGCCCAGTCTACAAGCACTTTCACTGACCAATTCATAATGCACTATCACTTCAACAAGCACTTATTTCTTGATTTAGAGTTCACATATGAAGCCTACATGAGCTTTGCCTATGAAATAATAGGTAAAGGACAATTAAGGCTAAATATGAATAAGCCTGTGTTTCAGTCAGCAGGTTCACTACAAATACCAGATGTAGGCTATTCTAGAATTATAAGATGATGCTATTTATGTATTAATCTATTATGATTATTATGATTATTATGTTAAGTAATACACCCAAACGGCATGATTAGTGTTACTAGGTATTGGCATTGTTTTCACAACAAATGACATGTTTTCAAAGCACCAGAACGAAGCAGTTCATTAGACACAGTAGATTCATAGCTGCTCTTCGTCCTTTTGACCACCAGGTGCCACTAACGAGCACTGTGTTGAAAAGCTTCGAGCAGTGAACCCTTTTTCAATACAACTGAAAGGAAAGCCTCGTTGCTTCAGAAAGCTTCGTTTTGCCATCACTACATAAAGCTTTAGATCAAAATGGCGTTAAGATAATGAAAAACATTAGTACATTCAATCAGGTGTGTCCAAACTTTAGACTGATAGTGCACTTTCACCGTCTCCACAGCGTCCAAACGTGTTGCTAACTATATGACGACAATGTTTATTGTCCATTTTGTTCATTGTCCCCCACATATCAAGGAAAATGAATAATATACCTAATGTGTTTTGATCATTATGAATTCTGCAGTGCTATTTCAGTGCTATTTTGTAAGTAAGGAACCTCTGTGTTATGTCAGTAAAGCACACATGAAACTAGAAAGGAAAGGAAAGGCGTAGCGTTAGCCGCAGCACCTGTTGCGCAACTGTTCCAGCATGTGATGCAGACGGACGGCTGAGCTGCGGCGCCCTTCCTGCCACAGAGCAATTATCTGATGCTCAATTATGTCTTGTGCAATATGTCCAATTCTGGCATGAAAGCATAACGTGTCGATCAAAAGAATATAAATATGAAGAAGCACTTCCATTAGGAGGTAGGCCTATGAATAGCATACAGCACATAAGATTGGTACACATCATTCTGCAGTGGAACAAACATGTATGTACGAATTAATATTGTTGCATTTACATTTTAGGCATTTAGCTGATGCTTTACAGAGTGCATTCAATTCCTGTATCAGATATTTTAGAAGTAAGACAGACTTTATTTATATAGCACTTTTCAAAGAGTCTAAAGTGCCTTACAAAAGTTAAAAACAAACTTAAAGCATAACTCTGGCCCTTTTTCAACTTGGGCTTTAACTTTTTTCCTCATCTTTTTTCATCATACTGATCAATTCTGACCAAAATCTGGTCCTATGCTTGCGTGCGTTTGTGTCACCAAACCTTTGAGGGGCAGCAGTCTGAGATGAGCCTTTCCCCCAAATGTGGGTGAGTGTGACACACACACACACACATTACACAAGAGTGTCAAGTGTGAGCGAGAGCAAGAGTCAGAGGGAGAGGAAAAAATATAGCATATGACCTATATTTATATATGCAGGCTAGTTTGAATGTTATCGAAGCATCAGTGAGAAAGGTCATTCAGCCGCTGACACCGCCCCCCCCACCCCACCCCACCCCACCCCCCACACCCCATTTCCCAGAGAGACGAGTGCTTTCAGGTGCTGGTGTCAGCCTGACAAAGACATGTGAGACAGGACGTCCTTTACATAGACACATTATTACCTGATGGCCCTGTGTTGGGAAGAAGACTGGGTTTACATTAATGGACACTTGCTTCAATGGGTTGTGTAGAGCTCTACAGTGGCCATTCTGTAGGGGAAAAATGTATTCTATTCCAATGTTTCTATTCACATGATATGTAAAATGAATAAAAGCTGCGTTCAATAGTCCCAGTGTCAAGAACAAGGACGGATGAGGAAAAAGAGATTGAGGAAAAAGAGAGATGGCTATATAAATCGTACAGCAGGAAACTAATAAAGAGAATGAAGGGGAGAGAAAAAATGAAAAGAAAAAAAAAAAGATGAAGAGATAAATCTGCAACATCAAAAGACGGACATGCCAAGGATATTCGCTCACGCTTTGCTACTTGCCAGAGGAAGAAGCCCTTACACATCCTACAGAGTGTTTTCATTTAATGGGAGAAAGCCTTGATCTCTGCCCTTCTCTCTCTTTCTTGCTATGAAAAAGATTTTGTTCATACACACACACACACACACACACACACAAACACAACGTCTGTCAGAGATAGACTGTTTTAGTTTATCACGTGTCCCAGCTTTGTGAATATGATCAAGGAAAAAGAAAAAAAAACACACACTCATACATCATTAGATATTAATTTGTCCTGTGCATACATCTATACACACAAACACACACACAAAAACACACACGCAAACACACACACGGCTCTTGAGAGATGAAAGACACCCACTATAAAAGATAGACCATTTAACCCAAGATGAGGTCACAACCACAACAGGCACGTTGCTTTTCCTCACATCCTCACTCTCTCCTCTGAACAGTCAATATTTTTCAGTCAATATTTTTTTTTATCAGATTTCAGATTTTTTCTAATAATGAAACCTTGAAACAGTCTCAGCACCGTTGTGCGATAGTGAGTTCAAATATTTGAAATGCCGAGACGTCGATGCAACACACAAATATTTCAAAGGCACAGAAAAAGAAAAAAAAAAAAAAGGAGAATTTGTGACAGTAAATAAAGATGATATTTATTCATTTTTGGAAAGAATCTCAGCTCATGCAATGATACAGCTCATGTAAACAAAATCACTTGAAAATATGTTATAAATGTGCACAGATTTCTTCTTTTCTTGGCGTCAAACTATGGAATGTACAATACGTGTAAAGTAAGCTGAATTACAGATATTACATGAAGAGCCGTCACCCATCTTTTCCGTTTGCGCGATTATTTCATTGCCCAACCTTATCGATTAAGGAGCTGCGTGCAAAATGGAAGAGGTGGAGATGAGAATTGTTTTTCGAGGGGGTCAGGGGTCAGGGGTCAGGGGTCAACATGTGAGCGCTGCGCTTATTACGGTCAGATCCGTCAACGAGGTCAAAGCATTCAGGACGTGACCCTAAAATCCCCCGTCATGGTCACTCATACACAATCGAACACACCACGTGCGCGCGCACACACACACACACACACACACACACAGAATGAAGCCTGAGGATGATACACATTTGAAAGTAAAGAGTGTCGCTTCTTTAAGACATTTGTGAGATCTGTATCAAGATCTTAAAAATCAGTAACCTGTATTCTGAAAGTAGTAGTAGTACAAATTGTGATTTTGCTAAAACTGCTGCCAAATATCTGACTGAGGGAGATGAAACCTGGGGTAAATATTACTAAGAGCTGAGATGTTCCCCTAACTCATCATGAGGCGATTCTACAAGTCCAACAACCTTTTTTCAGGTGTTTCAGATTAAAGTTGTTCCCTCTCATGAGTCGTCTATGTTGTGCGTATGAGGCACAGAAACCACAGCGCCACTGAAAATCATCAATGTCAAGCTGTGACTGTACGCTAAGTCCATTACATTTTGTTATACATCTGCAGCGTAAGTGGCTGACTGTGTGTGTGTGTGTGTGTGTGCTATGGGGAGCTGCTGTTTCTAAACTTCAAACTGCACTGGACCCATTTTCTCAAAAGCATCTTGACACAAAGCTGACCCGTTCGTCGGCTCACAGCAGAACAGTACTGTGAATACTGTACATTCTTGGCTCAGGGCTTCCCTCCGCCCTCGGGTGAGAGCCGACCCGGGGTAACTAAGCCCTCTTTCATGTCGCACCAGTTAAGACTCGGGATAAACTCTATTGTGAACCCTTAAACGTCGGGGCCAAGCCGTCCCCAGAGCAGGACCTCGCTAGCGACGATAAGAATCCAGTTGCCCCGCTGTTTTAAAAAAGATCTAAAATGACGATTAGTGCCTGGAAGTGCAGCATGAAAAGGGCTAAAGGCAATCTGTAGTGCGGAAAATGCTTTTGAGAGACAACAGTACACAACCAAGCCTCTCTCTCTCTCCCTGCTCATCAGCTTTTATCTCAACACTTCAAAAGCCTCAAACTGAAAGATAGAAGAGGGAAGGGGTGAGTTTTTTTTTTATTATTTCTGTGGTGTATTGTGTGATTCCAGTTAGCTTAACTTCTGTACTTGGTCCATGTGGAAAGAGATGTAGGTAAGAGGACAGACACGCGCGCGCACACACACTCACACACACACACTCACACACACATACAGGGACAGACAGCGACTAATGATTGCTGCGCAGGGTCATACAGATCTCATACTAGAGGCTGGAAAGAGAAGGCTTGCTCTAAGATCGTACAATTTTCTTTGAATCGAAGAGACCAAGGGAGGGAAAAAGGAGAGAAAGAGGTAGAATGGAGTGCAAGTGGTGATTCGGGGGATGATAGTACGATTAGAAAGAAGAAACGAAAGGAAGAAAATGGCAAAAAAAAGAGAGCAAGTTGCAGAGATGATTATCTTGCCAATGTCTTGGTCAGCAACTTTGTCAACGGAAAGAATGCAACTCTCTCTCTTTCCTGCTCTCCTCCCTTTGTTTCTTCTTTAAAAGAAGGTTTTTGCATGTGGGTACTCTTAGCTGCATTTTCTGTAATATATATATATATATGTATATATATATATATATATATAATGGAGGTGAAAGTTTGACAAAACTTACAAGAAGAGAAAAAATAGAAGAGACCAGCAAAGAAGAGGCCCTCTATATAGTATTTGACTCGGCATGTCAGTAGACAAAAATACAGATATATAATATCATGCTGCAAATCTCCAGACACCATCAAGGTAAATGTAAGCCCCCCCCCCATTATCAACACTTAATAGAATTTTGTTTTAAACAGGCACAGTAGTGTTACCCTGGATAGGAATGCTAGAAAACATATAAAAGACAAAACAAAAACCAAAGCACAGCTGTTTTTCCGCAGCGTTGCAACGATGGAGTAAAGCGCTGCCAACAGGCGCCATGCGGGAAAACACAAAACATCATATAATTTGTTGTGATTATCCAAAGATGTTAACAGACATTTTCTTATTTTCTTTAAAATCAACTACTCGCGCATATTATATATAAAAAAAAAAAAATACGAGAAAGAAAATTACGTGAAGACAACAAGCGCCCCCTGCTTTATACAAAGTCAGTAGTATTGAGAGCGGACCTCCTCCCTCAGGAGCACGTCCAGGTCGGGGGGGAGGAACGCAAGGGTGAAGGGAGGGGGGGGGGGAGCGTGAGGGGGGAGAACTGCAAGTCCAGCGCAGTAGTTTTAAGTAAGGCCTCAATTTTTTTTTTGTGTTGGCAAAAAAAAAAAAAAAAAAGGGAAAGAAACATATACATCTGTAACTTAATTACATCTAGCTAGAAAAAAAAAACATATGTGCAAAAATGTAAATCTTACAAATATGGGGAAATAGGTTTTTTTTTTTTTGTAGATCACTGAAAAGGATTGTGCGAGAGGTGGTTCGTCCGTTTGCTCCGCCCCTTTCCTCCGTCTGGCCATCTACTCCTCCGTCTGTCATCGCCCTCCGACTCGCTGATTGGTCGACAGGCCAGCAGGTGACCTTGAGGCTTGATGTTGATTGGAGCAGAGGCTTCACGTTGAATGGACATTCCGCTTTAGTTTCTCTATCTCCATCTGGGAGGGCACACACACACACACACACACACACACACACACACACACACACAAAGTTTGGATTCATGGAGTCATTTATTTTGTGTAGATTGCTGACAAAAAAATCCCAATTTAATCCGTTTTGTATTCAGTCTGCAACCACAAAATGTCAAGGGGCATTCTGGAGGCATTGTATACAATAATCATTTTGTAATTAATTTTACTTCACATTACAATGTGGCTTGATAATGTTGCAGGAGAAGGGTCCCCTAAAATGATTAAACTATTCTCTCCCCCACTTGCTGCCTTGCTCAAAGGATCCCAAAGACTGGAGACAAATTTGTCATTGCACAAGTCACATCACGCCACATCCAGCAAAGAACCTGGAGGAAAACTCAACTAACTTCTTGGGAGAGAAATCAGCTGACAAAATGTACCATATCTCCCCTCTTTGTCTTTCATTTCCCTTTTTTTCCTATCTCTTTCCCTTTCTATCTCCGGATTTAGAAGTTCCCCTCAGGGGGTCTGAGCAAATCTGCCGCAGCGTTCCTCTGTGTGATTACACCGAGCGCGCCTGGAGCGCTCGGCAGGGAGCCCACAGCTTCCCCTCTCTCCTCCTGCGCTGACTTCTATGCCACGCTGAGCTGGGCCGGGCCGTGTCATGTGCTGTTACACTGGGAAAAGTCTAAGGGTCAGACTCCTGATGCGGGGTCACGCTGAAGTACAGGGAAACTGAACGTGTTCTATGCAGCAATTCATCTTCCTTCAGGGGGGGATGGAGTGAGTGTGTGTGCATGTCTGTTTACTGTATGGCTGTTGGCCATCAGTTGTACATTGCAGTAATGTGTGCACATGCAAGTAAACATGCTTTTGCGTTCAAGCGGATCTGTAACATCAACATTAAATGTGATTTGCAGAAATGTCAAATGTGCATATGTCGGAGGGAATGTGTGGGAACATTTGCCGTCAAGTGTGTGTGTGTGTTTGTGAGTGTGTGTCTGAGCACTTTTTTTAGCAAACTTAATCTTGCATGCGTGTGTGTGAGCATATATCCATCACTGTCTAATGCATTTAGACAGCTCAGCATGTGGTATTATAGGGATCGATGTTACCTGCAGGGCCACTCGCTTTAGCCTTTCCTCATCCAGCTCTCCTCGCAGCTCCGCCATCTCTCTCCTGGAAATACACACACACACACACACACACACACACACACACACACACACACACACACACACACACACACACACACACACACACACACACACACACACACACACACACTCATTAGCACGTATACCCTTGCAACCTCCAAAGTACTGTGCAAAAGTCTTAGGCACAAGAAGAAAAAAAAACATCCATAAAGTGAAGATGCTTTCAAAAATAATGAAATGAAAAGTTTTTAAATATGCAGAAAACAAATAAATAAACACCTAAGACAATATTTATGTAAAAAATCTAGGGTGCCTGAGACTTTTGCACAGTACTGTACATTCTTGGATGCAAAACAATTTGGTGCAGACACAAACGAGAAGTGCTCTCAGTGATCAAACTCATGACTGGGAACGCATGCCTCAGCTGATCCACAAAGAGATGTTCTACTTAGGAAGGCTGCTCACATGCTGGGAGACGTGCATAATGCACACACATGCATACGCTTTCTCATTCACAGAATAACAATGGAACTTTATGCAAAAATGTACTCTTGGCTTCTTAGAAAAAAATAAGATCGTTTAAAGTGGAAACACGGACATACTGTATGAAAAGGAGGAACAAAAACACTCAGATAAAAGACAAGTTTTTTTTTACACTGCCTGAAGAGGTTGAAACGCATTGTGCGTAAATTGGTACCTGAATGCTTTGTGGTATTATGTTCTTGACTTTAGAAGATGTGTCACCTCTATTCACTTTTGACATGTGGACACAAGTGATTTTTTTTTGCATGCAAGGAAGCCCTGCCCCTGTTTTTTTCTTGTTTGCTCTGCAATTTTTGGGCCCCTACTCTTTCCAAACTATCTTTGAGTCTACTTATGAAGGCACATGGGCTGCTCACATGCTGGGAAAACTCTGACAAAAGAAAGGTTTTCTTTGAGTTTAGAACAAAAAAACAAATGCTGACCAAACTGGCAGCTAAACCTTGACACAAACAAAACTAAAAGTCAATGCATTGTGAAATGTCACAACACAGATCATGCAACTGAATTGCTTGACTGAATTTAAGGATTGGTTAGTGCCCCACATTATGTATACTCACGGTCTACTAATCCACATAGCTGAGCATTATTCTCCAGAACAACCAGTGTCACAACATATAAAATGCAAAGTCATGTAAATTGGTACTGCCGAATATTTTTTAAGTAAACCAACTCAACTATGAAATAAATCCATGAAAAACCGGGTTATGGCTGAAAACTGGCTTTGAACAATGTAAATGCTTTAAGTAAACTATCACCTTAATTAATAATACTGCGTTCATGTAAACATACAACAGCGGGCCCAAATCCGGCTCACAAGTTTTGTCGCATGCCATACTGTCGCTTCCGTCTTTCCCGTCACTCTCCACATCAACGTAGGCTTTGAGAAGATAAAGTCCATTACCACACCCACCCATCCATTAAATCACCCATCTATCCATCTGTCGTTCCACTCCACTTCCCCATCCATCCAAGCAACGCACCGCATAACAGGTCATCCACCCGTCTGCTCCACCCGTCTGCCCAAGTAGCTACTGAGACCACATTGTCTGCAGTTGGCAACCGCTCACAGTAACAAAATATTTTCATGAGCCTGGCTCCCAGTGTGACACATTAAGTTTTCCATTTGTGGCCTCCTCCTCCAAAAAAATCTGGACAGATACTATACACTTGGGATCCAAAAAAGCAAAAAAGACCAAGGCACAAGAACAATGCCATATCAATAAAGGCATTTTTAATCGAAGAGAAAGAATAGTAGAATAAAAGAAGAATAATGTGGAGCGCTGCTGGGATACACAGGCAGCATTGTTCTATGCCATATCAATAAAGGCATTTTTAATCTAAGGGAAAGAGTGCCTTGGTCTTTTTGCTTTTTTGGATTCTACTGATAACTCCACCACCAAAGAGCACCTTTCTATCATTGATTTTTAACCAATGTGTGTCCCAGCAGCGTTCCCCATTCTTCTTCTTTTTTTCTACTATACATTTGGGACTTGAGTAAAACAAATCAAGCACACCCCCCAACTACTTCAGGTGTTTGCGAGCATATTCAAACATGTTCTAGGCCATAGTCTAGTGACATTACATTTGCTGGGTCTTGAGTAGCTCCACAGACAGCAGAAGCTCCTTCATCTGGCTCCTCAGCTCATCCAGCTGGGCGCCCTGGTCCTCAGGCTCCAACCGGACCCTGCTGCCCTGGGAGAGGCCGTCCGTGCTGGGGACCGGGGCTGATGGAGGGCTGGGCTTGGCCTCCGTGCTGGGGACCGGGGCTGATGGAGGGCTGGGCCTGGCCTCCGTGCTGGGGACCGGGGCTGATGGAGGGCTGGGCCTGGCCTCCGTGCTGGGCATGTTGGGCTTGAGGAGTGACGACAATGACTGGGCAATGAAGAAAAAAATTGTCTTTATTTTTACTATTTTTATTTTAACTATTTTCCACATTTTAGAATAATAGTAAAGACATCAAAACTATGAAATAACACAAATGGAATTATGCAGTGACCAAAAAAGTGTTAAACAAATCAAAACTATCTTATATTTTAGATTATTTAAAGTAGCCGCCCTTTGCCTTGATGGAAAGGCAAAGGCTTTGGAAAGAAATTCATACATAGACATCAACTTCACTATTTATATTTGTCTAAAAAACAAATTTCAAGCATTTAAGCATAAGCCTTTAGATCAAAATGGTTTTAAGATCATGAAAACCATAGTACATTCAATCAGGTGTGTCTAAACTTTTGACTGGCAGTGTACACTAGACCCCACGTTTGCATCGGTATAAATGTGTTGATCTTTCCAACTACCAATCCACACCAACTACAAACTTATCTGAAATATAAAACCATGATACAGTCGAAGACACAACACATTTAACGTTTATCGGGCTATAATCATGATGGTCCTGTGACTAGATCAGTCTACAAATATTAAAGTCACAAGACCACAAAAAAAAACATATATATAATTTTATTATGTTCCAATGAACATTTTTATTACTGCTGAAAGGGCACAGTGTTGTGTCTCTTCTACTCTGCCACAGTAGCTCCAGTTATGCCATCTGAATAAGGAATCATATGGCTGCAGCGTCTCTCCTGCTCCTCAGGGCTCAGACTCTCTTCCTCCTTCACCAGTGAAGAAGTTACAAGGGACACAATCTCATTTTGAAATAAGAAGAACGCGAGCGAGGTCAGAGAAAGTCCATGTAATTTCACCTGTACAAGTCTGAGCCGACGGGTTATGAGAGCTTGAAGCCAGGCTTTACTCTGAAGGCTGTGTGTGTATTTGTTAAACAATATGGTGGTCTCTGCCCCCAGCTGAACAATCAGTTATAATTACTCTTGATTGACCATGAAGAATCCAGTCTAGTGGCCTCTTCCTTGTGTCAAGGGGACTTTAAACCAATTACAGTGATGCTGAACTGGCAGACTGAACCCCAGGTAGCGGTCCCTCTTTCTCTCTCTCCTCTCTCCATGCCTACTTCCTTCATAAACAGAAACAGGAGTGAACTGTTCCGCTGTGCAGAAGGTGCCAATTAACTGGCTTGTGTTTGTCAGGCCAAGGTTGTGTGTGTGTTTGTGTATGTGGGTGGAAAAAGCCTTCAACATCATAAATTGATATATATCGTCCCTGACAGCTGATCAATCACCAGCATCTGCACTAGTGATTTGTTTTTTAAAAAGAGCGGACAGTCTGCTCAGCTTTAGTATTTTTATGATTTCATTATGTAAAAAGCAGAGAGGGAGAAGGGAAGGAAAGTTGTCAGCATTCGATCCCGGGCCAGCGGGGAAACACGTGGCTCCAGAGGCAGCGGTCCACTAACTCTGCCCACCTGATGCATTTTTCATGCTTTTAATAAGGTAGATATGGACGTCACGTTGTTATGGCTGACAACAGGAGAGTGCAGGCCATGTGCAGCCGTCTCTCACTCCCTATTGAGAGGACACTGTGCGGATCGATGCCTTCTGCAGAGTGTAGAAGTACAGATAATAATTTCAAGAAATATTGTTACCGAGTCGGAGTCTGCCCAAGGAGGAAAGTTTAGCTGCAGAGTCACATGTCGTGTGGACAAGCAATTAGATAAATACATATTTAGAAACACCACAATTTTTCCTGTATGTATGTATATATACAGTGCCCGTCAAAAGTTTGGGGACACCTGGTTGGATGTACTATATTTTTCATGATCTTAAAGCCATTTTGATCTAAAGACTTTTGCTTAAAATGCTTGAAATTAGTTTTTTAGACAAATATAAATAGTGAAGTTAAAGTGAAAGTATGCATTTCCCTCCAAAGCCTTTGCCTTTCCATCAAGGCAAAGGGCGGCTAATTTAAAGAATCTAAAATATAAGATAGTTTTGATTTGTTTAACACTTTTTTGGTCACTGCAGAATTCCATCTGTGTTATTTCATAGTTTTGACGTCTTTACTATTATTGTAAAATGTGGAAAAAAGTAAAAATAAAGTGTACATATATATATATATATATATATATATATATACACACACACTTGTACTGTACATATTCTCACAACATTCTATTTGAAGTGAGCATGTGTAGCAACAATATTGGAACTCCTTGCTCCCGCTGTGATGTATAATGTATAATCTGCTTTGCTTCATCTTGTGACTTTGTAGCAACTTTTATCGATACATCTGGATCATGCCTTATCTGGAACCATCAACTAGCTTCCATCAAACAGCTTTCACATGAGAAGCACCGGGACAACAAGAGAGGAGGAAAGAGGAATGTCTAAGAATAAGAAAGGCAGTACCCATTGGTTTAGCCAATCAGAAGCTATTTCATTAGCCTGCGGCTAGCTGTAACCATGGGTTTCAATAAGGAATGCTAGCAATGTTAAAAAACTGTTTTCAGGATAGCTGAGTGGTGAAAATGTGGTGAAAAACAACAAGTGGAGTAAAATCACAATATTAAACTTTCTCAAGTGCTGAGCCATGGGATCATGGCATCAAGCTTGTTGATGGTTCCAGATAGGGAATGATCCAGAGCAGGTTTCCGAACAGATAAAAACTGATGTTGTTGAATGGTTAGTGTACAAAAGTTGCTACAAAAGTACAAGACAAAGAAATACAGACCCATAATATATCATATGAGAGCGGGGAATTCCAATATTGTTGCTATACATGCTCATTTCACTTTAAGGGAGCAGAAAGGACAGATTCACAAACTATGCATACATATTGGGTACAGGATAAATTGTGTTCCACTGGCATGTGGATTGATATGCTGTGATAATCAATCATCAAAGGCTCTGGTAACATATAATCAGTGGAAAAATGTATTGCGACATGGAAAATTGGTTCTTTTTGCTTTATACTCATGCATTTCTGATAAAAATGTAAATTAAATCTGTCAAGTATTGATTCTGAATATGTATTTGCATGTTACACAGGTAACGTCAGGTTTCTGATCTACCAGTCAGTGTGCCTGCTGATCAATCGTGGCATGAGTCAGCAGTAGTCATGTAGTCATGCCCCAAAACATGTTAAACATGGCTCTTGGCATCAGATTTAAGTATTAAAGAAATTCAAAGATACCGATGTCATGTTTCAGCCTGCTAGTGGCATGACATCTGATGCCAGCGTCAATATTGATACATCACTAACTGTGGTGATATGGTGACTGATGGGGCCTCAAGTTACCTTTCTGGTTTCTATTGGCTTTGGTTTGGGTCCATCCTCCTCATCTATTTTGAAGGACTTCTCCACGTTCACTTCCTTGGTGGGCTTCAAGCATGAGGGAGGGAGAGGGGGAGGGAGAGAGGGAGGGGAGAGAGAGAGAGAGAGAGAGAGAGAGAGATGTTTTCGCAATTTAAAATCATTTTCAGCTGCACTTTCTGGCCAGCCGACTTGACTGACAGGAAAAATGACACTGACTGATGTCTTCACACAAGTAACCAGACGGCGTTTCAGGTAAACGTCAGGATGGATGCTTTTCTTCTGACTGATGATTCCCGGAATACAAGAGTGGAGCATAGTCAAGGTTTTTATTGCGTATGGTGGTTTTGTGTTCTGCAATTCTCACCTTGAGTGCACACTTAGTCTGACTCACATTCACCTATTTATTCACCTATACGTTATGATCCCACTGAAAATATTAAATCTGAGATCCATGCATTTATTGACTTTTCTTTACGGAAAGGATGGATTACTGAAGAAGAAAAATACTTTTTTTGCTATTGAACATCCCATTTGCCCTGTGTCTTATGGTTTACCAAAACCATATGTAATTATCTGTAAATAATAATGATTTGTACATTTTGTTTATTTTCAATACTTGTTAAATCTGATCACTATATTGTTATTATACGTAATTATGATTAAAATTATCATTCATTTTCAACACTTTCCAGACTTGTCCAACTTCCAAACTTCCCAAGACCTGGAAACATCTGCATACTTTCCAGCCCCTGCGCAAGAACCCTGTTCAGTTTAGCCTTAACTGCACCGCCATGATCTGTGTGTGTGTGTGTGTGTGTGTGTGTGTGTGTGTGTGTGTGTGTGTGTGTGTGTGTGTGTGTGCGCTCACCGAATGTCCTCCACCAAACTGGGCAGGCAGCCTCCTGCCATGCATCTTTGGTCTGTTAGCAGTGGGATGAGAGAGCTTCTCTGAGGTAGACGACAGCTCATCAAAACTCATCAGATCTACAGAAAATGAGATAGAGAGAGAAAGAGAGAGAAAAAGAGGGGAGAAGAAGGGAGGGAGAGAGAGAGAGAGAGAGAGAGAGAGAGGATAAAAGAGCAGAGAGAAGGATATCCAAGTTGAATGAAGGAACATAGGAAGAAATTAAGCAAATGGACCTCATACCTCAAATTACAAAAACTGTGAAGGAGGAGAGACAAGACAAAAACAAAACTGTACTTTAAAACTACTGTATGTGGTCATGATACATTTTTGGGAATCAGAACATATTAACACAAACTGTGGTCCGGGGACCTCGAGGAGTCCTTGAGAGGGTTTGAGGATACCCCCAGCAAAATAACGATTAGTGTCTCTATTATTTCATTCACTAGAAGTTTGCAGAATGAGGGGGGCGTCCTGGTGGCTCAGCGGTCTGAGGCGTGTACTGTGTAACTGCAACGTCCTGGGACAGGACATTTGTCGCATGTCACCCCTTCTCTCTCTCCCAATCTTTCCTGTCTCTCTCTCTCTCTCTCTCTACTCTGAACTATCTAATTAAGGAAAAAAAATGTATCTTCCCACCTATGGGGAAAAATCCTCTCAAATGGGAACATTTGAAACCATGGAACATCTGGCTTCTTCTCTTCAATGAACCACAAGGAAAAAAACAAAGCTATAGACCTATAGTATGAGCGCTGTACAACAAAAGGACTGATCTAGGAAAGCAGTCCCACCTGTTCAGCTGTGCCTTCATATCTTTCAAAGGAAATGTTAAGGTGTGTGTGCACAACAAACCAAAACAGAAGCAAGACTCCCCCTTTTTTTTATTTTTTATGTATTATGTAATACTGAAGCACTGTGTATACCGTTATATACTGTTGTGTAACAGCACTTTGCACCCAGAAAGCGGGAAGCTGCAGTGAATTAGAACGCAACACATAGCTTGTGATTGCAGGACAGATTGAATTTTCATGTTCCACGGCGATGAGTGTTAACCTGGCTTCTGGTGAGCGGTGCAGTGGAGTTTCAGCAACTCTTTGTCACTTTTAAAAGTCTCCAGTGAAACACCATTAGGCCAGTTCAACCAACTCTTTATCTCATGGTCTGTCTTTTCGCTGTGACCTTCCTCTGTCCTTTTCTGTTCCCCTGGCCTCTATCCATCAATCTCTTTGCTCTTCCACCCCCACAATATCCATCTGTAAATTATCAATCAATAATCAATCAATTATCTTTCCTCTTTTTCACTCTCTTCACAACCCTCCCTTCCTCCTGCCCTTTTCGACTGCACTTCTGTCTGCCACCCATTGTTAGATTGTCTGAATCTGTTACTATTTTTAAATCACGTCAAAACACATTTTTACGGTTTGGCTTTTAACTGATTCTACTCTTTCTGTCTGTTTTTATTCTCTCTGTAAAGCACTTTGTAAATGCTGTTTTTTAAAAAGTGCTATATAAATAAAGTGTATTATCATTATTACTATTATTCTCTCTCACGTCCCTATAGCTCTACCTCTGTTATTGGAGGTGATCCAAGTTAAAGCTATCCATCTCTCCCTTACTCTTGAAAGTGAAGTGAGCTTTGCTTTACATGATGGACGTTTAACATCCCACTCCAGCATTTTCAAGCATGCCTTGCAATCATTGGTTTTCAGGGCAAAAAAACAAAAACAACTGGGCATGCAGGGCCTGAATTCACGTCAATACCTTTGCAATTTAATTGTAAATCTCCCCTGTCATACAAATTTGCATACTGTGACTATCTTCTATAACAGTGTTTCTCAACCCAGTCCTCAAATGCTCCTTGTCCTGCAACTTTTAGCAACTGTACTCTTGCACACTTGATTCAATTACAACTCTCGATTCAGGGGTGGGGGGGGGGGGGTAGATCTCTGTTTCCCTGGAGCCAGTAGCAGGATAATCCAGGCACAGGTGGAACTGATCATACATTTTGAGATGAGAACTTTTCAGAGGAGCTTACACAACTAAAAGTGGTAATGAGGCTTTCAAATTCACAAGGCGCTGCGGTCGAGCAAATAAACGGTGTGCGCGATTATGAACCATTTCATAATGTACTTCAATCTGTTGTTGTGTTTGCTCCAGTGCAATTTCGTTGCTGCCATTAGCATAATCTACCATTATGTAATTATGGTAGATTATGTATGTAATTTTTACATTTTGCATGTTCCAGCGCACTAGAGGCCATCGTCTATCTCTTTTCATGATCTAACTCGCTGGCTTCCCAGAGCACTTTTTTTTCACACCAGCAACTTCATTTTTTATGGACAGTGCAGCGCTCTTTGTGTCTTCTCTTCTACCATTATGTAATGTTGACCTATAGGGGGGATGAAGCAACAGAACGAAAATAATTATCTAGAATGATTGACTTGAAATTAATTTAAGAGGGATACTTATCAATGTGTTGTTGTCATGAAGTTTGTTAAATGTCCACGCTCACCCTGACCACCTACCTCCCAACACATTTTTGTTGTTTTTGAAAATTTGTTGAACTGTTTGAAACTTTGCCAAAATGTTTCTTGTCTTGCCTTGTTTTCACACCAGTGAAAAAAAATAACATTTCAACTTCTGTGGATTGTTTTCCTAGCGCTGGTTTCCAACAGTAAAACATTTTAAAAGCATGTCATGCCATTTCAAAGAATGAAAATAGCCTACCGATAAATTCTGGTCGAAATGGGTCTCTTATGTGCGGCCCTTACGGCCAGATTTTGCGGAAGTGACAAATGAATAATCTGTTTTTGTTGTTTTATTTTTATTAACAAAACTCATCATTGTTTTTTCTGGTCTCCTACCTCCCTCTTTTGTCTCTCCCCATATTTGATTTGTCGAAACCTCTCCCAACTCTATATAGACACATCTACCTTTCTCAGCCTGTACAAAGTTCTAGAAACCTACAATTGTTGTAATTAATAAAAATTTTTAGAAGGATTTCGGGAAGGAAAGAGGAAAATTGTACATGTGCATAATGATACAATTGAACTGTGTAAAACCTCTGCTTATCAATATCTCTACTGTATTGATGTATGGCTCTTGTAATTTAAATCCCTGTTATCCCTAAATATAGAATAAAAAAAAAAGAAAAGAAAATAGCCTACCGAGTTGCCTCATAATGAACAGATTTCACGCTTGTTTGAGATCTTATTATCTCAAACCACGAGCGTCCATTGATTCTACAAGGACGCTGTCAGGCTACACATTATTGTCATTTATTAAGCACATTTCCCCCACGATAATTTCCTTCTGTAGTGGCAAAACAACAACACACACCGGGGACCAAACGACGACACACCGCCAGGGAAACACTTTTTAGGCGATAGAAATTTTGCCACAACAACAGTCTGTTGATGATGTTGTCTCTAGCTGCTCTGCTGTCACCTGGCTGTTACTAATGTCAGCAATAAGGCTGTGGCGACTGATATGTCACATGAATATTATGGATTTTGGGAACACTTTGGTAATGTCTGTAAAATCTGTAAAGGGTTAGTTTAATTTTAGTTTTAGTTTTATTAATTTTGACTTTTGGTGGATTAAGAAAAAAGCTTACAACATGCACAAGCCAAACTATTAAGCATTCTATGTGTTATCAAGTTTTATAAGTAGGACTGCACAATTATTCGTAGTGCAATTTTTGTTTCCACAGTAAATAATTTGTAATTGTACAATAATGACATACCGACAAAAGGAAACATTTAATTTCATCTAGGATGTCTCTGTAGTTGAAAACAGTCAACATGTTGATATTAGATGCCAAAAGTACAGTAAAATTATTTTGTTCCTCAATTCATCAAGAGTAATAATTGTGATTTATAACTGCGGTCACAAAATTTAGCAAAGTAACTTGGATTATCATTTTACCCAGAATCCCTCAGCCCTATTATTAAGTAAATTCAGGATTTTGAGAGTAGACACAGTGGTTTGAAGCAGGCTGTACATACCCATATCCGGGGCCTTCTCCCCCCAGTCCCCGGACAGTGTTTTGGGTTTGGTGGGTATCAATGGCTCAAAGTCGGACTTTGGCCGCAAGGAAGGCAACTCTCCATTGTGCCTGCAGCAGAGAAGGAAAAATGGGAGTGAACAGGAAAGGAGGCAGCCGTTTATGAATGGTATCTCAATAAATGGTGGTTCTTTGATAAAATACTATCCGCTTCTAGATAGAAAAACCACAAGAAACAGCCGCTTTGTGCAGTGCAAAGACCACGGCTCATTGTGAAAAAAAATAACATTTCAACTTCTGTGGATTGTTTTCCTAGCGCTGGTTTCCAACAGTAAAACATTTTAAAAGCATGTCATGCCATTTCAAAGAATGAAAATAGCCTACCGATAAATTCTGGTCGAAATGGGTCTCTTATGTGCGGCCCTTACGGCCAGATTTTGTGGAAGTGACAAATGAATAATCTGTTTTTGTTGTTTTATTTTTATTAACAAAACTCATCAACTCAGGAAAAATGGGAGTGAACAGGAAAGGAGGCAGCCGTTTATGAATGGTATCTCAATAAATGGTGGTTCTTTGATAAAATACTATCCGCTTCCAGATAGAAAAACCACAAGAAACAGCCGCTTTGTGCAGTGCAAAGACCACGGCTCATTACTGATGCATAAAAAGAGCTGAATGCTTTTCTCTCCTCTTAATTCATAGTATTCCCATGAGGTCACATGCATTTCCTTCCAATATGATTCTTTACCACATACACACAGCTGATTACTCGCTGTGGCTGTCATTTGATTATAATCACCTGTTAATTCATTACAATCACCTGTTATGGCCGTGTGGTGATGTAACAGAATACTATGAATAGCGTGTCATTTATGGAGACCATTGTCGTTTTAGTGCATAGCTTGATTCACCTTCCTTTACGAGTGGCCATTACCATTGATACACAACAGATAGCAATTATCCTGGTGACTATACGGTAATGTGCAATGGAGAAATGTACCGATGGATAGATAGACTGACAGACTGCATGAATGAACGGACAGGTGGTTCCTCTATTCAGACTCAAATCGCTGAATAGACAAAGTGAAGGATTGAGAGATGAACAGATAGAAAGAGACTAGGACAGACTTACTTGGCGAGGTTTGGCGAGGGAGCGAGAGGCTTGTCGGGCCTCTTCGGTGGGATGCTTCCCGCTCTGCTTTTCCCAGGAGGCGGGACAGGCTTCTTGGGCGGGACCACCGGGGCTGCAGGCTTGGATGGTTTGTGATCTGGCATGGATTTGTCAACTGGAGCAGAGAAAAGAGAGAGAGAGAGAGAGAGGTGAGGAAAGAGACAGCAAGAGGGCAGAGATGGAGACAGAAAGGAGAGGTGAAGAGAGAAAAAGAAAGAAAATTGGGGGCAAAGATGAAGAAAAAGAAGGGGGAGAGAGAAAGAGGCAAAGAGAGAACAGAGAGAGGGAAAGAAAGAAAGAGTTGGAGGAGGGGAGATGGAGAAAAAGAGTAAGTGAAAGAGAAAGTTGAAAGAAAGAGAGAAAGAAATGGCAGAGAGGAGAGAAAAAAAGCAAGGACAGAAAATGCCATATTAGGCAAATCTGATGACATTACATTGCTGGAATGTATAGATGCTCTTCACCTATTTTTTCGATGTGTGTGTCTTTCTTTTGATCTTGATTCTCAGTAAGCCATTTTAAAGTGACACAAAGTTCTTATCCATTCCATTACCAAACCATCTTGACTCACACACAGTCTCTAGCTGTGCGTTCAGACTGTGAGCAACACGATCAACAAGTCACCGAAAGTCCATTCATTTCCTATAGAGCTGAGTGACCATGGAAACTTGCCCAGTGTGTTGATGGTCAATAAGTTTGTTGACAGAGAAAAGTTGGTCACAGCTGAACTTTTCACGGTTATTATCAGTCAACAGCTAATTCAGATTTGCATGCTTCCTTCTTTCCCTGCCAATGTGTTTTCGTTCTATGAACAAAAGTTGTGCAAGATGGGCGAGAGGTTGATTACAGCCATTCAAAGCTTCCCAGTTCTCAACTTTTTTTTTTTCTTTTTTTTTCTTTTTTTAAGGCTACAGGAATAAACATCTCAATGGAATCTCTGAATGGTTGCATCCATCATTGAGGTTGATAAGTCATTTTATTGAGTTTTTTTTGTTTATTTTCGATTAATGCTTCCTAATTAGTGCCAGCTAGCAATGTTAACTTCTTAACACAATGTACCATTATGAAAGGCAATACCAGAGCAGCAAAAACACTTGATTTGCCTGTTCAAAACTTTGTAGCTACACAGATGCAATGGGAGCTCACAGTGTGAATGCCCTGTAGCTGGATAATTTCTCTGGACATGTCTGATTTTCAACACAGTGAACTAAAATATAAGGATTATGTTCATCTACAGAGAACTGATTCATGATAAAATACACCAATGTGTTTTAGTGGCGCTTGTGCAACAAGCAACATCTATACAAACACAAAACTTGGCCTATAGCGCACTGAAGCTAATTAGACCTTTTTCCACATCAAAGCAACAGTGTGATATATTCATCCCTGCTAATCTGCTGCTCCCTTCACACTGTACATAAATAAGCATTGTGGGACACAGAGAAAAGTTCACCATGCCCCTCAGGACTTCCTCAGACAGGGTTGGAGAGAAGGAAAGAAGGAAGAAAGGAAGGAAGGAAACAAGAACGTGGAGGAAATAAGATGAAAAAAAAAATAAAAGAGAACAGAGAGCAGAATAAAGATAAAAAGAGAAAGGGAGCGAGACGGCGAGATGGGTGGAGACAACTAACTGGATTTATAAACACTAATTGCTAATGTGAAGATTTTCACACAAAAAGATGTGGGTGGGTGTGAGAGAGAGAGTGTGTGGACACATGCATCTGCGCTCTGCGGCTGTGTGCAGCACCTCACACTGAATCTGTACTGGTTTAGTGTGTTGGAAAAGGTCAATCCTGAGATATGCAAGAAACCTCAACGGCGGAGATGACTTTTTCTGCTTTATTTAACCAGTGGGGGAAAAAAGAGTTAGCAGCTCTACTTAAATGGAACTGTCACAGTTCATCATTGGTGACGAGTGAGAGGGGACGTGCTCCTGCCGTCTTCACCTGACTGTAAATGTCAGCCGAGTTTTCTACCGAATCCAGAAAAATACATCATACATCGGCCTGACTTAGCCAACAAATCAAAAATGATTTTGATGGTTTTAGCACAGAACCCCATTATTGACTAAAACTCTCCTTCTTAGACCCATTCCAGATGAATCTTGATACGTGGTTAGAGAGTCAATAAATTATTGAGCAGGGAAACATTAATTTTTGATTGATCTGTTATACTGATCAATGTATGATTTAATTTTGTTTACTTGTTATGGTGTCCTTATTTTGACTTTGGTTGGGGACTCTTGGTGATAAAAAAAAATAAAAAATCACATTAGTTATCAATATTATCCAGTTATGAAACAGAAAATTGTTTCATATTTCTCTGGAGTTTGTTCAACATAAATGAACTTCTCGATGTCCCCGACATTTTATATTCTTTCAGCAATGGGAAAAATTGAACCCACTGCTAAAAATATAAAAATGTTCCATTCAACGCAACAGACAGACGACAGCAACAGAAAACAAGATATTTAGTCCTCATAGTATAAACCATCCAAGCAGAGACACTGTGGAAGTGACAGTACTTCTGTAAATTAGAAAGAATAAAGATGATATAAGAATAAAATGGTTGACATTGCATTGTAATGTTTGGTTTGCTGTAAACTCAAATTTATCACTCACCAAGTGTATGTGTGTATGAAAAGGCTGAGAATAATTATCATGAGAAAACAGACACATGCAAACATTATATATAAGTACATAATAATGTTTTCCCACATCATATTCTCATAGGTTTATCTTCATTATTTCTGTTATTGTTTTATTGGTTATAAATCACTTTATAATACTGCTTTAAAAAGTTCTATACAGCCTAACTCAAGCTTCTTATTTATTTCATCGCACAAGACGTCAACTCACACACACATAAGTAGGTCAGAGAAGCTTGCAAGGTGCATCAGATGCGGCACATACACACACATTGCACACACAATGCACAGGCAAGCATTTACAGAAACATACACACACACACACACACACCTCACTGACAACTCTGCAGCGATGGTGCAACCCTGCACTTACCACAGATGAAATGACAGAGCTTGCCTGAATGTCTGATGTGATTACATACTGGAATAAACTGCCTCTTACATCTGTGTAATCACAGAACAGCCATCGCAGAAGTGACTTGTTTGTTAAATAAGAGTGAAGGACAGGGAAAAGAAGATGGATGGAAGAGAGACAAAGAGAGACAGAAGGAAAGGGAGACAGACAGTAGCGACAAGGAAGATCCTGTGTATGTTTTTGTGTGAGCGAGACCAAGAGGGAAGGACAACGAACAGAACAGAAACAAATTGGCCTTATGAAACTTGTCTTTTTTTTCTGACCGTTGTGCAAACTCCATCTCAGCAGAAGATGCTTTCCTATGCTTTCTCTCAGAATGCCATTCATCGAGCACTTAGCAACCTTTTCAGGTATTTCACCCCATAGAGATATAACACGACACATGTGTTATATCTCTATGTTTCACCCACTCTGATTAGAATCACCAAATTATCGTCTAAACTGTTACTTTTGCAGGCAGGTTGACTCAAGCCCAACCACAGGAGAAGTCTGGTGATTGGTTATTATTACCTCGGGACCCCAAGAATTTTATCCCATCAATTATTACCCCGGTAATAATTCCAGCTGAAACTACCTACTGTATTTTGAGTTAACCTTGATGTCCTGGGCTATAATATTAATCCCCTCCAGATTGACATGCAGTGTTTCACATTACATCATATTACCGACTATCTCAATTATCTCAATTACAAGGGCCATATACTTATGAAACGGCGAAGTGACGTTGTGTAACACAGTCACACAGGCATGGCCCTGCATTACTTATCACTGTCCCGCAGTCAGTTATTTTACCGTGCGGATGACTGACTCACTGAATTTACCAATGTGCATGAGAAAAATCAAATTACTGACCTCAACTAGAAATACCAAGGCCAGAGACAGCTTAAGGACCCAATCTTATTCACAGAAACAATCTAGGGGATTTACAGGGGAGGGAAGGGAGGGAATGAAATAGGAATAAATGTACTTGCTTATGGACAGATCAACCTTGGTTGTTAAGGTTCTAGTTCACTTTTCCTTCCCTAGTCTTTGAACCAGAATTTGAACCAGCAACCTTCCAGTCATAAGCTTGCTGTCCTTTAACTATTAGGCCGTAGCCTGCAGTGGCAGACGGAGTGGATTTGAATGGAAGTATGTCGAGAGAGAGACCTTCCCACTTTTCCAAGCATCTGGTGCTGGAAATGAAGAGGAGTGTCAGAAGATGGATGGAGAATATATGGGCTGTTACTTTTTTTTTCTTTCCCCCAGAAAATCTTACCCAGACACCCACTTTTCTCAATGGTGCTGAGCAAGATTAAAAAATTGGATTTTCAAAGCAGGGCCGCACACACACCGTTTCAACCTGAAGTTTTGTTCTTGTGGAGCAGTGATACTGTGTGGGAGCTGAGGCACACTTTGAAAAATATATTAATTTGGGTTCACTGCACTCTTATCTTAAATTGGTACAACAGTACACCCCCCAGAATTCACATTAAAGGGTTTCTGCTCTCAAAGAAGCATACCCAAAGTCATTGACTATGCAAAAATAATGAGTTTATTAGCAAAAAGGAAGAACACAGCATTCAAGCCAACAGCAGTGTCTGAGTGACACTTGAATGTGAATCTAACTTTGAAAGTGATTTTGGGATGGGATCAGAGAGCAAAGGCAGCAAAGATGAAAAAATGGGGAGGAAGATAAGGAGGGAGGGGGAAAGTAGAGAAGGAACTGATAGGATTGATAGAAATGAGTGAGGGAATGAGGAAAAGGGGCAGTAAGGGATGGAGAGAAGGACTGAGGGAGGGAGCGATGAAGCAAAGGAAAAGAGATGGACAGCTAGAAAGATGGAGGAAGCGAGGAGCAAAGAAAGAGCGGTAACCTGGAAAGAGTCGGGAAAAAAACAAAGGAAAGCTAGAAAGAAGGTGAGGAAATGGGATGATGAGATGACACAGGGAGCGTAGAGTTGGAAAGGAGGGGTGAGAGAGATGGAGATGGAGAGTCCTACCTTTGTCCTCAGACCTGGTGTGCTGAGGTTTCTTGTCGGCACTGGGAACCTCCGGCTTGGGAGCTAAGAAACGAAACATGGTCCACAGTAAGTCTGACAGGTTACCAGACTCGTCTCTGTCTGACCTCACTGATTCAAGTCTGAACAGACTATGAGTAGGAACACACACACACACACACACACACTTTCACACACCTCTATTTCGCACTGACGGACAGACAGACATATACATAGACAGGAAGACAAACATACACACAGGCATAAACACACACACAAACACACACTCTGACACGCACACACCAAACGGCAACACAAAATAGTGGGCGGAAGATGTGAATGCGAACCTGTGCAGTACGCTACTTCCTCTGCAGACATGAAAAAAAAAAAAGTGCTACATCTTTGCAGAATTTTGCAAACTGTGGATGTTGGCAGCTCTTAGCCAACAGCAAACACTGAACCACCGTCAAAAGAAACAACGCAGCTTTTGAGTTGCAGGTCTGGTCAAATTATAAAGACGAGAACAGAGAACTTTATCAGGATCCACCATGACTATCTGTAGCAGTGTTTTCCTTGGCATTTTCCAACCAGAAGAAAACAAACAAAAGAAGACATCTGAACACAAACAGACAGGAGCATAAGCAAGGAAAAGCACAAAGCTGGAGCAAGGGCATAGGCATTAGTATGGACATATTCACTGAAAAATATACCAGTGTCTGAATTAGTGTCCGTGAATCGATTGATAACGCAGTGGGAAAAAAATAGCAAAATACTTGATATTTTGGTACAATTCATATATGGTTTGCAGGCAGGGTTTGAAAGAACAGGTACAGCTTTGCTACCGTTCCACGGCACATTTGTGGTTTTGCAAGCTTCAACTCGCTGACTAAAAACTGATTTCAAAACACGTTGTAAAAGTACACATATCAGCCATAATCCATCGCAGACAGGGTTGTGAATTGTAATCAAAAAGTTCTACCTTTTGGGTGATAAGATATCTATTTCCAATGGTATAAATGTATACAAGAGGACTGCGAGAGTTGAGAGTTGACGATTCATATATAGATATGATTTGTAGAAACTGATTTTCTGCTGTAAGCCAGGAGGAAGTTTGCACAGGAACAGAGCGAAGTGTCTGCCGTCTGCCTGACCTGAATTTGCCTCGATGCCGTGGCAACAGCAAATAACAAATCACTTCTACATAGTTTGCCGCAGCATAAATTCATTCAAGAATAAGGGTGATCTCATTAGAAAACAGGACATATGAAACAGATATTCAGTGAAAATTAGTGAGCCTTATAAATGCTGTCCTGGTGAACTCTGAACCCGGGTCTAATAAAGAAGCTGGAACGTATATGCATGTATTTTGGAATTGTAAAGAAATCTATTCCTTCTGGGAGAAAATACACTGGGCTGCTCAAGAAATTATTTTGGTCAACTTTGAAATGTCCCCTGCTTTGTACCTCCTTAATGCTTCTGTTAGTTCTGTCTTCAACTCCGAGAAAGAAACTGTATTTGTCACTATTGCATGAAGAACAAGAAATGTATTTTGTCTCAATGGGTTTCAAATACTAGTCCAAGTCTTAAGATGTGGATCCAGCAAATCACAGAGTTTCTGCCCTTGGAAAAAAACGTATGATCGCCTCTGTAAAAGCGATGCATTCTCTCTGATATGGTCTCCCCTTATAAAGTTTATTGAGACAAGACAATCACCTCCGCTTTAAGGGTAAACGATAGGCTATATCCCTACTCTCTTTCTCTTGCTTCCTTTTTTCCTTTCTTTCTCTCTAATTGGACCCACTCTTACTGGACCCACTAATGCCCTTTGACTTCCGTTTGATGAGACACATGTTAAATGTTCTCTCTAAACTCTATTAAGAATTCCAGATACATATGTGTACATAAGAGGTCTGCTGTGGTCTTTTTTTTTTTCCTATGTTAATGTAACGGGCCTATATGTTTGTGTATATGCCTGTTTTGTCTGGGGAGGTAGGTGTCTCTCGACCGTGTTTTTTTATTTTTATTTTTTTATTTTTTTTTCTTCTTTCTCGTTTTTTTTTTTTTGTCGCACATGTTAATTCTTTTGAGAAAAGCAAATAAAAAATATACATTACAAAAAAGAACCCGGGTCTTTAATTACAAGACTCATCAACTGGTCCACTTTTCTCACACTTCCCTCTGAGGTGACTGTGTTTAATGAGGTGAACTGGAGATAGTGTGTGTGTGTGTGTGTGTGTGTGTGCGTGTGTGTGTGTGTGCGTGTGTGTGTGAGGGTGTGAGGGGGGTTATGAGACTTCCTTACCTATGCTTTTTGATGGTGGTGGCGGCTTCTTCGGTCTCTGAGAGGGAGAGAAAGACAGACAAACTAGGTCAGGCTGACATTAAAGTGGACGATGACTCATTGAGATGCATTGACATTCATTACCTCAAATGCCAAAACACCATCATAGCGGCAGGGAGAGTTTTCACAAGCCAAGGAAAATCTAATAAAATTTGTGGTTCCAGGCTGGAATTCACAAACCTGTTCTTGTGGTAGGAGTACTGCGAGGGAAAATAAGTTAATTAGCCTCATGTAGGAAAACAACTATGTAAACCCAGTAGCATAGCATAGTGGTTTCAGTAGCATAGTGGTTTCCAACTAGTAAAGGAACTAGCATCGTTCCCTCCATCCTTCCCATCTACCCGCCTACTTTACAATTCTATATAATATTCATAATTCTTGTCTGAAACTCTAGATTTCCTCTTCTATAAATGTCAGTGTTATTCAATATTCTGAAGAGTGAATGATATACTAGGTATTTTCATTGCATGCATCCCAGGTTTTACAGTATATCAGCTTTATCATATTTAACACATTTCCGATCTGCTAAAAGTAGCTCTGCCTCTTTGACAGACTTGTTAATTTGTCGGTTTCCTGTGGTTTAGTTGTGAGTTGATGGGCAGCTGTCATGTCTGTGCAAGTGTGTGCGGCTTAGGAAATATTGGTTGTAATTGCATCAATCATAATTGCATTGCAATTATGATTGAAGTGAGTGAAACTACGTTGACTTTAAAAACTCCACCTTTCTGCACTTTTCTTATTGTATTTGTTGTTTTTTTTTTACCTTCTCTTTGTTCTGCTACTGTACTGTACATTGCTGCTGTGAAACCCGAATTTCCCCTAGGGGATCAATAAAGTGCATCTTATCTTATCTTATCTCATCTCACGAGCACCGAAAAACTGAGCTTTCAACTTCAAACCTCAGTTGCGTTCCCTTTCATTGTATAAATGCTTGTAAATGGAAAGTAACAGAACCTGGCACACTGTATGTATCTTAAGACCTACGAATTGCAAGACGTCACACATACCAACTGCCACCAGAGGGGCACTCATAATCCTATATGGTACTGTCATATAGGATTGGTTCATTATATTCCTCAGTGAAGCTGCGTTGACTGTAGCAGCGCGGAAACTAATAAACGAGATTTGGCCGATTCCCCTTTAAAGCAGACAAGGAGACTGACTCAGGCTGTATTATGTGATTCTGGGAAAAGGTGCTTCTGCACTGGCATACAAACCCTTGTTTACCACACTGTAAGGACACCAATCAATGGAGATGAAGCAGACTATTGACTTTGGTATTCTCTTTCTTTTTGTTATTCTCTCTCCTGCACACATAGTTGGGTGTTTTGTTGCAATTTGGGGTGTGTCAATTGGCTCACAGCATAAGACTGATGAATTTCCTTATTTTCTAGGTGAACCATTGTCAGGTGTAATCGACCTTACTCATGTTTGTGCATTAGCGTTATGCGGCAAAGCTTGTATATCGTGTGGCTTTTAGCGCTTTTCCTTCTCCCTCTGGACTAGTGTGCAAGTAGTTTCTGAAAATGCTACTTTTTGACATCATCATTATCATCATCATCGTAATCCCTTTCCACGGCAAATGGGAGTCAGAGAATCTGCATCTTGAACAATCAGCAGTAATGGGGTGACTGCTGACAACCATAAAATATACAAGCCATTTACAATCCAATCACATTATGTAAACATACCGTCTGTGAACACACAATCACGCTGATCAAAATACACTTTGGTGCCTTGAATGTCATCCTGCCACAGGGGCAATTTTCTGTTTTGTGCACTCACACAATCACACCCACACAAAAGAACACTTTCAATTATTTCACATAATTGAAAGTGTGGAAAAATGTATACAGATAGTCCTCACTGATTCTCAGCTTAGCTATAAGTACCACTGCTTCAATACCTGATTTTTATAACCATTAAATAGCATAACACATAATTTAAAGGGTAACTTTGGTGTTTTTCAACCTGGACCCTATTTTCCCATCTTTTTGTGTCTAAGTGACTAAAGGGGACAACAATTTTTCAAATTGGTCCAGTATTGAGCGAGATCGCATCAGCCGGCAGCCGCGAAACGAGCTGCAATGTAATCCGACGGGGCAAATCGCGTGTAACCAAGTCTCGCGAGAGTTGAGTTGTTGCAGGAAGTTACACACAGATCCGGATCAAGCGAAAGGTAAAGAAAAACGTTTCATTCCTCTGTAGGGTCCTTTCCATAATGTTGTCAGACACTTATAATAACAATCTGAGCCTGTCAGTGGCAAAAACAAGCACTTTTAGTGGACGGTTCACATTTGCCCCGTCGGATTACTAGGGATGCACCGATGCCACTTTTTCAATGCCGATACCGATTACGAGTATGAAAGTTTAAGTATCGGCCGATACTGAGTACCGATCCGATCCATTACTTTTACTGAACAGTGCAGGCTTACTTCCTTAGTTTGGGGTCAATGGACAAAATTATTGAGATAAAATCCTTGTTTTTCCCACTGTTTGAGAAATACAGGCTTCTACGTGCCACAAATGCATAAAATCAAGACAGTTTGCTTTTATTTCTTACATGTTACTCATGGCTTCCGGTATCAGATTTTAGTCTTGGGTAAAATCTCCAATACCGATATTCCATTTTAGCCTGGTATCGGCACCGATACCGATACCAGTATCGGTATCGGTGCATCCCTACGGATTACATTGCAGCTCGTTTCGCGGCTGCCGGCTGACGCGATCTCACTCAATACTGGACCAATTTCAAAAATTTTTGTCCCCATTAGTTACTTAGACACAAAAAGTTGGGAAAATAGGGTCCAGGTTGAAAAATACCGAAGTTACCCTTTAATGTCAGTGAAATTACAGTTCGCTTATCATTTTGAATGTGCAACTACACATAATGGTTGTGCTATCTACCAAATGGGGCAAATTACCACCGATTAAATGATAATTGGTCTCATCTCTGCCTCGGACATCTTTCAGGAAGAGAGAGACAAGGAGAAAGACAGAGGGAAAACCAAGCAATCTGTGGGAACTTGAGTGTGTGTACGTGTGCGTGTGCGTGTGTGTGTGTATACACGTGAGGGAGAAGAAAGTAAATTATTGATGGCTGCAGTATTCTGAGCATGTCAGCTCCTTCCCCTCTCCTTTCCTCTCCTCCCACTCACTCCCACTTCTGTCTCTGAACATTTGACCAGTGTTTATCAACCTGCCTGCCACATGAGTTCAGCTCATCTTGTTCCTACAGGGCAAAAAGAGACACAACGGCTGTTTGTTGGCATAATGAAGTGAGTCAGTGGTTATCAGCAGCTCACGCCCGAGCCCAGGCTTCAGTCAGGCCTTTAGGCTTTCCCACCGCTCACACTACGGGCTTCTTGCTCATTTTTACCTCCTGGACTTTTTCTGAGCTACAGGAGGCTTGGGGCACATTTTAGGGATGGACGGGATTTAATAGTAAGAATCATCTGCTAAGCTGTGCATTAAAACAAACATTCAAGGTACAGCGTCTTTGCGTTTGCTCTTAATACATGTTTTAGTGTAGGTGAGATTAAGAGCGAAGTATTCAATGACAACTTCTTTTCACTTCAAAGTGCTTGTGTAAGTTGATGGAGGCTTGCATTAGAGGCTCAAAGCAACAGTTTCACGTTAAAAAAGAAATGCGCCATTTGGCTAATTACCGTTGAATTCCTAACTTCCAGTAGCCTGAATCACTGAACTCAAAGAGCAACACCTTCTTCAACCTTCAGCAGGCCTGTGTGTGTGTGTGTGTGTGTGTGTGTGTGTGTACTGTCTACAGTCAATGGAAGGTCAGGACTGAGCACAGGAGGTAGTGTGTGCTATACTCTAAGTGGGCATATAACAAGAGGAGTGGGCGTATAACCAGAAGGTCTACCAGATCAGCTGGGAGAGGGACATAAATGAGTAAACCTCTCTCAATAACTACTGCCAAGGCGAGCTTAAAGCCCCCATGAAATTAACTCTCATTACTTTTACTTCCTGGAAAACAGAGTATCTTTAATGTTGACCTCATGCTGCACCAGTAGGCGTAAATTTCTAACCAATAAAACCATCAGATTCTTTAACAATCCCGCCCCTCCCATCGAATAAAACTGCCTTTCTCTCCCTGACTGATATTCCATTGGTTTAGACTTTTGAATGATCCCTGGATGCATCAAATCCAGGAAGGAAAGATGCCATTTCATGGGGTCTTTAAGCAAGGCACTAAACCCCATAAACACCCAAATACTCCAGTGCAGCTGCTCAGTGACCAACAGTAGAAGGCTGCTGTATCTCCTAGCTGCTACGATCCTCTCCTCTCCTCTCCTCTCCTCTCCTCTCCTCTCCTCTCCTCTCCTCTCCTCTCCTCTCCTCTCAGCTGATATGTGGTGGCACTCTGCTGCAAATGAGCTCACACTTCCATTTCCAAATTTCATACTTTTTCCAGACGTTAATTTCTTTGACGTAACTTGAATGTACCGATTGGTGTTCAATATGGTGTGTGCTGAGAGTGGCAGGGCAATATGAGGGTCAACTGGGCCATAATTCTCCACAACAAAAATCACAATATGTGAAATATAAGTGGGTCTTTTCCATTCTTTCCCACACTATTTGTGCAATTCTCAAAACCTTGAAATTACGAAATTAATTTTCTACACTATCCAGACAGGTAGGAACACTGTGAGCTGTCCTGTATCGGTCAACAACATTCTGGTTCTTGAGGAGCTGAGTTGGGTAAGCTATCCTTCATCAGTCTAACTGCTTTTAAAGTGTGTTATCAGCATGCTGTGGAGCGAATACATTGTAATTCTGCAGACACATCAGTAGCACAGATGACTTACCTCTTCTGAATCCTGCTTGGGAGATGATTTCACCGACCCTCTCGACGTGGGAGCCTGTAACATGAAAGAATACATAATATATTTATAATGTGGCATTTGGGAGAAATATCTCACTTTCTTCACTAATGAGAGGCTTTTTTACGCTCCTCACACGCACATGGAGGGAAGAAGGGGTTAGGAACTAAATAAACTCAGTCTTAATAGAAATCAGACCCACTCCCAGATTACTTACACTGTCAGCTCACCACGCTGCTTATATGACCTGGAAACCCATTTCAAAAGCTGAAGCAGTGATCATCAAAGACTCCCAGATAGAATACTTATTGATTGAACCTCTTTAACCAAAAAGGCATATGGCTGACTATCAAGAAGCCTTATTATCCACATGGAAAGGCTTCACAATAAATCAAATAGGGTTGTTGCATTTGTAATGGTTGTCTCTTGTCCCCACTGGGCATTAAGATTTTTGTTTTACGGCTCCAGTTTGGCTCAGTCAAGACATAAAGGCAAATCCACTCTAGGCTCCCTAAACATTTTCCATTTCACAATTCCATACTTTTTCCAGACCTTGTAGGCAGGTCACAGCCAGGTTTAGAAAAAAAAAAAAAAACGGAAAGCTCTCTGAGAAACACACACCCTAACGCTCACCCCCGTTTCCCCCGCCTCCCTCTGACCCGCCTCCGCTGCCCCTCCCTCATACATACATACATAGGCAAATAATAATTTTAAAAAGCAAATAACGGAGCAATGCCGTTATTAATATTGCTGAGATTTTGATATATTAGCATACTTAATATGGGGATTATATGTGCTCAATTAAAAAAAACTGGCAATCTCGAAATCCGTCCTACCGTGGCTTTAACTTCTTGACACAATTTAAAGGTTTTGGTCACCTGTCCACTCGGCCATATCACTCCAACAATGTAGATAATTATTCATAAGAACAAATATCAAAACATGTGAAATGACAGTGGTTCTACAAGTGAATAAACTGTGCAGTCATACGTGTAACAGGGCTGAACACTGAAGTTTTATTCCCTACTTTTCCAGACTTTTTTGTGCAATTCAAAAACTTTTCAGACCGATGTAGGAGCCCCGACTCACAAAAAGACACAAAAAGCTACGACAAACACAGTACATTTCCACATGCACAAAATATAATTATTCATAATAATCCGAAGATAATGTTAATTTTCTTAATTTCTCTGATCTCACCTCTTTCTCTGCTTCGGAAATCATGGTTACAAAGTTGTCGGGGAAGACGCCCTCTCTGCCGCCGATCTCCCCTCGCCACCAGCCTGGCTCACCTGTGTCCTGTTACAGAACCAGCAGAACGGGGGGTGAAGAGTAGAAGTGCATTCATGGCCTTTGCTTCGCTCACTCCGTCTCCTTCAGTCTCAATAAATTATTTATTATTATTATTATTATTATTACATTTTGTAGTATGAAGAAGAATCTCACAGCAATAATAATTGCTAATTTCTACTAATTTGACTTTAAAAAAGCCGCTTCCAAGGTACTGAACGACTCTCTCTTCTGTATAAGGGAGGAAGAGATAAAGTGAAAAGATGGATACTGAAAGGGGCTCAGCAGAACAAAACAAAATAAAATAAACTGGACAGAGTACACCTGCATCCATTTCTAAATCCAACTAAACAATGAAAACAAATATTTTCTACTAAACCAAATAGCACAAAGGTTCATTAAATCCATTCAAATCATCCACTTTGAAGCATGATATCTGACCATTTCACAGGCACTTCTCTAAAGTCTCCACTAGATGGCATTACATTTCTAAAATATCTTGGTAGTGAAATCGGAGCCGTCATGATTATGTGTCACCGTCTGCCTGTTATTAAATAACAAACCATGAGTCAGGCTCATCATACCTCGACAACATCTCAGTGGCAGCTGAGCCGAGCCAGCTGAGCCTGTCTAGCGCTATGTGTTGGCTGGACGCCCGGTGACGGCAGTAATCGTTTACTCCTGAGTGTGAGAGTCTACAAGGAGGACCGGGGGCCAATTCTCTGGATTAAGTCAGTGAACTGAGAAGGCCAAGTAAGTCTAAGACACTGTTTTTCAAAACCTGGCTTGGGACCAAAAGACGTCTTGACCACTGGACGAGTTATCATTCTCTTTGTTTATTAACTATTCATGTCTTTAAATTACTGATGAATAAATGTTTGTAGGACGGAAGGCAGAAGTGCGACACAGAGGTGCTTAACTGCTTCTTGAGTTGCTACAGCACATTGACAGTTAATTACTGAGGCTGAATTGTAGAGGAGGCACAATCATGTCTTAAAAACAGAGGAGAGAAGCAACAAAAAAAACAGCCCTCCCCTCTTCTTGCTACTTACACAACAAACACACCATTTATTTGTAAATGCCTCGCCAAGGAAGAAACAGAGAGAGGTGAGGTTGCCCACTTTAAGGCTAATTCACACCATTAAGACTTAACCAGCCTAATGTGACTCTGGGGGGGGGGGGGGTGGTCCCATCAACAACATGGGCTGGAGAACACAGATCAGCATATAGAGATCTGAGGCTATCTGTCTCTCGCTCAGGATAAAAATAACCTCTGTGTCCACCTGCAGAGACGCATACAGGCAGAGAGGGAAATGAACACATTTGATGAGCTCAGTGGATCACTTCCTTTCTTTGAGAGGTAAATAAGTGTCTGCACAGATTGGTGTGCTGCCTTCCCTAAACACGTATGACTTTGAGTAAAAAAGCAAGAGGCTCAGTTCCTCTCTGTCTGCAGAAACTCTTACCACGCTCCACATGAAGAGCGTCTCAAGTCCAAAACAAGACAAATGCTGGAGAAGTGCCACCTACTGTTGCAGAAAATAATTGCTGGCATCACAGGTTTAATGGTGTATTTACTTTAGTAGGTATCTTTACAACTTTGATAACAAACAGTAGCAGTTTTAAGGGAGGAATTATCTTTGTTTTGTCTTTTGTTTAAATTTTACACTTCATTATGTGTAACGTTTTAGAATGACGCCGTCCATATGATCCGAACACGTGTCTCTTACAAGGGGAATTTCGGTTAGTTCAGCTCCTGGTTTTCAATGTGCTTTCTCTCTGTTATGGGGCTTTGATGTTCAGTTCAGAGGGAAGTCAGCATTACCAAATGAATTCCCGCTGATGAAGGCTTAGTGCTGAAACGCGATCGTTTCTTTGTCTGCTGCTGTGCGTTATAATAAGCATTTGTAATTAATTTGGTAGTGCGAACTTCCATCCTTTTTTGAATCTGTAGCCTGAAGACATCAAAAAGAGTTTGGAGTTGAGCGAGCAATTTCTTTATTCTCAGTTCAAGACAGTTCAGTGGTGGTTTCACAGCAAAAACAAATAGTAACTGAACTTTTGCACTGTTGTAAAAGAAGCCCACTTGTTTTGTTTTGCCACTGATTTGACCACATTCAGCATATAAACCAGCGGGAGCTCACCTTGCTCAGGATATGGATGACATCACCGTCTCTCAGGCTCAGCTCGTCCTCGTTCGTGGCCTCGAAAGTAAAGGTGACCTTACAGTACTCTTTTGCTGAGGAAACAGGAACAGTGGGGTTTCAACAGAGGTACAGTGCGCAATGTTTTCACATGAAAAAGAAAAGCAGAGAAGGAAGCAGCATAACAGCATAATGGATGTACATGTATACAGTTTGCATGTCAGATAAGCACAAACACATCTACACACACAAACACACACAAGCCTAAAATCCACGTTCTCCTTAAAGCTGTGTTACACAATTTTGTGTACCTCTAAAATGTCAAAAAGCTTCTCACATGTAGCATTGAATAAATTAAGTGGTTTAAGAGGGAAACTGAATCCCTAGAATACTGTTTGAAGCTAGAAAGTAAATGTTAAGATATGTGGATCCTCATTCTCCAACCACATGTACAACACAAGGTTTACCACTCATTCAAATTGTCATTTTTTCATTTTCACTTGGAGGGATACTTGACATTTTGAATTTTAGTTCATTAAGTTCCTAACGATGGCTAGTGGTGTCCCTTGACTTCAAATAATGCTAACAAGCCAATATTAGAAGCAACCAGGATAAATGGAGAAACTTTTTAACCTTTTAAGTATCTGGTGACAAAATAACCAAGTAACACTCAACATGTCAAGGTATCCCTTTAAGTGCCTTTACTGTCCTTTACCTTTCGATTTGCTGTCTCCGTCTGTTCTCTGGGAGTCTGTCGGGTTGGAATGGGCGGGCTTTGGAGCGGATGGTAATGATGGGATTGGCTAAAATGAAGCAAACCACACAGATGGAAATGATTTATTGGACATGATCGGATGTGCGGCGTAATGTGGAGGCAACTTGTGTCTGAACCGAATGGGTTGAGCGATCTGACCGTGACTCCATGTGAATGCCTTCATGTCACTGGCCGGTTGAGAATGATGCTGTTAATAATGTGGTTAGTTGGTATGGTGCCAAAATCATCAAAGCAGGGGTGGAAGGGGGGCATGAAAAAACAGATATTACTGAAAGATAGCAAACAGTGAAACACAACAGGTTTGTGGTGTTTTACCTTTTCTGCTGCGTAAGGAATGTCTTATGTTAGAACTTGTAAGTGATGATGAGTATTTGAGTCACAAGCAAGCAGACAGACAGCATGGCACTACAAAGGATGAAACTGAAAGGAATACTGAGAGATTTCCTTTTTTGGTTTTAAATATGTATTGGCCAGGTACTTTGCGGTACTGCCACCAGACCTGTATCAAACAGTAACAGCAATTAATTCTTAAGTGTTTGTTTTAACTTGCTTAAAGTACCAGATGGGCGTAGTTTTACACTTAGGATAATACAGTGAGTGCCAGAAAGTTTAGACAATCACAAGAAAGCATCTGAAAGACATTTTAGTATCGACTTTTGCTGTGAGTGACAACCTGACACCACCTGAATTTCCCTGATGTAAACTCCACCCATTGGATACTCCAAGCAGATTAAAAGAAACACTGCAAATTATTTGCAAATAAAAAAATTTCCAGATCCGATTTACAAGTCTGTTAAAACTACATTATCATTGCTCATTGAAACTAATGCATTTCACTGGCTCCTATCTCTCATCAGCTTGCAGCTAGCCGTATCCATTGACTTCAATAAGAAACGCAGGCCACAGTAATAGCCACTTTTAAGGTAGCTGGAGGATAAATGAGCAAACTTAATTCCAATAATGTGAAAAACCCGGCCAAAAATGGTGAAAATGTCACAGCATCCCTTTGATTTCACTGGCAAGTCGCTGTGTCTTTGATACTGCTACAGGGAGAGAGGAGAGCAGCGAGTGGATTATGTGGGTTAGCCGAGGGCAAGATGAAGGTATCCTATGCTGTGAAGAGGAGAGGTGCAGACTGCCAGTACAAGGCCATGCGACATGTGGCGGTATGTGAGGAGTGGAGGAGAGTGAAGGGAGCCGTGTTAGGGGTGAAAGAGGGAGAGAGTGAGGCTGTCGTAAAGAAGAGAGAAAGGGAAAAGAGGGGAGAGTTTCAGAAGGGAGTTACATGCCAACTAATCAAGCAGCTAGCCTATGTTATCTGTTATAGGTCACTATGTAAAATCAATATGCCATTGGCCTGAGTATGTCCTCATCAAGGCTTTTACATGTTTTCCATATCAAAATTCAGACTTTTTCCAGACCCTAATTTCAGGACTAGATTAGAAGACTGGACATGCTGTACGCTAATAATGACAGGGAAATGTGACTGCAAAGGAGTTCACATTACTCTATAGCAGAAAATAAATAAAAACAAAGAAAAAACTAATATTCCAATATGTGAAATGACAGTGGGTCTGCAAACATACCCACCGTTCCTTGAGGGATCAACAAAGTTCATCTTATCTTCTTGTGTGGTTATATGTGCATCAAGACTGAACAATAGCATTTTGCAAACTTTTTGGGGTAAATCCAAAGACCTGGACATCGTGAAATTCATTTTCCACGCTATTCCACATCGGTGTAGGAGTCAGTATACAGTAAAACAGCTGGCTAGGACGATATTGGTGAAAAGGAAGCTCCGATCTAAAATTTCAGACTGAGATGCTATTTCCAGTTGGAGTTATGTGAACGAAGACAGAATGTCTGTATTCACAACAAACAAAAAGTTCACATCAATCTGGATGTGCCAGTTTAGACAGTAAATAAGGGTGAACAGACCTCCGAAATCATATTAGGCAAATCACTGTCAGACTGGACAGGGAAACTGTCTCCACAACAATAAGCTAGCTCTAAATATAAAAGGGTCACATGGTCTAAACAAGGAACTGCTTGTACATGTAGGAAAGTAATGTTAATGGGACTAATTTCATCTTTTTGCAAATAAATTGACCTTGTCAGCACACCTCAACTAGACCAGAATAACATCACTGGCCCCAATCCAATGGAAATCCAAAGGGTTTTCTTGTCCATATAAAACAACTGAAAAATAAATGTTGAATGTTAACAAAGAAAAAAATCAGAATTGGCCCATCCAAGACCAGAAATTTGTTGCACATGCCAAGAAACAAAAACAATGAAAACCCACTGTCCTGTTATGGATTTGTGATAATACAGAGCTGATGTGGCCCTGTAGCAAAACAACTCGTGGTTGTGACTCCTCTCATATGACTCAAACTGACCAAAATTATTTTCTTCAGAGTTGAAATCAAGTGCTAAATCAAATCTATTGTTAAGGAATTAAGGAGTACTTCAGTTGCCGTACTGAACACAGTACAATGAGGAATTTGTTTCTTTGCACATCTCTCTGTGAAAACATGTAGATGTGTGCATTTCAGCAGAGGTGTCAAAGTGCTAATGGCATCAGGAACTAAACTGTGAAGTTCTGTGAAAAGCTTCTCTCTCTCTCTCTCTCTTAACAACCAATATATTACTGCATAGAGTCCTAATTTTGTACTTTGTTTAAACAAATGAAAAACATAGAAGGGGTGAGGTCATTTCACTTTTGAACACAATTCAGATGGTTTCAAGAATGTTGTTGAAACAAATGATAATATCTTGAAACAGATGTCTTATTTTAAGATACTGCCATACTGTCCAATACCAAGGTACTTTTTCAGTACCAGTACTATGTGCAACACTACTCCACAGGGATTTGATGTAGACTGATTAGAGCACTAGACTCTGTTCTGTTGATTCAAACTACCTGTAACCAACTAGGAGTTTTTTTCATCTAATATTTCTGCATGTTGTACTCTCTATTTCTATGTGTCACTTCTGTAAAATGTACAGAAAGGACAGAACATCATGCTTTTCATTTCTTGTGTTCGTTGTTTTCCAAGCGCACGGTGTAACCTGCGAGAGGCGGTGCATCACACTCACTTTGTCCTTCTTCTCCTCTGTTTCGGGGCTGGGCAGCCGGACCCTCAGCTTGACCGACCCTTCTCTGAAAATGTCTCCGAAGCCGACCCCTCGGATCTTCTTGGGCTGGGCGATGACTCCGTTCCCCGGGGAGGAGTGAGGCGAGGTGGGGGTGACAGCGGCGTCCTTACCACTTCCGTCTGGGGAGCGGAGGTTAAAGGGCGAGAGAGAAGGTGACTAAAGGCAGTCTACACATCCTACTGCTTTCTTTCCTGCTGCTCCACTCCCATTTGTTTGGGAAATCCACATTCTGTTCTCTTTCTAGCCACCAGAAGGGGCTAAGATTGTGTTTGTGCAAAAACAAATCTGTATAACATTCGAATAAAGACTGAAAAGGAATTTAAAAGAATGTCTGCAGCGCTAATGCAGGACAGATTAAAGATGGGAGACTTGTAGTGTGGCTAGCGCTGCATAACATTCCCACTCATTACACCCATCACATCTATATAACATTAGCTTACATCAACATAAAAGTCCACACCCATGCATAGTTGCAGGCAAAGGCACAAAAAAACACACGCACATTCAAATCAAACATGGCCCAACACACACATACTCCTACAATATCAGACCTACAGCTGTTCATCCTCAAATGCGTGCACACACACCACAAATAGCTGTTTAAAGAACTACTGTACCTCCTAGTCATATAAAAAGCAGACAAAAGGTTTGGAGAGATCGAGCCGCCAAACTAAATCCTTAACTAGCTAGCCTGCCTGTTGAGGCTTGTTCCACCTGAGCTGCAATCAAACCTGAATAGCTCGATTACTAAACTTAGTCTTACTTATATTTCCTTCTGCAAAAGGAACAATGCGGAAACTATGTTGAAAAGCTTTTCACAAACAATACTCCAATATCTCAACCAGACAAAAGAGAAGACAAACGGAGAAGTGCAGAAAGTAATCCGTCTGACCTCTGAACCATTATTTTAAGCGGACCTTGCCTTCATGGTGATACTGGAGCCAAGCTGCAGTCACACATGTGCAACTGTATCACTAAATTTTCTCCCAGTTTCACTTCATAAACATGAGTAGAAAACGTCCTACAACCAGCAACAATGGCTGACTGATTCCCAAATTCTCCAGCGATTTCCCCCAGTCACCAAACAGATTTTTACAATAAAAAATAAACTGCAGAATGTTGGTTGGTTTGTGTGATCTGCTGAAGAGAGCTGGCTGAATGAACAAGCAGTAAAAACAGACAGAATTTACCACCGCTATTCTGGGAGCTCGTGTCAATATCCCTGAACAAATGTCAAAAATCGAAAAGACTTCACACAGAATAACAATCACATTTAAGTCAAAGAAGAATAGAAAGATGGAAAACCAGATAGCAGGAATCTCTTTGCTGTCGTGATACTGTGTCAACTCAAGCATATACAATTCCAGCACTGCTTCTCCAGTATCATTACAACCAGGATGTACTCTTCACATTGTTCTCTCTCTCTCTCACCTGTCTCGTCTGCTGTGGCGTCGTTGGACTCTACCTCCTCTCCTGTCCCGTCCACCTCTTTGACAAAGTTGGAGGGAAAGAGTCCCGACTTGCCGTTCGCGGTGCCGCTCCACCAGCCTTCTTCAACCTGCACACACACACACAACACATTTCACTAATCCGCCCAGCCCTACATTTTTAAACATCAAGGTTTGGCTGTTGTGAGGTCCATATAGCTCAGCAGTTAGAGGGATTCAACTTTCACTCATGCTTAACACGTATGCACTCATGGTACTGTAAGATACTTTGGATAATGTGTCCACCAAATGGCATATGCATCACTATCAATCCTAATCAAATGCAATTCCCCCCCCCCAAAAATGAAATTGGACTGAAATAAAATAAAACATAAAATGGAATTAATGAAACATGTCATTAATCTACTCATAGGTGGCAGGTACCCAGGTCTGACATTTCAGAAATTTAGGCAGCATCAAAATCATGTTTCCAATCACTAATAAATCCAATCAGGTGAATATTGGCTAAAAAGGCAGCAAAGTTAATACAGTGTTTTACATTTGGTGATGTATTTGTCGTGGCCCACCAAAACAGAATTCCCAAAATCATACAGCAACAGATTAAGAGCACTACTTGTTGCACATACTGTCCACTGCTTAATCCCATGTGTTTTACATGTCCTGGCTTGCCACCAACACAAATAACCAATAACAGCCACTGTATCTTACTATGGCTGAATACATATAGTTGAAATATTCCCCCTACATAACAGATTAACATAAAAGATGTGATCTAATTATACATTACAAATTGCAGCCAGCTGTTTAGTTTAGCCCAAATACTACAAGATCTGCAATTAAACAAGGCAAGGCTAATGCAAATATCATAGCAAATTTCTTTCTCATTTGCTTCACTCAAACAGGAAACAACCAGGCCTTTACAGAGCACGAAGCAATAGGCTAATACTATTAACAATAATCACACATGCACCTCCCGCCTCACTGACATCTATGACCACCCACTTCCAGCTTTACATATGAAGAAACATATGTCATATATAGAGGGCTAGTGTTTGGAAACTCACTGAAGGTGAGCAAGTTAGACGTCTTGGACCATCACATATAATCCGAGTGACTTAGTCAGATGAGGACATTAGACGTACCTCCTCAGTGATCTCTATGATGTCTCCGATCTTAAGCTCCAGCTCATCTTCGTTCTGCGGCAGATACTCAAACAGCACCTTGCACTGTCGCTTTTTAGGCTCTGGGAGGACAAAGGCAGGGAAGAACACACCAGTTAGTCCAGTACCTGCTCCGTGGCGTCACAGCTGTGTGTGTGTGTGTGTGTGTGTGTGTGTGTGTGTGTGTGTGTGTGTGTGTGTGTGTGTGTGTGTGTGTGTGTGTGTGTGTGTGTGTGTGCGTGCAAGTGATTATGTTTTCTATTTGAACTGGAAGAGCTTGTCTGTGTACGTGTGTCTCTGTCTCCTCCTGCATGCCTAAGGGGGGCAGTGTGGGAACTGGGACAGGCAATCCAGGAAGTGGAGGGAGAACAACAACCCGCCCCTGCAAGGAACTCTGGGACTTTTCAGCAAGGTGATCCTTTGTCAGGCAGCGGACACACCCTGCTGAACAAGCACAGCTGCCTGCAGAAAATTCCACCACCACCAAAGAAGAGTTGGTGTTGACTTAAAATGGGGAAAGCAAACAGCAGAAACAGTAGCAGCTTGACAAGCAACACCAGCAGAATATACACAAGTGGAGAAGCTTAAAGCGTGGACTGATGTGCTTTTGCTTATTGTTATGTCTCTTGGTTATTTATTGTGCTCCATCTGGGACCACACTAAAAACAAAGGGTATTGCCCTGGGATGAATATTCATTTACATTCTCTAATCAACAAACAAACCAATTAATCAGTCAACCCCACATGGCAAGAATACAAGGTTGTGTTTCAATGAGCCTCGGGCCCAGGGTGACAGAATACATTTTATTGGGTCCCAGTTCATAAACATTTGATGTCACCTGAGAATAAACATGGCAACAATAAACATATTCCCCACAAATGGTGCAATCCCCCTTTGGGCCAATCTGTAATAAATATATCACCTGGTTTTGACCTGTAATTGTTGCAAATGCAGCCCCCTCCTTGGGCCAATTAGTGCAATTTCGAAAACACCAAAAGGCAGTGGTGAGATAAATCATTCCCCCAAGTTTTTTCATAATACGATCAGTGGTGTCTGAGATATCACGTGTGACACATGGACAAACAAACAAACAATGTAGCGCCCCCTTGGACTAATCAGTGTAACTTCAGTGTAACTGAACATGCCACAACAAAGTGGTGAGCTGCATAGTTTCCCAGCTTTTCATCAAAATCCAATCAGTGGTGTGTGAGATATTGTGCATGACAGACAAACGAATGAACAAACGAAGGAAGGAAACTGATCCGTAGACCGATTTTATTGTGGGGGAAAATTAAAAAGATCCCTGCATACTGGGACATACAGCAGCTCCCTTTTGCAATCTACTTGTATAGCTTAACAGCACCTTGCCTACGTTGATTGATGTTCACTTTCCACTTTTCCCATTTAACAGTGCAAGAGAGCTAGAGTTCTTCCCATCAAGAAAAAGCAAGAATCGTGCCCCTTACTCAGAACACGTGTCTTGTGGCTGCATTGCATTCTGGTATATTGAGGCTACTGTCAGTGGAGAAATTGGACTCTCTGCCTCTTCTACGATGGATTTCTCTCTGTATGATTGTTGAACATCAAAATGCAAAATGGTGAATCTAGAAAGAAGCCCTCTATCTTTGATTCTGAGGGACTGACACCAAAACTTAACGTTTACCAAACTCCATTGTAGCTGAGCTGAAAATATCTCAACATGACGTCTATCATCTGCGTTTGGCCACTTGTTCACAGGAATAAGAAAAATATACCACCAAACCACAAAATGGTCCCAGAAATGCACGGTACATCGCAAATAGCTGTTTTTTTGTAACAGTGTTAATCTGTTTTCGGGTGGATTTTTGCCTTGGGTCGAGTTCCACTGCGTGAGAATGGTAAACTGAGGTGAGGGGAGAACAGAGAAAGATCAATTGTACTCCTGATAGGAGCAGGACTTTGAGCAAGACTGGGCATGTTGGAGGTATGCAGCATACACAAACACACACACACACAAAAAGCAGTCATGGGTGAAATAATATTTGAAAGTAATTCTTAACTTTGTTTTAACCTGCTTGGAGTATCAGACAGGACAATGCAATGAACGGCAACAAGTTTAGACGTATAGTTTAGTATTTAGTCTACATGTTTCTGTCATTGACAACTAAATAACACTAACATGGCCTGATGCAGTAAGCCCCACCCATCTGGTACGCCCATGGATGTATTAAACTAGGGTACTCCAAGCAAGATAAATGAGAGCTACAACGTGTACAGACATGCATACACACACACACACATACACGCACGCCCCTACAGCAACATACTCTTCCTGGGTGCTGGTGGCTGTGCGTGAGGCTGGAAGCCACCAGTCGGGATGCCGATGGTGCTCATCCTCTGAACCAGGTGGGCCACGTTCCCCGCACTCTTCTCCCTCCTCTGGGGCTGACAGGACTCCTCCTTCGCCTCATTTTTCGTTTCCTTGGCCTCTTTGCCTTCCTTCTTCACCTCCTGAAAACACAGAGGAAAGACAGCGGTGAGCGGGAAGCAGCGTTTTGTTTCTACATATCAAACTTTATGGCAGGAGATGTCAGTGTTATCTTCTCTAACTACTTAAATGATCATTTAACCACAGGATGTCAAGCAAAATAGCTTGAATTTTTTCTTTTGTATGTGGTTTCTATTCCTAATGACTCCACATATCTCTCTTTGAATGTGATCTGAATGTGTTCAAATACTTTTGTTGTACTGCTGTTAGTGCTACTCCTCCTCATGTGTATCAGGACTCAACAACAACTTTTTCCAGACATTTTTATCCATTTCCCAAGCATTTCATGACCTGAAAACTATCATATTGTATCTTCCATTCTTTTCCAGACTGTCTATATGGGCAAGTGATAGAATACACAATGTTAGCATATATATAAAATGATTATATACTGTATATATTGTATATAATAAGCATAAATATGCTTAATATATACAAAATACCATTGTTTTGTTTTTATTATTTTGTTAATAATGACTATGACAAGTAGAAAATCTATACCATGGCAAATGACAACTATCCTTGATAAAAGAAAACTTAAATCATAGTTTATGTAATCCAATCACAGACATGCATTTACTCTTGCAGATTAGCAAATGAAAATGCATACTTATCACTGCGGCTGTGGTTTATTATTAACCAATCACAGACGTGTGTTAATATATACAGAGCACAACGTCCACCAGACTACTACTGAATCTAAAACTGGTGTGAAAATGAATACTGTTGCAAAGGTGAGGCTGATCCCTGGTCAGCACACAAGGTCAGTTCTAAGCAGGAGGAGTCTGTTGCAGTGTGTGCAGTAAACTGTAACTAAGTGCTGGTAAGCCCAGAAGACGCAGCCGCTCTAAGGAGGTTACAGTATCAGGGAATGGGGGTCAGTGAGGTAAAGGTCAAAGGAGGCAGAGAGTTATCACCAGCTACAGGCATCCAGGTCGGGTAATCCATTCAATATCCAATCTTCATTGACTACATTCATCCCTTAACCCTAGCCTAACCTTAAATATTACCCTAACCTAATATTAATTGTAACCTTAACATGCATCCTGGGTGATCAGATTCTAGTCGTATAGCGCAAAATGCATAAAATCCATGCAGCCAAGACAAATTGAAGGTCTGATCGTCCAAACCTCTTCCAGAGATAGTCAGAGATGCATTTGGTCCAAGCGGCCAAAACCATGGGTGAATTTTGAAGCCAATACAGAAGTGGCGGCAGGCGGCAGTTCCTCTAATGTCCGCTAGGGGCTGGCTCCAAAAAGACTCCAAACCCAGCCCAACTCCATGCAAGTCAATGGGACCACAACCCATCAATGGGACCACAACCCAACTTCTCGCTAAAATTGTAAAGTCAATACATTTTTTCGACAAGAGGTTATGGCCTCAGTAGATGATTTCACTTCTTCTAAAGTTTCCTCATGGCGATTTTCAAAATAATTGTGTCATTAACAGGATATAATGGATATAAAATGGGGTTGTTTGCCTAGTGATCGACAGGTCGCCAATTATGGGCCAATATTAGGCGGCGCTGCGGCTCTGCAGACAACCCAAACTCCACCCTTTGCGTCGCTTTGTCTACTCTGGCTCCAAAAAATGTCAACATGGCACCGACCACAAACCCAGTCTCCAGGCTTCAAAACAGCCCTTCAGAAAGCCAATGGGTGACGTCACATTCACTACGTCCATCTTTTTTCACAGTCTATGGTTTGGCCTCATTAACAACAAAGTGTAAATGCAATGCGTCTCCAATCCACATATAGGAGCTACATAATCAAAAATAAACTTTCATGCACAAATCCAACCAAGGAACACCTGCAAAACAAACAGGAGGCAGGCAGCTCAGATAGTAACATGCTTGTCAAAAATTAGTTATCAAGACACTCATGGATGGGGACGAAGCAAGACAAGGTGTTTACTTTCAGTTTTAAAGGATGGAAATATTACAAGAGGAAGCGACATGTGTGACAATCTGCGTTTTGGCGAGGGAAAGAGAAATCAGATTTCAATGTGTACACTGGAGACATATTTTACTGCCAGGTGGAAATATAATCCAGCTGCATCAGATCTAGACACAATCTGGATACAAAATGCATGGTTAATGCCAGGTGTAAAGGGTGCAAAATGTCCTCTTTTTGGAAAATTTTCTTCATCTCTCTATCTTTGTGAGGACATTTGGTCCTCATAAGTATGGAAATACAAGAACACACACACACACACACACACACACACACACACAATCTCCAAGGAATGCTAAAAAAACATCCTGGAATTATTCCTCCTTCCCTCATTCTCCCTTCTTCTGTCTCTCTCTCTCTATCTTCAGCCCACATCACAAAACAAACTATAACTATGGCAACCTGCTTTCAGCGCTCAATGCACCATTGTACAAGGTACGGCCCACTCATGCTAAATCTAGCTATCGCAAATGATCTCAATCACCGCTTGCAGCCAGGCCGTAAAACATAAGTGTCAGATTCTCCCAGCCTGGGTAACTCCTTGACAACGGCGCAAAGTCCACATCACACCTTCACATAATACTGTCAGGATATTATGCAGTGAGTATACAGATGGGGGCAAGTAGAAATATATGGAGTATGAATGAGTGTGTACATGCACACATTATTCTGGATGACAGCCAATGACAAGGTTATACAGTGTCAAGAGCGTGAGCTTTGAAAATAATTTTAAATTCCCACCCTTTGAATTTCAAGAGTAGCACATGCTCCTTTTCAGATTTTTAGGTAGCATGACATTATTACAGTATTAGGGGCATATGAGGAGTTTCATGGCAAAATAAGATGTTTTCAAATCCACGATTTGAAAACAATTCAACACACACACAAAATGATTGTTTGTATTAAAGTAAATCACAATATGGGTTGCTGTTAAAGTTATCTTAAGGCCTTTGCTCACTAAAAAGTAAAATTTCTGGCGATCTGCTTTCTTGAAATATCGGCTTTGATTGAATTTCAGGTTGCAATTTTTTTCCCAAAATGGATATGTGCATTTTAGAATGAAACTCTTCATATAGCACTAAAATAGTAGCAATGTAGCATCCTGTAATATCCCTGTTAAGTCCTTATTCAGGAAAAGCTCTGTATGTGAATCTTTATATTCCAAAGTATCCCTTCATGAATGAAAACAGAATATTCAAAATATGATCCCAGAAACTGAGTTAGTGCAGACTGCAAAAAGGAATACTGTTGGGAGTTGTGTGTAACAAGTCAGAAATCAAAGCAAAACAACTTCTGTCAGGAAAAAGTGGCTTATATGATATCCCAATCAGTTTAGTCCACTGAAACCAAACTAAGGCTCTTATTCAAATGCTCAGACTGGCGCTCAGCATCGGCCTGTACTTAAAAATGTCATACTTGGAGCTGAAAACGGCAGCAAAAAAGTGGCATTGCTGTAACCATACAGTGAGTGAGTAATAAGAGAGGGAGAGGGAGAGAGAGAGAGAGAGAGAGTGTGAGAGAGAGAGTGTGTATTTGGACAATGACCCAGTTCATCATCCACTTCCTGGTTCACACACGCTGACTTTGCAATTCCACTGTAGAGGAAGTCCAGCTGTGTGTGTGTGTGTGTGTGTGTGGGTGTGTGCGTGTGTGTACAAGGCAGCGAGAGAGAGACAAAGAAAGAAAAAGAGACAGAAAAACAGACGGAGAGAAACAGAGGCAATGACGCAGATGAACTGATCTTAACAGCATCAGGCTGCAGCTTCACAGTTCTGTTTCGGAAAGTAGAGAGAGAGAAGGTTGACAAGAAAGTGAAGAGAGAGAAATGTGACAGCAGCAGCGCAAGACGGATTTGAACGCAGAACAATTACTTGTCATCCTTCTCACATACGCAGGAGTCACTTTGTCAGCTAAATTAGGAGTCTCGCTGCAGAGGTGTGATTCTCTCGGACCTCTCACTATCTGACAGCGGAGAGAGGAGTCTGAAGGGGCGTCTAATGACAGCTGAAAACGTGTGACTACACCTCACCAGTTCTCACACATACACACTTTATTCCACACAGCAGGGTTGTTGATTAGAGTGCACATACACTAAGACCCTGTTTAGACTTGGTTTTAAAATGCGTCTTGGGCGATCGGATCACAAGTGGACAGCGCTAAATACAAGTGTAAACGACCACCAAGACGCATTGTGATCCGATCACTCAAACCACTTGCCGAGGTGGTCTGGGACGCATTTGACCACATATCTTTTGTAGTGTAAACGCTAATGTGTCCTGATGCGTCCCCGACAAGGACGTAACAGGAAAATACGTCATCTATGCAGGACGTGGTGGTTGTTTTGGTGACAGCCCGCCAACGGTCCTGTCAATCTCAACAGTTGGAATAGCCCGTACATGTATATTAGTTCTTGAAACATTGTCGTTTTCTTAGCTAGCCCGTGCTAAACAATTTTTTTTTTTTTGTTTTTCTTGTCTGGTGACAGACTGACTTAATAACTGTGCACGGGGCCCTTTGACCTTCTAGCGGAAGTCACGTAGGCAGTAACGACATCTGAACACAAGTGGTCAGCTGGACACCTTGGAGACGCATGACAAACACAGGTGTAAACAGCGATGTGTCTCGGCTGTCCACTTGTGATCCGATCGCCCAAGACGCATTTTAAAACCAAGTGTAAACAGGGTCTAAGTGTGTAAAATAATGGGACCAACTGTTCTTTCAACGAACTCGACAAACATAGGGTCTTTCTTAATATGTGTTTTTCATGCGTTCTTGTGTCCTCCGTTGCGTGTTTGACATAATATCTAACAGCCAAAGTACAATTCAAAAGCAAAACAACGCGAGGGCAGAGGATGGATAAAAATCCCAGAAGCTTCCCGACTTGGCCGATGGGAACGAATGGGAAGCCCCGAGATTCCATACAAGAATGAGACATCACAACCGAACAGCACTATAATCTATAGTATTGAGATGAAATGAACAGCTGTGTGTCTTCATTGATCGCGTGACATCAAGCACACAGCACTCAAACTGTAAAGATGTGTTCTCGGTGCTTGTGGTCTTGAGAGGCTTGTTCTTTCCAACACAGCTTGGGCTGAACGTTCTCCACAAGGACACAAGCATCAACTTGGCATTCATGGATCTGATAATCACCTCAAGTGAGCAGCGATCTAGCAGTGATCCCTATGTTGATTTCATCCAATTAAATCTATATCCAGATACACATACACATCTGAAATCACAGATACAAAATTATAAAAAAAAAAAAATCACAAACTGCATATCTAAAATCTGTCATATATACTCACACTCTCATAAAATCATACAGTATGTACTCACAAACACACACCTAAAATAAACAAACAAAAGCAAAGACCCAAAATCCTCCCAAACACACATACACATAACCCTCACATAATCACACACACACACACACACACAAATCCTTGTACTTCCTTGAACATCTGCTGACCAGCCAGAATGCCCTCACTCCAAAGGTCTAAACCTTAAACTGGTTCTCACAAGGATACAATTACAACAACAACAACAACAACAACACACAAACACATACACACACCTGACACCTCTGTCATGCCGATGCTGTTTGAGCCTGGATAAGAGCGGCGGTAAACTGTTAAATTCCTTACCGTCTCGTCCCCAGACATGTTGCTTGTCAACCTCGTAGCACTCAGCCAGAGGACCAATTAGAGGAAGGAGAAAAAAAACGACGTCTGGGGTGACGGTAACTCTGCCGGGAGCAAAGTTCACAAAGCTATGACCTCACAGCCAGCAGACTCCTTAGAGGATTAACGATCCTAGCTCAGTGACTGGCCCAGGCCGCTTAGCAGATTACCTATCTCACTACCCAGGATTAGAGTCAAGGGTGGGAGAAGGAAGGCAGGGAAGATAGGGAAGTGAGGAGGGAGGAAGGAGAGGAAGGAGGACGGGACGGAGGGCAGAGGGAGGAGCAAGGGAGGGAAGGCAGGGATGGAGAAAGGGAGTAGTGATGTTAATTAATCGACAATCGATTAATCACCGTTAACAATTTGATCGATCAAGCATATATTAGTAGATAATGTACGTTATGTGCTATTTCTCATTTTTTTTGGAAATGATTTACTGCCACAAGGGCGCAATTTAACTTTCACCGCCTATACAGAGGAAGAAGAAAGCGAAGCAAGCGGGCGGAAGCATTACACCCGAAAAGACAACAGTGTTCATTGTAAACATTGTAATACAAAGTTGAAATACAGCACCTCTACAAGGACAATGAAAGAGAATGCATTCCCCCGGCTGGCGAAGTTGACACTATTTGTGCCTCGTGACCCGGGACAGCTGTTCCCCCGGAGCGTGTGTTTCAGCAGATGGATTGACTGTCACCAGGCTGCGCACTGGACTCATCCCTGACCACGTAGATACGCTCTTATTCTTAAATAAACCAGTAGATTGTCGTGCCATTGTTTCCAATACATAAACTGTGGCAGCGTCACAATATCGGCACGGCCGGCACAACATAAACAGTTAATCAATGTATAGAAATTGATCTAAAACGCTCTGTAATGCGTCTAATGTGCACATCACGTCATGTCTGTCATTTGCCGATGCAGTAGCTCTGTACTCAACCTGACAGTCCGTCTCCCGTTCTGAAAACGTTCATAAAAAAATATAAAATTCCACAATTTCTCCGAACTCGCATGTGTTGTAACGGTAAAGAGTAACTTGATACTTTTCAATCGGACAATTCTAACGCTGCTCAACACTCAGAAAGTTAACATGAGTGCAGTGCAGAGACTTCATTGCATATTCCACCAGTTGGGTTCCGTTGGACACAATGTAAAGACAATTTAAAGTAATGAACCCTAAAGAAAGTACATTTTCAGCCTGTGGGAAACACTGACGTCCATTGTCGGGGGTCCCGACTCTTTTGAATTATGCTTGGTTGAGTAACTTGTTGAGTAGGCCTAAAGACAGGTGTAAAAACACGCATTTTCTATTTTCTATTTTCTATGTCAAAAGCTGTTTTTTATATAATGATTAATCGATTAATTGGTCATTAACGTGACCGACGATCGATTAAGGAAATTTCTGAAAATTTGCATCCCTAAAAGGGAGTGAAGGAAGGAAGGAAGGAAGGAAGGAAGGAAGGAAGGGAGGGTGAGGTAGACTGGAATATCACAACAGCATTTACACTAGAACAAGTGACAGAGTGAAACAGCAAGAAAGAAAAGACAGCAAGGAAATGAGGGAGAAGAGAAGAGAAGAGAAGAAAGAAAAGAGAAGAGGAACAAGTGAGAAGACAAACGCGTGAGAAGACGAACGCGTGAGAAACAGGGCCAACAGCACTATAGCAACTCCATTTCACAGTGCATTAGCTGTTTAAGTGTCTTCCACTGAAACAGCAGATTTCACAGTGCAGCATATATGAGACGGGAGACAACCAAGCCTCAAGTCAACTAATACCACCGTTCATGTGTATCCACCGGTCTAAAGCTGCACAATTAATTGCATGTAATCATATGTCACAATTGGAGTTTCTTACATTTATAATCATAGAATATTAGCATATTGGCATGACAGACATTTAATTTCAATTAGAATATTCCCTGTAGTTTAAAGTAACAGGATGTTGATATGAGATGCAAAAAGTGCAGTGAAATATTTTTGGTCCACATCAAGACTAACACTTGTGATTAATAATTGTAATCATGCAAAATCTAGCAAAATAATTAGAATTATCTTTTTAGACATAATTGTGCAGCATCATAATGATAACATTTTCCTAAAGAATAAATAAGACCATAAGTGACCCAGATTATTTAATTAGCCGCTCCACTGCGGGAACGAGCAGGATTTATTATTCCTGACAGTCTCACTATGGTGTCAAACTGAAACAACCGGTGCTTTCAATCCTGTGTTACCAGTTCCTTGGCAAACCCCATGTGGCCCTGCTGTGGAAAAGTGGCTCATGACTCTCTCTTTGCAGGCCAAGGGCTGAAACCCAAGGCTAGATTTATACTCGACTGTAAACAGGTCTAGGTATTGATATTAAGTCTGATATCAATGCATGTTGAGCTTTAGGCTATAACTTCTGAGGATTGTTCCACCATCAACCAATCCAGTTTCATGGCCCACACAGCTGACCAAACTAGTTCAATTCGAACATATGAGACAAGCACAGGTCAAAAGACCTCTACACCACATGGGGTGAACCAGCATCCAGTTTTGTTTGCACACTTGTCAGTTTGCATGTGTGCTGGATTTACATTCTGGTATGCAGCACACAACAAACCAGATGTCCATTGTTTTCAACATGGGAATGATCGTAACCTAATTTGAATATTCCTCACTTTTGCCTTCTACCATTGCAGGGACAAACCAGATGCTGAAAAATCTCGTGATCTTCAGTGCACATGGAATGGTCGAATCTCTTGTTCATCACAATCCCCTTGGCAATGAGAAGGGTTCTACAGCTGCGTTTTGTATTTTGCCGTTGTGTGAACAAAGGAATAGCATTCATTTCTTTCCAGAATGCATATTTATTAATGTCCAGCTTTAAGTTTGAAGAGAGGGAATCTGAAAACCATCTAAATCAAATAATCAGTTACTGGACCACATCTACCATAGTCTATTACCGGCACTAATGGCCATAGATTTGCTATGGCCCGGTTACCCTCATAGCTTCAATGGGATTACCTCTAGTGGCATAAGAACTGACAACAACATTAAGACCTCAGTGGAGGTGGTTCAGGGTCAGCACCGCTCCGTAAACAAGCTAACTTCATTATAATTCAAGATAGTGGCATGACAAAATGACAAAATGAGCATAACAAAGTGGGGGTTTCAAAGAAGGAGTCTGAGTACAGTGATCTTATTTAAACAGGCAAGTTGACTAAGATTGCATTCAAATATTTAGCAATAGCTAGGGATTTAACTGAAGGGCTAAGCACAGAGGTCGATGAATTTCTGATTAGCTCAAGACGAGGTTCCTTGTAAGGTTATAAAATGGATGGTTTGAGTTCTCAGTTCTGATGGGCTGAGTCACTTTTAAAGCCATTGTAAAATACTTGATAAACACACAAATGTGCCCGCATAACTGTACAATTAAATATTGATGTGCGTACCAAAAACTGCCTCAGAACAATTTTGCTTGGCGGAAGCATAACATTTAATCATTATCATTATTATTACTGTTACGGTTAAAGTTAAATGATTTATTGAAACTTTGCATTGCTTTTTATTATTATGTTGTGTTACCACCATTTCATAAAAGTAAACTCAAGTCCACTTCGCGTCCTGCCTAACAACGACTCTTAGCTCTAAAATCACTGTAACCCACAGCCTCTCGTGACTTATTGCTTTATATAGAGGCATTTAACGCAAGTGTGTGTCTGTATGTGTTTGTCTGTCTTGCTGTGTTTTTTTTTCAGCCTGCCTGCTTCAGTCCTGTTGTAGAGGCCAGACTTGCGCCCCTCCAGTTCCCTCTCACCTTGACAAAGTTGTCGGGGAAGAGGCCCCTCTTTCCGTTGAGGTCTCCCTCCATCCATCCCTCCTCCTCGATGTGCCGTACATTCTTGATGATGTCGCCCAGCCGCAGAGTCAGCTCGTCCTCATGGAGCGCTTCGTACTCATACTCCACCACAACCTCTACTCAGATAGTATGAGGACGGAAAAACAGACAGAGGGGAAGAGGGAGACAAGAGGAGGAAGGAATGGAGTAAAGAGAGAGAGGAAGGCAATAAGAGAGGGGAAGAGGCAACAGCAGGAGGGAGACAGAAGGGACAGTGGCACGATGGGAGAGGCAGTTGGAGAAAGTTAAGGAGATCGAGATGAAGGCAGGTTGAGGAAGGAAGGAAGAAAACAAAGAAGAGAGAGGGAATGAGGGAACAGGGAGAGTGAGGTAGAGAGGACGCAAGGGTGAGATAAAGATGAGGACGTTTAGGGAAAGAAAGGGTTTGGAGGGGGCGAAAAGGAACACAATGAGAGAAAAGACAAAAAGATTAGTCTTGTATCAAAAATTAACAACATTGGCTGAGCACACAGGTTAAAGTAATAATCCTTGACAGTTTCACATAAATCAATTTTGCTACCTGCTATTGCTGATTGATTTAACAGAAAATAGGTAAGCAACCATTGGTCGCTTAGCTCCAAAGACGTTGCACTGCACTAACAGACACACAAAGACACATAGCCTACATCTGAAATCCCAGTGTCTTCCTGTATTTACTCTGCAGCAACAGTGGAATAATGTTGGTACAAAATAGTGGTAAATTTTGTCTGTGGCCAGGAGGATTGTCACTTGGGTAGGTAACCAACCATCATTTGAAGGTCCTGTTCTATTCCAAAACTCTAATTAGTTGCCAAAATACTGAAAGTGGCCGGTGAATTTAGGGATTTGGGGACAAAAACGTTTCCTGCCCTGCTAGTAGGTGCTACTGCTGGATGAATGCCCATACTTCTAGAAAAAAAACTGCAAAGACATTGTAAATTCAACACAATTTGGCCTGACCAAAAAAAAAAAAAAATATGTTGGAACAAAATGCATTTTTTCATGTTTATCTATAATTATGAGATAAAGTAGCAGTGCTACAATGGGCCTCAATCAAGCACAAAGGCTAACAAACACATTTATCACATGACCCATTCTGTTTAGTTTCTGTGATAAGACGACCCACATAAAAACGCATTTCACAGACCACAGAAAATCACAATGAGCGGAGATCAAATCTCACAAAACTAGACTAAATATGGTACTGCTGATGGTGAAAAAACATCTATTGACTCAGCTCTAAGGATGAATGAATGTCTGGGTCAATGAATCAACAGTGGTCTTCATTCACAGACCCAAAAATGACCTGCATGAGCTATTTGCCTAAAATGACAATCAAACAAGAAAAATGGTCCACACTCAAAAAATCTGCAGACTCACTTCATGTCTGTGTTTTTCTATTTTTCACTATTTTATCAAGGCATAGTATAAAAACATGCTTAGCACAGACATATTGGCCTTCCTCAGTGTGCAAGCATCTACTGGCTATTTTTCTTCAATTGCTGTGGTGTAAATAATCCCAGTTTAGGTCCCACTATCTATCATCTAGCAAACTGTGGCAGTTAGCATGGCAGCAGGTTAGCATCACTGCACAGACGTTAATACACTGTAGCAACCTAGCCGCAATCAGAATCATTTTATTTATCAAGTACATTGGATGTACAGGACAGTAAACTACACATATTACTCAGTAAACTACACATATCACCCTCCAGCATACACATCCAGCAGTCTGTCATGTGCATTTAGGCAGCACGGCATACAGCTCAGTCACAGCTGTATAAAAGAAAGGTAAGTGTCCAGCAGTGCATTGGAACAGTGTACAATGAGGTAGTTACGTATACATGAGGTAAGAAGTAGGATGAAAAGCAAGAAATTTGTCTAAGCATTTGTCTAAGTACACTGCTTCACACTAGATAGGTTTAAAATTAGGCAGTCAGAGAACTGCGACATCTCACATGCCGGATAACACCTAAACTGTTACCGGTTGCATGTTTTCTTTTTTTGTCTTGAGTGTTCCGGGTTTATGTTTAATGGTTCATTCTCAAATGGTTATAATTAGACATCCTGGTAGAGAGTAAGACTGCAACTAAAGATTATTTTCATCATTGATTAATCTATTGATTATTTTTTCGATGAATCAATTCATCATCTATAAAATGTCAAAAATAATGACAAATGCCCATTACAAGTTACCACAGTCCTTCCAGCAGCCAAAAAAAAAACAAAAGTATTCATTTTATAATGATGTGAAACGGACAAACACAAGTGAATCTTAGCATTTCTTAAAGCTGTAACCTGTAAATGTTTGGTATTTTTACTTGATAAAAGAAGGAAAGATGTAGACAAACAAACAGACATGGCGAAAACATTTACGCAGACACAGGACGTAATCTTCTAATTGGCCTAAAATACACTTAATTATCCAATTCAATGCAGAAAAAGAGACAGCTGGAGAGAGAAAGATACACAGAGATACAGAAAGAGGCGAGAGAGACTAACTGCCTGCCTCCCTGATCGCTTCTAGTGCAGCAGGTTCAGCAGCCTCTAAAAATAAGCCGGCTGTACAGGACGATTGGTAGAGAGGTATTCCACTACTTGGCCTGGCCCACTAACACATGATTCATACCAGAGAGACGGTGTTGGCATGCTTGACTAGACAGGCAGGCAGCACAGACATAACACTGACACACAAGCACACGCATGACACACACACACACACACACACATACAGTAGTGTTTAACATAAAAGCATAACAGCAAAATAAAGACATGTCCTAGGCCAGGCCTCTGCAAACTGGCAAACTTTGTGAAATACTGCCGTCTGTCTCTCTCCAACACACACATACACACACACACACACACACACACACAAATACCTCAAGGCTGAAGGTGACAGAGCCTTTGGCAAGGCTTTGGTGCTGGCTTGGGCACAGTCATTCAGCACTAAACCACACTGGTCAAGCACTGCAAGCTTAACTACTGCAAAATTTGGCTGTATCGTTGTCAATGTTGGTGTGTGTGTGTGTGTGTGTGTGTGTGTGTGTATGTGTGTGTGTGTGTGTGTACTGTGTGTATGTCCTTTTGTGCACATGTGTGTGTAGCCCTGCTCTCCTCCTGACATCATCAAGGCTGGCCCAAGACCACAGCAGCCTGGGCCGGCCTCCAAGGAGAAATTGGCCCTGACCAATGATCTCAGATCAGCTTTCCTCTCCACATCCAAACGCTCGCTCATTAAGACTTTAAAAAGAGGATAACAGGACCAGTGGTTCAAGGAGAGGGGGGCAGCGGAGTGGAGAGCCTGCCAATACGTTTTTTTCCCTGCCGACTCGCTGCCCGATGGCCCAGCTGCCCGCTCCACTGTCTTACTCTGCAGTGAAAGATCCAAACTCTCTCACAGAACAAGGCTAAGAGTTGGCTTGTCTTCAGTGTGATGCAACGAAGCCAATTACGCTGAAACAAAAATGAAAAACTGACATTTATTGGGTGATTCCAGTTGCAGGCCAGACGCCATGCCGTTTCTTAACTTAGTTTTCAAAGCAAGGGATCTCATTATTTTATTGAATATTGTTGAAATCCATTTTCAACTTTTTTAACTAGTGGAGGTACACTTTATCTTGGAGTTTAACAGCCTCACAAATGATCACATCACTTGCAACACATGACTACAGCAGTGCTTTGATGTATTGCAAATGAAGACATTATCTGTCATCTAAGAGTATGCATGGGCACTATGGACAGAATATCATACCACAATATTTTCAGATATTATCACGATTCACAATATGAATCACAATATTCACAATGAGGCTAGATTACAAATTACAGAAAGGTACAACCCAAATGGTAAAAGTACCGTATTCCATTTGCATATTCCAACAAGAGGAAAATGGAATTCAGGTTAATTTAAAAAGAATAATAAAAATCCATTGTTTTTATTCCATTGAATATCCTATTACCACATTCCACTCTCTCTTCTGATATTTCATTTTAGGTATATCCCAGTAGTGCTGTGCTGTGTCACCAGGTGATTTCACTGATTAGCACAATCAGGTTGTAGTCTTTGGTTTGAACGAAGGCCTGCATACTCTCGGCCCTCCATGGCACATGGTTTGAAGCCACTGGTTTAGGTCAAACATTTTCCAGCCCCTGCATCACTACGGCCCTGGCAGCTACACTCTTATTCTCTGTCAAAAACCCTGAACTCCCTCTGTGCCCATTCTCTGGCCCGCAAACACTGCAGATACACTGTAGATAAGGCTCTTCCACTGCTGCTTATACACCAGTCTGCTCCAAGCGCTGCAAACTACTACCACCAGACTGGCTAGACACACACACAGAGGCGCACAAACACACACACACACACACATTAACAGAAGCAAACACACACAGTCAAGCTAAGGTCACAGGAACAACACAGAGACACAGCGCCACACATGCAAAGACACACACAAACAACTCAGCCAAGGCCCCAGACAGTAATTTCTGTCTATCTGTCCATGCAACCACAGGAAGAGATATGGTCAGCTCTAGTAAACAAACCACAAGGCTGGCAGACAAGGAGCTAGCTGGGTCCTTCCTCACACCCTGCTGAGTGAACTCAATACACAGGACGGCTCTTTTCTTCCAGACGAGTGGATGTGAAGCGGAGGGACTTTCTGCAACCACAGACTGCAGCGCCTGGAGGCATCACACAAGTACGTCCTGCCTGAGGAACTTGGGCTTGCTAAATCAGCATCATCTCTTAAATCACTTCTTGAAACACACTTGTGTGGACTCGTTTTTATATGTTTGGGATTTTGCCCACTTTTGATCTCGTGTTTCTTCCATTTGATTTGATTTGATTTGATCTGGGAAACTGAAAAATACGTGATAATAAAAAACATTCATGTGTATCTAACCGTAGAGGATAGTGTTACTTAAAAACACATTTCCATTGTAGTCATCGACGGGAGACAAAATCACAATAACTAGACATACAACACAAACCAATGAAAACACAATCATTTGTTTTATTATTTTGTTTAGATTTATTTTCATTTTATTTATGTTAAACTTTTCTTTTGCATGCTTGTGAAGCACTTGATGTTATTATTTTTTAATAACAATTCCCCCAAATTCATTGAGAAGTGGCCCTTATCTACAGATAAATTGCCCCCCTCTAGCAGGAAAAAACATAAAACTAATTTACATAACCTTGTTGTTTAGCCCCAAAAAACACTTACCATATACACGGGTGATTTCACAGATTAGCACAGCTTCAACCAGAGACGAATCAGTGAAATCAGCTGTTTGAGTGGAATGAAAACCTGCATATGGTTGAAGACCACTAGTCTACAATCACTGCACAAGTGTGTCTTAATGGTAGTTTTTAGAGTAAGGAGGGCGTTTGCTTTCTTCCACCAGACTGATTCACTGTCAGTTCAGGCATTCAAACTGGCAATCTTCCTGTCACAAGCCGGCTTGTCTAACATTTAGGCGCCCACCACCCCAGGTTAACCCACACTAGATCTGTTGAGGCGAATAAGCGACAAAGTTGTCATCGCAGCCAAATTTTGAAGACTGGATTGTTTCGAAATAGCATCTGAGGAAAATAAAAAACTGCTCCCAAGACTGTATAGTAATCTGATCAATACCAGAGTTGTGATATGTGAGCCTGGGTCCCATGGAAAGAGAAAAATGACTAAATGTGTCTGAGTTGTAGAAAGATTGAAAACATTGATGTAGGCGACTGGTCTGGCTCAACTATGCGTTCCTCTGTGTTTCCTTGTGAATTTTTGGTGCGAATTCGAGGTAAGAATCTGTGCCGGAAGCAGGATTTGCTCCCAGATCTATTTCCTCTATCAATTTAAGAACCGGTTGTGGCTTAAAAATGGCTCTTCTATATTTGTGTGGGGGTGAGCAATAAACCCAAAAGATGACCTGTGATTGTCTTTACACTTATCTATCAGTCAGGGCGATTATTCCACTGCTACTGAATGAGCGTAGGTGGAAAAACTGCTCCGTGTTGTAGCAGTGAATGATAGGTGTTGGCCTGTGAAATACCAGCGCTGGGAGGGTGGACAAAGTCCCCTTGGTTTGTTCCTCAGAGGAAATGCCTTGCTAAATACATTTAACACAGCCGCAAACAGGCAGCACACAGGTGGTTTGTGTGTGTGTGTGTGAATGAAGCACACGCAAACTTCCTGCCAAACTCTCGGTACGGTCAGGCAAGAGCAGGGGATTTCTGGCTGTAATTGTCCTACTGACATATCAAGCGGTCCGGAGGGAAAAACGTCCACTTTTCTTAAGAAATGAAAGTGAAGGAATGACTGCTTGGAATTGAGAAAAGGAAAGGGAAAGAAAGGAAACAACTAAATGTGCCCCTGAGCTACAACAAGCCAGGATTGAATCACACAAGGGCCTTAAATCAGTGTTTACCCTGGAGTTTTTGTAAATGTGGAGGTTGGAGAATTACTTCCTTCATCCAGTCCTGGCCGCTATCCCAGGCACAGCTCCAGTGCCTATACTATAATAAAAGACGACTGTTATTCTCAATACTGGTCCATTCTTAAGCTTTTCCAGCCAAAGTGAGTACATCTAGTGTCACTAAAATCTCAATAAAATATCCCATATTATTCAAACATACCAGTATTCTGGTCACCCACCAAAAACACAACCCTTTCTTGGGTCCTGACAAATAGTTTAAGAAATGATGATGTAGTGGATGATGTGTACGCTGCCTCTGATTTTTCCATTTCCTACTCTTGCATTCCTTTCAGTCTTACAGTCTCCATAAAAACACAGGGTGAAAATGCACACACACACACACACACACACACACACAGCATATGGTGTCAGTGGAGGCCCATGCTCCTGGATCAGGACTGGGCTCAGATATTTAACAGGCCGCCGGGTTAATGAAATAACACAACAATGTCCGCGGGATACACACAAAGGGGAACACAAGGCTAAAAAAATAAATAAATAAAAGAAAACGCACACACACACATCCCTACCCAAGAAACAGCATTAAAAACACTAATGGAGGCACAATAACCGCAACAATCTCTGACATTTATATTTTATACATTTAGCAGACACTCCTATCCAGCTTATGATAAGTGCAAGAGTAAAAAACAATCAATGAGGGGCATAAGCACACAAACACACTTAATGTGTTTTCTGTAATGCCTCTCCCTAGCTCTTATTCGCATTTATCTTCTTAGCATTTCTCTCTTATAAGATAATTCAATCGTCAGTGATATTGTCAGGATGCTGTGGCTTGGACCCTGGCACTCCTCACTACCCATGACTTGCAGTGACGTTAGCGTTTTGTTGACCTCGCCATACTGACTGAACCACAGACTATACAACAGGCAACCATGAACAAGCAAACATCTCACCTGACTTCAGAAGAGAAGGAAAGATATCTAAAACAGAACGAAGTCCTTGTAGGATTTGACCCTTTCTCTGCGCTGACACCACTAAAACATACAGATAAACTCACCAATCTGCCGTTTCATGGTATGTACATAGCGCTATCTTATTCACAATCCCTCTACATATTCAGGTTAAACCCTTGAGACATACAAAAGTACCGATGCATTTCGGTATTTGAATTCAGGATGGATGAACAGTCCAAAAGTATTTCATCGTCAAGAGAAAAAGTTGTTTGGACAGATAAGGTAAGGTTACTTGTATAAATTGTTGCTACTCTCTCTTTATCAGTGGGAAAATGATGAAACTTCACTCCCTCCATCCTGACACGATTATTACAACCAACAGCACAACATATTAAAAGGCATTTTAATTGGTACCCAGCAGCTAAAGTGTGTTATGTAATAAAATAGCAATGACAGGCACATTCTCTAACTGTGAATGTTTGTTTTGGGAGTCAATGTGGGAGTCAATATGGCGGTGTCAACGGAAGAGTGATGTCGCTGCAAGTCATGGATTGGCTGCTTGTACTGATGGTGATCTAGAAAATAAAGCTTATTATGGATTATTATTAAGTCGCTAATTGACTGAATGAATGTCGTCAAGCTAACAGACTACAATTGAAGAGTTTCATTCCAAAAAGCTATATATATATATATATATATCCATTTTGGAAAGATTTTGCAATATCAGGCAATATTTGAAAAATATATTGATTCTGTCCTCAAAAAAATGAACTACTGTATGGGCAAATGTCTTAAGAGGATTGCTAAATTCAATACTAACCGAACCTAAACTTTCATGCCAGCAGTGGATATGGGACAGCGGGTGTCATTTTTTTAAAATGGTGGATATCTCATTTTTGGAACGAAGCTCTTTAACTGTAAAATGTTAAAATGTACATGCAAAGTCAGCAACGCATAGATCTCCACATTATTCATTTGCCAAATGCATTTCCAGTGTCAAGGCGGGGAGTTAGCTGTCCTGTAGCTGCCTGACTGTACGACTGGCAGTGTGTTAACGTGCCAGTGTGGATATGGGTCAGTAGGTCTGCTCAAGTCACTCAGACATGGCCTACATCATGGACCAGATTACACAGCAGTACAATAGGATGCTCAAGGCCGTGTTACTAGTGTCACACACACTCTAGGTCTGTGCACCATTCATGGTTACTGATTTTCAGAACAGTTTTGCATCCAATAATACACCGTCTTCTGAGGAGAAGCTGAAATCACCCACCAAACAAGCTGTCAAGCTCATGTTCAGCTCCCATCTGACTGAATAAGGAAGGAAATAAACTGTTTTTAGTCTGATATATTAATAATTTAATCTGATATAGCCTATACGGAAGCACATGCACACAGAGAACATCTACATAGCGTCCCACAAACGCAGCTCTGCTAATAAGATGTTACCATGTTATTTAAATAGGCTATGTTTCAAACGTTTTCGCTTTTGTACACCCTGGAACCTCACAAATCCAGGGTATTTATAGCGCTGTCCATAATTAATTTTACTGAAGGAGGTCAGGTAATGTAATTTCACCGGTGTAGGCTAATGATTTTGCAGAACATTTGTGATTTTTATGAGCCATGCATCCCCATGGGAGTTATAATACTTCTGTTTTTCCATCAACTCCCATGTCAATTCTAGTAAAGTTGAAGCTGGAACTATAGTGTGCGAGTGTGACATATTTCTGAATGTAACAACTGCTCAGTAATTTGGAAGGATAATATTGTAGTAATCTTTTCCCATATGGATCACTCAGTGAAGTCACTCATATAGTACAATGAAAAGGATTACATCATCCACATTGTCCTGTAACACCAACCCAATCCAGACAGAGCTTATATCTGAGCACCATTTTTAAACAGAGATTCCACGATTCTATCCACGACTTCCAAATACTGAAAACATAGGGCCTAACTTTAGAAAACAACAGCCACACTGCAAGAGTTGCTCTGCTAGTGTAAGTGCAGAAATAGGCCAAAACGCTGAGAGCAACGGCTAAAAGCTCCGTCCACTAAACGATGTGTTGTCAACCGGATGATGAGACTGCTGCATGACTGCGTGAAAATCGTACGGGAGGGAGAGGAAATGAGATATGAAATGAGATATGAAATGACTAAAAACGTTTTCAGCCACTAGCCTAAACACTGTGCTGTTTGACTGAATGACACAGTGACAAAACAAGAGCAGTGTCTGACTGATGAGACAGTACAGTGAGACTAAAGGGTTTCTCTGGCATTTAAAAGAGATTTACTTCATCTTCAGACTGCTAGCAACCACACTTGCTAATTTAAGGGACAAGGGACATATAGCAACAGTAGTGTATATGTGGCTGCTGAGAGGAGACGTGGCCCAAAAGGTTAGCTGCCACCAGCTCTTCCACATCAACAAAGGGGAAACAAGGGTAACTGTGGCTGATGTGGATCATATCATGGGATATAAATGGACTCATGGTGACTGGTTTCTCGAGTTGCTTGCTATGTGAATGTATGGTTGGGTGGTGAAATTGCCAGGGGGTTGGGTTGTGGCTACATTTTAAGCTTCAAGTGATACATAAAGATAGAAAGGGGGGAAAAAAGAAAGGAATACACAAGCACGCACACGCAAAGAGATCTGCTATCTCTCAATCACACACACAAACACACACCGTTTGGAGTAAGACATTAACAGCGTGGCATAACACCTAGGCCTTAGGGAGAGGCAGCTGAAGATTCCTGACATATTTGCTGCAGCAGAGACAGAGAGAGAACGAGAGAGAGAGAGAGAGAGAGAGAGAGAGAGAGAGAGAGAGAGACAGAGAGAGACAGAGAGAGACAGAGAGAGAGAGAGAGAGAGAGAGAGAGAGAGAGAGAGAGAGAGAGAGAGAGAGAGAGAGAGAGAGAGAGAGAGAGAGAAGAGATGATGAAAAGCCAGAGGATTCGTTCCGTGGCACTTCTTAAGAGGACGGCTCAAGCGGGCAGACTGGCTGCAGGCCATGAGCACCCCGCGCTCTCGCTTTCTGTGGTCACTGTATCTCAGTTACTCAAGTGCGTGTGTGTGTGTGTGTGTGTGTGTGTGTGTGTGTGTGTGTGTGTGTGTGTGTGTGTGTGTGTGTGTGTGTGTGTATATGTGTGTGTGTGTGTTTGTAAGCATGCAATTGTTCATGCATCACACGTCATCTCAGCTAGCCTCTTGGCACTTTCAGCACAAACTTGATCTCAACAAGGCTTTCAGCAGTCTTACTTGAAGAGTAAGTTCACTATTCGATACGCATCAGCCAAACAGTGAGGATACTGGGGGGATAAAAATGGAAAAAGCGAGTAAAAGCCGGGTCACTCACTGATGCAGCATGTTGAAGGCCAGTCACGTCAGTGGCAATTATATTCCATCTACTGCCGATTGATTGGAAGTGACAAGCTTTCCTGCTCCCAGGACTAAAATCAAGCTGTCTAGCAACAGTGATTGAGAGGCCTCCTGCTTGCAATGGGGCTTTATCATCCAACAGTTGTGGTAGAAATACAATAGTACAAGAGAATAAGGGAGAGAGTCCAAAGGTTAATGGCAATCCATAAGCAAAGGGCTCCATTGCCATTCTACATTCAACCAAAAAACTTCCTTGGGCCAACAACTCTTACGTTTCGGGGTCCAGAACGTGTCACAGACCGTTTACTTTGGACTCCTGCCTGGCTACCGACAGTATCATGACAGTACTGCTGGTACTTTAATGGTTAATCATCTTTCACCCAATAACCATACCTGTCCTAAAACCTACAGTGACTGCTAATTGGCTCACTAGGTAACTACAAAGCCACAAGCAGGAAAAACAAACTTATCCAAAGGTCACTACACCTTTATCTCTTGGTTGAAGGTTAAGTACAGAATGTCGCAGAACTGGTCCAAGGTCTCGTTATAGCTCAAATTGACAGTGACAGGCACGGTGCAATATTTGTGACATAAAAATAACTCAAACTTAATGAGGCGCTTAGTACACACAATGTGTGTATAAATATACTAGCACTTGATATAGTTGAAATAGTTCTAGCCTAAATGTTAAGTATTATTCACAGTTATTAAATATTTAAAATATAAGCTATTAAACAGTTATAATAAGGCCTTGAATCTGTTTTTCAATCAGTTTTTATCAATCCAAAGTTTGATTTACTTTAATGCTGTAAAATTCCCTTATGAACAAAGAATAAATAAATGAATAAATCACTCTTCACATTTAAGAGTTCAAATGTTTTTTTCTTTTTGATGCGAAAGCTTATGGCAAAATTCAAAAATGACAGCCAAAAAGATTTAGGTTACTGCATTACCTACCGATATCTTTAACATAGATATCGAAAAAAGTATTGTTTTGGTAGCAATTTCAAGGTACCAGTACAGAAAACTTTCAAACAATTCCCAGCCCTTCACATGTCAAACATACTTGAATGTTTTGTAGAGCATTGGTCTTCCTAAGGAGGATCTAAATGTATTCAATTAACATTTAGAACTCGCTTAGTCTAATCACAAAGGAAACATGTTGAGGTAGGCTAAATGAAGTATTACTGCCCATATGAAGCCAGCGTGTGCGTGTGTGTGTGTGTGTGTGTGTGTGTGTGTGTGTGTTTTCTCCAGCATACCTCTACCATGCCCAGTCATGTTCCTATCAGGAGTACAATTTATCTTTGTTTCTTTCTTCTCCCCTTGGTGTCAATTTACCATGCTCACACGGTGGAACACTCATTTAGGTTTCCTGAGTGAAGAGCTTGACTCAGTTCCTGATGACAAATTGGTCATGACAGTGAACAATATTTAAGTGAGAAATTCACGCAGCCAGGGAATAGCAGGTCCAGTCAAGTCAAGTCGTCCATTCAACGGTTTTAGGCATTCATTTCCGTTGGATTCAGGCTCTGCATATGATTTACACAAACTTTAGAAATGTCATGTCATGTGATGCGTTTCCATCAGCAGGGTTGAAGTAAATAAATACACTTCCTGAATGTCAGAGAAAAAAAACATCTATCAGGAAAATGGAATCAATATTTCAAGAACTGATTCATAATGGACAAGTTGTTATCGTTCTTTAGTGTCAGCAAATGTTGGCCATAGGCCTATATCATGCCTTGATTCGAAACTGAAAACAAAAAAACTGCACTTGGCAAATACTCTAATGCAGTGATTCTCAACCTTTTTCATATCAAGGACCCCTAGTTTAGTCCACATTAGAGCTACGGACCCCTTATTGATGAGATTTTGTCTCTCGGACCCAAATCTGAGAATATTTTTACTGTTAGATATGATTTTGTCCAGAATTCCATGACTATCTGTATTGTAGGTAGAGAGATAACAGTGAAACTATGATCAAAATAGTCATTCTTCTACATTCTCTAACTTCTTGTAAATGAAATGGTGAAGTTTAACAATTCATCAATTTGCTGGGGACCCCCTGGAACTCCCTCAAGGACCCCTGGTGGTCCCCGGACCCCACGTTGAGAACCACTGCTCTAATGCACCAACTCATGGCCATACAACCACAACGGGCATCTTACACACGGGAGCAACAGCGAGTCTGGGAAGTCACGGTGGACAGATATTTTACAGACCACTTTTCATCATTTCCAAAGCCACCACTGAACTGTTGTGCAATGAGATTAAACCATTCATTGGGACGATCATGCCGAACCTATTTAATAATTTTAAATAATTTGATTGAGATGGACAGTTTTGTTCGGCGGAGCAAACTGAGGCAAAGAGTTCTGTTTACCTGTTTTCACAAGTTTTTTACTTGAAATTTGCCTGACACCGTAAAGCAAAAGCCAATCAGCTTCAAGCAACTTTCTCTACCCACCTAGTATTCACAGCAGGGAAAATATCCATTGGGTAATTCTGACCAATAATACTGACATCTGCACAAAAAGTTTATAAATGCTAGATTTCCCAAAGCAGACAAAGGTCATGCTGGCTGCCAAGCCTGTCATAAAAAGTTTAAAAAGCAAACATGATAGAAAAAAAACATTTAAAAAAAAAACATTTGCTTCAACATTTCACATGATGAAGCAGAGTTTCAAGTAATCTTGTCTTAACATTTCCCACCTATAAAAAAAAGAAGTCAAGAAAGATGTCAACCAAAATCACTAAACATAACAGCTGCGTCTGTCAGCCAGGCTGCTTTCTCTTGTGTCAAGTGGTGTCATAAAACATGTTTGCATGTTGTCTTGCCAATTTTTTTGCTTATTTTTCAAGTCAAGACATCAAACTCGTGCGAGTAAAGAAAGGCGAAATTCCTCCTCGCTTCCCGTCTGAACGTTGGGTCAGGGTTCAGCCGAAGGGAAAGCGACTTCCAGGTTATTGTTTCCCCCAGGTTATTGTTTCCCCGTCCGCACACAGCGCTTCCTGGTGAAGGGTCTGTTTCAATACGGGCCTTACATAAGCCAGTGACAGACAGGGGGATGTGCTGCAGGAGAGAGGGAGGGAGGATGGGGGGGGTGAGAGGAAGAGAGAGAGGAAGAGAGAGAGAGGAAATACTCAAGGCCACGCAGGCGAGCTGACTGCCAGGCAGACACAGTCAGTCAGTGTGCTCGCTCTGCTCCTCTCGCTCTCCCTCTATCACTCACTCTCTGAGCTTTCTCATTCACTCACACACACACACACACACACACACTTTATCAGTAAAGGGGAAACTCATAACTGCATTCCTTCCCAATTATCTGTGAGGTTGCTGATATGAAGGCCAGAGAGTCACAATGAGAAAGTGAGAGAGAGGGAGTAGAATAGAGTACTGTTGCCATCCTGATTTTTTTTTTTTTTACCTTTATTTACCCAGGGTTCGTTCTCTGGGCATAATAGGTACACGTGTACTTTTTAGCAACGCCCTGCGACACACATTACACACACCTGGGAGCTAGGCTTGGGCGACTGGACATTTAAACACTATTATGATTTCATTTCCAGCCTATTATTCAGGTTATTATACCATGTCCCACATATTACAGCCAAAAGATCTATTTTTTTCTGCAAACAAAAAGCCTATAGCCTTGAGCAGATAATGGCTGTGCCTGTCAGAAGTTATATATAATATATTATGTGTGTCTGACAGAAAACAGACAAGTCTTCCACAGTGTCCAATATTAACTTTTTGTTTCATGTGCCAAGGGCTGGTAAACTTAAAAAAATGAACCTGCCAAGAATAATTTTCACCGGCCAAAGTAAAACCTTTCACCTGCATAATAAAAAAGGACGATCCCACGGGGCATTGGTGATGGAGAGGGAAGAGTAATGGGACAACAGGGGAAATCTAGATAATCGCTCTGAACTTCCTCATTGACAGTTTCCATAGTCTCGGGCTGTTCAGCACTGACCAGCTCACCAACAGTAACTGATAAGGGACAGTCAGCAGTTGCATGTTGAATAGGAGACAATTAATTTCACTGAGGCTAACTACATGAAACCTACCTGGATTGTGCAATGGTTCTGCTATTATGATCATACTTGTATACATTTCCCTGTAAACTGCAAGTCAAAATGCATTAGTCTGAGTCAAAGGACAAAGTTACAATGATTTACTTGTTGACAAGTAATTTATTTACTGCAGTTCAATTCATGGCAATTTCATCCCTTGTGCCTTTTAAAGGATTTGTAGGGTTTTCTCCAGTAAATATGTGGGAAACTGTCAAAGCTGCACATCCTTGCAATATTTGTGGGAAAACTGTTGATTTTCCAAAACTGTTATGATCATGAAAATCTCCAGTCCTGGCACAGCTCGGGCTTGGAGAGAAAAATACTCCACAGACCAGCAGTCTGCACCAAGAGGAAACAGCGACTGTGTTTACAGCTTTCATGAAGCATAAGGACTAATTTGGGTTACTCTTATTCCAAATGAATGAACCTCGAAGCACCAGACCAACCTGGCAAGAGCAAGCTTGCTTTCATCAGTCTAAGTCAAACACTGAAGTTACCAGGGTGGGAAATCAATATCAACCTCATGCTGGTAAATATTGACTGTGGCTGGGAAGTTTGTATACTGTAGCAGCCACTTTGGCACATGTCCAACCATTGTTCATGGTTCAGGGGGTTCTGGGGTTCTGTGCAATCCTAAAAATGTAGTTGGCGAAAAAATAGTGAAAGCAGGTGGATTTTAGGGAATGACCAGCCAGTGTAACTGGTAGGAATAAAAGATGCTCATCTGTCTTGAAAGTGTCAGTACTTCTTATGCGTACAGTTCAATCTAACACAACAGTAAGTTTGCAGTGTTGGATATTAGGACCCCTTCAATCAAATATATTAAACTAACAAAACGGTGCCAGCCAAAACGCTGTCTAAACAAATATGTATAGGTCCAATATAGACAATATTAGAAGATTTCCAACATTTCAGAACTGCAGCTGGTACAGGGATCAGACCAGACAGACCAACAATTTCCCCAAACACTTACTGCTACAAAACAAATTTCCAGTTTGGGGGTTTGGGTAGTAGTAGTAAGCTGCATGTAACCTAAACACAGTCCGAGGAGAGCGAACACAGTCAGAATGTGAGGGGGTTCGCACACACAAAACTCGGACATGTTCAAACACAGCTGAGCTATCCTCTGCAGCAAGCCACCCAAGGAAAGGCATACCACAGTGACGAGTACGATGCATCAACGACTCATGTATAATACAGCGTTTCTTAACCTATGCCTCTGGGTGGACAATAGGTCGTAGGCCTGTTTCTGGTGAATATGTGTCAAAGTGCCTGGGTCCCAGGAATAAACCAATTTCAAAAGACAAAGAAAGTGCTGAAAAATTATACCAAATTCACTCCAGAGTTGAAGATATTTAAGAGCCCCCGCCCCGGTTTATTCTCTCATAATGTTTTGCTGTTTTCTTTGCACTACATGTTAAGTACTGTGTTAGGGTTCATGTGTCCCTCATATCCTGTGTATGTGTCTGTCACTGTGGTATGTTTAACTGTGAATGTTAAGCACCCACTTAAAGTTCCTTGTGCATGCAATGAATTTCAGCAAACTGAAGCGAGTCTCTGATTCTGAGTCAGAAAATCATGCAGCGCAGTCTTTGCAAACTTACAAATGAGGAGCCCAAGCGAGGTTGAACTTAAAACCAGTTTCACAACATAGCAAAGTTCTTGAACAACAGTCTTACTGCACACAACCACACAAACCACACAGCTCGGCTAGCTAAATGCAGCAGCCTGGTTTCAAGATACAGTATAATATAGTATTACAGCAAGTTTGTGATTGAGCGTTTCCTCTAAATTCAGTCAGCGATGGTGCCGCCCACCCACCACCATCATAACCACCACCCGTGGGAGAAATACTAAAATAACAGCAAAGCATCATCCAGTCTCACTGACTCCTGATAAACAAATAGGTATAAGGCCAATGTTTAGAACTAGCTTTGTCCACTGTGTCTGCTGATGTCAATACAACGTTTGTAAACTGGGCAGTGAATTGACTTGGTTGTACAATCTTCTCAACCTGAGACTCGAGAGAAATTTAGTCCATCATCATGGTACCCAAGGTCATTTAATACATTCGCTTGAGTACTGTTCTCAGGATATAGGGTGGGAGGGACATCAACAGCAGACCCATGGCCCACTATGGTCCAGATCCGTGGTTTTAAGAAAAGAGGGGCCAAGTTAGGCTTTATGGTGCAGCTGGGTGTGGGAACTTGGACTGTCACATGGAAAGAATGTCAGTCACGACGATACACAGCATGCAATACAAAAGTTATCTATTCGTTACATCAGCAAGCAAATGGCAACAGAAATGTTAACCCACCCTGTCACGAAGAGGTTAACATGAAGACTGTATTATCCCGGTGAAGGGGAATTTAGCGAATTGTGAGGCAAATTGCAGCAAGTCCTAACTTTTGATAACTGAGTACAGTTAGATAACAATAAACTGGGAATTTCAAGCTACCTCAGTGGTTTCTGGATAGCAAGTGGTTTTGCAGAAGCCATGTTGACATCAGCTGCCAACTTTAAGGTAGCCCATGTTATCATTAGCTGTAAATGCAGCCAAATCCAGAGATGGAGCTGCCGTCATCCAGCTAACCAGACAGCTAGCTGGCTAAGCTAACCAGCTAACTGGTTAGCTAACTTTACTCCCTGCTGGCAAAATTGGTAGCAGGCAAGTCATTGACACTTGGCTTTAATGCTTTACGGGGGTTCAACTTGCTTGGTGCGTTGAACATAAAAAGAATAGCAGTTAACGTATAAACACAACACAAGCGCCACATCATGGAAAACTCACCCATTCCTGTCCTTCGCACCGCCTCGCTATCAAATGTTGGGAATCTCTTATCCAGCAGCCTCTCTGCTAGCTAGCTACTAGCCAGGTAGATGTGTATTTGCAACTACAAAGTGTTTTTTTGCCGATTCACTGCCGATAAACAAGTCGAGTGTGTCGTATATCCATTCGTCCTTGCACAAACAGCAGCCTCTCCAGATCTATCTTGGTGGTGATTTCAAGATTATTGTGCAGGAAGTTACCCAGGAGTCTCCACCTTTCTTGGACTTGCCTCCACTGTTGGCTGCCTGCTGCCACCAAAATACAAAATAGCAGGAAACTTCGCGATGTTTCAGGCAGGACGGTCCCGCGAGAGGAAGGTTTAATGGAATGTTGATCCCCTTCTGTATTATTAGCCCACTCAGCAAGTACAATAGCTATGTATGAGAGAGAGAGAGAGAGAGAGAGAGAGAGAGAGAGAGAGAGAGACAGAGAGAGAGAGAGAGAGAGAGAGTCTTGTTTCACCTACTTCAAGCTTCAACACCTCCTTCCTACTGTCAATATGGTATTGACTCATATTGACTCATAAATGCACATTCAGATGGGTTGAAGTGATGATAATGGTTTCAGGGAATGGGAACCACAGGTATACGGGCAATGGCTGAGTGGCCAAATGTTTAGAGACACCGCCTTGTTACTTGCACTGGATAAGAGCATCAACTAAACACCTAAAATGTACACTAACAGTGCAATGTTATGGTGTCACCATTATAATGACCTGAGATGGCCTTATCGATACGTTTTCTGATTTATCTTGGCTAGATTCTTGGCTTATCTTGGCTTGATTCAAATAAAACAAACAAAACAAAAAAAAAGATCTCTTAAATATGTAGATTAGATGATTGACTGGGCCCAAACGGCATTTTGTTAGCTCCAACCTAATTAAACCCTAATATGATGACGACAAAAGTTGTGACTGTGTGCCACTGACTTTCTGGCAAAACAGCAGACAGAAAAACACATTGTTGTCTCCCTCTGTCTCCCTCTTGCCCCAAAAATAAAACCTGATCCAGCCAAATCTGAGAGAATGATAAATGGGTCAGTGCGGCCCCCCCAGTCAGGTTTGGGAGGATAATCAAACCTGCAATCCCTTGTCATCAAATACGGTTTTGTCTTTCAGCACGTGTTGAAAAGACAGAGGTAGAAGACTTGCCAAAAGCCCATCTGGCCCTTTCTTATGTTATGTAAAAAAATCCCCTGCATTTTGGCTTGATAATAACTGGCATGCCCAGCTGGCATGGTGGAGCGCTGGGAGCGGTTTTAGACGCCAGTTTGGGTGTAGAGGGAGTTACTTGATCACACTCTCTCTCTCTGTCTCTAACTTTCTCTCTCTTTCTTACTCTGTCTTTCTCTCTCTCTTTCTCATCCTCACTCTCTCTACATACCAAACTCTCCTCTTTCACATCGCACACACACAAACATAAACACACACGCACAGCTATGACTAATCAGTGTTTCTGAAAATAAATCCCATTTGATGCCATGAGTGCTTGGCAGTGTCATAGCTGGTTTGGCATCAAAGGGCACAATAGGATCCTCCCCATCTGCTCATTGACAACATGCCATTTAAAATACCCGCGCCACACCCCATATTACCGTGTTACACGCTTGCATGGCAGGAAATTGACCGAAAAGTTATTAAAAGTTCATGAAATAACCCTGCAATTGAGATTAGGTGGGGAAACTGTCCCTGAAAATGTATAAAAAATGGAAAAAGAGCTTTATTAATATGTGTGAGTTTCATAATTCTAGCATTTTCAAGAATGTTTGTCTCTTTTTAAAGAAGGGTTTGGATGAAATTGATCCTTATCCGCTGAAAAATATGTCCTAAAATCAGGTCACACGAGTAAAACAAACCCCATAGAGAAAGACCCCCTAAAATCCTGTATGTTTTAAACTCACAATGATCTTTTCACGCCCTCATTAACTTTTTTGTGGGCTTTCGTCGTCAAAATCTCACTTAGTCTTCATTTTGTCAACTAGTGTCTTCAAAAGTCAATTCTTTTGCTCCATGAAAAATTTGAATATACTTTACATATTAGGATTAGGATTTTCACCTTACATGTGTGAATCACAAACACAAAAGAAGTTTAAAAAATGTGTTTTCATTACTACTGTGATCAAGCTCATTCTACCTCAGGCATTTACAAGCCAAGCCTTTCCTGTCTTGTCTGGATATAGTAAGCACAAGGCCTTCTGTCATGGCCAAGCTTATCTCTCACATGAGCAGAGTGAACTGTAAAAAAAATAAAGGAAGTAGTTGAGTGCAAATTCATGTTGATAGGATCCATTTAAGCAAAGTGTCAACAACCAGTTGAAAGGCAGCGTAAATACAAATTCTATACAAATGTGTCTGACCGCAGTAGTGCCACACACACACACACACACACACACACACACAAACACAGCGTAGCTCATTGTGTGCCAGTGTGAATGACACAAAGTGGAAGCCTGGCTATCCAAAGGGATTATGGGAACCACAGCTATGGTCAATTGCTATCATCAATGTAAACATCTGGGATTTCTGTTTTTGAAACCCTTTTGTGGCTGACCTTAACTTTAACCCATCCATTCCCAGTGTTTCCCCAGACAGGGAATAGCTGGAAACACATGGCATTAGTATAGATGAAGACTTCACCTAATCAATACATTTTGAAAATGAGCAGTCAACTTTTAGCTATAGCCTACAGTCAGTGCCCTACTCAGGTATAAGTACTGTTACTTCACCAATATTTTACTGTAGAAGTAGAAGTAGAAGTAAAAGTACTGGTGTAAAAATCTACTGAAGTAAAAGCAAAAAGTAGCTCATTTAAAATGTAATCAGAGTAAAAGTTAGTGCGTTACTTTTTTAGAAAAGAGAACGTTAGATCAAATGTTTCCAATGTGATTCTAAAAGGACGACAGTACAGAGTTCAAACTAGATTCTTTTAATTGGAAAACAAAATAGAAATCATACAATAAAGTGCACAAAGTAAAGCCAGATTACTCTTCTCTTGTTTGCTGACTGACTGTTCACTGTGAACTGCTTCACAATTGGGCTACTACTGTCAAGGTGTCCTTGAGAAAAGGCACTCAACCCAAACTCCTCCAAGTGCCCAACTGTAGAAGAATGCAGTGTACTGGGAAGCTCACAGGTCCGAATGTGTATTACAGTGTTAGTAGCTAAAACATCACTGTCAATCAGAATTTTGCACTTAACTACCCAGCCTGAATAAATAAAGGTGACGAAAAAGTAGCGAAAAGTGGGGAGCAGGTATTTGCTTGCTTGAAGAAAAAAGCAAGTATATTCAGACAAACTAACCTGAATAAAATAAAGGTAAAGAGAAAAGTATCTCTACCTCAGCAGAATATAATGACTATGGATTCCTTAGTGCCTTACTGTATTGTCTGCTGTGACTTTGTAGGTCAGTGACTTCAAAAAGCCATCTTTTGTTCCATTAAACTTTGCTGCACTGCTTGGATGTAGTCCAGAGCCACCTTGTGGTGAAATGGTGAAATTACAAAGCTTTTATTTCACCTTAAATTTCAGAGTTTATCTTATATTTAACAGCTTATAATGTGCAGAGGTGTAGTCTTAGATCAGCAGACAAAACTCTTCTGGCTGTTCCAAGGGCCAGATTAAAGACTAAAGGTGACTGAAGCTTTGCAGTCTAAACTTTTGGAACAATTTGTTAATCTAACTGCCAACTGAAAACTCATTTCATTTTTCCAGACTTTCATTCAATATATATATTGTTTAGTTATGATTGTTTTGTTGTTTCGTTTTCCATTCAAATCAGGTGGACGTCATTTGTCCGTATGTTTGTTTTGCTGCTTCTTGTAACTTTCCCCATGTATATGTGTTTGTTTTTATCCTTTTAATTGTGAAGCACTTTGTACTAGAAATAAAGTTTCTTATTATTTGTATTACTATTACCTTATACCCTGCACAAGTGATGGGATACAACACAAGATGGAGTATAAAGGGCATTACTGGTGCACCGAACTTGGTCTACATGACAAGTTTCCCACGTGTGCACGTGAGTTTATCACGTGCACAGCAGTCACCTATTGTTGCCCGACCTCCAAGCCTCAGTCTATCTTGTTGACTGTTGACAATGTGAGATTGGTCAAACAGTTGAGCAGTGCAGGACGCACAGAACATGAAAGGGAAAATTCCTCCTCAAACACATTTCACGTGTAACCAACCAACATGGATGTCTTTGTAGAAGCATAGATCATTGCTTTGAGCTTTTTCATCCAAATGACCTTTAGTTTCTGGTAGTAATAACAGTTCACTCTGCCCTGCTGAAGTGTCCTTGAGCAAGACACTGAATCCCTACCAGCTCCAGTGGTGTTGATCTGTAACTGACCATGACCTCTGACCTCTGACCTCTCTGTTGACAGGGGCAAGCAAAAACAGGGATCAATAGAATATCACATCACATTAGGGTTGAAAAATGTGTTTGGTTTTCTGTATAATTTCATATGAATTCTCTTTTGGGTGGATTTTCTTATTTTGATTGAAAATGAAGCCATGCTCTGTTGCTTTTACTATCTCTGTTTCTCTCTGTCTGTTTCTCATCCGCACAGACACACCGAACAAAACGGTTGGATCTGAAGATCTTAAACATTTAGGCTAAAACGATATTTTATTATAAAAGGATGTGAAGGATTTTTTAAATTCATGAACTACAACATTTATGGTTAAATGCCTATAACAATATGATTCAAAAGATATGTGAGGACAGAATTTGTATTTGGGTTGTAATGACCAATACTGACCAGTAGAGGTCAGACTAACCTTTATCAATTTGGTGGTGTTTTGATGTTTTGTCAACGTTGAGCAATGATTTACACATTTCTCCAAACCAAGGCCCAAGGTCTCAAAACAGTAGCACAGCCACGTGCTAGTGGTTGCAATCTGAAAAACCTGTAAAGGATCTTCCTTTACATCTGACGTTAACATGCATTCTGTCTGACTGGGTTGTATTCAGATACAGCAAAAATGCATAAAACCTAGGTGTAAATGAACCGCAGATGCATTGAAGATGCAATTACCCTAAACATCTCCAGAGGTGATCAGAGATGCATTTGGCCGTACTAACAACAAAGTGGAAATCATCACTCAAGTGGAACCAACCAAGGTGCTCACACGAATCAAACAGGTGGCAGGCAGCTCAGACAGGAACATACTTGTTAAAAATGGATTGTCAGGATACTTGTGGATGCAAGCGAGACGAGGTGTAAACTGTCTGTGGGGTGTAAAAGGAGCCAAGGTTCCACAAAGCACTATTACTTTTTAAAGTGAATGGGGAATGTGTCTTGAAATAATAATGGGTGAGGAGGTTTTCTGTTCCAAAACGAAGTGCGAGCCGGAAAGTGAGTTTTGAAAGCCAGAAATCTCAGCAACTGGCAAAGTAATTGCTGAGTCACTGGTACTGATCAACAGTCCAATTATCCCCCCGCAGATATATTATGGTCATTTTGCGCTTTGGGTCATTAAAAACGCCTTTTAGGTATATTCAGCCATAATGGATTACAGCTACAGCTCGTTTTCGTCATTGTGTTGGACGTTCTTTGGAGATGCTAACATGTTGCTCGCATCTGCAGCTGTAAATCTCCTTGTATTGTCATTTCCGAGCACCTGCAGGCCAGGAAACTGTACTAACAGCTCCAGTATCACAGACACACTCTCTGCTGTCTGAAAACTGATGGAACATCTTTTCATCCCAAATGCACTAGAATGAAGGCAGACTCTTTAAACCCTGCAAGCCAGACAGAAGGCAGCACTGACAGAGAGATTTCTGCCCTACTTCAATACATTAGGTTTTGATGTCGGCTGCTTCTGTGCAGGAGGTGATGCTCATCGGTGTGGCTGTGAAGAATTCTACATAAAAGGATTTACAAAAGCAGTGAATAAAGTTTATTAAATGTTTGGATGCATCTTGAGGAGGACTAGCAGTGTGTTTGTGTGGGCTAGTGTGTGGGGGCGGATGGTTGAAGATACTGTGAGTGTGTGTGTGTAGTGATGTGTGAGATAGACAGTTGTATGTGAGCTTAAAAGATTCAGGTTTGTGTGTGTGTGTGAGAAGAGAGAGAGAGAGAGAGAGAGAGAGAGAGAGAGAGAGAGAGAGAGAGAGAGGGAGAGATGTTTGTATAATGCCCAGACTTTGTGTCAGTGGGCTACTTTCAAACCTTTCAGGCTTTCTTTATGAAAGACGGTGCAAAACAAACACACACAAAACACACACACACTCATGTGGGCAAGCACACACTCTCTCTCTCTCTCTCCTTCACTCTGTCACTCTCTGTCTCTCATACACATACACACAGGCCAACCCTCTTTCCCCCACATGATGCTTATATTCACAATAGTTCTATATAAGGAAACTTCACCTAGTAACTGCAGTCTGGGGATATTTGTAGCCCTGCAGCCACTGAGGCTATCTGGCCTACTGAATGTCAGCTCCGCTCTGCAGCTTGACTGAACAGCAATGTCGGTCCGGCCATACAGCCAGAGTATCCTCCACACGCTACTGTCAACACAGTACACTTCCCCCACCTTCCTCTCTCTCTCTGTCTCCTGCTGTCTCTCTCCCTCTGTGTCTCTTACTCTAGGTGTTAGGCAGTTCTTAGGCATTTCTCAACACCTTTCTTTCACGCCGGCACCTAATATCCAACGCCTGAATTCTTTTGTTTTGGTAGATTTTCTTTCCCCGTCTCTCTCCTCCCCTCCTCTCCTCTGACTGAGTCACTAACCCACTTCCACTTGATTCCTCCCCGCCAGCAGAAAGCAAAGTGGCACGTTTCTTTTCCTCCCTGTATCTCTTCCCCTCTCCCTCCCTCCCTCCCTCCCTCGCTCCTTGCCCGCTCTTTCCCGCTCCACGTGCGCGGCAGATGGTGTGCTACTCTTTTATCAGCTGTTGCTATTTGCAGTAACGTCTGAGGCTATAAGCACGCCGCAGCGCATTTGCTTACTGACTGCTTACTGGCTGACTGGCTGGCACACTGCACGCTTGTTGACTGGATATCTTGATAGCAGGATAAGAGGATGGATGACTGGTTGACAGGCTGGAAAATGGCCTGCAGGCTGACTGGAAAGTTAGATTTGCTGCCTGGCTGGATGGCTTGCTGGCTGACTGGTTGACTGACTGACTGCACTGTTGGCTGGCAGGCTGCTTGGGACAGATGACTGACTGGCTGGCTCATACCTCCGTGTTTGCTCCACTGACACATATGAGACGCAGGCTGCTGTGTGGGTCAGTGGTGGCCCTGTTATCCCACAGTTGGTGTCTGACACCATGTTGAGGGATTAGTCAGGGCTGATCCATTAGAAACCTGCCTTGAGGATGGCCATGATTGGACCATATGTAGCAGTGACTGCTTGTGAGGCACAGAATGTCCTGTTGTTCATGGGGTTATGTGAAGAGTGGAAACGTCCTTGCTTCAGATTACCAATGCCTCAGGTTCCATTCAATTGTCTCTTTTCCTAACGGGTAAAATCGGTGATATGACTTCTCAAAAGTGACTAACAACAAATCATACTTTTATCAACCACTGGAAAAAATCGTAATGTTTTGACTCCCAAAGGCATTTGGTGTCAAAAATGTGTAAAGTTGATGCTGATTTGCGCTACTTGCTAGAGTAATCAAAAGAGAGTGATCACAGCGCTTCACATACACACACCCTTCATATAAAAAATAACATATGACATCATCTGGTGACTTCCAGCGGCTTTTCAAGCAGCCAGTAGCTACTTTCCTTGGAAGAGAGTTGGCAGCACTGGCCCAGTCAAGGCCAGTATACTGTAGCATCAGTAACATTACATTTCAAATCTACAGTAGTTCAAAGGGCAGATCACTGCATCTGTGTGAGGCCTACACATCAAAAACTCAATCCTGAGGGAAACAATCATTAGCCAGATGAGTAAGTCCTGACTCGCCCTGTTTGGACCTTTAGTGGAAACCAGACTGTGTTCCTGCTCAGCTATGGGACATGGAGGATGATGAGAGTCCCATTACAGCCTCGCTCCTGCAGTTAAAGGAGCAATCAGGTTTCACTGAGCCAAAGGTTATATACTCCTGATGAGACTGGATTCTCTATTCTCTGGTTTCTTAAACTAAGGATCAGGACACAAATACTTTCTGGTATTTTTTGATCTGATTTTAAGCAATAACATATGACAGGAAGTGCTATATCATGGTTACTGACACTGCACAGAGCTCCACAGATCAGCACACCGACGCCAATAACAGCAATATAGAACTACCTCGTGTGTTAATGCTTTTAAACAATATTTTTTACCCTTGGGGAAATTAGGTTGCTGCCACAGCAAAGGTAAAGTCAATATTAGTGTAGGCCTATCCATATGCTATATATGTAGGTCTTTGTGTGTGTGTGTGTGTGTGTGTGTGTGTGTGTTATTATATAAAATAATAATAATAATAACTTAAAACAAAGTTACAAAGTGCTTTACAGAGACAAGAAAGTTAATCAGAGGTAGTCAAATCAGATAAAAACATGAGACAGAAATATAAAAATAAATACAAATAAATAAAATATTAAAATAGATATTGTAAGTTATAGAAGTAACTAATATAGGCATGTATAGCCTACACATAATTGCTATGTATATAAATATAGGTATAGCCTAAACACAACGTGAATCAACACCGTTGAATACATGTATTGAACTGTATTCATGAATACAGTATGAAAGTAAAGCGACAGATAGCGGTCCTACAAAAAAAACCACGTTGGTTCACCTGCTGCTGCAAGCCACATGCAACCTCCACCCGGAAGCAGGTTTCAGCCCCGTACGTGAGTCTTGCGGGGCTCTGATTGGCTGAGGAGTGTCGGTAGCGCCCGCCCGCCCTGCCCCTGCGCTACGTCACCGCCTCGGCCGTGGTGTGCTGCTGCAGCGCGGACCGCCGCACCGCACTGACAGCCTGGACCGGGCGAGGCAGCGATCCCACTCTGGCCCTCATCCATCACCGCTATGGGAATGATTACCCCGTTCTTTGTGAACCAAGCCCTCATCCCGTACTACCTGAAGCCCGTCCACCTGGAGACACAGACTATAAAACACTGCCGCAGTTGAGGCTGTCGCTGCATTATTAGAAACCCAGCTCAGGTACCGGAGTGCTGCACTGATGCGAGCAGGATGATGAGCCGCCTTTAGACATGAGAAGTGCCGTTTCTCTTTTGCACACAACTTGGACAAGGACATTTGACTCGACGCTCATCTGAGTCTGTTTTTTCATGATCTGGGGGAAAATGCCTGTCGTGTGTGTGTCAGCGGTGGTGAGTACAGTTACCATACATCCACATCCAGCCGTGTTTTTATTCTTTATTCTAAGGACTCCTCCAGCAGGTTCTCCATTTAAAGGCGCAGTGCCTGTTGTTTTCCCCCTTTCCAGTTTGTCCCGACCCAAACTCACCTCCCAATCAAGATAAGATATTTCCAACTTTGATCGCTGAACTACGATAAAGCCTCGGTTTTTAAAGGTTTATCATCTTGAGTAATGTCTAATTTATTTATATGGACGAAAAGCACAATAGAGTGTACAGTGGAAGGATGGAGAAAGAGAGGGCACTCAGCAGTCTATTGTTTACCCCATAGCACTTTTGTTTGCCAGACACCTGGAAATGTCAGTCAATTGACTCTTATCTATTGACAACAAAGGTACGATTTGATTCCACAACTTTTGAGGAAAAAACAAAAAACAAAACAAAACAAAAAAACGTCACCATTACAGTAGTCAAATTTAATGGCTTCATATTTCAAAACTATGAGCTTGTCATCTAAAGTGTAAGCCCTAAATCGCCTATTTTACTGGCCAAAGTAGCAAAATAGGCACAGGACATATTATTATTTTTATTATCATTATTGTTATTATAACTTAAAATACATCCTAAAATCATAGACTATCATGGATGGATTTCAAATGATGGGTGTGTCATTTTGGAGTAAAACTAATTTCTTAAATATTCAGTGATCAGTAACTGTTGTGAGCTCATCATCACTCTCAGTCCAGTCCAGTGAGTCGGACGAGGCTCGTAGCACACAAAGACTTTGCCTTTGTCTCCTCACAAAGCAGAGAGGCTGCAGCTGAGATGAAGGGATGTCGATCCGTCAGGCCTCTGATGTTGTTGTGATTGAAGACACACAGAAGTCTCTAAATCTGTGGGTTTGTCAGGGTTTCCATACCCTAGTTAGACATCAAATTCAAGGATTTTTCAATGGCTTTCAAGGGCTTGTTTGGTGAAATTCAAGGGCTCAAAATTGTCATGTTTTGGGGTAATTGGCCAAAATTAGACGTCATTGAGGCTTCATTTTTTATTCATGATCTTTTCAAGTCAACAAATCATGCTGAAATCATACTGTACATTTTAAAAATGCTGCTGTATCAACACAAATCTCCATCACAGTGTTTTCCTCAGGATGTGAAGTGGTATATTTTAAAAAAAATCAAGTGCTTTCAAGGCCATCTATTCATCTTCAAAACCCTTAAAGGCCTTATTTTATTTTTCTCAAATTCTCAGTCTTTCAAGTTTTTTCAAGGTCCACAGGAACACTGGTTTATTATGGAGGTAGCCATATGAAAATAGCAAGTAGGCAACTCACTGGTACAGTTTAAAATACACTTGCAACTGAATGTAGTTTATTGGGTGATAACAGTGGGGAGAGTCAAACCTCCCTACTGGAAAATAGTAAAGTATATTTTGGTACAATAAGTACAATGTAATAACATCTACAGTAACTGTAGCTGTAGTTAAAGTTTGGGCTTGTTGTTGTGTGTATGTTTACATACAATAAAAGGTATTGCATGTTTTTTCAATTTTTAGCATGCACACCTTCATAGGAGTTCAAAACTTACATCATCAGCAGTCCTGCCTTTTTTCCCCCAGCTCTCAATGTTAATTATTGTAAACTGGCAAAAATACATTTTCCTCCATGCGTGTTTTTATTCTTTATTCTAAGGACTCCTCCAGCAGGTTCTCCATTTAAAGGCACAGTGCCTGTTGTTTTCCCCTCCAGTTTGTCCTGACCTGAACTCACCTCTAATCAGCCAATTATAAGATATTTCTAACTGATTGCTGAACTACGATAAAGCCTTGTTTTTTAAGGTTTGTCATGTGAGTAATAATCCAATTTATTCCTCTATGGATGAAAAGCACAATAGAGTGTACAGTGGAAGGATGGAGAAAGAGAGCAGTCTGTTGTTTACCCCATAGCACTTTTGTTTGCCAAACACCTGGAGATGTCGGTCAATTGACTCTTATCTGTTGACACAAACTGTCACAACAAAGGAACAATCAATTTGATTCCACAACGTTTGAGGAAAAAAACAAAGCAAAACGAAACTCACAGTTAAAGACTAACTAAACCCCACCTAAATCTTTGGTGAAGCCTGACACCTAATGGTGAAAAGTAGGGTACTGAACTGGTCATCTGTTATTGGCTGGTCTCTGTGCCCTGTGATGTCACCCCTCTATAGAGTACAACAGGTGGTGACATCACCTGGCACAAAGACCAGCCAATAGGAGAAGGCCAGTTCCACATGTCGGATTTTCACTAAAAGTTAATAATTTCTTTCATGCCACATTACCAATTTGTTCACATTATGAGATGCTCACATTTTCACGACTGGTCCTGAAATGGGACATGAGATCTGCCTGTTCAAATTCTAGCCACTTTTAAGCATTTTAGACGATTATTGCAACACCACATGACCAATCAGCACTTTATCTGGGCTGCCCTTCTACCACTGGACCAAGTTTTGGAAAAAAGAGCAGGGTGATTATGTCTAAACTGGAAATGAGTCTCCACTGTCCCCATGTTGTTTGGTTCGGCCAATAATGGAGGGTTTGCCTCTTCTTATGTCTGCTGCCACAAAGTCTGATGGTGTTATGTGAATTCGTTTGGAAGTTATATGGCTTTTAGTGAGAAGCCACGCCCACCGCCACGCCCCCCTTTGGCCAATTGGTATTAAAGTTAATCAGTTCTTTCTTGCCATATCACCAAATCTTTCCACTTTTTGAGATATCCTACTAACAAACAGACAGAATGAGGCGAAAAAATAACCCCCGTCCAACCCGGTGGAGGTAATGACATAAAACCATCTCTCATGTGAAATTCCACCAAATGCGCACTTTAAATTAGCTGTAAAATATTTATTATGTCTAACAACCTTCATTATCTTTGATGTACACGCTTAAAATAGGCTAATAGGCTGACTGACTAATCTAGGCTTTCAGTAATAGTCTGACTGCACAAAACTAATCATCACTGCTGTCACTTATTGGAATGGGATCAATATGCTTAACAAAGAGCATCTTTGACTAATACTGTAGACTAATATAAGCAGTCAGCCAAATTATATTTTCTGCCATGAAGGATGAGCCCAGTCCTTTCCTCCCTGGAGCTCGTCAGGCTGCAGCCGGCTCCGGGGCCCTGCTGCCTGTCGGTGTGGTTGGCAGGACAGGCGGACATCAAAACAAAATAATCATCGCCGGCCAACGGAGGAGGCTTCGTTTCTTTTCTGGGTATTGTCAGGGATGAATTCAGCGTGACTGAATCCAAACAGAGCCGCTCTCTGTGAGCTGACATGATCTGAGACCGCGGCACAGAGCGGCATGGGGACACACAGCAACAGGTGCTGCTGTGCCACTTGGCATGTGAGTGTGGGTATGTGTGTGTGTGTGTGTGAGTGTGTGTGTGTGTGTGTGTGTGTGTGTGTGTGTGTGCATGAATAAGTGTTTTTGTGGGTGTATGTGTGTTTGTCTGTGCATGTGATTATGTTTGTGTGGTGTGTGTGTGTGTCTCTGTGTCTACATGTTTGTGCTGGGCCCCACTTTAATTGGATAATAATTACGGCTTAATGTTTTCCGCCACACACACACAAAAACACATCCCAGGCCACACGCATGGGTGTGTATACATCTCATTATGTAACACACTTGCTCCATCACACACACACACACACACTGCATCCTACACAGTAGCTTTACTGTGTTCTCTCATGTCCTGCCATGTACAGTCAATGGAGTCACTCCTGGACCGTATATTTAAAAGAGGAGCAACCTTGAGCCATCTGGAACTTCTCTCAACCCCCAGTGACTCAGTTTTTACTTCCTGGTCGGTGGTAAAGTTTGTTGCTAAGCGATAACCAGAAATGTGTTTACAGGGTGGAACTGTTGTTGTTGCCTGTAGATAATACAGCGCTGCCTTGATGGCATAACTCTCACAGATAGTACGGCTCTTCCCTGATGACGACAGAGGCTCTGCGGCTTGCAACAATGGCATGCAGCGTGTGTCTCCACATGCGTGTGAGGATAACTGGTTATTTTGGGATGTTGTTAGGAAATGTAAAAATACTCCCACCAAAGGATCCTCTGCTTGTTGCCCATATCAGGTTTCTGCTGGATGGGTTGACTTGCCCTTTGTGTGGTAGTCATCATGAGTCTGCTTGCATATGCTGCAGGCACAACTTTTAGAGGTGTAACTTACAGGCGCTACGAGTAGTGTTTTAACATCAATAAATTATTACCACATTATCTTTGAGATATTAGAGTAATTGCCATAAACAAAGGAGACCACTGTCAACACTGTGAGAAAACAAGGTGCAGACTTGTACCTTTTGTCACTAGGGCTGTATTATTTTAAGCTAGAGCCCCAATACAGCTCCAGTGACAAAAGGTACAACTCTCTACCTTGTTTTCTCACAGTGAAGAAGAGTGGCAGCCTCTACCAGCCTCTATGCTGCATTTTGCGTTGTGTGACACTGGGTTGGAGATCGCGGGAAATCTGCTGGATTGCTTTACGGCACAAAACAGGAACTGTTCTTCCAGCAGAGCTAAAGTTTTCAGAGTTTCTCACAATAGTAGATGATGAGCCTCTGGAGAAATTCAAGGTTTAAAATGATTTGTCCCAAAAGTGGGCAGTTGTTTTTGCAGCAAGGCACACGAAAACATTAAAACATTAAACGAAAACATCACTTCCAACATGTTCATCCTCTTCAGCAAAGCCAAATAGAAAACCTTTGACTGAAGAAGCAACATCCTCTCTGTGACAGGAAGCAGGAAGGTTTATGGGAACTGTGGTCTTAAATTTGAGAAACTCTAACACTACTACTCTAGCCTCTATCTAGGCTGCCAATCTTCTCGACTATGGTCTTAATTGTTTACAGTAATTATACCAAGGTGCATTTTATTTGACTGATATATTGATGTTTTAAGAATGCTACACATAGCACCCTTAACACAAGAATGCTGTGTGAATCATTAGTCCGAGGCTAAGAGTTACCCATGGGTTAAATGTCTCTATGTTAAGCTAACCTCTCGGCCAACTGTTATCCCAGGGTTAAGATAACCTTAGGCTTGATGCTAAAGCATGATGAACTAGGCATGCAGCCACAACACTCCTGTCACACGACAAAAACGTGCAGACGGCTGGCGGTTTCTCCACACAGACAAAGGAGAAGTGAAAGGAGAGGTTCAGGTTTGGCCTCACTAAAAGTCACCTAAAAAAAGATCTGACTTATCAGTTCTTGTCTTGCGTCAGTGGCTGCTAACCGCCTGGGCCCTGGGCGTGTCTCTGGACCGGCCTGGAGCTGCTGCCGGAGGTAGAATTACAGGGTGTTCTGTTCAGCCTGCCAGCCGGGGAGTCAGAAAGTCAGGGGGTTGAGGTGGTGTTTTTGCTGAGTGTGGGTGGGTGTGTGTGTGTGTGTGTGTGTGTGTGTGTGCTGCGCGGGCCGTCTGGACAGGAACCCGCTCTGCAGTGGTGCAGTGCTGTGCCACACTGTTACCGACACGCTGTAAACAGGAGCTGCCCGCCTGACGGCTCCACCCTCAAGCCTCTCCCTCCTGCTTCTATCTGTTCCGTCCTTTGCTGTATCAGTGAGTCACAACAGCATCGTCTGAAACGTCCCCCTTAGAGATAACTGCCATCCACAGATGAAGCCCTGACATGTGACGCTGTCCTCAGAAAGAGAAATCGATCAAATGTCAGAAATGGCGATATGAGACAAAATACCAGCAGAACCTCTCAGGGAAAATGTCTGATTATGTAAGTTCTTGTTCGATCACCTTGTCTCTGCCTGCCTGCCTGCCTGCCTGCTTGACTGGCTGGTGACTGGCTGGCTGGCTGACTGGCTGGCTGGCTGACTGGCTGGTGACTGGCTGGCTGGCTGACTGGCTGGCTGGCTGACTGGCTGGTGACTGGCTGGCTGGCTGGCTGGCTGACTGGTGACTGGCTGGCTGGCTGACTGGCTGGTGACTGGCTGGCTGGCTGGCTGGCTGGCTGGCTGGCTGGCTGACTGGCTGGCTGGCTGACTGGTGACTGGCTGGCTGGCTGGCTGGCTGGCTGGCTGACTGGCTGGCTGACTGACTGGCTGGCTGGCTGGCTGGCTGGCTTGTGCATCAGGCAGCTACTGTAGTTTATGTGCAGTGCGGCGAGGCACAGAGACAAGGTTGGCATAATAAGAGGAAGGCTGGCAGCACTAAGGCTGAAAGTAATTCATTCATGCACTGCTGAGCTGCGGCGGTGGTGGTAGGGAGGCCCCAGACACCGACCGTCTCCTGTGTGTGTGTGTGTGTGTGTGTGTGTGTGTGTTTGTGTGTGTGTGTGTGTGTGTGTGTGTGGCGGCAGCAGGAGTCTCCTGACAAAGTGCCAATGCTGCACTTTTTCCTCTTCTCCTTTTTGTCTCTCTCTCTTGCGTTTTATGTTTTTAATGCCAAACAGCAAATGCAGTGACACGCGACTGGCTGTTCTTATCTGAGCGGGAGAGTGGGAGTGTATGTGTGTGTGTGTGTGTTGGCGGGGGGCGGGGGGGGCGGGGGGGGGGGGGGGGGGGGGGCTCACACACAACGAGAAAGAGGAACACACAAGAACAAGAACAGGAACACAAACACACACAGGCTCAAAACTCTCAGTCTCTCACCCTCACTCGCGTTATTCACACGCCCACTCACATGCAGTGCCATGCATGCACACACACACACACACAAATTCAAGCACTTGCACCCCCACATACTGCCCCCCCACACACACACACACTGTACCCTTTCTAGACACACATACACTGTAGACCCCCTTCACACACACAAAGAAGTACACACACACACACACACACACACACACACACTGCAAAATAACAGCATCTGCCATTAGCTTACTGCAGCCCTTCTATCCCATGTTGAATGGCGCCCGTCGCTGCCATTTCCTTATTGGTTTAAAATCTCTAATGCAGCCAGATCCGAATTGTCTGAGGCACAAACTTTATCCCGCAAAGCTTCATCACAATCCAGAGAATAACAGAAAAAATAAGGCCTATGGATGAAGATGTGTGTTGCCAGTTTTCACTTATCTTACAGTGGTCGTCCTCTCTTCTCATAGCACATCATGTTATTTGGCTTTAAATAACATGATGTGCTGTGACCAGGGATGTAGTGCTGGGTAAACACATCTAAAATCAGTTTATCCACCTTTTTAGACCGACTTAAATCATTATGACCCTAAATTCATAGTACACATCATAGAAAGTAGTGTCAAACCGATGTAAGTTATACAAAAAAACATTGATTAATGTTAGTGTAAATGTTGATTTTTGTTCATACTGGTGCTTGTCAGCCTTATGATGATCACCGCCTGCAGATCATACTTCACCCGCCTTTCTACATCGCTGACTTTGACTCTTGTACTATGGCTGCGTTCCATTCAAAGTCGGAAGTTCCCAGTTGAAATTTCCAATCTCTCACCTCTGTGTGTTCCAGGGGTCCAGCTAGGAAAAACAGGGAAGACACATGGACGCGTTCGAGATTTAAAGTTCCCCACGCAACCTTGGGGGCTTGGGGAGCGAGTTAGCATAGAATGTTAGCAACTGTGCAATGCTGATGATCGCCCTTAAAGGATAAGGTTGGTGTTTTTTAATGCATTGCTTACCGTCAACAAATCCTATGAAAATAACAAAATCAACAATGCGTTTGCTCTACTCCCGTTACTTTCTGACTTCCCACGTACCGTTTTTAGCCGTCAACCCAGAAGTCATTGGCTCCAATTGTAAGCTAAAAACCTTGAAATACAGCTCACAAAGACATAGTTTCAATTTTAAAAATCGCTAACTGTTACCACGAAAAGTCAGGCTGTTGTAGTTATTACTAAATCACATTCAAATGGGAACAAATTCTTCATTACGACGGGGACTATTTTCGGTGCTACGGAACTACTTTCCTGAGATCGCAAAGTGTTTACAGCCGGCTTATTAAGTTGTTTGAGGAAAAACTCGGCTGGCCCGGTGCATCGTGATGATGAAATATGTTGCCCAGAGCAACAGCATGGCTCTGTGACGTGTTTTTAATCGTTTTTTTAATACAATGGAGTTCTATGGCTGCTGGAACATGGCTTCATTGGGCACCGGCTACATGGACGAGACTTGTTGGCAAAACAAAATCATTGCTGATTTTGTTATTTTCATAGGATTTGTTGACGGTAAGCAATGCATTAAAAAACACCAGCCTTATCCTTTAAGTGTAGCATTTATAGCGTAAGCCACCATGTTGACGTGACGACAGATAACTGCATCTCAGAAACTTCAGGGTTGAGAAATCTTGCCCTAGTTTACTCCTCGGAATTCCGTCTTGAAGTGGCTTTCCGATGCATTTTTCCTCGTAAGAAGTCGGAATTTCCGACCTCTGACTTTGAATTGAACGCAGCATATGAGACAGAGAGAGAGAAACAGAAAGAAAGAGATAGACAGGAGAGAGACCCAAAGAAGAGTCAGAGATACAGATACAGAAGACAGCTAACTGATTTTCTGAGATTCGGTATCAGGCACCTATGGCTGATTCATGCTGCAGTGCTGCAGACTACAAACCCAGTCACGTTTAAGGCAAAACTGAAACACTGGCTTTTAGATAACGTACCCCTGTAAAGACAGTTGTGTGGGCAGGGTTGTACGTAGCTCATTTAATGGACCAGTTTTAGTATAATAGGAGGTGTGTACTTTAGCCTGTTAATGCCCAATGTGAATATTTTCTGTATATTGATGTTTTTTGTGCTTTTATATGCCGCTAATGCCGTATTCCACCATCTCCACGTGCACGTACACACACGCACACACACACACCTCCACGACATCTAACTACAACAAGGACCACAATGGAAATAAGTCCTGTGACTTTTTTGTGTTATCCTTGATGTTCTTTTAATTGTGCATGTACATTGGTGTTGCAGCCATGGAATTGTCCTTTTAAAGTGAATTGTCAAATAAATGAACTAAACTAAAAAAAAATAAAAAATGTGGCTTCTTTCTGCATGCGATGGATTCATGGTGAACTAAAGTTCAGGACGTGCTGTACTGCGTAGGACTTGAGCTCTGAGGATGATTAGAGTGAGCCATAGACGGATACATGCAATCCCAACGTAACAAGAGGCCTAGTCTGTTTTAATGAGCCCGGTTCCCCCGGCAAAACTAAATTTGCACTGTTGGGGTCCCGGCATGAAAAAGCTTGAGAACCCTCCACTAAACCGTCAGAAAGTTCCTGTTTAGAGCCAGCGTGCATTCCCTCCCACGGCTTCACATTAAATAATGAGTGATACCTCAATTATGGGCATGTGGAGGACATGCTGTTTCAATAATAAAATTCTGAGAATAAGCAGAAAGAGCCGTGGGGGGATCATCCATTGTCCCATAATAAGCAGAAAGTTCCCATTTAGTGCCAGCGTGCGTTCCCTACCAGCGTTTCAGTGTGTGCGCTCCTGTGAATGAATGCATTGATATGAATGACGCAACTCGGTTATGACCAGCAACATGCTCTGCTGTTTATGGATGAGGTTCTGGGAATGAACACAAAGAGCTGAATGGGTGGCGTGATGAAAGGGCGATGGAGAGGTGGAAGAATGGACGGCATTCTCCTTCTGAGCAATATAAAATGTAAGAGGATTTTGTGGGAAATCAGCACTTCGTTTTACTACCTCAGTATTGTCCTTGTTATGCAGCAGAACCTCACTCATCACAACTCCATGGCAATGGATTTCATTCAAGTCCGGATGACTGAAATACATCAACACACCCAGGCAATTCATGATTAATATACTGGTTAGCTTATAGACTAAGAAACTGGGGATGCACCAATATCAAACTGGTATGATGTTAGAATGATGTTGAACTTTGGTAGTAGCTTGGGTTGTGTATCTTCCTCCATGATAAAACCCCAAAATCAGCGATTCTCCGTTGCTCCGTGAGAGCCGATTGGAGAATTGTGTTTTTTTTCTCTCTCCATTCACTGCCATTGTATGGAGGAACAGGTCTGAAAATCACACTTCTAGCACATAAAGGAATGCGAACAAAGCAGATTCTGACACTATATAAAAAAACTAGTCATGTTGCTGAATTGTGGTTAAGTGAATCACTTTCTTTATGTTATTAAACCTTTCATTTTGAACAAGTGTAACACCGAAATCCGGTCGGAGGAAACTTATGCCGATGGAACGAAGAAAATAGTATGTTTATCAATAATTGTAAGTAGGTGAAAAAAGGTGGGAGACAGGACTTTGACAAAGCAGATTCTGCCAGTATATAAAAAACATGTCTGTCCCTTTCAAAAAATCAAAAGTCAAAGCAAATCAACTTGAGTTTTTGGCTTTGCTTTTTGGCTCACATGTACTTGCCTGATGTATAATCATTATATAATCAATGTTCCTGCCTTGTGGAGGAAAATTGATGGTATATCAGGAGTTTCATTTTCCGATGACTCCAAACTAATTATCTTTCGTTCAGTAAAAGGTTTGGATCGGTACTGGAGGATGAGATGCATTCACATGCATCGTCAGCAGAATTCTCCCCTCAGTGCATCACTTCAAACCCACCAAGCCCTGTTTGTTCTGCCACACACACACACACACACACACACCCTGACCCTCAACCTTCTGTTTAGAAGGGTTGGTGGGAACACTGCTAATCTCCATTCACATTGAGCCGTGTTTAGACACACTGCAGAGAAATACACACACATGCTCATACACACACACACACACAGACACAAAACACACATTTTGTCTCCTCTGCCTCCTTCTTCCTCTCTCTTCATCTATCTATCCATCTCTTCCTGTTTGTGATTGCCTCTCTTGTTTCTCTCCCTCTCTGTCTATCAGTCTGTCTATCGCTCTCTCTCTTATCTATCACAGACACACACACACACACACACTGATACGGTCCCCCATCATCTCACAAAAGATGACACGTGCCTCAGTGTCATCTTAGCCCCAGAGTCACTTTATCAGACAGCTACTGATTGGATGCAATGGGAATATTAATGTTTGCATGGTGCTCCTCCACTGCCAAATCCAACCATTACACTTCTGTGATACTCAGTTACAGACACAACATTAGTCACAATTATACAAAGGAAAATACAATACAAATTAGAGATAATTTCACTTACAAAGCACAAGTATGCAATTGATTATTTAAATTGGTTCAATATGGAGTTAACTGTTGGAAAATAAAAATTCTACCAATAGAGAAAGTGTCTCAAGGCAAAGGACCTTTATTATTATATAGCAATAACGCCTGGTATTTTGTCATTATAACGGTGATGCTGCTAGGTACAAGGCACAGTACTGTCGACAACACCAAAATACCTAATAACTAAAAAGTTTTCTTCAAACTAGTATACATAAACAGGAATAAAAGAAAGAGGGGGGAGAATGCTTGCTAACTAGCGCCCTGGTTACCCCAAAAGTTGACATAGCAACCAATAAAGCAATGTTAACCGTCAAGCTTTATTGGAGCACATCTTTGTCCAATCAGATTGCTTGGCTGAAACTACCAGTTGTTACTTATAGGTCAGTGGTTGTTATCGTTCCATAAAGACATTATTGCCCTGACATGACTCAGTGTGTGTGTGTGTGTGTGTGTGTGTGTGTGTGTAACCTTAGACATGTGTGTGTTGTTCCCCTAAACCCTGGGAGCCTCCTGCTTCCCAGCAGAGGTGAGAGAGCAGCCTGGAAAAAAATACTCACGTGTCGCTCTAATGGACTCCTAGTGGTTACAGCTCAACAAAAAACACTTTCATTGTTAGCCAACCGGCATTTTTTGATTCCATGAATGCACATGAATGGGAACTCACTTTAAGAGGGGTAGGATGACTCAGTGAGTGAATGAAATGACTCTGGATTGATTATATCAAGTGTGCTTGTTGCCTTAGCTGTGCCTGAGCTGTACTTGAGCTGTAGCCTACCTGAACGCTCGCTTGCTGCTGTTAGGAGACAGTTTTGGATTTCACTCTTTAGTTTCGATTCGTCACCCCCTGTGGACAAAGAAGTGCCCGTACCCGACACCCGAGTTTCATTTGGGCAACTAGGGTCAACCTACAGGGTCACAGTTAGTGGGGAAGGGACGCTCTTCTCTATTGAAGCCCCATTTTGTGATTGAAGCTGACAAGACGAATATATTTTTATATCAACATTTTGTCTTGTGTATCTTTACTATTGCTTATCTTGCTATTGTTTCAGTCTCTCTTTTTGTCGTTCTCTCTCTTTAACTCTCTCACTCTGTCTCTCTCTCCTCCTCTCAGCTCTTGTGCACGGTGGTGGTCGACATCTCGGCCCGGGCTTTGACCACACCCAGCCCAGCTGACCAGCCCCTCCTCTCTCCCCGCCACTATCAGCACACCGACCCCGACTCGGGCACCCAGCTGGTCTGCGACAAGTGTCCGGCGGGCACCTACGTGTCGCTCCACTGCTCCCCGACGGCCGTGCGGGAGTGCGCCCCCTGCCCCGAGGGCGCCTTCACGCGGGGAGAGAACGGCGTCCAGCAGTGCCACCGCTGCCGGGCGCCCTGTCCCGCGGGTTTGATGGAGAAGGCGCCCTGCACGGCCACCCAGGACCGCGTCTGCGCCTGCCCCCCCAACAGCTTCTCTTCGGGGGACAGCGGCGTCCAGTGCAGGCCCCACTCGCTGTGCCCGGCCGGGACCAGGGTGAAGCGGCGGGGCAGCGAGAGGGAGGACGTGCTCTGTAGGCCGTGCACCAAGGGAACTTTCTCGGACGCGGAGTCGAGCGCGTTGAAGTGCCGAACCCACACGGACTGCCAGGCCCAGGGGCTGGTGCTGCTCACAGCAGGCACCAGAGAGACAGATAACATCTGTGGGCCCCCATCTACGCTCCCCTCCTCCTCCTCCTCCTCCTCTTCCTCCTCCCCCACCCCCTCACTGGGGCCTGCACAGTCTCTCTTGATACAGGAACCCATGTCCTCTTCCTCATCCTCATCATCATCGCTGCCTATATCTGCAAATGAAGGTGAGACCAGTGACCCTGTTTCTTTCCTGTTTGCGCTTAGTTGATTTTTGCACTTTACAATCCTTTTGTTTTATTCAGAGTTCCTTCATTACTGCAAAAATCTATTTCAGTTGGCATTTCAAACAGCTGAATGTGAAATAGTGGGATCATTACTCCTGATGCCCTGTTGAAATGGGCTCTTTGGCACCTGTTGTTTCAGTTGGAGCAATCAGACACAACGCCCACAGGGTAAAAGAAAGGCTATATATCCACCAGAGACCCTGTTTTTCACCGTGGGCTTTTCTTTTTACCATTAATTTCAATGGAAATGACGCACACCCAACAGTGCTAAAAGTAGCACATCGGCTTCTAAAAACAGTATTCCAACTTATAGCACTGCACTGCAAACAGGCTTTCAATAGTCTAGTGCAGGACAGATGCAGGATATACAATATTATATTCATGTTCATTATATTTAATGATGTAGTGTTAAGTAAAAAAGTTTGGTAAACTCTGACCTCCTGTCTGTGATCATCATAAGGAAAAATGACCATCTAATATATATATAAAAAAGAAAAGCATTAATTTATACTTTTTTTCCTTTAAAAGACACTATCTGCATATAATTTACATTAATTTCATATTACTTACTATGATGTATACTATGAATTTACTTCAGATTTATGTCCCCTAAAAATATGGGTAAACTGATATTATTTGGGTTTACCCTCCACAACATTATTATACTGCATTATAATGTATGGATTTATTCAACACCAGACATTTTTGTACATGGTGTGTATAAAATTATATAATGTTCTGATTATTGTGTAGATAGTGGGTACTTGCTGTGTGTGAATTCCTTAAGGGAGAGACATTCATAGGCATGGAAACACACTGGTGGCAGCTCCCTATCTCAGGAATGCTACTATTTCTTTCTCTTTCTCCCTCCTTTTTTCTCCCTCGCTCTCTTCTCCTCCTCAGGGATGAGATGTTTTGTCAGAGAGCGCGAAAAAAGTCAAAGCCCCTTCCTCTCCCTTTCTCTTTTCCTCTCTCTCCTCCTTCCCTCCTCATCTTTCTCTCTTCCCTGTCTTTCTTTCTCTCCCTCCCTCTGTCTGTCACTTCCTTAGTTACCCATCAGCCCGTCTCGGCGTTCGCCCCGTTCTTCTTCCCTCCCTCCTCGTCTCTTTCTGTCTGACTGTATTTACTCCCAGTCAGTCAGCCAGTTATATTTCCCAGAATCAACCATCCATAGCCTGTATCCCCGCCATTCCCCGTCCCTCCACACCCATAATACTGTCACCGCTGTTTGTGTTGGCATGGGATCGATGGCTTCTCGGCCAGTTAATTTGACCCCATCTGCTCTGTAAGAGGGCCGGCGGGGCGGGGGGGGGGGGGCGTTACACACTCTGTCACGACTGTTATTTTTCACGTCTCTTTTACTGTCGATGGAGAGGGAGGGGAGGACAGGCTCGTTCCTGGAGTCGGCTGGGGAAAGAGGCTGGAGAAGGGGGAGAGGGAATGGAGAGAGGGAAGTGTTATGTATGTGTGTGTGCATGTGTGTGTGTGTGTGTGTGTGTGTGTGTGTGTGTGTGTGTGTGTGTGCGCAAAGTACAGTGACAGCACTTGTGCTTGTCTTCAGAGCAGTATGGGTTTAGTATAAAATGTTGAGGCAACAGACTGTTGCAACAGACTGTCAGCTTTTGATTCAAGGTCTTTCAAATCAAACCACTTTAAACAAGAATAACAGGTATACCAACCATAAAAGACCAACTTGAAGTCACTGTATAGAGGCTTTGCAGTTGTGTAACAAATCTCCCAGTAACCACAGACCATCATGGAGGTCCAGTGGAGAATTTGCTGTGCGTAAATAATGGCTTGATATATAACAACTAGAAAAAAAAGAGATACCTGATGATAAAGTTTGGTGTAGTTTAGATATAGGTCAATTTAGTAATGTTCTAAGTAAATGTGAGAAGTCAGATAAGGTAGATTAGTTTAGGTTAACCAAATTTTGGTTATTGTGAAACTCCAAAGCTATAAGTTATAGCTTGAGAATTCAGCTCAGTTAACAAACAGCTGTTTTTTGGCTTTGTTAGCTAGCTAATTAGTCAGCAAATTTAGCAAAACAACCAATATCAATGTTAACATGCGACCACTAGCCACTACTAATGCTAGCTTCAACTACCCTATGTTAGCTAGTGCGCAGATCAGATGTGTTTGCAAGATAGTTACCAGAAATTGTCGTTAGCTAGCTAGCTAACAAGCTGACATTATCTTTCTTTTCTTTTCAAAATCTTTTTATTGAGATTTTCAACAAAAGTTCCCAGGGTTGGGCAGGCATATTCCACATTGTTATAAAATATACACCAATGTACTATCATATAAAAATAAAAACAGTGACAATAGTGACAGTGATAAAGTAAGACGTCCCTACCCTCCCCCCCCCCCCCCACCCCCTTGATTACACAAGCTGACATTATCTAAACACAAAATCGATCAGATGTCAGCCTAACAGCAGAGAAATGATCAATTCACAGTCAAATTACTGTTGAGACCGCCAAATTGTACAGTTAGAAACTCCACTATGGCTGCCAGCAGGTGTGTTACGTCACCTGAAATCCCTCTAAATTTCTCTAAAAAGTTAATCAGACTCCTTGCAGCCAGCCAGAACAGCAGCCTCACTTTGGGGATTAGACCTGTGCCTCTGTACCTGTCTGCTGATAATGGGATGAGAGAGATTAACATTCATCCAGGTGACAATCCCCAAAACATTCAGCACCCCATTTATGATATAATGCCATTACAACACAATCCCATTAGCAGTACTAGACAGGCACCGAGTTCAGCAGCAGGGACGGGTTTTGCTGCCATATTGATGATCAATAAGGTTAATGAGGCCATAATATTGATCTGACGGTCACAGTTTGTTCCCACGTCTGAAAAAACACTGTCCATGCCGCTGTTTTCGTCAAAAGGGACACAGTTAATCCTAATTGTTCTTTTCCCGTTTCGACAGATTACAGAGATTTGTTAGACAGTGAATCTTTTGCCCACTTGACCCCAGTCCCACCCCATCCTCATCCCTTCTCCTCTCTTCCAAATTTCTCTTTTTTCTTCTCCCAATTCTCTCCTCCCGTTGAAGTCCCACGGGAGACCGAGTCTGTGATTAGATTTGTCCTCACTCGAGCCTGAGCGAGGAAGCAGGCTGTGGGCTGAGCAATCCAGAGCTCATCTGCTGTGAGATTATAACGTAGAGCACAGCTGGGGCCGCGCACGGGGCGGATTACATGTTTTACCTGTTGCATTTAAAGGAACACAGCAAGTTTTGGGGGAGATTGTCCCATTGGTCAATTGAACTGATTTAACTAATTAGAACATGGACACCAAGATCATACATATGTCCCTAGTAGAAGTAAGAAGACTGACCTTTTTAGTAATGAAAAGTTGGTAGTGGGTTTTTTTTTTTAAATGGCCTGGAGATTCATACATTTTTTCATTCAATATAGCTGATGTACCTAGATTAATTTTTGGAACTATTTCAGGTGAGCAACCACGTATTCATCCGCAGCGCAGTGATTTTTTTGTCTCCCATCACCCACCACACTCGATTCCTATGTAAACAAGGAAAGTAGTCCCCGGCAGTTCAAAACAGTGTGTTATTTTTATAGCATATTTCATGTCAATTTTATCGATCTCCTAAATGAAGCTACAATGTAGTTACAGAAGAAGTTACAATGTTGCTTTAGAGCTGCTACACATTCTCATTTTTATCACTTTTTTGCATTTTTGGCTTTTTTTGGGGGGCATTTTTGGCTTTTTTTGGAGGTGAGGATGGAGGAAGTGGGGATGAGAGAGTGAGAGAGCGAGGGAGAGAGAGAGGAGGAGAGTGGGGTTTTTTTTCCTAGTTCTGTTTGTGCGCCAGATTGCTTGCATGGATTAAAGTGTTAGGATTGATTCCCTCCCCTTCTGCCTTCTGTTTTCGTTGTCTGGGTTAAGCAAATCCCCCAAGTCAGTGAATTTAATTCTCTCTCTCTCTCTCTCTCTCTCTCTCTCTCTCTCTCTCTCTCTCTCTGTCTGTCTGTTGTCTCTCTCTCCTCTCTTACCTCTGTACTCATACTGTCTCTTTGCTGTCTTTGTGCTCCTCTTCTCTCATCTCGTTTCATCTCTGCTGCTTGCCTGCACCTTCTTCTCTCTCTCTCTCTCTCTCTCTCTCTCTCTCTATCTATCTCTCATATCTCTACGTCTGTCTCTCCTCTCCTCTCAGACACCCACAGCCAGTCAGCAGCCATTCGACAAAGGGAAAACCCTGGAGGGGAGGACCACCATGCAGAGGGTTTACTCCTAAGCCTGGCCGGCACTCCCACCCTTCCCGAACCCCAGGACTTGGCCCGGGACTCCCCACGGACTCCACCGCCCCCAATCCGCAAGCATCCGGTGGGCCGCGAGCAACCGCGCGCCCACCCGAACCCGAACCCTGACCCCGCGCCCGCCCCGAACAAGAGGGCCATGCAGGGGCTGGAGAGCGGGGAGGCGATGGGGGTCGGGGTCGGTATCGGCAAAGGCGGCGGGCAGGGGAGCGCAGGAGGCGGCGGGGGGCTCTCCAGCTACTACAGGCCCACCCGCAGGGGCTCCCCGCGCCCGAGCACCCACAGGCACTTCGACATCAACGAGCACCTGCCGTGGATGATCGTGCTGCTGCTGCTGCTGGTGCTGGTGGTGATCGTGGTGTGCAGCGTCAAGCGGAGCTCCCGGGTGCTGAAGAAGGGCCCCAGGCAGGACCCCAGCAGCATCATGGAGAAGGCCATCCAGAAGAAGCCGTCGGCGCCCCCGACCCAGGTCAAAGAGAAGTGGATCTACTATTCCAACGGACAGGGTGAGTCCGCTGTGTCTCTGATTTCAACCGCACTGGTGCGAGTGAGGGAGTCTGGGAAGCTGCGTCACAGAGTCAGGCATTAGGAGGTTGGTTTTGTGGTTGATGGGAGCAACTCTTCACAGCTGTGCTAATCCCCAACATAGAGGAATCTACATTTCCCATCCACACTCAAAGACATACTGGGAGCATTGGGCCAGTGGGATGAATTTTGTCCTTTTAAAGCCTAAGTATTGGGTTACATAAGCTAGATTTGGTAATTTACCTTTTTGATCCAGAGAAGGTAAACAGAACATAGGTGCTTTACTCAAGGGTTTCTCATTTACTTCTACCCACATTTCCCCACCAGTGTTGGGATTCAAACCAATGACCCTCCCATAGGTTTTGTAAAATCAGAAAGTCTTTGGTGATTGTCATACTTTCAACAGACTTGGTATCATAGCTACATCCATTCATTTAAAGTGACAGTGACACTGTACACTGTACTACAAGTACATGCTGTTACAATACATTTAAATGAGCAAATACAATGTAATTATATCACTATATCTGTCAGGTCTAATTGACTACCATCTTCAGGCCCCTATTCAAAGGCTGGATGAAGACGACCATATTTTGCAGATGCCTCAATTAAAAATAAACTCATTACGGGCTCTTGGTCTTGTAAAATGTCCATGTCCAGATATCCTACAAAGCTCTACTTGAGATTTCATATTTGATATCAATGTTGTGGTGTCAGGGACAGTGTGATGACCATGTTTGCAGTTCAAAATGGTCCGAGTGTCGTCATGTTTACGAGAACGTAGCAGTCAAATGTTCCAGTTTTGTGTCACCGTGACCTCTGCAGCAATATGGAGGATTGCGATATGCCTCCAGAGAGAGTGCTTCTTTCTTATCACCGCTCTGCCATGCTGTTTGTGCAACCTCAGGACTTGTACATGACAACTCCCCTTCTGTCTCTCGTGTTCCTCAATCGGCGATTTAGAAATGTGATTTTAATAGCTGATTCAAAGCGTCATAAGAAAATCTGTTGACTGACACGTGGATTACAGCTAGCATAGACGTCGTACCAGTTTGCTAGAATTACTTCAGACAGGTAAAGTGAGGGAATTTGATGCTTTCTTCGCAGAGGTCAGGGAAAACCAGGGAATTTTACGGCAATATACCAGAATGCATTTTACAATTTGTTTCACACATTCATTGCATTAGCTGGTGATTTTTTCTGGGGTTTTTTTTCTCTGCCACAAGCCCAACTGTAGTGGAAACCAGACTGTTTAGAACTTTTCTGAGCTGAAAAACAACATTAACAAACCAGGAATGACTTAAGTTATGGAAAGTCAAGGAATTTTACATCATGGCCACAGTGGGACGTATGCACTGCCACACACCCTAACCCTTAACCACACATACACACACACACACACACACACAGGTCCCATGGTAGACCATCTGTTGGTGCGACACCAGCAGTCAGGGAATCTAAATCCAATCGATTCTGCCCCAGAGCACACGGTGCGGGAGGGAGAGCGACAGTTACACAAGCACAAGGACGTGACCCTGCTTCAGTACCACCCTGCTACTGCCCTCTGTCACCATCTACCCCCCCCACACACACACACACACACACACACACACACACACACACTCATCTCCGCTTACTACCCTCTCCTATCTAATTTCCACACTCTCTCTCCGCTTCTTTTTGTCTCGCTCTTACTCTTTCCTATGCTGGAATGCGGTAAATCATAGGTATAGACGTTTATTCCTATACTGCAGTATGATAAAAGAAAATGTTACGTATTTTTGTCTTTCTTTCTTTTTTAATGTCATTTTACAAGACCAATTATGTATTTTCTTGTGTGTTTTAGATGAAGCACATTGAATTTGCCTTTGCCTTGCCTTTCCCCCTATCTCCATCTTTCTTCTCCCGCCTTTATTTCCTCTCGTTTTCTCTTCCTCTTTTGTTTTCACTCTTCCACTTTCTCTCTTCCTCTTTTCTTTCTCTTTAGGTCTTCCTGTCTCCAACTTCCCTTTTTCCCCCTTTGTATGCCCCCTTGCTCCCTCGTTTGCATTACCTCTCTCTCTCTTCTTCTTTTCCGTCCCTCTCTCCTTACCTTCTTTTGTTATCACACTCTGCCTCTTTCTTATTGCCTCTGTCTGATGTTTTGGTCTTTGTTTAGTTTTTTTAATCATCACCTGTCCTCCTCTCTCTTCTTCCCTCTCCATTCCTCACCTGTCTTCCTCTCCCCTAGGGTCTGTGTTTTCTCTTTTTCTCTCTCCATTCTCACCTCTCTCTCTCTCTCTCTCTCTCTCGGTCTCTATTACCCCTTTCACCCCCCCTCTCTTTTCTTCAGTGTGTTGACACAGTGGCTGTCAACAGGTACAGTACATTGTGCCCCACTGCGGAGCTCTTGATTTCACATGGAGAAAGAGAAAGAGAGTGAGAGAAAGAGAGAGACCCAAACTCAGAAGACACCTCCCGCCCGTGACACACAGCTCTCTGAAAGCTTTCCAACTGTGTGTGTGTGTGTGTGTGTGTGTGTGTGCGTGCTGTGATAAAGTTGAGCCACCCGCCACCCTCTCTCTCTCTCCCTCTCTCTCTGTCTCGCTCTCCTCCCTCAGTGACTGACCACAGAGAACCGGAATAATCTGGTTTCAACTGCACCAGGGTTGTTGGTTGGGTTGGTTGGTTGGTTGGCGAGGCCCGTTAGTGGGTCGATCGGTTCTCTTACAGGGCGACAGAGATAGAGGGGGAGGGAGGGGGGGGGAGTGGGGGAGTGGGGGGGGGGGGGGTCTGTCTGAGGTTGACAGGGGGAAGTGTTGTGTTGTGTTGTAGCGCTCTTGGCTTAGCCCGACAGCGCTGGGGTTTCCCTGCCGTTACCTAGCAGCACTTGTTAGCCCAGATACTTAAGATGCCAAACAGAGAGAGAGAGACACTGAGACAGACAGAGAAGAGAGAGAGAGAGAGAGAGAGAGAGAGAGAGAGAGAGAGGTGGCCGCGTTTGAAATGTCATTGATAATCTCAGATGTAGTCTTTGTTATTTTTTGCACTTTTTTCAAATTTTAAAGATGCTACTTTAAAGTAGCATTTTAACATCAATAAATCATTACTACATACATTTTTGGGAGTCGTTAGTATAATTACCGTAAACAAACAAGACCATTGGCAAGATCATCAGCCTCTACACTGCATTTTACATTCTGTGCCGCAGAGATCACCTGTCAATCAAACAGTGTGTTCAGCTTTTTCCTTGGACTCCCTGTTGATGAAGTTTCAGTTTCTGTAGGCAGGAAAGAGCTACCAGACACCGGGTGTTTAGAACAGCAAATGTAAAAGCTTTCGTGAACTGAGTATAGGTTGAATATCTATCAGCAGTAGAGTTGCAAAACGGACAGTTATTTATATGAAAATGTCATTATTACTTTAATAGACTTAGTAAAATCTTGTGTAAGACTCGTTCCTGTTGAAAAATGCAGGCAGCACTGCACCAAGACCATAGAAATATTAGATAAGAGTTCTGTGTTATGGTGTGTTTTCCTTTTCATGGCATTTGGTCCCTCAGGCTGCCAGTGTGGGCGAATAATCGTGGAAGTGCAATTAGGGCAATCCCAGAAAGAATTTACTATGTTGTTTATCAAAGCCTCTCCTTTAAAGAATTTATTTCAGACTTCTAAAACCGGGTTGAGTTTACGGTACGCTCTGTGAAAAGCGTTTAACAATGTTTTTCAGAGGGATCTTTTACATTCGAGGATGTTTATATGTGTGCGTACGGTGTGTGCACGTGTGTTTGCCTGATTGGATGGGTAATTCACGTGCGAGTGTGAGTGTGTTGGTAAAACTGTGCCCATGTGTATGTATTTACGCATGTATGCACAGGCAACCCAAATAGCCATTTTACACCGCTATTTACTCTCTCGAACATAAAACAAAACAGCTTCTTAATCCTTCCAAGGTGCATGGCTGGCTCTCCTTGAAGGTTGTAATGCCCCTTTACTAGAGCAGTTAAACCACTTGGGCAATAAAGGAAAAAAGAAAGGGAAACGTCAAAGAAAAGATCACACACATACTTGGCTTTCGCTCATAGCAGGCCAGGAAGTAATCAAAATTGCTACTTCTCCACAGCGGGGCTGAATGGGGCTGAATGGGGCTTTCCAGGGCCGCTCGCCAGCTTGAAATGTTTTTATTGCGCAGGATCTGAAAAACGTCTTTGTTTATCTGAAACTACGGTGCAGCTGTCAAACTGTATGTGCGCCGGCAATAAAGGGGAATCACGAAAAATGTTGTTTTGAAGAAACCTCAGTGGCATAAATAACAAGTAAGCCTCAGTTTGCCCTTTGTGTTCCTGGAAACTAGGCTAATGTGATTGAACGCTTTCCTTAAACGGGGACAGTTTATAGAATTAATAATAATATAAACTATAATATAATAAAGACTAGTAGGCCAAGCTGATCTTCCTCTTGCTCTCCCCACCTTTGCTCTAAATTCTTGTCCTTTGCACATTAATATTATGGGTCACACAATATGTTTTCCCTGTCATTTTGTCCTTTACCCTCTTTATTATGTGACTGTTTGCAATTTGCACTGATGGCGACACATGAATATAACTTATTCTACTGTTGCACTTATTCTCAGTCGTTCTAAAAGTGAATTAAAATGAAGAGAAAGTAAGTTAGATTAAGTTCAAAATCAGGTTTGTTTATTTATATAGCCCTTTATCACATGCATGTCTCAAAGGACTTTACAGAGAATGAACCTAACTAGATCTAACTGACAAACATCAGGAACAAATATTTTTTCAAGGATTGTTTTCATTGGAATTCTGTTGTTTTTTTTTGGATAGCATAGAATGTAGAAAAAGAGAAAGAAGATATGTAACGCAATAAGATGAGCTTGATTCAAACCTGTGAGGTCGCAATAAATAAATAAAATAAACAAACTTGAGCAAGCATCTGCAATACTTCTTCTTAGCCTGTTGAGCCATCAGGACGTCCCGGTTAACACAAATTATCCAACATATATTTCCTATGCAAGATGTAGATTGGACGGGAAAATGTGAAAGAAAACAACATCCTACCTGCCCACCATCCCCCCTTGTTATAAACACGCACAAATCGCCCACCGTTAACAACGCCAAGTTTGACATACGAGCGCGGCAGGGAGCCACCCATAAGGATATACTGTTCTCTGCGGTGTCAGGGTGGGCCGGGGTGGCCCGCACAGAGCCGAGCCTGGGTTTGATTGTGAAGAACTGAGTGGGTGTGTGTGTGTGGGGTTGTTGACTTGTTGGAGGTATACAGCGCCTGGTGGGCTCATCTATCCTGGTGGGCCTTACACACATGCAAGTGCATATTTCACTCATTTGAGATGCGTAAAATTTCAGTCTGGAATGAAAGGGAGACGAATACGCAGTGTGATTCATTTAAACAGGATATTATTTATACTGGGAAAATGTACTGCTCTTCTTCAGCAACGCCCCGCTTCACATCATACAGTTATACACATTCATACCTGGGAGCTGTTGTGCCTCCCACATCAGCAGTAGTTGTTGAGAGAGAAGGGAGTGTTTTTCCTTTACTTTCTTTCCCAAAATTTCCCTGTCGTTTGGGAGATTCAAACTAGTGAATCTGTGGACTATAGTCAATCTTTGATGATGGAGTGACGGTGTGCTGAAGCAAACCAAACTGTATCTAATATAGCTTTTGTAATGGAATGGGGAGGTGATGGTGATATAACTGCGAGGAGAAATAGTCGGTGACTGTGATAAAACTTTGGGAGGAGAACTGGTTTATACAACATTCAATCTGCCCACTATACTCCATTGTTGAATGTGTACAGAGAGACTGAGAGACAGATACAGACACAGGAAATCTGTGTGGGCTGTTTGGCTCTTAGTCACACAACACATTTTCTGCTCAGAACAGTTGGGGCCGGTTCGCTTCCTCACTGTTGCTCCCTACTGAAACTATGATCAGATCATTTGTCAGTATCAGCTGCTGTTTAGAGCACTGTACCACTGTCCTGTTATCTCTCATTGCAGTTTTGAGTCAGTTACAGAGACAATTACCAAAACACCAAGATAGCCAATGGATGGATGGAGTGTATATGTAGGAGAATCCTCAGTTATGGTTGGATAGAGAAGGGTGGGTGGACTTTTGAATAGGTGGATGATTGATAAACAGATAGGTGGGTGATTGGATAGATGGAAAACTGAACTAATAGATGATGGATGGATGACAGCTCGGAGGGAGAGACATTGCGTATATTTTCTCTGATAGGATCTAATTGGCAAAGGCCTGCATGCTGTAGATCTAAACCTAAATCATTTGAACCATCAAAGAAGGGAACATTGCATGTTGCAGCAGGTTAAAGGCCCGATCACACAAGACTGTCAGCTTCTGAATGAACACGATCCGACTGAAATACGCACTGTACACTCGTGTGTTCACACTACGGTCTCCAGGCTGTCAACTGCGTGTCAGGGCTTTCACGTAAAATCTATATAACTCCAAATGTTTTATCCTCAAACTGAAAGCCTTAAAAAGGACTGTCAACTGTAAGCTGTCTTGTCTCAGTCCACAGCGTCGCTGATATGTGTCACTTGTGGAAAAATGATGCATACCCACTGACTCTGTCTCCAGCGCCGGCTTCCTTTTCTTGTCGTTTTCAGTAGAAGGGACGCGCCGCTGAACATTTCCGACAGCGCAGAGAGCTTCGCATGTTTTTAACACTCCAAGGACCAGAAGTTGTAAATATCAAACTTTTAGCATAAAGAGCACCGCGCTTCCAAGTAGTCCACCAGGTTTTCAGTAGTCACTTTGCCACAGCAGCAGTCAAAGACCAGCGCTTCGCTTCCCCCCGAGCATCTGTTTAGCGCCGCGAGCTAAAAAAGAAATACATGGAGAACGCAGGAGCTCTCAGGCTGTTCTAGTTTGGACCGGGCCGAAGGAAGATGTTGTGACAAAGCAATTGTGTTGAATCATCACCTGCACCGTCAGAAAGGATGAGTCATTTTCAACACATCTAGGTTGGGACAGAACACATTTGCGTTACTTTTGAACATGACAAATGTTCATGGAAAACAATATGTGCTGTAATTAACAGATGTAGAAAACGACGCATCCTTTTTAGGAGCGCCGCACTTCCAAAATACCTCACAATTTGTCCCCTCCAGGCAGCCATATCTTATTTCATACAGAGGTTTGACAAAACATGTCAGTTTGGATTCATGTGGGATTTACCAGCAGCTAACTGTGTTTAGCTTACATTCAGCTATAGTTTGACATTTAGGATTTCTTACGGTTTGGAGCGCTCACAAAGCCTACTATTCATGCAGGCAGAGGTTAGCGTACACACACATTATGTGCGCACACAAATACACACACACACACGCATAAACAATCCTACCCCACCCACCTCCCACAGCCCCATCCAGACACATAAACACATCCGCAGGCTGATATACCAGATCGTCACGAGACTTATGTAGGTCATTGCAGCAGCGGTCTAGCGATGCGGGCGGTGTAGGGGGATTTCTCTACGGCTTTCCGTCTGTCTCAGTGCGTTACAGTGAGTGAGGTGGAGGAGAGCCGACGGGAAGCCGGCACGCAAGGTCTTCTGGGTCTATGGTATCCACGCATGTAGTGTATTAAGCTTAGCCAGCAGTACGATGCAGAAAGCCTAAATCCAGGAGGGGAGGGGGGAGCTGGGTGTGTGTGTGTGTTCTTGTATCTCTCTTCTATCTCTGTGAGAACTAGTTTGAGTTTTAGACCTTTGCAGTCAGGACGTTTTCACAAAATGAGGTCATTTTGGCTGGTTCTTACTTCTTCAAGGAGTTAGTTTAGGGTTAGGACTTTGGGTTTAGGGTTAAAATTAGAATTAAGATTAGGTTTAGGTTAGGCGAAGGGTTAAGGTTGAGGTTAGTTTAGGGTTAGGACTTTGGTTTAGAGTTAAAATTAGAATTACGGATCAGAGAATGTATTTTCAAGGTAAACTTTATTGTGCCTGAAGGTAAATTTGCGAGTTAAAATACAATACAGAACAATACACAAACAATTTCTAACACATATAATGAATAAAGTGCTTCAGTATTAGATGCCCAATATTGCCCAATTTGTTTAGCAATGCAATTGCTGGAGGTACAAAGGAGAAAGAGAATGAATGTAGTCAATGGACGGTCCTCACAAAGATATACATATATGATAGATCTATATATATAGATATAAAGATATGTGTGTGTGTGTGTGTGTGTGTGTGTGTGTGTGTGTGTGTGCGCACTGCATGTCTAACATACTTATGCGTATGCTTCTGTGTGTGTGCTGTGTTTGTGGCATGTCAGGGCGTTTGTGGATGCATGTGTGCAGGCTTCACATGTATATTTATACCTGCCTGTTGGTGTGTGTGTGTGTGTGTGCTTATATGTCTGTATGTGTGAAGATATGTGTACACGTGAGTGTGTGTGTGTATGTGTATATGTGCGTGTCACAAGCCATGAATTGCTACCACTGGCTTACATCCATTTAATCTCTCTGCTCCAATCTCTCTGAATCACCCTGGTTTTATGCACTTAGCATGTTTGGGCGTCCATACAGGACATTAATCAGGGATCAACCTGATGCTTATCAAAAGTAGATGAATTAATTCTCATTTGATGCTCTGCCAATGTAATGGGAATGTAGCATTGGAAGTCAAACAAGAAGATGAGAAAATGTGATCAAAATTTGTTGGGAAAAAAATTCAATTAAAATTCAACATAAGCAAACAAAAAGATCTTAGCTGAAAGAAATCAGAAGTGGAAATCATGACACTTGTACTTAAAGTTTATTATTGTATTTATAGTTATAGTTTATTTATAGTTATATATGGCAATACAATATGTTTTTTTCATCACACATTGGATTAAAAAGTAATACCTTGTCTGACACATGGGTTTCTTGAAAATAACCTTTTCTAAGCATAAATGCATCGCTTTTGTTTCCACTATGAAAGCCCGACTTGAACCACAGCTGAACCTTCTGCAGGTGTCTGAACTGATGAGGTTAGCTGTTTTATTTCGGTAGCTTGTGAATCGTTGTTGTCACACACAGTCTCACACCTGCAGGACATAACGTTCGGGTCACATGAGTTTCCACAGGGGGGAATTCCTCCTTGCACCTGCTCTGCAAGGATAAAGTGCCATTTTGGCAAAGCAGTTGTAGGGAACATCCACCGTAAAAATGAATTCCCATTCATGATCTTGGAGATCAGTCAGTGCTGGTGACCATGAATAACTCTCCCAGAGCTACAAGCCAGGAATTGTGTTTTAGGATGGATGGCTGTTTTGCAACTGATCATGTTCTTTCAGGTGGATTACACATACCTGCCTTTTCTTAACCTTTATTTATCCAGCCAAGGTTTGCTGAACACACATGATCTTTCAGCATCGCCTTACTCCACATTCACAAAGTTACACACTTTCACGCCTGGGAGCTGTCGAGTAAACACCACAGTCTCTTACTGTTGGCCACTGAGCAGCCACCCAGAGAAAGTAGGGGTTAACACTATAGTCTGCAACCTTTTGACATATATAATACAATATAACAATAAATAAACAGGATATATCAGAGTGTATCAGTCTGGGTCTGTGTGTGACCCTTCGTGTATACATAAATCATGTTTTCCTGAAATTGGCATAGCAACAACAATGGGGGAAAGCAGTAAGAAACAAAAGAACAGTGAAGCTAAGCCCATAAGAAGTCTTTTTTTCTATTGTTTGTTAATCAACATCAAGTTTCTATTCCAAGTGTGAGTGTGTGGCTCAAGGGCGGGTGTGGCGTAACGCATCAGTCTGATAACATTCTGTATTAGCACACACACATGCACACAACCACACATTCACACACCTACACGCATGCACGCACGAAAACACACACAAACAAATAAAAGCACACACAACGCACACACAAGACACGCCTGCACAGCACACACAGACATCATGATGGGAATTATTTGATGGAGGGAGCACACACAATATCAGCATCTCCTTTTTTTTGTGTCACGCTCAACAACAGAGCTATTCTTACTTGACAAACAGATGAGTCAGCGTTTATATTTCCAGCCGAGTCATTGTCAAATCGCATAACCATCAGTGCAGAAGTGGAGCAGAGAATATCTCAACAAGCAGCAGTGCGTCAGAGGGGGGAGAGCTGTTAGTGAGAGACCAAGAGAGAAATGCTAAGTGGAAATTTTTATGTGTCACAAGAGATCGTGAACCACAGTTCAAGCACAAGAGGCCATTTGAGATTGATAAATCTCACGCTATTCCACTTTTTTTATTGAAAAAGCGCTGCCTCAACTGCATTTACTGCTGATAACTTGAAAAAGCAGGTCGCACAACATGCATTTGTTTCCATAGCAACTAGCTGCAGTAGCTGCCTCTATCAGTAAACAGTAGATACAACGCTAAAACACTTCTGAGGAACTTCTATAACAGCTAATGCGCTCCCATTAGAGCAACAACTACGACCAACTGTTACACTGCTACGGTCTCCATTTTCATTCTGGTTGCTGTTGTAACGGACTGTCAGCTGCCTGCATAGCTGTGATTAGTCATTGTGATTAGTTGGCTATCAAAAAAGCGGTCCACATCATGTGCGCTCCTCTGAAAAGTAGAGCTGTTCCCAACATTAGAAAGCTGCCAGGTGCTTTGCCTTTCCAAAATGGCCACTTCACTTTCCCTCCACCTTGTGAAAAAAGTGCAGAATAGTGTGAATGCGTCCTAACAAGTCACTGAGTCTCTGTGACGCAGCACAGCACTCTGCAGCTGATGTCTGTAGGTCAAAAGGAATATGCACCCAGAACAGAATTCATGTTGTTCTTACAATGATATTGGACATTTCAATTGTAATGTGTGAGTATGAGCAACTTACCCCGAAAGCTAGTAACAAAAGAATGGTTTTATCAAGAGATAAAAACATGGAGCTGCCCCACTAACACTGATTGGTACACTGGCACATCCACATCAAGCATGTTTGCAGGGGACTATTCAAACTCTGGAGTGTTTACTCCTTTAGTTCAGTTTGTTTTGGCAGGTGAAAACTCGGACTCGGACTTGGACTCGGGTGGCACCGAATAACCGCACCGAGATGCCTGAAAATTCAGATGTTGGTCCTCTTCCAAGTGAACTATGGTGCGGTTTGTTAGGAGTAACCCAACGTAACCAAACCAACTACATAAAACGACCTCAAAATGCAAACATACGGCTTCATGAGTATGTTGTTTGTTGTTCGACTGTTGTCCCATATGGTTTTATGGGTATAAAGAGATGGCTGTTGACATCTGACAGCCAACAGTTCCTCATGCTTGGAAAGCCGAGCATAACAAAATGAACCAAGACCAAGAATCCTAAGACCACTGGACTGAAGCACTGGGTTCTCTTTGTTCGAACAGTTGTTCATTTTCACAAATATTGAGCTTGAGAATAGCATATGTGAATTCTGCTTTAGGGCAGATTATTGCTTTAAGATTTCATGAAAAACAAAGCTATCACAGTGAGGTTTGCTTCCAGATATGAGTTCATATACACACACACACACACACACACATACACACACTCAGAGCTCCTCAGCTATATTACAATTCTCCTCTGTGATCGATTGGAACAAGATCAAACTTGACTTGTTTGATATAAGCAAAAAAGCTCTTGAGAAACAGATCGTTCTCCTGTCAGGACAGCAGCAGCCTCACAGCTGTCTATATTCTACAGATACGACTCTGTGTATTTACCCCGCAAGGGACTTTCAACCATGTAGCCGGAGCCTGTCTTCACATACTAAAATAACAGATCACCCTGGTCCAGACAGGTCCAGTCTGGCTCCAGGCATGCCAAGTTGCCTCTTGCATCATGCTCATTGCTTGGCTTGGACAGGACTGCGTGTGTGTGTGTGTGTGTGTGTGTGTGTGTGTGTGTGTGTGTCTGTGTGTGTGTGTGTGCTGAGCTGGAGGTTAAGAGATGGATCTGTTTCACTGGGTGGATTCCTTGAGCTCCTGAGGTTCCACTGGCGTTATGACTCAGTTAGCCAACCTGATGGTTAAAAGCGTACTGTCTCACAAGGGACATGCCAGAGCGGTCAGTCTGAAAGAGTTCTGCTGTTGAAATCACTGAAGGTCCAACAGATCCCAAAACGTCCTGATTGGACCTTCAGAAAAGACCGACAAGCCTGACAAATTCCACCGTCAAAGTCGGTCAGTATAAGAGTCTTGGTCAATATATTATAGCTAAAAAAAACTAGAGAGAAAAAATAGGTCCGGGAAGTAAAAAGTGTGACTGGAGGCTTAATGTTTCTTCCCGCTCATGGTTGCAATTTACAACAATTTACAACAATTTACAACAATTTACAACAACTTACAAAACATATTGTACTGCTTCAGGACAGACTTTATTTTGAGAAGAGATCACTGCTGTGTTTATCATAGTAGAGAGAGAGAGAGAAACTGGCACAAATCTCTACACAATGTACCGTGACAGTTGCACAAGCGAAAGCTACAGACATACATCATTGTCAGACACACTCATACAACACAGACACACACACACACACACACACACACAAACACACACGTGCGGGGTAATTTATAGAAAGAGAACAATAGTTTATTGTGTAGAGCATAGCATGAGGGCTCCATTAGTTATAAATGAGGCAATTTGTTTGGTGCTGCATCTTGTTTTAAATTAGAACAGCTCACCATTACTGGCCTACATTCTTCAGTTAAGGAGAAATCCAGTAATCATCTGAATCTAATGTTCTTCTAGTATAACTGGAAGGGAAAAGTATGTCTGTCCTATATAGTTCGAAGTACAGTGGTCCTTGCACTCCTGACCTCCGCTTACTTTCTCTTTCTATCCAGATGGTGAGATACTATGAGTGTCCTATAGACCTGAACCGTAATCTGAACATTTCAATCTTTAACCCCCATTTCTCTCTCTCTCTACGTGTTTAGAGGTAAACAGATCTTATAATTATACAGGAAAGAATCCGTAATATCCATTATCTGGTTGATACTCAATAAAAGCCCAGCTTGTCTCTTAATTGTAAAAGAATACACCAAGTTTTGGTCAACTTACCCGGTAAGTGATGAGAACATAGACACCAAAATCATCCCATGTGTATGTATTTAACTTAATATAGTTGATGTAGCCAGGTTTATTTTTGGAACGATTTCAGGTGAGCAACCACGTATTCATCCGCTGTGCAGTGATTTCTCCCATCGCCCACCACCTTCACTTCCTATGTAAACAGGGACAGTAGGTCCTGGTAGTAAAAAAAAAAAAGTATCTTATTTTTGTATCATATTTTATGTAAATTTTACCAATCGCATACACAAAACTGGCACAATTTCTCATTTTCCCCTATTGGGATAACGCTAGTCGCCTACTATCACTTAATATAGTGTGTGCTAAAGTGTTAGCATGGAGCACCAGAGCCAACGATGTACACATGGATGATTCCTATGTTTGGTGTCATCACTTATTGGGTAAATTGACGAACGGACAAATCTCCCAAAAAGTTAGTGTATTCCATTAAACCTTTATTTATCCAGGAAAAGTTTGGGGATTAAGAGTCTTCCTCAAGGGCTGTTTGATGATACTTAAGTGGTAGAGCGCCTCTTTTTCTCCACCCAGGTTTTTTCAGTTGGATGGCTGATTTGAACTGGTGCTTAAACAAGTGATCACGAGTCTGCTTTAACCTTTAGGCTATGGCCATCAACCATTCCATTCTTTAACCTCTCTCTCTCTCTCTCTCTCTCTCTCTCTCTCTCTCTCTCTCTCTCTCTCTCTCTTTCTCTCTCTCTCTCCCTCTCCAGGAGTGGATATCCTGAAGCTGGTGTCGGCCCAGGTGGGCAGCCAGTGGATCGACATTTACCAGTCGCTGGCCAACGCCACCGAGCGCGAGGTGGCCGCCTTCTCCAACGGCTACTCGTCGGACCACGAGCGGGCGTACGCCGCGCTGCAGCACTGGACCATCCGGGACAGCGACGCCAACCTGGCCAAGCTGATCAACGCCCTGCACCGCCAGCGCCGCATCGACGTGGTGGAGAAGATCCGCTACGTCATGGAGGACAATCCACAGGTAGGATGGATAGATAAAATGGATGGATGGATGGAAGGATGGACAGATGGAGGGGCAGAGAGAGAGTGGTGGTGGATGGCTGGATGGATGGATGGGATTGACTGGGATTGACTTATGCTACAGATTTTCTTGACTGGATATGACTGGTTTTCTTACACTATTAAAGACAAAAAAGTCTCCACACACAGTATATTAATGCTCCCATGCTTTTATTATTCCACACCTAATAACAACAGAATCAGATCAGATTCAAGCCTATATTGGGGGTGAAACGTTATTAGGTGTGGAATAATAGAAGCACGGGAAATTAATATACTGCGTGCGGGCACTTTTTGCCTTTAATATTGTTTATTTGTATGTTCAGCACCAGTTTTTAAGAAGATCTACAGGGAAGTGCAGCCCGTGTAGCCTCAAAAGTGAACATGTTTTTTGGGAGTATTTAAAATTCATTCGACTGCTATTTTCCCCCTGGTTTGAATCAGCGTCTGGTTTATTCAGAGGTGGCTGTGCTTTACTGGGGAAAATATCAGTGACCTTTACTGTCTTTTCCATCTGCAGCTCTGTCAACACCACTGGCACATACTGTAGTACAGCCTGATCTTTCCCTCTCTCTCGCTCCCACTGAAATCTAATCTCTAAGAAAAGGTTTCTGGTGTGTTCCTCCGAAGCAAGTCCCTGCGGTTCAGCTGCATTCCTACCATTAAAGCGATAGTTCACTGTGGGAGAGCGATTTCACATTGAAGCGCGCCGTAGACGTTCATGAGCAGACAACCTCCCACGTCGACTGCATCGGGGATCTGCTGTCATAACATCCAGGCTTTTCTCTCGCTAGTTGTCAATATTGATAATTTTGTGTCGCACGTTGTTACCTGATTACATGATGTGACACATGTCGTTTCACATGTTAAAGTTCCAGCTCACATGTGAACAGAGACAATTCACAGATCTTTGCATGTGAAAAGGTAAATTTCACATGTGATCAATTTTTTTTTCCACGTTGTATTCTGACATCACATGTGAGTGTTATTACTGCAAATCTGAAAACTTAATTTCATAGGTGGTAAGTGTTTTGTCCACATGTGAACACTTTGTTTCACTGCCATTGCATGTGACAATATTTGATTAATATGTGAAAATTGTATTTCACGTGTGAAAAGAGACGATTCTCAGGTGAAAATGTCATTTTCACATGTAAAACGGGAAATTTCACGTGACTTTTTTGTCAGGAAAAGTACGATCCACGATGCAGAATGAGATAGTATGACCTCGATCTGCCTGTTCTTGTTCTCCCATGTATGAGAAGTATTATCTTTAGGCTAGGTTTCCAAACAAACTGTTAAGAGATACAATATGTGCACTAAACAAAGAAGACGCTCTGCCAAAGTGAAATATTACTTGTGCCTTAGCTTCTCTATAAATACTGTGTTGCGTCTATATGGCACGGCTATTTTTATAGTCCAGTGTAGTTTCACAATCACAGATATGATTCTCTCTCTCTTCTTCTTCTTTTTCTCTTGAACCTGCACACACGCACTCACATGAACGTGCAACCAGTGCTGCGTGCATGTGTCAGGATGGCAAATGTTAGTTAATAAACAAGTCACAAGAGCAACAGCAACCTCCCCCATGGGCCCCGCGTGACCAGCCTGCTACCTCACACTGTAATCTCTTTAGAACACACACACACACACACACACACACACACACACACACACTGGGGACAGAGGAACAAGAAGCCTGATGGCACAGTGGATCATTCATCGCCATCCATTTTCTTCCATCGCTCCATCTCTCTGTTCCTCCCTCTCTCATAACTTTCTCCAGATTCGTATCATGTTAGTCCTCTCCCAAGGTTAGCGCAGCACAGTTAAAGTCTTGTTCTGGTTTTAAAGATATGCCAAATGTCTGAGATGGGTATCGCCTGCTGTAATTTCGCCTGTCACCGCCACTTAATAATCGGGCGCATGATCTCTGTTGGTCATTTTTCTCTCTTTCTCTCTGGATCGATAGCGGATGAGATAGCGGCTAATAAATTGTTCAGTGAGGGAGGCATGGTGAACTTATGGAGAACACAATGTGCTGGAGAGGGAATGGAGGAAATGGGAGCAGTGCTGTTATCGAGTGTTTTTGCAGTGACTTGAGGATGAACTTGAACTCTGTGGTGGGACAGGTCTGTGTGTGTGTTTGAATGTGTGTGTGTGTGTGTGTGTGTGTGAGAGAGAGAGAGAGAGAGAGAGAGAGAGAGAGAGAGAGGAAGATAATAGAAAGATGACAGAGGAAGAGAGAGCAAAGGGATATTCAGATAGGCAACTCAAATCTGATTTCTTTGCATATCTGATACGAGTTTGATTTTTTTTCTAATGTCCAAACAGCAAAAAAAACACATTGAATCCTTTTGCAATCAGATTCAAACTGTATTCATAGAAGGTTAGGGTTCAAGTCGTACCTCTGAAAATGAATCTCAGTCTGACCACTCAGATCAGATTACGAGTGGGGGGTTTTTTTTTTCATCACTTTCCACTCAACATGTATTTCACATCGTACTTTTCAACAAGAAGAGCAGAGGGACGACACACATGGAGAACCAGCAAGGGAATATCAGTTCCTGGAAAAAATGAAGGGGTTTCATGCGTCCTCTCAGCATGGGGGCTTAGGGTTAGTATAGGACAAAGTTGAAGCACGTATAGAAATAAAACTATATAAGACAATGTATTTGTCTTGTGTGATGAACTAGAAAACTCCATCATAAAAACAGTTAAAATAAGCAATATAGCACACAAATCCAATCTGGTAGCTTGTAAATTACAATGTGGACGTTCGGTCTTAAAGATCAGATTTTAAAAACAAGATTTGCCTGCTGTCTGAACATGACTACAGAACAGAGACAGAGAAAGAGACAGATAGTCAGAGAGAAAGAGAGAGGGATAGTGAAAGAGAGAGAGAGGAAGATGTGTGCGAGACATATATGGCCATTTGCGCGGGTCAGTCGATATCCGGGGTCGGTCGATGTGAATCCTCACTCACTTCGGGCCGGGTCAGTGTGACTCACTTAGGGGAATCATGTCCATGTATCAGTTACATAACAGCAATATACGACTTTGACTATCGAACACACAGTAAAAGAAAAAAAAACAACATTCCCAGTATCGATGGCGTTCCCCTCGGAACAATTGAGCGTCAGCTGTCTGATGCATGCGACTATTTTTATCTGCGCTGCTGCGTGAGAGATGAAACCCGACAGAAGAGGCTGCATGCGGCGGAGTGACGCATGTTCGCGGCGGCGTGGGGTTCTGGTCCATCACAGCTCTCATAACATGTCATTCCCCCTCCTCTGTGTGCCGTCTGATAAAATAGTCTTTTAAAAAATCGAAAATTCGCAGTGGGTTAGCGAGCAGACAGCCAGAGTAGGGATGTAACCTTGAATAAGCGTAATCATCATTATGACAGGATTAAAGCCCTATCCAGATGTAAACAAAATGTTCGACCCACCGCCACCACCGAAAGCCAAAACATGGGATTGGAGGCCTTAGTCCAACCCACTTTATCCCCAGAGTTCATATCACAGAGGCAAATACTCTCCACATGATTTTTATTCTGCTCTTTGAAAGCTTCAAAATGTGTTGTGGAGTCGCACAAAGCTTTTTTTTTTGCACCTACGAGTAACACAGTTTATGGAAATATAGTCAATCTGTATACAGTATGGTCAAAAAAAATGTTGATTGGGCCTTTAAAACATTTTTGAATCCATTCATAAAATGGGTTTTTAATAGAGAGATTGCTGCGCCCTCCTGCGTCTTTTCGGCTCTGGCGTCGATATGTACAAATATGTGATTAATGAGCAGTCATGCTGTTTCATTTAGATAACTCTCCTCTGTGTGGCTAATGAACGGATCATATCAGAGATTGCACCAGATGGAGCTGGAGGGAGGGAGGGAGGGAATGATGGAGCTGGAGAGGGAAGGAAAGACTGATAGAGGGAGAGAGAGGAAGAGAGGGTGATTTCAGCTCAGAGCCCTGTCCAGGATATCTGTGAGTCCTCAAATAAATAAATAGTCTGGAAAAAGTCTTAAATAAGTTAGATTTTTACTGCCCCATAGCAAAAAATGACCATAATATATCTTTGGGAATCTATGGGGTTGTTGATCAGTTCCAGTCAATGATTACTTGGTCTGGTGCTGCGATTTCTGGCTTTCAGATTCACTTTCTGGCCCCAACTCTGAACAAAATTCCTCAACCATTGACATTTCAGGACACATTTTCACTTTCGCTTTTTCTTGCTGCTGACTTACAGTTTCAGAAGTTTCATTAGCTGTGTTCAATCGGAAACCGTCTGTTTTTGCCAGCTTTTTGTTTCTTCCTTTTGGTGGTTGCCTTGGTCTTAAATCCATTTCAAGATGCCCTTCCTGTCTCTTCTGAGTGTAGCCCAGAGGTCAAAGTAGGGGGAAGGTTGACCGGAAGATTACGGGGTTCAAATTGTGGAGCAGTTGGACAAATTCGTATGGGAACACGGGATGAGAAACACTCTTTCCTCTCAATAGCTACCCTCTAGGTGACCCTGCACAACACTTCACCTACAACAGCAGAAGATTGTGTTTTTTTGTCACTGGGCAGCTCCTGGGTATGAATCTATCTGACTATGTGAGTGGGAAGCAGGCCGTTGTTGCAGAAGAGCATGTGTGTTCAATCTTCCCTGTATAGATGCATAGATACTCTATTTGTCCCAGGGGAAAATTCAGTTGTCCCAGCAGCAACACACACTTGAGACACAGTGAACAACATAGGGAAACACTATAATGAAGCTCATTCATTCGTTCATTCATTTTCCATACCTACTTAGAGTATGTCAGGGTCACGGAGGGGCTGGAGCCTGTCCCAGCATGCATTGGGAAGCACCCTGGACAGGTCGCCAGTCTGTCACAGGGCTTATAATAAAGCTAAAAAAAAACTAAAAAAATGAAATGCTATGTTTCCCCACTGTACAACCACCCAATCTATTAAGATGTTCTTTAGTATTATAGTATTAGTATTATTTATGCACATTGAGGAAGGCCCGATTGCTGAAATGTCTGTATTATGCGTGTTTTATTCTGATAAAAGAATGAAAAATAGAAAAATCTGGAAATGCGGTGAGTCCCAGTCTTGTTGTTTGACTGCAGACTGTTGTTTTCCTCTAGATCTATGCCAGACAGCCTCCGGCGGAACGATTTTGTGCAAATTTCAACCCGCCTCATTCCCAACTCTTGCACCAACCGGTCTCACGTTGGACCTCTTAAAGTTTAAAGAAGCTTAATGTTTTCAACCCCGGGAATATGAGCCAGCATACATATAGATGGCTCATGAGCCAGCCATACATATAGATGGCTCATTTCAAGCTTAACAGCATCAAAAAGAGATTTCCGATCAGACAGATGTCCCAAATAAAGCCCCTTAAACTGTCGGTTTCATTTTTGAAAAAAAAAAAAAAGGGCAAACATGTCTGGGAAAAGATTGGGGCCACTTCAGTCAGCAGGCCATGACCCAGATGATTTGTCTGGACTCAAACGGGAAAAAGAGAAAATATCCCACCCACACAGCATCAGATTTGAAATGGTGTGATATACCAATTCACTCGTATTCAGCGTAATTGTGCCTTAGGATATCTGTACCTCCATGTGATTTATAGATCACTATTTGAGTGTTTCAGGGCCTAATTTTGTGGGATTTTATGATTGTTTTTTAACCTCTGGATGTTCCAGGTTGAAAAACTGAAGCCAAAAAGAGAAGTCAGTCATCAGAATAATCCATTTAGGGACAGTGATTGAACAGAACAAAGTTTTGCCTCTGGTGTGCCACGTGAGAAGCACAAAAATCTTGTTGTGAGCAATATAAAAGAGCAAAAATGATTTTTGTTTTTTTGTTTTTTGAGTAAATGGACTCTGTGGTTTTCCCTGATTAGATTTATTCACAGGAGACACAGAGAGACAGAGAGAGGGAGAGAGAGAGAGACACAGAGAGAGGGAGGGATAGAGAGAGAGAGAGAGAGAGAAAGAGAAGCCGTTATCATTTGTCTTTTTGTTTGCTCGTCCTCTTTTCCTCTCTTACCCCCCTTTGTGTTCTAGAGCGAACAGCTGAAAACAAAAAAAAACACTTATTATAAGGATTACAGTATAGTAGTCATTTTCTCTTCTAGCCACAATGATGCACAATGGAATCCAATTTCCGCCCTAATTGAGTGTTTATGACTCTGGTCCCATTAGAGGCCATTCAGTCCCTTCCATGATGAGACCCATAACATTAAGAAAAACAAAACCGCATCCCTTGCTTTCTGGAAAACAGACAAAATTTCCCAGAAATTGCAGTGACTCATACTGAAAGGTGATTCAGAGAGACTATCTTAGTCAGTTTGTGACCACTGACACTGACATTGGGAAGTTGTTCCAGTTCGCCCCCCAGAAAAGGAGGGTGAGTTACAGAGCAGCACCCCAGGGAGCTGGTAGGGACTCAGTGACTTGCTCAAGGACACTTCTGCAGTCCAGATGCTTGCCAACACAGCCTGCTGCCCAGTGTACTGCAGCACATGGAGTAAATGTGGACACATGATCCGATCCATTAAAGATGCATTGTAAAATGTCATAAATGCATGGGAGGCAATAGAAAAAATGATTGTTTTTCTTAACCTTGAGAAAGTCCACTTTTTGGAGATATAAGTTTTGGTCAGGATGAACACACTACATGGTGGTCTCTTTTAACCAAAGCATGTTACAGCACCATGAAAGCATACAGTGTTTTTAAAGGATAAGTTTGGCGATTTTGGACGTACTGTGTATATAATTTGTCTCTTCCATACCTGTAGTACTTGGACCCACAGAGAATATTGACTCCAGAATCAGCTGTCGGATGAACAGGGTTTGTCAAAATATTTCCAAAAAAGCCATTTGTAAGCTCTACAGGAGAGTTGAGAGTAAAGGGAGAAGTTGCAAAGTACATAAATTAAAATTAGCTCTGATTTCATGACACAATTCCACAATTACGCACACTTTCACTAATCAGGAAATCACTGCTGTGGGGTGAAAGTGCGTTACTGGCGGAGTGATCTAGCTTCTCGTACGGTCAGGTCAGATTGTAAACAGTAGAGTTTGGTAGAAGACTATCTACTGAGTGGAAATGGTGCAGTGCTGTTGCTTTCCAGGCTGTGAATATAAATATGTCGGTTGGTCGGTCGCCATATCGTTTTCACAGACTGGCTTTTTTGGAGATATTTTGACAAGCCCCATTTAGACTCATTGTTAGCAGCAAGAGGCAACGGAGCTCGCTGTTTCAACCGACAGCCGACTCAGGAGCCAATATTCTCTGCTGGTCCAACTAGTACAGCTATGTAAGAGACAAATTATATATAGGTCCAAAATCGCCGAACTTATCCTTTAACAGACTTGGCCCTGGTGGGACTCGACAGCAGTGGCGGGGTGTGTGCCATGCTCTCCCCGCTGAGCTACAGAGGACTGCTGGGCCAAGTTCCTATCTTAGCTGCATCTTAGTTAACAGCCCATCTGTTTTGGGAGTAATTACAGCTGAGTGAGATTTTTTGCTCCAACATTTTTAATCTAATTAATCAAAATATCCCCGGTGTCTGTGCCTGTCCCCTGTGTCCTTCATATCCAACTCTCCCAACTAGGCTATAGCCTTAGTGTGTGTGTGTGTGTGTGTGTGTGTGTGTGTGTGTGTACATGTGTGTGTATGTGTGTGTACATGTGCGTGTCAGAGTGTGTGCCTCGTGTGTGTCTAAGCCCTCGTCCCTATCAGGCCCTTGTGTTGTGCTGACAGGAGCAGTCAGCATCTCAGCCTGATCCCCCTCTCTCTCCCTCTCTCTCTCTCTCTCTCTCTCTCTCTCTCTCTTTCCCTCTCTCTCTCTCTCTCTCTCTCTCTCTCTTTCTCTCTCTCCCTCTCTCTCTCTCTCTGCCCCTTGTCTCGTTCCTCTGACTCAGACTGGCCTGGGAAGTTTCTGGAACAACGATACTGTTTTTCCCCCACAGCTCAGTCCTCGGTGGCTCAGTCCTGATCTTCTCACGGCTGCCAAGATCGGGGAAATCAGAGTCCCTGTGGTTAAAAGGTGCTTTCAGACAGAGCGGCGGACACCGCAAAGCGTCCGCAGTTCCTCTCTAGTGAAGGGAGAAAGCTTTTCACACGGCGGTAGGCAGGCCGTGTTCGCAGGGAGAGGAATTCGTCATAGCAACGTAATCAAAACCGTACAGCCTACACCTCGTACACATAGCCCATTGCTCAATCTATTTCTTTAAAACAATTTAAAAAATGATGAACACAAATCAAAGATTATACAGTCGTAAATATTGTTTTTACCGCGAAAGAAACCTACAAAGATATTTATTTAGATTGCCAATGTTATTGCTATTTGTTTGCATGCTAAGTTGTTAGCTAGCTAGCGGTCGCCATGTTGAATGCTTTAGTGGGGTGTCATCAACCCCTACTAAAATTTGATTGGCTGTGAGATGAAGCGGCAGCAGATTCTGCTTGGGAAAGTTGAACAGATTTACATTTTTTAGCCCTTTTTTTGGCCAACAAACATCCACCACAAACTTGTTGAAAGCAAACGGTAACTAGCGAATCCACCGCTCCGTTTGAAAGCACCTTCAGACCGGTGGTTCCCAACCTGGGGGTCATGAGAAATTTGGGGTTCGCAGCATGATTTTTGTGGTGCGGGGTCATGAGATGATTCATGGAATGTGAAAAAAATGTAGAGGTTAGAGAAGCGAGCTTGTGACCGGAAAATCGTCAGTTCAAATCCCAGGACCGGTTCGGAAAATGTGGGTGTGGAGAGTAAATGAGTAAAGCTCTCTTTTCCCTCAGCAACTACAGTGGAGTTGCCCTTGAGCAAGGCACTGAACCCCCAAACATTCAAACTGAACCCTGTCTGAATGTGAAGCAGGATGTTACTGGAAAGGAGCGAGCATGCTCAGTCGACTTCCCCTGGATAAATAAAGGTTAAAATTAAAAATATATATTGCAGTGTTCCCTCTGTATTCATTCAGCAGTGGTGAGCCACCGCAGCAAGGGAATTACCACAACTGCTAGAGAAAATTAAAATTAGCATTGTAATTTAGCCTTACTATCATCTAAGACTAAAATTAGTGTAGTCCAACTGTTTTACAAGTAATGTTTTTACTATGATTAGAAAACATTTTTAGCACTACAACCTCAGCTTGAATCATAAGTTGGACCCAAACAGACACAGATATGGGACAAAACTGCATCAAATTACAGAGGAAACACTATTGCTAATATAGAAAATTACTGTGTTTTCCATCTTTGTGACGTCTTTGAGTTTTCCTGAAATAATTTTGTATTTGCAGCCTTGGGATTTCCTCCTATAATTAACCAAGTGGCCTAAAAAGGGAAAACAGAAAAATCATCATTTGGGCGTCGCTTCATTTTTGGGCCGCTGTGAGACAAAATGGGTGAGAAGTGCTGGTTTAGACGGCCATGAGAAGATCGGATCTGTGCCACAGAGATGAACATCAGATCATTTGAGCTTGTCCAATAGCGTGCGTCGTATGCGTCCGCTGACTTCCGGTCCCTGGAGGCCGCTAAATTTGTCGTCTGTCCTCCCTTATGGGTCTCTGTGTTTTTGTTTTGCTACATCTGCTCCTAACATTATCTTGACACGGTCGCATCTGCTCCTGGGTGAATGTTGGTGTGCCTCTGTTTGTGTGTAAATGTGTGTGTGCATGTGTGTGTGTGTGTGTGTGTGTTTGTTTGTGCGTATTTGTGCCCATGCCTCACAAGCCTTTGTGAGCGAGACAGAGTGTGTTTGTTTTCTAAGTATCTCAAGTTGTGTCACACTCCGGCCTACTGACCCAGAGACATTATTGAATAGAGAGAAAGAAAATGAGAGAAAGAGCGAGAGAGAGAGAGGGAGAAAGAGAGAGAGGAAGAGAGAGAGAGAGAACAGTACTGCTGTTTGTTTCTAACCCAGATACTGCAGATGCGTGCCCATCAGGCCTGATATTATATTGAGCAGAAATCCAATGGAAAACAATGGATTTTCACCGTCAGACAGTCAAGTTTTTTCTAATGTAGTTTCAAGCCGGGTTGGATTTCCTCTGTGCGGTGAATGAAATGACCTCTCTGCTGCTGCGACCTTTAGGTCTGACTGGAGTCATGCTGGGAAAAACAAGACGCGCTCTCATGATCTCATCCCCAAACCAGTCACTACTGGTTCAAACCACAGGTTCATTACCACACCAAAGAGAGAGAGAGGGAGAGAGAGGGAGGGTGGGGGGAGTGGGGGTTAGGGGAGGGTGGTGGGAGGATAGGGGAGGAAAGAGGAAAAAAAAGAGAAAGAGGAAGATGTGAGGATAGGAGGAGAAACAGAAACAAAGAGAGGGATGGAGAGCAAGAAATGGAGCTGGACGTTTACTGTGAAGATCGAAAGAGACAGAAAGATGGAATGATAGAGGAGAGGAGGAGAAAGTGAGGGATAGAGGGAGAAAAACAGAAAGAGATGGAAGGATAGAGAAGGAAAGACAAAGATGGAAGGATAAGAGAGAAACTGATTAATGATAAGGCTACAAGGACCAGAGATGGAAGTTTAGAGGGAAGGAGACAGAAAGATGGAAGGATAGAGAAGCAGAAAGGAGCAGAAAAAGAAGAATGAATTGAGAGGAAAAACAGAACGAGATGGAAGGATAGAGGAGGAAATGGAAAGAGGCAAAGATGGAAGGATAGGGACAGAAACAGATAAAGAAATAGAGGGATGTTGGGAACGAGAAACAGAGAGAGAAACAGAAACATGAGGCGATTTTGAGAAATTTGAGAGAAAAAAGAGAGAAATATGGTTGCATAAGGACAGAAAGAAAGACAAAGAAAGAGAGGGATGGAGAGACAATAAAAAACAGAGATGTAAGGATAGATAGGGAGAGAGTCAGAGGAAAAGAGTTGACTAGATGGAGAGATACAGACAGACAAAGTCTGTCTCCTGTGCTGCAGTACAATGGTGTTGAATTGAATTACTGTTTAACGGGTGTGTGACAGGAGCCCATGTGCTCTGTGGGCAGTAAATACCAGGCTGTCTGTCATGGTGTGTGTGTGTGTGTGTGTGTGAGTGAGAGAGAGAGAGCGAGACAGAGAGAGAGAGAGTGTGTGTGTGTGTGTGTGTGTGTGTGTGAAAGAGGGAGAAAAAGCACAGAAAGTCTGACTGTGTATGTGAGATAAACAGAGAGTTTGTGTAAGTTTGTTTGTGATAGGGAGTTTGTATTGTATGTATGTGTGTATGTGTGTGTGTGTGTGTGTGGTGGGTGGTCTAGAGCAGAGAGGTCGGGGCAGAGCTGTGCCACCCGACCCACACACACACACACACAAACACACACACACACACACACAGAGAGAGAGAGAGAGCACTGTATACTCAGCCTTTGTTTTCTGGACACTTGTGTTTCTCTCTCTCTGTCTCTCTCTCTCTCTCTCTCTCTCTTTCTCTCTCTCTCTTTCTTCTTCTACTCTGCCTTTTCCCCATTCATTCCTTCAACTTCAACTTCACAACTCTCTCCATCTATTCTTTCCCTTCCTCCTACATTCCCTCTACTTTCTTGTTTTCTCCTTCGTCTCTTCCCATTTGCTTTTCTTTCTCTCTTTCCCCCTCTTCCCTCTTTTCCCCCATAATCCTCTTCTCCCCTCTCTCCTGTGTTTCCTCACTCCATCCTTCCTCTCTCTCCCTCTCCATCCCTCACCATCCCTCCCCTCTTCCTTTCACCCTTTCTCTTTTCTGTCTCCTCACCCTCCTATCCCCTCCTCTCTCTCCATCCTCCCCCCCCTTACTTCCTTCTCCATCTCTTCTCTCCCTCACCTCCCTATTCCCCCTCTTTCCTTACATCTTTCCCCCTAATCCCCATCTCTATCTTTCCTCTCCCCTTTAACTCCATGTTCCTCCTCTCTTCCTCCATCTTTCCCCTAAACTTCCTTCTCCATCTCTCCTCCCCCCTTACCTCCTTATTCCTCTCTTTCTGCATCTTTCCTCCCCCCTTCACTCAAAGACTCATCTGTTCAGACTGGCCTTCATTTATCCTCTGTGTCTATAATAATTTCAGTTTTTATGTCTTATTGTCTTTATATCTTACTGTTTTTTACAGTTTTGTGGTCTTATTTTAACTATTTTACTTGGTGACTCTGTGAAATGTGCTTTATAAATAAACTTTACTTACTTACTTACTTTACCTCCCTCTCCCTTCCCGCCATCTCTCCCTCTCCGTCTCCCTCCTACAGTTTGACATTAACCAGCTGATGACCTCAGTGAATGTAAGCCAAAGCCTCAGTCCCATCCACAAGCCGCTGGACTCCCCCGGCAGCGGCGGCAGCGGCGGCAGCGGCGGGAGCGGCGGGAGCGGCGGGAGTGGCGGGAGTGGCGGCAGCGGCAGCAGCGGCATCGTGGGCGGAGCCGGCGGCGGGCTGGTGGAGCAGTCGCCGGTGGACCGCACCAAGGGCTTCTTCCCCGACGAATCAGAGCCCCTGCTCCGCTGTGACTCCACCTCCAGCAAAGACTCCGCCCTCAGCAGGACCGGCTCCTTCATTACCAAAGGTGAGCCGGGAACTCTGAATAGAATAGAATAGTTGCGAGGATCAAACTTGTGACCTTTTGGTTTACAGGACTTTCACTCTCATCTGTTTGGTCCCCCAAAGCCTACAGTTCTAAAGCCCACAGAATAGAATAGAATAGAATAGAATAGAATAGAATAGAATAGCGATTCAGTGTCTTGCTTAAGGACATTTCAACAGGTCACATGACAGTTGTGAGGATCAAACCTGTGAACTTTTGGTTTACAGGACTGTCATTCTGTCTATTAGGTTCCCATAGAATAGAACAGAATAGAATAGGGATTCAGTGTCTTGCTCCAGGACATTTCAACAGGTCACATGACAGTTGTGAGGATCAAACCTGTGAACTTTTGGTTTACAGGACTGTCGTTCTGTCTGTTAGGTTCCCCTGATACCCCAAAGCTCCTAGAATAGAATAGAATAGCATAGAATAGAATAGAATAGAATAGAATAGGGCTCAGTGTCTTGCTCAAGGGCATTTCAACAGGTCACATGACAGTTGCGAGGATCAAACCTGTGATCTTTGGGTTTACAGGACTGTCATTCTGTCTATTAGGTTCCCCTAGCATAGAATAGAATAGAATAGAATAGAATAGAATAGAATAGAATAGGAACATGGGAAAAGACTTCCATTATTGCACACACACACACACACACACACACACACAGCCAACTGGAGCTGCATGGCACCCCACATCAGGAATGACAGCCATTTCAGCCGGGGAACCCTGACCTCTCACTTACATGTTGAAACACATGTGCTGTCACGTGTGTCGTGTGTCAACAACACACCGTCATGTCTGGAAATCCCACGTCACGTTTCTCCAGTCCTCAAAATTCAAACAGTTACATCTCGTGCAAAAATTGCATAGTGCAGCTTTGGTGCACACTCGCACCATTTTATGTCCTCGAATGAATATGCAGAAAGCAAAATAACTGCCAGAAACAGGAGACAGTTTTATATTTCGCTCTTAAGTTTTGATTCGTCACTTCTCATGCGCAGTGATTTCATGCTAGTGATCACACCTGACACCAGAGTTTCATTTGGGCAAATAAAGTGAAAATACGGCGTCTCAATTAGAGGGATGGGACGCTCTTCTCTAGTGCAGCTTTAACTTTTCCTGAACAGTCGGCCATCTTGGCAGGCAGTCAACAGGTGTGTGTTAAACGCTACAGGTGTCAGTAAGGAAACAATAAGCACAGCCAGTGACAGGTATTTGTGTCCATTATTCTAGAGTAGACATCATTATTCACAGCATACACCCAAAACAAAATCAAAAACGAAATTTATTCTTCACTCTCCAAGTCAAACAGGACGCTCATACTCCAGAAACTCACTGAACTTCTGTCCTCCAGACTTAAAAGAGACTATTTAATCCCGAAACTCCCCATGAGATCGACTCCTAAGGGAAAGTGCTGAATAAATGTGATCAAACAATGTTGCAAATCTTTCATCTGACAAAGCATTTCTGGTGGCCAAGATGGCTCGTTCTCAGAGAAAAGGCCGGGTTTCTTGGCAGCGGCCTGTGAAGATATTGTATATCAGCGGTGTCAAATTTTCACACCCTTAGCAAATTATTCAGACACTCACTAATGTGTCTCACACAGCTCTGTCATTGAAAATAATGTGACAGCCGTGCAGTCAGATATGGATGTGTGTGTGTGTGTGTGTGTGTGTGTGTGTGTGTGTGTGTGTGTGTGTACTGCCCCCATCTGGACACTTGGCGTAGTGCTCTTAGTTTTCTAGCCTTATTTGTATTTACTGACATCAAATACTGTATGTACAAAAATTGTTTATTTTAATTAGCAGCTTGAAAATGGCTGTGGATTCTTTAACCATCATATTTAAGACACTTTGAATTTCACATTCACATTCAAATTTAACATTCACATTTTTTATCTCGCTTCAAAGATAGATTGATAGTTTTGAAGAAGGTTTATTTGTGACAGTGGAATAATAACAATAATAATAATAATAATCATATTATTATCTTTCGATTTTTAAATACTACTGCTACTACTACTATGACTAACTGGGGTTAAAAAATACTAAAAATAGTCACAATAACAGCAGGGATTAAACAAGATCATAAGTTACTATCTAGACTTAATAGCATTGCAGTTCTTCACATTTTCCACTGACTTTAGCTCAAGTCTTTTCTCTCTTTTCTGTTTTGTCACCCTCTCTCATTTGTGTTTTTGTGCTTATTCCTCTCACTTCCTTGTCTGTCTCCATCATGACAAAAAAAAACACTAGCAGTCTAAAGTTCAATTGGTGGGGAAAACACTGCATGACCAATGGTTTACTTGTTTATATTTAACAAGGCAGGTTAAAATGTAAAAATGCAACAAATTTCCATCCATCTCTGACCATGTTCTATCTATTGAAGACTATCGGAAACACTAAAACAATATAAAAGAATACTTCTATTTTTTATTATTATCCTTATTTATCTATTTCTATCTTTCTTTCTTTCTTTTTTAATGTCATTTTACAAGGCAAATTGTGTATTTTTTGTGTTTTATTAAGTTTGCCTTGCCTTGCGTAAAAGCACAAATTTAGTACATATTATGTTAAGATATTCATAATAACTTAGAACTTAGAAGAGTTATAACATATTATAGGCCCTATTTTGTCTTCAGCTTTTGGTCTGTTCAGTTCTTAGCCTACTTTTACTCTTCTGTAAGCACTTTGTAAAGTTGTTTGATTAGATTTTATTGTAAGACTTTTTTTTATCATTTTATGTTTATTTTATTGTGTTTTGCTTTATCTTGCTTTATTATAATTATCTACTTCATGCCTTATTTATTGTGTCGTGATATTATCTAGGCTACCCACTATTTGTTTTGTGGTACTATTGTTTTACTATCTTACTGTATACTGTGAAGCACTTTGTAAACTGTGTTTTATAAAAGTGCTATATAAATAAAGTTATTGTTATTATTACAGCTGTATGTAAACCATTCTCTCTCTCTCCCCCTCTCCCCTCCAGAGAAGAAAGACACGGTGCTGCGGCAGGTGCGTCTGGACCCGTGCGACCTGCAGCCCATCTTCGACGACATGCTGCACATCCTGAACCCCGAAGAGCTGCACGTCATCGAGGAGATCCCCGCCGCCGAGGACAAGCTGGACCGGCTGTTTGAGATCGCCGGGGTGAAGAGCCAGGAGGCCAGCCAGACGCTGCTGGACTCCGTCTACAGCCACCTGCCCGACCTGCTATAGTGGAGGATGGAGGAAGGAACCAGAATCGGCTGGGTCATCAAATCGAATCGAAAGTGGGGAAACTCAAAGCGGGAAGGAAGAGTCAGTTCTGGCATTGAAAGATCTAGCAGTGTAAAGGCACAGGTGGCGTTTTCGGTTATCGAGTTGACTGATCTGATCCCCGTATGGAGTGAAGAGGGGGAGTCCGAATCGATGTCACTTCACATTCTTCGGTGATTTGAGCTTGTCATTTTAGCTAAAGGGGGGTGACCCTACTTCCTCCAACGAGTCCTTCCAGGTCTTTAGCGGGACGTACCTGACACATTAGTCCTCTTCATCCTCCCACCTCCCTCTGTATCCACACTGGTACTCCTTCAAAACACCTCCATCCTCTGGCGCCGCTCTCAAGGCCATGATACAGGGTCAACACTTAATGTAGTTAAGTGATTTTAAGAGTATGTTTTTCACTTTACATTTGTTCAGTATGTAACTCCTTTGACTTTTTCCAATTGCCAATTCCTTGTCCCGTTTAAAGGAGTGTTGGTCAACTCAGCTGCCCTCAAAGTTGCCCGAGTATCACGACCTTAATAATGAGACTCAAGTGTCCAAACTAGTGCAAACCTGGGCTGAGAAGTAGCTGAATATATATTGAATACTTGGGAAAAAATATAAGGAGCGCTTTGTTTATCTTCACTTGCAAATGATGTGTTCACCTTTAAAGGATAATACCGGTGTTTTCTTAAGTTTGTGCCATTCGTCTAGGTTGCCCCTCTCCTTTACATTATTCCTGCTGGTGTCTGCACACAGTCGGCATAGTTGGAGATGTCAGGTTTTGTTTTCCTCCCTTCAGAAGAAGCTATTTGCTGCCATTCATTTTTGTACAGTATGAAAAACAACTTACACAGACTTGAAAATTGCCCAAGCTAGATAATCCATCACAGTAAACATGAGGCCTTAATTTAGTTTTATCAAAGTTTCTGTTATCGTTATTTCACTGGGCCTGAGTTGAGTTGTTTTCATATCAGCGCTGCATTAGGTTACGCTCTGCTTACTGTCAATCACCTGATACCAACAGGAAGAAATGGAAGAATGTCCTCCAGGAAATACTCCCATAAAAACATGTCGCCTTACAAACTTTACTGTCACATCCATGTCTTGTTTTTGGGGAATCTTTGTTAGCATAGCAGTTAGCATATTTGACAGCAATTCATTTCAAGCTAGGTTTGACACCGTAAAGTTTGTTTTTTAAACATGACAGAAAATAAGTAAATGTTAAAAAAATGTAATTACATACAGCATGCATTGCAAAATGACTTGGGGAATGTAACCTACACACAGACAGTAGTCAATGGGCTATAACTTTAAATAACACCGGTATTATCCTTGGTGTTTAAGGTGCTTAAGTGTGTTTAAGTGTCTTGGAAGATAAGGTATTCAAAGGTATTTTTGCCCAGGTGTGGATCGACCCTGAAGTCATGTGCCTGATCTTGTTAAGTCTCCCATTTTTCAGCCCACAAACCCCCTTGTTGAGTGAACCCACCCATCCCATCCCATCCCACCCCACCCCACCCCCTGACCCCCCAAGCAGCCTACACCTAGAGAAGATCGACTCTCCAGGTCTAAGCTTCATAGCTTGTAACCTCTCTGCCAGAACAACAGGGGTACAATGATTCAAGCCCTGACCTGCTGCTCTGGAAGCAAAGCCATATATCTCAAATATTGGATTAATTCACTGAAATAATCCAATATTAGAATACTGGATTCATATTTAAGTAATCTAATATTGAAATATTCTGATATATGGCTTTGTCTTGAACTCACACACAATAAGTGAACAGGAGGGGCGCAGCGTCCGGCGCCCCAGCCTGCTTCTCTGGAAACCAAAGCCATATATCTAAAACTGTTTAGATACGTTGCTTTGGAAGCTTTGTTACTGTTGGACTCATGGACAGTATACCACAAACACTACTACCAGTACGCACATTAAGATTCAAATCACTGCTAGCTAGCCCTCTTCGCCTCAACAATGTAGCGTTGATAAAGTGTTCTTGATACATTTTGGAGCTTCATGTCTGTGTGTTGTTGGATCAGACTCAGGCGTCTGAGTGTTTCAGTGCTATAGAAAGAATAATAAAACAAAAAAAAAACACACTTTTCTTTCATGCAGTTGTACGTCGCTACATGCTCAGTGTGTAGTTGATACTAAAATGTAACGATATTGATGCACTAATTATTTTTTCTATGGGAGAGGCAGACATGTATTTTCTCTCTCCTTGCCACTTCATTTTCTGTCTTTATTTTACTTTGAAATGCTGTTAACTAACATTTGATTATGTTGTCATTTTTTCTACATTTATTTTGAATTATGTTATCATTGTAGCATCTTCTTGTTTTTTTTTTTTAGCATTTTGATTTCCTTGTTGCACCAATGTATCTCATGTTTTCACGGGCATTCAGATGTATTTCCCCCTGCTTGGTGCGAGACGACCTCGCCGGGATGTAAGATATGCATACTCCATACTCTACTTGAAATCTGTCTACTTGTGGTACTTGATTTAAATGAGGAAGAAACAATGTACTCTTTCAGTTCCTTCCAAATTCCATGTTCTTAAAATAATAATTGAGAAAAAAATAATAAAAAAGCACCACCAAAAAAAAACTCATTCAAAGATGATTTCGCTGTGAAGTGTCGGCATTGAATTTAACAGGCGCCATGAGAGCAGCGCATGATGGATTGTCTTTTCGCCAAGCCAGTCGATATCAAAGCTACTCTGGTGCTAGACGTGAACACTCACCGGCTGGCCTGATGCTGGGGGACTCGACCCCCCGGACAAAAAAACTATTTAAAGTATTCCAGACTGAGTGAAGAGTGAAGATTGCACTGCTGTGGACTTTGCTGATGATGGGGATGTCGGTGATGATGATGATGATGATGATGAAAAGGACGATGAGGATGATGACTGTGATGTGTGAGCTTGCTCTCCAAGTCACTGTGGAGACTCAAACTGCAGGGTGTGAGCGTTATATTTTCTAAGTGATTCTGAGAGGACAAAGGTGAGGTTTGACATGCACATGTGCTCCGGTGGATGATTTCATCAAACTTCACGCGTGTAACCAGTATGTTTACTACTATGTAACCTCTTAAAATCAACCAATTAAAGCTCAAAACATTTGTCATAACGTTGCGTGTGGTTATCACTTTGTTGTCAGATTTGTGTCCCTGCAAAGGGTTGGTATTCATGCATTGGTTCAATAAGTGAGCAGGGGTATAAAGACACATGACACCTGGTACAACATGCCTGTCTTCAAGTGCAAAGCATCTAAACGTGGAGAGTTTTGTTCCAAATCCAGATCTCCACCATTTGGAAAAAAAAAAGTGATAGGTACTCTTTCAAAATGTTTGATAACACAAAATTTAAAAAAATTTTTGGTACTTTTTATGTCCCACCCATAGACTGTAAAAAAAGATGGACATGGTGAGTGTGATGTCACCCATTGGCTTTTTGAGGGCCGTTTTGAAGCCTGGAGATTGTGTTTACGGTTGCCGCCATGTTGACATTCTTTGGAGCCGGTGGAGCCCTTAAGTGGAGGGAGTGGAGTTTGGGTTGTCTGCCTACTATTGGCCCATTGGCAACGCATGGGCAACCTGTCAATCACTAGGCAAACACAACCCGAAACAACCCTCTCATATCTGTTATATCTTGTTAATAATAAACTTTATAATAATGCATTTTATTTGTAAAGCACTTTTCAAAAACAAGAGTTTACAAAGCGCTGAATAGAAAGAAATAAAATCAAATACATTAAAACACGCAATAAAACACAGGTTAAAAAGAAGGAAAAGCCATGCAATAGAGAGGAGTTTTTAACCGTGATTTAAAAACATCCACCAATTCAGCCATTCTGACATTGTATGGCAAACTGTTCCATAGTTTGGGGGCCCCCAAACTATGCCATGTTTGCCATGACACTATTACTTTGAAAATCGCCATAAGGAAACATATTAGAAGAAGTGAAATTAGCTACTGAGACCATAACCTCTTGTGGAAAAAATGTATTGACTTAATATTTTGAGCGAGAAGTTGGGTTGTGGTCCCATTGACTTGCATGGAGTCTTTTTGGAGCCTCTAGTGGACGTTAGAGGAACTGCCGCTGCCGCCACTTCAACACTGGCTTCAAAATTCACCTGTGGTTTTGGCCGCTTGGTCCCACTGCCATGGTACATGGTGTGTGGGACATTATGTTGTCACGGTGGCTGCTGTCTGTCTGTGTGTCTTTGTGCAGACGCATTCTTGTGAACACAATAACTCAAGAACAATACATAATGGAAACTTCCTCCTCATGTACTACCTACGTTTTTCTTTCTTTTTTCCATTCTTCATTTTTCTACTTACTACTATACAATGAACATTCACACAAATGCATGCATGTCCCATTACCAATATCCCAACCTCTTATGCACCCACTTGTGGCCTTACACCTCATTTACACACACACACACATACACACACACACACACACACACACACACACACCCACGCACAACTTCAGTCTCTAGGGTGCTCCTCTCCTCATTCTTGTCAGATCTCTCACTTTTCTCATTCAAGTATTTACAGTGAGCAGTGGAGAAGGTCACTGTGGCTCCAGTTACCACAAGTGCTATCCCATGACACTGAGACGGGTGGAGTTTTTCAATAGGGTTGTTGTGTGTGTGGGTGTGTGTGTGTGCGTGTTCTTGTGTGTGTGCCTGTGTATTGTGTGCCCATTTGTATCTCCGTATATGTGCGTGTATGTTGGTGTACGCCTATATTCGCATCTACACATGAACATTATGCAACAGTTATGCCTAAGTGCGTGTGTGTGTGTGTGTACATGCCTGAGTGTGTCTACATGCCTGAGTGTGTCTACATGACTGAATGCGTGCGTTCGTGTGTGTGCATGTGTGTGTGTGTGTTCATCGTATAACAGGCCAAGGAGCAGAGACAGAGGACTGGTGTTGCCAAGATCTCTCTGATCTCCACCAAAACACAAGGGGAGCGTTATTCAGCAGAGTACAATGGAGTAAAATACAATAGTTTTATAGTACAATAGAGGGCTTCAAGGTGACATGACACACCCACTGGCGGCCATATTGGAGGTTATCTGCTCTTTGGCAACAGTGGCTGTGAACAACTGGTTCTGTTTCTAAATGAACAACTTGGCCGTCTCAACAGAATTCAGTAGACATGGCTGATAAAGTCTGTGCTGTTTTTGACTGGGAACTGATCGCTTACCACTGATACATCTGATTGATTCTGTGTTTAGATGTCAGCTTGTTAGTTAGATAACTATAGTAACTGGTCAGCTGAGCTAAACATCACTGTCCTGTTAAACACATCTGATTTGCACACTAAGGTATCTAGTAAAAGTTAGCGTTAGTAGTGCCTAGTCCGATAACACTGCTTTTTAATGTTGCTTTGCTAAATTAGCCTGCTGGCTAGTTAGCTAGCTTCCAAAGCCAAAAACTTCAACTTGTAGTGTTTTGGATTAGAGGTTAGTGCTAAAGACTGTTTGTGTCACAGTAACCAAAATGTAGAAACAAACATCTACCTTAATGTTAATGAATGGATCTACAGCCACACCACAACAATCTATTTCAGGTATCCCTCTTTTTCTTGTCCAGTTTTTATATATTTAGCCGTTATTTGAGTAAGACCAATTCTCTAATGGATCTCATGACAACCCCTGCTCTGGTTTGAGTCTGATTTTATACAACCGATTTTATTATTTTAGAAATCTGATCGGTCAAAGTCCCATAAAGCCTAGCTAGCCGTGCTTTATTGGTTGCTATGCCAACTATTGTGGTAACCAAGGTTCTATTTAGCAGTCTTTAGTTTCTCCTGTTTTTGAATTATTTTGTAAACTGTATGAACTCTTCAAACAGTGACATGCTGTGGTAACTGTGGTAATAAAGCAATAAAGGCCATCAGTGCAGATGGATTCATACCTATAATCACAGACAAAAATGTCCTCTCAGCCATTACTGCTATGGTAAGTCATGGAAGGAATTTGCATATTCACCAAAACATAATGACCTTGTTTCCAATGTGGGTTCAAAACTGATTTTACAGCAGCTGTGTTACATTACATTTATGTTGTCAATCTTTTAGCACAAGTATAGCAGTTGACAAACCAGTTCATCAAAGGCACAGCACTCAAACTATTGTTCATGTAATGCTACCAGAGAATAATAATGAGTCTACTCTTTATTATTGTTGATTATAATATTATTATTAATAGCTGGCTTTATATCATTTTTACAGGCATAACTCTCTTCAGTAATTAGGGTTTCAAATAATTTCCATCACTGTTAATTGAGGGTAAATAGAAGGTGTTTTTACATTCTGCTCTGCTCTGATCATCCACACAAATTTGGCTAACAGCAGTCCATTTTATGAAAGGATACTGTACCTTGAGATGAATTAATATCTAATAATGTCTGATGCCTAATGCACTCTGACTCAGCCATACAATCCACAACATGCGTATTTTCATAGTATTTTAAATGACTACACTGTGGATAGTTGTTAAAATGCATGTTCTAAACACAAATAATTGCTGTACTTGTGCTAAGACAGAAATGCACATTAGAGGATAATTTCTATGGGTAAAACCATTTCAAAGCTCCAGGGTCAAAAGTGTGTTGCATTGTTTGGATTCTTATGTGGTAGTTCTTCTTGGTGTTTTCTAGCTGACACTTAAACACTCTTAAACTTAAACATTTGTGTCCAGCCACGTATTGTGTTTGGATGAGAGGCGTCCCATGAATGCTTTTATCCACAATATACACTCACTGAGCACTTTATTAGGAACACCTTACTAATACTGGGTAGGTATCAGCTTTCAGCTCAATGTCAACCGGTTACCAAAGTGACATCCGCCTCAAGGTTTGACGTGTTGTGCATTCTGAGATGCTTTTCTGCTCAGCACAGTTGTAAAGAGGTTATCTGAGTTACTGAAGCCTTTCTGTCAGCTAGAACCAGTCTGGCCGTTCTCCTCTGACCTCTCTCATCAACAAGGCGTTTCTGTCCGCAGAACTGCCGCTCACTGGATGTTTTTTGTTTTTCGCACCGTTCTGTGTAAACTCTAGAGACTGTTGTGTGTGAAAATCCCAGGAGATCAGCAGTTTCAGAAATACTCAAACCAGCCCATCTGGCACCAACAACCATGCCACAGTCAAAGTCAATGAGATCACATTTTTTCCCCATGCACTCTGTTCAATGGAAGCCAGCAACTGGAAGCTATTTGTTTGTTGGCCAAAACAAAATGATTAAATTAAAACCCAAAGGTTGTACTGTATCTTTGTTTAATGGTTGATATTGCTTGATATATGGTTGATATATTATAAAAATGTTCCAAATGTTGTATAAAAGCAATAACATACTCAAGGTTGTGCCATGTGGTGATTTTGGCACCGTTGTGCTTCAATTATTGAGCTTCCTCTCATATATTACTGCTGAAACATCTAATGACGTCTAATTATTTCATTTCAGGGATTCGACAGGTTGTCTGAATAATGTTGAAAGATCAAAGGTTAACAACCACCCAAACAAACTGCTACTCTAGTTTTTTTCCATATTTGAGCAGACTTTTGAGCAGACCTTCATCAGAGCTGGGAACATTTTGAACGTTTTGTCCAAATGTGAAGTAGCAAGAACAGTGGGTTCAAGTGATTTTATTTTTATTTTACCTTTATTTTACCAGACAGGTCACTCAAGAGCAAATTCTTATTTACACGAACGGCCTGGCAAGAGGCTTTAGATAAATTATGGAATGATGATTCTTATTGTAATATTTGTTGATCTACTCTGTAAGGTGAAAAGCAATAATAAAGATATTGAACTAGGACAAAGCAAAAAAAAAAAAAAAAAGATTGCCCTGATTGCTTTTTAATCTCTGGTTTTCCATTTCACCTCACTTCTAACAGCCAGGAATAAACAATAGTATGTGAAAATTTTACAGAAACTTGAGAAGGCAGAGAGAAGCGTATAGCGTCTCAGATTCTTACTGGAAGAGCAGTGGAGCCTGCAGGGCGACTGAGCGCTCCGTCCCTGACGCCGACTGGAGCTGCTGCTCTGCTGCGTGTCAACAACAATCTCTGCTGCATCACTCAACCTGTGCTGTATGTTGCTGTGATTGAGCTGATAATCAATAAGTGATCAGGAAGAGGTTTGGTGTAGGGATCGAACCTGCAGCCTTCATGTTACAGGACGGACTGTCTCACCTCTGGGCGACACATAATTTTCCAATCTGTCGCCACATACAACATTTGGAAGGCAATTAAACTCATTACAGATTATTGATTACCTGCTAATCTGTGACATAATCCACTGGAACACTTCAACTAAAGTAAAGTCATCTGATTACAGCTGCTTTTGATTGCTTTGCCAAAAAAAAAAAACATTGTATGTTAGATTTTTTTTTTTTTTTTTCAGTTTACACACTATTCATTAAAATTTTCCACCTCCATATTCTCATTATCATCCAGAACCATGCTTAACCATGCTGTGATGCTTGTGTCTGTAACCTCACATTCAAAGTATTTTCTTTTGTCTAACAAGTTAGTTCAGCTATTTCCTGTAAAGATATCCAAAATCTGATAACAGATAACAGGTGCCATTTTTTCAGTCGGATTACTGTTATGTTGATCGATGTAATCAGGTGTTTCCCGCAGTGTTTATGGGCAACTACTGATGTGTCAGTGATTGCAATCACCTGAAAGCCACAGTCAATAATGGCCTGGCGGTGGACAAGCACTTCTGTTACTTTCATCCAGGGTCTGCTCTCAGTGCCTCCCTCCTTCACTTTCATGCAAATGGCCACTGGAGCAGCTGGGGGTTAAGAGCCTTGCTCAAGGGCACACGGACTGTATTTGCTGAGGGAGGGAAGACTGTTACTCATTCACTTGGATTTTTATATGCCACAAGAACATATTTGTTAATATTTACTTTATTCATTTCAATACTTCCTGGCCTCCAAGAGCAGCTGTGGTTGTTTGGAGATGCCTGGAGCACTCCTAGCATCTTTCCACTTAGAACGCATTCATTTAAAACTGCCTTTTTAATAATAAATTCACATCTATTCTGCAAATATTCCTCTGTATTCCTTAACTTCTTTAAAAGGATGTGTCATTTTCAACATTTCCATGTGTCTAGTTTAGGGCAACACACATTTTTGTTATTTTTCAACACAACATACACTCACCGAGCACTTTATTAGGAACACCTTACTAATACTAGGTAGGTATCAGCTTTCAGCTCAGTGTCAACCGGCTACCAAAGTGACATCCGCCTCAAGGTTTGACATGTTGTGCATTCTGAGATGCTTTTCTGCTCAGCACAGTTGTAAAGAGGTTATCTGAGTTACTGAAGTCTTTCTGTCAGCTAGAACCAGTCTGGCCATTCCCCTCTGACCTCTCTCATCAACAAGGCGTTTCCGTCCGCAGAACCGCCGCTCACTGGATGTTTTTTGTTTTTCGCACCATTCTGTGTAAACTCTAGAGACTGTTGTGCATGAAAATCCCAGGAGATCAGAAGTTTCAGAAATACTCAAACCAGCCTGTCTGGCACCAACAACCATGCCACGGTCAAAGTCACTGAGATCACATTTTTTCCCCATTCTGATGCTTGATGTGAACATGAACTGAAGCTGCTGACCTGTATCTGCATGATCTTATGCATTGCACTGCCACCACATGATTGGCTGAATGGATAATTGCATGAATAAGCAGGTGTACAGGTGTTCCTAATAAAGTGCTCGGTGAGTGTACATTCGAACTGTGTATTTAATATAATCTTCAGTGGCCAAACCTATCTCAATTATCCTATACATTTGGCTGAGGTCTGTGGTGTATATTTCTTGATTTGCCACGCTGTCAGCTGGCACTGTGTGATTCACGCTGAGTCACTGTGTCTCTTTAGCACTTTGTATTGTATTACATTGTTCCTGACCTGGATGATCCTTTAAAATGAGATTTCAAGTGGGCGATTTGTGTTGTCACCTCCATCACATCACATCCTCAACGCCCCCGGCCCAGTATTGTGTTTGAGGTTGAGGTTGCTGCTTCATATGAAGATGGTAAATACAGGTCAACATAATCATTATTCTTGTGTGATTATTACACACACCACATACACACACACACCGCATACATACACACACATACACACACACACACGGGCTGAATCAGACAAGGAAACAGAAGAAATAATCAAACCAGTTGAGCCAGTGTCTGACACAGTGAGTGGCCCCTTACCGTATTTCAGGAAGTTTTTGTGCAGCATGTTTCCCATAGTTCACAGTCAGGGCGTGACAGCCTGTACACTCCGCTCGCTAGAATAACGAAATGAGTTTTCTGAATCCATAGAGGAGACAGTTACAAGCTTGTTGGACTGGAGAGCTCTATGGTAAGAAAGCTGAAAGATTTTGCATTTCTGTGAATGTGTTTGCATTTGTTTGTTGTGACTTTATCCAGGTAGATTTCCAGTGTTCAGAGGATGGTGTGTTTAAGAAACTAATACTGGTTTACTGACGGAGCCAGTTGTCCATAGTGTGACCTCTTTTCTGTTTAGATGCAAGTTGCTTGGTAAAGGCACTTCCGTTGTAAATGTTCAACAGACCGTGGCTTTGTAAACGATTACATATCAACAGATCTACTGGTAAGATCTTCATGGTGTCTGATGCATATGAAAACTAAACGAAACCAATGAAACCAAAATCTGTACAGAGTGCATGGAGAGTTATTTAGGTTGCCATGACAGCGATATGGACTGTGTCAATCAGATTGTTTAGAATTGTCTGGATTCCCAGGCTTATCGGCATCTTTGTTGATTTTTGCTGGACTGACAGTAGTGGGTTTTCTGCATATGAAATATTGCTGGTTTAATTCATCCATAAGTGAGACACTGCTTGGCTCCAACGCTCTTGTAGACTGACAGTGGCAATACTCTGTTGCAAATACATATTTTATCACCAAGCGTTTTACAAATTGCAGGGAATGCAGTATACTAAAAGGTGTTTTTCAATCCATAAACTTCATTTCAGAGCAATGCAATGTAAAGTGTAGCCTAGATCTTGTCACCCTTGAATGATGACAGATAAAGTATGTGATAATTATGTATGATAGGGAAGTGAAAAGAAAAACAATTATAGCCAAGTAGAGAGGTAGGATGTTTTTTTTTTTTTAAGTTTTAGATTAGTATCAGAACACATTTAGATTAGTATTAGATTAGTATTAGAATAAGTGCTTTTTATAGTTTTAATTTTTTTTTATTTAACCTTTATATAAGCAGGTTAATACCACTGAGATTAGGACTTTTCTGTCAAGGGAGACAAGAGAGCAGCATCATGACAAACATAAAAATTGCAAACCAACAATAAACAACAATGTATAAAGTCAAACTCCAGTCAAAGTCCCATAAAGAAAAAGCGAGGTAAGACAATGTATATAATCAAACTACACTCAAAATCCCAGAGTGCAAAGTAAACTATTTTCTAGAAGCGTACCATAAACAAGTAGTCCAATGTAAAACCAGGAGGATCATGTAAGTACAGTATGTACTGAAAAGATTATTTCTAGCTTACCACAGCAGGAAGTTGTTTTCCACACTAATCAGGATTTGAATGTGTGTGACAACAGTCCCTTTGTGAAAGTCAAGCATCTGTGAATCTGATAGAATAGTAGGCCTTCACACTATTGACATCTAATGACATCTGGTGCCACTTAATGCGCTCACTGACGTGGCAATACTGTCAATACACTTCACATCTTTGTGGCATGTTAAATGTAGTGGTGGAAAGAGTACTAGAATGTCCTACTCATGTAGAAGTACTGATATTTTACATACGTAGAATTAAAAGTACTGGTGTAAAAATCTACTTAAGTCAAAGTAAAAAGAAGCTCATTTAAACTGCACTCAGAGCAAAGGTTACTGAGTTTCTTTTCCATGTGATTCTAAAAGGACGAGAGGACAGAGTTCAACCTCGATACTTTAATTGGAAAATTTGGAAATTACAAAATAAAGTGTAAAAATACAGTAAAGTCAGATTACTCTTCTCTTTGCTGACTGTTCACTGCAAACACCACCTCAATTTGTCAATATATGTTGGTACAGTTTCTGATGCTTAAACCACAAAATCTGTACTCTGTAATGGATGTGATTTTAAAATGTAGCTAAGTAGCCTACAATACTTCAGTAAAAATGTACTTAAGAAAAAGAAAAATACTAAATGTGTACTTGTCCTAAATAAAGTACAAGTACACAAAAAAGCTACCCAATTACAGCATCTTGAGTAAATGTAATTAGTTACTCCGACCCTTGGTTAAATGACTGTGCTGTGGATTAACTGCACACTCAGTCTAAACTGGGACATGAAGTTGTGTTGTGTTTGTGCCATGGGAGACAGACACACAGGATCATTTGTGGAGGAGGTCGTGCATCAGTCTTAATGTGCTGTTACGGATCAAGTTTTACAGGAACTGTCACTCAGTTTGACAAAATAATGATCTCCTCTGCAGCTAAAGTTACCACTCCTTGTAAAGGTCAGCTAAGTCTAGTCTTAATTGCACTTGCACTGTTTGCGTTGATGCAAGTACAATGCAATTATGAGAACAGTTTGTTTCTGAAGTTGAAATCGTAATGTTTCTTTTGTGAATCACCAATGATGAGACTGACGATTTACAGTTTTTTACATGTAATCCTTTGCATGTTTTCTTTTTATAAGAGAAAAAAAACAATCTACAAGTCTATTAAATAACACCAACCCCACCCACATAAACACACATACACCCACACATTTCTCTCTCTCTTATTCCCATTAGATGTCCTTACTACTGTGTTAGACATGATTAACCAACACCATGCGGGGGCTTCTCTGACCAATGCAGTTACATTGAAGAGGATAAGCCATTAAAGGTATGTATTCGCAAGCAGTGAATGGTTTATTGGTTTGTTGGTAGAAGCTGCCAATAAAACAGGTCTAGTGGCCAACAGGAAAATAGGTCTGTTGTTTATGTGATGCTTGGCTTCTCAAGATGCGAGTCAGGAATTTAAATAGGTCATGCATCTGAGTTTGCGTCCATTGGGTCCCCACATTATCAGAAAGAAGCTTACAGTAGTAGAGAAAAGATTCACCATTAGGGTCCCTAGCAGGAAAATCCATGGGTTAAATATGGACCGAGCCTGAAGCCACACTGGGAGTTTCCAAATGCTAGGTTGACATCCTTGGAATGAGGAAAGTATTGAGTGATGAGGAGCTTGTCAAGCTTTAATATTTAACAAGACATTCTTTGGCACAACTTCTTGTTGTTATATCACAGGTTGCGAGAACATGAATAGTAATATGAAAAATAAAACGACAATATAACAGTAATGATATACTTCTGCTACTACTTCTCCATACAGTCCATGCAGTTGATTCTAAATGATGTAATTTATTCTTTTAATAAATTCATGATTATAGATTTACAAGCTCTGCCAGGGCTAGCCCCGTTGGGACTGGCACTACACTGCGTGGGTGCCAGTCCCAAGTCGTTCCATTAAAAATCGTTACGAAAACATTCTGTACTGCGCTTTGACTTCATTTAGGCAATGTTTCCACACCGGAGTTTGCCAATCTGACAAGCTTTCTGACATCCTTGAACGCTTTTCTGTTACACTAGTAAAACATATTGTTTGAAAGTATTTGCTATAAAGTATAAAATCTCACCTTTTTGTGGCTTCTCCTAGTTGTTTTCATATGGATGTCTTAAAAATGGCTGCAGCTCTTCTTCTACGCCTCCTCTAACTTTTACAGCTCACAGGGAAGAGGCATAGAAGAAGAGTGCCATTCACATTCACTTTTTAAAGCAGTGTTACATATAGAACTTTAAAAAGAACGTAACATCAATAAAGTCAATATGGTAGCAATAAAAACACAAGAAATGAATTAAAATCAGGGTTATGTATGAATAGGCAGGCAAATTAAACAGGAATAAAATAGGCCTAATTATGAAAAATCCTGTGTGTCAAAATGTGTTTTAAGAAGTGTTGTAAGGGACTGATTTTGAACCGCCTCAGCTCCTCTGGCATCTGCAAGGCTGGTGGCCTGGATGGAAAAGTGCAGTCTGAGGATCTCAGACTGCACTTCGGCCCCTAAGGGGTTAAAAGATCTGAGATATACAGCAGCTTGGCAGAAAGATCTAGCTGAGCCTTAAAAGTAATCAGATCAATCTTGAAATCAAAACGACAACTTATAGCCAACCAGTGTCATCATTAGTAATCACACTTATATTCTATCTTCAATTCAATTACATATACAATTTTGTTTTTGGCATTTAGATGTTCTTATCAATACATGAACATAATGCAGCAAGCTTGCAGTTAAGGGGCGCGGGGGTGGGGAGGGCGTGGCGGTTACAAAATGGCTACTGTGTAGCCACACAGCCACATCTGTTGTTAATGTCAATAAGCATGTTAACAATAATAATGACAGAAAAAAACTTTATTTGTATAGCAGCTTTTCAAAAACAGATTTACATAGAGATTTACAGAGCATAAAAAGACATCACATGAACAGATGGCATTAAATGTGTCAATGATAAAAAAAAAAAAAGAACAAAGAAATTAAGAATCTAAAAGTTAATACAGAAAACAATTGATAAGGGTGCCATTCATGCTGTAGCTGCATTTTAATAACCTGTCCAGTCTGAACACTGAATAATAACTGCAACAAGTAAAACAACAGACATCAACATTGTTAGAAGATTAATTTCTTGTGTTTTTTTTTTTCCTTCTCTACTTCTCTTGATAGGAATGGCAATATCAAAGAATGGCTTGACCGTCTTTGCCCTTCTAGTGACACTCTATATTTTGGAAACACAGGAATTCATTGAGATTTCAAGTCTGGTTTCACCGGTAGGCCCACTGTGTTTACGATACTAGATGGTGTCCAATAGCAAATATGGGAAGGTCAAGCTAAACCAAGGCCATACTCTTGTTCATGAACTCTGTTAAATAAAACAAAGCTTATCCAGAAAACAATTATTTTCAAACAACAAAAATATCACTTATAGATAATCTTTGAACTTGATGAAGCTTTTCAAGCTGATTTCTCCTCTCTTGTCTCAGGTGCACTACGCTGAAGACTTGCTACCTCACATCAGAGAGAAAAGGAATGGTTAGTCTGATAAATGAATATTCAAGAGAGATTTTTCAAGAAACCGCTATTAGGCTGGACGCACAACAGAAGATTTGGCCTTTTCTTTGACTGAAAAATTAGGTGGTTCAACACAAATTCAGGAAACTGAAAAATCATAACATGTTTTTTGGCAAAAATGGCAAATACAGTGCTTCATTAGAATCTGTTGTGCATCTAATTAACTTGTGGCAAGTATATTTTTTCAAACAATCTCTGTAGGATATGTTAATGGTCTGTAAATAATACATTTATGGTTGCCAGAGATTCATATTGTGTCCTTTCTCATTTCAATCCTTGCAGTGCCTACAGATCGATGGAATTACATTATTGAAGTTGAAGTTAATGCCTCAAATACAGAAACAGTAGAGCAAATTAGGACCTTTGTGAACACTACTAGTCTTCCCATACAGCTTGATAACGCCACACAGATCTCTGACATTGGTATCGCCACTGGTGAGTACAACATACTTCAGCACAGAACAACTTGACCCACTGTAAATAGACAAAGAACCTTTTACCAAATTCTTTGCTACATATATTATGAATATCAATTAGGGACGGGACGATATATCAAAATTCAATATATCGCAATACAAAAATGTGACAATACGTATCGTGGGGCAGAAAAATGAATCGTGATATTAGCTACATTTTATTCTGCTGTAGTAATCACAAATGAGACGGCTTGACCATCACAATTTCACAAGTTCTCCATTGAAATTATATTATTTGCACTTTGTAATGGCATTTTTAAATTGTTGTTTACATTCTAGAAAGCCAATGCCATCGCTAGAAAGATTTGTCTCTCAGAAATAAACATAATTCTGCACAGTCAGACTTTGTTGTCACTGAACTTTTATTTATTACATCTTATCGTGGTTTTATCGAATCATGAACCCCATATCGTGTATCAAATCGTATCGTGAGATATGCATATCATACCATCCCTAATATCAATTACGTATATTATTAATAGACCAATTATGACAATAGAAGAATCACAGATCCACACTCATATATTAGCTTAACTCCAACTATATATACTTGTATTATTAATACTGGCAATATTACATTTAAGACAAAACTTCTCTTCTCACAGTGTGCTCGGCGAATGGCACTGGGTTCCAGTGTAGATGTGAGGAGCAGTTTGCTTGGCCATACAGCAGCTGTGTCACATATGGAGCCTGTGATCACATAACCAGTGGCATCTGCAAATGTATCAATGCCATTCCAGCTGAGGGCCAGTACTGCCAGCCAATATCAGGTAATCATTTCATACTCTTACATGACTTCCAATCTTGACTTCTCATTGAATTCAGAGGCATGCATTTTTTTTGTTTGTTTTAAATCAATACATACATTTCTAGGTTAGATCCCAGACTAAAAATGTTAAAGGACCCCATGCTCTACTGTGATAAAACTCTCAGCATTAAATCCCAGATAGTTGTTTTGTTAGGCCCCGCCCCTTTCACATGAGCATTTGTGATCAAAAAACAGACAATATCCCATGTGTTTCAATGAGACCTATGCGTTGACGGATGAAAGGGATTGACGGAGTGCAGAAAATATTGCAACGCAGGTAAACGTCATCCGCTAAAAGACTTCATCCACAAAATGAAATGTGTACGCTGCTGCAGAAAGTTACGAGACACGGCAACAACAACGCAACCTAGGTGTTTCAACGCATAATTGTCGTGAATTTGAAAATGTCCCATGTGAGCACCATCTTATGACCAGCAGAAGAAGACTGTGGTTGTCCCAAACCCAGATTAAAAAAGTGTAGCCTACCTCCAGCACCTGACTAAAGTTTGAGCAAAGTTTAAGTCTTTCTACAAACCAAAAAGATTGACAAGCACGTTGTGTTTTTCCCCCACAGCACTGCTAGCTCCGGTTGAGTATGAAGTGGAACTGGAGCTGAATGTGATCGATTTTGAGACAGTGGGCGTCCTCAAGAGCCTACTGGGCAACAACAGCTTTTCTCTGGCTCTGGGCCCCAAAGTGAATGTCACAGACATCGAAGTCACCACAGGTAAGAGTGCAGTTTCTACTGAATGGGTTTAAGTAATAATCTGCAAGGAAATGTCCCATACTCTCTATCAGCACAGTTTGTGAAAGCTTTTACATTTGCTGCTGTAAACAACTGCTGTCTGGTAGGTCTTTCCCTGGAAAAAAAATCCTCTGGCACACAGGAAGTGAGGTGTTTTATACTTCCAGCAACAGCAGCAGCAGTTTGTTTGGAATAAATAGAAGAAGAACTAGGTAGTAGGCATTAGTAGTGACAGTCACCATGGCTCAACAGACAAAGAAAAGAAACTCAAACTTCACCAACAGAAAACACAAGGAAAAACACATCACAGTACTGGCCAGACTGACTGACAAGTGATCTCTGAGGAAGTACAGCGCACAACAGCAATGAATACAAAAAGAGCTTGAGGATTACCACTTAAGAGAATATCACTAGGGATTTGCATATCACTCCAGTATTTTATCATTACATTTTTGTAAATTACTAATACATTTTTTTCAACAGCTTTCACAAGCTCTAGGGTCATGATATTCAGCACATAAAGGACCAAGCAAACTATCGTTTGAAAAAAAAAAAAAAAAGTGAAAACTGGTCTAGCAGTTGTTAAGTGCTTAGCTGAGACCAAAACTAAGTCATGTACGTTGTTGTTTTTTTGACAGTAATGGATACAGACAACATGGCTAATCTTTCAGCAACACCACTTGACAAAGGGTTTGGAGTACAAAGATGCTCCAAGTTATTTGTTTAGTCTAGATATCATCATGACTACTGAGTGACGGACAAGACAAGTTTGGGCACAGAAAACAACAAAACCTAATGAAAATGTCATTTATTAGCCTATAGTGCAATTTAAATGTAAAGATTATTGCCAATAAGTTTAATAAGTTTAAATGTTTGTGAGTGTCAGATAATGTGTGCTTGAGTAGTTGCGTGGGTAAAGTTTCTAACTTTTAATAACTGATTTTGCATAATAGAGAGGCTTGGCAGTTGCTCACAAATCGCCTAGCAACCACAGCTGCCTGTCCATATAACGGCTAAATGTACAAAAACCGGGCGAGAAAAAGATGGACACCTGAAAAGGTTGTTTTGGTATGTGATATAACTCGTACTCAACAGAGTAACGGTATAGGTAAAATTGAATACTTGTTTCCAAATTCAGGTATGGTTAATACAGGAAGTTGTCTCGCATTTAGCCAAAACGCTAGTTGTAGCTTGAGAAGTGTCAGTTTAACGGCTTTGACAGCTAACGTTAGCTAACTAGCGTTAGCCAGCAAGCTAGTTTAGCAAAACAACCAGTGTTAATCATAACATGCAACTAGCCACTACTAACTAACTCTAGCTTCTACTAAATGTGCAAATTAACGCTAGATGTGTCTACAGCAAGACAGTAATGGTTAGCTAACTAACCAGATAGCTACTATGGTCACCTAGCTAGCCTAGCTAAAAAGCTGACAGTCCGTCATTATCTCAACACAAAATCAATTAACGTAGAGGTATAGTATCAGTTTGTTTGAATAGGTTACATGGCCAATTTTATGTATTACTTTATTCAGTGCTAAATGCTTAATGTTTTATTTGAAGTTTGTATATATTTCTTGTAACTCCTTAAGGCTTTCATGATTAAGATGAAATGTGTCATTTTTATGTATTTTTTGTATTTTTTTAGTTTGTGGTAGTCCATTAGGCATGATTTCATAATTCGAGCAAGCAAATTAACATGTGCCACTTAGTTCATTTTACTAGATTCCAATGATTTATTTAGTTTCATTAGCTCGATATTTTGTTGAATAAAATATATTTAGTTGATTCAGACATTGCAGACGTGCAGTTCAGCAAGGACCTATAAAATCCTACGGTCGATACTTGCCCTTCTGGCAAGCAAAAATCAAAAAGTCATAAGGGGTGGCTAGACACCAGCAATATGTTCCTCATTTGACCTCCAGCAATTCAATTCCTAACCCTAAAATGTTATTGATAGTTCTAGGCCTGTGTAAAAAATATCAACATAGGCTAACATATTTACTTTTTTTTTTTTTTTTTTGCTATAATGCGTTTTTCTTGTTCAGTGTGCTACCCAAATGGTACCAGATTCCAGTGCAAATGTGAGGAGCAGTTTGCTTGGTCGTCTGACAACTGTATCAAATACGGAGCCTGTGATGAGATCATTAATGGGACATGTGGGTGTATCAACGGCATTCCATCAGATGGGCAGTACTGCCAGCCAAAGTCAGGTGATGGAGGCTTTTATAATGCTTACTATATGCTTATACAAGGCTTAGTATTAATGGTGTTTACATAATTTAACTTTTTAACATCATCTTGTTTTCAGTCTGTGTGAGGCACTACATCTCCAATGTGGAGAATGTTTTGTAATGAATGTCTTTTCTTACTCTATATTATCCACCATAGAACTTTTCTCACCGTATGAATACATAACTAAGGTTGAAATCAGTGCCAGTGATTTTACAGTGATAGAGCGACTGAGGGACATTGTAGACAACACCAGTTTTCCCATAAGACTCAGTGACACAGTAAACATCACAGAAATTGATATAGTCTTTACAGGTAAAAGTATGATACTTTTGTGTGTAATCTGTGTCAAATTATTGGAAAAACAAACAATAAGAAACATCTGAAATTAATGGATGTAATAAAATTGCAACTTGTATCACAGAGCAACTGAGGGGCATTGTGGACAATACTAGACTTCCATGAAACTTAATAACATGTTCACTGAAATTGACTCCATAATCCAAGGAAATTAATTTGTACTATAGGACCCCATTTCTGCTAAATTATTCATAGATATTGTATGAGGTAACCAAAAAGGAAAGATTTTTGTAATAATATCCCCTTCTTTTCCTACAGTCCCTCCAGTTCTTTATGAATACCTGATTTACATTGAGGTGAACACTACAGACTCCACAATTACACATCAGCTGAGAAACACCCTGAGAAATACAATTTTCCCAGTCCAAATCAACACACAAGTAAACATCTCTGATGTTGACATTACTACGGGTGAGAACAAATGTTTTGCAGCCCTCCAAAGTTACAATTTGTTGTAATTATTTCTTCAAGTATGCATGCTTTTACATTGTAACAGTTAAAATGTGGTGTTTTCTTAATAGTTTGCAGCCAAAATGGCACTGGGGTCCAGTGCCGATGTGAGGAGGACCATCTTTGGCCTTGTGACAAGTGTACCACCTATGGGAAATGTGATGGCGATACAAATGACACATGTGGGTGCATCAAAGCCATTCCCACAGATGGACGGTACTGTCAGTCAGTACACCATCAAAGTAAGTTCCAAGTTCAACTCAGAAAGCTCTACTGATATTATTGCTGCTATTTTGTGTACCTTCTTAATGCTAGTCTTTCATGCTTTTATTCATACATTTCTATTTAACACGTTCTAGTCTTGAAACTGTCGATTCTGCATGTTGACCGTCCATTTCTATTTCACTTTGCTATATCCTATTACTATGGCCCAATTTCCCCCCAGAGGTCACTGAAGTTTCTTCTCATCTTAAGAATTCTTATTCTGAAAAAAGTGACTATAAATTTTAAATTGACAGATTTTTTCAAAATAATTTTACCTTTCTTCCAACAGACTTTACAGCTTGTCCCCTTACAACACCTTCTGCACCACCATCCACAAGTAAGACTGAGAAGAAAGAATTTAATCAGTAAAGAACCTACATGAACGAGAATCTTGTTTTGCTGTGATGCTTTTGATTTGTCTCTCTCCAGCTCCGCCACTTCATGAATACCTGGTTTCTATTGAGCTGAACGCCACAGATGTTACAGTAATAGATCAACTGAGGACCGTTCTGAGAAACACCAGTTTCCCCATCAGCATCAACAATACCATACAAATCTCTGATGTCAACATTTCTACTGGTAGGAATGATGTGTTGTAGGGATGTATACACATGCTTGGACATTTATTCAATTCTTTGTATCATGAACAATGTTTTATTTCTTTATATTTTGAATATGTTCATACAAAACATCGTGTATTATATGTGTTATATTACAATCAATACTTTTTTGTCCACAGTTTGCTATCAAAGCAGCTCAGAGTTTTCCACAGTTAGGCACTGTGTAAATTGGATCTGAAATATTTGTCACTGCATGTACATTAAATACTTCATTTAATACCTCAAATAATACTTGGCATATTTCTTCATAAAAGAGAGCCATAATATGTGTATTTTTCCCAGTTTGCTCTCCAAGCAGTGCTGGTTTCCAGTGCAGATGTGAGGACCAGTATCATTGGTCATGTAACCAGTGTTTCCTGTATGGATCTTGTGACAACATCACTGATGACACGTGTGGATGCATCAATGCCATTCCTCCTGATGGACAGTATTGCCAGTCTGTTGATCAACACAGTAAGCAGTTTTGAACTAATTATGTGGCCTATAAGCAGACAGTGGTTGTCATCTTAGAAGAGTCAGTGGCTACATTTGTTCTTATTTACCATCCACTGCTCTCTCTCTTCCTCCCAACAGACTTTACAGCTTGTCCTCTTACAACACCCTCTCCACCACCAACAAGTAAGACTGAGAGGACAGTATTTAATCAGTGAAGAGCATTAAATGATGACCCCGGTACAGATGATACAAGTAGAGTGTATGTTATGTTTCTTTTGATTTGTTCTCTCTCCAGCTCCTCCAGTTCTTCATGAATACCTGGTTTCTATTGAGCTGAACACCACAGATGTTACAGTAATAAATCTACTGAGGGCCGTTCTGAGAAACACCAGTTTCCCCATCAGCATCAACAATACCATACAAATCTCTGACGTCAACATTTCTACAGGTGAGAGTAATACTATAGTTTTTATTCTTTTAGCTTTTTCAACAATTTTAAATTAGACTGTAACCAATAAAAGTATAATGCATTTTGAAATAATCACAGATTTACATTTCGGCATTCAAGTCTTATTTCCAAAGTGGTCCTTGACTGTAACAACAGTAGTAGTTCAAATCCTCTGTGGGAAATATTTTTAAGCAAACTGAATTACTTAATGATTCCCTAAATCATCATCAATGGATCTCAATTATCACAATTTGCCTGTTTTCAAACTTTGAAAGATGCTGAAGTACAGGGGGTCAAAGTTTTTTAAAATTTGGGCACTGTGTAATTTGGATATGAAAGGTTTTCTATTGCAGATACATCAGATGGTTTCTTAACACATTGGCTGACATATTCGAGAGTCATAATATCTATATTTGTCTCCAGTTTGCACTCCAAGCAGTGCTGGTTTCCAGTGCAGATGTGAGGACCAGTATCGTTGGTCATGTGACCAGTGTTTCCTGTATGGATCCTGTGACAACATCACTGATGACACGTGTGGCTGCATCAATGCCATTCCTCCTGATGGACAGTATTGCCAGTCTGTTAATCAACACAGTAAGCAGTTTTGAACTAATTATGTGGCCTATAAGAAGACAGTGGTCGTCATCTTTGAAGAGTCAGTGGCTACATTTGTTCTTATTTACCATCCACTGCTCTTTCTCTTCCTCCCAACAGACTTTACAGCTTGTTCTCTTACAACACCCTCTCCACCACCACCACCAAGTAAGACTGAGAGGACAGAATTTAATCAGTGAAGAGCATTAAATGATAACCACAGGACAGATTTGAAGTGATACAGCTAGAGTTTATTTTTTCCCATCTTCCCTTTGATTTCTCTCTCTCCAGCTTCTCCAGTTGTTTATGAATACCTGATTTCTATTGAGCTGAACACCACAGATGTTACAGTAATAGATCAACTGAGGACCGTTCTGAGAAACACCAGTTTCCCCATCAGCAACAACAATGCCATACAAATCTCTGACGTCAACATTTCTACAAGTAGGAATTATAGCTTTGTCCATTTTTGGTTTAACTGTCAATAATTTTTCAGATGAAATGTACAATGCATCATAAAATCCTCAGGTGTGATATATTTGAAGTTACAGTTGTATTCATTTTTGGTCCTTGTTTGTAAAAACATTTATAATTCATATCATCTGCTTTCAATTTATTTATGTAAGTTCTGTTCATATTATTAAACTCATGTTTAATGCATCTTGATTATCAATGAATCCATTTGTTTTCAACTTCAAAAAATTGCAAAACACATGCTTTACGTTTTTCAAGGCTGGGCACCATGTATAATTTTCAGCTGAAATGTTTTTCATTGTATATAAACAAAATGCTTGCCTTCAAAAGTTGTTCTTATATTTCCTTATGAATGAGGCTCATATTGTCTGTATTTGTCCCCAGTTTGCACTCCAAGCAGTGCTGGTTTCCAGTGCAGATGTGAGGACCAGTATCGTTGGTCATGTGACCAGTGTTTCCTGTATGGATCCTGTGACAACATCACTGATGACACGTGTGGGTGCATCACTGCCATTCCTCCTGATGGACAGTATTGCCAGTCTGTTGATCAACACAGTAAGCAGTTTTGAATTAATTATGTGGCCTATAAGAAGACAGTTGTAGTCATCTTTGAAGAGTCAGTGTCTACATTTGTTCTTATTTACCATCCACTGCTCTCTCTCTTCCTCCCAACAGACTTTACAGCTTGTCCTCTAACAACACCCTCTCCACCACCACCAACAAGTAAGACTGAGAGGACAGTATTTAATCAGTGAAGAGCATTAAGTGATGACCACGGTACAGATTTGAAGTGATACAGTGGTATTTTATTTTTTCCCATCTTCCCTTTGATTTCTCTCTCTCCAGCTCCTCCAGTTCTTCATGAATACCTGGTTTCTATTGAGCTGAACACCACAGATATTACAGTAATAGATCGACTGAGGACCGTTCTGAGAAACACCAGTTTCCCCATCAGCATCAACAATACCATACAAATCTCTGACGTCAACATTTCTACGGGTGAGAATAATAACTTATTTTGCTTCTTTTCACAGTTTTGGCAATTTTAAATTCTACTGTACCCAACCAAAGTATAATGGTTTTTAAAATAATCACAAATTACACGTTTACATTTCAGCATTCAAGTCGTATTTCCAAAGCTGTTGTTAATTGTAAAAACAGCAATGAATCAAACTGAATTACTTCATAAATTGCTAAATCATCATCAGTGGGTCTTAGTTGTCAAAAATCCCCTGCTTTTCAAACTTGGAAAGATGCTGAATTACATGTTCAAAGTTTTTCAAAGTTGGGCACTGTATAATTATATTTTAGAATTTGGATGTGAACTATTTTTCAATGCATATATTATATGTCAACTGCTCTCTCAAAACAAATTGGGCATATTTCTTCATAGAAGACACTCATAATATGTGTATTTGTCCCAGTTTGCTATCCAAGCAGTGCTGGTTTCCAGTGCAGATGTGAGGACCAGTATCGTTGGTCATGTGACCAGTGTTTCCTGTATGGATCCTGTGACAACATCACTGATGACACATGTGGATGCATCAATGCCTTTCCACCTGATGGACAGTATTGCCAGTCTGTTGATCAACACAGTAAGCAGTTTTGAACTCATTATGTGGCCTGTAAGCAGACAGTGGTCGTCATCTTAGAAGAGTCAGTGTCTACATTTGTTCTTATTTACCATCCACTGCTCTCTCTCTTCCTCCCAACAGACTTTACAGTTTGTCCTCTAACAACACCCTCTCCACCACCACCAACAAGTAAGACTGAGAGGACAGAATTTAATCAATGAAGAGAATTAAATGATAACCACAGGACAGATTTGAAGTGATACAGCTAGAGTTACATTTTCTCTCCTTTACCTTTGATTTGTCTCTCCAGCTCCTCCAGTTGTTTATGAATACCTGATTTCTATTGAGCTGAACACCACAGATGTTGCAGTAATAGATCAACTGAGGGCCGTTCTGAGAAACAGCAGTTTCCCCATCAGCATCAACAATACCATACAAATCTCTGATGTCAACATTTCTACAGGTAAGAACAGTAACATATACACAAAATTAATTATTGTACATTATGAACTTTTTTTCAACATATTTCAACTATTTGGCAATTTTTGTGTTTGTGTTTCCATTCCTCCTATCCTCTAGTTTGTAACCAAAATGGCACAACATCCCAGTGCAGATGTGAGGAGCAGTATAGTTGGCCTTGTGATTTCTGTGCCACTTTTGGCAAATGTGATGACACCATTGATAGTACATGTGGATGCATCAATGCCATTCCTCCAGATCGACAATTTTGCCAGCCATTCTCTAGTAAGAGCTGAAACCTTAATTTGAATTACTTTATTGCCCCAGCTGCATTTGAGATTGAGGTTCAAATATGTTTTCGGATATTAATCTAATCTCTCTCTTGTTTTAAAACAGGTCTTTTGATTTGCCCATCAACAACTCCCCAAACTGGTACGAAATGTCATTATGTTTTCAGGGGTTGTATATAGCTGTATAGTATTATTATACAGTGGACTCACCAGTGTGAGCTCAAAACCAGTCTGCTAAACTATACCAGTTTATTATGGTTCTTACAAGTGTCTCAACTCCGCCAAGTGCGAGCACAACTCGATCAAAATAACGCTGATGATGGCTTATTGCTGAAACGCGTCCGTCGTTTGTGCTCTATAGCTGCCCATTCAATTATATGACAAAAGGACATTATGAGTGCTGGCTTTTCTTTCTTCATTCTCTTACAAGTGTCTCCCCTGTCAAACCAACAATAAACCTAAAACAATAACCTGAAAACACCATTATTTTCAAAAATTGCAGAGGGCTACCATACACAAAGTATTTGTTATGGACTACACTAGGGATGCACCGATACCGATACTGGTATCGGTATCGGTGCTGATACCAGGCTAAAATGGAATATCGGTATTGGAGATTTTACCCAAGACTAAATGTGATACCGAAAGCCATGAGTAACATGTAAGAAATAAAAGCAAACTGTCTTGATTTTATGCATTTGTGGCACATAGAAGCCTGTATTTCTCAAACAGTGGGAAAAACAAGGATTTTATCTCAATAATTTTGTCCATTGACCCCAAACTACGGAAGTAAGCCTGTACTGTTCAGTAAAAGTAATGGATCGGATCGGTACTCAGTATCGGTCGATACTTAAACTTTCATACTCGTAATCGGTATCGGCATTGAAAAAGTGGCATCGGTGCATCCCTAGACTACACTGAATTCCTGAATACTACACAATAGGGTTTTTTCAACAGTAACTCCACAACTGTGCCCCCTGTTGAAACGCTGTTGCCCCACTACTGGCTTTTTCCTTATTTGATCAATTGGACTTGAGAAATGTTTTTCCTCTCAAGCTGATTCATTGAGGTTCTGATATGTGGCCTGACAGTATAAGACAGTAATACGAGTTGTGCAATTTTTCTTGGTGTCATGTTCCAGTACACACCAACTAGTGTTTTTGATACTGACTTTATAATCACCTCTTCTTTTTAAATCACAGACACCACGACTATTGCAATAACAGTGCAGAACACCACAGCAGTCCTAACAACACCCCCTACTGTAGTAACCAGTAAGTATCAACAATATCTGAATCTGTGCTTCATGTTGATTTGAATTGGAATGTATATTATTATATTTCAAGTAAATTACAGTATTTTTTTGTAAATCTTTCATTTGCAGACTCAACAGCTGCTCCTGTAACACAAGAAAATATTACAACTATCCCAACAACTATAGTAACCAGTAAGTGTCCAGTGAAACTGTCTGAAGGAGATGGAGTTGATGGAGTTTGAATTGCAGTGTAACAAATAAAATATCAGCCGTGCTCCTCTGTTATTGTACTCATCACTCTGGAAGGATTTTAGCCAATGCCAAATTACAGAAGGAGGTGTGTAGTATGATCAGAAGTTCCCTGATGCAAACTGCACTGCGTGCTGAGCCTGTTAATTGCCTCCTATACCAACAGCACTCAAAAATTAAGCACAGCATCCAAAAACGGCATATGAAAGGCATAGGTTGATTGCATTATAAATATACAGTACTGGCACTGTAAAAAAAAATGTGTAAAAATGTACAGTACAAAATCTTGACTTGCATTATTTGACTTTTCATTGAATCAAATTACAAATAATTGTAATATCTTTCTAGACTCAACACCTATCGCAACAACAGATCAGAACACTACAACTGTCCAAACACCAACAACAACTACAGTAACCAGTAGGTGTCAAGAAACATGAAATGTTATTTATTCATTAATAACATGGCCTGTAAGAATATTGAGTTTTAAATGGTTGGAGGGCACCAATTAAATTTGTTTCTTACCATGGTACCATCTTCCCTTTGATTTGTCTCTCTCTCCAGCTCCTCCAGTTGTTTATGAATACCTGATTTCTATTGAGCTGAACACCACAGATGTTACAGTAATAGATCATCTGAGGACCATTCTGAGAAACACCAGTTTCCCCATCAGCATCAACAATACCATACAAATCTCTGATGTCAACATTTCTACAAGTAGGAATTATAGCTTTGTCCATTTTTGGTTTAACTGTCAATAATTTTTCAGATGAAATGTACAATGCATCATAAAATCCTCAGGTGTGATATATTTGAAGTTACAGTCGTATTTCATTTTTGGTCCTTGTTTGTAAAAACATTTATAACTCATATCATCTGCTTTCAATTTGTTTATGTTAGTTCTGTTCATATTATTAAACTCATGTTTAATGCATCTTGATTATCAATGAATCCATTTGTTTTCAACTTCAAAAAATTGCAAAACATGCTTTACGTTTTTCAAGGCTGGGCACCATGTATAATTTTCAGCTGAAATGTTTTTCATTGTCTATAAACAAAATGCTTGCCTTCAAAAGTTGTTCTTATATTTCCTTATAAATGAGGCTCATATTGTCTGAATTTGTCCCCAGTTTGCACTCCAAGCAGTGCTGGTTTCCAGTGCAGATGTGAGGACCAGTATCGTTGGTCATGTGACCAGTGTTTCCTGTATGGATCCTGTGACAACATCACTGATGACACGTGTGGATGCATCAATGCCTTTCCTCCTGATGGACAGTATTGCCAGTCTGTTGATCAACACAGTAAGCAGTTTTGAACTAATTATTTAGCCTATAAGAAGACAGTGATAGTCATCTTAGAAGAGTCAGTGTCTACATTTGTTCTTATTTACCATCCACTGCTCTCTCTCTTCCTCCCAACAGACTTTACAGCTTGTCCTCTTACAACACCCTCTCCACCACCACCACCAAGTAAGACTGAGAGGACAGTATTTAATCAATGAATAGAAGTAAATGATAACCATGGTACAGATTTGAAGTGATATAGCTAGAGTTTATTTTTTCCCATCTTCCCTTTGATGTCTCTCTCTCCAGCTCCTCCAGTTGTTTATGAATACCTGATTTCTATTGAGCTGAACACCACAGATGTTACAGTAATAGATCGACTGAGGACCATTCTGAGAAACACCAGTTTCCCCATCAGCATCAACAATGCCATACAAATCTCTGATGTCAACATTTCTACTGGTAAGAACAGTAACATATACAAAAAATTCATTATCATACATTATGAACTTTTTTCAAATGTTTTCATTCCTCCTATCCTCTAGTTTGTAACCAAAATGGCACAACATCCCAGTGCAGATGTGAGGAGCAGTATAGTTGGCCTTGTGATTTGTGCACCACTTTTGGCAAATGTGATGACACCATTGATAGTACATGTGGATGCATCAATGCCATTCCTCCAGATCGACAATTTTGCCAGCCATTTTCTAGTAAGAGCTGAAACCTTCATTTGAATTACTTTATTGCCCCAGCTGCATTTGAGATAGGTTCATGTATGTTTTCATAAATTAATCTAACCTCTCTTGTTTTAAAACAGGTCTTTTGATTTGCCCATCAACAACTCCCCAAACTGGTACGAAATGTCATTATATTTTCAGGGGTTGTATATATCTGTGTAGTATTATTATACAGTGGACTCACCTTAAAATGGCTGTGTGAGCTCAAAACCAGTCTGCTAAACTACACCAGTTTATTATGGTTCTTATAAGTGTCTCCCCTGTCAAACCAACAGTAAACCTATAACAATAACCTGAAAACACCATTGTTTTAAAAAATTTAACAACATACATTAGCGGCACAATTCTCCAAGTGAAGTATTTATTATGGACTACACTGAATTCCTGAATACTACACAATAGGGTTTTTTCAACAGTAATTCCACAACTGTGCCCCCTGTTGAAATGCTGTTGCCCCACTACTGGCTTTTTCCTTATTTGATCAATTGGACTTGAGAAATGTTTTTCCTCTCAAGCTGATTCATTGAGGTTCTGATATGTGGCCTGACAGTATAAGACAGTAATACGAGTTGTGCAATTTTTCTTGGTGTCATGTTCCAGCACACACCAACTAGTTTTTTTGATACTGACTTTATAATCACCTCTTCTTTATAAGTCACAGACACCACAACTATTGCAGTAACAGTGCAGAACACTACAGCAGTCCTAACAACACCCCCTACTGTAGTAACCAGTAAGTGTCAACAACAACATCTGAATCTGTGCTTCTTGTCAGTTTGAATTGTAATGTACTTTGTAATATATTTCAAGTAAATTACAGTAATTGTAATTTTTTTTTTTAATTTTTAATTTGCAGACTCAACAACTGCTCCTACAACACAAGAAAACATTACAACTATCCCAACAACTTTAGTAACCAGTAAGTGTCCAGTTAAGCTATTTTATTTACTTTATACATACATAGGATAAACCAGAGAACTGAAGAGACTTTCAGGCACTGTCTTAAACACCATTTTGATGGAGTTTGAATTGCAGTGTAACAAAAAATATCAGCCGTGCTCCTCTGATATTGTACTCATCACTTTGGAAGGATTTTAGCCAGTGCCAAATTACAGAAGGAGGCGTGTGGTATGATCAGAAGTTCCCTGATGCAAACTGCACTGCGTGCTGAGCCCGTTAATACCTCTCAAAAAATTGCCACTCCAAAATTAACCATAGCATCCACGAACAGCATATGAAAGGCATAGTTTGATTGCAATATAAATATACAGTACTTGCACCGTAAAAAGAAATTGTAACAATGTACAGTACAAAATCTTGACTTGAATTATTTGACTTTTCTTTGAATCAAATTACAAATAATTGTAATATCTTTCTAGACTCAACACCTATCACAACAACAGATCAGAACACTACAACTGTCCAAACACCAGCAACAACTACAGTAACCAGTAGGTGTCAAGAAACATGAAATGTTATTTATTCATTAATATAATGGCTTGGAAGAATATTGAGTTTTAAATGGTTGGAGGACATCAATTAAATTTGTTTCTTACCATGGTACCATCTTGTGTTTGACTTCTCTCTCTCTCCAGCTCCTCCAGTTGTTTATGAATACCTGATTTCTATTGAGCTGAACACCACAGATGTTACAGTAATAGATCATCTGAGGACCATTCTGAGAAACACTAGTTTCCCCATCAGCATCAACAATACCATACAAATCTCTGATGTCAACATTTCTACAGGTAGGAATTATAGCTTTGTCCATACTGGTTTCACTGTATCAATAATCTTTCAGATATATGAAATGTACAATGCATCATAAAATCATCAGGTATGATATATTTGAAGTTGCAGTCTTGTTTCCATTTTGGACCTTGAGTGTAAAAATGTGTATAAGTTGTATCATCTGCTTTCAATTTGTTTATGCAAAGTTAGTTATGTTCATGTTCTTGTTATTGAAATCAGTCAAAGGATCTCAAATCATCAATTAATACACTTGTTTTGAACTTTAAAAGATTCCAAAATGCATACTTAAAGAGTAACTAAACCCCACCCAAATCTGTGGTTAAAGTTTTTTAAGCCAAGGCACCATATGTTATTTTGAGCTGGGTTGTTTTTCACTGTATAGAAATAAATAACTTCCCTACTTAGGAATTTGTTATATGTGCTCATCAATTAGATTAATATTGCCTATATTTGTCCCCAGTTTGCTATCCAAGCAGTGCTGGTTTCCAGTGCAGATGTGAGGACCAGTATCGTTGGTCATGTGACCAGTGTTTCCTGTATGGATCCTGTGACAACATCACTGATGACACATGTGGATGCATCAATGCCATTCCTGCTGATGGACAGTATTGCCAGTCTGTTGATCAACACAGTAAGCAGTTTTGAATTAATTATGTGGCCTATAAGAAGACAGTGGTCGTCATCTTAGAAGAGTCAGTGTCTTCATTTGTTCTTATTTACCATCCACTGCTCTCTCTCTTCCTCCCAACAGACTTTACAGCTTGTCCTCTAACAACACCTTCTCTACCACCACCAACAAGTAAGACTGAGAGGACAGTATTTAATCAGTGAAGAGCATTAAATGATAACCACAGGACAGATTTGAAGTGATACAGCTAGAGTTACATTTTCCCTCCTTTACCTTTGGTTTGTCTCTCTCTCCAGCTCCTCCAGTTGTTTATGAATACCTGATTTCTATTGAGCTGAACACCACAGATGTTACAGTAATAGATCGACTGAGGACCATTCTGAGAAACACCAGTTTCCCCATCAGCATCAACAATGCCATACAAATCTCTGATGTCAACATTTCTACTGGTAAGAACAGTAACATATACACAAATTTCATTATTGTACATTATGAACTTTTTTCAACATATTTCAACTATTTGGCAATTTTTGTGTTTGTCTTTTCATTCTTCCTATCCTCTAGTTTGTAACCAAAATGGCACAACATCCCAGTGCAGATGTGAGGAGCAGTATAGTTGGCCTTGTGATTTCTGTGCCACTTTTGGCAAATGTGATGACACCATTGATAGTACATGTGGATGCATCAATGCCATTCCTCCAGATGGACAATTTTGCCAGCCATTTTCTAGTAAGAGCTGAAACCTTAATTTGAATTACTTTATTGCCCCAGCTGCATTTGAGATTGAGGTTCAAATATGTTTTCAGATATTAATCTAATCTCGCTCTTGTTTTAAAACAGGTCTTTTGATTTGCCCATCAACAACTCCCCAAACTGGTACGAAATGTCATTATATTTTCAGGGGTTGTATATATCTGTATAGTATTATTATACAGTGGACTCACCAGTGTGAGCTCAAAACCAGTCTGCTAAGCTACACCAGTTTATTATGGTTCTTACAAGTGTCTCCTCTGTCAAACCAACAATAAACCTAAAACAATAACCTGAAAACACCATCGTTTTCAAAAATTGCAGAGGGCTACCATACACAAAGTATTTATTATGAACTACACTGTATTCCTGAATACTACACAATAGGGTTTTTTCAACAGTAATTCCACAACTGTGCCCCCTGTTGAAATGCTGTTGCTCCACTACTGGCTTTTTCCTTATTTGATCAATTGGACTTGAGAAATGTTTTTCCTCTCAAGCTGATTCATTGAGGTTCTGATATGTGGCCTGACAGTATAAGACAGTAATACGAGTTGTGCAATTTTTCTTGGTGTCATGTTCCAGTACACACCAACTAGTGTTTTTGATACTGACTTTATAATCACCTCTTCTTTATAAGTCACAGACACCACAACTATTGCAATAACAGGGCAGAACACTACAGCAGTCCTAACAACACCCCCTACTGTAGTAACCAGTAAGTGTCAACAATAACATCTGAATCTGTGCTTCATGTCAATTTGAATTGTAATGTACTTTGTAATATATTTCAAGTAAATTACAGTAATTGTAATTTTTTTTTATTTATTTTAATTTGCAGACTCAACAACTGCTCCTACAACACAAGAAAACATTACAACTATCCCAACAACTTTAGTAACCAGTAAGTGTCCAGTTAAGCTATTTTATTTACTTTATACATACATAGGATAAACCAGAGAACTGAAGAGACTTTCAGGCACTGTCTTAAACACCATTTTGATGGAGTTTGAATTGCAGTGTAACAAAAAATATCAGCCGTGCTCCTCTGATATTTTACTCATCACTTTGGAAGGATTTTAGCCAGTGCCAAATTACAGAAGGAGGCGTGTGGTATGATCAGAAGTTCCCTGATGCAAACTGCACTGCGTGCTAAGCCTGTTAATTCCTCTCAAAAAATTGCCACTCCAAAATTAACCATAGCATCCACGAACAGCATATGAAAGGCATAGTTTGATTGCAATATAAATATACAGTACTTGCACTGTAAAAAAAATAGTAAAAATATACAGTACAAAATCTTGACTTGCATTATTTGACTTTTCTTTGAATCAAATTACAAATAATTGTAATATCTTTCTAGACTCAACACCTATCACAACAACAGATCAGAACACTACAACTGTCCAAACACCAGCAACAACTACAGTAACCAGTAGGTGTCAAGAAACATGAAATATTATTTATTCATTAATAACATGGCCTGTAAGAATATTGAGTTTTAAATGGTTGGAGGACATCAATTAAATTTGTTTCTTACCATGGTACTATCTTGTGTTTGACTTCTCTCTCTCTCTAGCTCCTCCAGTTGTTTATGAATACCTGATTTCTATTGAGCTGAACACCACAGATGTTACAGTAATAGATCAACTGAGGACTCTTCTGAGAAACACTAGTTTCCCCATCAGCATCAACAATACCATACAAATCTCTGATGTCAACATTTCTACAGGTAGGAATTATAGCTTTGTCCATACTGGTTTCACTGTATCAATAATCTTTCAGACATATGAAATGTACAATGCATCATAAAATCATCAGGTATGATATATTTGAAGTTGCAGTCTTGTTTCCATTTTGGACCTTGAGTGTAAAAATGTGTATAAGTTGTATCATCTGCTTTCAATTTGTTTATGCAAAGTTAGTTATGTTCATGTTCTTGTTATTGAAATCAGTCAAAGGATCTCAAATCATCAATTAATACACTTGTTTTGAACTTTAAAAGATTCCAAAATGCATACTTAAAGAGTAACTAAACCCCACCCAAATCTGTGGTTAAAGTTTTTTAAGCCAAGGCATCATATGTTATTTTGAGCTGGGATGTTTTTCACTGTATAGAAATAAATTACTTTCCTACTTAGGAATTTGTTATATGTCCTCATCAATTAGATTGAAATTGCCTATATTTGTCCCCAGTTTGCTATCCAAGCAGTGCTGGTTTCCAGTGCAGATGTGAGGACCAGTATCGTTGGTCATGTGACCAGTGTTTCCTGTATGGATCCTGTGACAACTTCACTGATGACACGTGTGGATGCATCAATGCCATTCCTCCTGATGGACAGTATTGCCAGTCTGTTGATCAACACAGTAAGCAGTTTTGAATTAATTATGTGGCCTATAAGAAGACAGTGATAGTCATCTTAGAAGAGTCAGCGTCTTCATTTGTTCTTATTTACCATCCACTGCTCTCTCTCTTCCTCCCAACAGACTTTACAGCTTGTCCTCTAACAACACCCTCTCCACCACCAACAAGTAAGACTGAGAGGACAGAATTTAATCAGTGAAGAGCATTAAATGATAACCACAGGACAGATTTGAAGTGATACAGCTAGAGTTTAATTTTCCCTCCTTTACCTTTGATGTGTCTCTCTCTCCAGCTCCTCCAGTTGTTTATGAATACCTGGTTTCTATTGAGCTGAACACCACAGATGTTACAGTAATAGATCAACTGAGGACTCTTCTGAGAAACACCAGTTTCCCCATCAGCATCAACAATACCATACAAATCTCTGATGTCAACATTTCTACAGGTAGGAATTATAGCTTTGTCCATACTGGTTTCACTGTATCAATAATTTTTCAGATATATGAAATGTACAATGCATCATAAAATCATCAGGTATGATATATTTGAAGTTGCAGTCTTGTTTCCACTTTGGACCTTGAGTGTAAAAATGTGTATAAGTTGTATCATCTGCTTTCAATTTGTTTATGCAAAGTTAGTTATATTCATGTTCTTGTTACTGAAATCAGTCAAAGGATCTCAAATCATCAATTAATACACTTGTTTTGAACTTAAAAATATTCCAAAATGCATACTTAAAGAGTAACTAAACCCCACCCAAATCTGTGGTTAAAGTTTTTTAAGCCAAGGCACCATATGTTATTTTGAGCTGGGATGTTTTTCACTGTATAGAAATAAATTTGTTATATGTCTTCATCAATTAGATTGGTATTGCCTATATTTGTCCCCAGTTTGCTATCCAAGCAGTGCTGGTTTCCAGTGCAGATGTGAGGACCAGTATCGTTGGTCATGTGACCAGTGTTTCCTGTATGGATCCTGTGACAACATCACTGATGACACGTGTGGATGCATCAATGCCATTCCTCCTGATGGACAGTATTGCCAGTCTGTTGATCAACACAGTAAGCAGTTTTGAATTAATTATGTGGCCTATAAGAAGACAGTGGTCGTCATCTTAGAAGAGTCAGTGTCTACATTTGTTCTTATTTACCATCCACTGCTCTCTCTCTTCCTCCCAACAGACTTTACAGTTTGTACTCTAACAACACCCTCTCCACCACCACCAACAAGTAAGACTGAGAGGACAGTATTTAATCAATGAAAAGAATTAAATGATAACCACAGGACAGATTTGAAGTGATACAGCTAGAGTTACATTTTCCCTCCTTTACCTTTGATTTGTCTCTCTCTCCAGCTCCTCCAGTTGTTTATGAATATCTGATTTCTATTGAGCTGAACACCACAGATGTTACAGTAATAGATCAACTGAGGGCCGTTCTGAGAAACACCAGTTTCCCCATCAGCATCAACAATGCCATACAAATCTCTGATGTCAACATTTCTACTGGTAAGAACAGTAACATATACACAAAATTCATTATCATACATTATGAACTTTTTTCAAATGATTTCAGCTATCTCTTTGGCAATTTTTGTGTTTGTGTTTTCATTCTTCCTATCCTCTAGTTTGTAACCAAAATGGCACAACATCCCAGTGCAGATGTGAGGAGCAGTATAGTTGGCCTTGTGATTTCTGCACCACTTTTGGCAAATGTGATGACACCATTGATAGTACATGTGGATGCATCAATGCCATTCCTCCAGATGGACAATTTTGCCAGCCATTCTCTAGTAAGAGCTGAAACCTTCATTTGAATTACTTTATTGCCCCAGCTGCATTTGAGATTGAGGTTCAAATATGTTTTCATAAATTAATCTAATCTCTCTCTTGTTTTAAAACAGGTCTATTGATTTGCCCATCAACAACTCCCCAAACTGGTACGAAATGTCATATTTTCAGGGGTTGTATATATCTGTATAGTATTATTATACAGTGGACTCACCAGTGTGAGCTCAAAACCAGTCTGCTAAGCTACACCAGTTTATTATGGTTCTTACAAGTGTCTCCCCTGTCAAACCAACAATAAACCTTTAACAGTAACCTGAAAACACCATCGTTTTCATAAAGCTTTTAGAGGGCTACCACACAAAACACATTAGGGGCACAATTCTCCAAGTGAAGTATTTATTATGGACTACACTGAATTCCTGAATACTACACAATAGGGTTTTTTCAACAGTAATTCCACAACTGTGCCCCCTGTTGAAATGCTGTTGCCCCACTACTGGCTTTTTCCTTATTTGATCAATTGGACTTGAGAAATGTTTTTCCTCTCAAGCTGATTCATTGAGGTTCTGATATGTGGCCTGACAGTATAAGACAGTGATACGAGTTGTGCAGTTTTTCTCAGTGTCATGTTCCAGCACACACCAAGTTTTTTGATACTGACTTTATAATCACCTCTTTTTAAATCACAGACACCACGACTATTGCAGTAACAGTGCAGAACACCACAGCAGTCCTAACAACACCCCCTACTGTAGTAACCAGTAAGTATCAACAATATCTGAATCTGTGCTTCATGTTGATTTGAATTGGAATGTATGTTATTATATTTCAAGTAAATTACAGTATTTGTTTTGTAAATCTTTCATTTGCAGACTCAACAGCTGCTCCTGTAACACAAGAAAATATTACAACTATCCCAACAACTATAGTAACCAGTAAGTGTCCAGTGAAACTGTCTTAAACCTCATTTTGATGGAGTTTGAATTGCAGTGTAACAAATAAAATATCAGCCGTGCTCCTCTGTTATTGTACTCATCACTCTGGAAGGATTTTAGCCAGTGACAAATTACAGAAGGAGGTGTGTAGTATGATCAGAAGTTCCCTGATGCAAACTGCACTGTGTGCTGAGCCTGTTATTTGCCTCATATACCAACGGCACTCAAAAATTAAGCACAGCATCCAAAAACGGCATATGAAAGGCATAGTTTGATTGCATTATAAATATACAGTACTGGCACTGTAAAAAAAATGTGTAAAAATGTACAGTACAAAATCTTGACTTTCATTATTTGACTTTTCATTGAATCAAATTACAAATATTTGTAATATCTTTCTAGACTCAACACCTATCACAACAACAGATCAGAACACTACAACTGTCCAAACACCAGCAACAACTACAGTAACCAGTAGGTGTCAAGAAACATGAAATGTTATTTATTCATTAATATAATGGCCTGGAAGAATATTGAGTTTTAAATGGTTGGAGGACATCAATTAAATTTGTTTCTTACCATGGTACCATCTTCCCTTTGATTTGTCTCTCTCTCCAGCTCCTCCAGTTGTTTATGAATACCTGATTTCTATTGAGCTGAACACCACAGATGTTACAGTAATAGATCATCTGAGGACCATTCTGAGAAACACCAGTTTCCCCATCAGCATCAACAATACCATACAAATCTCTGATGTCAACATTTCTACAGGTAGGAATTATAGCTTTGTCCATTTTTGGTTTAACTGTCAATAATTTTTCAGATATATGAAATGTACAATGCATCATAAAATCCTCAGGTGTGATATATTTGAAGTTACAGTCGTATTTCATTTTTGGTCCTTGTTTGTAAAAACATTTATAACTCATATCATCTGCTTTCAATTTGTTTATGTTAGTTCTGTTCATATTATTAAACTCATGTTTAATGCATCTTGATTATCAATGAATCCATTTGTTTTCAACTTCAAAAAATTGCAAAATACATGCTTAACGTTTTTCAAGGCTGGGCACCATGTATAATTTTCAGCTGAAATGTTTTTCATTGTATATAGACAAAATGCTTGCCTTCGAAAGTTGTTTTTATATTTCCTTATAAATGAGGCTCATATTGTCTGTATTTGTCCCCAGTTTGCACTCCAAGCAGTGCTGGTTTCCAGTGCAGATGTGAGGACCAGTATCGTTGGTCATGTGACCAGTGTTTCCTGTATGGATCCTGTGACAACATCACTGATGACACGTGTGGGTGCATCACTGCCATTCCTCCTGATGGACAGTATTGCCAGTCTGTTGATCAACACAGTAAGCAGTTTTGAACTAATTATTTAGCCTATAAGAAGACAGTGGTCGTCATCTTTGAAGAGTCAGTGCCTACATTTGTTCTTATTTACCATCCACTGCTCTCTCTCTTCCTCCCAACAGACTTTACAGCTTGTCCTCTTACAACACCCTCTCCACCACCACCAACAAGTAAGACTGAGAGGACAGTATTTAATCAATGAATAGAAGTAAATGATAACCATGGTAAAGATTTGAAGTGATATAGCTAGAGTTTATTTTTTCCCATCTTCCCTTTGATTTCTCTCTCTCCAGCTCCTCCAGTTGTTTATGAATATCTGATTTCTATTGAGCTGAACACCACAGATGTTACAGTAATAGATCGACTGAGGACCGCTCTGAGAAACACCAGTTTCCCCATCAGCATCAACAATGCCATACAAATCTCTGATGTCAACATTTCTACTGGTAAGAACAGTAACATATACACAAAATTCATTATCATACATTATGAACTTTTTTCAAATGATTTCAGCTATCTCTTTGGTAATTTTTGTGTTTGTGTTTTCATTCTTCCTATCCTCTAGTTTGTAACCAAAATGGCACAACATCCCAGTGCAGATGTGAGGAGCAGTATAGTTGGCCTTGTGATTTGTGCACCACTTTTGGCAAATGTGATGACACCATTGATAGTACATGTGGATGCATCAATGCCATTCCTCCAGATGGACAATTTTGCCAGCCATTTTCTAGTAAGAGCTGAAACCTTCATTTGAATTACTTTATTGCCCCAGCTGCATTTGAGATAGGTTCATATATGTTTACATAAATTAATCTAACCTCTCTTGTTTTAAAACAGGTCTTTTGATTTGCCCATCAACAACTCCCCAAACTGGTACGAAATGTCATTATGTTTTCAAGGGCTGTATGTATCTGTATAGTATTATTATACAGTGGACTCACCAATGTGAGCTCAAAACCAGTCTGCTAAACTACACCAGTTTATTATGGTTCTTATAAGTGTCTCCCCTGTCAAACCAACAGTAAACCTATAACAATAACCTGAAAACACCATTGTTTTAAAAAAATTAACAACATACATTAGCGGCACAATTCTCCAAGTGAAGTATTTATTATGGACTACACTGAATTCCTGAATACTACACAATAGGGTTTTTTTAACAGTAATTCCACAACTGTGCCCCCTGTTGAAATGCTGTTGCCCCACTACTGGCTTTTTCCTTATTTGATCAATTGGACTTGAGAAATGTTTTTCCTCTCAAGCTGATTCATTGAGGTTCTGATATGTGGCCTGACAGTATAAGACAGTAATACGAGTTGTGCAATTTTTCTTGGTGTCATGTTCCAGCACACACCAACTAGTGTTTTTGATACTGACTTTATAATCACCTCTTCTTTATAAGTCACAGACACCACAACTATTGCAATAACAGGGCAGAACACTACAGCAGTCCTAACAACACCCCCTACTGTAGTAACCAGTAAGTGTCAACAATAACATCTGAATCTGTGCTTCATGTCAATTTGAATTGTAATGTACTTTGTAATATATCAAGTAAATTACAGTAATTGTAATTTTTTTTTAATTTTTAATTTCCAGACTCAACAACTGCTCCTACAACACAAGAAAACATTACAACTATCCCAACAACTTTAGTAACCAGTAAGTGTCCAGTTAAGCTATTTTATTTACTTTATACATACATAGGATAAACCAGAGAACTGAAGAGACTTTCAGGCACTGTCTTAAACACCATTTTGATGGAGTTTGAATTGCAGTGTAACAAAAAATATCAGCCGTGCTCCTCTGATATTATACTCATCACTTTGGAAGGATTTTAGCCAGTGCCAAATTACAGGAGGTGGCGTGTGGTATGATCAGAAGTTCCTTGATGCAAACTGCACTGCGTGCTGAGCCTGTTAATTGCCTCCTATACCAACGGCACTCAAAAATTAAGCACAGCATCCAAAAACAGCATATGAAAGGCATAGTTTGATTGCATTATAAATATACAGTACTGGCACTGTAAAAAAAATGTGTAAAAATGTACAGTACAAAATCTTGACTTTCATTATTTGACTTTTCATTGAATCAGTGAAGAGAATTAAATGATAACCACAGGAAAGATTTGAAGTGATACAACTAGAGTTTAGTTTTTTCCCATCTTCCCTTTGATTTCTCTCTCTCCAGCTCCTCCAGTTGTTTATGAATACCTGGTTTCTATTGAGCTGAGCACCACAGATGTTACAGTAATAAATCTACTGAGGACTCTTCTGAGAAACACCAGTTTCCCCATCAGCATCAACAATGCCATACAAATCTCTGATGTCAACATTTCTACAGGTAAGAACAGTAATGTATACACAAAATGCATTATTGTACATTATTAACTTTTTTCAAATGATTTCAGCTATCTCTTTGGCAATTTTTGTGTTTGTGTTTTCATTCCTCCTATCCTCTAGTTTGTAACCAAAATGGCACAACATCCCAGTGCAGATGTGAGGAGCAGTATAGTTGGCCTTGTGATTTGTGCACCACTTTTGGCAAATGTGATGACACCATTGATAGTACATGTGGATGCATCAATGCCATTCCTCCAGATGGACAATTTTGCCAGCCATTCTCTAGTAGGAGCTGAAATCTTCATTTGAATTACTTTATTGCCCCAGCTGCATTTGAGATTGAGGTTCAAATATGTTTTCATATATTAATGTAATCTCTCTCTTATTTTAAAACAGGTCTTTTGATTTGCCCATCAACAACTCCCCAAACTGGTATGAAATGTCATTATATTTTCAAGGGCTGTATGTATCTATATAGTATTATTATACAGTGGGCTCAACTTAAAATGTCAGTGTGAGCTCAAAACCAGTCTGCTAAACTACACAAGTTTAATATGGTTCATAAGTGTTTCCCCTGTCAAACCAACAATAAACCTTTGACAGTAACCTGAAAACACCATAGTTTTCAATAATTGCACAACATACATTAGGGGCACAATTGTCCAAGTGAAGTATTTATTAAGGACTACACTGAATTCCTGAATACTACACAATAGGGTTTTTTTCAACAGTAATTCCACAACTGTGCCCCCTGTTGAAAAGCTGTTGCCCCACTACTGGCTTTTTCCTTATTTGAGCAATTGGACTTAAGAAGGTTTTTTCCTCTACAAAGTCATTAATTGAGCTGACAGTATACGACAGTTACACGAGTTGTGTTTTTCTCGGTGTTATGTTCCGGTACACACCAACTAGTTTTTTTGATACTGACTTTTTAATTGCCTCTTCTTTTTATATCACAGACACCACAACTGTTGCAATAACAGTGCAGAACACTACAGCAGTCCTAACAACACCTCCTACTGTAGTAACCAGTAAGTATCAACAATAATATCTGAATCTGTGCTTTGTGTCTATTTGAATTAGAATGCACTTTGTAATATATATCAAGTAAATTGCAGTAATCGTAAGTTTTTTATAAATCTTTCATTTGCAGACTCAACAACTGCTCCTACCACACAAGAAAACATTACAACTATCCCAACAACTTTAGTAACCAGTAAGTTAACCATTTTATTTACTTTGTACATACGTAGGGTAAACCAGAGAAGTGAAGAGACTTTCAGGCACTGTCTTAAACCTCATTTTGATGGAGTTAGAACTGCTGTGTAACAAATAAAATATCAGCCATGCTCCTCTGTTATTGTACTCATCACTCCGCAAGGATTTTAGCCAAATTACAGAAGGAGGCGTGTGGTATGATCAGAAGTTCCCTGATGCAAATTGTACTGCATGCTGCATTAAAAAAAAAAGTGTAAAAATATAAAGTACAAAATCTTGACTTGCATTATTTGACTTTTCATTGAATTACAAATTACAAATAATTGTTATATTTTTCTAGATTCAACACTTATCGCAACAACAGATCAGAACACTACAACTGTCCAAACACCAGCAACAACTACAGTAACCAGTAGGTGTCAAGAAACATTAGATATTTTTTATTTATATTTTTCATCTTTATCTTGAATTATTCCATTTCTCATAGCAGCAAATTATAATCAATTTCCAAATTACCTCTCTATACCAGACTCAACTTTGACTACAACATCACCAAACACCACAGCTATCCCAACCACAAGTAAGAGTAAAAATATGTATGCATGCTTGAAACTGTGCAGCAAATCATCACATCTTGAATTATTCTGCGTTTTATTACAACCAAGTGTAAAATTGTCTTTCTGTCTCAGACTTCACAGCCATTGCTACAACAGTGCAGAACACCACTGCACTGACAACACTCACAACTGTCATAACCAGTAAGTGCCATCAAACACAAACTAAAGCATAAAGCATGACCTAATGTTTAAAAAATAATTATAAAATGGTCTTTCTAGACTCAACGCCTGTTGCTACAACAGATTTGAACACTACAACACCCACAACAACACCAGCAATTGTTGTAACCATTAAGCAGTTTAAAGATAAGGGCATGGATCAAGCTTGTATATTAAAAAGATTTGATTGACATTTCACAGTATTGTTCACTTTAATGATTTTACTTTCATTAAGTCAGATTACAAACAATTGTAAATTGACCTTTGTAGCCTCAACACCAGTAACAACTAAAGTAACCAGTAGGTGTCAAGAAACATTAAATGTCATTATTTATTCATTTATACCATGGCCTGGAAGAATATTCAATTCTGATTGGCTGGAGGGTGCCAATTAAACTTGTTTTACCATGATCTTCCTTATTATAACCAATAAGTGTTTGAAATTAAGGATACGTGTAAAACCCATACAGTAAAAGAATATTTAAAGCTATAGAGCAGATAATATTGGTTTGAATCATTTTGCTTTTGATTACACCAAATAACACATCATTGTAAAATTATCTTTCTAGACTCAACACCTATTGTTACAACAGATCTGAACACTACAACACCCACAACAACACCAACAATTGTAGTAACCAGCAAGTGTTTAGAAATAAGGGAAGGGGTAAAACTTGTCTGGTTAAAAGACCTGTTTGAAAATTTACAGTAACAAATTGTCACTTGAATAATAATACTACATTAAGTCTTATTATAAAATAACTGTGAATTTATCTTTTTAGACTCAACACCTAATGCTACAACAGATCTGAGCACTACAGCTGTCCCAACAATACCAATGACTTTAGTAACCAGTAAGTGGTCAAAAATAAGGGTATTGGTAAAACCATTACAGTAAAATTATATGCTTAAAACTTCACAGTAAATGATCTTGGTTTTACTTGTAATTAAGTCAAATTACAAATTATTGTAAAATTATCTTTTTAGATGCAACTATTGCTACAACAGATCAGAACACTACAACTGTCCCAACAGCACCAACAACTGTAGTAACCAGTAAGTATCAAGAATCATTAAACATAATTTATTCATTTGACAAATTTCATTACAAAATTAGTTATCCACTATTTAAATGTAATAATTGACTGCTGTTCTTATAAAATGATGGCTGGCGTGAAAGTAAGACATAATGATTTGCTATTGAACTTGTCATATCAGCATTTTGCGACCTTTGCTTACAGAATAGCTATGTTTTGACTATAGCAGTATCGATTATCAGTTATGCAGATGTAACTTACTAGACATTTTATTTTTGTCAGTTACATTTACATGTAAAATTATTCTCCTATTACAGACTCGACATCTATTGCTACAACAGAACAGAACAGTACAACGGTCTTTGTGACTGGTAAGTTTCAGGTAAACCTCGTGAAGCTGGCACACATTAGAAGACTGCTGCCCTTGTTATTGGTTTGATTAAGCCGTCCCACCAATCCTTCACACTAATAAATACTCTGCAATTAATTTGCATTTACTTGCATCAAGTCCTAAAGTGGGCAAGGTTAAATCTTGGAGGAAATGTTGTGGCTGGTCAAACATACAGATATATGTACAGATATATAAAAATAGACACTCAAAAGTTCAATTTCATTGTAAAAATCAAATTTGTAAATCTCATAAACTGACTAATCCATTAGTTTAGCATTTGCACCACCGGTGTGATTGTGCTTTGCCTCTAATCAATCTGTTATGATTGTGAGTCTTCTAATGTGTCCCAACCTCAATTTATCTCACTGACTGAATTCATATTCTTTGTTTCAGTATGTTAAAATTGCAAAATTATATTTCTGCTGCAGACTCAACAACTACTGCTACAACAGTGGAGAATACCACAGCTGCTCTTACTAGCCCAACAACTATAGTAACCAGTAAGTGTAAACAAATAGGGGGTGAAAATGTTAGCCCTATCTTGTCTTGAATTGATCCACTCCTTGTAGCAAATTAATTTCAAAACTACCTCTCTACACCAGACTCAACGACTTTGACTACAGCGGCACCAAACACTACAGCGATCCCAGCTACAAGTAAGAGTAAAAATATGTACGCATGCTTGAAACTGTGCAGCAAATAATCACATCTTCAATTGTTCTACATTTTTAATTAATTGCAATGTTTTCCTATCTCAGACTTAACAGCCATTGCTACAACAGTGCAGAACACCACCGCACTCACAACACTCACAACTACTGTAACCAGTAAGTGCCAACCAACACAAACTAAAACATAAGACATAAACTAATAAATGTTTAAAATTAAGGGTATGTGTAAAACTTGTACAGTGAAAATGTATTTAAAAAATTACAGTAAATGACCTGGACTAAATCATTTTACATTTCATTATAACAAATAAATAATTATAAAATGGTCTTTCTAGACTCAACACCTGTTGCTACAACATATCTGAACACTACAACACCCACAACAACACCAGCAACTGTTGTAACCAGTAAGTAGTTTAAAGATAAGGCCATGGATCAAGCTTGTACATTAAAAAGATTTGATTGACATTTCACAGTATTGTTCACTTTAATGATTTTACTTTCATTAAGTCAGATTACAAACAATTGTAAAATGACCTTTGTAGCCTCAACACCAGTAACAACTACAGTAATCAGTAGGTGTCAAGAAACATTAAATGTCATTATTTATTCATTTATACCATGGCCTGGAAGAATATTCAATTCTGATTGGCTGGAGGGTGCCAATTAAACTTGTTTTACCATGATCTTCCTTATTATAACCAATACGTGTTTGAAATTAAGGATACGTGTAAAACCCATACAGTAAAAGAATATTTAAAGCTATAGAGCAGATGATATTGGTTTGAATTATTTTGCTTTTCATTACAACAAATAACACATCATTGTAAAATTATCTTTCTAGACTCAACACCTATTGTTACAACAGATCTGAACACTACAACACCCACAACAACACCAACAATTGTAGTAACCAGCAAGTGTTTAGAAATAAGGGAAGGGGTAAAACTTGTCTGGTTAAAAGACCTGTTTGAAAATTTACAGTAACAAATTGTCACTTGAATAATAATACTACATTAAGTCTTATTATAAAATAACTGTGAATTTATCTTTTTAGACTCAACACCTAATGCTACAACAGATCTGAGCACTACAGCTGTCCCAACAATACCAATGACTTTAGTAACCAGTAAGTGGTCAAAAATAAGGGTATTGGTAAAACCATTACAGTAAAATTATATGCTTAAAACTTCACAGTAAATGATCTTGGTTTTACTTGTAATTAAGTCAAATTACAAATTATTGTAAAATTATCTTTTTAGACGCAACTATTGCTACAACAGATCAGAACACTACAACTGTCCCAACAGCACCAACAACTGTAGTAACCAGTAAGTATCAAGAATCATTAAACATAATTTATTCATTTGACAAATTTCATTACAAAATTAGTTATCCACTATTTAAATGTAATAATTGACTGCTGTTCTTACAAAATGATGGCTGGCGTGAAAGTAAGACATTGTGGTTTGCTATTGAACTTGTCATATCAGCATTTTGCGACCTTTGCTTACAGAATACTTATGTTTTGACTATAGCATTATCGATCATCAGTTATGCAGATGTAACTTACTAGACATTTTATTTTTGTCAGTTACATTTACATGTAAAATTATTCTCCTATTACAGACTCGACATCTATTGCTACAACAGAACAGAACAGTACAACGGTCTTTGTGACTGGTAAGTTTCAGGTAAACCTTGTGAAGCTGGCACACATTAGAAGACTGCTGCCCTTGTTATTGGTTTGATTAAGCCGTCCCACCAATCCTTCACACTAATAAATACTCTGCAATTCATTTGCATTTACTTGCATCAAGTCCTAAAGTGGGCAAGGTTAAATCTTGGAGGATATATTGTGGCTGGTCAAACATACAGATATACTGACTGAATTCATATTCTTTGTTTCAGTATGTTAAAATTGCAAAATTATATTTCTGCTGCAGACTCAACAACTACTGCTACAACAGTGGAGAATACCACAGCTGCTCTTACTAGCCCAACAACTATAGTAACCAGTAAGTGTAAACAAATAGGGGGTGAAAATGTTAGCCCTATCTTGTCTTGAATTGATCCACTCCTCGTAGCAAATTAATTTCAAAACTACCTCTCTACACCAGACTCAACGACTTTGACTACAGCGGCACCAAACACTACAGCGATCCCAGCTACAAGTAAGAGTAAAAATATGTATGCATGCTTGAAACTGTGCAGCAAATAATCACATCTTCAATTGTTCTACATTTTTAATTAATTGCAATGTTTTCCTATCTCAGACTTAACAGCCATTGCTACAACAGTGCAGAACACCACCGCACTCACAACACTCACAACTACTGTAACCAGTAAGTGCCAACAAACACAAACTAAAACATAAGACATAAACTAATAAATGTTTAAAATTAAGGGTATGTACACTTGTACAGTGAAAATATATTTAAAAATTTTACATATGATGCTGGCTTCAATAATTTGACTTTTCATTATAACAGATAAATTATTATAAAATAATCTTTTTAGACTCAACACCTGTTGCTACAACAGATCTGAACACTACAACAACCACAACAACACCAGCAGCTGTTGTAACCAGTAAGTAGTTTAATGATAAGGGCATGGGTCAAACTTGTATAATAAAAACATCTGTTTGAAATTTTACAGTAAAAAATCTCATCACAAATAATTTTGCTTTAAGTCCAATTACAAACAATTGTAAAACTACTTTTGTAGACTCATCACCAATTATTATAACCAGTAAGTATAAACAAATAGGGGGTGAAATGTTAGCCCTGTCTTGACTCAAATTGTTCCACTTCTCATAGCAGCAAATTATAATTAATTAAAAAATTATCTCTCTATACCAGACTCAACAACTTTTACTACAACAGCACCGAACACTACAGCTGTCCTAACCACAAGTAAGTGTAAAAATATGTATGCATGCATGAAACTGTGCAGCAAATCATCACATCTTGATTTGATCTGTACATTTTTATTACAGCTAATTGTAAAATTGTCTTTCAATCTCCACAGCCATTGCTACAACAGTGCAGAACACCACTGCATTCACAACTGTAACCAGTAAGTGCCAACAAACACAAACTAAAGCATAAATAATTTTAACTTATTTCAACAAGAAGTAATTTACTTTTTCATTTTTTATTGGAACTATTGCTGGAGCAGTGCAGAGCACTACAATTATCTCAACAAGTGATTTTTAATATGGGCCTTTTTTTGTTACTGGAAATTAGAATTAAATGTAAAAATAAATATCATCTTAGACTCAACGATTATTGCAACAACAGCGCAGAACACAACACAACCCATGACAACAATTAGCAGTAAGTGGAATATGGGTGAAGCTATGAATCATGTTGATGGAATTTATTACTTTTATTTGAGTAAATTTGAATTGTAAAAATACATCACACATACATCACATCTTCAGCAGCTATTGGCACAACACAACACAACACTACCGTTATCTCAACAACACCAACAACCGTAGTAACCAGTAAGTTTTTAAAAAATTATATATTCTTAAGAATTTACTTGAATCATTACACTTTTAAACAAATCCATGTAATATTATTTCCCTAGGCTCAACAACAACTATAAATAATCAGAACACTACAACTGTCTCAGTGCCACCAACTACGGCTGTAACCAGTAAGTGTGAACTTTGTAGATGGTGTTATTCTTTATCTTAGAGAAAATTACAATTAGACAAATTGTCGCATTATTATTCTTTTATTGCAGACTCAACAACAGTTACTAGTAGCGGACAGAACACTACAGTTTTCTCAACAAAAGCAACAACTTTAGTAACCAGTAAGTGCAAACAAACTTTGAGTGAAGCTTATGTATCATGTTGACTTGATTTTTAAAACTTTTGAAATTCTTTGTAAAATGATCTGCCTCAGACTCAACAACTATTGATACAACAGACCAGAACACAACAGTTATTTCAACAACACCCACCACTATTGTAACCAGTAAGTATTAACAAAACTGAGAGAAACTATAAATACTCCGTACTTGATTTATAATGACATTAGAGGAAATTACTGTATAATTAATTGTAATTATCTTTAAACTGTTGCATTTTCATCAGCCATTACTGCGACTGAACAAAACACTACAGTTACCTCAACAACACCAACAACAATACTTACCCGTAAGTACCAGCAAATTTTGAGTCAAGTTTCTATGTCATGTTGACTTGATTTGAGAGTGTTTTTATTACAGCAGACTACCAATAAATGTAAGATTATCATTCTGTTGCAGGCCCAACTACAACAGTGCAGAACACTACAACTACACCCGCTAGTGTTGTAACCAGTAAGTGTCAACAAATATAGATTTTTTTAACTATTCTGCATTCTGCATTCTGAGTTACTGTCATAGTAAATTCTCATAGAACAGTAGATTCAAATTTAAAATAACCTTTCCATAGCTGACTTTTTTTTTACAACTGATTAAAATGGCATAGCTATTGTAACGGAGTGCCAGGAAAACATATAAGGTTACATTACATTATAAGGTAACAACATTGTTAATGTGAATAGCTAGTGATGCACTTTCAGTGAATAGCTAGGGATGCACATCTGCTCTGTAAATATGATCATGTGAATATCCAACGATATGGCAAATGTAGCCTGGTGTCCAGCCCCCATAAATCTTTAGCATGTTTTGAATTTGCATGGCGATTCATAGGGGTCTGGACGTAAATCTATCCACGACTGATTCACTGTTGGAATTTCGCGCCTCAACCGATTGGTTGGTGTTAGTTGTCAGTTATCAAAATCTTTGACCAATCACAGAAGCAAAGCAGACTGACGTAATCTGGAAACACCTCAGAGCCATGGATGTATTGCTCAGAGGAACAACAATCATGGCGGCGTTCACTTCCGAGCTTTTAAACATGCTGATTGTTCCTGTTTTAATTCATTCATTCATTTTAATTCATCGATCTGCCGAAATTGCTAAATCTAGCTTGCGTCCAGACCCTTATGAATCGCCATGAAAATTCGAAGAGCTAAAGACTGCGATTCATAGGGGCTGGACACCAGGCTACGGCATATGAGTATTAGGGTTAGGGTTATTTGTGCTTGCATTGAACTTTAAAATTGTATTTCTGTAAACTGCAAATACCTGTAAATTTGTCAATCATCAACATAGTCAGAATTCTTCCTTGTCAATAGAACTCAGTATAAGCATGAGGAAGACATACTTAAATTTTCGATTTTTTTTTTATCTATTGTATCGCTATTTATATCTTTTACTTTGCTGCTGCAATTACCCACTTTCCCTTGTGGGCAGAAAGTAATAAAGGAAATTTTGTCTTTATCTTAACAGCTCAGTCCACAACAAACAACCATACTGGAACAATGAACACAACAGCAGCAACTCAACCACCAACATCAGCATCTACTATACTAACTACAGCAGTGCCATCACCAACTGACCTAACAACATCAGCAACTACTACAAATGCGACCCAATCCACAGAAACACCAACAACCACAGCAAATGAGGAGACAACTACTATCACCACCAATTCCACTACTGTGATCACAGCCGCGGCAACTACTACTACCAGTGCTGCTACCACTATCCCCACCACTACTACCACTATCCCCACCACTACCACCACTATCCCCACCACTACCACCACGATCTCCCCGGATACTACCACTCTCCCCACCACTACTACCACTACCCCCACCACTACCACCACCATCTCCCCGGATACTACCACTCTCCCCACCACTACTACCACTACCCCCACCACTACCACTACCACCACCATCTCCCCGGATACTACCACTCTCCCCACCACTACTACCAGTGGAAAAGTTACCAGTACCCCCGCAACAACCAGGGAAACACAGCCTCCTCTTACTACTTCTGTGACTCAACAGCCAGGTATGTTTTTTGTTGTCCTTGTTGTCCCTCACATGATGAACTTGGGGGGTGGGAGGGAGCTATGGATCGAGTTGTGTCCATCTGTTCAAACGTGATATCTCAGTTGATATCTTCCGATTTTGGCAAAACTTGGAAGGATGATGCCTCTTGCGCTGTTTTCTAGTGTTTAAGAAATTACACTGATTGGCCAGTGCAGGTGCTATAATGCTATAAAGGTCCTAACTCCTACACTGCATGTAGGATTCACATAAAACCTGCTAGACATGTAGAGAAATCCTTACAATTACAATGATTGGCCTGAAGTTTGCATTAAAATTAAAGGTCAGAATTTTTAACTCAAATGACGATTTTGATGAAACTTGGAGAGATGATGCATTTTGGCACTGTATTCTGGTGTTTAAAAAATGACTCGGACTGATAGGGACGCTATAAGTAAAGGCAAAAGATTCAAACTTTGAAAGGCCATAACTGCTACACCATCAGTCCAATTGGTGTGATGATGAATCTTGTTGCTGATTAGACCAAGTTGTTTAGTTGAAATCCATATTTGTATTAACTGCGACGTTGCTCAGTATACAGATGTTGCTTTGTAGAAGTCCCTCTTTATTGCATGTTTGCTGAATTACTATTACTACTAAATTCAAGTTTTGCTCCCTTTTCAGCTGTCAGAAGTTAGAGGTTATGGTCTGGTAACTGGCTGGTTGAGAGGCAGAAGAGACTTGAGCTACAGCATATTAATTTGATTCTACTGTGTAACATTTAAGGATAAATTACCTGCAGTTTTAATGCAGAATAGATGCAGGATAAATAAAGAGGAATTTCTACAACAGCTACCACTCTAGGGTACATTTTGTTAAATTAGGTACTATATATCATATAACACCATCACAAGTGCATGCTGTAATAGTGGCCTAACTAAATTCCATCAGCCAGTAGCCATTCTAAAACTGTAGTAAGATAATTGTTTCAAATGATGATAATGTTTTCATACCCCATTGACTTGTACAAACAATGCTAACAAATGCTAACAGGAGGTTTGTGCCTATTTTTGGAAACAAAAACTCCAGTGTGAAGCCCTATTGAATATCCAGAGGGCTTGATTCATGATGAATAGAACAGGCTTCTAAAAAGCCTTCCCCTTGAAGTCCAGCTGTTGTGCAACTTTGACTCTAGTTACACTAGTCGATTCATTTTGATTTTTGAGATCTGTTCATTAAGATCTCATTGTTCGAGACATCATGTCCACACTTTTACTTCTCTTGTGGTTGCTTTTGCTTAAATCTGTCTGCCTTACTTTTTCCTGTTATTCATCTTCATTTCTTTACACTGCACACATGCATTATCATTGGATTGCATCCAGACTTTGCAGAATTTCAATCACAATGCCCAGCCTTGCTCAACAGATGACAGGGCAAGAAAAATCTGACACAGGGGCATCCAGACCTGCTGGTTCTTAGCATGATTGGATGATGAAAATTGCATAGAAAACAGAAAAACGTAACCATTGCCTTTCTAATTTTGCTTTTTTTTAAATCAGGATTTACTGTGGAACTGTCGATCAGATTAAACAGGGAATACTTAGTGGCATTCAATGATCCGACAAGTTCTGAATACCAGCAGCTCAAAACACAGCTTGAAGCAGTGGTAAGTGCATTGTTGACACCATAATGAATTCTAACTTTTATTTTCAGCTGTTCATAATGTTCCCGTCATCAATCTTACAATTTCATCAATCTGTCTCTCACAGTTCCAGGAACAGTATAAAGGAATCACAGGGTTTGTTACGGTTTTTGTAACAAGTTTCAGGTACAGTATCTTCTGGCGTTAACAAGAATTTGGAGGCAGGTTGTTTTGCGCATTTATTTTCTTAACTGCTTTTGTTTGTTCTCACAAACAGACAAGGAAGTACAATTACAGACTATGTTGTGCAGACAACATCTTTTGATAGTGACGAAATGGCTAAAGCAAATGAAGGACTGCCAGCAGCAGTAGAGCCTGTTGCCCCTGTTATTGGCTCAGTTACTGCTTTTCACACCAGTAAGTCCAAAAATCTAGTACTTACATATTTTCTGTTTAAATGGGCCAAATCTCAACTGATCTTTTTCACTTTCTCCAAAGGTCTGATCCCAATCAGCTTTCCAGCACTCACTTATACTGGTCAAGCCATAACTCTGATGTGCGGCCCTCCTCCTGAAAACATCAACATGGGGGAGATTTCTGGTTCTGACTGGAAATTCAAAGGGAGGGACATTAAAGACAGTGGAAAGTTTAGAATAACTACTTCTAGCAACAGCGCCACACTTACAATTAACAACGCTATTGCTGCTGACAGTGGTAAGTGACAGCTAGCTGAGTTTGATTAATACTAATAAGAAATCACTATCCATGTTATCTAGACAAAATACAATATGAATAATACAGTAATTACCCAATACTACAGTATAGAAATAAAAACTGCCCCTGGAACATATAGAACTCTCAATGAGTTCTAACCTAAATAGAAACTGCAGCACCATGTAATGACTATTACCCAGCCCACCATACACCTTAAGTTGTATTTTGCAGTGTATACCAATGCGACCGTTAATACTGGTTTCATTTCATCTCAGGGCGTTACGAATGTTCTCTGAAGGGTAGAGTGATAAATTTCCTCCAAAAAGGAGACTTAAAACGAGACACCATTGAACAAGCTCCCATCGTGCGAGTACAGAATGAAGTCAACGTCCAATGCACGGAAGGAAAAATACAGCAACTGCAGTGTTGTGTGCAGTCGGCGTATGAAGTCCGGTGGTTTCAAGGCTCAGATGATTTAACTTCAGGTGAGTATGACGGATACTGTTTCCTACAGTTTATTTAATCAGTAACACTGTTGTTCACATGTTCAAATGTTCACAGATGTGGTGGCTGCTCAAACAAATGACAGCTGCATCAAGTATGATTATAAGCTGGAAAGCTGCAGTGGACCAGAAGAACAAAAAATACAGTTCACATGTCGGGTTGTAAACCCCTCAGGTTATGAAAGCACAACAACAATGACCATTTTCAGAGAAAGTAAGAATAACATTTCAAATATTACATTACTATTCGAAAGCCAGTTCCAAAAAGTGCATTAATATTATTCTTTTGCCTAAAACTAACTGCATATTGTACACTTCAGGTATTACATGTAATGATCCTCAATATGGGAATGGACGAGAGAATGACATATCAAAAATAGGATGCGGTGCCGGTCAGGTTGGGAGCAAGTCTGCTGTCTGTGAGGCAAATGGAGAATGGAGACTCCTGGAGGACACTTGTATTGTGACAGAAATCAAAGACTTTCTGACGGAATCGCAGGTAGGGGAACCACTAACATAACAAATCATCACAAACCCGTAACAAATCACCACAACATATACCATATAGGAAAACATCACTTGATCACACCAGATATAGTTCGATGTAGTGAACAAAAAGTCACTCATCATGCAAAATACAAAGTTCTTATACAGGCTCAAGATGCTACACCATTTAAAAAAAGGGGAATACCGCTCAAAGGGGAAACTCAAATAAATTTTATGTATATATGTACCAATGGGACAGTCCAGTCCTTTTTATGAACATGAACAGCTTTATCCCAAAGCCAGAAAGTAGAAAGCATTGAAAGCAAAGAATTTAACCTGCAGTTTTAAAATCAAAACAAACATCAAAAACAAATCAGTGAAATCAGTCAGTAGGGGTTAGATTATTTTGTGTCCTGTATTGTGTAATTTGGTGTCTTGTACCATTGGGTGGCTACTGTGTCCTGTTCTGTCCATTTCTGTGTCTTGTCCTGTGTAATGTGTGCTATTTTAATTTGGCAGATAGTCATGCACATTCAGAAATATTGATTGGGCTCATAGACCATAGCAATAATGTATTAATATTCAAAGTGACCGGTATTCCCCTTTAAATGTTAAATTTGTAATAGGTGTGTTCCTTTTGGTCAGAAGAAATAATACCTTCTGTGTATACCTGGTTATCTATTTTTTATCATTTGGAAATCCTCTGCATCTATCATGAATTGTTTGCAATTTTATACTAACAAACTATTGTGTTATGAGTTGCTATGTTGTTAAAATGTTTAATTCTTGTAGACTTTGGTGGTGGAGGCAGTTCCAGAATTTGTGGAAAGTCTAAATGATGTGGTTCAAAACGAAGAATTGCAAACGGAAATTACAAATTCAACTGCGACCATATCTGCTATTGTTGACATCCTGGACGTCATTGCAAATGTTTCCAATGTTATCAACGAGCCTGTCATGCAAGTAGGTTGAAAATTCCCCCACGTACCTCTCTCTATACTACAATAAACTCCTGTATTGTAGAGTAATGTTACGTTATGTGTAATGTTAATATGGCTTTTGCTTATCATGCAAGCTTGTGAGATTAAAATGAGATGAGGTTGTGTGTGATGACGCCCTGACAGAGAAATGTCTTTTCATCTGCAGGACATACTGGCAACAGTTGATGTCATCATTTCTGATGAGGCAAGAGAGTCCTGGGACATTTTGAATGCCAATGAAACCAGCAATGCCAGCTCAGTATTACTGGGTTCACTGGAGTCGATCTCTGACGTGCTGGAGGGGGAGTTTACCATATCGACTCCACGCATCCTGCTGATCAGAACCGCGTTTAACAACTCCTTCAGGGCAGACCTGAACTCCAGCATTGTCATTGACATCCCAGACACCAACCTCAACAACCTCTTCATCACCACCATCACCTTCTCCTCCCTCGATAACGTTCTGCCTGCCAGGAACGCCAGCTTCAACGTCAGCAGCTTCGACGCCACCAGCAACGAAACTGTCAGCGATAACGCCATCAACGCTGCTGTGGTGCTCGTCAAGCTAAACGCAACGATTAACAACGTCACTCTGAGCTTCGACAAGACAAACAACTCCTTGACATTGGACCCACAGTGCGTCTTCTGGAACTTCACACTCTTTGATAATATCGGCGGATGGGACCAGGAGGGGTGTACGTTCGTCTCCGACATAAACAATACAGTAACCTGCAACTGCAACCATCTCACCTCCTTCTCAATTTTGATGGCAACCAGCATTCCTCAGTCACTGAGGGACATTTTGGATGTAATTACGTTTGTTGGAGTAGGGATATCTCTGGCAAGCTTAGTGATATGTCTCATTATTGAAGGATTTGTTTGGAAAGCCATGACCAGGAACAGCACCTCCTTCATGCGTCATGTGTCCATTGTTAACATTGCCGTGTCTCTGTTGATCGCAAACATCTGTTTCATCATCGGTGCTGCCATTGCTAAGAACCCCCTTGAAAACCCAGGGGAAGACTATGAAGTTCCAGTAGGCCCGTGTAGCACAGCCACATTTTTCATGCACTTTTTCTACCTGGCCCTTTTCTTTTGGATGCTTGTGTCTGGCCTTCTCCTCTTCTACCGAACCGTCATGGTCTTCTCCCACATGTCCAAGTCGGTCATGATAGCCATCGGCTTCACTTTAGGTTACGGATGCCCTCTTATTATAGCAGTCGTTACCGTTGCCTCTACGGCGTCAGGAAATGGATACATCCAGAAAAGGGAAGCTTGTTGGCTAAACTGGGACGAGACAAAAGCCCTCCTGGCCTTTGTGATTCCTGCTTTGACCATAGTTTTCATCAACTTTTTAATCCTGATCGTGGTCTTGTTCAAAATGCTGAGAAGAGGCGTGGGCGATAGCGTCCAGCCAGATGAAAAGAGTGCGGTGGTGGTCATTGCCAGATGTTTGGCCATTTTGACTCCTTTATTCGGACTGACCTGGGCTCTGGGAGTGGGAACCATGACGAATCCGACAAATAAAGGAATCCATATTGCCTTTGCATTCTTCAATTCATTACAGGTATTTGCATTTTTTGAAATACTGCGGTTGAGCTGAAATCAAAGGTTGCAATTTTAATGCTCACCCAAAGACATATTTAGCCATGTACATGTCTATCAGAGAGAAAACACTGATCTTTTGTTTTCCATAGGGTTTCTTCATTTTAGTGTTTGGAACACTACTTGATTCAAAGGTATGTCAAGTTTAAAAATGTCAATTTTGATGAACGTTTCCTGTATTGCACAATAGTTTAATGAATTAGAATTTTGACACTGACATTAATTTGATTGTGCCTGCAGATCCGAGCTGCCCTCGCAAGAAGATTACCTTCTTCAAGCACCGGCTCTCATCAAACAAGGGTAAGTTCACACAACTATTACATACATATCATTTTTGCAGGATTTCTTTTTAAGTTTAGGTATCCTAGTGGAATCTACAAACCTGTAAAAACAGAAATTATTACAATGACAAGAACCTCAACTTAAGTTTCATCCTGCGTTCAGTAAACAGTTTGAACTTATTAACTGGTTAATATTTTTCACTACAGAGTACAAGTGGAGGCAATTCCTCTTCCAGTGGGCTTGACTTCCTCAGGAGAATACGTGGAAGAAGAAGTAAGTTGTCGTTTTCTTGTTTGGTAGCTTTCCTGCTTGACTTGAATCAGCTGTTTTACCAACAGTGTGTTGTTTGTCCTTCAGATATCTACCATGTGTCAGAAGCCGCAAACTCCAGCCATTCTGGTGCATCGGAATCATTCATGAATATCTGAACCAATGAAATGATGTGTTAGCATAGGAATTACTATTTTATAACTAGGATTTACAAGGTCTGCACTTGCTGGCAGTCCACTTGTATAATGATGTGAGAATTGTTTTCATGTCTAATCAGAAACAGTGCTGCTTGTTATGAATGTAATGTATGTAGCATTGAGAAAATGTGTGCAAGAGTGTTTTTGAAATGTTAAAGTTCACAGAGACAGCACCAGGTGTTTCAAAAGTAGGTCTACATTTTCAAATAATAATAATAAAAATAAAGCTATATAATTTTAGTAATTTCTTTGTCATTTTAACAAAATAATTCAACATTCAACTGGAAATAGGACACATTTAATAATAGTGAGTATTATCATGTATGTAAAAATGTATATCTGCTTTTGAAACTGAAAACGTACTTTTACCTACTTTTCTCAACTGAAGTCACTTTAAATCAGTGCTGTTGTATGAAAGTAAATGGTGTGGTATTGAAGGAAAAAAAATTACAGGATGTTTTAAAGAGGCTCTGTTCCCCTCTTAATAGTTATTCTATAGAATAACTTACTTTTATCTGCCAGCCCAAGGAAAAGGTGTCAAAGAATGTTTTATTTGACATGTTAAAGTTCACTGAGACAATATTGTGAATGGGATTGTGAAATGTGAGTTTTCAAACTGTTACCTCTTGCTGTTAATTGGAGCCGCTAACATGCCAAGTTCTCCAGTGCAGCTTTAATACACCATTTAACTCCCTATTGAGCCATTTAATGAGTAAATGAAATAAAATATATTTTAATTTGGTATTGCTCGTCAGTTAGTTACCTTGCCCACCTTTGCTGGATAATATGAAGTTTGTTGTTGTGATATTGGTGTGTGTACAGTTCACTGAGCTGTGGTCAATGTAGTTTTATTTTTGTGAATCATCTATTTTTTTAATGCCGCCAAATAAAAGATGCACAAGTGGTTTAAAATAAAATTAGCTTAGTTTCTGTCATTTTCACAATTAATAGACAATACAGCACATTTCTGCTGTTTTTTAACATTTGACTTTGAGTCATCTTCTCCTAAATCAGTCTGACAAATGAAATGTAAAATCTGAAAAAACCCAACCCTGGCGTGTGAGTCGTGTCCTTAATACTTCACCTGTTAAGGGAAGTTATTTCCCCATGGTATGCAGATGAGATTGATCATTGTCATGCCAAACCGAGAGGTAAGCAATTTGTTTTAAATGACTGATATGTCATGATTTTATTTAATTATGATAGAAATGTAGGTTTTTGAGAGATTTTTGTGTGCCTGTAGTACTTGGTCTTGGTTTTGGATATTTATGTCTTATAATCTCTTTATTTTTGCCAGTGCCAAGTCAAGACTAATGCAAATAATTTTGAATATTTTTATGACTTAGAATGTGCATTTACATGAACATGAACACATACATTAAAAGCATAAAAAACTTTGGGAAAAAAAGGAGAGGAGGAAGACAGAGTAGGGGAGGCAGGAAAGAAAGTTATAGACATAACCACTCGACTGTATCGCCTTTGAAAATTAAAGAATAATTCAATATTCAGGTGTACAAAACAACAAAAAATGTATCAAAAAACTCAGGAGTATTGTTACATTAAATATTGATTGTATCTCTAGCTCTATGGGATTTAATGATTAAAAGTGGGATCCTTATTGACGGGTAAAATGAAGTTGCTGTTTGTTTTTTATTGTTTTTACGTTTATACTTTCAATCAAATATAAAATAATTTAAAAAAAAATTGAAACACGCTCGTTAATAACTTTTATTTTGAAAGCCGTAACCGGAAGTTCCTTTATTCCCTTATTCTGGCTGGCTTGACACTGGTGGTGCTGATGATATTTAGACCATCGTTGTAGCTCGTTAGCTAGCCGAGTAGCTGTCACCTGCTCTTCTTGTCAAACCCTAATTAGACACTTTTGGCTTCACAACTTGTCATCGAAATTTCTGGAGAGATCCGAAGGAAAAGAATCAACATTTTTACCTACCAAGCTCGATAAACGTGACCTGTGTGTGTTACGGTATATCCTCGAAAGGCTAGTGACGTTTAGGCTAACGCGTTAGCAGCTATCGGCAACGTCGGGCATGAGGATCGCAGCATAGCAACCGTTCGAGTCAAAATATTCTCAAAGTAAGGTACACAAGCCATACCGTTAGCATGATGAGACTCGACAGCAGTACAAGCAGCCATGGTTAACGACATATGAAAAGTGTTCAGGTATTATACACGCCAGTTTGCATAAACAAGTCGACCTCCGTGTGTGGTGTCACTGTGGGGAAATATGAACGTGCCGTTGGGAAGACACGGGTTAATAGGGCTCGCTGTGGGAGCTACAGCCGGCCTGGGCTTGATAGCGTTCATCATCTACAAAGAAGTGAGCAGAAGAAGGTCCCAAAGCCTGCTGCTGGAGGCCCGGCCCGCCGCCCGCCTGTGCGCCAGCCCGGACGGACCAGCGATGCTGCTGGAGAGCCTGGACGACCCAGGTGGGATCATGGCTCTGCATGGTACAGACACCACGACAGAGGGTACAGTGAGGGACTTTGACCCTGACAGACAAGTGTGGGCGTGTGTGTGTGTGTATATCTGTGTGTGCATAAAGAGGCAGGCTAAACAATTGGGCACAAGGATTTAAAATGCAACTTAACCCCCCCCCTCCCCCCCCCCCCCCCCAGAATGTATTATGTGTACATGTTTCTTTTATAGCTTTTCAGATTGCATTCATGAGTTTTAAACTAGATTCTGATCGAGTGGAAAGCACTTCCACTGTATTTGCCACTACTGAAATCCCAAACACATGAATCATTGTAGTGTTCAATGCATATAACTATTGATCAAGACTTGTATTGAGAAAATTTACCTTTGTATTGTGGTTTTGTTCTCTTCATGTATGTTTGGACAGTTGCACTACAAACTATAACGGTGACAAAATTCACAAATTCACCATGACTCCATGCCTAACTAGGAATAGTTTATCCTATTCCTTCTATTCTTTATTCTATGATAAAGAGGGTGACTTTATTTTAATTTTAACTACTTGAACCCAGTCAGGAGCATTGATTAGTGAGCTAAGCATATAGTTTCACCCTCTGTATCTGTCTCTAACGCTAACCCAACCCTCAGTGGGCGATTTGATCAAATTTAACAAGATATATAACCGGCTGCTACATTGTTTTTCCAGACATTATCTCATTAATAATTTGTGGTAATGATGGGGATGCCAGCTGTCGGCCTTTCCTCTTTCTGTCCACGCCTTTTATAATCACAATAATGTTGATCCAGACTGGGAATCACTCCAGCAAAAACTCCTAAATTTCCAGACTTTCTCTAGTAACACTAATGCCGTCCAGACAGGGCTTAAGTCTCTCTGGATAAGACTGACAGCTGAAATGTAAGTGAGCGTACACCCACAAGTGTCCCGTGTCTCGTCCCCCTCCCTCCCTCAGAGGCGGAGGCGCAGCAGCAGGCTCTGGCGGCGGTGGAGGCGGTGGTGCAGGGTCTCTCCCCGGAGCAGCAGCTGGAGCTCAGGAACCAGCTGGACCAGGTGCTGAACTGCGTGGCGTCGCTGCGCTCTGAGGTGGCCGAGCTGCGGGGCGGCCTGCAGGACATCGCCCTGCAGATCATCCAGGATGTCAAGTGAGTGGCGGCGGTCGGCGGGGAGAGGTTCGAGCCGAAGTGTCCTTGGGCAAGAGACTGAATAGTCATTTTGTTCATGTGAAAAATGAATTGATTCGGTAGGGAAAGGGAGCTGGAAGGGATTCAGTGTCCTGCACAAGGACACTGCATTTGTAAATTTGGGTTTTGGCTGGTAAGTTTGCTACCAGTCAAAGCCCAAATTCACTATCATTTGGCTAGTGGTTGATGTCAGTTTCCCATGTTGGACTTGGGCTGCTGCTTCCATTTTGGCCCCAATTATACGTATATCCTCACATTGTCTGTGTCTCCCCACAATATCCTCACAGTTTCCTCACAGTCCACTCCTCCTCCTGACTCTAGAAATGGAGCTGCCTTCCCACTCAGAGGTTTTGTGTTGTTTGACTCCTGCTTGTGTTTCTCCTGCCCTGTGTTCAGGAAGGGGGTGGAGGACAGCCAGCGGGCGCGGCGGCGGCGGCACTTCGTCCACAGGGAGCGCACCGACTCCATGAGCTCCAGCTCCGTCTACTTCACCGCCAGCCAGGGAGCCGCCAGCGCGTACGAGGGAGAGACCAGCGAGGGAGGGTACGTGACGGGAGGGAGCCATTACTCTGTAGGCTCACCTGCTAAATAGTATCTGTGTCCTCAGAAAGTATGTTTGTGATCTGGAGCGTTGTTTGTATTGTCATTCTGAAGACACCGATTCAGATGTTATATATGTATGTGGATAAATAAGGAGATTCATCGTTCAAGAACAATGACCATATGGGCTTATCGTTACTGCCGTACAAAGGCAAACAGTACTTTGTGTTTTAAAGGTTAAAGGTCATGACTGTACAGTACAAAGAATAGCTTTGTCAGGACAGGAGATAAGCACTGAAGTGGTTTCTCTCAGTCTCTCTGCTCAAGCGGTTACTGCTCTTTGGCTTTGCATGGCAGATTAGGTGGCAAACATCATTTGCTTCCTTTACTGGTACAGTAACTCGCACAGAGGCCTTCAGTAACGGCCCGTGAGTCCGACAGGGCTCCAACATTGTGGAAGACCGAGTCAGGCTGCGATCCCAGTTTGAGCCAGCTTCCTAATAAGCTTCATCAGCTAATCTGTGATAATCTCCGAGCCAGTTAGCAGTAGTTAAATCGTGCCTTGTGTGGCTAATGCTGATTCACTAACGGATGAGATTCACTGTTAGGTTTATTTATTCCCTGGCAAGCTATTTTATATCAATACATCATATTGTCTTACGATGATATGTTTTTAGAGAAATAGAATAGCAAACTCACACAGGAAAATGTAATTGCATGAGTATTTAACAGAACCATACATCAATCAAAGTAGTGTAAAGAAAAGTGTGGTTAATTTAATACATTGCATAGTTGTCATGTTTTCTAATTTATCCCCATCATGACATGCATGGCACTCATTAAATCAATAAAGGATGATTAAAAACAAACATGCGTGTCCCAGGTACTCGACGGCCTACGCCGAGTCAGACTACACAGACCGAGACACCGACAGAGAGGAGGGCGACCGGGAGCCGGAGCAGGAGTCCGAGGAAGAGGAGGAGGAAGACAAGAGCTGCGCCACCGTTCTCACCCTCCGCCAGGACGACTCCCAGGAAGAAGAGGTGGAGGAGGAGGAAGAGAAGGAGGAGGAAGAGGAGGAGGAGGAGGGGGTGCAGGAAGAGGAGGGGAGCGTGGAGCTGGTGACCGAGGCTCCCAGCGGGGAGCTGGCTCTGCTGCTGGCGCAGAGCGACATCCTGCACACGGGCGACGCCAGTTTGAAAGCAGAAGGCTTCCGTCTGCTGCTCGCCCACAGAGCGCAGGTGAGTGACAGGAGGTCGTCTGAGGCCATGTTATGTTTAAACCGCTTTTTTTTTTCCTGTATCGTAGCTTTTCTGTGGGCACATTTTGCTTACAGGAGATGAGATACAAGTGAAAAATGAGTGAATGAAAATATCTGCCATTCGGAGAAACACCTATCTATTCTTAAATTTGATTATTTTTGTCCCAGTCATTTTGTTTTTTGGCAGTGTGCAGAATACACCTCGTCTCTTTTACTTGATCAAAAGAAATGCATAATTTAAGATGATGGCTGAAAATGTTCTGTCTCCATTTCATGAAAATGCGTATTTTACCTTATTTTTAAAGGCAGCAAAATCTTTCCGAAAACTCATAACTATTAAAGTTATGAGTCATAATAAGACCTTTGCTCACAAAAAAGTTATGTGCATGTGTTTTTGAAATGTTGATTGATGAATACTAGTTGCAAACCTTTTCAAAATGGATATGTAGCATTTTGTAACACAGTGTGATCATGTGCGCTCTGCTGTGCTTCACATGTTCCGTGTGCTGTGACGTCAGTATGGAGACAGCAGGGAGTTTCTGTGGCGACTGGCGCGGGCCTACAGCGACATGTACGAGTCCACAGAGGACAAGCAGGAGAAGAAGACCTACGCAGAGCAGGGTAATGTACACACACACACACACACATCCTCCAGATTGAAATAAAATTACTGAGGATCTGTAATTTTCTTTCAAAAAACCCCAGGTAATTATGGCTAGAATTTGTACCAGTGTAGTTGGGGAGAATAACAGACATTACTGTTCCAGACAGAATAAAATTGGTTGAGGGGGGAAAAAAAATAATCAGCAGACTTTCCTTGGTAATGCTAATGTGGTCTGGAGAAGGAGGAAGACCAAATTATTTTTCGACATTTTAATTTCTGGCTTTGAACTTTGAACTCTTCCAGGTCGGGAGGAGGCAGAGATCGCCCTGAAGAAGAACGGCCTGAACGCTGAGTGCCACAAATGGTAACGATAGCGACACTCAACTTTTACACGACTTCCTAGCCCTGCTTCAACCCGTGAACTTTTCATCTGTATTTTGATCTCATGAGTGTTTTGTTTTGGTGCAGGTTTGCGGTGCTCACAGGACTTACCTCACAGTATGAGAGCATGCATGGCAAACTGAAGAGCAGCCACATACTAAAGGTAGCACCTGCATTTACATGAACATTTTAGGCATTCAGCCGATGCTCTCATCTAGAGCGACTTAACAGAGTGCAGCAGTAGAATTTAGCTTCAATTCCTACAACGCCACTGTTAAAGCCAATCGGTGGGAAAGAGTGCAAAGCCCATTCTACTTCATTGTAAGTCGCTCTGGGTGTGTTTTCACTGTGATCATGTCACAGTTTTCGGTGTCGTTACCACATTGTAGTAGAGGTTGCCACAGGGTTAGATGTGGTGGTTGTGGAAGTATTAGGGTCAGGGTCAGTATTGAAATATCTGTTGGGTTTTAATTAAATCTAGAGAGTTGTGTGCAGAATTTGACTCCTTTTTCCGACCATGTAGGAGCATTTAGACCGAGCGATCGCCCTCAGAGACGACGACCCGCTGTGTTTCTACCTGCTGGGCCGATGGTGCTACGAGGTGAGACGAGGAAATACACTTCACCTGTTGTCAGTGGCCGCAGTCTTATCAATGCAATTTTGATCATTCAATCATGCCAGGACACTTAAACTGAACATTCACACATGAACTCTGAACCTTACCTTCTCACATTGTGATTCAGTATCAGGATGTGGTCTCATAGCATTGACCCCTTTCTTCTGTTGAAGAAAGAAGTTTAGGGCTGCAACTAACGATTATTTTCACTGTCGATTAAATTGTCGATTATTTTCTCGATTAATCGATTAGTTGTTTGGTCTATAAAATGTCAGAAAATGGTGAAAAATGTCGATCAGTGTTTCCCAAAGCCCAAGATGACGTCCTCAAATGTCTTGTTTTGTCCACAACCCAAAGATATTCAGTTTACTGTCATAGAGGAGTAAAGAAATATTCACATTTAAGAAGCTGGAATCAGAGAATTTTGACGTATTTTTCTTTAAAAATTACTCAAACCGATTAATCGATTATCAAAATAGTTGGCGGTTAATTTAATAGTTGACAACTAATCGATTAATCGATTAATCGTTGCAGCTCTAAAGAAGCTTCTTCTGAACTGTATTGTTGCTGTTGTAGGAAACCTCTCATGTGTAGGAACAGCAAGAATTTCCCTGTGCAACACGGCCAAAGCAATACACCTCATTCAGGGCTCTAAGTGTTTTTATGCCAGCTGTTGCTGCTGTTCCTCTGTAGGTGTCCACCCTGGGCTGGCTGGAGAAGAAGGCCGCCGCTGCTCTGTACGAACAGCCGCCCTCCTCCACTCTGCACGACGCCCTGGAGAACTTCCTCAAGGTATCCATCCACAGCGGCAGGCCGGAGATTTCAGCTGTACTTCTGCATATTGACTATATGAAGAGTTCAATTCCAAAACACTGTATACCCACTTTAGGGGGAAAGACTACCTGAAGTGGATCATTCAACATCTCTAAAATACAGAGGATCCAGTCTGTAAAACTGCTGTAATTTTGTCAACCAATGATTCATCCATTATAAAACACCAGAATTTGTTTTGATTTTGTGCTAGTTGTCGTATGTGCCACTTTTTAAAGTTTAAAATCTAATTTTGGAACAAAGTGTTTTATATATTGACCTTAAGCCATAAATAGAAACTGTTTCTGGTTCTTTACTCGACTCTTACTCTTTACTCTGTGTTTCTGTATTCTGTGAACCTCCAGGCAGAGGAACTCAATCCAGGTTTCTCCAAGACAGTGAGACTTTACATCGCTAAGGTAAAGAATCAGCAGCACTGAATTCACCAAGTACAATGAAGGTGAAGGAATTTCTCCTGCTGTCTTTTATGCCGGGGCATATTGGCAACTTAACACAGTAACATTAGTCTGTAAATGTGCACATGATGTAGGGACAAATGTGGCTAAATAGAGATCGACTAAACAGAAACAGCTAATTTTCCAGCTTCATCAGCTCTTCACTGCTGTCAGTGTTTTGGCAGTCTTGGATACTAAGATAGTAATCATCATTTTGGTGTTGGTTGTCTTCTAGTGTCACAAGGAGCTGGGAAACATCTCCGAGGCGAAAAACTGGGCTGAGCTGGCCGTGAAGATGCCTGCTACCGCTAATGATGTGAGACCAAACTTCACTCTTCATTTTAACTGATGCTAGTTAGGGCTGCATGATATATTGTGGTTGCAATATGAATTACAACACATCCTGACCTCAATTAGTCATTATTTCTTTTTTTTTTTTACACCACATAATTTCTTTTTAAGCAGTTAAACAAAAATGATGCATGAAGAAAACATGCCAACACGTACAATTTTCATGAGTTTGAATAAAAGATTTTCTCCAGCATGCAACATGATCTGTAAGCCAGTAATTCTGCACACCATCTGATTATTTTGTTGTTGAAGCAATTTGGAAATTACAGTCGTTAATAATGACTTAGTGCTTCCCTAATGTTAAAACCTTTTCACTAATGTCAGTTGTCCTTCCTTTATTTCCAAGGACGATGAAGCGGCTAAACTGGAGGTTCAGCTCGGGGTTTTAACTGACAAAGCAACTGACCACCGACTTTCCACCGGGGACCAGTAGGTGGAGCCATGCAGCCGATGCCACTGATTGGCCAGCTAGGCCGCCAATCAGTGACTGATTCTACAAATAAAGCGCACGATATCTCCCCCTTGCTCCACTTCTGGTCAGAACGAATATCTGTCTGTCATGCTGTCACTGTGAAATGATACGGAGTGAGTTTTTGAAGTATATTTATTTATTGCAAATTTTAATATGGCTTAATTGAAGTCGGTACCACTGAGGAATATATTTATTGTTACCTTAATTTTTGAACTATTTATTGTTTGCCTTTATATCTGATAATCACCTTTGAGCATTCTACATCAAGTTTTGTTTTGCAGCGGTTTTGTTAATCCAGCAGGCAGAGCAGAGGTTTGAGTTTACCAGATACAATTTTTGAGGAATTTTTCAAGGTTCTCCAAAGCAGTGGGGGTCCAAAAACCGTATTGTGTGTGTTTGTGTGTGATATGGGATCAGGAAGCCTGATACAAAAGTAACATATTTGCAAGAAACAGACATCTCAGGACAAAATGAGTGGCATCATTTTTATCATATCAGTAGGAGAGAAAATCACATTAAATGTTGATTTTACTGACGCTGGTCTAGAATTGACAAGCAGGTCGCGCTTTAATGGAGTTGGATGTGTGGAGGGTTACACAGCAGGTCTGAGAAGTATAGGAAATTATTCTCACAGTTTCTAGTTCTTAAAGAGTTTAGAAAAATCCCACCAAGTTTGGAAAACGTCTGGAAATTTATCACCACATTGCAAATTGCTTATACTGTATTGCCAGACAGTGATGTATTACTTGTAGTCAAAGTTGTGAAATGGTAAGAGATAAACCTAAAATGTCTAAATACTGAGGTCTGGAAACTTTCAAATTGAACATGTAAGTTTGATCAGGGAGGATTTAGGAGGTCGAGGAAAGAGGAAGAGGTTGGGAACCAGACTGCACAAATGAAGCTTTCTCTTCATAACTTAAAAAACTCAAATAACAATTAGAGAAATGTATTATATCAGGATAAACCCCTTGAGATGTATCATCTCGTTTTCAAGGGGGTCCCAAACAAATACTCACAAAACAAATGGAAAACAGAACAGTACAAGACACAATAATATATAACACAACAAACGACCAACTAAATAACAAAAGAAAGAGAAGAAAAAAATGTTGTTGAACATCCTTTTATTCTAATACTGTACTTAATGACGGGCCCATTGCAGTTGCTCCAAATGTGTGCATTGTGTTTGCAGCTCATTTCAACACATTAGTCACAGAGTGATTCTCCAGAAAATGTAGATGTAGTGATACACCGTAGTAGAATATTGTATTTTTATCAAAATATCAGCCTTCTTGAAGCTTAGTTAATTGTCCTTTCAATCGAGCCCCAACTTCACCTTGTTGATTTTTTTGTCATTGTGTAGCACAAGGCAACTGTCCTGGACCACATGCACAATTTAGTCTTAACAGCCGTGTAATTACATGGACAAAATGCATGGATCCTTCTCTTTGCGGTTTTACTGTAAAAAGCATCTTAATATCCCTCTACCTTGTTTCCTTTAGTGTGTTTGCTGCCTTTGATTTTTGTCAGAAAATGTTTACATTCCTTTCTAATCCTTAAGGGGAAGATGCAGTATGTGAGCCAATATTGCTTTATAATTTAACATTACTTTGATGGCACCTTGGTTTTGTATTCTGTTCAAGTTAATTTTGAAGTCACTGCTTTGAGATTTCAGTGGGTTTTCCTTATACAGCCTTTCAGTGGATGTTATTTTAAATGTTTGGGGAGACATCTATCATTTCCAAAATATACTGATCCCATGAGGAATGAAAAAACAATTAATATGCACTTAAAGTGACATGAATAGTATTCAATAAAATCTTTTTTTCTATACATTTATGAATTTCTTGTATTTTTTTGTGTCCAATTCCATTTGGTGTTGTAGTACCACTCCATAAAACATTTCTAAATAAATCACTGTATGTGTGATAATGCACTATCAATATGCTAACAATGTCTGAGTCAGGATTTCCCAAAGGAGACAAATTCTCCTAATGATAAAACAAATTTATTAATGCTATAAAGCGTATATACAGAAAGAACAGTTCTGGTAAGGACAAACAAAGAAAAGGGAAACATAACGCTGGCAAAGCAAAAGATGAGAATATTACTTTCCATCAATTTTCCACTTACAAATTATAGCAATAACCCAGTAGGAATGCCTTCATTGCAAAATTATTTTTTTGTTATGCTTCTCGTTTTCAACAGCATTCTTAGAATAAACACAAGCGATGACAGTACTGACGCCAGACACCCGCTCAACAAAAACGCAAAGAAGAAAAATCAGATCTGAGAAATTATATTAAAAGTTATTACAAAAGGAATATTTTCTTTCGACCACTCGATAGGTGAAACTGCCCAGTTTTCAGAGGCTGTAAAAAAAAGAAGAAAATCCTGCTTCGCTGCTGCATCACTGAGCTCCAAAAGCCTCGATCTACGCTCTTTATCGTCTCTCCGCATCGTCAACTCTGCTTTACTCAGCAACGAGCCGACACAAAATCATACACAACCCAAATGTCTCGGCCTTCGTCTCTTCATCAACCGTTTGTCCAAGGTTTTCTATGAAGGCCGTTCTGTGGGTGGAAAAAAAAAAAATCACACGTGCGATACTGTAGTCCAAGTGACAGTCAAAGGGCACGACGCCCCGCTGCTTCCCATCATGCTCCCTGCTCAGTCCTTGGCGTCACCCACTCCGTCAGCGTTGATGGCGAACATGGCTTCGGCCTCGGGCAGGCAGGGCGAGTCGTAGATTTTGCAGATCCTCGTCTCTCCCCGGCCCTTCCTCAGGTACAGACTGGAACGAGAAGCTTAGTTTTAGTCCTGATTTAAAGTCGTGAAGGAAAAATGCCACTTTGGAGACTCTTATGCTGTTATATATCAATCTGTGATGTTCAATGCAATCCAGGAGTTATTATACCAGCCGCCGCGTCTGCCGCCGATCCTTCGTGTGAACGCGATAACTTGAACAGTTTTTATAACAGTTATAACAGTATAAAATTTGGTATGGACATTGATGACCCCTAGAGGAAGAACTCTACTGATTTTGATGTATTTAAGATTATAATCGGCCTGATGGTGGCGCTATAATTAAAGGTCAAAAATAAAAAGTTTAAAGGGCTGTATCTCCCACACCGTTTGTCCGATTTACATGAAACTTGGTACACATCTCCACCTAACCGTACTCTATAAATTTGCTATAGGGACCCTCAAGGTCCGCCTGGAAAATGTTTGAGATATTTTGAATTATTTGAAAAACACATTTTTAACATCTCTTCCTACACCGTTTGACCGATTACCACCAAAATCGGTCCTACACTCTTTAAATTTTGTTCATAGATTGTTGATATCTACTGTAGTTTTGAAGATATTAACTCTTAAAGTTGTGAAGGAGGCATTTTTTTCAGTCAATTTTACATTTTACAACGCAGACCGAGCAGTTACATCATCCAGCCTCCATAAGATCAACAAAAACATTTATTGGCATTTCCATGTCAGTATACAATCAAGGCACTCTTTTTATCTGGCAGCCTCCTCCAGCACTGGGCTGATTTGAGGAGCGCACTGTACCTTCTCTTCATTTCAGATTAACCATGTTGCTGTATGTTTGAGCAAGTAACAAAATGTATGTCAAATGTAAGTCGCTTTGGACAAAAGCGTCTGCTAAATGACGTAATGCAATGTAAATTAAATGGGGAATAGTCCCCATATCAACTCCATTCAACTTCTAACAATCAATCTCATGTTCAAAGCCATATGCAGGCCTATAATATTTAGCCTCTGTTATTTGTTCAAACTGGGTATTACCATTGACTAAGTAAAGGAGTGTGATGTGAAGTGCAATTTACTTTTTTTAATTATTATTTATTCAAAATTAGCATTTTGACTAGTCCTAATGTAATGAGAGATATCTTAAATTAGCATTTTGACTAGTCATAATGTAATAAAAGATATCTTAAATTAGCACTTCGACTGGTCATAATGAAATGAGAAATATCTTCAATTAGCATTTTGATAGGTCACATTTAATTAGAGATATCTTAAATGAGCATTTTGGGGAATTGAACCCCAGACTCCTGCGAGACAGACAGGAGCAGCACAAACTGTTTGGACTGGGTGGCAGGTTTGCTTCAGTGGGAGGCGAGTCGCGTCTCAACTGCGACAGCCAGACCAACATTTGGACCGGCTGGCAGGATTGCTTCAGTGGGAGGCGAACGGTGTCTCTTCGCATCAACCACCAGCTTTTAATAAACCGCCGTCGCTAACCGCCAGACCACACCTTCGGAGCGGCCGGCAGGTTGGCTTCAGCGGGACGCGGACTGCCGGTTTTCACAGCGTCCAAATTTCTCTCAGAAACACATTTCAGTGAAAATAGTTACTGGTCTGAAATGAGGAGCATGTGAAAAGGTTCCCAAAGAGAGCCTCTTTCCACGGTCCGAGCAACAGCTGTGCCAGCTTCATACCTTACCACACAGAGCGTAGTGAGGTATGAAGCTTCATACCTCACCACACAGAGCGTAGTGAGGTATGAAGCTTCATACCTCACCACACAGAGCGTAGTGAGGTATGAAGCTTCATACCTCACCACACAGAGCGTAGTGAGGTATGAAGCTTCATACCTCACCACACAGAGCGTAGTGAGGTATGAAGCTTCATACCTCACCACACAGAGTGTAGTGACGTATGAAGCTGAACACCTGGAGCTGGGCTTCTTACACACTGCTGCTGATTGTGATGTCATCAGTGCAGCTGAGACAGAGAGAGTCCAGCTCCATCCAGTGATGTCATAATTATTTATGTGGAACATGCACACCGATTTCCATACAGATCCGACCAGATTTTGCCCAACAGCAGCATTTTGAGTGTACTGCTAGACACAGTAAAGCCAATACGAAGTTGGATATTGACACATTTTAACTTGCTATTACATTCTTCAGTATCAGAACTTGATAGCTTGAGGCCTGATGGCTCAACAGCCTAATATGACAAAACTGACAGTAATCTTAATGCAAACTTCCATGTTTCAGCTCTGGCTGCTGTACTGGCATGAACCCAGCCATCGCCACTAGCGGCTGTATTTAATTAGTAGTTAAATTTATTATTGAGCATTAAAAAAATAGTTAAGGTACATACCCTTTATTATTGGGGAATGAATTGAATGGCTTTTTATTACATTTGACTTAATGGGGTCTTCGAGGATTGGGGAATTTCGGGGATACACCCTTGCTGTCGGCCCCCTGACAGCATCCTAGTTTTGTGATGTGTGAAGTGCTGTAATTTACTTTTATGGTGAACCCACTTTCCCTCAACCTGCCTCCTCTACTGCTACTTCAGTTAGTGATTTCCTGCATTTCCCAGAATGACTTGCGACAACATCCAGAGAAGGGAACTTGTTTTCAATCATAGGTGGGTGTAAAGAGAGCAATAGTGATGACATTGTAAGAGCAGGAGAGCGCGAGTGTCCAGTCAAGAAAAACAAAAACAAAAACACCAAAATACACCACATCACTCACCGTGTGGTGGAGGCGTGGGCCAGAATGTTGCCGCCAATTGGTTTCTTGGGATCTGCAGAGAACATGGCCGCCCCGTCCACCTGGGCCACCACCTGATTGCTGATCACCACGGCAACACCAAACTGTTGTGTCACAGGATTGAGAGAAACCAAACAAAAAATCACCATGTAGTAGAGACTCCTCAGTTGCTTACAGCTGGCATTCACATACATCCAATATCTGTATTGTGAGGATGTGATTACATTTACATCTGGCATTAAATTGCATCTCCTGTAGACACAGTATTGGATATCTCGAAGGGTGTATGGCCCAAACGTCATGTACACACATACAGACACAGACTGATAGTGTATAATATATCCTATTGTTATTTTGATGCTAAAAAAGTTGCATATTATAGCTTTAACACTTCTCCTCACTTGTTCTCCATCCAGGACAATCAATTTTAACAAGCATGTTACTATCTGAGCTGCCTGCTGCCCGTTTGATTTGCGTGTGTTCCCTGGTTGGATCCCCACATGAAAGTTTATCCAGATTTACATACTGTATAACACATTGATTTCACACTTATTATTAGTTATTGTGACTAAATGAGTGTCTGATCACCTCAGAGGTGGTTTGGGGTTTGACTGGATCTTCAACACGTCTTGAATGCATTCACACCTGGATTTTATGCATCTCTGCTCTATCCGAATACAATCCGATCACCCAGGACACGTGATGATGCCGGGTACACGGGGGGTTTCGACTGTTGTCAGTTAACACAACAATTAATACCTTGGCGACTGACGCACCCAGCTCAGTTTTGTCACCTACCTCGTCTGCCAGCCTCAGCAGCATCCGAAGGAAGCGGCCCAGATGTCCTTGTCTGGCCGAGAGTTCCCCTCTGCCTGAGTAGTCTGTTCTGTACAGCGCTGTGGCACTGTCCACTATCAGCAGAGCGTACCTGGGAGGAAGAAGGGGGGTGGTTAGAGAGCAAACACTAGAGCTTCATATCCAACACCAGCTCTCTCCATAATAAGACAGGGAAGTGTGTGTGGAGGCGGCTGTGACCGACCTGGACTCGGCCATCATGGCGGAGGCTTGGTACAGCAGCTGGGTCTGGTGGTCGGTGTTGAAGGCTCGGGCGTAGGCCACGTTGTCCAGAACATCACTGCCTACCAACCCGTACCTTAACACAGACAGAGGGAGGTAAAATGTTATAGAATTCAATATACAGGGTTTCTACACATCTTCCATTTCCAAATTCCACTTTATTCCTTATCTGAATTTCTCGACTGCATTTGACGATGTTGGTCATTGTTCAGTGTGATGTATGCAGATAGCGGCTGGTCAATATGACTGTCAACTTGCCCATAACACACTACGCTTTCCATATTTTCCAGACTTGTGTGCAATTCTAAAACTTTTCAAAACCTGAAAATTGTCAAATTCATTTTCTATGCATTACATACGTCCAGCCCTTTTCCCTACTTGCACAGAAACCCTGAATGTCACGTAATTTTAAAAAAAGATGCAACACAAAACCTAAAGCAAATGTAACAGAACAGGAAGAAATGGACAAACTTTGAGGATTTGTTGGGGAATAGCCATGGCTATGAAGAACACTTTAACTTGGTGACGGTTGATGCTTACAATGTTGGACAAAGTTGAACAGGAAATGTGCGGACTCACCTCTCAGCGACGGCCAGAAGTCTCTCAGGTCTGAAGGTTCCCTCCGTGTCGATGTACATGGCTTTACCTTCTCCGCCGCCCTGATCGATGGGCAGCTGTGGAGACAAGAAAGTGGAATCACTACAGGTGCACCCACACCATTTTTTTCAGACCAAGTAAGTTTGAGTAATTTATTTACATACAAATACAACTACTACAACATTTTATATACCAACCATGCAACCTCTTCAACCAGGCAGTATTTAATAACCAGATCACTGCACAAGCCAGCTTTTTAAAAAAACATTCTGTATTTATTTTTCATTAAATGGAAATATATCTGTGGCTCTCATCAAATAGAAAACATTTCTTCTTATTTTTCCCATTTTCGCTCACAGGAAAATGCCCCCTCTCCACCAATGCTGGTAAATTCAGACTGTGGCTAGGAAGTAGGGCTGCAGCTATCGATTATTTTAGTAATCGAGTATTCTACCGATTATTCCATCGATTAATCGAGTAATCGGATAAGAAATACTTTTGCTTTATTAAAGAGCAATAGTAAATATACAAAAGAGAAAAGCTGTCCGCACGAAGCTGTCCATACGACACTGTGATTTACTGAAAACGAGGTGAAATAATTATTATTATTGATATTTATTACTAGGCCTAAATATCATACAAGTTCATAAGACTGGCTAATGTACATTTATTTGCTATGTTGAAGGGTTGCCCTACACCTGCTGATCCTACTCACTGCAATCAAACTAAACTGAATATACCTGCTGTATTGGACTGGTGCATTTTAGGCTCCAATTGCTACTTACACCACCTGATATTTTGCTTTCTGGGGTATTTTATGCATCACTGTGAGGGGAGTAGGTGTGTGTGTGTGTGTGTGTGGGGTGTGTGTGTGTGTGTGTGTGTGTGTATGTGTGTGTGACTATCATAATAATAACATGAATGAAGCTCAGGCTTTCACAAATTGACTGCAGCATTTTATTTTCTGTGGTTATTTTCTTGAGCAAAACTTAGCTAACTTAGGGACATCATAACTAGCCACCATATTGATTTACGTTCTTAACTAGCCATTACATATAGCCATAATTAACGTGCATTCTTTACTAGCCTTCATCTCATCCCGTTTTAATATTAAGTGCTGACTCCGCCCACCCGGGCCAGTTTCGGCATACGCCGGTAGCAATTACAAGTGGACCCTATCCTACAGTCCCTGCTCTCAGCGGAGGGAGGGGGCTACGCTGTGTGGGAAGCGCTGTGACCGTCAGACCTCTCTGGATTAGACAAGCAAGTAGAGAAAACCGGCATCAGCCGAACCAATTTATTGCCAAATGCTTTGGGATTCAACACATTAACATTGCTTCCCATGGTCAGAAAAAGTCGGCAGATTTGTCGCTAGTCGCTTTTGAGAAATAAAGTCGCCAGGGGGGTCTGAAAAGTCGCTAAGTCTAGCGACAAAGTCGCCAAGTTGGCAACACTGGATCCGAAACTTTGGACACTTTCTGTCGTTTTCTCTGGCCTGTCTCTTCTCTTCGCCCCTCGCTATTTTCTCTCTCTTTCTCCAGCGCGTTGTGCAACAGTAATAATCATCCGTGCGAAACACTGAGCGTGTATATAGTTATATGGATTAAACGAAGCTTCGATGCAAAGAATTTGCATCGATGATTTTTAGTAATCGAGTTACTCGAGTTTCTCGAGGAATCGTTTCAGCCCTACTAGGAAGGTTTTTCTTTACTCTACCACACACTTTGGCAGGATTTCAAGGATTTGGGGGATTTTTTTTTTCCATTTCCATTTCCAAAGATCCATTTTATTGATAAGAGCTAGAATCCACCAGCCACTGCAGCCAGAGGGCAGAAAGATTAGTTTCCTGCCCTAGCAGCTCTTTCTTGGTGTGGCGGCCCTGCATCCTGGTGTATGGATCATGACTACAGCTGAATGCATCAAGACTTAATAACTACAACAAAGTCGAGTGGATCACGTTCCATTACACAGCTTATACTAGCAGCCAGTAAGGCTTTCTGCTGAATGAATCCTCTCTCTCTCCAGTCAGTTTGGACTGTACCTGGCAGGTGACGGCGAGGGTGTGGCACAGCTGGGTTTTCCCTGTCCGAAACTCTCCAAACATTTCTGTGATGGAGCCCGTCTCAATCCCACCTGGAGGAGACAGAAGGGCATTTAAAGTGTCAGAAGAAATACAAAGACGTCAAATCATCAGTAAAATAAATAGCGTATATAAAAGGTGGAAGGATTAGAAACAGATATGCAAACAGGCAACATTCTCACTCCCATCTCTTGTTATTGTGTCTACTTTATGACTTCACTTGTACATTAGCCTTGTATTTTGAAACTATTCTCAAAAAAAACAGGGCAGGAAACAAAAAAAATTGTTTTGTGTAATGCTCACAGTGGTAGTACATCCCAAAATTCACCAGCCGCTATGCTATTTACCCAGCCAGCTCGATTTTTAGAATAAAATAGTTTGTTTTTCCCCTTTATTTATTTATTTTTTTGTAACATTATTTTAAGACATTGCTTTTTCTTTATCTATTTACTTCTCTCTGAAGTTTGTCTGTAATCATTGTCTGTTATTTTTGTTTGCCATTCTTGAAAACAATAAACAGATCAATTAAAAAAATAATAATAAAAAGACCTTGGAACAATGGTTGGTCAGCTGCCAAAGTGTCTGGTAGAATGAGCAAACTGGTAGTAATTTCCTACATTGTGAACCACACCATGACAAACAGTGTGAAAGTCTTTTGATGACTGGTGTGAGATCTACAGACCCTGCAGAAGCTTGTCCAGCTCCTTGGAGCCTGTGGAGATCTGGATGATCTCCGCTCTCCTCTGGTGGAACTCGGTAGCGGTGGTGAAGCCCATCGGCACCAGTTTGGCAGCTTCAGCCTGAGGGGGAAAACACACACAGACGGCACAGAATGTGAATAAGCTCTCAGATTCTCTAGAATAATCCTTCCTCAAATGAACAGCAAATAAAAGAAAACAATGAACCCAAATAATAAATACACTTTATATGCTTGAAAGTTAAATTTGATTGACAAAGAAAATCTTGCAAACCTGAAGTTAATCTGGTTTTCAGACATACTCTATTTTTGTGTTTTGGGGTGTTTTAGTAAAGTGATATTCCATCCCAAGAGTCACTTTGCCCTCCTCTAACTGTAAGTTGTTATACTTTGATTGCGTTTCAGTTCACTATCATGCATTCTGGGTGCCTAGCCTGCATACGCTGACTAGAAATTCATACATTAAGTTGCAATGTGTGTGTATAACAAACAGATTTCTGAACATATCCAGGTACCACAGATACAACGCTGCAACTTTGCCCAGGCATTATAGCTAAAGTGTGCAACATAAAATTAACCTTTTCTGTAACATATCAAGTCCTTTCATAATAATCTAACCAAAAGAATTGAGCAGAAATAGAAGTAATTTGCTATAAAGCACAGCACACAGATCAGCTCATTACAAATACATCTACATCTATTATAATACAATTTTTCCTTGCTTATTTGCGTTAGAAGCTGGATTTTTATAATTGAAGTAAGAAATCGGTGCTGACTACGGGTCCCCAGAACAGACAATTTTGGTGTCGACCTCTTACCAGAACCTTATCAGCTTTGGCCTCACTGATCCCCTTGATGTTGAGCAGCTCCTTCTTGGGGGCGTAGGCCACCGCCTCGATGGTGTGGAAGCCTGCGTCCTCCAGCTTTTTGATGTCACTGGCACTGATGCCACATTGCTGCGTGGGGAGACAGTGGAACGAGTATAAATCACATAAATCACTGGGTGAGAGGGATTCCTGGATTCACACATCCATGGCGTGATCTCAGAGTGACACATGACACCCCAGTGACTAGGGCTGGGTTGGCAATATGGTTGAAATCAATATCATGGTAATAATGAGGATTTTTTTCCATATCGATATAGGCCTATATCACGATATGGCTCACGTATGCATTATTACGTTAAATAATCTAATTAATGTTCATCCCATTGAACTGAATGGTAGTGTTAGGTGTGATGTCAAACAAAACTGAAATTTTCAAATAATAATAATCCTACCATACCTAATTTTGTCAGAGTTTTTGAATAAAATTTTCTTGTCATCATCAATTTAGACAGCAGAATTGTGCGTCACGATATCCCAAAATCACTTTATCATCACAATATGATTCCACTGAAAGACAATAAATGATAATATTGAATTATCGCCCAGCCCTACCAGTGACCCCATATTCTTTCTGGTCATGGATGGATAATAATGTCATATTTTGTTGTTCCCCATAAGGAAATGAAGGGTGGCCTCCCTACTCACTACACCACCCTAATTCCCCAACAGCACCAGCAGGAGGTCCCTGATCCTGGACACCTACCTCCAGTCTGCTCAGAGGCTGCGGGCCGAAGTTTTCCTCCTCCTCAACCTCCGCCTCCACCCTGGCCTCGCTACTCATCGCCATGGTCTGAAAAATGACACAAGTCTTCACATTAGAGAGGAAGAAGGAAAGCTGAATAACTTCTGTGCGACATAAAATTGATAAGTTAAATAAAACATTAAGGGTATGTTCAGCAAAGTAAGCAAGATAAACTGGCACACTTGCAAAAATTACAAAATTATAAATCAGGTTACGTGCAAGTCACACACTAACTTAACAACAGACAACATTTGCCATTTAGTATAATCCAGTTCTCGATGACAGTTTATGGATTTATCAAACCTAATGTAAAGTAAGCAATATATTAACTCAAATTATATCCAACAAAAACAACCTGGAATAACTTAATATATCGGCTACTAGTCAAACAAGCTAGCAGGTTCATTTCACTCGTTTAAACAGCCAATTTGAACCAGGTTGAGTCTAACCAAAAGAAAGAAATAGAATAAATATAACGTTAGCTGTTAGCTTAGCATTAGCGTTGTTGTCACATTAACAGCTAGCTTGCTACGGTTAGGGAACCCAGACAACGTCGCTTGATCAAAGACAGCGGCGTGACAAATTCAATCTTAGTTATGAGTTGCATTCTAATCATGAGCAACGAAAAGTAAATGTTTTGTTTGCTTGATACACTGGTTCACCTACCTGCTGTGGCCTTCTTGTTTCCCCTCAAAGTTAAGAAGTCTGTTTTAGATAACCAAAGCTCCCGCGCGCAACGTATTTGCGGAACGTAATGACGCTGTACGTAATGACACCGCCTTTCTGTCTTCTGCAAGCTTTCTGATTCGTCAATATCTAAAACCAGAGCCATATAGAGAGAAAACCACATATAACAAGAAGAAGCTGCGTCAAGTTAGCCAGAATAACACCGGAACGTAGGTTTTGCCTTCAAAATTAAGGTTTGCATATATATATTTTATTTTGATGAATTTGACAGGAAGACAATTCTGGCTGGCTGGGAAATATGATATAATATGATAATGTAATACTGTAATACTTCCATGGTAGCAACAAGTTGGTCCGCTGCCTCTACCTCCTCCTGTGGTAGCAAGTTTTCTTGATCATCTCCATCTGTGATGAGTGTAATATGAGTGTAATATTGTGAGCCCACATGAGTAGAGACACAAAACAGATACAGTAATAATCTCATTTTAATTCTAAATTTAAATTAGATTAGATTATATATTTATTGTCTGAATGTCAAATGCCAGACATTATTCACTGATTTCCAATCACCTAACACAAAGATACTCTCTTTAGTTTTCTTTTCATTCATTCATTCAATCTGTTTACCATGAGTTGTAACAATTTGTGTAGTTTGATGGTTTGTTCCTCACCTTTGGAAACATCATCTTTGTTTTGTCTGCATTTAAAACAAGCTTGAGCTCACACAACTGAGACTGAAACAAATTAAATGCAAGTTTAAAAGGTTCAAGAGCCTCATTTAGTGCAGGAGCCATACAGTATGTGACCATGCCATCAGCATAAAAGTGGAAACATGCATTGGGCACATTTTTACCAAGAATATATATTGATATAAATAATGAACAAAAGAGGACTCAGCACTGATCCCAGAGGCACACCAATGAAGACATTAACTCGAACACACTGAGATCTGCCTGAGATATAGTTTTGAAGCAAGCCAACTATTCGTTCTGATACACCTATACTAATTAATCCTAACTAACTAGACTTTCCCTCAATATAGTGTGGTCAACAGTTTCAAATAAATCTATAAAAAGATCTGAACATTTTTATTGTCAAAGGACTCAATAAAATCATTTACAACCTTTAAGGCTGCTGGAATTGTTCTGTGTGGTTTTCTAAAACTTGATTGATATTTGGATGAGATATTTTGTTTGAGCTTAGAAACTCCTTCAGCTGATCACTCACTGAAGTTTCCATTATTTTAGCAAGGACAAACAGTTTAGCAATAGGCCTATAGTTGTTTAAAAGTGACTCAATAAACTCAGTAAACAGATTAAATAAATGTAGCAAGTCCTTTCACCATTTCTTTATGTAGTTCTCATTTGCCATATTTAATGAAGATCACACAACCGAAACAAAAATTTGTCAATTAAATTTCTTAAAAACAAAAAAACAATCCTGATACCAATCAAACTTCATGTGAAAAAGTTTTATTTCTTTTTGGGGAATAAAAGTAGAACAATAACACACTTGTCAGAACAGTGAAAAATACTAATGGAAAACACATAAAAAACATTTAAAATACATTAAAATTGCACATATGGGACAACTAGGTGTTACTGGGTTTTACAAAGATCAGCTTGCTTGGGAGACAGAGGCCACCATTCCTCCTTCCTGTCCGCACCCGCAGCCGCATCTACAAGACAGAAGAAGTTTATAAGCCAAAGGAATATTGAGCTGAAAAGGTTTGACAAAACCAGACCAAGCTCACTGCTCTCCAACATCCTGTGGTTACGCTGTTCATAACACCGTTAAATCACTCGACCGTGTTGTGGACAGAAAGACACAGAGATGTTTTGCAGACCCTTTTTATTTTGCTCATATAAGAACAAAATATTAGAATTAAATATGAATTGTGTTTGCAAATGTGATAATGAATGAATAAAAAGGTGTTTGGATGAACATGTTCCAAACTGTGACAGTCACTCATCCCATCGTATGAAGCTCCTGCATTAAAAACCGTAAGACGTTTTTTTTGTTACCAGGGTGTAAATGTCCTTTATGTTTCAAATCAATAAAATTCAAAAGTGTTATTTCTATTCTTAGTGATTGCTGTTGGCTAGCTATCCGTTTCATATCAAATAAATGACAGTTATCTTTTCAACGACAAAATCTTACATACTATATGCATGGGACAGGAATTACATTGGAACCTTATGGAGTAAGGACTAAGAGCTGTAAGTAAGACTTAGTATGAGGAAAAAGTATGCATTCATATTAGTGCTGAAACGATTAGTCGATCAATAGACAGAAAATTAATCAATTATAATTTTGATAATCGATTAATCATTTTTAGTCAGAGTAACAATACCAAACATTTGCTGTTTACAGCTTCACAAACACTAAGATTTACTGTACTTTTCTCTGTTCATCTCATAAAATGAATACTTTGGGCTTTTTTGGCTGGCAAACTATACAAAAATGTAAACAATATATGGTGTTTAAACAATTTTTAAACAAATCGAATTGCTGTGACAATCTTGGCAGAAAAAACGACAATGTATTTTGTATGTGCAACAACTGGACACTTTGCCTTCTCATCAGTCACAAAGTAAGAAAGTAATTGCTTTCTGGTTCAAAATATACTGCTTGGCCAATTTTGTGCCTGAGATTATGTCCGTCCTGAACAAATAAAACTTAATGTGAATATTTAAATACAAAAAGTGTAAATTGATCAATCCAAGGAGAAGCCCATCAGCCCTGATTCAGGTTTCAAAACCAATAATCATCACAGAATTGTTAACATTGACACAAAGAAACAGTGGAAACATTGTTAAGTGAAAAATCCAAAATGTGGTTTTTACCCCTCAAACCAGTGCACAAGCTCCTGTTAGTAAAAACCCCAGTGATTTCCCAAACACACAGAGAGACTTTACAGCAATTACCCTCGTCTGCACTTTGAGAATCCTCATCGGGAACACATGATATTTCTGGCAAAAGAAACAGCCGCGTTGTTTATAACGTGAAAAACGGGCAAACTACCGTACAAAGGAGGTAAAACCTAAGGGTTTGCTTACCTGGAATAGTTCCGAGGTTGGAATTGTCGAAAAACTGCTTGGGACAGTTTCTCGACAGCGACTCGGAGCTCGCGTCGACATCAAAGAACCTGCTTTTGGGAGAGTCGAGGACAGAGACCTTGGCGGAGTCCAGCAGCTTCTTGGGAGAATCCAGGAACCTTTTGGGCGAATTGAGGAAGTTTGAGGTCTCCGAGGTCATGGGGAGTCGTCTCTTGGTGGGAGTGCAGGGCGACAGAGGCCTGTCCGGCACGATCCTGCTCTTCTCCTTCAGCTTGATGGCTCTGCTCTTCCACTTGGCGATCTCGGCTTGTTGGCTGGACACCAAGCTGTTGTGACAGGGTGACCAATATCAGAGCAGACCGTAACAATGCATTTAAATCGCATGAAATGTCAAAGCATAAGACTTACTTTTTCTCTGAGACTAAAAAAGAACAAATTTACAAGGATTTGGGAAAAATGGATTAAGTATATAACACCTATACAACAAGATTTTGTGTAAGTTTAATTTCTTTGCTCGTTAAATTTGTGATTCATTATAAGAGCATCCCCTCTGTTCGTAAAAACAGTTCATATTCTTAAATAATAGGAAAAGTTTTTGGAAAGACAAGAAATGTAGCTGCAATATCCTATTTCATTATTGTTTTTCCCTGTGTGTGTGTGTGTGTGTGTGTGTGTGTGTGTGTGTGTGTGTGTGTGTGTGTGTGTGCGCGTGGATGAGAGTGTGGAGTGTGTGGGAGAGTAGGGATGAGGATTATGGATATACATGGCTATAGACTAGAATTTATTGTCTGAACTGAACTGATTGTAACAGATTTCCTGACTTTTCCAAAATAAAAAGATAATTTTCAAAAAAAGAAACGACCCGTTAACAGGTTGATGCCGTTACCTTTCCAGCTCCGTTATTTTGACATGAAGTTGTTTGACTTCCTCCTCCAGTTTGGTCTTTTCCAGGAGAATGCTGCTTTGGACGACCAAACCCTTGGGGTTGGTCAGTCTGGCATACAGGTCCTCGCCCTGCATGACTGAATTCAACATTCTTGCATTAGATCAGTGTCAATTATCCACCTTTTGTGCATTTTTCTTCTTGAATTAGGTGACAAATACACTTTGAACACAAACATTTCAAACATCTCTAACGTCCAGTTAAGTTCAGTATACACACTTTGGCAAATTTGCCTTTTAAGACCAATATGTTCAAATTGATTTTGCCACTGTAGCTTTTTTTAATGCACCCATTTTCTTCCTCTGCATCACCTGTGTCTGTTGATATGGGTGAGTATTTTGACTGACATGTAGCAAAATAATGTAAAATTGAGAGCTACTCCAAAGAGAATGAACTCAGAAAGTTGGTATAGGTGACGATGATACAATGATACATACTGGTTCTAGTACTAGTAACACTATAATGAAGCTCGTTTGGGTGTAAAAGCTCAAAAACACACTGTGGGTTCACAGAATACTTCTGCCATTCGTTGTCTACGGCGCCAATCAAAATTTTACACCTGAATGACAACACAGGTTCAAGTCTTAGTTCTGTTTTTTTTAAGCAATCAGCATCAAATTGAGTATTAAAAAAGGCATATTCACTTAATTACATCTACTGTTTCCAGCTCTGTTTTAAGTCCACTTACTCAACCTGGGTAGTTGCAAGATGATGGGGAATCATGAGGCGATTTACAGATTTTTATGAGACAAAAATATAATCTAATCTACATGTATTATCTACATGTATTGTGATTTTTATTTTTCTGATACATACATTTCCCCCTCTCATAAAAGAAAAAATATTTGAAGCCTCTACATGTCTCCCCCCAAAAAAAAAAAAGAAAAAAAAAAAAAAAAAATTTCTATAAAGAAAATTAAAAATCACATGGTATTAAAGTTCCCTAATCTGAACGTTCACACCTGTAACAGAGGAGTGCAAGAAGGTATCACTGTGTTTTTGGGGGTTGCGAGCTGAAAACACTTACATGACTCCTCGCCCTGCTGCTGAGACTTCCTCAACGTCTCCTTCAGCTTCCTCAGTGAGTCTTCCTTGACATTAATCAGTGTGGTCATCCTCTGGATCCTGGAGAGAGAGAGAGAAAAAAAAAACTCTGTCAGAACAAACAATCCTGCCGATTTTCCCTTAAATAAAATAAGGAAAGTGGGAAGAAGGCAGCTGAGAAGGTTTGGACAGCCTTTGATCTTAATCCAGCAGTAACACATCATCATTTATCATCCACCCAACACGTCTTGGAAAACACATTAAATAGAAAGGAACCTCAGATACTTAACTGTAACTAGAACTCAGAAAATCAGACAAGAATGAAGGAATAAAGAAACTGAAGTCAGACTGAAGCCGAAGGAGCCTTACTCTTCTTGGTGTTCAGAAGATGCCGAGGTCAGCTCCACCTCCATTTTGAGCACTTTATCCCGGAGTTTCTCCAGCTCAACAGCGCTGGGTGATGCGTTTTTCTTCGCATACTCCTAAACCAGAAAAAGAAAACAGATGGTAAATATTACAAAGGGGACTGTCCAACGTAAACCAAAGAAGATGTAATATGAATATAATCTCAAACATAACCCAAACTTTAAGTAGTCTTGAGCAAAAATCAGGCCAAGGCTGGAGCCAGAAGGGCGTTAACTGGCATTTTGGGTGAAAATGAGATCTATATATCAAGTAAAAGCTCTTGAGAAGATCTATTTAGTAGTAAAAATATCTCTATATTTTTGTATTTAAGTGATGACATCATTATCAAAGTAAATATCTTTTCATTAGGGATGGGACGATATGCTTATCTCATATGATATGCGATATGGTGTTCACAATTCGATACAACCACAAAACCATTTAATGAATAAAATTTCAGTAACAAAGTCTGACTGTGGAGAATTATGTTCATTTCTGAGCCACAAATCTTTCCTGCAATGGCTTACTAGAATGTAAGTAACAATTTAAATTACAAAGTGCAAATAATGTAGAGAGCTTGTGAAATTCTCCATTGTGATTACTGCAGCAGAATAAAATGTAGCTAATATTGTGATTCATTTTTACTGACCGCCCCATACATAGTCATTTTTGTATTGCGATATATTGAATTCCGATATATCAACCCATCCCTACTTTTCATGAACAGTGGATCAAAGTTAGGTCCACTTTTGGTTCAGCCTCTCCTGTAAAGTTTATCAAAATCTACTTAAGCCTTCTGCTTCCAAGTCCTTGATATATCAGTCCTTAATACCTCAGTCTTCCGCAGTTTGTACTTGAGAGATTGGATAGCGTTCTCTTTCTCCTGAACTTGTGCACAGGTATCTTGCAGCTCCGTCTGCAGGAGCTGGGTGGCCTGTTTGTGGTTGGAGACCCTCTCGTTGGCTTTGACCTGGGCCTCTTCCAACTGCTCAATTTGTACATTCAGAGCCTGAAAAACAGAAGAAAAAAAAACCACACTGTAATGTCTGCTCTTAATGAGAATTTACACAACATAATCACAGGTAGCTCCAGAAAAGTATCTCTTGATGACACTGCAGATTAGGGTCATAACTAAATTGTTCACGTTCACAATCAACAGAACCAGATGTGCGATTCTGTTCTAGGGTGGATTATGCTTCAACACGAGTCGGGCAGACATACTTTGACTTCTTTCTCAGAATGCTGGAGCTGAAGGACAAGTTGCTGATTGTCCCTCAGAAGATCGACCTCCGTTTTGAGCGGAGCGCTCTCCAGCGCCTGCAGCAGAGTGGAGGTCTTGCTTCTCTCTTCTCTCAGCTGAGCATCAGCCTGAACTTCGAGCTGCTCCAGCTCTTTGGATATGGCATTGTGCTCATCAAGTATGCCCTGCAGAATTTAGGTGTAAAATAAGACATTGAAAGATAAGCAATAACACCGAGGGACATACATCGCAGAAAACTGCGATGGTGTGAGTGTAGATGCTTCCCAGAAGAGTCAAACGAAATGATGAAAATATTTAGTTCCAGTGCCCATTACTACCAAATGGGCAGGTAGATGAACTCTACCTGCAAAGTCATTTTTCTGCTGTGTGCCACTGCAGAGCGGCTGTTGAGCTCGCAGTTCAGGATGCTTTCCAGTGCGGTCAAGTTGAGTGGCAGGTTGGTGCACACCGCCTGCAGCTGCTCGTTGAACCTTTCCCCCTCTCTGAGCAGGTCGCTGGGGTAAGTAGCCAGGTTTGCCCACAGTTTCTCCAAAAAGCTGGCCATTTTCTGCAATCACAACACAATATTGCATACCTCATTCATCACAAAGTTGCAAATAGATATGTTGAAGAAATACATAAACATCATGGAATAAGACAGAAGACACACTGGGAGCAGGGGGACTTAGCGGTTAGAGGGATCGCTCCATAATCCAAAGGTCACAAGTTTGATCGCACAATGGCCAACATGTCCATCTATAGCCATGTGTCCTGTCAAAGCGTCATCGAAACCCCCTACTACCTCATTTACTCATTCTAAGTCGCTCTGGATAAGAGAAATCGCTAGATGCCTAAAATGTAAGACTATATTTTCGAAGTGGCTTAACAGCAGCGCTCACCTGAAGGTAGAAGTCCCTCTTATCCAGCAGCTCAGAGAGTCTGTGCTCCCACAGAGGCTGGAGGTCGTCTTCCTTCACAGAGTAGCTGGGAGCCTGCGCCCGGAACAGCAGCACATCCTGCAGCCGCCTCTCCTCAAACACAGCTATGTCTTTCTTCACCAACTCCTCAAACAACTTCTTGCAGTCCTGGGCATAGCATTTTAGCAGTCGCTGGAGAGAAAAAAATACCAGGATTTAGTTATTAACTGATCACGGATTATTATCATTATGAAACTAAAAATACCTCAAACTAAATCCAATTGGTTGCTTAGTAACATTTACCGTAGTGTTCCACAGGGTCTTAATAGTCTGCCCCCAAAGTTTACAGACAGTGCTGTGGGTTTTCTTGGTGGGTATCGGAAGAGAGTGGGGGTGCATCAGGGAATATTGCACTTGTAAGGCCTTTTCCAGGGGTGTGTACTTCGAACAACTGTCCGCAAAGAGCTGGAATCTACTGAAGGACTCCTGCAAAAGATATGGGTTAACTGGTGTTAAATCTAGTCATTTTCTTATTGACCTCTACTCATGTTTCTTTGCGTACGCCATCCAACTGCTGATATTAAGTGGTAATGCTACCTGAAGCTGCAGAGTTGAGTCCTGGAGCCTTGATGACAATCCTCCTGCTGTTGGCTCCTTGACATCATTGCTGCTCTGGTCCAAGCTAGTGAGCTGCTCTTTGAGCACCGAGATGGTCGTGTTCGCTTCACTGAGCAACTGATAGGAGGAGAGAAATGAGGAAATAAGGAAAACTCAAACTGGGAAATCGAGAGAAAGAACAAGAAAAAACAATCACTCAGTTGGACTTTGTTGACAAACCTGATGTGAGGCCTCTGTTTTGGCTTCGGTGTGAATTTGCCTCTTTCTGAGCATTTGAAGCTCCTCCTCTAACTGCTGCACCTGTGGGGAATTAAGAGGAAAGAGAGATGTTCATAGGGTGTTCAGAACAGGCATCACAGCTAATAAATGGCAATGTTTACAGGGGAATGGTGCCAATTTTTCTGAAACAAAAACATCACTTAATCATTTTTGAAAAAACAGCAAACACCACATTCCCTTTAATGAGGTATAATAACTTGTCAAGAAGAAATCACTCAGAGGACAAATTAATGGTAGTGTTAAATACAACTGAGTTAAAAAATTAAAAAGGTAAAAAAAAAAAGCCTAAAGCAGATATGATTTTCTACAAATGTATCTCCAGATGTTGTAGTGTATAACTGGTGCTATTTTCTTGCTTTCTAATACCCTAACTTTCAAAATTGGTATTCAATCATCCCCTTTACTGATTATGTCACATGAAGTCCTATTAAAAAGCTTTGTGTGCACACTTGAACTTGCCTGTTTTTTGAGTTGAGCTTCTTGCTGCTCTTTCTCTTCCTCTTGTTGGGTGTTCAAATGTTGCTGCTGTTTTAATGAGGCTTGGACCTGAGTCATCTGCAGGGAGAAGAGAGTTGAAGTATTTGTGGCACATCCAAACCCAACATCTAGTAACATCTCGGCACTTGGGGACACCTAAAAACACTCCCAAGAATTTCATTCAGACAACCACCATTTGGAAAATATAAAAACTCATGAAATGATTGCTGGAATCATAGTATAAGTCGCTATAGATTATCACTGAAGTTATTAGCCACCTAATAACTAAAGAAGACCTCTCACCATTTCCATCTTGTCCTGCAGGTCTCTCTGGAGCCGACTATTCTCCTCTGCAGCATTTGTTTGTTCAGTTTTGAGTTGCTGGATCTGGGCAATCACAGGACAATTGTCAAAAACAGAAGTGACAAAACCCTGCAACATTAAAACATGGGTAGCAAATGATGTGGACTTACTTCATGTTGAAGCTGGGCCTCTTGCTCCCCTCTTTCAGCCTGCTGCTGCAAGTTGAGATGTTCCTGCTCTTTTAGCTCTTCCTGAATGGCACAGGTCTAGTTGAAAGACAGCATAAATGAGTTGTCAACATACGACTACTTAAGGCTGTATAACTCAGAGATATGCATTTTTGGAGAGAGCTGTGGTGGAATCATTTAAAATATGCTAGTACTGTTTTACTATCTGCAGCTAACATGACAGTTATTCATGTTCTCTGTGGCTAGCTGCAGTCAAGCTCAAACTTGGACTTGGAGCTTACAGAGGAAAATGGTTTACTCTGAAAAGGGGTTCTTCAAGGTTTTTTAAAGAGCTCAAAAAGCTCACAAACTCCAACAGTACTTCCACAAAGCTCTATCATATGGGATTCTTCAAAGATCCCTTTCCCATATTTTTAGTGAGAGAACCCCAAGGTGTTGAGCGACTCCCCTTGGATCTTAGAAGAATTCAAAATGAACATATGATTTGTAGAGCGTACCGTTTCCATTTTCTCCTCCAGCTCTGCTTTAAGCTCGTTCTTCTCCTGTCTCAGTCCCTCCAGTATCTGCTGTAGCTGGTCTCTCTCCTCAGTGAGAGAAGCCACTTTAGAGAGCAGCTTCTCCAACTCATCTGTGGAACTGTGGAGGCTGGCTGCCTTCTCAGACAGGAGTCCGTCTCTCTCAGCTTGAATACTCTCCAGCTTGTCTGATAAAGTCCTCATCTGTGACGAAGAAGAGAGAGTTAAAAAGAGAGTTAAAATGATCATCTAGCTCAGAAAACTTTTTGTATATTTCTTTATGTGCGATTTGTAGGTGAATAATTGTGGTACAAGACACTGACCTGCTGATCTAAAAGACATTCCTTCTCCTGACTCAGTTTCTTCAGATCAGAGTTCACTTGCTTCTGTTCTCGGAGCTCCTCTTGCATTGAATGTAGAAGACCTTGAGTAGTTGCAGCCTTAAAACAAAATGAAATACCAAAACATTGAAATACTTTGTGAGAGGAATATGGAGGCATGTCATCAGGAGCACCAAACGAAGCAGGAAAACAGTACTCAACTATTAGAAATTAATGGGAACTGTATATCCCAAACAGCTCAAATCCAAACTAAATACATTTTATTTTATTCCAAATATCTACTTCTACCCATCAAGTACAAAACTGGTACTGGTACAATTCCTCACCATCTCCATGTTTTTCTGCAGATCATTCTCCAGCTGGCTCTTCTGCCCAGTGAGAGTCTGCAGAGAGGAATGAAGCTGCTCCATCTGTGGAAGAAAAATAAACAAAACAAAACAATCAAAACACACAAGTCATTTTGATTGCATATGAGAACTAAATTTAAACTGTGACCTGGAAATAAAATTTGGGAGCGCTGGTAAAACTTATGATAATGATTTGAGTAAGACATACAAAAAATGTAAACAAACACAATAATCATAACAATAAAATACATAACGGACAAATGACCAGAAATATTACACAATATGAAGGGCCAGATTTTTATCAACATTTTTTTTTTTACTGTTTTTTACCACACTGTGTGCAGATGCTGAAGCTGTGAAAAAATAACAATAAAAACCAATCTAAACCAATCTGACACACACCTCAGTTTGTAGTGTTTCCATCCTCTCCTCCAGCTCTGTTTTAAGCTGGTTCTTCTCCTGTTTCAGTCCCTCCAGTATCTCCTGGAGCTGGTCTCTCTCCTCAGTGAGAGAAGTCACTTTAGAGAGCAGCTTCTCCATCTCCTCTGTAGAAGTCTGAGGGTTGGCTGCCCTGTCAGACAGCAGACCGTCTCTCTCTGCGCGAACACTCTTGATCTCCACTGTCAACCGCTCAATCTGTGAGGATTGAAGAATGAACAGCTAATTTTAATTTAGAAGTGAAGCATCCCCGTATGGATTGGCCTGCTCAACATAAACTTATCAAGACCAAAACTGGCCAAAATCTGACAAACAGTTAAGGTTAGGTAAGTTTAGAGCCAAGCCATTTCAAACTGAATGGAGTTTAGACATTTGTCAAAAAGTCAATCAATCTAATCAGGACTTTAAGAGACAAAGACTGTAACCAGCGTTGGGCACAATGTCTCTTTTATACTCTTTGTATATAAAAATGTAGCTTTGCCTGGTTTTGAAGCTCTTCTAGTTGGAAGGTATTCTCTGCACCACTCCCACTGCCCGCTCTGCTCTCCAGCTCGGCCTTTTGAGTCTTCAGGGCGTTGACTTCATCCTTGAGAACTCTGATCTTCTCCTGAGCAACCCTGAGCTCCTCTTGGTTCTTGATCATCTGAAAAATGTTGCCAGCAGATAAGTATACCTGTGCAGAACTTTCCTGTACAAAGTCACAAAGTGCTGTACAATAGCAGGATGGAAACAAACCGAACCAATCTGCTATAATAAAGGGAAGTCTTTGGCAGCCTCAATTTTAGGTTTTAATATGAATCCACTTAAAAACGATAAAAGAGATTAAAACGCCATGGTACATATAATCTTTGAATTTTAAGTGAAATTACTCATCAACTCATTTGAGTGTTCTGATAAAAAAAAAAGTCCTTACCATCTCCACATTCTCCTGTAGATCAGTCTTCAGCTGGCTCAGCTCCTCTTTAGTTTGCTCCAGTTGGTCCTCAAGCTGTTGGATCTGTTACACCATACAGCATTAAATTGATCACACATACACTTAAGAAATACTTTGACATTTTAGTCAGTTTTCCTCACCAGGCATTTGTCAGCCTGAGGAGGCATAAGCAATTCAAATCAATTGAAATGCAATAGGTACCAAGGTAACAAGCTAGCTTGGTGCCCTCACTGGTTTTACTGAGAAACGCAAATAATGTTGGTTTTTTTGTTTGCTAAAAGGACAGATGTTCAACGTTTGTTCCCCCATGATGTGACAAATGCCTGTTGAACAAAAATAACACTAAAATTCAGAAATGTCAAGGCATCAATTTAACTATGGTGTACCAAGAGAATAACTTGACCTGTAAGAGACATGATCTGACCTGTGCAAGTCTTTGAGCTTCTTGTTCTTCTTTCAGTGACTGCTGCTCAAAGCTTAGGTGCTGCTGCTGCAACTCGCCCTGCATCTGAACGACATGGAGAGCGAACAATCCACTGAGTTCCTACACATTAAAAAAAATATTATTTAAATTTAACTGAATGACAGATGCCCTCAATTTGTACCATTTCCATCCTCTCCTCCAGGTCTGCCTTGAGCTGGTTCTTCTCCTGTCTCAGTCCCTCCAGGATCTCCTTGAGCTGGTCTCTCTCTTCAGTGAGAGAAGAGAGTAGCTTCTCCAACTCTTCTGCATGAATGTTGTCCTTCTCTTCTCTATGAAGGTTGTCCTTCTCAGACAGGAGACCGTCTCTCTCTGTTCGCACAGTCTCAAGCTCCTCAGTTAGAGTCTTGATCTATCCGAATGGGAAAATTTCAAATTAGCAGTCAGCTCAATGAACATAAAGGACCATTTTACAATAAATCTTTCAATAACATTTTAACTCACCTGCTGCTCTAAATGAGATTCCTTCTGCTGACTCAGTTTCTCCAGGTCAGAGCTCTTCTGCTTCTGCTCTTGGAGCTCCTCTTGAACAGAATGTAGAAGGCCTTGAGTCTCTGCAGCCTAGAAATGGAGGAAAAATGTGTACCTCGAAGGATAGAAAAGGGGGGCTGCAACTGAGAGGTTGCCAGTTTGAATGCTTGGTCTGGCTAAGAAAATATAGACAATGAAGAATTTGCTTTGTTAACTAAGAATAAGATCTTTTCTAAATGTTTCATAAACATGCTGCAACTAACAAACCTGTTGTTCAAATTGAGCTTGCTTCTCTTGGCTTAGTCTTTCCAGGTCAGAGTTTATTTGATTCTGCTCTTGGAGCTGCTCTTGAAGAGAATGTAGAAGGCTTTGGGTCTCCGCAGCCTACAAATTAGAAAATCATTTGCTTTAATATGCACTTTGTTTATAGTTGTGTTGTGTATATGCAATCTAAATCTTGTGTGTGTGTATAGTCTATCTAAATTTTCCATTTCCACATAATAGAACAAAAAAGAAAATCGCAAACATGTTCTCTTTCACACCACTGGCAGCATGATTACATTGAAATCCTAAAACTTCAGATTCACCAAAAACACAATCCCTCACCATCTCCATGTTACGCTGCAGATCACTCTCCAACTGGCTCTTCTGCTCAGTGACAGTCTGTAGAGTGGCATGTAGTTTCTCTATCTAACAGGGGGAAAATGGCCACATTACATAATTCAAACATTTTTAAATTTCCCAAATCACCCGTGCATCAGAACGTCAATAGAAGACTCTCCCTTACTTGTTGTTGAAGCTGGGATGCTTGTTCGCCATCTGCCTGCAGTTCTGAGTTTAGCATTTGGTGCTGGTTCAGCCCAGTGTGGGATTGTGCAACCTGTGAAGGAAAAAAACACTTTTTTCCCCCTTTTTTCTTCCCGGCAGTGGCTTTGAATCAATATTTGTAAATTGACAACATTTTAGAGAACAAATTAAAACAAATTAACACACCATTTCCATCCTCTCCTCCAGGTCTGCTTTGAGCTGGTTCTTCTCTTGTCTCAGCCCCTCCAGTATCTCCTGGAGCTGGTCTCTCTCCTCAGTGAGAGAAGTCACTTTAGAGAGCAGCTTCTCCATCTCCTCTGTAGAAGTCTGAGGGTCGGTCGTCCTCTGAGACAGCAGACTGTCTCTCTCTGATCGCACAGTCTCCAGCTCCTCAGTTAGGGTCTTCATCTTTCAAATTGTGGAAATTTCAAATTAGCATTAATTTACTCATACACAGGATATGATGTAACCATCCCTTGTGGTATTTTGGGAAAGCACCTATGTAGATACCTACACTTGGATGTTAAAGGAAAGCAAATTTCATCTTTCAAATTGGGAACAATTTCAAGTTTGTATTCAGTTTATTATCAAAGAATATTTATAGTAAATCTTTTTAGAGATAATCACAGACTATTTCAATTACAGGGTTCCAGATAAGAGTGCATTCTGCACAAAGAAACCAGGTTTCCTGATGCAGCACAAGGTCTTACATGATTCTGCAACTCGTCTAGCTGGAGTATACACTTCTCATTGGCAAGACTGTCCTGTGTGGACATCTGTGCTGTCTCCAGATGTTTGATCTGCTCCTTCTGCTCACGATTCTTCTCCAGGGCCGTTCTGAGCTCCTCTTGATTCTCAATCATCTGTTAAAAAAAAAAAAAAATAATCTCACTTATATCAAAAGGGCTATGCTTGAAGTTGAAATTCAAATGTATACGTATTGAGACAGGTTTACAGCAAAGGCTCAAAACAGTTGAGGGAAATGAACAAAACTGTTGTCAAAAGCATTTTCACATTTGGATTATCTTTGCAGTCACTCACCATCTCTACATCCTCCTGCAGGTCCGCCTTGAGCTGGTCTCTCTCCTCAGTGAGGGAAGTCAGTTTAGAGAGCAGCTCTTCCATCTCCTCTGCAGAACTCTGAACACCGGTCGACTTCTCAGACAGCAGAGCGTCTTTCTCAGCTCGCACTCTCTCAAGCTCCTTAGTCAGCTGGTTTAGCTGGAAAGCAAAACCCATTTAAACTTGTTTACATTGATGACAAATGTGACTTTTGAGATTACGTTTATGGCGTTACTTCTTAATTGGATAGTCTTAAATCAATGTGACAGGATGAATGACAGCAAGAGAAGAGATGACATGCAACAAAGGCCCTTACTTTGAGAAAAATAGTAAGCAGCTTAGCATCCCAAGCTTTTATGAAAACCAACAGAGCAATTGTAATTTCAGACGTGTTTATGACAGAGTTGCAAAAAGAATAATTTAACCAGCATTTAAAAAAAGAGAGAATCTCAAATCTCGAGTGTATCAAAGGGCTATGCTTGAAATTCAAGTGACAGTCATTTGGATTAGCTATACAGTCACTTGACAACTCACCATCTCCTCATTTTTCTGCAGGTCCATCTTGAGCTGGTCTCTCTCCTCAGTGAGAGACGTCACTTTAGAGAGCAGCTCTTCCATCTCCTCTGCAGAACTCTGAACACCGGCCGACTTCTCAGACAGGGGAGCGTCTTTCTCAGCTCGCGCTCTCTCAAGCTCCTCAGTCAGCTGGTTTAGCTGGAAAAGAAGAATGAGTTAGAAGTGGTTTGTTTCCATTGATGACAAATGACTTTTGAGATTACATTCATGGCATTACTGAGAATAATTCAGAAATGTCAGCTTTACAACAACAATATAATTAAGTATATAATATAAACAAGTAGCATCAGTGTCGCACTTGTTCTTGAAGTTCTTTGCCAATCTCCTCTTCCGTGGTTCTGGAAAGTTCGCTGTCAGCGAGCTTCTCCTTCAAATCCTTCAGCAGTTGTTGCATCTCATTCAATTTTTCTTCAAGCGATGCTCGTTCCCGGTCACTCTCATCAAGCTAAAATGAAAACAAATCATAACTTTGTAGTAAATGATATGATATGATATGATATTCCTTCAACAGTACAGCCTGGTTCCAAAAAGACACCTTTCTTATCAACTGGTCTCAACATGGCTGGTGAATACATAATTTTAATGAGATTACCAATCCAGAGAGACACATTTTGAAAGATAATCAAAAAGCATCCATATTCACCGGAGAAACGGAGACCATATTCACCCTCAAGCTCGTCTCTTCCGCGGTAGCCAGGATCTGGCTCTTCTCAGCGCCGGAGCGCTCCAGGTCTGACCGGAGCGTATCCAGCTGCTCCGTGGCATCGGCACACCTCTGACTCAGGTCCTTTTCCCTCAGCTCTGCAGCGCTCAGCTCTCCTTGGACTCTGATAATCTCATCCTGGGCGGTCTGCAGGGAGTCTCTGAGCTGCTGAGCTTCCTCCTGGCTGTGAGCTTGGGTAGAGAGCAGGCCGTCCCTCTGGGTTTGGACAGCGCACAGCTCCTCGGTCAACTCACAAACCTGGGAAAGCAGAAAAAGAAAAAAAATAACATCAATGTGGTAGAAGATTCATTTTACTTCATTCTTGCTCCACAGCAGTTTACATTGTTATCACATGATAACAGTGGATCCTTGTCAAGTGCGGCAATCGTCCTGCTACTTTGAATGAATGACATCTAGCCATTTCACCAAATGAAATTATATACGGAATCTGACAGCTTTAAAATTTCTAAATTAAATACTTTTGATCAAGTCTGGTAATGCAGAATGTGTTGGATGGAGCGCTCACCTGCTTCATGAAGTCGTTCACCTTATCAGGAAGTGAAGACAACTCCTCCAGCTGGGCTTGGAGGGCTCCCTCTGCGTCACGAGATGCAGCCAGCTCCTTACTGAGGTTAGCCACTGTTCTCTCCAGCTCCACGCTGTCTATGAGATCTGAGAACAGTCAACTCCGTCTTAGAACATCAAACTTTACTGACTGAATAAAGTCCACATAAAAATGTCCTTGTACCTTGCTTTCTTCAAATAAACTATGCCACATGCCAACCTCATACCCTCAATTACACTTCATACTCATGCGCAGAACTGTTTTTTAAATTACTGACATTTCCATTTTGTTGTTTTTGGTGACACTTTCTTATATAAAGCTAATTAAGATAAATCTACTTGGCTGAAAGGGCTTCAAAACATAAACTGATTAAATTCTACAAAAAGCAAAACATTAAAATGGTTACGCTACCCACACCACCCGACTTTAGACCTACTTTTCGGGACTTTGCCATCCAGGAGAGTGGTGAGCTTGGTATTCTCTTCGAACGCAACATTCAGCTCTTTCTGGAGGTCCGTCTGCATCTTTCTGAAACGCGTTTTCTCTGCCTCAAGTTGAGAGCACAGACTGTTCACCTCGGCCTCCATTTTGTCAAAGCTGGTAGTCAGGGTCACCTGGAAAGAAGACCATGGCAACAAACAGGCAATGTGAATTAGAATCACGTAAATCAATAGGCGCAACAAATAAAAAAGGTACAGTAATCTGTCTTGGTGACACTAGAGCAGGCATATCGACAGAGATGCACAATTCATACACATACAATGGTACCAAGACAACAGGACCTCACATACAATAGACAAACTATACATATCACACTCTTTCCATAATGAGATAACCACCTTTTGGGGAAAAAAAAATGTCACACCTCCTGATACAAAATGATTGATAGCCTAAAATTAAAACAAATTGTGGTGCCTTTTAAAAGGATATTAAGTAACCAAACTCTTTGTTTGGCAAATTGATTTTTTACAGTGTGTATACTCAATATTCTAGAAAAATGGAGATGATGGATGATCTTTCAATAATGATCAGTTGCAATGCATCCATTTTGGAAATAAACAATTCTCATATACATTAAACATTGAATAGCTATGTGCATACAAACATGTTCACCATTTTAGCAGCCAACTAGATTTTTAGACTACACAAAGGACCAAGCACCTGCTAAAGTAGCTGGAAGAATAAATAAACCAGCCATAATAAAGATTTACAAGTATGTGTTTTTTTTATGCATTTTATGCCATAATTACATTCAGTTTGCATTGAGTAGAGGGCCACTGTCTGACGCAGGACCATGTGTGTGTGTGTGTGTGTGTGTGTATCCCACTTACATCCCTCTCCTTGAGCTCAATGTTTTGGCTGCGCAGGACGGCCCATTCCTTCTTTGTGTCTCGACTGAGTCCCTCGGCGTCATCCAGGGAGCGGCGAAGCTGCGTCACCTGCTGCACCAAGTCCTTTCCGCTCTGGAAGGAGGCGACATGACAGGTTAGGCCCGAGTCTCAGACTCAAGACCGAAGCTGACCTGGTTTTCATGATCTGAGTTCTGGCTAGCTAAATCTGTATCTTCTTTTATATCTTTGCTTAAAAATCACTTTTATAGACTGGCTTTTATGTCATCATTTATCTTCATTTGTCTTTTCAAAATCCCACATCAGTTTCTTCTATTTTTATATGAGGCACTTTGTAAACTCTGTTTTCAGATAAGTAGTGATGAGGTAGGCTATACCCTACTAGTAATGAGACAGGCATTATAAAACACACTAACATACCATGCTCTGAAGCTCCTCTGCCCAATCAGATTTCTTCTTCAGCTCCTCTGACATGGTTCCCAGTTTGGTCTTCAAAAATAATACAAGAGGGGTTTTACAAAACTGTCACAAATGAAAATTCTCCCTTGTTATATTCACAGGGTTGCTACATATTTTCCGTTTCAAAATTCCCTACATTTGCTAGACCTACATTTCTTGACTGTAATTGAACATTGGCTTGGCAATATGACTGTCAACTAGGCCATATCACTCTAGAACTTACAATATTATTATTAATTATTCCTCACAGCAAATACTATAGCAAAATAAGCAAAATAATATGGGGAATGACAATGTGTCTTCAACTCCATAAAATCTGCGTGATATGTGTATTGAGTCTGACAAACATTTTTTCTCTTTTACATACAAAACTTTTTGTGAAAGTTTCCAGACCAGAAATTACTAAATAATTTAACAGATTTTCCAGCCCTGCATTCATCTGTCTAATAGCGTACGGTCTTACCTCAAGCTCTAGGCGTTTGAGTTCAGAGGATTCGACTGCCTTCTTCAGGGAAGAAATTTCACTTTTCAAATCATCCTGTGAGATTGCACAAATGCAATGAGCACAAAACCATAAAAAAAATTAATTCAGAAAAAAAAAAAAAAATCACATAATTCTTTAAAAATTAGGCATATGAGAAACAACTTCTAAGTCTGAAACCACTTTGAAAATTGCAATCAGTAAAGCAAATTAATTTGCCTTGTGAAAGAAAACAAAAGCAAACAAACCCAATCAAACATTTTACAACACATCTCAACATAAATTCCACTTTCCTAGGTTGTGCTGCCGTTACCATGATTAAGTAGAGTCTGAAACAAATAAAAAAAACATTACCTCATGTTCTGTCCTGCACTCTTCCTCGAGACATTCAAACTCGTCCATCTCTTTCCTTTCTTGCAGTTCCTGAGAAAGTGCAGCGTTCTCCTTCTGAAGGCTTTCAGTCTGCTCAATCAAGTTGTCCAGCTCCTGCTTCAAATAATGTCGATCAGCAGCCACCATTTCCTATAAACAAACAATTTGATCTGTGTGAGGAGCATCAAAGCTGACTGACAAATCCAATTACAACCATGATGGGTGTAGAGAAGGTAAATGGTCCCCAAGAAGGCAAAAATTATTTTAAAAAAAAATAATGGACTGAGAACTAAGGGCAATTCCTACAATAGACCACTATTTAAAGACTCTGCATTACCTTCTCTGAAACCAGGGTCTCACACAGCTGGATGGTCTCTGCAAATTCCTTTCTCATCTGGAAAACAAGGTACAGAAGCTTAGCACAAAAACAAGCAAGCCAGGTCTAAAACAATGAATATAAAAAGGTGTGCAAAAGGTCTTATTTCATGCATCTCTGGATTATAATCTAGGATTTCTACTCTCACTTCTAAAAACAGAGGCTGGGTATTCTAAACATATGGCAAACCTGTTCGTCAGCTTCACTGGGCGTTTGGGTCTGTTCTTCTAGTTGTCTTTCCAGGTCTGCAACTCTCAACTCAAACGTCTCAACAGCCTCTAATTTCTGCTGAGCTTCTGTCTGGAGCTGGAGCTCCAGCTCCACCACTCTCTGTTCCGTTGTCTCCATTTTCTCCAGGGCTTCCTGTTTCTGCTGGGCCTCTGCTCCCAGTTGGAGCTCCAACTCTGCCACTTTCCCACCTAAAGTTTCAGCCTTCGTTATGGCTTCCTCTTTCTGCTGAGTCTCAATGTCCAGCTGCAGCTCAAGGTTGGACACTTTATCTGAAAGCTCGTGCATCCGGTTTGGAGATATAAATTCTTTGGGACTGAAAAAAAAAAAAAAGATATACAGATTACAATTGTGTTCAACTACTATAGCCTTCTTTTCAACAAACACTCAAAGACCAGGTCTGACAGTGTATTAACCACAGGTAATATAAATTTACTACTATGCAAATGTTCACCTGTCTCCAAAGCTACGAGCAGTCACAGAGTTCTGATCCATTTCATACGAAGGCTCATCAGCAATTTCCCAACGTGAATCAAAGTCCTCGTCATCTGACAAAATACAGAAAGCAGCCATTGAACAAAATAAGAATGAAGTGCATCATGTGTGAATGAAATGGCCATTGTATCATATACATTATGATTTGCAATGTGTATAGAACGAAATACTCATATGAGCTCATTCTTACCTTCGGCCAGCTCCGTTAAACAAGACCGATCAGCTTTCCTCTTCCGGGTTAAAGGTTCGGCAAAACTGAGGTCCGACAGACCTTGATCACAGTCCGATGAGTGGGCGAGCCGAAGCAGCTTTCCTCCCCATGTAACCCTTCGTTTTGGCATCTTGACAGACGACAGAACAAGGAGTGTCATAATGAAGAAATGAGGAGAAAGCTACCTAAATTTTAAATGACATTTTGAGCTGTAGTTACCTTTTGTACAGGAACAAAGTTTGAGCTGGTGACGAGAAGTTTGGTGAGGTTCCTGATCCTGTCCTCTTGTTCTTTCTGGAGCTGATCCTTCTCTTGCAGGAGCTGGGAAAGAACCTTCTTCTCAGTCGCCGTGGTCTGTGTGACGGAGGAAACCTACAGTGGGGTGTAGATAATCCAGGGGTTAGTGGGTAGGAAATTATGCTGTAATGGAGCTAACAGTATTGCAGAGATAGGAGAAACAAAGAGCATGACTCAGGGAAAATAATGAGTATAAGTATTTTAAACTTGCCTCGTTAAGCCGTCGTTTGAGGTCCACTATTTCATTGCGATACCTTTTGAGCAGAGCCCCGTCATCAGACACCTCTGTGACGTGAGGGTCATTCTTCATGTTCTTCGCAGTACTGGCAAACTGACAGATGAAATGACAAACATTTCTTAAGAGAATAAATTCAGTCAAACATCACCAGATTCGTTTTTTTGGTCACCGTTTCATGCTCCGTCCAGTGGTTCAAATCTCACTTTAGAATTTTATTATAACTGTACTTTCTCGACAGATTGTCTTGGATTTTGGGAGTTGCCTACCCTGCTCTAGTCTTTATCAACAAGCCTCAAACAAGGGGCCAGAAAACAACTAATACAATTATTATTAGTATAGCAATCAAGAATCAAATGTCAACAGTGAGTTAATATAAAGGGTCCAAGACAGAAATCTAAAGATTCCACCAACCTGAAGAGTGCTGAGAGTTTCATCTAACGCGACGGGGGTGATGGTGCAGATGATGACCGTTTTTGCGTTCCCACCCAAGGAATTCTGCAGGATGCGGGTTAGCTTAGAGTCTCTGTAGTTTGTGAAACCCCTGAATAGAGAAAATGCCATTTGCAAATTTCAATGCCTTGAATTTAATGAAGTCATTCCAAAAGTTTAAAAATTCTCTTGTTCTTATGTTCTTAGACAGTCCAACCACACTGTGAACTTTTGTGTCCGGAGTCATTTCAAATGAATGAGACAGACTACTGACTTGTACAATGTTTGTTAGAACTTTGCCTCTTAAATGTGGTTTATACTCAAAATTTACAGTTGTTAAAAAGGAATGGTATTTTTTTACTTTAAGTAGAAATTAAGTGCTATTCATAGTTTCATAATTTTGAAATTCAGTCAGTCAATAACATTAACCAGGTGTGCCAATTCTTCACCCACCTCTGGCTCTCATCAGACAGCTTCTTGATCACTTGGCCGAGTGTGAACAGGCTACGATTGATATTGCAACCTTCCTTGAAACGTGCGCCTGTGATATCAAAACAGGTAGATTACTTGGGTGTACAGTGTAACTCAGTTACTTCTCAAATAAGATCACATCTACTAAGCAGTTTATGCGGCTTCTAACAATAATGCTAACTAAACTAAAACAGCTTACCTTCCGCTCCCGTTTGACTTGCTCTCTCTGATCCAGCCAGATCAACTAAATTCTAGTGGAAAACGGATAGGAAAATTGTCAGTGAGCAAATAATAGTCATAACAATAAATGCACACACAAGAAAGAAAGAAACACACATGCACAAAAGAAATAGACACACAAGAAAGAAAGAAAGAAAGACACACAAGAAAGAAAGAAAGAAAGAAAGAAAGAAATAAAGCCAAACACACACAGAAGAAAGACACACATGCACAAAAGAAAGGCAGAAAGACACACAAAAACAGAAAAATAGACAGAAAGAAAGAAAAAAGAAAAAGAGAAAGAAAGAAAGAAAGAAAGACAAACTTACCAAATGGGACACAATAATGGCCCCGTCAGCATTTTCACCCAATCCTGGGTCACTCCTTATACGGCTCTCCAAGATCTGAGGGGGGGGGGGAAATCATGAAACAGAGCGCCGACTTCTCTAAAATCCATCATGCCGTGTTGCGCTTTGCTTACCATTCGGAAAATCGTGTGCGAGCGACTGCTCCGCTGGTTCATTTTTGTCTTTCCGTAATGCCGATTTTCTAGGGAGGCAGGTGGTGCGGTAGATATGAAAGAGAAAACATGTGGCTGTTAAACTCAGTCTGCAGTGAATACATGTAATGATTCTTCTTGATAGGTGGTAATAACAATAAAATAATCTCAGATCTTACTTTCTCCTTTCCGAATCCAGGCCAGGGCTTGTGCAGGAGAAGTAACCAGTTCCTCGGTCAGGTCAGCCACATAAATGTTTTTCTGCACACAGAGGAATTGTCAGTGCACAATTACATACATCATGCAAAACTAGCAAGTACATCTTGTTTGGGCTTTTGCAACCAGGGCTCATAGACTTTGGAATGACCTTCCCAAGGAGCTTAGGCTGTCTGAATCAGTATTATCTTTTAAATCATCTCTTAAAACTGACTTTTATAGACTAGCATTCATGTAATGATGCCTTATTAATTGCCTTTAATGTCCCTTTTATGGTTTAGTTAAGGTTCTTGTCTTCATTGCCTTTGCTGTAAACTTTTACTCCTTTGTAAAGAGCTTCATAACTGTGTTTTGAAAAGTGCTTTATAAATAAAGATCATTTTTATCATCATTATTATCTCTTTAAAAAAAAAAAAAAAAAAAACTCTATCCCACTTACATTGATTGTCTCACGGACTTCCAGAGGCTTTCTCTTCCAGCTGTCAACAAGCAGATCAGTCACGGTTTCATTGTAGATTTCCATGTAAGACACACGGAGAAGGAACTCCTTCTTTGGAAACTAAAAGACAAAAGACGAGCCATTGGTCACAAATAGCATGGATTATACAATAAACTTCAGCAGATTTCAAAGATGTGATACAACCCTCACATTTTTAATAGTCTGGAAGACATCTTCCATGGCCAGAGGTATCACTCCTGGAATAAGGTCGCTCCCCATCATGGTGAAAGTCTTTCCAGATGAAGTCTGCCCGTAAGCAAATATGGTTCCTAAGGATCAAACATGGGAAAGTTAAATATATACAAAAAGAAAAGGTTATGCTGCCACACGCTTCATTAATAGGGTGGTGAAAAGGAGGGGGGACGCTGCACTACAGGGCAGGTTTCACTATATTCAATTTAAACACGTACCATTGTATCCCTCAACAGCGGAAACAACCAAAGGCTTCGCAATGTCCTGGTACAGCTGATGAGTTGTTTCATCAGCACTGAACACTCGGTCTGTTTAAAAAAAAAAAGAAAAGAAAAAACACATGAAATTACAGCAAAAAAGTACAACAAAATATATTACATATGACATTTGGTGGATGCTTACATTCTCCTTATAGTAATCATGGTGTATGAATCAAATTCCAAATCATGTGCTGCCATGCTCAACACATTGAGCTCTAAAAGGACCACAACATCCAATAAACACATTTCCTAATTTGTTATAAGTTAAATGCTGAGATTTTACCAAATATCAAAGATTCAGACGAGGTCTACACACCTTGGGGTTCTTAGTGATGCTGCACTAGCTTGAGTTTGCAAATTGCAGCGTAAAATATCGAATCAACTAATCTGCAATTCATCCTTTCATTGGAAGATCATTTGATATAACTGTGTCTTAAAGACTTCAGGAAAAACACATACTCACAGATGACACAAAAGCAACCTCAAGCAATCTGCAATCAATAGTCTGTAACATGCAGTTTTCAAATACACGGCTGTTGTTGCAAAACATACCAAAACCAAAGCTCTTGGTCGGATTCCCATCATCAATCTGCTGAATGGATTTCTTCTCAGCTTTCCAGTACAGCTGGACAGGCTCGGCATTCTCTGTGGCAGCAGTTTCCTCCCTGCAAGGAGAGACATTAGTAGTCCATAATATTCCAGGAAAATGGCTACTCGCAAGAAAGCAAAGACTTTCTTAGTTCAGCACTGCTCTGTGACAGTGAGTGGGTGGCTGACTTGTGACAACACCAACATGTTTTGGTGGCATCAGCACTACAACATAATCAACTGTTTGACAAAAGGAGAAGCTGAAACATCCCACTTGTCCACAATGTCTCCAATTCAATGTACTGTATAGTGGAAAGTCTCCAGGTTGTCTAATAACGTCAGATTATGTCCTTGGTTCTCTGGTGTATGGTGTAAAGAAAGCCACACTTAGACCACAATTTAACTACATGCACTCGTAATAAGTTATTGACATATGTTGGTATATGTAAACAAATATTGCTTTAGACATAAAATAGTTTATTTAACTGTGTTCAGGATATTTATTTGTTTGTATATAGCGAGTTAAAGACGTTCGCCAGGATCTAACGTTATGGAAACCCTATACAGACCACTAAAACAAGAGGAAAGTGCAGTTCAAATAAATACTGGCTATACAGTTGATTTTGAATAGCCTTTTGCCGAAACCACTGAATCATTGTTGACGTTAACTTCACGATAAATCGGCGTTAGCTAGCGGTAACGTTAAGTTAGCTCAAGATTTTGTCTCTCAAGTTGGCTCAAAACTCACCGCTCGATAAGAGGACGCACTCGAACACAGACTTTAACGGCAGATTCTTCCGCCATTCCTGTTATTGTTGAACCACCCAATAACTATATAATAACTATACCGAAATTAGCAAAAACTAATTCATTGCTCGAAACAAACTCAAGCAACAACTGTAACGCCTGGCAGTCACTTGTTCTGTTTGAAAATATGCGCTTGATTCTGATTGGTGGACGTCATCATGTGGGTCGATCCATAACGAGGGGTGGAGATGAAAAAAATAACTTATTGCTTATGCTGGTGTGGCGATTATGCTTAATTCATCTGTTTCGATCAATGCTTTGATAGCTTATATGTTGACAAATAGCTCCAAAACGATAGTTAATTTGTTTATTTTGAAATTGTAGCATTTGGTAATGTGCCCGCGTCCTGACTGTTGCTGTCAAAAAAGAACGGCGACTGACGTCATCTCTGCGCGCCCTATGCGGGTATGGAAAACACATGAGAAAGTGGCTGTTTTTGAAATACAGCAGAAACGTACTTTATCCAGCATTAAGGAAGGATTCAGTCAGATTACAAACCTGGACCATGTTTCGCTGATAAGTTGTGTGAATATTTTTTTCTCCACATTCCCCATGCAGGATACTTGAAAAGACAAAAAAAAAAAGAACTTTTTTAGGACATAAATCTTCTTATTACAATGTCTCTGTTTCTTGTGAACAGGTAGGCTTGTGTTATTCTTTTCGTTTGACATTTATTGCCTCTTATTTGTATGAATGAAACTGAAATTGTTGGTGTCTCACTCAGTTATGACATTATGATATAGCTACTAAATGCACCACAAGAGACACTTATTCCTGAAAGAGTGACTCTCTGTGGCTCCATTCACTTGAGCGTCTGTAATATGTGATTCCTTTCATGTTCACAGATACCTTGGAGACGATGAAGATGAGAGTGTCTCAAACAAAGAGTCTCGGTCCAAGGTTTTACTGGCTAAGCTGCAGCAGAAGGCGAAAGAGAAGGAGAGACACAGTCTGACAAGCCTTGAAGAACAGCTGCCTGAAGTACAGACAGAGAAACAGAATGTCAAAAAGAAAAGGAAAGCTGAAAAGGACAGCAATCAGGAGCCCCAGCACTCAAAGAAGAGGAAATCGGAAGTAAAGAAAAGTAAAGAAAGTAAAGAAGTAACAGTGCCTTTGCAGGTTTCTGACACTGTCAACCAGGAAGAGCTTGCCGAGGAGAAAAAGAAGAAGACGAAGAAAGGTGCAAAAGAGAAACAGAAGAAGAATGATCAATCAGGTGTGCGCTTGTTTTCACATTTACTTATATAGTCACACTTACATATAGCCTGAGCAAAATTATTTAAATGCTACAACTTACATAACAGATCCTTATGTTGTTCCTTTGGTCGAGGACAGTTCAGTCAGTGTTTTTGAAGATGATCAATTTATTCCAAAAGCTGTAAATCAGAGAACCGATGGTCTAAAATCTGATGATGTTGATAATCGTGATTATTTTGCTAGACATTATGATCACAATCATTAATCACAATTATCGTCTTGATGATTTAAGGAACAAAATTATTTTAGTGCACTTTTGGCATCTTATATCAGCATCTTGACTACTTTCAACAACAGTGAGCATTCTAAAAGAAATCAAATCTTTCAATATTGCAATTAATACATTGAATAATACAGTATTAATCAGATGATCTCAGGTCTCAGCAACAGCTGTTGCTGTTGTGCCTGGGTCTAACACACCTATTTAGTGTCTCTGGTGTTCTGGTGCTTAACATTAGTGTGCTTCACAATAGCTGGTGAAGTTTTGTTAAGTTAGAAGCAAAACATGATCCAGCACCTGGGTTATCTAGTTCACAATCTATACTTTTCAGTGCTTTCTTCAGACAGGGGATTTGGAGAACTGATACTGAGGGAAAGATCATCATAGCCTTACTGGAGCATGCTAAGGATAAAGCAGCAAACCATCAGTAATGAACCAAAGACACTAGATAGGTGCATAAGACCCAGCAATGAAAAGGTTACTTTTAAAATGTAGGATTATTATGGATTACTTATAACCTGTTTAAAACTGTTATGTAACTAATATAACATACATACAACACAAATATAACACACTGCGTGTCTCATGCTGTTCAATTTGTCTTTGATGCTCTCTTGGTATTTTAGGTGGTTTAGTAAAAAGTCTTCCGGACACTCCTGTGACTGGAGGAGATGGACAGGCGGACACAGGAGGAGAAGAAGAAGTGGAGGCAGAAGACAACAGAACAAAACAGGATGCAGGGAAAACCTCTGCTCAGACCGGTTTCACAATCCTTGGAGGATTTGAGAATAAACCAGTCCAAAAGGTAAAGTGACCTGCCTGGAAGTATCACTCATTCCTCTGCATGGGTTTGAATCCCAGACTAAGTTGTTGGACTTTTCTCTAAACTGAGCGTCTGAGAAACTAACAGGATGATTACTGTAAAAGAATAAAAGCATACTTAGCAGGTATTGTCTGTATATTCTTCTGTTCCCAGGTGCACAGAGTCCTGCCTCAGTGGCTCGCTCAGCCTGACGTGATTCACAGAGACATTAAAAGCAACCTGATCCCCGTCTCTGAAGTCCAAGGAATTTCTGCTCGGCTTGTGAAGAAGCTAGAAAATAATGGAATCCAACACTTCTTTCCAGGTGAGGACACAGATTAAGGTTGAATTAATTTTCATATTGAATGTATGCCTTAACGAGTTCATTAGGACGTGTCAAAATTGTGAAGAACATTGTGTTGTTTTTGTGTGCAGTGCAAGCAGAGGTCATCCCGGCCATCTTGGAAAGTGCAAACCAAGGGCTGCTGATTGGACGAGGAGGCTACAAGCCCAGAGATGTTTGTGTGTCTGCGCCAACTGGCAGTGGCAAGACTCTTGCGTTCGTCATACCTGTCATACAGGTGAACCGCCGGAAGCAAAAAATCAAACCTAACTCAGAATTCACTCAGGATTGTAGTCCTATCTATATAGATTTTGGATAGCAACATGAACAGCTGTCTCTCAAAGCCGTAAATAAGAGAGCCAAGCATCTAGAATGTTATATCAGCAATTGGCAAAACTGACAGACTGATTTGTTTATGTTTTACTTCCAACTGAGTGTCAGTTTATTGTTTTTCTATCGGATATGAACCGAGAACCTGCACCTATCCTCATAAAATCACCCTTCAGTTTCATTGTGTCTCAAAATTCAGCCTTCCATTCATTGTCAATCGAACAATTCAAGGATTTGTCACTTGGCTCTGTTTCTGTCTTTGGGAGAGTCTTGCTCATATAGATATATGATGTGTTGCTTCTCCTCCGTTGGTATTGGCAAAATGGATTTTTATGTGTCATTAGGCGCTGATGGAGCGGGTTGTGTGTGAAGTCCGGGCTTTGGCTGTGTTGCCAACCAAAGAGCTGGCCCAGCAGGTAACTGAGCTTCAAAAACTAAATCTGCACAAAGACTTAAATCCATGTTTGGCTGCTCCAGAGATTTGAAAAGCTCAGCTGACATGTTCCTCTATACAGGTTTGCAAAGTTTTCACATCGTACTCTGAGGGAACCACTCTGAAAGTTGTCATGCTGGCTGGTCAGAAGTCCTTTGCTGCAGAGCAGGCTTCACTCTCAGAAAATAGGTGAGTATGAAAATAAAGGCATGACTTTAAAAAGCATGGAACAGTAACCAGGGAGCTCTTCATGAGATATGAGGACTACTGCTGCCTTTAGCACTACTATAAAATCTTGTAAAAGTTAAAAAAAAAAATATATATATAATTTTGTAGAAAGCTTCTTTGGGTGTAAATGTTCAAATATATCCCTTGATTTCACAATGTGTTAACTTGATGGTTATTTGGATTCTACTTGTTCTTGTTCACAAATATTGATTGAAGTTTTCAAGATTATTCTAATTTTATACCAAGTGAATTAGGATTTCCCAAGAAAAAATATCAAAAAAATGCTTCCATTCCAAAATGCATACATTATAGTTATGCTAACATTTATTCCAAAAAATATCACACTGGAAAAGGAAAAACTCACTTGACCATATTATTTATTTATGTATTTTGTAAATATGTAAGTACATCTTTATTTATATAGCACCTTTCAAAACCGTAGTTACAAAGTGCTTTACAAGAGAGAAAAAAACTAAATAAAAAGAATAAAATATACATACTGTATATACATATTTATTTGGTTGGTCTTTTTCAGAGGGGGCATGAGACGCAGTCTAGCAGACATCGTTGTGGCCACCCCAGGGCGACTGGTCGATCACATCAACAAGAATTCAGGCTTATGTCTGGAACACCTCAGATTTCTTGTGAGTTCTTAAAACCAATATGTCTTAAACCAATATATTTAGAAAAATCCAGCAGATAGATCATAACAACAGCATGGAAGTCAAATAAGTGTCACCTACCATTTTGTGTACACTGTCAAAAGAAATTATTGTTTCAACTGTGACCTCAACTTGCTGAGTTTTCATTTAATCATCCGTCACAGATTATTGATGAGGCTGACCGGATGATTGACAGCATGCATCAGTCTTGGCTCAGTCAGGTAACCAAGGCAGTGTACAGATCAGGAAGTGGACCTGAAGCCGTGTCTGTCTTCAGGAGGACTGAGCCGGCGTACGTCACTGCAGCCAGGTGGGTCCATCTGTCAGCTGAACCCTCAGGGTCTCACAGACAGGAAAACACTGTCTTTTCAGTTGAGAGTGGTAAAGACACAGGTTTTCCAGGGATGCATTTTTTCAAAATTTTTCCTGTTTTTTTGGGGGGGGTTTTCACAAAATACTCCCATTTATATCTAATGGGTAAAAATTGTGTTCTTTGAGGAATTCAGTTGTTTTCTGCCTTCAAACGCTAGAAATAGAACATAAAAAGATAATAAGGTGCATTCACACCAAGCATGTTTGGAGCGGTTATTCAAACTCTGGACCATTTACTCCTTTAGTTTTCTTTGTTTGTCCAGGTGAGAACAAAGCCATTTGAACTCGGCACCAAATAATCGCACTTAGACTCCTGAAAATGCAGATTTCAATCCTTTTGCATGCAAACTGCAGTGCATCAACTACATGAAACGACCCAAAAACATGCTTTTTTATGGGCATAAGGAGACAGATGTTGACATCTGGTAGCCAACAGTGCATGCATGGAAAGCGTAGCATAACAAAATGAACTGGGGGCAAACCAAAATCTGGATTGATGCTCATATTCAGCTTTTTCTTTATGTGTTCTCACCTTGCATGAACACCACAGAAGGTCAATTACAGAGTGCAGACAAGTCCATCATGCTTAGCTGAAGTTACAAAGACTGGAATCAGATTTATTTTGACTCCCTCTGCCACCAAAATGTCTAACCTGGCAGGATGACAGTTACCAAAACTCTGTCCAATAAACAAGCTACTCCATATGAGTCCTTCTGTTTACAAGCCCTCATTCGCTTCTCATTGGACAGTGTAAACCTAAACGAACCAAATACAAAAATGCATCAAAGTAAACCTTTCCACTATGGTTCAGACCAAAGAAAACAAACTGTAGTGATCGCGCCCTAAAAGTCATAGTCAGTCAAATCAAATCGAAATGAAAATTTCAGTGCCTTGAAAACTGACGCCCCTGCATCAGTTAACCACGTGTGCTTCTGTCGCCCCTCTGCAGCCTGTCTCCGCCCCAGATGCCCCTGCAGAAGCTCCTGTTTTCTGCCACGCTCACCCAGAACCCCGAGAAGCTGCAGCAGCTCGGCCTTCACCAGCCCAGACTCTTCAGCTCCGTCCACAGTCGCTCCGATGCCTCAGCAGCACCCGGCTCCCAGACACAAGAGCGCTTCAACTTCCCTGAAGGACTGACGGTAAGAGAGCTGGCCGTGAGGAAGAGCACAGGCACACATGGGAAGAGTAGAGAAACGTGGAGCTGTGAAGGCAATCGGCCACTGAACGACAGTGAAAAAGATGTCTATTTTTAATGCTGTCTACTCAGAAATCGTCAAAGGCTTGCTTTACTTTGTGAATTACTAGGGATGGGACAATATATCAAAATTCAATTTAGCGCAATACAAAAATGTGACAATACACATCGTGGGGCAAAATGAATCACCATATTAGCTCCATTTTATTCTGCTGTAGTGATCACAAATGAGACGGCTTGGCCATCACAATTTCACAAGCTCTCCATCCAAATTATATTATTTGCACTTTGTAATCACATTTAAACTTGTTTACATTCTAGCAAGCCAGTGCCACCGCTAGAAAGATTTATGGTTCAGAAATAAACATAATTCTGCACAGTCAGACTTTGAAGTTACTGAACTTTTATTTATTACATCGCATTGTGGTCGTATTGAATCGTGAACCCCATATCGCTTATCGAATTGTATCGTGAGATAAGCAGATCGTCCCATCCCTGTGACTTACTGCACCTCACAAGCATGTCAGTTTTAGAATGTGTGGATTGTCTTCTGCAGGAGTATTATGTGCCTTGCACGCTGAGCAAAAAGCCCCTCCTCATCCTCCACTTCATCCTGCGCATGAAGTTCAGCCCCATCCTGTGTTTCACCAACTCCAGGGAGGCTGCACACAGGTCAGCTGAAGCAACACTCTGCTTAGGGCCCATTATATTCAGTTTCCTGTTCATATGTCAGCTGCCAGGCTCTGTGTATGCTCCGTTAACTTTGTCGTACTGTTTTGTTTCTGCAGGCTGTACCTGCTGGTGCAGCTCTTCGGTGGAGTGCAGGCCGCCGAGTTCTCCTCCCGACTCTCTCCTAGTGAGAGAAAGAAGACGCTGAAGGATTTTGAACAGGGAAAGATCCAGCTGTGAGTGTGTGTGTGTGTGTGTGTGTGTGTGTGTGCACCATCCTCCCGCATTATTCGCCTTGAGGATCTGCTATCACCACTGGCATTCAGGCTTTATCGCCAAGCTGTGAATATAAAGAAGTTGTGTATCTAATATGGCCCTGGACACTGAATAAAATAATATTACCTGGGGCCATTTTGCCATGTTTAGGTATATCAGACATTAATTTGTGTCCAAAGCATCCAATACTTGTAGTTAGTCATTCATAAATTGCTACAGTAGTGTGTGAGCTCAAAGGGAAAATGTATCAAAATGACATATCGTCTTAAAGGTTGATCAGCACCGACGCTGCTGCCAGAGGCATCGACATCAACGGGGTCAAATGTGTTGTGAATTATGACGCACCGCAGTACATCAGGACGTATATACACAGGTAAGCTGTCCACTCAGCACAATTATTTACTCAAAAACACATTTACATGACTGTGATCTTAGTGTTTTTAGGATGCTAGAGGTTTTAGAAAGGGTGCGTTTGTTTTTTCTTTCAAAATAAGCATTTCTCCAAAAACTAGTGGTAGAGAGATGGGTGTTGGGCGATGCAGAAAATTGAACAATCCTCCATATTGTCTAGTGCAGCTCCATCTTATTGTGTTTTTACCTGTTTTGGTACAGGGTTGGAAGAACAGCAAGGGCTGGGAAAACGGGTCTGGCCTTCACCTTTCTGTTGGGAGTACAGGTGAAACATTCCCACATTTCTCATCTTTAAATTACAGCTGTTGTGTTCAGTATGTGCCTGTACGGGTGAGAGAGAGAGAGAGAGAGAGACAGTCAAGTAGACAAATGTATAAACAAAACAACTTTGTGTTGCGTGTCCACAGGAGAAGAACTTCCTGCAGATGGTGGTGGAGGCAGGCAGCCCCGGGATCAATAAGCAGATAGTGAAGCCTGAGAACCTGAAGAGTATGGAAGCCCGCTATGAACAAACACTGCAAGAGCTGGCCAACGTCATCAAGGTACCGCAGACTCTGGACGCATCTCAGATGTCTGTATTATATGTTGAAATAGACCGAATCTTCTTTTCAATGCATTTCTGTCTATTAGGTTTACTGTAAAACTCGTAATGCAGTTTGGTGAAACGGACTCATCTTTAATCATTAACTCAATTTCACCTTACAGTTTCTAGTTATAAGCTTTACAACTTCTAATCATGAGTTCAAAAAGTACAATTATGAGTTGAAAGAATATCTTACCAAGCATTCACTGAATTGATCATGTTAAACAAGGATCATAGGTCTATTTAAAATTAGTGTCCAGTTCAATCCCTACCAATGATACTTGGATTTATACTTAATAGTACTTACAGTTTAGAGCAACTGACACTAAAAAAAAAAGTTAAGTAAGTTTAAGCATGGAGCATATATAACATAACATAGTACTAGTAGTATTACTGCTTACTCACAAATGCATAGCTACTTTATATTCCCCCCTCAATCATGTTGTTTCTCTCCACAGGATGAAAAGGCCAAGTAACGGACTCTCTGTGATGAAGCAAGTCCGACACTGACACCATCATTTGTGTCTGATGTAGTTTATATTGACAATTTTTCAGCTGTATTTGAAGTCATTTATGTTGGACAATAAAATTAATGTATTTCAGTGTGGTGAAGCTGTTGATTTCAACCCGCCTTGCCAGTGCTTACACGAGGAAACATCGTTATCTTATCTACCATTCACACACTTCCTGCAATACCCAATATAACAGAAAGACCTGAAAGATGATAGGTCACAGCCTGTGTAGTTTAGCCCTTCAGTGGAGGCAATGACATGTGGATCTAGAGCAGGTGAAGAGATAGTGTTATTTTATGTAGATGATGGCTGATCCAGCTGTCAAGCCACATGATGAAAGATGGAATAAGTAAGTAAGGCGATTTTGCCTTCAAAATTAAAGCATGAAACTTGTCATTCCTGAAAAGGAATAATTGTTTGTAGGGATGTACAGCATAAAAAAACGGGTCAGAATATTATGGAGACATTGCAATAAATATGGAGTGAAACTTGGGATCCCACTAAATGGAGCTCCCACTCTATAGTATTTAGCTACAATTGGGGCATTGAAAAATAAAGGCATTTTCGGACCTGACTTGAATCTAATTTGAACAACATAAATACATGCAGTGAAAAGGACATCTTTGCTAAAAACAAAAAAACAAACACATTTCATTTTCATTAACTACAGAGTCCTATTTGAATGCATTCTTTATTTTCACTTTTGTATTTGATTACTCAGTACTCCAACTACAAAAACGTTGGAACACATATTCGGTTTTATTTTGAAGGCTCTAACCGGAGGCTCTATTCTAGCTAGCTTGACACTCAGCATTGAGGGCGGGGGGAAATTATAAATATTCCTTACTGATTTTGCATATCGTTGACACACATGCGCCGTCGTGTACTTCCGATGCACAAATAAAACTACAAACGTCCCCAAAGCGTTTAGTTCTTGTTTAGTTCTCCTTAATATTTAATATCTTTGGAAACAGCACCGACCGGAACTCGTCATAACTTTCACCAGCTGCGTGGATCTTTGTTTTCTACCTAAAAAGTTGAGTATAAACCAAGTTCTGCGCACTTATGGAAAACTTTTTAGCTATTCTTAATCGTAATTAGAGACGAGAAAAGTTTTTGTGTTCAACGGTTTTGTAGATACAGCAATTTCCGACTTTTTTTGTCTTGAGTGGAAACCAACCAACCGGCTTGAAATTCAAACTGAAGGATGCGTGGTCCGTGTAACTAACGTTAGTCTAGGCTATTTTGCTATTGAATTGTTTTATTTATTCCAACATCAAACCAGAGGCTGTTCTTCACATCCCTGAAACGCTGTCATCTTTGTGTGTTTACACTTTTGTGTCGCATTTTGCAGCAACAGGTGGGTGTGCTTGCTGTTTTAGCAGGGCGAGGCTCCGGCTAATCCATGGAACAGAGAGTTAATTGAGGAATAATCTTTACCTAGTCCACCCTATTATTAGCTGTGTGTCAGTGTTTGTGCCAGTATTTGTGAAATCGCGTTCAACTTGGACGTATCTCGTCTCAGTGTTACATGAAAGTTAATCTACTTTAAAGATCAGTCTAATAGCTTTGCAAGTTGTCGTTGAAGTGTGCCTGTCTCTGGCTGGATGATTTGACAACAACACAACACTGAGAGTCAAGATAATAGAGGTACAAGATTGTAATTGCAATGGGATACAGTGTTTTATTTGAATAATAATAGTTTCTGATTCTGATTTGGGTTATTTTAAAAATGTATCAGTTTGTAAAAGTCACTATTCTGTTGACCAAATGTACAACTCTGACAGCAACTCAGTACAGTAGTTGAGACTGTGTATAATTACTATTATTGTTATTTTTATTTTTAGTAGTAGTAGTAGTATGAGTACTTGGGCCATTACTAGGTCCCATGACTCTCCATAGGAATCCAAAGGAACTTTTCATAAGGACACACTAGTGAGTTAGAAATAGTCTCCCTTGCCAATGCTAGACCATGAGTGGCTGAATTTTGGCAAGGTCAAAGGTAGAAAATTGGAGGGGGTTGGTGGCCTGGAGTGGCTGGAAGGTTGCTGGTTAGAATCCCAGGACCAGCTGGGAAAATGGGAATGGGGAAAGTGAATGATCATCAGTCGAAGACGGTGGTTGGACTGTGAATGTAACTATGGAAGTGAAGCAGAGTTTGGCTGGACAAGAGCGTGCATGCTCAGTCAACTTTCCCTGGATAAATAAAGGTTTATAAAATGGCCCAGTGTTGGGCCAGCATTGGTACGGTTTTTAGATAGTAGGTAGGTCACACTTTATTTGATTAGTCAAATGCTGATACTCGACTTACTATCAAGTGATTATAATGTGTCACTAAAAAGTCTACTGAGTTTCAGGTGATATAATAATGTGCAAAGTAGTCTATAGATATAGACTGTGTCTGGGTTAGGGGTCAGGTTAGGATTACATAGTCTGTAGAGATGCAGCAAATAGACAAGTGACGCTTGTTCACCATCTACTTTTTGTCACCTGATAGTTGAGTATCAACATTGGACTAGTCTAATAAAGTGTTATCAGTAGCTACCTTGGCAATGTTACACCAAGGTTGGGTCAGTATTGGCAGGCAAGAATATAAAAAAAAATATCAGTGTTTGCTAACATGCCAACATTGGCAAGGTAGCTGCAAAATATGCAACCTAGCCGACGGTGGCCCAGCAATGTCTGGCTACTTTCCCAATTAATATTATTTACTTTTGAGTGCCAACTTGCTCTCTGTCTCCTACACTAGAATGAGTCTACGGGAGATCAGCGAGAACGTGAAGCTCGCCCGAGAATACGCCTTGCTGGGAAACTACAGCTCTGCCAGCGTTTTCTATCACGGAGTACTGGAGCAAATCAAGAAATATGTGTACACCGTGCGTGACAGCAGCTTCCAGCAGAGATGGCAGCAGGTAAATATGGCGTTCTTAGCGGTAGTGTCCTGTTTGTCACAGTAGTATTAAATAAAAATCAGTCCAAATGATTTCAGAAAGGAATTCTGTCTTTTCTGACTTTTTGCCTTTGTGTTTTTCACAGTTGTGGCAAGAAATCAGTGATGAGAATAAGCATGTTCAGGAAATTATGTCTACTCTGGAGAGCTTTCAGCTGGACACAGCCCCCTCTAAACCAAGCAATCATGATGACTGTGACGTGAGGCCTGTACAAGTGGAACAGAGGTACGAGAGTTTTGTAAAAAGATATGAGCGCCTTTTCTCTTTATCAGGCTTTTTGATTTCCCTCTCTCATTCATTGCTATAGGAATTTCCTGAGTCCATGGTTTCCCCAGTTTTCTAACGCTTATTTTTTATTATTCTGGTCATAATTCTGAACGCTGTGGGCCCAATTATTTTGACACTAATGTAGATTTAGAGTCCTTTCAATGTAATATAGCACAGTCTTCGCCTTTTCATCTCATCGTTATTGGATATTGGTTAATAGTGCTTCACTCTCTTCACCTCTGCAGGTCACAGATTGGTTAGTGGGGTTGAATAAGCTGTGTGTGTGTGAGGACAATAACCCTAATGTTAGTCATATGATTGAGATTAGTACTGTTGAGTGCCTGGTGTGAGCCTGTTTTGTTCCTGTTCTGCCCTCTGGAAAGGAAAGGTGGTTTCCCACCTCTGTTCAAGATTTGCTTTACTTCAGTAGTTTGTCTGGTAGCATTAGAACATTTGTTGAGTGTGTAGTGTCTTAACACAGTATGTGTTGCTTCCAGGAAATTACACATTGCTGTTGCCATGTGAAAACCTGGTAACTCCAACTTTGGTGATTGTCATATTTTTACTTCACCTGAATGATTACGTGCTCCTCTATGGGTTGAGACATTTTTACGAGACTTGGACTTATGAAACCCTTTAAAACCCCACTGGTTAAACTCATAGATACATGGCGGTCAAGCTAAAATCAAGTCTCCGTTCCTGAAAAGTTGACATTTTAGAGATTTGAGGTTTTACCTGAAAGCAACAATATACAACACGCACAGTGGAAGACACTATTCACAATGCTTAATGAGTAAATAAGACTCAAAATCATCACCAGAGATATCATGGGGAACATAACTGTTTTGCTGATGAATGTTGGAAATGTATGACTTGAAAGGCTGTTGATCATAGGTCCCTCTTCCTCTTCTCCCTTCACAGATCTTCCCCATGTCCAGTTCGGAGGCCTGCCAACCCGTATAAAGACAGCAAACCTCACAACAACCGGTTCAGTGTGGGCGTGAGGGCACAACAGAGGCACTCGCCCCGCGGGCCCAATGGGGACAGGAGCAAACCTGCCAAGGGCAAAGACAAGAAGGAGGCGAAGGAGGTTCCTGGCAAAGCAAAAGACGATAAGGTGAATGATCTGTTGTTGTTTTAGCTAGGGAAATCCTTTTTACTCATTCACATTGCAGACTGTCCTATTGAAGGCAAAGTTAATTCTGTGTCTCAATCCCCACCACCCAATATAAAAACCTTGTCTTTTACAGCCAGGGTAAACGCCCTATGAAAGAACAGGCCGCATTACTATAGTTTGTAATATTGCATAACATGTTTCAAGCAAAACTATTTGCATTGTGGATCAAACACTATTCAAATGCTACATGTTTACCTACAGTCAAGCCCAGCCTGTCATTCCAGTTTTTGTCTGGCAGACAACAGACCACATGTGTGACATTCAGACCCTGAGGGAATAGGAATAATGCTGTTTGTTTGCCTTGCAGAACAAAGCAGATGTCCAGGAGAAAGAGGTGAAAAAGTTTGACGGGACAGGATATGACAAAGACCTTGTCGAGGCTCTGGAGAGAGATATTATATCTCAAAATCCCAACGTTAAATGGTGCGTGTTTATCAGTCTGTCTTTCCAGGCTTCATTCCATAGAAGAGACAGTAACCTGGCTGCACCAGTGATTCCTTTACATTCATTTAGTTGCAGTCCCACAGCTGGAAAGTTTCCCCTGCAGCTAGAAATAATGTAAATGTCTTCATTTTGCCTTACTGCTCAGTCCAACCCAAAAAAATAATTTGCAATTGTATATATCATGACATAAAAATTAAATTTAAGAACCATTCTGGCAAGTTACCCTCCGCATCTACAAAAAACACTGGCTTGCACACTAGGGATGCATCAATCTGTTTTTCTAGGCAGATATCCAATATTTTCCAACCCATAACGGCCGATACCGATATGCATTTTTGTAAGAATCTTAGTAGAAATGCATGTGCAAAACAGGTTAAGCTTTTCAGACATGCCTATATGAAGATAAGTGGTTTTTAAACAAAAGACCATGTTCGTTTTATTCTGTTGCTAATTTGACAGTTGTATTAAGTGACACAGGAAAGGAGGAAAAACAAGAGTAGGAAAAGAAAGGTCACAAAAATTCCACAACCGCCAAATTTCGGCAGTAAAAATAATATTGGACCAATACCAATATTGCTTTTAAAGCTGATATCTGCCAATGCCGACAGTCTGCCCACATATTGGTGCATCCCTACTGCACACTATGTTATGGATTCTCCCTATAAACAAATTTCACATTGACGTTTTGACTTCATTGGCCTTTTTCAGCACAGCCAGAAACAGTTTTCCTTGAGACAGTGTGCAGGCTCTTATCTTTCTGACAGATTGATTTATTCTTCATTGCACCTGCCAAGAATTATAGGATGTGCCTTGTGTTTATCAAATGACTTCATTGGAATGATTGAGGAGCCAGCCTGAGTACTGCTAATGCAGTCCTGGAAAAGCAATCTCTGTCTTAACCTGAGCTGTTTCCGTAGGGATGACATCGCAGACTTGGAAGACGCAAAAAAACTCCTGAAAGAAGCCGTTGTGTTGCCAATGTGGATGCCAGCGTTTTTCAAAGGCATACGAAGACCGTGGAAGGTACTGATCGAAAGAGATTTTTGTTTATTTGTTTCGTAATGCATCGATAACACCGATGCAATGAAACTGTTTTCATTTTAGGGCGTGCTAATGGTGGGACCTCCAGGCACGGGGAAAACGCTCTTGGCCAAAGCAGTCGCCACCGAATGCAGAACCACATTCTTCAACGTCTCCTCCTCCACTCTCACCTCCAAGTACAGAGGAGAGTCTGAGAAGCTCGTCCGCCTTCTCTTCGAAATGGTAAAACATCAGATATTCGCTTGGTAGAAATAATAATCTGGCTGCATTGTATTGTTGTTGATGTTTGTTGGGTCCTCGCATGTTTAGCGCAGATCGTATACTTGTGTTATCATCCGGGTTCCTATGCAAGTTCTGCAAAGTCTGGAATTATTTAATTTCATTTATTTCAATTATTTATTTCTGCAACATTTTCAGCTGTAGTGTGATATGGCCAAGTTGACAGTCATATTTCCTTGCAATTATCAGCGCTCGTCTTATTGAACATCAAAGTCAATCTTCAAATTTTAGTGGAAGAATTAGGGTCTGATGGAAATACAACTTTTGTCCCATGTCGTTCCCTCTCTCCAATTTCTCCTTTCCACTGTATGCTACACTGCAAAAAAATGTATTTAATCTCATTCAGTCTTAAATGTTATTTTTGTTTAAACAAGTGCCAGTGGGATGAGATAATTTTACTTGTTTCCAATGAAGATTCAGTTGAAGAATTGGTCAGTATCTTGATAGAAGGCATATCACTTAGAATCAAGAAAATTACGCTTGATTCAAGAAAAGACAACTTGATTTGAAACTATCTCACCCCATTGGCAGATTAAGATTAAGACTCATCATTAGTCTAAATTACATATAAATATGGATATATTACCTATATGTACCTAATAAAGTAGAAATATAACACCTAAAACAAACTAGTTGAGGTTTCTCAGTCTGTACTCAGTCACTGTGTTTGTTTTTCTGCAGGCTCGTTTTTATGCCCCCACCACCATCTTCATCGATGAGATTGACTCCATGTGCAGCCGCAGAGGGACTTCAGAGGAACACGAGGCCAGCCGCAGAGTCAAGGCAGAGCTGCTGGTGCAGATGGATGGTATAATGTTAATTAGATGTTCTTGTATGCAGTTATAATTGGATTAGCCTTGTATACAGTTTAAATGCATTTTAAGTCTTACATTCGGTTTTAGAGGTCTGATTGGTCTGAATGGTTTCCTTCTGCACCATTTTAGCTTCGAGAAATCAGACCAGTTTTCTGATAGGGCTTGTTTTCTTTTTCACATTTGTTTCAGTTGTGAAATTGGTCTTTTATATATAATTCTAATTGGAATGAAAACCATTTTAAAAAAGGAAATCTAACTTGATTAAACTTGCAGGCTCTCTGCATGTTTAGTTGAACCAACAGCTGTATCCAGCGTCTGTGAAGAGATTTTGGATGTGTGTAAACTAAGTCTCACCTATTCCTGTTTTAACTGCACGGGGCCTCTGACTGAAGCGTTGGTTTTCAAAGATGTTTCTGATGGTTGTTTCTGTCTCTGGTGCGTAGGTGTCGGCGGAGCGTCAGAAAACGACGACCCCTCAAAGATGGTGATGGTCCTGGCTGCCACCAACTTCCCATGGGACATCGACGAGGCTCTGAGGAGACGCCTGGAGAAGAGGATCTACATCCCTCTGCCTTCAAGTACGCAGTAATTTAATGATTGCATTGCAGTGTAGGCTCAAATGTTCTAATGAAGAATGTAATTAACTGTTGGTGGCTGACCGACCAAATGCACAGTAGACTCTAATCTGACATGTGACGCTTGTCTTCTTTCTGTCACCTTTGTATACTGACCACTAAAACAGAAATACCATAAAAAAAAATGTAGAAAAATGTGGTGTGCTCTACGAACACCCTGGTGAGACACATCTACTAGGTAAAAAAATGAATGAATAAATAAATAAAAGAATATAATGGCTTTAGATGTTGTCATAGTCTAACACTAGCCACAATCATACTGGTCAAGTTTCACACTCAGCGCGTTTACATGCACACTAATAAACCGATCATAGTCCGACTAAGACAATTCACAGATTATTCAAATGGTCAGTGCAATTCCCTTAATCCTTAAATAAAGGCTTTTAATACAGTATTAGAAACCCGATTAACACAGCTAGGTTTTTGCCCAATCTGAATTATTAGGTGCATATATACCCTCAGTCTGACTTCTTTCGTTTTTTTACACCTTCGCATGAGTGCAAACTGGATAGACAACAACGTAGGTGGTAGTAGAGGTCGGCCTACATGATGTCCAGTAGCAGAGGCTTGCTATAAGAAAGCTTGTTGGCATCTTCTGCTCTTCATCAGCTAGAAGGAGGAGAGGAGAGAGTTTGTTTGTAAAATCCAAAACAACAGGCAGTAAATTTGAGTCTTACATCACTTCCTTAAGGAGAGAAATCCAACTATGAATGAATCATATAAACCGTGTTTTTTCCCCGTTATTGCATTACTAGAGCACATGTATATGCATCAATTGAATTATTGCCATAACCTGATTATTCCCAGTTACTGGGTTATTAGTGTGCATGTAACTGCACTCAATATTGCTCTTGTGTGTGTGCAGCCAAGGGGCGAGTGGAGCTGCTGAGGATCAACCTGAAGGAGCTGGAGCTGGCCGGCGATGTGGACATGGACAAGATAGCAGAGCAGATGGAGGGATACTCAGGAGCCGACATCACCAACGTCTGCAGGTAACGCCTCTCCACTCTGTTAACCACATTTGACCATCTTCACTGTAGCTTCTTTTGAAGACTTTCCATTTTAGCCCAGAGACAAAACAGAGGTAAAAACACATGCACAGAATAAAATCACTGTCCTACCTCCACCACACCCCCATCCACCCTCTTACACATTGTTGGCCATGTGTGATGCACACACAGACACCCAATCCAGGCATAATGATAGAAAATGAACAAATAAAAATAAAAAAACAGTGACAACTTATTTGCTCTCTGTACAAGGAGACTTTCCTGCTGTCCACCACCACTTCATGTACTTTTGTTGTGGAGGAGCTTTTTGGAAAAATGCAAGGCAGGCTGTTTGCAGCAATTTCTGTGTATTTGTTGTAAAAGTGTAAGGATTTGCATTTGGGGAAATCTTTTGTTGACAAGTTCTGTTAATTGACTTTTAATTTTGTTATTGAGTTCTTTATAAAAGTTGCAGTTTTATAAAGAAAGCTGTCGGTTTCACTCAAAGTTTGGCATGCCATCTTAAAGCATTTGATGGGTTTTCTTCGGAAAATGCAAAGAAAATCTTGCAGTGGGACCACTAGTTGAAACAAAATCATTGTTGTACGGATAAATAATTAGTATAGTTGTGTCTTTCCATTTTTCCTGGGTTTACATACAGTCCAGTTCACTTTATTGCCCACGAGGGAAGTTTAGGTTGCAGCTAGGCACTCTGCCTGAACCTCCGGCCTGAGAGGAAAACTCCTGACAGAGGGTGAACTGGATTGTCTGCAGCTGACCTTTCCTTCCCCAAGACCTGGCAAAAAAGGGCTCTGCGGCTCACCAGTGAACTTTATTGGAAAATTGCAGAATCATTTTGTTTTGCACATTCAAATTGCCATACCAAGAAATCAAAAAAGTTGTAAAATAATACCATCAACTTCCTGTTAACATTGAAAACATTAAGCCTCCACAAAAATACAATCTCTGCTGGACTTTTTTTACAGCTTGCCTCTCAAAGTTCAGTTTCTGGGAAGTCACAGTGCCAAGATACTTGCAGCTCTGATCAAGGTCCACTCCCTGACCTTTAATAATTGTCTGTGAGTCACTGACAGTATATACCGGTACCAGTTTTTGCGTTTCATTTCCCTGTGTAATATCTAAACCCTTCCTCTGTGCCGCTGCAGGGACGCCTCGCTGATGGCCATGAGGCGAAGAATCGAGGGACTCACGCCAGAAGAAATCCGCAACATTTCCCGGGACGAGATGCACATGCCCACGACCATGGAGGACTTTGAGTCCGCGCTGAAGAAAGTGTCCAAGTCCGTGTCCGCTGCTGACCTGGAGAAGTATGAGAAGTGGATCGAAGAGTTTGGGTCCTGCTGAAAACGCCGGCAACTTAAGTCATCTGTGTGTGTGGAAGTGGTGTGAGGCTGGATAACGATGGTTTTAGCACTGGCTGTGTGTCAAGTCTTCACTTTGTTTTTGTAAATTATTGATCTTCCAGATGGTATGTAATGCCTTAAATAGGTTTATTACATTAGGTAAACATGTGCACTTGGAAAATGGCACCTCTTCACCTTATTGTGCATTATGTCAATGTCTTGCAAAAGTCTTGTATCTCCAAATAGTCATCGTCAGGAAAAATAGTTTGTTTTCCCACCTTGTGTCCATGTATTTTTTATACTTTACAGTGCAGATAATTACATTTCTTTTACATTTTTCAATGGGTCATAAAACATGTTCTCCTTGTACGAGAAAATCAACTGTAATTGAAACGTAGAAAAAAAAATGCCAAAACTGGGGACACAAGGTTTCTGCAGCACACTGACAGTTGACAGTTTTATTATAAGTCGTTTTACTTTACAGACAGGTTTGCATCTCTTCCTGATTTCCTGGCTGATACGTTGGCTACCAAGTGTCATAAAGTTTGTAGCATTGTATCCGATTATGCAATACTGGGCTACCTGTCGATCAATGTTACTCTTCCTGACTTTTTTTGTTTTTTACGCACTCGATTTTATTTGGAACTGTGGGACCATGTGCTTCTTTCCACATTTTGTAGATGTAAATTTATACAACACATAACACTAACAAGATATTTCTATGAATAAAGCCACTATCAATATCTTAATAAAAATCTTTATTGATGTCAAGATTGTCTTTCATGTAACTTTATTTACTTAAGAAAACCTGGAGGAAAAAAAAGTGACCATAAAACACTTTCAATGATGAAGCACAAACCGGATAGTTGGGAGAAAAGAACCGGAGCTGTGACTGAACTGGTGTGTGTTGTTGAGCCCAAGATGGCGAGGGGAAAGATGTCCGACTTGAGTATGCAAGGTAGGGCCGTGAGCTAGGTCTGCATGGTGTTTAGTCTTGTGACTGGTGGTGTTCTTATGAATATTCATGACTGGCAGCATGAATGGGCTGTGCTCAGTTTGTCAAGTCACTCTGTCAGACCAAAATCAAGCAAGTGAGTAAAATCATATGTATTGATCACAGCATTTAGATGTCTGATGTGCTGTTGTTCACCTCCAAACTACAGACAGTTACAAATGTTCCCAAGGCTCCTAATCCCCATCAACTGTCTTCCATATGCAGGGTTCAATTGGATCTTGAAAATCCTTGAATGTTTGTGGATTATAAAAAGATAAAACAAGGCCTTAAAACACATTTGAAAACAAATGGATGGCCTTGAAAGTACTTGTTTTCATTCAAATATAGCATCCAAATTCATTAATAAGCCTCATCTCTCTCTGTCCTGGGATCAACACTTAACATCCTGTGGAGATTTGTGTTGTCTTAACCCAAAACATGCCAATTTGAATTTCACAAAACATGGCCTTGAAAGTCGTTGCACAGTCCTTGAATTTGATGTCCAACTGAGGTTGGGAACCCTGCATGTGTCCTTTGGTGGGGTTTTGTTGTGTAATGTGTGTTCAGTCCAGGCTGGAGACCTTGTGGCCTATATGGTGGCAATGATCAGACTAAAAAAAAAAAATGTTCATGGTCATGAGGAAAGCATTTAATCAGCAGGATTTTAGAACCAAATAGACAGTCCAGCTGTAATTTATACAATTTATGCACAGAAATGTCTTGCTTCAGAACAGCATACAAAAAACTGACATGGATCTTGTCTGACATCATAAAAACAACAAAAAGAATAGAATGAAACATTCTTTTATATTAGTTTTTTGCTGTTTTATTCTTCTGAGACACTTTTTGATTCATGCCTGACATCTTTATTGTTCGCCATGTTGGCTTTTATTCAGTGTCATCTAAAGCACTTTGTAACTGTTAAAAAGTGCTATATTAAATTTGCCATAGTCATAATTTGAGACAGATTCCAATGCAAGTTGAGCTGTTTAAGTCTTCATGCAGGTTCCTACTTTTAATCTATTTTTTACTGATACAGCAGCAAATCGCATTCATCAGCTAGACTAAACATGCACCTTTTGCTAATGCATCAAGTCATGCATTATGCAGCATAATTGAACCCCTTACAATGTCATGCTTATGCCAACACCAGGCTGTTTTGAGTCATGCCTCAACTGCTTTGAGGTAAACAAACTGATGCACTATGGGTATTTTTTAAATAGCATGATAAGGAATCTTAGACAATTAACCTGAACATGAAAACCATTTGGAAACACTTCTCAACCCCTCTCCACTACTTGTACCTGATCTTGTAATTAAATAAAAATAAGGTAAAAACATTTGTCTTTTTCTATTTTACATGAATATACTTGAATATTTGTTACATCTGCTGTCTGGGTGTTGTACCATTGACCAAAATACTCCTTACAACTGATAGCTTGTAATATTGGTGACCTGGGAATTTCTTGAATTGAATATATTATAGGAACCCTATTCTATTGCTGCATTCATTTTAAGTCGCTCTGGATAAAAATGTCAGCCAAATGTCTAAAATGTAATAAAAATTGTACGTTTTAGGGTAAATGACTTGCAGCCGGTGTCAAAATAACATTCCACACACTCAGAATTATAACCACACAATTGATTTAAGTTAAAACATTCATAAACAAGCATTTCCAAAGAGCAGCAGGCGCAAATGAAGTGGGTGCAATATTGCAAAGCGCATATGAAATACATGACTTTTACATCATGGCCTCGTACACCATGTTGTGACATCTTATATCATTCCATTATCTATCTACAAACGTGTATGTGTAGACATGAAGCCAAATTCTCATTTACAAGAAACAACAAGGTTCTACTAGCTGAAACGATCCACTTGACACCTGAGCAAATTCAGGATGGATAACCAGCTACGTCATTCTCGCCTCTAAACTCATTATGAGAAGTACAAACCAAAAGGCTGGAGTCCAGTTTTCACACAAAAATGCAACAGGAACAGCAGATTTCACATTCCATTTACAATAATATACACATTCAATTTGCGGACATGTCTTGTGGACATATTTTACATCAGTCAAAAGCTTTTTTTGTTTAGTGCAGGGTCTCTTCAATACAGCATGTGAAAGTCATAGCAATAGTTTGTCTTATACTTGTAGAGTGCATACAGACAACCTGAACATCCTCATTTACATTCTCCAATCATATTGACAGAAAGAAAATGACAATAGAATAAAAAAGATCAAAGTAAAATAATTCATGATCACCATAGAGTAATAAAGTCACGCTTTCAAATCAAAGTAGTTACTGAGGCACTGTGAGGAAAAGACAATCAGAATGTGAACCTTAACAGTGGGCAGTAGGCCTCTAAGAGATATTTTTCAGTAATGACACTTGCAGATTTTCAAAGAGGGGTACAATTTGGAGAGAAAGTGACTGGTACATAACTGCTACATATAGAAAGAGCTTTTCTGTGGACATAATGACTCCAAATGCCCGGATGCAGCCCCTAAACTGCTAATTTTCAATTTTTGTTCATATTCACACCTATCTTTGTGACTCAGCCTATATCTTTTCTGGCCAGTGTTGGGGGTAACATGTTGCTTTGTAACGGGTTAGAGTACTCAGATTACTTTTTTTGTGGTAACTAGTAACGATGGCTGTAAAGTCGCACTGCCTCCTCAGTTGAAACCACTTCCAGTCCCATGAATTGCGAAATTCAAACGATAATGTGGTTAAAGAGCAAATCTGAGTGGAGACAAAAACGTGCGATTCATGGATCTGGATGTAGGTCAGAGGAAAGCCAGGCCCGTAACCATGGTGAATGAACGAATATGAACAAACTGAAAATAAGGGAGCGGGATCCGGCGAAAAGGATCCAGCGAATCAGTCCTCACTCAAGGCCTCTTCTCTTCCTCTTCTTCTTCTTCTTCTTCTGCCTCGATTTCTATGCTCTCCAGCAGAGTGTGCTTCTCATCCTCCGGCATGAGAGTGACAGGGTTTAGGTGGAAAATGTGCCTGCAAAAACAAAGAAAAGTTAATCATTCTCATCATATTCAGACGACATGGAAAGGGGAGGGGCTAAAGCTGGTCGATGATGTGGACACAGTTGAGTAAACAGAGCACATGTGGGGCAACATCACTGATGTCTGCAGGGAAGACGGGAGAAGGACGAATGGATACGGCCGGATGGATATGGCTATATTCCAATGGATGGATTTGTTCATATTTTTTATAGATGATAAAATGGTTAGAAGTGGGTTTTAAAAGGTCAAAGGTCATGAATAGGGTTTAGATTTGTCAGGAGATTATGGCACATTCAGGTCATAAGTAGAAGCAAAAACAAACAACATGACATCTCATTGCTACAACTTGGAAGCGTTTATTTTTATTTATTAATTTAAAACCAACCATAAACAAACTGCAGCAGATACTACTCACGTTTTGTTGATTTTATTAGTATGAATATAACTGATCATTTTGATTTATATCATCATGGACTGCTGACATCAGTGGACACACTTCCACAATTTGTGCATGTCCTACTTGTATTTACCACTAGGTAAATCCAACATGATGTGAATGCAGCATAAACTTCATATTTTTCTCACCTCTGCTTCACCACTCACACAGTTACTGCTCTTTAACATGGCAGTACTGTTATCAGCAGGATGCCTTCCATAATTTGTGCTAACAATGTGTGAGATACTGCCCCTCCATCAGAAATGTTTCAGCACACAACCATAACCAACACCTGCTGTGAGTCAGAAGCTGCTTAGGCTAAAACAAACTCACTTGTGTTCGCATGTGGGGAAGAACATGTCCAGGATCTTGACGATGACAGCCGAGCCGACGACGCCGATCACCACCACCCACATGACCAGGAAGAAGAGCGGCAGGGACTCGGAGCAGAAGCGCCTCAGCCGCTCCCTCACCTCCTCCACCCACCGACACATGGCCTGAGGAGAGGAGAGGACAGGGAGGGGAGACATGAGCACAGTCTGCCGCCACAGGGCTCTGCCTGCTTTTTACATGTTAGGGCACAGAGCAACTAATAATCTATTACCTGACGGGTAAAAATGTCAAAAAACTTCATGACAAACTACAACCGTGATCTGTTGTATAGGATAGTGAGCAAGTTTTAATTTAAACTCTGCTCATGCTGCACACAGTACCTGTTTCTAAACACAAAACAGCACTGAAAACGTAGGATGACATATCGATGAAGAATGTAGATTAATTGATTAAAATGTATTTTAATTATTTTGGCCGGTAAAAGTTCTTCTTGGCAGATAAATTCTTTTAGTTTACCGGTCCTTGGCAGTTGAGAAAAAAGTTAATTTTGGACACTGCTGGAGATTATGACGTCATAATCTTACAATGTTTATGATTTAATTAATGATGTAATATTATTTAATATTGAATAATAATGTCATTCCTTGAGTTATTACATTCTTCTTATTCTTATTGTTATTACATACAATATTAATTATGACATCATCAATTAAAAATATGCTATACCGCATATGAAGTAATAAGACGGGGGTTAATGTAATAATGTGATGTTATTACATTATGCAGTGATTTATTACATTACCAGGCTTTATTACAGTTTGGACTCATTTAAAAGGGATATTTTTATTATATTTTGACAAGTTATTACATCATCTGGCAGTTATTACATTATCAGTTGCTGTGAGGCACGTACCTTCGTGTTTGTCTGGCCAACAAAAGGAACATTTGACACCCAGACTGTTATATAAAATACTTTGAAACTTTCCTTGCATGTTTCTTCTGAATGACTCCTGATACCTTGTTTTCTTTGTGCAAGGTATCAAAATGGGTTCCAATTGCCATATTTACACCCATGAATGTTATTCTGTTACCTTCCTCGGTCCTCCCTGGAAAACCCCACTTACCCCTGGCAACTGTCCCAACTCTATAGAGGCCAAGAAAACCCAGAGGTAATAAGTATGTCATCAGGCAGATCTGGTGTCAGACTTGCTTACCGAGTAAGATGATAGAGATTCTTTGAGCGGAGTCTCCGTCTGAATCTGATCCGCCTGGCCCGGCTCCCTGTCGTCGTCGTCGTCATCGTCCCTGGCGACGTACAGCAGGTCAGGATCCATTCGCAGGGGAGTTTCTGGGAGTTTTCCCGGCGCGGCGATCTCTTCCTGGGTCGTCTCGGCATGTTTCAGAGGGTACTGGCTGGTGGTCTGGGACATCAGCTGGTCCTCAGCTGGTGCACACAAAATCACAAAAGAGTAAATGGGAGTACTGTATAATAGTATTTGAATCAACATTTTTCAGTTTTGGTATTTAACAGACACTCATATCCAGAGTGACTTACAATAAGTGCAACAGGACAATAAGGAATGAGCTTAAATTGTAAACATGTATTACCAACATTGCAAGCAGTCAAAAACAAATGTAAAAAAATTTTTCCCGTGTCCTTGAAATCTTAATTACGATGAAACTTTAATATCTCTGTGGGGAAACTAGGATACTGCAGTAGCAAACAGTAACTGAATACAGCAAAGAAAAAAATAATTGAAATAAGATTATACACTAGAACATGTTTTAGAAATGTACAAACATGGTCTAGTGTTGGAATCGTCGGTTGTGTACGTTTATAATATTCATGTAAGGTCAGTAAAGCAAGGAGCCTCCTCAGAAAGAAACGCTGGGTATGCAAACAAATTGTTTTTCTTCTTAACAACGAGGTTGAGAAAAAGCACCATGTTTTCTTACCTTTTTTAGGACTTGGTGGATCTGTGATGACCACATCGTTCTCTCTGGGGATCCTGAAGATCTCACTGTGTCCGATGGGGTAGATGTTGGTGTACTGAGCAAGCTTCTGGAAATTTGGGCTCATCAATATTTTCACCTCACACATATCAGGCTGCTGGACCTGAATGATGCAAAGCAAAAAGCCAACATGGTGTGAAATCTGTCGGGAAATATATTGCAATTTCAAAGTACATTTGCACAAGGAATTATTTAAATCAGTGATCACAATGCCTAAAATACAGCAAAAAAAAATGATAGAAAAGCATTAAGATCCAAACTCTCCTGCAGAAGTGTATGTGTGTGAATGTTGTGCCCACAAATGCTAAGCTACTCAAATATTTAAGATGATATGCTTTCCTTTTCACAGAATCCATCAATAGAATCACAGAGTCTGATTTTAAGACTTCGTACATAAACACAGAATGAAGTTTTGGTAAAACTTAGACATGGAAAAGAGTGAGTAATCAATACAAGTTAAAAATGAACAGTAACATTTGAACAGTGCAGCATTGTGGGGATTGCAGCTGCTTTTGTAGGAAGCTATGTAGAGAAAGTGTCACTTTTTGTCATGTTATATTCAGACACACTACTTGATGGTAACAAAATGGGCAAAATTAGTAAAAATTAAATCTATAAAAAACAACAAAACAGTAAGCAAGAAGAAATAAAATAAAATTTGACAGAAAAAATCATATCAAAAGATTTCATACGGCCTTAAAAATCACATCACTGCCATCACCACCATGCTCAGCCATGTTTACCTCTTTGCCCTCCATTTCTATGACTTCGCTGTACACCTGCAGAGCCACCACCTCCTCCGAGTCGCTGTACAGCCGGTTCTGGCTCACCATCACCCGGGTGACGGTGGACACCAAGTCCCCAGATTCAAACTCACTGCTTCCATTGGTGGAGTCCACTGGGGAAATACAAACCAACATATTTACAGGCTTAAAGTAAGTAAGTAAGTAAGTAAAGTTTATTTATATAGCACCTTTCACAGAACGAAGTCACAAAGTGCTTCACAGGAGTAAAATAGTTAAAATAAGACCATCAAATAGTAAGAAACAATAAAACATAAAAACAAAGGACATAAAAAACACACAGAAATACAGACACAAGAGGCTAGACAAAGGCCAGTCTGAACAGATGAGTCTTCAGCTGCTTTTTAAAAGTGTCAACAGAGACCGCAGATCTTAAGTCCAGTGCAAGAGCGTTCCATAGTTTAGGTGCTACAATTTCAAAGGCTCGATCACCTTTTGTTTTGAGTCTGGAGCGAGGGACGACCAGTAAGCCCTGGTCAGAAGACCTAAGTGACCTGCTGGTAATGTAGGGATGGAGTAGGTCGCAGATGTACACAGGTGCCTGACCATGCAGGGCTCTATATGTGATTACAAGAACCTTAAATTGAATCCTAAACTTGATGGGAAGCCAATGTAAGGAAGCTAATGTAAGGAAGCTAAGATGGGAGTGATGTGAGATGGGGGGAAAAAAAACTCACACACATCACATTTCTCCAACCATTTACATTTTACGTTTCAAGGATGTAGCTGATGCTGTGACGTAAAATAGAGTTAAAATTAGTGTGGCATTAGAATAAGCTTCAATTCCTAGATCACAGACATTATAAGCAACCAATAGTAAGGAGTCAATAGATGTAACAAAATATCCGTGTGACCACAGAAAAATCATATTTAAGTGCTGTAAAAATAAATGAGAGCTGGGGAGAGGGTGAGAAAAGACAATGCAAAACATAAAATCATGAATGAAAGAATAAAGTTATAAACTGTCAGAGTTGAAAAAGTGCTATTGGTGCATCCTAGTACCGCATACACTAATATAAAGAACACTCACACAGCAGTGCTTGGCAGTTTAACCTCGTCACCCCTGACAGCTCCACGGGGATGTCATTGACCAGCACCTGCTCTTCATCCACCGAGATGTTCAGATTGATCTGAAAAGTGAAGTAATCGAAACAAAAAAAGGATGACGGTTCGGCCGATTCGTCGCATTTCATAATAAACACCCATCTGGCCATTTAATACGCAGGAAGTTGGCTTGTATTTACCTGCAAGTTGTTGGATTCCTGCAGTTGTGTATCCGCCAATGTCCCCGCTGTCACATTAATTAGAATGTTTTCCTGTTGAAAATCAAATAAAAAAAAAGTAACTTCATTTTTATATAATTATTGGATCTTCCAGTCAGCGGTATTATTGGCGCAGGAGCCTCAGCTAGCTGACGTTATGCTAACATCACCATCATCAAAATCAAGTAATCATTCAAAACATTTGCTATAACTGGCATTTATCAGCTTGGTTCTTACCGTGTTCAGCTGCTTGGGCGACGACTCAGTGTAAATTACTGAAGCGAACAACAGAAAGATGGTATATATTGTTGGTCGTGCCATCTTCATTTCGTGTTACGGGGCTAGCTTAGCGGCAGCAACACAGCTAGCTAAACCACACACACAACCGCACACGACAACAAAAAACACTGAGCAAGCGACACATCTGAACTGCGCGTGCGTAATTCCGAACTCTCGTCTCGCGAGGACGGGAACGTCAGCATGGCGGTGCTCCTTGAAACGACGCTGGGCGATATTGTAATTGATTTATTTACAGAAGAAAGGCCTAAAAGTAAGAAAACACAGTCATTCTCACACAGTAGCAGTTGTTATCATTAACAGCAACCAACTGCCAGCTAATTAAGCAACTGGCAATGTGTATCTAGGTCAGCTGCAGAATAAGGGGTGCTAGCTAGCTGTTAGCTTGTTTGCTTTTCATTGATGAGTTTAGTTAAACCTGCAATAAGCGATTTCAGACCCTGTAACCAAGACCATTAAGCGTAAACTCTCTAATCCCAAAGCAACGCTAAGTGTTTTAAGAAATTGCTAAAATGTAATAACTGACGTACAGATTAGACAAGCTACTGTCTCACCTCTTTATGTCCTGTTTTCTTTTGCAGCTTCCCTGAACTTTCTGAAATTATGCAAAATAAAATACTACAACTACTGCCTCGTCCACAATGTTCAGGTAAAGCAATAATGTTTCCTTGCAAACTTCTACCCAGATATAATTGCAGTCCTTCAAAGTAGAGCTATGAAACAAAACTCAGAATACTCCATGGGAGCCATGGGACAAAAATAAATCCGGTACTTTATATCGACTCGCCTGAGGGGGGCGATATAATCAAAGATCAGATGTGAAAAGTTAAACACTGCAATTCCCAGACCATGGTTCCTTGCATAAATGGTCTAAAATCTGTAAAAGATACACACTATTGCCACCATTAATCAGTGGACTTGAGAAACAGCTTGGTGTAATGCAACTTTGACCATAACTGCACAACAGATTGTGTAATCATCATAAAACTTTATACATTTGGAGTACAGACAAGGATCCCTGTCTGCAAAGGCAAATTACATCCTATACTTTGTAATCATATTTGTTATCAGTGGTTCTCAATCCCAGTCCTCGAGACTCAGAGCCTTTATTAAAAAACTCGGTACACACACCAGCATCTCATATTTAAGTGTCAAATTTCACGCGTCATTTGCCAGTGTTTTGGTGTTGTGGTCCGCTGATGGCCGTATACTGGCCATTGCTTTAAATGATGTGGAAAAGCAGCCTACATGGAATCATCACACATAGTTCGGTGCCCCAGTTCAGCCTCTGGTGAAGATATTTTGCTCTACTAATTTATCCGTCCAGCTTGGCGGTTGGACAGTGTCTTGAACGCACTGTGTTTGTCTCTCCGCTGCAGAGAGATTTCATTGTGCAGACAGGAGATCCTACTGGGAACGGCCGCGGTGGAGAGTCCATCTTCAGGTCAGCCATCTTCATTGTCGCAGTCGTCACAATTTTGTCAGTTTTGCCCATTTTATACACACATTGCAAGTTGATTGCCATGATAGATTTTCTCTCTTCCATGTCATTAGCAAACTGTACGGGGACCAGGCCCGCTTTTTCGATGCAGAGAAGGTCCCACGCATCAAACACAGAAAGAAGGGGATGGTGTCCATGGTGAACAATGGAAGCGACCAGTTTGGTTCTCAGGTGATTAAAATGAACCTTCACACCAAGACCAGAGACTACATTTACAGAAAAATTTAGTCTGTAGTCTGCAGATCTTGCCTCACCTTTTTTGTGACCTAGGATCATCTCTTTTGATCAAATTTAGAGATCACTGATCATACAAAATACTTTTGCATAAAAATCAGCTGATCAATTGGAGCAACCCTAATGTACCATCCTCTTTTTATATTGTAGCCTTGGCTTTGTCCCCTTTAAGGATTTGATATTTTATTGATTAACAACTTTTTATCACACTATATTGAACCATGGACTCTGTCTGGTCTTACTAACTTTTGTTTTTCCATATGGTATATGCTGTGGCAATTTGTTTTATTATTTTATGTGTTTTTATTGTGTTTACAGTGTTTTTATTGTGCTTTGAGTGTAAACCTTGTCAGCAAACCAATTTTCTTTATGGGACAATAAAGTATTGAATTTGTCCATCTCCTGTGAGGAGACCTGTGAACCTTGAGATCTTGGATTTGCTTAAATCCACTGTTTTTCTTGCCCATAGTTCCTTATCACCACCGGCGAGAGCCTGGACTACCTGGATGGGGTCCATACTGTGTTCGGGGAAGTGACAGAAGGCATGGATGTCTTGGCCAAGATCAATGAGACCTTCGTTGACAAGGATTTTGTCCCTTTTCAGGATATCAGGTATAGAATACTCTGCACAAAATAGCATGAACTGCACAAAATAGCCTGTGCTTCCCTAAGCGCACCAAAAATTCAAAGGCTTTTTCACCCACAGTGGAGTGTGTCAATGGCCGACCTCCAGTATGCTGTTATGATCCTGTATTGATCAATAGGTAGAGCATGGATGTGATGGGAATGTAATGTAATGTTGCAGGATAAACCACACTGTGATCCTGGAGGACCCGTTCGACGACCCTCCTAACCTGCCGGTGCCTGATCGTTCCCCTGAACCCACCAAAGAGCAGTTAGATGTGAGTCGACTTCACTTAACTATTGAAACCAAAGTAGCGCAACAAGAAAGCAGATTTCCCAGGGCTCTTGGTGACATGTGCCTCTAAATCAACAAAATCGCATGGAAAAGAGATTCAGGAGCATGATCTGAAAATAAAAAGATCAATCTCCACTTGGAATCTCAAACTGCGCATATGCTCCTTTTCTTTTTTTTCTTTTTTTCCTTTCTAGCATGAATTTATTTTTTAGAGCTTATGCCACTGCACTGTAGAATTACCTCAAACTATTTGGAATTTTTTGACATTCAGCTTTGTTTTTAGTTTACCTGGGGCAATAGTACTGATGAATGATGAAGTTTACGACCATATCTCCAGTTTTGAGAAGGTTTCAGTTTCCAAGTTTAGCTATAACAAATCCTAACAGGGTTGGGCACGTTTTCTCTCAGAAGTAGACGAAAATATAACTAGCAAAGAAAGGATACACTTTGAGCCCAAATAAGCCAAAAACACATCACCTGAAGGAGAGCATGCACGTTCAGCAAACATTGCTTGGATAAATACAGGTTAAAAAATGAGAAATGTGTCAAAAATCGACCATATATACTGCTTAAATAACCCGGTTTGTGTGTGTGCAGAGCGGCCGGATCGGAGCAGATGAAGCCATAGACGATGCGGAGGGGAAAGCGAGTGAGGAGCTGGAGGAGTTGCTGAAGGAGAAAGAGGCCAAGACTCAGGCCATCCTGCTGGAGATGGTGAGAGGCAGCTGGTCTCATCCTTTCACCCAGACCTGTAGTGGATACTGAAGGGGCAAACTGAGGCATTTGGTACATTGTGTGTGTGTGTGTGTGTGTGTGTGTGTGTTTTCACTCCTACAGGTGGGCGACCTCCCTGATGCAGACGTGAAGCCTCCAGAGAACGTGCTGTTTGTGTGTAAACTAAATCCAGTGACCACAGACGAAGACCTGGAAATCATCTTTTCCCGCTTTGGTTCCATAAAATGGTAAAAGCCCTTCTCCAAATCACCGACCAGCATGACGCTAAAATACTTTTCTCTAAATATTTGCAAACATGTATGCGGAATCTACATATTCTAACATCTTGCTTTAGCTCCATAATATCAGTTGACCTGATAATTTTTTCCCCAATAAATGTTTTGTTTTTGTTTAGCTGTGAGATCATCAGAGACTGGAAAACTGGAGAGTCCCTCTGTTACGCTTTTATTGAGTTTGAAAAGGTGAGTGTCTTACATATGTGCGTATGTGTAAGTGTGCGTGTGTACATGTGTGTCTGCATGTGCATACACTATTATATGTGTAATGAAGGTACTTTAACAACGCTTTAATAAACTGCATTGCATAGACATCCATTATGTTCATTTTGATCATATTTTAATGTATGTTGTGCAGGTAAGTTTTCTAGGTAAAGAAGGAGCAACTCAGTGCGAAGAAACAGCTTATCTTATTTATTTTATTACTTTATTATTATTTTATCTTATCAGTATATAGACAGTTACTTGAGTGAGGTTTGGGTAATATAATCCAGTCACACCCTGTATGTATAAACAGAGTCGGTGTCATGAACATCAGTTTTGGACCTGGCTGAGTGTAGTAAGGCTTCATAGCGATAGAGGGCACTAGGTAGTCGGTTGGAAATGACAAATGTTTTCAGTGAGACTTCTGGCAACTGTTAATGTAATACAGTAACTTGTCAAAATGTAATAAATTGTCCCTATAAATGAATCAAAAATGTTCCTATTATTACGGTAAGAGGTGATTGGGCGTGTTTCACTTCAACCAAGGGTTTTGGCGTATGAGAGGCAGGAGCACACATCACTTTTCTTGCTGCTCGATGATACCTTTTCGGAGTTTCTTATCCTGGTTTTTTATGGTTTTATATACCAGACACATTGGCAGACGGTCTCAAATTGGACCAAGACAGCGACTTTCCCATCAGTGTGATGAAACTCCACAGAGCATCTGGTTGAAGCCGTGGTTTGGCACTCCCCATCAAGCATCTCCTCTCTAAACAGAGCGGATGAAGGCCTCGCTTGTTCTTAGATATTTGAGTTGCGGCAGATATCAAGTGAAGGACATTTTTGGAAATGGCTTTTGAGTTCATTCTGTTTCCTCATAACAGTCGGCGCATTGCAAAACAGTTTCGGGATGGGCTTGCTTTCAATTAGAATATTTTTTTTTTGTCTTTTCTTTTTTTTCCCTCTTTGCGAGAGTGGAGGAGATTGTCATGAGGAGCAAAGCAAGAAAGAAAGAAACAGGATTTGTCTCATTTAATTTCATTTGTAGCATTACAGAAGTACTTAAAACCTGAGTTGTGTCTTGGTATTTCAGTTTTGATGTGTATGACATGAAGACATAAAAATGACAATAATAGTCTAAACATGTTATTACATTATCCATCAATTCATTACATTAACAGGTTTTATTCCATTTTCTACCCGTTTACAGGAACATTTGATTACATTTTGCCAGATTATTACATTATCTGGCTGTTATTACATTATCTGTTGCTACCAGACTAGACATTACTGTTGCTGTTGTTCCCCCTGACCCTCTTCCTTCTCCACAGGAGGAAGACTGTGAAAAGGCCTACTTCAAAATGGACAACGTGCTCATAGACGATCGGCGCATTCATGTAGACTTCAGCCAGTCGGTCTCAAAGATCAAATGGAAAGGAAAAGGTACTCACTGAAACATTAATTGTTTGTATGTTTTGAGTATTTTCCTTTTTGTTCTGTAGGCTATATTACCTTAATCCTAACCTTAAGTCTTTGCATCTTAAATGTGATTCTCCTACTAACCTTCAGTGGACAGTGACACAGTATAGCACAAGCAGGGAACTTAAAATATCCCTCTCTTTATTTCCTAGGTGGGAAGTACAGTAAAGATGACTTCAAAGCCTACGAAAAGGATATGGACAACCGATCCAAATTGGCTCTCAAGGATAAAGTGAAGCCTAAACAAGAGTATCCTTGTGCTTTAGAAGGCTGGAATTTAAGTTTCCAGTTTTGCTCCACAAGTTATCCACACCGTGTCATAACATATCAGACCTGGGGCAATTCGACGTACAACCTCCTAACTGCAGCGGCCATGAAAATGCCCCTTTTCATTTTTACAGTTTGACTTGGCAGACCTTTCAGGAATCACTCCCTCGACTTCCTGGAGTTTTCCTTAACGTTCCCGTAAGCTCCAAGTATGACTTGCTGCTGGAGGAGGAAGAGGAGGCGGCGAGTCACCGGCACCCTGAGAAGAAACACAAAGAAAAGAGGCATCATCATCATTCAGATGATGAGGACAGCAGGAAGTCCAAAAAATCCAAGGTATCCTCACAGCATATCTTTCCTAGTTTCTTTCCTGGTTTGCTGCCAGGATAGGCCTGCGTGGGTTTCATCAGTAACCCGGCTGTTGTTTTGTTGATTACATGAACCTTTGATACGGCTGCGATTGAGTCTCTGAGTTATAAACAAGTTGACAGAATATTCCTGTCAGCCTGTAGTGTCCTGCCCACACAGAACGGTCTGTCAGCTAAAAGGTATGAAAACACGCAGCGCCAGCAACTCCTCCTTCTTTGACAGAGCAATTACTTCTAATACCGGGGAAAGAAATTATGACGTCAGTAGAGATATGTGCAGTTGTTGTTGTTGAAATCGAAATGAACTCAACCCCGTACAAGAGTTTCCACAGATGCAAAAACCAAAAGTGAAAGGAGTAAGATGTTTACATGCCACAGAAACCTTAATATAGGAGCAAGCCAGACATCTTAACCTGGTTTCTCATAGAGCGTAAGTTTACTCTAACTGAGTTATGATGTTTACACGTGTCGACCCAAAGCCAGATTACTTGTAACCGCGTTAAGAAAGGAATTCTCCATGCATGTAAGTGTAGCCAGTGATTTATTAATTCAGTAAGCATGATTCATGCTCGGTAATTTGAGAATCGTGTATCTTTGTCAACACCGTAAAGGCCAGACACTTCAGATGTGTCATGCAGACACAGAATTTATTTGGGCTTTATCATCATCACCAGCAGTCTCACTCTTCTGTCTTATCGTCTCCCACATCTACAGGACGGCGAGGAGAGCCGGCGGGAGAGAAAGCGCTCTCGCTCCCGCTCCCGCTCCAGAGACAGAGACCACAAACACAGCAAGTCCCGGGACAAACACTGGAAGGAGGGGCGCGACAAAGGCCACAGCCGCAAGGACCGGAGCCGCAGTCGCTCCCCCAAGAAGTCCAAGGACAAAGAGAGGAGTAGATACCGATGAGGGGAGGGGGGAAAGGTGTGTGTGTGTGTGTGTGTGTTGTGTGTGTCTCCTGCCTCAGTGTCTCTATCACACAAATACCTTTCTGTGAGAGAGGAGACTGGAACCACAGTGATGCCACATCATCTAGTAAATACTCCTGGGAACTCTGAACTTCTTAACTGTATTCAGCATGAATTATGTGGAGTGCTAAATATTCTTCAGCCTATTCTTCACATATATATATGTGTGTATTTTTCAGCCCAAACTACTGGCTTTCTTAGAAATTACCATTTTTCCGAGGGTAAAGGGAAACCTTGACTCTTTGAATTTTTTGTCTGTTTCTTATCATCTGGCTCTTGTCACATTGTGTTGAAGAAGTTTCTGTATTGCCGTTTCATTTAACAAAAAGAAATAGTTTGGTAGGATTGTTGGTATTCCTGATCAACTCAAATGGGTACAGTTTAGTAGGGCTGGGCGATATGTTTGAAATCAATATCATGATAATCATGAGAATTTTTTTTCGGTATTGATATATATCACAATATGGCTTACGTATGCAAAATCACGTTAAATAATCAAACTGATGTTCATTGCATTGAACTGAATAGTAATGTTCGGTGTGATGTCAAACAAAACTGAAAATTTCAAACAATATTCTTATCATACCTCATTTTGCCAGAGTTTTTAAATAGAATTTTCTTGTTATCAATTTAGACAACAGAATATCAAATGACGATATCACAGTATCATCATATCTTCACAATATGATTCCACTGAAAGATGATACTACGATTTATACTGAGTCATTGCCCAGCTCGAGTACCAAGTCGATTGGGTCCGGTGAGAAATGCTAACGATGCTAACCAGTTGTTTTATATCTACGTTACCTTTTCCCTATGATGTGACGTTCAAATCGTCTGACAAAGAAAAACCTGCCTGCGTCATTTTCATCATGAAGCCACTCAGACTTCTATGAATTCCATACACTCAGTTGTAGCCTTTGCTCAGTTGTTTGATTTCACTTCCCCTGCAAGCCCCTCACACACTCACCGCCCCCTCATTCAGCAGCAAAACGGCAGATGAAAATATTCCATGCCTGTTAATATCTGACCTTTGACTGTAGCTTCTAACTTTTTTTTTTTTTTTTTTAAACTCAATAAACGTGGGCATGGAAAAAGATGAGTGGTGCGTCTCTCCCCGGTGCTGCAGGGAAATCACTGGTGTCTCCCTCCACCCACGTCAGTCAGCTAGTGTGATACCTCAACATCCCATTGTAGATACACACATTTTTTTTTAGACATGATAAGAACGAAGTGTATTAGGTGTTTGGTGGTAAGAGAAAACACAACAGCAAGTAATCTCATAATCTTATAACTGATCTAAACCACAATCGGCATACTTTTTTCCTCCCATAGCTCAGTAAAGGCAACGATTTGATCTGATGGAAGACAAATTCAGTAATATCATTTGATTAGTTTGGGATTACTTTGCTTACTAAGTTACATAGAATAAGCAGTTAAAGGAGCAATTTATTCAACCGTTGTTTCAAGATGTACAAAAGTATGTCAGTGTCTATTTTCTGACATTTTAAATGCATTTTTTTCTCTTCAAACATGTTTTGGAGCAGTCCAATACATAATCACCTGTTTTTAAAAACAAAAAACTGTTATTGCTCTGCTTTTTACAGTAACTCATGAATAACATATATCATTTTTACAGTAAACCGACTATGTGTGATCCGCCACTGGGCCTGTGTGAGCCGTAAATGACACCTTTCCACTGAGCCATCAATTTGTTTAATGCAGTAAGTCTGCAGCAAACCTAACCACACACACACACACACACACACACACATTCATAACCCCTTGACTGAAACACAAAATGACTTAAATATTCGCTGCACAATGGCTGTTGACATTTTGACTCCGGTAATGTTGAATTTCACTTGTTTCTCTCGATACTGTCTTGAACTTCCCGAAATCAGATAGCAGTTTGTGGGTGTGAGGTGGAGGAGAGGGGAGGGGGGGGGGGGGGGGGTGCAGGTATGGAAACAAATGGCTTCCGGAGTGAAGCTGAAGAGACTTTGCAGGGGGTGAGGGGTTGCAAAAACTGAAAGGTGACAGAGAGAGTAGCGTGGAAAATGGTTGCACGCAGCTTCACTCCCACAGGTGGAACCGCTGGCAGAGACTTCCCCGGCCGCCCACGCTGCCAGATACCACACCGCCTTTTATCTGCTTTTACATTACGAAGCATGTGTGTTTCACTGGGAGTTTGAAACCCAAATGAGGAGACGGGTGGTGGTGGATTTGGGGGTGGGAGGGGGGGTGAGAGGCGGTGGCGGTGCGGCAGTAACTTGAACAGTTTTGTCCCGCTGCCAGATGTAAACAAACCAAACACTATGCATGTGCAGTAACAAAGCACAATACGCGGCGTTGTTCGCCCCGCTTGGTGACATTAGGCCTGCAAAAAGTATTGTCCAAACAGAAAAATCAACTCTTCTTCTGCTGTAAGAGTCATTTGTGTCGTGGTTGAAGGCCCAGAATTCATCTTACTGACACGTCGATCACTTTATGAACCAAGCCCGAGCTGTTCAGCATAACCTTGCATCAACATTCCTCTCTATATCTCATCCTTACTCATTTACTCATAACTCTGCATCAACATCGGTTCCCTCCCTGTTTAGCTGCTTTGCTCTCTTACTCATGCATTCAGTGTGTTTAAGTCATAATCGCAGCAATGTTGAAATAACTATTTACATGTACACGGTTGGCCGTTCTCCTGTGACCGCTCACATGCGTCACACGTCACAAAATCCTAACTTTACAGTAATAATCCACAGCTTTATCATCTAAATAAATGTCTGTTTTGCTGCTATCGCCAATGGATACCGTACAATATTGATTTGGCCTATATCCAGTTCATTTGCTGTTCTAAACACCGATAAAAGGGAAGCTCTTTCTCTGCCAGGAAGTAAGTGATACATTTTAAGTCTACGGAAGCAACAACAGCAGCAGTTTGCGTGGAATAAATATAAGAAGGTAGAAGAAATATAAGAAGCCATCGAGTGTCTTTATTATTACAGTATGTTGGGCCGGTCCCGACACCGAGTGCGAAAACACCAAAGCCAACGAAGAAAAACGAGAATCTTGCGGCTTATCACTTTAACATGATGACATACGCATAACCTATAGTGACCTATAGTTTTGTACATTCACTATCTTACACACGTACACACACGCACACAGGATCACACATGACACATTCTCACACTACATCCATCAACACACACTCTCGGCTTCCAGATACACACAAGTCATCAATCTGCCCAGCCTGCAGATCTGTCAGTTATGTTTTCTTTCCTATGCACCATTTACTATCAAGGACAAGCCAGCTTCAGCTCATCATTTATCTCATTTAGCTCAGCTGATTAAGTCTGGACTCATTTTGCGGCCGAACTCTTCATTGCCTCTTGAATCGTACATAAATTCCTGCCCAATCACGGTCAAGCAGGGTTCCTACAGGGTTCCTACACAGACCTGGAAAGTCTGGAAAAGTATGGAAAATGAATTGAATAATTTTCAGGTCTTGGAAGAGTTTGGGGATTTCGTATCCTATATCATCTCAGTTTTTATTGAAAAGAATAATCTTCAGCTACAGACTTGTATGGCCTTGTTGACGGTCATTTTGTCCTAATACTTTCAACATGCATTATACTGAACAACCAACCACAATCTTCAAATACAGTAACTGTAAAACGAGGAGGACTAAATATCAGAACAATCAGTGGTGTGGTGAGGAGGCTGCAGTGGCTTTTCTATTGAAAGGGGATTTACGCTTTACGAAAGCCACATCTAAATCAAGAATGTACCAAATGAAAGAGGAAATTATTAAATAGAATGCGACAAAGTCAATAAAGCGAGGCCCACACAACTCGGAGACACCATTAACTTAAGACAAGTTTATACAAGTTTTTGAAACAAAGGAATGAGTAAGAAGCCGCTGATTTGGCTGCGATCAAATAAAAGCAGAACTCTCTTAGTAAAAGGGGGAAAATAATGAGGAAAGGTGACTGTGCATTCTCCAACCCCCTTTCACCTTTATTTGCTTTTGCCTCTACATCAGCCGTGTGGTTACAAAACGTCCCGTGATGCAGCCTCTCCGTCTCGTCACCCGGGGTTTTGTTGGAATACACACCTCAGACAAGCCCAGACTACACATATAGGAGAGTCATGCGCTCGTCACACAGCTCGGTTATAGAATCAAATCATCCATCATTATTATCTGCGGTGTCTCTTCCTCATTTCATGTACATATGGAAAAAAAAACATTAGATACGATTTAAGGAACCAAAAGCATAGCATGTCATTCATTCCAGAAATGAAACTCTCTGCTGTTATTTGTCACATTTTGTTTTCCCGGCATCCTTCACTTACACATCCTTATGTTGTTCAAGGGTCACAGGATCACTATGACTCTGACCTTTGACCTCCTCGGTTGCTTGTAATGTTAATGTATGAAGTGAAGCTTTTTCTACTGTCGCGCTGACTGGAAGCTGCTTTGGGCATCGGCTAAGTGCCTAAAATGCCTAAAATGCCTAAATGGCATGTGCATATCTCTGGAGTGACGACAGCAGTGCTGAGACTACAACATATAGGCGTTCTTGCTGATAACTGTAGCAAAGTTGACTGACAGCTCACTCCTATAGATAACAGCAGCAACCTGGGAGAGCAGTTGCAGAGTTACAAAGTACATACTCTTACTTTTTATACATTTATTGACTTCGATCGATCATTTGCCATCAAATGCCCCTGTACTGTGGAACGACCTGCCTGAGGAAACTAGCAAAGTCAGTGTCATCTTATAAATCACTTCTCAAGACTTTAATAGACTTACTTTAATGTAATTACTTTTCATGTATTTAATATTGTGTTTGAATTATTGTTTGTGTTTTGTGCCTTGGTTCTCTCGCTCTCTGTTAAGCACCTTGTAAACTCTGTTTCGGGAAAAGTGCTATAAAAATAAAGTTATTATTAGTTAGTTATCAATATTAGTATTAGTAATAGTAGTATTAGTATTATGTTGCAGTCATGTTGTCATCACCCTGTTTCTTGCCCTTGCTAATCTGAAAAGTACCAACTGACAACTTAAGTCCCGCTTCCTGCATGTCACTCAGTTCTGGTTATGAAATCTAAGGCTTTTGTGAAATGTGACTTGTGAAGACTTAATTACATCTCAAAATAGTTCAAATAAGTTTCAGGATTACGGCCCAGGCTAGGGCTTGATAACAGCTCAGCAGATTGTTGCCGCTCCCCCGGAGTAAAACAGTGAACGAACAAAGGAAATATCAAGGAAACAAATGGAGCTGTAGCGAAGGTTCAGTCTGGAAGACTATCTTTTAGGCTGTAGTTTTACTTCTCATACCGTTCTGCCATTCACATCTCTCATGCATGCTCACTCGTTATTTCCTTGCTGTCTTTTCCCGGGCCGTCAATTGAGATATCACATCTATCCAATAGCACAGCGACACACCTCCATTGTTAGCCTATCATCTTGCTGCTGTCTTTTTTAAATATGTTTCTCTCTCTCCGTTTTAGTCCGTTCATGCTGCTGTTATGCGCACCCCTCCACCTCCCCGTCACCGCCCAGTCTTCACAGATTCATCAGCTTCATCAGCTTCATCAGCTTCATCACTCATCAGCCTCACCAGCCTATCAGTCTCAGCAGAGTCATCAGCCGCCACCACCACCAGTGTCTGGAGGCTGGTGCCCCTCATCTCCCTGTAGAGTCTAAGCGCCAAAGACTTTCTTGTCAAGTCTTAATTTTCACTATATCATCTGTTATAATAAACAATTATCTTTACTTCATTCACTTGTCTCTCCTGATTGAACTATTGTAATGCCAGCGTTTCCCTGAATAAGGAAGGGTTGGCGAGTAAGTGTGTAGTAAGTTCCTCAGTGGCTTTGCAACAGCAAAAACAAACGCTCTCATATCAGCTCAGTCCGTGCACTTTAGTCAGTGACCCCTTGAGACTGAATGGCTCTTGTAAACAGCTGAGCAGGAAATTCAGGCTGAAATTCAGACTGTCTTCCCTTTTTCAGGTTGCAGATTCAAAAAGTAAATCTGTAGTTTGAATCCTAATTTCTCATCAGTATCATCTACCCAAGAAATCCAAATGACACAAGAACAAGGAATTTGACTAGAACACACTGTTTTTCATTTTTCTTGTATTTTCTATGTATTTATTTTTCTCTTAATATGGTAGTGGTGACTTTATTATTATGATTAGTAGTAGTAGTAGTACTTTATTTTATTTTATTTCTTTTTTCTTTCCCCCAGTTCACCATCAAGCAACTGTCACTGTAAATAAGAATTTGCTCTCAACTGACTTGACTTAATTAACTTTAAATAAAGGTTAAATAAAAATAAACACTGCGCTTAGCTATTCTAACCCGTCTGCTTGACAGCCTGATGCTCTGCTGAATGAGCTAAATGTTGTTTTATGTTGGCGTGTCTCTCTGACTGACAGTTTTCTTTGTTGGTTTGACAGACAGCTGACGGCATATTTGGAATTCTACATGAGATTGATAACAGGATCGAGCTTCACGCCTGAGCCAGATGCTGCGAGGAGGGAAACATCTCACTGTGCTCAGTTACTCCTTGTGATTCACTATGAATGAATCTGAAAGGCAGCTAATATTTCTTTTACTATAATATCTGGCTGGGCAGTAGGGTTTGACTTATATGGGTTTTTTAAGGCCGATATACCAATACAGATGTTATTAGACTGAAGACGCCAATAGCTGATATTTTGCCCTGATATTCAATATCTTTAAATCTGATCATTTTTATGCCAAAAGATTATGAGTATTCAGTGTTTCCCCCTGAAATGTATGCTTATCAGGGTGGGAAAAGCCTCTGAAACAGCATGTGTTCCATCATGTGACACTAAAACTCTCCATTGAAAACCAGACTAATGAACTTCTTTTAGTGTTAGCAGCCAGAAAGGGAGACCCACTGCATCTATTCAACGGCAGTGGAAACATTAGGCCTTTTATTGAGCAATTAAATGAATAAACACAATGTGGAAAGAAAATAGAAGTTTATTGTTTACTGTTTTCTGTAGCTGTGATCAGGGAGGAACTTCCATCATATCACAGGTGGAACACATGACTGTCTGATACCTGATATTTGATAAAAGGCCGTATATCACCAACCCGATATATCAGTCTAACAGTGGGAATCCTCCTGCTCTATGCTGTTGTTGTTACAGACACCAACAGTCAGTGCAGGAAGGTGTGCAGCTCTGTAACGCCACACCAGGAAGAGCCCAACAGGGGGGAAGAGGGGGAAAATACACCCTCCAGGCTCCCAGGTGAACATCATGACCCTCCGCAGCAGGCCCGACTCCTGATGAGGAAGTAATTACAATTTACACAGCTTTCTCTTCCTTGCTGGCCTGAGTCAAATTTTTTTTTCTCAGCAAGTGAGCCACTTCCTCCTATGACTAATAAGAGGCGCTTCACACACACACACACACACACACACACACACACACACACCGGGCTGCCTGTCAGACTGAGTGAGTGAGTGACTGAGTGAAGCAGCTCACACAGCAAGAGGCATCCAGCGGGGCAAATGCTCCAATCCACCCTTCACTGAACGTGTAAGTACAGAAGAAAACCGACAACTTAACAACAGGAGGCTTTTTGATAGGCTGCAGTTTGTGTTTACGTGATTTCTCAGTCAAGAGTTTGCCTGCTGTCTGTCTTGTTAAAGCTTGTCGTGTGTTAGATCCTGAGAGACTCGGTGTCACGTCAGGTTGTGTGTTGACTTGTGTACGGAGCAGGGAGAGGGTGGGGTGGGGGGTGGGGGGGGGTCACTGGAGTTCGCCGTGTGAACAGTGCGGAGCAGACAAGACAGAGCAGAGATAAGTCTTTATTCTCTGGAGAAATGGGTCTGAGTGCTGCCAGTGAACTGGGTTCGTCAAGACAAAAACAAAGGATGTGGTTTGGTGCAGGTTGTAGCAAGCCTGTGCAAGGCAGAGTCCCGTGCAGAGGAGGACGCCAGAGATGAAAATAACTTCATTTGTAATTCCCAAGCGCTGGTTTCCTTTTATGGCCTGGCATTCGGATAAGACGGCTAATTGTTTTGGCCTTTTAGAACAAGAAACGCCTGGCGAGGTTTCTCACCGTGCAGTAATTTCTTCCTCATACATGAAATGCCAAGGCAACAAATCAAACGCAATAAAGCCTTATCTGTCCATCTCATGTAGCAAGGATCAAACAGACAGCATGATGGGAGAAATGTTTCAAAGTATGAAGGACATGTTGTGCGTGTAAAGGATGGAGGTTTACGCACCGATTCGGATCAGGACGTTCATTTAAGGTGTTTTTTTTTTTTTATAGAGGGACACACCTTGTTTAATCTTTTGTTCGGTGTTCATTTCAGCACCATTGTGTTTTCAGCTTTGCAAAGGTGATACAATACCTGTTACTATTTTTGGCAGAGAAACAGGAGATTGCTGAGTTTGTGTTCATAATAGAGCGGCTAGTGTTTGTGGGCTGGGAAGAAAAGTAAAAGGATGGGTTGAGTCATTTACCAGCCTTCACCCTCCAGTTCATCGATTAACTTCCAGTTCTCTCTCTCTCTTTGGCTGAGAAGTTTGGGGGTTTTCCAGATAGCTGTAAAATGTGCTTGGAATAGGGTGAGGCTCGCTATTTTGCAACACAAATACCCACGTTCAGGTTTTGGCTCATAGAGGGGGAAACATCCACATCGATTCCATTTACATTTGTTGTGGAAACTGACCTCGATGAGACTGGAGGTAAAATTAGATCGGGGCTTTGTGCGGGACCCTCTGCTTCCTTTCTGTGTGTGTGTGTGTGTGACGGGGGCTTTCTTAACCAGTATGACGTGAGTGTGTGTTTGTGCATGCGTGTGCAGTCATGAGTTTGCGGCAGATTCTATCAGTGTGTGCCAAGCCACAATCAAATGGTCCGAAAACCCCTGTGACACCGCGGCCGACTTCCTGTGTTTACAGTGACAGAGGATGCCTCTGCCCCCGCCCCTTTTGACACCTGTCAACCGTTCCAAAACATAGGCGGTCGCCGTGGAGACGGTGATGAACCAGAATAAGGAGGCGAGAAGGATTCCCCAGTCAGACAGTCCTGAGAGGAGAGAGGAGAGGAAACACGTACAAACCCCAGACACTGAAGCAGCACTGGGGCACCCGGCGGCCGGCATGGACCACCAGCACACCAAGGTAGAGCGCTTCCTCAAGCTGGGATACTCTCAGGGCGACATCCTGCGGGTTCTGGAGAGCCTGCGCCACGACGCCCAGACCAACGACATCCTGGAGGAGCTGATCAAGACCTGCCACACTCGCAGCTACAGCAACAAGAGCCCCTCCACCGGCTCCATACCCAGTCCCAAACTGGTGGCCAGGGGCTGCAGCGTCCCGCAGCCGGGCCCCGGCCCCGGCCCCGCACCGCCCCGGCCCGGCCCCGCCACGGACAGAGACCCACCGGTGGGCTTCAGACCCGTGGTGATCGACGGGAGCAACGTGGCCATGAGGTGAGTCAACTGCCAGCACATCTATCACCGATAACAGGTGTCCTACAGAAACCTAGTATCTCAGCTTTTGACATTTATGCATTACGTTTATGTACAGCTGGCATTTCCTCCCACATGTATAAACTACTTCAGGACCCTGGGATCAAGGCAAAACTTGACAATACAGTGTGAAATATCAAAGATTTATGGCAGCCTGTTTTTACTCACTTCCTTAAAAAATTACTTTTTGGAAGTCTGAGGTTTCCATGGCTGTTGATTCCTGTCTCCAACAGAATGAAAATATTGAAGAAGCTACACAGCAAATTTTCCAGTGTTTCCAGTGTTGCTTGGACTCATAGAAACACTGGCAATGTTAAAACTTCCAGTGTTAAAAAAACACTGACAATTTTACTGTGTATGATATTCTCTACTCACGCTTAAAATGTCTAAATTCTTGGAATTTTTTTTTGAAAACCATAACTGTATTTTTCCAGCTTGTGTTGAATGAATCTCACTCTGTAGGCAGTCGCCCTGCATACCAGCGCCTCCATTGTGTTTCAAATCTGCTTTCAGTTCAAAGATTTGATCGCGCCACACTTCCTCTTTAAAGAAGTGGGAAGTGAAAACCTGACCTGAGCCCATATTCTTCTCTTTGTCTGCTGGATTGAAGATTGTGTGATTTCTGAAGGGTAGTGTGAGGTGTGCGAGGTTACCACCGTACATTTTACAGTGATGTTTTATCCATTTAGCTGATACTCTTGTCTTACAATGAGTGTAACAATAGAGTAAACTTAATTTCCTAGCTCTAACCCCTCAGTTGCCACCTTTCCCTTTGTCAAGCCTGACCTAAATCGGATGCCAAGGAAGTTATGGCTCAAGAGCTGTTCAAACAAAAAATATTGTGAGCAGGTGGAGCGAACAATATGAACTCAAAACTGAAAACAAAAGAGAAATCCAGCCACACAAATCCCGTAATATTTTCACAACCCATTTCCTGTAAGGAAATAGAGCAAGCCGGGAAGAGAGGAGTTGCAGACGAAGAGGACAAAGGTTTTTACTGTCGCGCTCATTTCTCAGGCGTAGTAAACCTCGGTGTAGTCGAGCCTCGAGCATGAAATCTCAGATGCTGTGAAATGGGCCTCTCAAAGCAGCCTGTGACAAGTCACTTCAACTTGGGATTTTGCACACCTGATTAAACCTCATGTCCAAACCCCATTATCTCCCACAATTGACCATAAATCGTTAACTTTTTCTTGTTGTTTAAATATATTTTTTTAATCAATATCCCATGCACCACATATTTGACTTGACAAACTATGCATAATCGTAATGTATAGTTTGTAGAAAGTAAGCACTTTCCTACATGAAGTTTGTCTTAAAATATCACTTTCTGTGTGAAAAGTGATGCTTTTTACACATGAGCCTCCTGGTGGTTTTGTCAGTCAGCTAGGTCAACGTTTCTCAACCTTTTTAGCTCAAGAAAACCTAAAACAAAGCAACAGATTACTCACAACCAGATACAGCAGCTGCAAATGTGCAGAATGTGAAACTTTGACATCAAGTGAGAATTTTTATTTTCCATTTCCAGCCTATTTTCCTTGATTCATTTCTGTAAGAAAGTTAGAGGTTGCAAATATGCATTATTCCCCAAGAAGAAAAGTTTAAAAACATGCTAGTGAAAGTTATGCATTGAGGATATCTTTCCTTCAGATTCCAAAAATCATCTCATGCTAGGTCTTATCTTGTACCTGTTGTATGCAAAGTGTCTCACTGCTTCCTGCTGGCTGGGTGAAGGGGAACCCCCGCCAACATGCACGCACACACACACACGTACACACACACACATTATTTACTGTCTCCTGTAGACAAACTGATCCAGTGTACTCCCTCAGAGCTCCTGCAGCTCACATCCTGGTCCCATGCAGCCCAGTTTTGAACTTTAGACCATAGAGGTTTGTCTGTCAGTTTAACTTCCATCCACAGTGCAGCAAACAGACGCTGACCCAACGTTTCTCTTCAGGATGCTGAGATGAGTCACAGTCACAGATAATGATCTCAATGCAAGACTTTGATACAGGGTTCCCACACTCAGTTGGCCATCAAATTCAAGAGCTTTTCAGTGACTTTCAAGGTTTTGTTTAGTGAAATTCAAGGACTCAAACTTGGTCTTTTATTCAAAATTAGACATCAGACAAAATTAGAGGCTTCATGTTTCACTTGTGACTGTGTCAAGTGAAGAAATCCTGGTGAAACCCTTCATTTTGAAACTGCTGCTGTATCAACGCAAATATCCATCACAGGGTTTTCCTCAGGATGTGAAGAGTTCGGTGCTTTATTGTAATAAAAAAAAAACAAGTATTTTCAAGGCCATCCATTCATTTTCAACAACTTTTAAGGCCTTACTGTGTTTTTCTACAGTCCACAAACTTTCAAGGATTTTCAAAGCCTGTGGGAACCCTGCAGATCGCTCCTTCAATGGCCACCAGTGTGAGCTCCTTAACAGTATCTATTCTGTGTAAAAGGTCAAAGGTTATGACCACGGTTTACATTTCATATCAACAAAAATGATACCCATAAATGCTACCAAACAACTTGTACCAGCAACATTTGCAGGACAAGACATTACATTTTTAAGAGAGAGACAGGAAAGACTAGGAGAGAGAGAGAGGGGGATGACATGCGACAAAGGTCCTGAACCCATGACACCGTGCCCACATTGTCCCAGACCACTGAGCCACCAGGACGCTGCGACATGACATTTAAAAAAAGTCATTTTTCTCAGTTTCACTACTTGTTCACTACCCACAAGGTGTTGCTCTTCTGTCGTTCCGAATCACTTACAGTTAGAAAGAAACCGGCTTCCTGTTTTTCCAGTTCGGAGTTAATTGTGGAGCCAGATATCACTCGAGGCCCTGAAGGATAAAGAGCACATGAACAATCTTGTTGCTGCGCTTCTGCAGAAGTGCTCAGGACGACTCTGAGCACGTGCGTTGCGCCACCACCTACTTCCTTAAAAAAAGGGAGAAGAGATGTGTAACCCACTCAGAAACAGAAAAGAGGAAGTTCGTTTTCGTTTGACTCTGAGTTGTGTGTGTCTTTACAGCCATGGTGACAAGAAGGTGTTTTCGTGCCAGGGGCTTCATCTGGCGGTGAGGTGGTTCTGGGACAAAGGCCTGCGGGACATCACCGTCTTCGTCCCCCTGTGGAGGAAGGAGCAGCCGAGGCCTGAGGCGCCCATCACAGGTGAGAGGACCTGACCGCAGCTAGGTGGCGCTGTCCAGCCGCTTTGACACAAACAGACACAGTGTGAGTGAGGGATATGAACACCCAACACTAGTCTGAGGTCAGTTAAAGGAGAAGTCCACCCATTTTAAGAATTCACATATGTTGTTTCTGTGCCCCAGGACAGTTCAGTCAGTGTTTGTGAACTTGCATCGCTCTTTCCTAAAGCGAGAAATCAGACAGAAAACCCTTGAACTTGTGACGTCACTGGGATGTAAAATCAGGGTCAGCTGCTCCATAGACAATGAATGGAGCACTGACTTTGTGGAGCCATAAGATGCTAAGTGTAGTTGTCATACCAAAATGAAGTTTATATTCTAGGATTGCTAATGGGAATAAACCATAAAACCTCATTTGGGTGCAAGAAAGTCAGTGCCCCATTCATTCAAAAATCCTCCTTTAAGTTTACGGAAGCAATAACATCAGTTTGTTTGGAATAAATAGAAGAAGGTACAAGAAATATAAGAAGCCTCAGTCTGCATTGTCTTTATTATTGCAGTATGTTGGGCCGGTGCCTTCACTGAGCGCAAAACACCAAAGCAATGACTGCTTATCACCAAAGGTGTCCCCAAAATGAAGTAAAACAAGAATCTTGCAGATTATCGCTTTAACTGTTTCTAACTGCTTTGTATGGTTACGTCACAAAGTGGCCGGTTGTGCTGACACACTTGCTAGCCAAAGCCTGAATTTACCAGCATTAGCCTGGTGGTGGTTTCCCATCCCTCTGGTAACACTGTTCTAACTGTTATCTTGATCCTGTTTGGCAGCTAATCTGCGTTGTGACGATAATCCAGGTGGAATGGGGAAGTGTTACCACCCACAGTGAAATCCAATATGTTGTTCATGTTAGATCAAGTTAGGCTAAATGCAGTTTTACAACTTTCCTTAGAGCGTTCATCAGCACAGTCCACAAGGAAAGATGATCTTTAGCCCCCGAGTGCAATTTCAAATGCTTTACTTTATGATCATGCAATAAACATCTCACTATCAAAGCGATGATACGGTGATCATGAAGGGCCTGTGTGTCCTGAAACTTGCCTCAGGAAATGTTTATCTGTTTAAGTTCCTTGGTGAAATTCAAGGAGCCAAAGGAGCAAAAACACCCAAAGAAATGCAACTCGAGCACTTATCCATGTAAACCTCTGACTCTATTCTTGTGTGGCGTGCAGATCAACATTTTCTCCACGAGCTGGAGAAGAGGAAAATCCTGGTGTACACGCCGTCCCGCTGCGTCAACGGCAAGAGGGTGGTGTGCTACGACGACCGCTACATCGTCAAGCTGGCCTTCGACTCGGACGGCATCATCGTGTCCAACGACAACTACCGCGACCTGCAGACGGAGAACCCCCAGTGGAAGAAGTTCATAGAGGAGAGGCTGCTGATGTACAGCTTCGCCAACGACAAGTAAGACTGACGGGGCTTCAGGCCAGATCGCCGTACACAGGGGTTTGTGTCGGACCACTCGCATTTTGATTTTGGCCCATTTCAAAATTGCCCTTTCATAATAATAGGTATTTAAGGCTATGCAGCCATACAAAAGTAAACATCAGTAACTACTGTTTTTGTTTGCCTTAAAGGTTAAAGGTCATGATTTGGTTTGGATTTTATATCAACAAAATTTCTACCATTAATAGACAAGAGTATGGCATTGTTAGGGGCTTGATTCCCGTGATAAAAAGTATGTAAAAAGCTTCTGGAACCGGCATTTATATTATGTTACTATCCACTTCTGTACCAGCAATGCTTCTGGTGGGATGGGAAACAAACTTTTACGTCATATCTCAGTTTCACTACCAATGCCATTACTACTGTTTGGCTTCTTAGGACCGTACGATACATATCCACCTTTTGACTGTACCTGCCTTTACTTTTGCCAGTCTCCATCTCTGTTAAAAGTATAAATAACAAAAAAATACTGCCCATCTACTTTGCCTCCAAATGCTGACTGTTACAGTCTAGTCTAGTCCTGTTTCTCTCCACTGCATGCTGTCTAATGAAACAGAAAAGTGTTCAACATAATAAAAATGGCTTTATTATGGCTTTTGGAAAGGGTTGGTTAAGTGTTTAAGAGTTAATGAATATCCTCATTATCAGCGAACACTTATTTCCCGTCACCTTGATCCCTAACTTTGCCTCTCCTCCGCTCCAGGTTCATGCCTCCGGACGATCCTCTGGGAAGAAACGGTCCCGCCATTGACGATTTCCTGAGGAAAAAGCCGTGGGCCCCGGACAACAAGCAGCAACACTGCCCTTACGGTTGGTTCACATTTCTCTCTCACACAACAACAGGCAGCTCTAGTCATGTTACACTTCCTTGTAACTCACCTGGGGGATTAACTAGCAGCCCATTCAACGTGAGCCAGCTGAAAGGCATTTTTGAAGTGTGTGATCAACAGATGGGTTGGAAGTAATCTCTTAAAGTGACAATCGACGACAGTTTCATGTAAATAAATTTATGTTTTGCTGCTCTTTATCGGCGATTAGTGATTCAAGCTATAGCCAGTTCATGAAAGCTTTCACATTTGCTGTTCTAAACGCCCGGTGTCTGGTAGCTCTTTCCCGGGAAAAATTCCTCTGCCGCACCGGAAGTGATGCGCTTTATATTTCCAGTTTGCTTGGAATAATAAATAGATGAAACTCAGACGTCATCAACAGAAAATCCAAGGAAAGAGACGCCACAGTCCCGCCCACACTGTTTGATTGACATCTGGGAAATGCAGTGCAGAAACATCACAGAAATGAGCGCTCAGCACCAAAGATGTCGCCAAAGTAAAAAAAAAAAAAAAACAATCTCACTGATTAAAAATTCACACCAGCCAAGCTTGGTTCATCCGGAAGAATTGAAACGGCTTGGCTTTGTTCTCAAATCAGAAACTAATTTACATGTTAAGCATTGAGCTCAAACCCTTACCTTAAAGTGACTTCCAGTGAGTGAGCAGGTAGGGGGAGACTACTGCTCAAAACTGTGACCTTTTGATAACAGGACGATCTATCTAACCATTAGGCCGCTCTGCCACCCTGGCCACAATATGAACTTAATCTGGGCGGACGACCAGAACAAGCAGAACCAAAACAAATATTATAGCCCGTGTTTGTATTGGCAGGGAAAGCCATCATGTTGGCAAACAGTGAAAACCTCATATCTCCCACCTCAACTTTTCAGGAACTAAGCAGGAACTAAAACAACCTTGTTTTCAATCTGACCACTGTGATTTTTTGAGTTTATCCAGTGGGGTTTAAAAGGGATTCATAAGACCAAGGGGTTGTGAAACGGACTTACAGGTAATGTTCATGTACCTTGTGATTTCTTAAAAATGACGGTTAATGGGAAAATGAATGGGGATTTTGTCAGGAGGGAATGTAACCAGTAGGGGGCGCTGGCTGTTGCCTTCCTTCCCTATTCTATAGCCACTCCAAACGGGAACTTGGACAGAAGTGTGAGCATATGAAATTTGTGGGAGGAAACCCATCTGTCACAGAGAGATTAGTTGAGGAGTGATTCATTTGCCTGCCTGTCAGTCAGTTATTGGCCCAGAGAGAGGCAGCAGCGTCCCGAACGCACAAACAAACCCCTCTTTATCAACACCTGGGACAATGAGAGCCTGGGGGCAAACGACAAGCCTGGGAATGGGATTAGTCCTGTAAATGGACTTCTAAGAGCCCTAATAGCATTTGCCTGTGTATCTAAGGCCCAAAAAAGCCAGAGACTAGACCTAATTTGTTTGCTAAGCTAAGTGTGTTTACAGTACTGCAGACAGGAGGAGAGGGCTTACAGCGCACTCAGACACACACACACATCCGTGTTGACAGCCTCTTGAAGAGATACAGGATCACATCTGTGGCCCTGGTGTTTTGAAAGCCTATAAATAACCCCCTTATTTATTTCTTCCAGGAAAGAAGTGCACTTATGGAGTGAAGTGCAAATTCTACCACCCAGAGCGAGCCAACCAATCACAGCTGTCCGTGGCGGACGAGCTCAGGGCCATGAGCAGGCCGGCTGCGGACCGGGCCAAGCCCTTCGCCTTGCCCCCTGCCCCGCCGCTGGGCCAGGCGCTCAGTCAGGACGCTCACCGCTGCCTGGCCCCGTACCAGCTGGAACACACTCTCACCCATCCACACAGATACCCCTCCCCCACCCCGCCGCCGCCCCTGAGCACCGAGGACCCGTCCCACAGGGCTTCACCCAGCGAGCAGTTTCTCTACCAGAGGGACACCAGCAGCCCACGAAACCCACCGAGCACCCCCGGCCTCCGTCTGTGCCCCAGCCCGGACGTGGACGAGGCTTTCGGCTCCCTGGACAGCTACATGTCCAGACTCTACATCCAGGACAGATCTCCAAGCAGTGAGAGGCTTTCTTACGGCTACAGCAGCGGGGTGGCCAGCTGCACCCAGAGCCACGAGGACTACTTCCCTTCCGGGTCGTACAACGGGAACACCCAGAGGTCCTGCAGGGGCGGGCACCCCTCAGGAGGGTATTACCCCGCTCAGAACGGCTGCGACCAAACCTGCAACCAGTGCGGGTATGGCCATACGCACCGGCTGCCCCGGCCCCCAGCGGGCAGCTCCTGTCCGCCCCTGCTCCCCCAAAACGGTGACCGTCCCGTCCACTTTTCGGAGCAGCAGTATTTCAGGCAGCCGTTCCCACACAGGCAGAGCCATAGTTTGCCCGAGGACCCCTGGAGGCCGTCCGGGGGCGGGGCCAAGACGCCCACCAGCGAGCAGAGGAAGAGTCTGAGGAGCCAGCTGAGCACGCTGTTCCCTCAGAGCATGGTGGAGCACGTCATGAGCGTTTACCCTCATGTTGAAGACATGTCCGAACTGATTTCTCTCATCCAGAGGTACAGGACCAGCCACATCTCCTTCTAGTGAGAAAGAGTTCTGGAAGTTCAGACTCAAACCCGGCCCACACTGGAGTTCTCATCCCACCAGCAAATCCTGAAAACTGAAAAAAAAAAAAAAAAACCGACTTTTGGCCCGTAGGGTCTTGTCTTTTATAGTGACTGTGAATTTTCATAACAAATCATACTGTGGTAAAACTATTACTCTTGCTTGAACGCAACGTGAGTTTGATGTCAAACATCCCAACCTTTCTCTGTATTTTAAGCATTAAGGAAATCCTCATTTGATGAAGCCTTGAAAATGTAGCAGACTGAACTCTATTTCTTTAGATATTCTATTATGAAAGTGCAATGCACTACCCTTTGTATGCTATTTTTGTAGCATCGACAAATTGTTATCGAAGCAGCATGTGTTGTTTTCTCATGTTGCCTCAAAGTGAGGAACGCTATTCTATACTTCTGTAAAGAAAGATATTTACCTGTTTTTGATACGAATTACAATGACTCATCTTTTTGCTATGCATGCAAAATAAAAGCACTCAAACTTCTCAGGATGTTAATCTATGATCAACTCATGATACCACAGGCACAGCACATCATAGAGTAACATTAAGGACATTTCATAGACAGGAAAGAAAACTTTATCTTCAACCATCCACAGTGGCAAGAGAATTCAAGCCATTTTAATTACTTTGGATCCATTACCATTAGCCCTCTTCATGCTAAGTGGGAACTAAGGCTTCAACCACCCTTTGCAACTTGAAGCTTTTGCCACTTTTCTTTGGCTGCCAGTGTATGGATTTGAAAATAGTAGAGACCAGTTGAACACAAGTTGCCTGCCTGAGTTGTAGGTTGACTGACTTGCCACCCACAACCAAAATCAGCAGCCTTTGGCTGCTAGTGAGTGTTATTTTCTCCATGTCAAACAAGCTTCCTGTATTTTTTTGTAAAAACTATGTAGGACTCTACTGCCATCTACTGGAGAAAACAGCAATCTTGAGAGCTGTACCAAAACTTCAGAAAGAAGAAAAATTCAGAATAGATTTTTTTTTTATTTTTACAAATAACTTATCTGTTACAAAGACAGTTTTCCCAGCTAAAATCAAAAACACTTTAGATATCCAAATTATTTTTTTTCCATTTAATAAAACATGAATGAACTGCCTCTTCACACCAAGGTGCAGATAAAACTGAAAACTGGTTTCTTTGGGTTGGAAAAGGAAAAGTATGGCATAAGTGCTTAAGAGACAACTAATAATTCATCTTCTACTTTAATTGGTTTTAAACAATACTAAGGTTCTGGTTTTAAAAATGGCACTTTGATTTGTGACAGCATAGATTATCAATACAAATACGGTTCTAAGGCACTAATGCAAGGCAACGTTTCACAAAATGTGGAAAAAAAATTCACAAAATAACTATTCCACAGTTAAGGTAAATTAATTGCGATAAGTAAACTTTTGAAACATCCTCATCAGTAAAAAGCTTAAGAGGACGAATTAAGCCAAATAAAAATAAGATAATACAGAGTGGACAGTTACCTTGTGCTTGTGTTTTGCTAAAATGACATGACAGAACACTTTTTATTATTTTTTTGGCCTTGTCTACTTCTGAGATGTTATGAATTTCTGACCTGGCGTACATAAGGCATGTGACCTATATAAATATTTCTTAATTGGAAACAGGAATACTTAAAACATTCAAACATATTTTTCACTTTGATCGTTGGTACACTCATGAAAAAAACCCAATTCAGGCTGCATAGCAACTATTTGAATGATGAAAATCCCAAAAAGGAAACAAGTCGCCTTTCAACCCAATTAGCTGCTGCAGGGAAACTTTGATACCAATCCTTTAGTCAATCTTACATCCGATTCAGAGTGTACTGTAAAATTCGTGTGTCTCTTCTTTGCACTGAGGTGTAAGATGTCCCCAAACATTAAACCTACATTCCAGTTGTCAGATAAGATGGCAGTTTGTAATTTGTTTTTTGATCCCCTCCCTCCCCATCCCATCCCTTCCCCCCCTCCCCTCCCCTCCCCAACAGTCCCAAGATCTTTGGCGTCCTGAAAAAACTCCTCCATCGTTTTTCTCGACTCGGCTGCGTCTGCAGATCGTACACAGGGGGGGAAATTCAGCATTTACACAAGCGATGAACAGACTGGGGCAGACGTAGCTTTATGATGACTGCAAACGGTTTTCATTCTACTGTTCTGCTCCCTCTCCTTCTGCAAGGCTTCAACTCTCACAGAAATCAAGTAAAAAGCTTAAAAAGGGAACACGGTGCTTATTTGTTTGAAAGAGAGAAACAAAACAAGACGAAAAAAAAAACAAGTTAATAAAGTCTATAAAGCTATACTTACAGGAAATACAAGTGATTCATAGTGTGAGGAAGAAGGCTTTTAAGGCACATTCTAAAATTATGTACAGTAAAAAGCTCAAGGGTAGTTCTTGCCTCCGTGTACTGTACACAAAGCATGCAATTTAGTTTCCTTTTTTTTTTATTAACTCATGATTGAAGAGACACAGACTGGTAGGGGATAGTAAGGGGGAAGACGAGAGGCAAGTTTTAGTGGCAGTAACACTGCTAGTTCCCCCTTTGGCATCCTCTAGAAACAGCAACCAAACTTAAAAAGTCCACGAGTAGTCTGTTAGTTTTCCCTTCAGATGGAGAGCAGTGGCCAACCACAGTTCCCATTCCCGATCACGCCACCACAGAAGAAGAAGAAGAAGAAAAAAAAAAAGAAATTCAGCAAAGGCACATTGTGGCACCTATGTTGGCTGCACGTGTGTCTTATGTGTGTGTGGTAGGTGTGTGTGTGTACATGCATATGGAGCGTGTGTGTGTGTGTTGGGAGAGTGCGTTTGTGGGTGTGATATGGGTGTGTTATGTGTGCCATCACACTGCAGGACAACACTCGTAATACTGTAAATGGGAGCAGCGAGGTATCCCCGGGGGTTAACTGTCACCCGTTGAGCAGGAAAAAAAAAAAAAAAAAAAAAGGGGGGGGGGGGGGGAGGCGACCCCACGCGATCCAAGTCTCTAAGGTGAGGTATCATCCAATCATCTGCCAGCCTTAGGAAGAAACACAAGCTGTAAACACTATCCAGTCAAGCCTTCAGTGGACAGCATTCTACAAACCTTAGAGAGGATTAAAAAAACAAAAAAAACAAAAAAAAAGAAAACAAGGCCGCACGATGCACGATGACTACGCCCCGTCTGAGTTTTCATACAACTAGGAAAAGAAACAAAAAGGGTCTTTTCTAATCTAGTCTGGTAGAAGGAAGGCGGGCGGAGGAGGAGGCGGAGGCGGAGGAGGAGGAGGAGGGGGGGGGGGGGGGGGGGGGGGGCAGGGGGGCGGTGTGTGTCGCAGCCTCATTGGCTCAGAAGTGCCGCGGGAACTCGCACTGTTCACAGCGGTTGAGGGCAGGATGGTTGAGGAAGGTGCAGGCTGTGCAGCTCCACTGCGTCCCCTCGTCCTCCTCCTGGTCTGCTACGGGCTTCACGCTCTTACTGCTCGAGTCTGAGGACGGGGAGAGGGGGAGGGAGGGGGAGAGAGAGAAGAAGGGAGAGAGAGAGAGAGAGAGAGAGAGAGAAGAAGAGGGAGAAGAAAGAGGGAGAGAGTGAGAGGGGGAGGGAAAAGGAGAGGGAGAGAGAGAGGAAGAGCGAGAGTAAGAGAGAGGTGGGAGAGAAGAGGAAGGAGAGGGAGAGAGAGGGATAGAGAGAGAGAGAGGGAGGGAGAGGAAGAAGGAGAGAGAGGGAGAGGAAGAGGGAGAGGGAAGAAGTGTACATAAATTAATATTCATGCAGATTGATTATTGATTATTCAAGTTTTTTACCATTTTTTTTTATCATTTTATATCATTTTATACATTTTACTCCTTTTGGGTTTTTTTTCTTTTTTTCTTCCGTTTTGCAAAGCGCTTTGTAAACTCCGCTTTTAGATAACCGGCATATAAATAGATTTCCATTATAATTATCCATTTGGATTCAACTCTGCTGGTACAACATTGGTAGAACATTTCTGAAACTCCTTGAAATCATAGAGGTATACTTGTTAAAAAAGCACTAATTTAAGACATAGATGGCTTTGATATTCAAATCTGAAAATCCAGTGGGCATAGAGCCAATCTGAGAATAACTTCTTGTAGCATTTTTCAGAAAAGGTGCATGGTTGATGGACACAGGGAGGAGGGAGAAGAGAGGAGGAGGACAGAGGTACCGACCCGGTGGGAGAGGAGGGGAAGGACCAGAGGAAGGCTCCATCATGAGTTCAGAGGTCACATTATATCTACATCCTCTCCTGCCTGAACCCAGGCACCGTGGAGCCGGGGAGGGAGCGAGGGATGGAGGGATGGAGGATGGATGGAGAGATGGATGGAAGGATGGATGGAGATTACAGTGCAGGTAGGGGAGAAAGAAGAAAAGTGCAGAAATGAAGAAAACAGTAGTGATAAATAGGGTTGGACCGATATAGCGGGCTGATATTAGCCTTTTAAATATCAGATATCAGCTAGTCAGTGTTGTCCATCTCCGATATTGAGTCTCCTCCCTGACTATAGCAGCATAAAAACATCTCTAACCTCCAACAAAATTTGATTTTCTTTGCACATTTTATTTATTCGTTTAATTGTAAATTAACTCTGCAGTTAAAGGCCTAATGTATCACAGAGTTTCCCTTACCCTTAATAGGTGAGGTGGGTCAGCTTGCCTTAAAGTTGACCCAAACTTTTTCAATGGAGAGTTTTAGTGTCTAAATGCTGTTTCAGAGGCTTTTGCACCCTAACAAGATTCAATTCTGGGAAAAACACTGAATTCTTGTAATTTCTGGCATGAAATTGATCAAATTTAAAGATACTGAATATTGGCACAAAATTTTAGTGACTTCATTCTAAAAATATCGGTATCGGCCTTCAAAAACCCATATTGGTCAAACCCTAGTCATAAAATATGAGATTGCAGGTGAGAAACATGAATGGAAGAGTGGAAGACTAAGTGAAGTTTGTACTGTCATGCTTTCAGATGCTTAAAGTCGATAAGCATGGACTGAAAACATGAGCATGCGTAAATAAAAAAGGAAACTACAAGATCTAATGAGCATCCCAGAAAAAAAAACAGACCACCCTAAGGCACAATTGGAATGCTGGAACCAGGGAAGTCCTGTGACGACCATGCAACCTTTTCTAAACTTACCAACAGATAAAGTACCTTTGGGTTTGGGTGGGACCGGACCTAGGAATCCAATGTTGTCGTAAAAGGATTGGATTGCACTGGGATTAAAGTGTGGTCCTGTAAACAGATGAAAAAGAGGGTGCATTCACACGCTTGTTTTACATTAAACAGTAGATTTACAATTCATTCTTGCAATTGTTGCATCTCATAGTGTCTATAAACTCAACACCTGATATAGGCATGTATAAACATAATCAATAACATGTACTATAAATAGATACAAGCATTGCAAATGAGGCAAAGGTGTGCGGAATTGGAAAGAGCGACATGATGAGAAAAGCAGTCAATACTCTTCACTTGCAGCACTTTTCAAAACAGTGCTATAAAGTACATAGATACCTGGCATTTCAATTTCAGTGTAGAATCAAGGTTCACACAGCTGAACGTGTAAATACACACAAGGAGGAGGGGAATCTGATTTGTTCAAAACACCTCTGCAGATCATTTACATTTGTATCCAATCCAGATATCCACCATTTGAAAAACAGTGACACCAACTCTTACAAAATGATAAATATTACAAAATTACAACAAATGGTGGCCCTTTTTAACAAATACTTGATAATTGAAGTTCTTAGCTGACAAATGGATAACACTTTTACAGACTTGATACAAAATGGATATATAGCTGCTTAAATGATGCTTGGCGTGCCCCTACTGGCCCTACTCCATCGCCCTCGATATTCTCCCACTTCCTAAATAAAAAAATATAAATACTATAAATGTGAGCGCACCGCCCACTTGGCTTTTTTTCATTATGATTATTATTTTGTAAAATGTGGCTTGGCATCCTCTCTGGCCACAATCTACATCCGGCTTTTATCAGCACTGGGATTGAAATGCCAGGTATAAACAGGGTCATGGCCTTTTCGTGAGAGGCACCGCTCATTTGCGAGCCACCTCTCTGCTTCCTTCACCTGTGTAAACCGCTCGGTTTTGGAGGCTGGATCTGTCAGCAGTGGAGTGCTGCCAGGGGGCCAATAAATCCCTTGTTACCAACCAGCAACAGGATGCAATTCAGGAAACAACTGGTAGTTAACATTACAATGGCAGCACCTTGACTGCGTGTGCCGAGGGGGATGTGACCGGGCCCGGGCCGACCTGCCGCAACCGGAGGCCAAGGATCACATTTTACCCGCCTCACTCACTCTGTCGCTGTGGTTTTTATCCATTACAGAATACAGACATACACAGAAACTCAAAGCCAGGCCAAGACATCCGAGATTATGACAAACACAGTGTCAATGTGAATGCAGGAAGCTTTCATCGCAACGCTGAAAGGCAGAACACACATCTAACAAGAGCCACACACACACATAAACACACCCACCCCGACAAACACACACACACACAGAAAGCAGTCAGCACAGCGACACACAGCAACAAGCGTCACCTCCTACCTCTTGTTTGAAGGAGATCGATTTCTTTGGTTAGGCAGTCAATGTCGATCTGCAGTATCCTGTTTTTGCATCGCAACTGCTGCATTTCCTCAATCTGACAGAGAGTGAAACAGGATCGTATCAGCTGCCGGTTAGCCGTCTGTCTGCCCGCCCGCCGCAGCCCTTACCGCCCCGGGTCACAGCGGGCGGGACATCCTGCGTCCAAGTCAATGGAGCAGATCTCAGCCAAGCGGCGCTGGCCGTGTCACGAGGAGCGCTGACCTGCAGAGCTGGCTCGCCTCAGTAAATAACACTGAACCAAGGAGCTACTGAGCTCAGCAACACCAGCCAATTAACCTTCCGCTGCCACTTTTCCCCTCTGTTGACTCAAACACTAATAGCTGACAAATCCAGCTGATTCAACAGAAAGCTAAGAGCGCCACTTCATTTGAGCCCTGCAGGTTTCAACAAACTCGCAGCTGCAAACTTAACATAAACATGAAGTTGCGTGGAAAAAGAAAAAATGAAAATGAAACATGCATTTTCCTCTTGAAAACAGTCGTCATTGTTTCTCTGGAAGTAGCTGAAAATCCAGTGCACAGCTCCAAAGTAAATTGTAAAGTGAATTTGACAGAGATTATGCACTCTGTCAGGGCAAAGTGGCGAGTCTAAAAATATGGAACGTTTATCAGCCAAATCATAAACAGACCCTATAATCAATGTAAATGCACAGTCTAGGAGCGTGGATGCACCATGAGCGTGAAGAAACTACGGCAATGTGACCCAGATAATATTGTTTTGTCTGCTGAGTGTTGTAGCTCTTGAGAAGCAACTTTGCCTGTTTGCAGTTATGGATAACATCTCTCAGGACTCTCAGTCGCACCCAGAGCTAGAGGTTAACTGCTGATAAACTCATTTTGAAGTTTGCATGCTAAAAACTTAAGAGGTTTTCACTGCCTGTGAAAGATGTTCGTCAGGGTCCCTAGACATTTTCCATTTCAAACTTCCCTCCTTTTTCCAGATTTTGGCTGGTGTTCACTAACATGTACACTGGGCAATATGACTATCAACTTGGCCATATCACACTATAGCTGATGATCATTCACAACAACAAACGTCACAATTTGTAAAATAATAGTGGGGCTACAATGACATAAAATGGGTTGCCTTATGTAAATTAGAAGAAAACAGTCTAGACCTTTTGTGCAATTCATAAAATGTTCTAGCCCTGGATGTTTTCATATTAATTTTCCAAACTCCTCCCCCATTTTCCTATACAGATTTGAACCTGTTAAGTCAAGTCAAATATCAATAGCATTCAGTCAATTTAAAATATGTAATCACTTCATATTTACATCAATATTCATTCCTATTCAAACCCTGCAACAAGTTCATATTCACAACTTGGTCTCTGAATGAAGAGTGTGGAGGAGTAAGGAGGAAGCTCACCGAAGGAATTTGGGAGGCAGAGTTGGATCTCTCTAGCCGTCTCCTGGTCAGGTCGTTCTCCATCTCGTTGACTTCCTCTTTTAGCTTCTCCAGCTTCTTCTTCTTCAGCTCCAGCTCATGCCACAGCCTCTCCATGCGGGCCTTCTGATGGACCAACAAGGCTGGAAAAAAGCAACAGAAGCACAAGCACACACACATACTGTCAGCCACTGTTTCCTCTCTATGCTATATTCATTCAACCGTGAAACTTGTGGAAAAACGTTAACATAACAACAACAACAAGAATTCAAACAGTTTAATGCTACAAACTACATTGGAACTAAAACTGGGGACCAAAACAGGGAACAAAAACAAGTCTGCCAACAACAATTCCTACAAAAAATTACATAAAATAAATTAAATGAAAAATAAAAAAAGAGCAAAACATTGATATGGATATACAGTACTGGCACACTGTCCGATACACCATACGCTGATGTCTGAATACAGTTTTGACTGCTGTTTTGTATTTGTATACTGTTTTTATACAAATGCTATTTAATGTAAAGTGTCTGAGTATCCTGATAAGCGCTACACAAATAAAATGTATTATTATTAATTCCCTGTGTATAAAAGCAGCTTTGTGTAGGGAGAGAAAGGGGAATTATATATCAGCCTTGCACAGATTCCTCACTGCTGTCTATCTGTCTTCATTTCATCACCTACTGTGGTTACACCGAGAAGTTCAGCTTGATTCTGGTTAGCAGACCGCTTGGGGCAAATTCTGCTTCAGTACAGAGTGTCTAGTACTGAACAGCGCTACACACAACCGTACAGATGATCTGCTCATGTCTCTGCAGTATCTGTTTCCCATAATTCATCATTATTCCTGCATCTGTTGACAGGTTGTAACACCTCCTACGCAGACACTCAATAATCAACAAAAACAACCACCACCTCCCCCCCACTACACACACACAAACACACGCCGCTCCATAATGAGCGCTTGCGGCATGATGGCCTCGCGGTTAGAGAGTCTGTCTTGTGACAAAAAGATCACAGGTTCGATCGCCGCAGCAGCCGAAGTGTCCTTGAGCAAGACACCAAACCCCCGACCTGCTCGCTCAGTGTTAAGTCAACGCTGTGTGAGAGCGTGAGCTAAATGTTTAAAATGTGAATGTAAATGTTGTGTTTTCCACTCACCCACTCAACCACAACCCCACCCCTCCAGCCTCGCCTGCAGGATCATGTAACAAAGGAGTGACTAGATGCAGATGGATATACTGTACACCGAATGTGAAAATGTAACAGACAGGCGGTGAAAAAAAAAATCTACTAGGGTAATTATCAGACGTATCTCCACTGGCTGTAAAATACGCAGCTACCTGCCAGATGCTGCAGGACACAGAGTACAGCCATGAGCCAAGTTAAAATTACTATGTTCCTATACGTTAGGATAATTACCATTTACAGTTTATAAACATGTGTTATCTTGTCTTTTTATTTGTTTGTTTCACATAAATTGAGATATGTTGGCAATATGTTTTGCACTTATGCTTTGGGAATGTAATTGAGCATTAAGTCTTGAAAGGCCGTGCTTTATAGTGATTTTACAACGGCTAAAATGTGTAATTAAAAATTAATGTAAATGTTATTTTACTTTTAATCAACAATAGATATTGCTTGTTTTGCGATAATGACCAGCTCGCAGTACATTATCCTGATTATTATAAGGCTACTTACAGCACCAACGACATTAATCACTTAAGAGGAAATATTGATTTAACATTTTATTACAAGCTACAGTAACTTTCAAGCTTCTGCCAAAAAATAGTTCAATAGAACTGTTTGCAGGAACAAAGGAGTAACGTCTGTTTGGCACAAGGTGTCGCAAGTTAATCTGATTAGAAATCAACAAAATCGCCCAAACTTCTGGACTGTGGCGTGATATGATTGGATGTGAAACAGCTGTCTGTTAATCAGAAATAACAGACCTCAGCATGCCTTCACTGGCCAATCAGAATCGAGTATTCAACAAAGCTGTGTAATTATACTAATGTTATTCTTCTGCCAAGCAATATAGTTACAGTTGTGGCATGAGTGGTGATTTTTGGTGAGCGCATTAATGTTTAAATTAACTCTTATGTGGTCACAGGTGTGCCTCTATCAGGCGGTTTACAACTGCTTTGAACGTGACTCAGCCAATCAGTACTGAGGGTCGAAATTATCCCCGTCGTAAGCGTGATTTTATCGTACCAAACAAGCTTAGTAAACTGAAGTGAAATTGCAGTGATGCGGGTCAGCAGCAGCAGTAGCAGGCCCAGTGAGAAGCCCCTCATGGTGGTAGTCACTGCAGCGTGAGGGCCACAGCCGGTGACTCACACGTAATACAGTCAAAAGCCCAAAAAAGGAAACACCACTGCGCTCCAACACATTTGACTCACACTACAGAATACGCCAGTCTAAGGGGCCGTCGGTGCAAACACAGCATTCAATGTGGAGGACTCACACTGCCGTCATCGCACCGTCCCTCCCTCAGCGAGTCACCTTCTCTTTTATCTACCTCGCGGATTAGTACAGGCACAGCAGTGTTTCAACATCGGCTGAAGATTAGTGACAGCAAGTATACACAGTTTGGCTCAAGAAATGCATTACAGTCAATATTACGGAAAGCCACTTTTAAAATCACAAAGCATACTTTATAGTAAAATTACTTTCTTGGCAGGATGCAGTGGAAAAAGCATTTAGGCCTGCTGCTGGTAGACAAAAAAATGTATACTTTTATTTATTGTTACGATGTCCCAAAAGAAAGTCTCGCAGGCTCTTAAGCCATTGTGCTCTGGATGGCTGTAGAGGAAGCACACTCTTTAGCCACTTGACTTCTGCTAAACAGCTAATAAATTGTGGAGCAAACAGCATGAACCAGACATCGGATGTCTATTTGGGCGGGATTCACACACTAAACAATTTTTGGCATTTTTGTCAACATGTCCTAAGCTGTGGGTGTTAGTCGTTCTCTAAAGTAGGTATTGGCAAGTCTGTGGGCATAACAGTTGACCTGTGAAAACGGCATTAAGATAGAATGTGAAATGCCAGAGACTGATGGCTGAAACCACTGTGCAATGTAATGCATTGGCAGCTACATTGTTACATATAACAAAAATTACCAAAACACTGTATATTGAAAATAGCATATATTGTATATAGTTTTTAACAAGTTTTGTTCCAAACTGAGCTATCCACCATTTGAAAAAAGTGGCACCTTCACTTACATAATGATTGCTGACAAGAAAGTAAAAACCTTTCTAAGCTACAAGCCATTAGCTATTTTAATGCCTTCGTTTACAAAATAATAGATGGGATTACCTATTATTTGACCTATTGAGTGATGAACTTAAAGTAACCCTTATTTCTAAGAGATGTACAGCATTTTGGAATGAAACGCTTCATTTGTATATTCAGCACATCTATGTTTAGTCTTCTGTCTAAATGGATGTCTAGCAGAATGCCTCTTGCACCACATCTGCGATCCTGTACCTCCTTGTACCATGTGTGTCAATTAATATGCGTAGCTATTTCCATGTCAGTGTGTGTCTGCACCAAGTCAAATGCCTTGTGAATTTATTTTACTGGGAAAAAATTGATTTTGACTATGATTAAAGTGATCGGTACTCAGCAGTGCTCACCTTGTGTGTACGCTGCATCGTCTGAGCCCATGCTGAGTCTGCGAGGCTCGCTCGGCCGCTCCCTGTGCACCGACAGCGGGTCCGAGAGATGGAGGGGGTCTGGCTCCACAAAGTGGTGGTCCGCGGGGAGACTGAGGAGGTTGGTGGGCTCAAAAGTGGGGGACACGACTCCGGGGGACACAGCCGGGGGCTTGTTCGGGGACACGGTGATTTTAAAAGTGTACTTGGTGTTGGGCTGAGTCACCACCACACGAGGGGAAGAGGCCGTGCCTCCCCCGACGGAGGCACGGGACTTAGGTGGATGGTGGTGGATGTAGGCAGGGCCCATGCTCACCTGGCCCCCCATGTTCCTGGCCCCCGACGGCCCCTGCATGGGGGGGTTGGCTGAGATGTAGACCGTGGGAGGGTTCCTCCCCCCACTGTCGTCGCTGGAGGCATTAGCAGAAATGTAAAACTTGGGCTGGGAGCGGGAGCCGGCTGGGGCCATGACAGCCTCCTCAGAGGGAGTGGTAGCAGCAGTGGGCGGGCTGGCAGAGATGTAAACAGTGGGCTGGCTGCGGCTCAGACCCGGGCCTCCGATGGAGAGAGGGGTGGTGGGGCCAGTAGCCACCCCGGTAGAAGAGGAGGAAGAAGGGCAGGAGGAGGAGGTGGAGGAGGAAGAGCGGGGCCCGCTGCTTGTCCGCAGCACGGCTGTTGTGGTTGTGGAGTTGCTCCTCTGAGGAGATTCAAGTTTGATCTCTATCTGGTTCTTTCGTGGGCCGGTGGAGATGTTCTGGATGTTGTACTGGCTGAAGGTAGACAGGGAGGTGGGCATGACAGAGGAGGAAGAGGAGGAGGAGGAAGAGCAGGAGGAGACGCCGGAGGAGGAGGCCTGGCTTCCAGAAGGAGCCTGGAGAATGGAGGGGGCCTGGGGGTTTGTGGGGGAGCTGATCGGCATGTAGACGTGGGAGGTCTGGTGGCCCTGGGTCTGGTGCTGTGAGGTATGTGAGGAGGCGTGCTGAGGGCCTGACCAGGAGCCAGGCAGGGAGGAAGGGTGTGAGATCTGGTAGATCTGCTGCTGGGGCTGGGAGGTGGGGCTGTACTGGGCCCTGCCCCCCTGCTGCTGGTTCTGCCGGGTCGTACCGGACTGGCTAACGTAGGGCCTGATGTAGATAGCGTTACCCTGTGGACTGCTCAGGCCCGACTGCGGCCCGCCGTGTATGTGCAAAGAAGTAGGGGTGTTGCGGCCCGTCTGGATATTGGGGGCCAGCGTGACGGTGATGGGGTTGAAGCGCGGCGTCTGCTGGGGGCCCATGGTCGTTCCTTTGACGCCCAGCGGGTAGAGTCCGAGGTGCTGGGGAGGCTGCTGTTTGCGCGTGGGCTCCATCACACCAAACACATTGAGGCTGGAGGGCACCTGCACTGGGGCTGACTGGGGCTCCTGCTGAAAGAAGTCACTGTTGGGGGCCTGGCCTGTCTGGAGGGGCCCGTCGCTCAGGCTGTGGGCCAGAGTCCTGCTGCCGTTCATCCTCAGGCCGTCCCGCAACGGGGCCACATGCACATTCTGAGACTGCAGGCCCAGGTTCAGCTGGGTCATGTGATTACGGAGCCTGGTGAAGCTGGGGTCTTCAGAGTAGCTGAGGTTTCCTCCTTCACTGTACAAGTAGCCCGGACTGACCTGGGACAGGTATTCACAGCAGGCGTCTAAATTGTTGTTGTTCTGAAGGAGGGAGGGAGAGAGAGAGAGAGAGAGGGATTAAACTTAGTGTGCAACATTAAAATACTCTGTCTGGATAAAGATAAAGATAAAGATGTGACAGTATGGTAAAAATTTCTCATTCATACATGACACATGACAGAAAATAAGATGATTTGATTACACATCCTTGTAGATGGAGAGCAAAACAGAGAAAGTCAAAGATGCTATATTAGCTTCGTAACATTCAGAGTCCCATTTTTTTAATATAGCACTTTCAACCATAAAATGATTTACTAGTTTGTAAACAATGTAGGTTTGCACATCGTATAAACAACATGCATATGGTCTTACTGACATAATTATGGTTTGGGTGACACATTACAAGCCAGATTCAAAACCAAATTAAACCAAAACAGGGCTGAGATGGGCAAAACACTGCTGAATTAATGTCAAATTACCAATTAATTATCATCAAATCACCACTAAATTATTTTTCTCTCTTCTTTCCTGGCACTTCTCCCTTACATGATCATTCTAGGGTGACAAGAATATTGTCACGGCGCTCTTATTTTCGCTCTAATGTTTGCTGGTGTAATTTGCTGGATTCGATTGTGCTCACCTGCAGAACACACTGTGAAACAACACCCTCTGGGACTTCAGGGAACTTCTGGCGCAGGTCATGCAAAACCTGAATGTCAATCTGGTGGCTTCCCTGGGCCATTCGTATATTGCCAGGTCAGGACTGCTTGCTCTGGTCAGCACACTGGGGCGTCAGTGGTGGCAGCAACCCGCCTTCATCTTGAACATCTGGATAGAAAGGAAAGAAAGAAAAGACTTCTGGTAAGCAAAATTAACATTTCTCCCCAAGATACACATAAAAACAAAGATGAAGATAGACACACACGCACACACACAGAATGCTATCTTTGTTCTCAGTCCATACCCAGAAGGGAGGCTTAGCATACTCTTATGAGCTGGAGAAGTCTGTGTTTTGTGAGAAGTTAAATGAGAAAGTATGCATATCCAAGTGGCAGGGAGGGAGCAAATGGTGGTCTATTGCAACTCCACACTACAAGACATCAGTCAGACATTTGAGGTCGTCTATTTCATTATCCGGGGAGCTTTCAAAACAAAATTTCAGAGATCCTTGATGAGAATGGAGGGCATTCATTTCAGAAGCCCTCCTCCCCACAAATCTCCTTAATAAAAGAGTAGCAGAGGGAGGAAACCACCTCTGACTGACTAGTGAGGAAGCAAGGCCTTTCCAACTGATCTTAACATCAACATTCAGTTATTAAGGACAGAACAGAACTGAACAGTAGTCGAGTATGGAAGCAAATCTGCACATAATCATCGGTTAAGCTCCAACCTAAGGCAGCTCTACAGAAGAGTAGTGTTGAATTCAAAGAAACGCTGCTTTATTTCTGACACAGCAGCAGAACAGATCTGCAGGGCCACACATTGTGTTGACCCCTGACCTTCTCACAGGCATAAAACTGAGGAACATTTTATTTTATTTATCTTTTAACCCTTACTTAACCAGGAAGCTCTTCAAAACGGCAACAACCACTTAGTTGCTGCACATACAATGGAAATTGGATTTATAGGGCAGAGGTATTTTTCAAGTGAGACAAATGTTGCTCTGTGTTGCATTTTGTTTTGTGCTAAATGCCGTGGTGAGGCTGGGGGGCTGGTGTCATTTTAGAGAAAGGCTACTGGTTGCAAAATTCACTTGAATGACAAGTCCTGTTTCCAGGTCTTTTATAGGCCACCAACTGCATGCAGCAAGACCCACGAGAGACCTTTTACAGCTTTGTCCATGTTGCTAGATTGAGAACAGTGTTCCACTCAAATTAAATAAATGAGCTCTTGTAACAGGTACTGGGTCAATATTTGGGAGCTAAAGATGAGTTTAAAATGTGTTCTAAAGCTGTTATTTATGTTTACAGTGTGCAATGTTTGTATGTTTTTGCAAGCGGAGTAAACTGGATTTTGAAGTGGTTTTGATGAAAGTATCTGCACAAAGCTTGCTGTCCACTTGCTTCACCCTTCCCTGGGAACTGGTGCATATGAAGACATACAGAGCTCACTATAACCATAATTAGCCTTAAACAAAAAGGTTCTGGATTGGGGCTTCAGGTATTTTTTACGATCACAACACAGCGTCTACAATTTATCCACATGTTTTAAATGTGGCTGGTAGATTTTGGGTATTCACCAACAGCTGTGCTTGGTTGACTAAAACCTTCGTTTCCCATCCTGGTTACATGCAGAAGCTATACACAGTCACACCTGGGAGCGGGCCAAAACAACCACAGTATTCTACTATTGGCCACTGTGCAGCTCCACTGGAGCAGTTGAGGGCTTTGCTCAAGGACACCTAAACTGCAGTTGTGTCTCATTCACTTCTTCCACACAGATTTTCCCAGCCAGTCCAGGGATTCAATCTGGCAACCTTCCAGCAACAAGCTCACTTCTCTAACCATTAGTCTACTTTTGGGGACTCGAAACAGACAAAAATTACGTGGAACATAACAGTCATGAGAACCTTGCAGTGCGAGTGCATGACAGCCATCTTGTGCGTTATTCCCACTCTTTTCTTCTAACCGCACTCTTTCAAAACTTCTTCCTGTGGGAGGCTCGGATATGCCATTCAAAACATTGTGACAGAAGGAGCACACCCTGTTCTGCTCTGCCTTTTAAGACCTGAGGTGAGGCCCAATGCCGATCAACGCAATGTCGGTCAAATGGAGTAACATCCTGGTTTTTCTTAAAGTTAGAGGTCCCTTGACAGCAATCTTAATGCATCAGAAAGTGAATTTCGAGGCCTGACATAATCCAGAACCAAATTTACAGACATTTAAACACAGTCTGATTCCCTGATAAGAGGAAGTCAAGAGCGTGCTACACATTGGCTTCTTTTTTTCTGCCGAGGAGAAGACAAAGTAGTTAGCTGCGCAGCTGTGCTGCTGTCTTATCGAAGCCATGAGCATGTGTAATGTCATAACGGAGGAGTCGTAAATCTGCTTCGCTAAAGCATCCGTCTGCAGCTGATAACAGGGGGAGGAGCTCCATGGCTACTGTCAATAGTAGGGAGCCAGCTGCAGGAAGGAGCCTACCTCAGAAAGCGAGACCTGAGCTACCCCTTTGTAGAAGCAGTTATTGATCTGTAGACAAGTCTGTTCAACCATGGTGAGAGGGCAGTCAGATTTTCTCTAGAATAAGGGAGGTTCATAGTTTGTGTGGATGCCATCCCCTTTCAATGTAAAATGACATTTATTTTTCATAACAGTCCCAAAATTCAGTAAAATTCTCATTAGTTTCTGAATGTTCCCATTTTTGCAAGCTTGGTCTAATGAGCTTCATTTGAAAGAGAGAACTTTCTAAACATCTGAATAATAAAAGTTGACAGTTTTGTATTAGACCACGCTCTAAAAACCATCAGTCAATGCTTTCCTTTGTCTTTTGCAATATAAGGAAATGGAAAGTTTTGCAATCATGCCACCAGACTGCGGAATTCATTTTGTGTGTGTCAAAAAAGGAGCGCAAATGCAGCATGGAGAGCCTCTAAATGCAAACCAGAGGAAAACAGTTTGCCATATCTCAGATTACATGTTTAGAGCAAACCTTACCGCCTCCAGTGAAGCATTTTCCAACTCCTCCAGCAGATGAAGCTAATAAGGTCTGTGGAGAATAAAGCCTTTTAAGTATCAAACACCACACTAATTCTGGAGTTTAAAACATCATCAGCCAGTATCTACCTGTATAATCTACAGGCAGAGAGGAGGCATCACTTTGCAGAGAGCCAGAGGAACAACAGTCCTCCATTCAGGCTCCGCTCAGGAGGCTGGGCAGCACAACCGCTGTGGGAAAGGAAATTCACTACTTGGCGAGTGACCCAGTTACAGGTCAACAGTGTGGTTAGATTGTTTCCCGGCTTCAAAAACAAAAAGGTCCACACCTCTTCACTGTACGTAATTATAGGCCAGGAGACCGGGCTAGGTTTTGGCACCGGTCCGCCCCTCAGTCGCTCCTGCAGCCTGCCCATGTGTGGGGGAGGCTCACAGGGGGCAGATTAGTCCTAGCTGTCCCTGGAGGCGCTGGTGGAACAGGCCCGGAGGCTGTGCTGTGGTGCCAGCAGAGATAGAGACAAAGCTCCCATTGCTGAGGCTGTTATTCGCCGTGCCAAAGCATTGACCCACAGCCCCACACTCATTTCTGGAGGTAGCAGGCCTGCCATGCTCCGTCAATGGACTCATTCACTCTGGCAGAGCGAATGCACCTAAAAACGTCCAAATCAATTAAGACCAAAATAAAATGTGGATAAATAATCAAGAGGAGCCTTTAGCAGAAAGATCAGCCTAACACCTGACACTGCGCTGGTGCAACAGCCCACACAAATGCAGTTAAAGCAAACAAAGAGGCTACACATTACTGGGAACAAAAACCACAACAAAATGTCATGCCATTCCATCTTCAGCTCGCAAGGACTGGATGCACCGATCGCGATCGTTTTGAGCCTGTGCTGATCGCTAAATCTAACTCTCCCGATGATGTGTCTTCTGGGCAAGTTTTAGTTTGAATATGAAAAAAATTAACACAGTGGAAACAATAAGAATCCCATCTGAACTTCAATCAGAAATTTCCTCTGCAGCTTTAAGGACCAGCCCAGCGGCATCGCATGGAATGTCTAACTGCTGTCTCTCGGTCCAGCAAAATTTAAACAAATAAAGGGACTAATTGGCAGTGGACGCTGTTGAGGTCTGCTGGCAGGCGCCCCAGTCTTCCAAAGTAGCAGCACATATGCTCATGTGTGTGTACAGTACACACACACACACACACACACACACACGCACACACACACACACGCGCACTCATGCACATTCACAAGTATGCTGTATAGCAGAGCGTATACACAAGCTACTGTTCAAAGTGCTCAAAGGACCAATATCCAATCCTGTGCATGAGGTATGGTCTTGATAAATTATTTTCAGAGTCAGTAAACAAAGCTAATATCACCACTTAAGGGAGAGTAAAGCTGCACCTGAGCGAGGAATTTGCACAAAGAAGCTTTTAATAACAGCCAATTCAAAATATCCGAGGGCTATTTGCACTGAAGAACGCAAAGAATCCACTTGAAAAGAAATGAGAAAAGTCAAGCGGATCATGCGAACAATGTTTGTACATCTTTGGAATATTTACAAAAGAGTCTCATTTTGTTGGACTGTAACTCAGACTGCCTTCAGCTGCGCATCTTGAAGCGCGGTGTACCTCAGAGTGCAGCCCTGATGGAAACAAGCTAATGCCAGGCCCGCAGAGGGTCTGCTTCACTTTCTCTCCTGCCATTTTCCCCTTTTTTCTCTGTCAACTGCTCACATACGCTCGTCGTTCTGGAAGAATGGAACCTGATTCATTCTGGGTTTTCTTTTTTTTTTTTTTTACATTTCATTCTGATTCAATGACTCTGAAGAACCACAGGCCTTACCTTGCCTCCCACAGAGTGTAGGAACGCCTAGGCTTGCATGGAAACTTTACGGAGGAGCCTAGTCTTAACAGAAGAGCATTTAAAGTCATCACAAAAGTTGTGTCCCTCCGAATCAAAAAGATTTCCCACCACATTAATGTCATATAAGATTGAGTAAAATAAACTGCCACCATGTCATCAATGGAAACTTTAACAAGATTATGTCGTAAACCATCCTGAAACCATCTAAAAAAATAATGCCAAACTGAGAGCGTAAATTTTAAGATTTATTATCAGTTTATGCGGTCGGATTGCTCCACATTATCCTGACACGTGGATTTTTAGATATTTATACGGTCCTTCTGCAATTTCAATTCATCACACTCATGACAAAACAACAGTTGCACGTGGGTAAACAACACATTCATGCATATTAGCCCTTTCACATAGGCTCCACACAGCATGAGGCAGTTCTTTTGTTCCAGGCAATGTCTCCAGAACAGAAACAAACCACACTTTATGTGCAGAACCCAAATTGCACTCAACTGTGCCATGAAGCTGGGGCCTCACGGTGCACAGAGAGCTGGGATCAGCTCTGCACGGCGCTTCAGTTGGGAGACAGCCTGCTCGGCTTTTAGTTGCCCACTTTTTGGGTACGAGAGTGTTTGTGTGCGTGTGTGTGTGTGCGTGCGTGGAGGAGGGGGTGGGGGGGGGACAGGAAATCAAAAATTCTTCAGCACCGCAGCCTGCAGCTGGTGGTTGATTGGAAGCAGGCAAGGGCACCAGCTCCCCAGGTCGACCAACCCCTCCCAAGGCACTGTGGGAAACTGGGAGGTCTCACAAACACGGAGGGAACACCGGCCTCCGCCTCTCTCCGGGGCTCACCGTACAGTCAATGGACCGCCAGTCCTGAACTTTTTGTTTTCCCCCGTAAACACTGTAAATATCGGTTAAAAAAGCTGCCCGGCTGGTTGTGTCTGTCTTTACCGTATAAGGAATTAAGAGAAGGGAAGGGGTGGGGGGGATTTAGAACTGGTAAGTAGGTGAAGCTCTTTCAGGCGCTTGCTGCAGCTTGCTTTTCTGAGAGTGTGTGTGTGAGTGTGTGTGAGTGTGTGTGTGTGTGTGTGTGTGTGTACTCCCCTCCCTTTTACACACAGGCTCAGTCACTGGTTGACTCGCTCCCCCCCCCCTTTTTTTTTTTTTACTCTGCTCCTCCCCCCACCTCTTGAACACAAAATTTCTGTGGGCAACAAAATGCTGAGCTCACCTAGCTGCTTCTTAAAGTGCAAATGCTTGCGTTCCATCACAGAGCATGACAGCTGGTTTAACCTGCAGTTATGTTGACCACAAGCAAGATGTTGTCGTCAGGCCTAAACGGGGTCTCAGCTTGCTGATGAGTTACTTAACATTCATTGGCTCAAGCTGTTTAATAAAGATGCAATAAAGTAGAAACACGAAACAAAACAGCCCGATCGAAGGTACGCCTAAGTTAGTATTACTGGCCTGGAATACTGTCAGTGTCTGGCTGATTTTACCATTAATGCTTATAGATATTTTAAATTTTACAATGCATTATCAAAGGTTTGGCACCAGAATCTTTTTTTACCTTTATTTATCCAGGGAAAGTCGACTGAGCACGTGCACTCGGTGCCCGAAACTGACTTTTTGGCTCACCTGCCAAGTGTTGGCAAGCTAAAAAAACAATTAGCTGCCAAAAATATGTTTTACTGGCCAATATAATTAATATACAAATGTCACCCTACCTGATTTCAATGCTATTTTGTGGCTAGAATCAGGTACTGTGAGAAACATCCAATAAAGAGACAAGAACAGATTTACCATTTTAAGTTAAAACTTGCTCACTCACTTATGCATTAGATAAGTCTAAACCAACATTAGGCTAGTTAACCATCCAGGTAGCAGAGAAAGAGAAGTTTAAAGTTTAGATGCTTTATGTACAGCAGCGTAACAGGCAGCCAATCAGGAGCCTTTTTGATACAGAGCCATTGTTTTGCTTTGATTTGATTGGCTCACGGCCAGAGAGCGTGAATGGTGGTCAGGAGGGACAAAGTCTGACAGCAGGCCAACACCAAAGACTGTATATTACCGAGGCTTTCAAATATTATTGTCTCAAATAGGCATGTGACCCTTATTGATTTATCCACCAAAGACAAATTTTACTAGCATTTAGTGCTTTGTGGATGTTAATTTCGGACCCTGCACACTCTTTTTCCATCAACGCCCATCTGTTGATTCACATCTGGGAGCTCCACTGGAGCAGCTGAGGGTCAAGTGTGTTGAATGGCACCTCAAGGGCACCATGACAGTAGCTGTTGAGGAAGGGGGGGGGGGGGGGGGGGATTTCTCACTTTCCCCAACAAGATTTTCTGGTCCAGGGATTCAAACTGGCAATCTTCCAGTCACAAGCCTGCCTCTCTAATCTCTAAGCACATCTGCAGCCACCCAAGAGACAGAGCACCGAGATTATGAAACAATTTATGCACAAGAGAGACAATATCAGCTGTCTGTTGCACCAAAAATGGCTAAAATGGAGTTACAACAATGCTGCAGTGAACAAACAATAATATAGCCTAGCAGTAATATCAAACACAACAAAATAACAATAAGACTGGGCGAATAGCTTAGTCATAGGATAGAAGTAACAGTCTACTTTTAAACTGACCCGTAAATCAAAAATAATGACCAAAAATACCAAACTAAATAACATTGTAATTGTAGTAAGAATTGTGATACATGAAGGAGATGAATGCTAATTCTTGTGATGATCTCATTTTGAATATAATTAAAGCTTCTGTCCAACATGCTTTTTGATTCCATTGAGAGTAAAACAAAAAAAATGCGATTTGGAAATGGCACTCAGTCAATATTGTGATTTCAATTGTTTCCCTGATTTAAATTTGGCAGCTTTAATCAGCATCACCACAAACTGTTTGTTTTTATGTCTGTGTATCACAGCCTCTGGATATCAATACTTTCTGATTTCCTAACATTGGAGAGACAGCACAGAAAAATGCTTCCAAACAATAAATGATGAAGGATTAGGCTAGTCCAGCCCCCAGTCAGAAAGGCTCTTTCCCTTCCTTTTCATGTGGATTCACGACCCACTGTGATGAATCATCTTCGAACTCCAAGTCCACATGTGGAAACTGATGACCAGAAGGTCAACTATCCATAACAACATAAACAAAGCTTATCTTCACAGAGCTATGCCTTCTACCATGTATGAAGAACATGCAGAGTTATGTGCACACATTTAAATAAATAAACACCCTGCAGTAATAAAAAAAATTTACAAATGCATAGTCAACAACAGGATGCATCTGGTCTACATTAGTGGAATTACTGACTGAAAAATGAAATTGAATGAACATTTTACACCACCAGTGTGATTCCCAAACATCTCTGCCAGAGTGGCTGTAAATAAGGCATTGCTCGGCATCAACGGGTGGTTTGTACTCTGCATGAAACGAGGAACTGCAGGAGCTGCATGTGTATGGCTGAAATGATCATCTCTATTAAAAATGAAGAAAGATTCACTGGAGCACAGGGACAGTTTGGCCTTTTATTGAAGGTGCAAAGACTAACGTTTAGTACAAGTGTACTAAACGTTAGTGATACATTGCACCTTCAATAAAAAGGCCAAAACATTCTGTGTGCTCCAGTGAATTTTTCTTCATTTTTTCCGGTATGTCCTGCTCCTGAGAGGCACCAGACTGCCTGTTTTCTTCCAAAACAGCTGATGCACAGTGGAATCTCCTTGTTGATATTCTCTATTACTTTGCTAGATGCTGCAATCATGACTACTAATGTCAGAATTTGAAGAATAAAATTATGTGTCACATTTTTTAATCTTAATATTTTCAACTACAGGTAGCATTCTAATTTAAATAAAGTTAAATGTTTCTATATGGCCAAATTCAACTATAGAAACTAAAATAGTGATACACAATGACACTAGCCATTAGCCGTACGGTCTTACAAAGAACCCACAAGGCAAGAGCGCTCTGCATTACTCCTGAACCGAAAAAGGATTTACAGATTCATATGCACCAATGAAAACATTCCGACTTACTGATACAAAAAGTGATCACAAGAGGTTAATTTACTACCAAAGTGGTGCAAATGAAGCCACAAAGCTGAGTGAAAACCCACACAGCAAACAGTTAACAGATATGCTGTTCACAATGATCAGTAATAAAATCTACAGCAGTGAAAACCTATTCATGCCAGGCTGGATTTGCATAATTATATGTGGCATTTTGATTTAGGATTTTGCTTTCTCAACAAGGATTTATAAATCAGTAATATTAGTATTTCTATCCATTCATTTTAGAGAAAATGAGAAGTTATAATTTCACAAAGAGGATTTCTTTAAGGGCTATCTGCATTTTGGGCTCACAGACAGAACACATTCTCTCCAAACTAGTTTGTTTGTGAGTAAAAACCATCGCTATAATAACTTCTGTGAAAAGAGGACTGGCTGATTCTTTGGAAAAGAAAATGGTTTCAGAGGAGACAGGAGATGAATATAAAGAACTAATCTGGGAACTGGCCGCATGGGAAGAACTGACAAGCGCACCAAAGCACGCAGGAGACTGACATCTGTACTTCCACCGGCCTCACAAACTCCCAGCAGCTGGTGTCAGATGGGATCGTCACGCAAAACATCAACATCACAAATTTCCTTAAAAATTAAATGAAACACATGGGTAGTATGTATGGTTTCTGTCAATCAAAACACCTTGATTATGCGTCAGATGATTCCCTTCAAAATAAAAGCCAGCCATCTACAGGCCCTACTGGGAGTTGTTTGGTACCAAATTTTAATCAGACTGTGGTGAGCTGTTTGGGGTTTTGGAGTGTTCAAGGTACATTTTCAAGTCAACAGCATCAACTGTCTCATTAGCATATTGTTGTTGAGACTGATGGCGAGGTCAGGAATGATTGAATGAGATGTTGCGTGTAGCAGCCTAATGCAGGTCTGACCAGTTTTGGAAACGAGTGCGGGGGCTGGCCAGAATTTACTGTCGGAATTCCTGCACAGTTTCGATTACAAAATTCCAGACTTTTTCCAGACCTTAATTTGTTGATATGAAGATTTTGGTTGGTGTTCAGTCTGATAGCCGTCTCGCTCCTACTAACGCTGCCATATCACTCTACAGATGAAGATTTATTCTTGACAGCAACAAGTATCACAACATGTGAGATAATGGGGATCTAAAACCACAAAATGTATCTGTATATTGGGACAGTACAATATTTTTTGCCATACTTTTTTGTGCAATTTGCAGACTTTTCAAGAGCTGGATATTTCCAAATTCTTTTACCATACATTTCCAGACCTGTGTAGGTTGAGCATTGCGGAGGTGTTGTGACTCGTGGGCCCAAATTCAATGAAAGATCTATGGAGGATGCATACTTGATAACCCACTCTCACCCGCCCCCCTTTCCAAGCCAAGTTTCAACATAGATGTTCACCCTAAATAGCACAAGGAATAACTACATTCTGTGTAAATGACTGATATATGCTGTTCTTCTTAGGCACTGATAAATCAGCAAAACGGCTACCCATTATTCCAGTTCAATAGAGGCTTTGCCGTTGTGTCACAAATCTCCTAGCAACCACAGATGGTGCCATCATGAGGTCCACTGGAGATTCAGCCTTACGCAAATAATGACTAAATGAATAACATCCAAGCTAGAAAAAAAAGATACATGAAAGTTTGTTGTGGTGTGCCAATCCAATTCATAATCCAGTCCATATACTTTTTAGAGAGTTGTTAAAAATCATGCTTTAAATATATTCACACCCAATCATTTACTTTTTTGCTGTTTATTTTTCAACTGTCACTACTGTTGTTTATTTTTCAACTGGTACTACTACTACTACTACCACTGCTTTAGTGAGAATGCGGCTGCACACTTAATTGGGTAAAATCATGTACTGTGCATTAATAATTAATAACTTACAAAACGTTTGGCAAAACTGACTGACTAGTTTAGATGTTGATATGATGCAAAATGCGCAATAAATAATTTTTTCCCCCAAATCATCAAGACTTAGAATCAGGATTTATAATCTTGATCACAATATCTACAAATACAATCAGCGTTTTAGTCATACTTGCAGCTTTAAGTGAGAAGTTGTGCAACAATCCTCCACCTCTGCAGGAGTGAAGCCTCAACGCTCCTTGGTCCTGAAGACCCCTCCTCCCCGCGTTACTTGCCTTAAGGCATTATATGTCAAGACCACAGCCTGAGCTTAAAATAGAAACTTCAGCAACATGAAAACCTTTATCCTAAACCACTAATCTTTTTGTTTGGTTTCTGCCAAGAAAATTTGAATTAAAAAAAGAGGGTGTGAGCAATCCTCAAAGTAAAAATTAATATGTGAAAAAAAAAACAGGAGCACAGAAACAACAGTCTCAGCAGGGCCTCTGCAGAGTGTTTTTCCTTACATTGTGGAAACATTAACTGCCAGCTGACAAGCCCCAACACAGACTCTCATTGAGCAGGTACAGTATAATCTATAAGCTAAATTTTCCAAACCAACTCTCGAGAAAGATAGGCTGCATGATAGCGGTTACTTTCCAGCCATAAAACATTCAGTAATACAGCGGCTTCCAGACCATGTGACGGTATACATTACTTTCACACCTTATTGGGATAGCGTGCTTGGAAGTAGGCTCGAGCTTTACAAATTGTTGGCATTCATTGCAAGCAGTGCAGTATTCTTTGTAGGTCTGCTCCAAATACTGACAGACCAAGAGGAGGGCGGGGATTTTACCAAACCAATCCAATGCTGTGAAAAATGTGAAGGAAAAAAAAAAAGCTAATCGCCAATGCAAACCTTTAAAATGGGTATATAAACCAGTTGGATGCTTGTCCGAGCACTTTATATCACAGCATTGCACAAAGTCAGCACAGCACAGCAGCGGGGCTCTGGCCGGACCAGGCGCTGAATAGCTAAGCGCTTTCTGCTCCATATATTGTTATTTATTATTCCCACCACTGCACGTCTTTGTGGATCCTGTTATACTTGGACAGCTTCTCAGACAGCTTTTGGTTTCGTCGAGAGAGAAGTCTTTAGATCCCCTTCCAAACAATGCGCTGCAACAACAAGGTGTGGAACGCCAAATGCTGGAAAACACAGGAGACGGGGTGCAGATGAGAGGGGACTTTGTTGGGGAGCATCAGGAAGGGGCAAGCAGACAGATAAAGGTGTTTTCCTGTGTCTTCAGACGAGGCTGAAGGATGCAGCTCAGAGTCAGGGAGCTTCCTCTGCCCTTCACGGTCCCTTCACCCAAACACATTCCCTTATCCTTTCACTGAGTCTAACTGTGCATACACAAATCACACAGCGAGTACTATCTCTGCCAACTACACTGTACAGTGCATGCATGAAATATATGAAGATATAAATTCAGAAATTCAACTGTGAAGACCCGATTGCAGATTAAACTGTCACAGTTCACAAAATACATCTCTGAATGTGGCATGGTTTGTACTTTTGTGCATTCACAAAAGGCTTTAGTTTATATAGGCTAACAATATATAGAAAGACACAATAAGATAAAGTCACTAAATGAGCACAGTATTCATCAGACACGCTATTCATAACCACAAGGCTAAATTTGCGGTGACAGTTTTCAGGTGGCTGCAGACAGTGAAATGAGTGCTAGTTATTTTGTTAAGTGATTCTAGATACATCCCTACACTGATCAGTTTAATAACTGAGTAAGTTAATGATGACCAGTTGAGGTTTATAGATACAGACTGTAAGGAAAGGTTTTCAACAAGGCATTTTACCATCACTATACATTACAGACAAGAAAGCATTTTTTTGTGCCACATATTTGATGGCATAGGACCATACAAATTAAACACACGCTGCCCCATTGATTTCCATAAGCTGTACTCATAACAATGAATAATAGAACAATTTGAAAAGGATAAGTATGTGATTTTAAATGATATGGTTTAATTCCCAGGCCCAACACAAGTCTCTTTGAGACAGGGTGAAAAAAACTGACCATGAGTTGAATGTTGAGTTGTTTTGAGTCAATTTGGGATGCGGCAGGTAAGTTTGTGAACTTTACCAGCCACTTTGGCAGGTAGCCATCCATCATTTGGAGGACCAATTCTACGCTGAAAATAGAGTCAAAAAGTGGCTGGCAAATTATTAAGATGCACCAGCCACTGCAGCCAGTGGACAAATAAAGGTACTTCATTCACACAGAGGTGCTCTACATTTACCTACCATTGCAACACTGCACTGTCTGGAGGAGCTCCTAACTCCATCCACGAGTCATACAATGACTCATGGACATGTGGCAGAATGAACCTGCTGGCTGCTACTAAAAACAACTGAATACCAGCTGAGTTGTTAAGTGGCAAAGAGCATTGTGCAAGTAGCCCATGCACTGCAGTTACCAGTCACAAAACACCCAAAGTCTGTTATGTTTATTCAACTGAGAGTCTGGTGGCTGCCCAGCTCAGGACAATACAACTACTTGCTTTGTCCTATCACAAAGACAGACAGCAGTGAATTGAAGGAAACCCAAGTTATGTGAAAGCTGATCTGATAGCGGTGAGGGTTGGGAGGACAGGGAGTTGGGAGGACAAGGGGGTGGGCGGGGGGCTAAAAAAAGGCTCAGAAACAGTTGGTTCTGATAGATTTTCCGGCAGGCGTTTCAAAGGCTTCTCGGCTTTACTGGCCATCTGCGTGGCAGCAGATTCCTCCACTACATGATTCACAATTACAGATTATTTGTTGGCCTACGAACCACGGGTACAACCCCCTCATACTATTTCCAGGTTACTTTCCTGCTGGCTGCCTCATTAGGGGCTGTTTAGGCTTGGGAACTCAATAGTTTGGCCTTAGCTTAGCATCAAAACTATGCAAAGCAGGGCCCGACAGAGGTATCAGTGCACCAGTGTTATTATATTACTAGTAACAGCCCTTAGCAGATATATTGAAATATGTATAGCATCCTGCAGGTATTGAAATATGTATGGCATTAAAAATGTCCCAATACAATTAGTGTAATAAGGAAATTATCTAGATAATTAGCCTTTCTTATGGTTAATTTTTTCTTTGCACATTTCTAGACTTTTTAAAAATGGAACAATTCTTAAAAAAAAACCCAGTAGTTTTCCAGAGGGTTATTTGGGTCTAGAGTAGGCAATGAAAATGTTTTATGCCAAGGTCCAATCCATTTTAGTGCCTTGAATATTGTTCCCTGAAGACATGGGCTATCTGGTCCATCTTTTATACATTCATAGAAATTTTTTATTGACATTAAAACGACTATCATGACTTAATTCTGCATCAGTCAGGTCCAGGGGCAAAGTGTGTAGTGCAATGACAGCGTGAAAGCTTTAGAGACCATTGCGAGACTGCATGTTAAGTCAAAATCATATTAGTCACTGAGCAAAATTTTCAAGGCTGGTTTCTAGCCTGGTACCTAAACAGCCAACTATGCCCTGTCCTTGAGATAACAAAGCTGCATACAAAAAGCCATAAATACCAGACATAACTACCATGTCAATCCCATTCCACAGCCCCACCTTGAAGAGGAAGTCACACACACACACACCTCTTTCAGTGGCGCAACAATGCAGACACGCAAACAGAGCATGCCATCTCCCTGACAAGATCACACCCAATATTTCCTGCAAAACAAAACAAGTCTTTAGGTGTCGAACTTGCACAGCACAGATATTTTTAAACCTTTATTTACCCAGAGAAAGTTGACTGAACAGGCATTCTCTTTTTCTGCAATGCCCTGCTTCACACTTACACAGGTAAGCCCGGGTCAGACCACAAGACTGTTCAAATCTTACTCAATGAGGGCAGTTCAGACAAAATGACTAGTCGTACATGCTTGCCGTCCCGTCAGAAAGGTGTTCACAACGGGTGACGCATCAAAGATGGCCTGATTTTGCCATTCAAAAACATTTTCCCATTCATCCAGAACAGTTCACTGTAAATCCAATTATAAAATAGGTGTTCTACCTTTTCTTGCTCCATGGTAGAGAAGCTACAGTCTACATTTACATTACAAATGTATTTTGAAGTTACATTGTTGCAGCAATAACAGCGATAAAGAGTTTGTTATGAGTTTTCTTTCAGGTAATTTGCAATTGCATACTTATGTGGACTGATCCAAACACGTTGCCATTTTAAACAATTTTATATGAGATTTATTCCTCCAAATCAAGAGGAAAGCAAGTGGAGTTGAAAATCACTACTGATGTAATCTAGGTGAGTGGAAGTTCTTACAAGTGATTTCTCTTCCGGTTCATTCTCTTTTTCCCCCCTCTTGAGCAAAACTCCCACTGGCTGCTGCCACGCTCCAATTTTGGTCTAGTGTGACCTAGTCGTTACACAGTTCACACATGGGAGCTTCCCATTATGATTGCAGCTTTCTACTGTTTGCCACGGAGCAACTCCAAGTGCCTTGCTCAAGGGCAACTCAACTGCAGCAACTGAAGGAGGGGAAAAGCGTTTCTCATCCACTTCCTCCTCATCCCAGATTTGTCAAGCTGGGCCGGGATTCGAACCGGTGACCTTCCGGTTTACCTTGCGATGAGAACCTGGGTGGCAGCGCTCTCTCTCAACACTCACAATGGAGCGATTGAACACAATGAGACTGCCTGCACTCAGGCGCTTAGCGATGACATGCCAAGCATGCACCGGCCAAATCTTCACCCTTTACTGCCTTTCGAAATACACTTACTGTATGTCATCATGCTCTTTGAAGCACACAGCCAGCAGGATATTAGCAGCACTTCTGTCTTTGGTTTCAGTTCATTCCATCAATTCACTCTGCCACTCTTGGCGTTATCGGCTCCTTACACGCAGGAAAGAAAGGCCTCTGTGAAGCCTGTGATCATATCCAGTGTAACCACAACACCAACAGGTCTTCAGTGTAGGGATGCACTAACACTGATGCTGGTATCAGATGCTGAGCCAATACCAGGCTAACACAGGGTATTGGAAAGCTTCCCCAATGTTAAAATCTGTTCCAACATGTAAGAGCAACACCTATCATGTCATATCAAAGTGAAGACGCTTGAATTTCTGTCTTTATCCAACACAGAAGGATGTCAGATTTCTCTAGAGGAGAAAAATGGATAATATCTAAGCCATTTTACTCCCTGATGAAGGCATAATGCCGAAACATGTTGGAGTTTTTAATAAATTCTATATGAATTAGCCCTGCAGTAAAGGCTTTTTAACTTTTTCAGTCAAGAAGAATTGCCTTGGTCCTTTCCTTATTTTTTTGTAAAATTTTGACATTGCCTTACCAAAGAGCACCTTCTTTTTTAATACAAATTGCCACTGAAGCACTTTTTCTGCTTTCCGCTTTTAATATCTAAACCATGTTTACCCACTTGGCTCAAAACTAAGTGATTATACTGTTCAGTAAAAGTAAAGGATTGGATCTGTACTCAGGACCAGTCCATATTTTTAAAAAGTTCAGCACTCAGATTCGGTATCAGCAGTGAAGAAGTGGTTATCGATGCATCCCTGCTTCAGTGTGCTGCTGGACCTCCGTGCGCTCGGCTAAGGAGAAAACCCTCCGCCGGAAATGCTTCCCGCAGCTGCTAGGAGTATCATTCCCCACCTTGAGGCCAACCAAAAGACAAATGGCAGCCAAGTCACGTGACTCCTCTGCCGTTGAGATGCCATTCGCTCTTATTCCAGCCCTCTCAAAACATTCTAGTCATACTTGTCTCACTTACTGAGCAGGCCCTTTTCACCCAGATCACGGTAATTGACTTGTAATATGACCATGTGTAATATCATCACAACTATCAAATACTAAGTAGCCTAAGCCTTCTGCTAGTGGTGACCGGTTTATAAAGGCCTCTATTAAATGGATCAGACATGATTTGTCTGAACATCCTGTGTGCTGATGTTTTAATCACATAACGCAGCAAATCATTATATCAACAGCAAAGACTTCCAGGTGCGTCTTCAAGCCTGGGAATGTTTATCTATGGAGGTCTATAGCAGCATTTCTCACTTTGTTAGGAACCCAAAGGTAGATCAAGTATCAAGAGTTATTAGCAAAGTTATGTTATCATCTAATTCTCTACCATAGGTTAAAGGAAACACTGTAGTCTAGTAGGGCAAATTCCGTCAGATTAGCAAGCAATAGCACTGAAAATTAGCACTGAAGCCAAGAAAAATTACTTTAAAAGAAGCATTGACGACTATCAGTGACCAGCAGGAATTAATTACACAAGTCTCTGGTACAGCTCTCATCCTTCTCACTCCTCCTGTCCCGTTAAAGTCAAATTTTCACAACAGAGAGGAGTAAACCAGCCAATTAGACGAGAGATTCAACCGGAACATCTAGAGAAGAGGGTAATATATCACGATGCAAAATACTGTAATAATAATACTGCTTTGTCCTTCGTTTTTTTGGCTGGAGAACGAAGCTTTTTAGCCGTCATGTCTTGTCCTCCATCGTTGAGGAATTGAAAACGCGAGTAGGTGTGTGTTTGTGTGTGTGTGTGTGATTGGGAGTGTCTTGAAATTACAATGGATGGGGAGTTTTTGTTCCAAAACAGAGTACGGGCCAGAAAGTGAGTTATGAAAGCCAGAAATCTCAGCACCTGGCGAAGTAATTGTTGAGTCACTGGTACCGATCAACAACCCTATCAATTCCCCCAGATATATTATGGTAATTTTGCACAATGAGGCAATAAAAATCATACATATTGCCCCTTTCAAAATTAGGATCCCACCGGTCTACAGTCCAGTATGGGCAGGCCTAAAGCATGCATGGCTCTCTTTTCCCACAGTTCCCGGTGTGTGGAGAGTGTGTGGCGTGTGTGGAGGCAGCGACCGGCTCTGCTGGTGCCTGCAGAGGACGGGAGGGATAACACAGCACTGGTTCTGCCTAGACTGGCACAGACAGGTGTGCCTAGGAGGGTGCCAGCGCCAGCCTGGCCTGATCCGCTGCACAGACAGCAGCCAAACCACACACACACACACACACTCACACAAGGACCCATGGCAGCACATTCCTCTAAGGAATACCGCAGCAGAGCGGCTCTGTTATGACATCTCTAACCAGGAGCAGAGGCAGGCCAGTGGGTTTGGGAGGCCAGAGGGCAGCATGGAAGAGAGGGTGGGGGCAGGGGAGAGGGTGGGTGTCCATTGCGGGGCAGGGGGGTGGGTGGGTGGTGGGAAGGTTGCACTCAGCTACCCCAGGGATCCCCCCCTGGTCTGGGTTGTGCACCTCTCCAGTCCCCTCCTTTAAAATCAAGAGGAGTTTCCATGGATCAGTAACCGAGAACAAGGAAACTATCAGAAACAATCCAAACAAAGGGAGGCTTTGGGCAGCTGGGAAAAAGTAAAAAGCACCCCCACCCCCGCCACCACCCCTCCCTCCCTCTTCTTAGCTTCAGCAGTGTGGCCTGCTTCTACCTTTACAAGCTTGTACCCAGCATGCTCCTCTCTCCATACTATTTCTGTGGGTACTTATGGAAACTTTTTTCCTCTAAGTAAAAAAAACCAAAACATTCTGATGTCTTTGCGCACTGTGGAAGCAAGAGGGGGGGGGAGGTTCCACAAGCTTTACTTTTGTGTATGTTTGCAGTGCTGTTGTGCAATCTGCATTGGGGGAAAAAAAAACGATTCCCCTCAAAGCGCAATGGGAAGTAAGGCTTGTTTTCTTCCCCCCAGAGCTCAGGAGGTTGCGTTCAAGATGCAAAGGGTTGCAAAACATCCCCAAATGCAGGGCCTAATTCAATAGACCGCTACTGCTGCAAGAATTTCAGAGAGAGATAGACCCACACAGGCAGTTGCCCTTGGCAAAGCTACACTGAACCACAACAAACAAAAGCTTTTCGGCTGTGTGGACTTCGCTGTCCACCACGCCCTGACAATATGTTTTCAGAGTGAGAGACAGCGAGGGAGTGAGGGAGGGTGAGAGCCTGAGGCCCACACTGTTACTGATAGGACACTAGATCAAAGCCCTTTCCCATCGTTAGAGAGTACAAAAAACCTGAGAGAGAGATGAAAGACCGTCAGCAGACTGTGGGAGAAATGATGAAGGACAGAGCGGTCCCTGCATGGCATTTACAAAACACCACAGAAAAAGATGAGTCGAGCTGCGCTGTGTCTGCACGGGAAGTCGGAGGGAGTCGGGGGGGACACGGGGCCAGAATCTGCTCACAGGATAAGCAGAGGAGTGATAAGACAACAGCCTGTGATATCTATCCTGCAGAAAACAAGCAGCCAGGTCAGCTCAATCTGCTTACTCATAGCAGGGAAAACACATCTATTCCAGCATTAGAAAATTAGTCTTGTAAACTCAAGGGAAAGCTCAATTAAAAGGCTTATTCTAGGAAGAGTTAGAAAACAAATAGAGGATGGTAAAAAGTACTTCAGGATTTGGAACCGTCTTTTTGACTGCCGTATCCATTCCCATCTCCATTAACCTTCACTCTGGAGAGAGAGAGGATGATTTTACTCTAGCCCGCCCTGAGAAATACTAGCCATGGGTTAGAAAAGTTGTCATGAAACATCAAAACAAAAAAAAGAAATACCCTCAACTGGTAAATGCTCACATAAATAAAAAGGCACACAGGCAAAACCCAAAGTGGAGATAAGGGCAGAAAATGTGATTTACTCGCTAGTGTCCTTTTAGTTTTGTGCATTTTTCGGTTTACACTTATAGGTCTCTTTCTTGTAATTTCTCATGCTATTTTCACTGAAGATCATTCTTAGCCAAATTTGCACAAGATGTATCAGCACTGGCTCTCTAGTTTGAATATTTTTCACTGTGAACTCACCACCACTGGTGGTATTCTCTTCTTCACATTTCTTAAAAAAGGCTGAGCTACATCGACTTAACAACAGATGCAATTAGTAAAATCAAGGTTGATGGCCATTCGCAAACATTACCTTCCCAGTGGCTGATGCAGATACACCAGTGGAAGCAGTTTAAAGAGCCATGTACAGACTGGGTGTCCTGTTGGCTCAGTGGGCTGAGATGCATACCTGTGGCCCATCTGGCCCAGTTTCTTGGAGTTTGTAATGTACTTGTCCTCTTGTTTTAATTATCCTTGTTTTAATCTGTTTTTGTGTCCTTTGTTTGCTGTAAAGCACTTAGTGACAATCCTGTTTGTTAAAAGCACTCTATACATGAACTTAACTTCATGTGTACTTTCAAAGTAACGGGTTCTAATCCAGCTAATGACATTTGTCATACTTCATCCCCTCTTTCTGGTCACTATCTGTTATATACTATCTAATGAAGATGAAATGACATTAAAAATAATCTTTAAAAATTGAATTGTGCAGTCAGCAGCCTATAGAAAAGCCTTCTGCCACCTGCTTGAGAAGAACTGAAGACTTCTATTCAAAAACAATTCAATATTCAATTTCTCATTCAGTACCTCTAAAAAACATACAGAATTCAGTTTGTAAAGGTCTTATAATTTTGTCAACCATGGCTTTACGTTACCTACTATCCTTGAAAAAGACATTTTACTAATTTTATATTTGCGCTATCAATCAGTTTTAGGCTATAAATAACTATTATGTCATTTTTCTAAATCGTGGACATCATCTTGTTTTGGAACGAAACTCTGTAATTCTTCCTGTCACATCAGAAAAGGTAACTATCAGCTCCATCCTACCTCGCCCCCATCCTCTAGAGACTATCAGTGTTACAGAATTATAAATGATAAAAACTCTCAAGCTCCAGTTTGTACCACCATTCTGTCCTTACAAGATCCCCCGACATATTGAACTTTAGTCTGATATGTTTCTCTGCCTGGTTCCTGTCATAATATGGTGAAAAGTTTCAGTATTGGCCTTTCAATTAACTGAAAAACGGCATGTTAGCATTTTCAGCATTCCTCACTCTAGCCTCAAACTATGCTAACTTTATGCCAGTAGCACCCATTGGTTTCACAACGCTAACAAGCCACAGGTAGCTGGAGGATAAATGTAGGAGCATTTCCCCCCTATAATGTGAACTGATCTTGGTGAAAGGAAAGAAAAGTCGAGGAATCCCTTTTAAGTCGGTGTATCCATTTATTTGCTACTGCCATTGTATTGCTTTAATTTTAGCAGGTTTGATGCTGGAGTGCATCAGAGAAGCTGCACAGAGAGAGGGGCAAATATGCATTTAACCCCCCGTCGAGCCAAGATGTAGGTTCAGGGCGTCATTTAAAGTCTGGAAATGCTCTGGCAGAGATAGGTGCAAATAAAGACAAATGTGTGTATTCCATCTATTTCAAAATAAAAGACATAACTAGACTGTTCTAAAGATATGGAGTAAGGACGGAATAGGAGACCAGGCCAGACTAGAATAACACTCTTGCAAGAACATACTGTAGGTATGCAAATGAAGTTGCAGATGTGAGAGTCTTTACCCATCTCATCAGGTTGTGAACCCTATATCAATTATTTCCATCTAAGAGTTGCATGAAGGACCTGCTTCACTAAGCTCAGCGTTACCGCAGCCCAAAGGTGTGCTTTGCTAAATGCATGGCAGCTATGAAGTGATTCAGTCAACTCAGCAAGTGCCATAACATGATTTGCTTGCTGCAGCTTCTTATTATAACACAATGTAATTGGCTGGCTCAACCTCAAATGTAAAAGTAAGCAAACCAACACCAGAAAGAGCAGGACAAATGTAAGAATGCAAATTGATGTGGTTATCCGAACGATGTGTGACAAGAGGAAGTGTTTGTGTCACACACACACATATCCTGCTGCAGAGGCTTCAGTCTCCTCAAGCCTGTGGAGCACAGAGGCCAAAGATAACTGCTGAGCGGTCTTCCTGTGCTTTCTGTCACTCGGGGCTCACATTCAAAATGCAGCCTGTGTCGGAATAGCGGTGCTGATGTGTAAGTACAGTGACACGTAACACTAGAAAGGCCAATGGATTTGGGGGGTCCAAGAGAAGGCCAACAAGCCATGAATTGAAATGGACAAATATAATTATAGCTACTATTTCCTGGCTTGTTGAAAATCTGACAACACTGGTTTGTGCAGAGAGTGGGTCTAGGAAAAGTCAAAAGGGACAATTTGAAATCTGAGATATTTCAGCTCTAAAATTCAAAACAGACATGAATTGATGCCGGCTTGGCATTTTAGTGATAAGCCACGATGAAGTCAACATGAAGTTAAAATCGATCAATTGAAAAGGAGATATGCGCCACTTGAAAAAAAATGACACAATGTTACAAAATGATTGAAAGTATACAATTAAACCCAATTGTGGTACTTTTCAAAGGTTTGTAGGTAACCTAAAATGCGTTTTGCAGGCTGCATCCTCTATGTTTTAGAAAGTATTGAATGTTGAACTTCAAGTAACCAGTAAACTAAAAACGATGAGCAATTTTCCTCTCAAGTGTTGCTCATGAGTGATCGTTAATTGGAATGATTCCAAGTCATCCACAAGAACCAATACTGGAGCTTAATTTGACAAATGATACAAAACAAAGAATTACGCCCGATTCTTATTCAAAGTTATCTGGAAAAATGAGTAATTCTACTTCTTAACCACACCCCTTCCCCTAAAACTAAAACCTGTTCATTCTTGCACCTGGTTTTGTGCGAAGAAACATGACTGCGAACTATTTTATGAAGAAAAAAAACATACAACGGGAAGTAAACAAGTTGCTGTGGGTTTAACTGATTGCATGTTAATATGATGCTGTTATGACAGTTCATTGTCTTGTCACTCAGAATAAAGGGCAACCTAATCCTACTGGTCTGCAGCTTCTATTGACCAATAAATCATAAAAAAAGAAACAGGGGGGGAAATAAACGCTTCAAGCACAACACTGGATCCCACTAACAATGCCGAAGTGTCTCAAGAGCTGCACTGCTGTCTTTCCAAACATGCCTGTTTAACACACCAGCGGCTCTGGTTCCAATTAGTTTAAATGCTACATCCAAAGAGAGCCGGCGGAGGAGCTCTACTATATTCCTTTAATTGATGGTTGCGCTACTATCCTATTTCATAGCCGGGTTTCTGCTAAGGAAACTTGAAAAACACTTCATTAGCATGAAAAGCTGCTCTTTAATTATTCCACTGCGTTCGACCCTGATTTACAAGTGGCATTACACGGGACGGCTATTTTGAGATAATTGATTCACTGAACAATTCACCAGTCGGTAAAGTTTAGTGATATTGGGGTTAATGTGACCCCAAGCCAAAACTTAACCTAATGGATACTGACATCTGCAATTTTAGCTGGTTATTTTTCTTTTCTAGACACCAGCCACATTGAGATGAGAAGATTTCTACATTTGTTCATCCGTTTCTCTAAAAATAGCTAGCATTTGCCACTGAAACCAAGGGGTACAGCTAATAACAATCTTCCACCTAGTTTCAGTGGTGAACAATAACTACACCAACAAGCCATTTTAGGGAAACTGATCAACAAGCCTCAAAGGCAGTGTCTGTTGAAGAGAAATAACCAGGTAAAACTCAAAATGTCCCTTGGCTGGCTATGTGTAACAAATCTAATCCATCACACTTACTGTGCCACTCTCGGATGATAGTTCATTCATTTCAAATAAGAGTTACTGCTGCATCATTCTGGTGCAGATGTATTACGTTGTGATGCACATGTTGCATGCTTTAGATTTATTCTCCTCATGTGTTGATAGTGCATAAACTAAACTTGTGAATGCATAAATTAAATGTTGCTTCACCCGGTTTCTGATAGCTCTCTGTGGTGTTTTTGTGACAGAGAAACATTTCTTCCTTGAATCAAAGTTGCAGTCAAAATTTCTGTTGCAATACTACAATCCCTAATCAGTTTTATGTCAATATGTTTCATCTGAATACAGAGCAGCAGTAGCCCAGCTGTTAAAGAGACGGGACCAGAAGGCTGGCGGTCAAATCCCCTGACCGCCTGGGAAAATCTGGGCTGAGTAGATAGATGAGAAACACTCTCCCCACCCTAAAAACTACTGTCAAATTACCCTTGAGCAAGGCATTTAACCACCAACAGCTCCACTGGTGCTGTTCAATGGCAAACAGTACAAGACTGTGGCTGTGCAGGGCAGCTCCCAGGTGTAAATGTGTGTATCTGTGGGAATGTGAACCAAGACATTGCTGATAAAGAGCATGTGTGGTACGTTGACATTCCCTGGATTAAAAAAAAGTGTGTTACAATCAAATTCTGGATGGGTTTGAGAAATTAGGCTTTGGTTTTAAAAAAGGTAGTTCAAGGTCTGTTCAGGTCATATTAGGCTAGAAACAGAGGATGCATCCAGTTAGGGAAGCTGTGATTTCAGAGGAATACGAAAGCCATCAAGAGATGAAACCCAGACCCAAGGTCAAGGGCACAGGGGAGGTGTGTGTGTGTGTGTGTGTGTGTGTGTGTGTGTGTGTGTGTGTGTGCGTGTGTGTGTGTATAGCACACATAGTCTCAGTGTAGGATGTGGTTCACTCCTCTCCTGTTTACTGAGGCAAGAGACGAGAGAGACGGTGAGAAGGTAGGCTATAATAATACCTTTGACTGCAGAGCGTATCATGCACTCAGAGGCACGACCGCAGAGGGCAAACAAAGTGGAACTGAATCTCCTTCTGCAGAGCATTCACAATAACCAAGTGACTGTCGACAGCAATGTCGGGTTAAGCCGCCTGAAGCAATTTTCACCTGATTGCGTAGCGTGGCAAAGTTCATTCGGAAACTTTATAAGAAGTTTAAACTCTAAAGTATGCTTTATGTGATACACCCTTAAGTTAGATTTGCTGCAAGTGATTTCCTCCAATGGAAATTGTATAGTAACTTATCAGTAGTTGAGAGTTGGGAATCTTGCTGATATAGGCCTAAACTATCTACGTGAATGGGCGCTGTTGTTGTTCAATGTGACTTCTCTTCCGGTTCATTTTATTTTTTCTTCTTCCTGTATCTAAACTCACATTGCCAGTTTCACTCTCAGATTGAGTCTTGGATTGCTTCACAGCTTGGTCCGACAAAAATCGCATCGGGCCAAGCAGTCTGGAGTCCATTCACACTACAGGATAATCTGTGTCGACTGTCGGGCAAGACTGCCCACCTCCAACTGCAACCATAGCCCAGATTCCCATCGGGCTTAAAATCGGCATTAAAATCATGTAGTGTGACCTAGGCTTTAAGCAACTCAGTTAAGTCCCAGGCTGTGCCACAACACATCAAAATCCTTGGGATGTTTCATGTTATGCAAACTCAGATTAGCCATCAAATTCAAATCACCATCTTAATATCACACACTAAATGAAACCTTCCAATAGTCCATTTAAGTGGGCAATAGTCCAAACAGTAATATAAGAAGAGTGGTTTGCCTGGGATGGAGCTGCCATATGTAAGTGTATCTTAACATAAAACAAATCCCATAAATGACAACAGAGAGAGGCCCTAAAAGCTCAGCAGCTCAGGAGAAGCATCGATGTGCCCAGCCACTAAAATGGAACAGGGTCCTTTAATGTCAATGGCAGTAGTCTTTGTTTTCCAATTCAAGCAAATGGAAGGCGGGGGGAGGCTGCACAAATGTTTTGAGATTGGTCAGTCAGAGCTAAATGGATGGATTATGTAGTCTAAAACGGCATAGCGCACTAGGAAATTTGATTACCATCTTATGCCACGGTCCATATCTTTACAATTAAGTTTTGATAGTAGTTATCTAATCTTCACGTGCTTGTAGTTCCAGTGGCGTTCAAGTGCAGCCCTTCAGCTTGGTGTATAAAGCTTGGCTAGTAGTTGCAAAACAAATGTCTAACTGTGGGAACTGACTTAAAGTTGAATATCAGAAATGTCCATATTCAACAAGTCTTATAAAGCCTAATCATGCTCAGTTACACCTTGTTGTACATTTGCAAATTACAAATCACGGTACACAGTGAAAATCATAATGCGAAACTTGACTCTAGACGGTTTGAAAGATGCTGCAGAAAGTGTCAAACCCTAGTAATGCACAACGCAAAAGTAGCACGCACTGTGCAGGCTTCAGCTAGCAGCGTATAGTCGACTCTGCAGTGTCATCCTCAATGCATGCAATTTAACCCTTGAACTGGAGAGTGCAGCATGTGTAATGGAGGATTCCATTTGAAGCTGAGAAGTCAGGAGAGCTCGACAGGGGGAGGGGGCTCCAATAAGAGCCTCTCTTCCTGACAGCCGCACACAGGAGTGGGGGAGGGTTAAAAACACCAAGCCCTCTTCCTGAGTCTGCAGCAGTGGGCATAATGTGATGGATCCTTCCCTTCCCTCCCAGTTATATGAATCACATTTGGCATTCTAGGTCTTTAGCCAACACTTGTAAACAGAGTTACTTGTGCAAAAAGCGCACGCTGTATAATAAACCCATGTGGACAGGTCACCAAGCAGCAGAAAGCTGGCTGAAAGAACATAACTCATGTATCAGGAGTCTGCTGCCTCTTATAGAAAATCTGTTCTGACATACAGGGGAACAAGAGAGGTAAGCCAATATCGTTTCCTAGGTTAAATTGACTCTGCGCTGTTGATCCAAACAACAAGCACTTGTACTCCATCCAACACACTCATATAATTATCCTTCCTCTTGTGAAAAGGAGGAAAAACACACACATACACACCCTCCCTCTGCTCTGATTGGTGATAAGTTGTTGTGCAAACTGCAAATGATAAATCTGGAAACAGGTTTTTCAGGAAAGAAGATTTAAGTGTTGGCACAGGCCTCAGGACAACATGCCACAAGCTTACCTTGTTGCAAAAAGTTCATAAACACCAGTTTTAGCCCTACCTGTTTATTGTACGAAACCAAACGGTCGAAGCTAGTAGGCCCAATTCTTTACCTCTGTTGACAAGCAACAAGGAAACCTGGTTTATATCACAAGATAACACAATCCAATTTTAGGCCTATACTCTGTGCAGTCCCTTAAAACCGTGTTGATTTAGCCTGTTAGCATATTCCTAATGAACGTCCAAACAGAAAAATTAACAGCCAGCCATTCTGTCCAAGGGCGTGATTTTGGCCAAAAATCTGATTTAGCACTTATCAAATGAGCTCTGTGCAACCATTGCCCCAAGTCTCCAAAGAGTGGCAAATCAGCAAGGCCTCCTAGCAACATATTTGCCCAGCTACAGGCACACATGGTTTCAGTTAGGGGTCTGCACCTATAAACAGTTGGCCATGGCAGCTTATTGGTCAGGAAGTGCAATGTTGACTGCAAGTCAAGACAGGCACAAGCTGCTAATGAATGATATACACTCTACACCCGAGCTACAACAACACAGTTTAGACTGGAGGTGTTTAGAGGCCGATAGAGAAGTGATTCTGAACTCTATTTAGAGTTGTTAATAAACTCAACCTTCTCAAAGCGGCCAAGCAGAGAAACCTGTCAACCAAAGTCTGCCCAGACTAGAAAGTAAAATACGAAGCCTGTGACATAAACCTCACTATCAGATAATGTGTATTTTTGACTGTGTGATTTCTAACTACATCAGGGCATGAATCTTAACTTTTACGTCAACAAGGCAAAGCGGCAAGTGGATTCAGGATTTCAAAGGGCAATTCAATTTCTTAGCTGCCAGAGTAGTTTTAGAATAAAAAAAGACTAATTGGACGCAGGTTGGTTACCTGCCAAATTGGCTGGTACAGTTGACAGACTTTCCAGCCACAACCAAAATTTAGCAGCATTTGGCTGTTGGCTGGTGTTAATATCAAGACCAGCTTAAGTGATACAACATGGAGAAACACAGGCTCAACAAAACCAGAGGGGCTTTCACTGTGCCAACTAGACCACCACGCATGTCCAAATGCTACCATGAATTGAAAGGCTTTATAATCCCAATTCGTATCTTAGAAATTAAAATATTCAGCATCACCAAACACAATAACACTCCTCTTACATTATGTGGCCATTTGCATGATTACGTATGCATTGGGCTGTATGAAAAGACACAACAAGTAGAGGAAAGGTTAGGAAAATATCTCAAAGAGCATCCACAGACATCAAAACAGCAGGTCGAAATCAGCCATGATTTTGTAAATCACTCAATCACGTTCCTTTTAAAACCTCAAGACAACTGAGATGATTGCACAACATAAACAGGAAACATATGACTCTTGGCTTAAAAACAAATGCGCAATCACAAAAAAAAGGTCTAATGTTGCAACCTCTGCCCCCCGGCCCATCCTGGCACCTGTGGCGCCTTCAAAAGAATGAATAAAAACAGAGCAAAAACATCATGATAGGTCAGGTCATCCCAGGTTAAACTTGCCTGAACTTCTGCCCATATCAAGAAAATAAACAACAAAGTGTCCAGAGCTGTCATACTGGACAGGAGGACCCACCCACACCTTCATCCACTTCAATCACAACTGTCACAAGCCAGCTACCTTCTTGAGGAACATCTGACAAGTGTGATTTGTGGTTAACTAACAACTGAAGTGACTGATAGATCACCTTGGTTATAAAACTGTATCAAACTATCAAGACTACAGTATAGTGTCTGTTAAGTTTACCTTGGTTGCAGTTGTACATCCCTAAAAAGGTCCTAGTCACTGTTTAGGCCTCTTGGAAGACCTATTTACATAAATTTACTACGAAAAGGACAGGCTATTATAGTAGAGACTATAACAAGGCATTAACTGCATGTATGACACATTCATTCATGCCAAGCATGAGGGAGACAAACAGTTGTAACGTTACCAAAATGGTTAGCTAGCTAGGTTACTTATCGTAAAGTGTTACCATGTTACCATCAAAATGATGTGGATAGTGTAGCAACGGGGGAAACAACTTATCAGGATGTAATAAGTTCACTTTGAGGCTTTTTGGAGACAAAACACTTGGTTTATGAGGTTGAGTGTAGCTACAATTTTATGATTTAACGTTTCCATCCACGACTACTGTCTTACGACGTTTTAACGGAGAGCCCAATGGAAAATGTAGCCTAACATGGGCTACAAAACATGTAGCCTACGTCATGCTAAAATAAAAGACTCATAACACCTATTAACACACACAAATCTATTAATGAAGACTTAACGAAGGGGTTAACAAATCTGTTTTTAAACGTACACGGTGATTAGTAACTCGGCCGAGACGGGAACAGCCTGCAAACACTTAGCTGCTTGCTGGAGACAAAACTTTTTCCACACCTGAAAAGTTTTTTCTCTCCATTTTCTTTCAGAGAGAGAGTCCGGAGTAAGAACATACAAGCGTTTATCGCACACGGCGGTGACGAGTTTCTCATTAAAAAGTTATTAAAAAGTTAATCCCGGAGCCCCCTGTTGCTAGCTAAGCATTGGCAAAAGCCTACCGTCTCCGCCGCCGCTCCCCGGGCCACCTTCAACACCCGAGACCGCCGCCGGACCTCCAGAGGGCCGCGGTGCTGAAAGAAGAGAAGCCGAGAGGGGTCCAACTACTACCAGGGAGACGGAGATTCAACAGCACCGAGGCCTGGGCCTTCTCTGTCCTCGAAATAGGGGAGGGATACTGCGCCTCAACCCCCCTGCTGTCGGAGAGAGACTCGGGAATACCTTTTTGACAGCTCCTCTTCTTCGGCCCCCCCTCGACAGCCCTTACTTTTCTCTTTCTTTTTCCTCACTTCCAGCAGATACGAATCAAAATACTGTCACAGAATATGGCGGCTGCATAAGCGAGCTGCTATCGCGAGAGGAACACTTTTTCTCTCTTTTTTTTTTTTTTTTTCTTTTTTTTTTTTCCAAAAGTTGTGTTGGGGAGGAAGTGTGATTGCAAAATGAGCTGACTGCCTGCTGCAGAAGATGCAAGCAAAAGGAAAAAGTCAGAGGCAATCTTAAGGTTATTGGAATGGAAACTATGCAAGAGAAGTGGGGAAAGAACAAGGTGGGCGGTTGTCTGTTTTGGTCTGCCTCTTGCATATCAAATGTTGTAATGATAATAATGTAATACTTCATAGGGAAATTCTCTTTTCTCTCTCGCCCAGCTCCACAGAGAGGTCAGAGGTCAGGGTCAGCTGCAGACCAACACCCCTGGAGCTGGCAGGGGTTGAGTGTTTTGCTCATGGACACTTCAGCAAGGAGGATGTTTGCCGACACTGGATCTTGAACCTCCAGTTGAAAGGCTGCTTGGAATGGGGAAATGGAAAGGTGAATTCCCCACCTGGATCAGCACATTATCACCTTAATTATGCCTTAAAGCTGCACTAGGCAAGGCTAGATTTAAATGATTTTTATGCAAATATACACGTTATATCAGCCTAAATCACAAAGTGGGGCTGCAGAGGAGAATAACACTAAAATGCAACCCTATAGATTTGCACAAACAAAATTCTGGTGACACTTGGACTTGGACTCTGCCCACAGAAGGTGACGAATCAAAACTTACAAGTGAAATACACACTCCATCCAGAGAGAGTTTGTCTCACCAACATTAGATCTTTTACCTCTCTCATCCCTTTGGTATCCTTTGGTTGGTAAACATAGTGTGCTGTCTCTAACGCTCATTTTCTTTTGTTCACTGACCCAAAACTAATGGTCCAAGTCGATAATGCTTAGTAAACATTATGGATTTGATCGGTGCTTTCTGCCGGCCAACACTTCACTTTTTAGGCTAGTGCTCTGAGTCGGTATCGGCAGTGAAAAAGTGTTGAGGAGGAGGTTAATGGGGTTGAAATGGCTCATTCATTAGGAGTCACTCTGGCCCATCAACAAACAGCCTGTCATCGTCAAGAGGCAGGGACGAGTCAACACTGTATGAGCTTCACCCACACCTTCAGAACAGAGCTAACACACTGTGCATCACCAAAGCCAAAAGTTGAGCGGCAAAATTTGGCAAGTGAAGACCAAACAAGCTGCACTCCCTCACCGGAGGATCGTAAACACACTCTCCTCTACCACTTAGGCAGGGTTCACAAGTACACTGGTGTGGATCCATACAAAAGTCTGTGTTTTTACAATGCCATCGTCATCATTGTTCTATTTTTTTGTATCCGTCAAAAAGCACATTGCAGAAGCTTTACAAAGAATTTTCAATGGAAATTGCATGTGAATGGGATCGTTTTGAATGAAAGCCCCACCATGGCGATTTCATTACCAGAGGAAACCATCAAAAGACGTCACATAATAGTGTAATTTGTATTGGAAAAACAGATAGTCAAACATTTTTATACCATAACAAATATGAAAAATATTATGTTTTGATATTTCGCTCTGCCTCGGGCCGGGTGATGAGGCCTGGCAGTGCAACTCCTGGAGGAGTTGAGGGATTTCATTAGTGCTGGTTTCAGTCGAGAGTTTCACAATCACATGGTCACAGTGCTGTTTCAAAGGCATTTTCTCTCCACCAAGAAATCATCATTCCTGAGGAAACAAGCACGCACGCACACACACACACAGAAACACACACATGCAGAGAAACACACACAGGTCCTTCAGGGTGAACCCTCCACTTTCTACTTGCATGCTGCTCCAGTGCCGTTCCCTTTAGCCTGCACCCGCTTTTAAATTAGACACTTAAGTTTTTTTTTTTCTTCTTCTGTGCGGACACCATAAACAGGTGTCCCATTTAATGTTTTTTTTTTTTTTTACAACATAATTGATGTGGACCAAGTCTCCTGCTTCTTCTTCTGCAGCATTAACCCACACATGGGGTGAGTGAGAAAACAGACGCTTGTGGGAACCCTCATGAAAAAGGACGGCGCATTTGTTCTTCAGTGAACTGGGTGGAAACATATGGCGTCTCGTGTGTCTGCGTAATGCAGTGACTCACACACAGTCACTCGCTCGTTCGTACACACACACACACACACACACACACACACACACACATTGTGACCCCTGCTATCTTGCACAGACCGTGACCCCTTGACTCTGGGTTTGAAGCCCGGGGAGCAGAAATCCCCTTCAACGCAGAGAGCAAACTGACAGCACAGTGCAGCCTCTTATCCTCTCTGACCAGTCCTCTCACACAGTATTCATTACATTTAACAATGCCTTATACACATTGTGGTGGTGACGGGGGGTGGGGGCAGGGGTGGGCGGGTGATGTGGTGGGGCAGTGAATCAGCAAAAAAAAAGAAAAAAGAAAAGAAAAGGGGGAAATCAAACATTCCCAAGAATTTCCAATGACTTAACCTCGTGTAGAATGCGGCGGTATTTTATTTCGCCTTTCTTCCAGTTTTGGTCTCATTCCACAAGCCGCCTAACAAGTGCTGGATGGAAGTGGACTATGTGTGCTTTGGAATTACAGTCACCCCTACCCCCAACACACACACACACACTACCAGATCCATCTCCCTCTGCACACGCTGTACTAAGGCGTAGATTACAAGAGTGACACCTCGGTTTGAAGCAACAAAAAAGTGCGACGTGCACATAACAGCAGCCTGATAGAAGTCAGACATAACACAAAAAAAAAAAACGCTGTTGCATTGTTGGCGGTGCAACTGGCCGCACTCCTCAGATAGGCTTCTTGAGAAACAAGGCCGGCCACCCACATTCTTGGCATGGAAAGAGGCCCTTTTCTCACGGTCTGAGGACAGCTTGTCATGGGTCAGCAGTTTGGATTTAGCTCTGCAGTGGGTCTGCAGTCATTATTCCAACTTATGTGCTTGTCCGCTGGCCATTTGTAGCAGGTAAATGGCCGCTCCTGCACTAACAAGCTGGACATAGTGCTGTAAGTACAGGGAGAACAGAGAGTTTCGGTGGGGAGCGGCCTTAAGAAAGTTTTCCTATTGTCATTCTATTCTCACTAAGAAATGAATACCTCTGCAACTTACTCATGAGTGACATATGATAATACAACTATGTGAGTTTACTGAGGTACAAAATACATATTGTTGTTAACAGGTGAAAACCTCATAACTCAGTCATGTTTTGACTTCAGTTGCAGGATTTCACGGTCCATTATGAGTTGAGACAATTCTTGTGTTCATGAAACCCCAACAAAACCCATTGGATAAACTGAAAAATGCACGGTAATCAAGCAATTAATGCTGTTTTTCTCAGTTGTAGGAAAGCTGACATTTTGGAGATACAAGGTTTTCACCCGACAGCGATGATATGTAGCCTGCGGAGAGAATGAGCAACTGTATCTGCTTCATGAAAACTTTTAAAGACTGAGAAAAGATATTGAAATCTCTTTATTGATGGTATATTTGAACAAAATAAGCTATTGGGTATATGAAATTCTGCAAAAAACACAACAAATTCTTGAATTCTTCTTAATAGCAGGTAATAAATAATGATATAAACAAAGACTAGGCCTGTTTTGAACAGTTTTTATTGCTCAGAGGCAATAGAAATATCAAGGTCTGTGGAGTGTAAGCATAAAACTGTGGCTGGAGGCTTCTCTCAAAGCCGCCTGTGAAACCTTTGGGAGTGAGTGGTGTGATGGCTGAACTCCAGACACCGATCTCCTACTCTTAAGGTCAAACTGACACTCAGTGGATCAGCCCAGCGCTTTCCCACTAGAATTACAACGGATAGAAAGGACAACTCCTGCTCTAGCTCAGTCATCGCTCTTGGCGAACCCAAGATGGCCGACGCAGAGCTTTGATAAAGTCACTGAAAAGGAGGATGTGGATCGGGCATGAGAAAGTTTTAATACTCAGCACAACTGCCGCTGCAGTGTTTGATGAAATGATGACTTTGCCATGGCAACATCGTCCTCTGTAGGGTAAACTCACAAACTTTCTCAACAATGTTTATTTCCATAACATCAAACGCCTCAGTGGAAAGCCAAATGACCCCGTAAAGGAATAGTTCACCCTAAAACGAAAATTCAGTCATTATGTACTCACCCCCATAGTTCTATCTCAGCCTTCTCCAAAACTATTGAAGTAAACAGGACCGTCTACACGCTACAGAAAAAGCATAAAATGTCAAATTTCTCTTAACAGTTCATGTAGCAAATTCCAAGTGTTCTGTAGTCAAACAGTTGCACTGACATCGCTCTGGTCTGAACAGAAGACTGTGCAAGTTAATGTCGAGTGAACATGTGACCAGAGCATTGTTATAGGAATATAGGAAAATATAAGACATAATGAGATACATATTGGACTTTTGGACTCACAGTGCAATCGTTTGGCTACAAAACACTTGGATTATGCTGCAGGAGCTGTTTGGAGAAATTTGACGGACATTTTATTCTTTTTTTTTTGCTGTAAAAAGATGGTGTTTGGTGGTCCTATGAACTTTAATGGACTTTTGACATGGGGGGTGAGTAGATATTGACTGAATTTTCATTTTGGCCTGAACTATTCCTTTATGAGTGTAGATTTGAACAGGAATGCCCTCTCTACCCATTCTAATTCTGTAGTTTCTAACCCTAATAGGGCTGGTGAAACTCTCTCCACCACACAACTGTGTCTGAGGAGGAGTGAAGAGCAGACGGTCGACCTGGCATCCCACGCTGGGTTGGTCAAGAGTGAGAGTCAGAAGCAAGGAAAGCAAGGCCGCAGAGCAAGGAAATAATTTGTCTACATGTCTTCCCAAATGCAAAAACAATGATTAAGGAGTTTGTTCAGGATCAACAGAGATGTATATCTGTCTGCAGGAGCTCTGTACTAAAGCCTTTAATATCCAACATCCAATTAATCAGTGCATAGACGTTTGAAGACCATTACATACACAGGTTGAAATCCCTTAAACTGTTTGCAGTGCTGGGGAGAAAATAAGCCAAACATCAATAAAATTAGAATTAGATAGGCAGGAAAGTCCAAGACATCAGATGCGTTTTTGTGAGACCTGACTCAAGACCAGGACCAGACTCGAGTACTACACCCTACTTGGCTGTAACATGTCACTCCATTGGGACTGAGAACACAGGTACTGGTCTGGTCTAGTGCTGAAACGATTGGTTGATTAATCGATTAGTCAATCAACAGTAAATTAATCGATTATAGTTCTGAGTTGTTTTGAATTGTTGTAGTCATTTATCAAGTAAAAATATCAAACATTTGCTGGTTTCAGCTTTACAAATGCTAAGATTTGCTGCTTTTCTTTGTTTCATATCATTATAAAATGAATACTTTGGGGTTTTTTTTGGCTGCGGGTCAGACTAAGTAAGCAATTTTAAGAATCACTTTGGGCTCTGGTAACTTGTGATGGGCATTTGTCATTATTTTTTGACATTTTTATAGACTAAATGATTAATCGATTAATTGAAAAAATCATCGATGGATTAATCGATAATGAAAACAATTGTTAGTTGCAGCCCTGTTCTATTCTGTTATCCCCATGCACGCCTCTGGCTGGAGCATTATATGATGGATTTGTGGGTCAAATGCGACCCATGCATGTATCCAGTGATGCATGTCAGCCCACTGCCAAATGAAGGCACTAATGGTACTGAAAGGTGCTAAGGATGAAGCATCCAACAAATGGCATGTTATTTATTTCTAATTAGACTGATGCACTCCTCCGTGTGTATATTTATCCTTTATTTACCCACGAGAGGAAACCTCAGGACTTTTTTTCTCAGCAGCTTATCTCATCTCCTACACTACTAGTAAAACAGGCAACATATTGGCATCGACATCAGTGTCTGAATTACAGAGAAAACAAGGAGGAAGTGGAGGAGAGAAGGGGGAATTTTTGGACTCTTGGAATGTAAATTACGGCGGTGCATTCTGGTGGCTCAGCAGGCTAAGGTGCATACCATGTACCTGTGATGTCCTGGGTTCAAATCCAGCCTAGGACCTTTGTCGCATGTCTTCAATCGTGTCTTCATGTCTTCCAAAAATGGCAAAAAAAAAAAAGAACTGGGGTAAGGGTTAAGGTTTGAGTTTGTGTTAGAGGATGAATGCTCTCGCAAGTACAATCCAAGGAAGCATGCTGGTTGCACGCTTTGACGTCAATCAATGGAATTTTGAAACCAGGCAATGACTTGTCTGGTTGTCTTGTGGGGTGTGTGTGTGAGTGTGTGTATGCATGGGGTGTGTGTGTGTGTGTGTGTTCCTAGCTGACCCGGGCAGGAGCACCTGGCGACGGGGTGGAAATGGGATCACATCTGTGTTAATACATTCTGCTGAGCTCTCTCCAACTCATAAATTTCCCCCCTAAGTGGTAGCAGTAACACCGCAGGCCGAGACGCTCACCCAGCGAGCTTCTGCCAGAACTGTACGAGGTCCATGCCAACTCTCAGCTTGCCCGCACTGGTCCCACTTGTCAAGCTACTTGGCCCCATAAAGCGATCTTGAATGCAGTCAAGTCATCCATTGGGATAAGACGGGCACATGATGCGACTCTACTGAAGGAGGAAACGTGAGAAACGGGAGGCGTAGAGGTGCTTCATGTTTCGAGGGTCTGTGCTAATGTGTGTGTGTAACCGTATGACGCCGACAGCTAGGGGAACAAGTTCGCTTTCTGATAGATGTGGTGTTCAGTTCTCCAGAAATCTGACTGAAAATTTATGAGGAGTTTTGCCGCATCAGTGCCACCTACTGTGAGTTGGTGATGTTGTTTTGAGAGTTTGAATCTGGCTCCTGATCTTTGTCACATGCAAGTCTTTTCTGTCACTCTTATCTGCATGCATCGAAGTAAACAGGAGTCAACTTTAAAAATAATCTTGAAAAAAATATACCTTGCTTGTTTTTGAAATGTTCTAATAAGTCTGTTTCTCCACAGGACTATGCTGAAAGGACTCACAGTGCAGCAGTACATTAAACAGACACCCTTGGGTGACATCAAGTGGCAAACAGAAAGAGCAACACTCCCACCGGCTGCAGTGTAGATCAAATGCAGCATGCAGATCAACTGAGCACAGGGGCTCATAACAACTTCTGTGCAAATGAAAGTGATTGAGACAAAAGAGATTTTTATTACAATAGAGGATATAAAATAAATATACATGACTTTTTTTCTCATTTAACAGTCATTTGTACAGTGAAATTTGGACATGTTTGCTAAAAGCAGCTAAATAAATGTTTTCTTTTTTTTTTATTTTTTTTTTTTTTATTTCCTGCACTGAGCTATTGCTGCCTTATCTATAAATGCTATGGAAAGACAATACATTTAGGCCATATGTATATTTCAAACTCGTGTGCACGCACATACACACGTAATACAGAGAGAATGTAGAAGAGTCGACAGACACCCCGACCTGCAAAGCATTCTGGTGATGCAAAAACACTGAGAGCCTCGGGGGAATTGTGGGATTTCAGCAGAATAACAACAGCAAACAGTTGCCACTTTTGTCCTTTTCTCGCCTGGCAGAGCCACACTACCGAATTAAAATGTCCTTTAAAAATAGGGAACCGCTTCTCAAAGACGCTCTGATGGGTAAAGAGAGTTAGTGTAAGCATTGTTTCGTGACACGAGCCACAACAAGGTTTCGTATCTGAACAGGCATCACAGAAAGTGCAGATTTGCAGACGGGGCGTTTGTCTTTCTGTACAAACTGTCGAGAGGCTGACGGTTAAGTGCTTACGTTCTCCATTGGAAAAGACAGGCACATGCAACACTATCAAAAAGGAGGAGATGTGAGAAGAGAGCGGCCTAGAGGTGCACTAGGTGTCATAGGCGTGTACTAATGTGTGTCTGTCAGTATCTACACACACAGAGGAGCGTCGTCTGGCTTATAACTTTCATCCAACTGCCGTAACTTTAGTGTCTGAACGAGACATTAGAAAAACATTAAATACTTCTTTTTTTTTTATTTACCACTAAATATTTGAGCAACAACAGTGCATTAAAAGACAATTACTGTATCAATATTTCAATGAGAAATTCTTAAAATGTGTTCTTATGTACAGCATTTCAAAACATACTTAACCGCGCTTCAATAATGTGTAAGGACAATATCTATTAGAAGAGAAAATGATAGGCAATCCTCCATCATAATTGTTTGCAGTCTTTAGAGGTGTGACACATTGAACTTTAAAAAAAAAAAAAAAAAAAAAAAAGATATTCAGCTGCTAGCTTCCACATTTGTGTAAATAAACAAAACGCTACATAGTCATGGGGAGAAAAAAAACACACACACAGGAAATAGACCAAAAGAGCCATGACAGTAATAAAATATAAAATCCTGAACAAATTCCCATGACATCTTTAGAAGACGAATGCTAAGACTAAAAAAAAAGGCACCATCCACACAAAGTAAAACGTGGATTATTTCATTCCTGTTCAAAACAGTGAAGCTGTGGAAGATTTGAGACTAACGACGTGAAACAAACCAGGAAAAAGCTGCTGTGGGTTTTTTTTTTTTTTAGCGATCCCACAAAGCGAGCGGAGGGGCATCAGTGCCAAAGGTGTCACCTTCATTCTACTGTACATCGGCAACAAGATAGCATGATGTGCAACACATTCAGTAACTAGATATGATTTCATGTGAGTATAGAGAGGCAATAACTCTGAAATAGCAAGAAATACGGTCTAGTGATGCCTGGTTTGTTCGACAGAGGTCCCTTTCTATAGCTACTATAGTTAAGGCAGAGGAAAGTTCCAAAAAAATGGGTATTATTCATATATGTATGGAAATAATAAATATGATTGTATACTATCCATATATATGCATTTCTTTACAATATTTCATTTAGAGTACATTTTAAAATGCTGTGAGAGAAAGAAAGGACTTAAGTGAGCGCCGTCTTCAACTACTGTGTTCAATATTACAGAAGGAATGGATATATATCCCGATCGAAACCATAAGAAACCTGTGAACTGCATGCTCTCGTAGTAAAACCTAAGCACTGCGCAGGAGAAAGCTTTTGTCTGTGATTTTTTTTTTTGCATAGGAGTTGTTTTTGACAGTAATTTGCCCCACCGGTTCCTGTTGGAGCCTCGCGCTGAATAATACTTTTTGACACCTCGCTTGTGTGGAGAGAAAATTTACAACAAGTGTCTTACGTATCCTCATTGCTACTTAATTAGTCTTCAAATACATAGTACACATAACAAAGGGAGGAGGAAAACCTTTGATGAATAGCTGCTGGTTTTGATCCCCATCAAATATGACTGTTCTGAAAAGGCTGTTGTTTCCCCCTGGATCTGTCTGCCAGACTGTCAGAAGAGTAGAAAACAGGAACTTAAACAATATATGAAGAGTTCATTTCCAAAATGCTATGCATATCCATTTTGGGAGAAAATTCATTACCTGAAGTTCATCATTAAATACGTGTAAAATACAGAAGATCCAGTCTGTAAAAGTGTTAGCATTTTGTCAGCTAAGCACTTCAGTTACCTAATCTCCTTTAAAAAAGTACCATAAATTGTTTTCATTTTGTGCAATCAATCATTTTGCTTTTTTTGTTTTTTTTTCAAATGGAGGCTATCTCATTTTGGAATGAAACTCTTCCTATCAAGACCAGAGAATCACAGAGGAACATGGAGTCTTCATTCATGCAGCACATGGGGCTCGAATCCATTTGCATTTGGACAATTCAAGATGTGACATAAATCCTGAAAAGCACGACCTCCCCACCTATATTTTGTATAAATCCCCCCAAAAAATACCTGTTTGTTTAACCTTTTTTACTTTAAAAATTGAATTGAAAATGAAAAATGTGTGACCCTTTGCAGAATCGACACAATTTGGATGGAAGTGACCCAAACCCTTGAGCAGGGCCTGATGCTGACTTAACACGTGTTTTAACACCAACTGTAACTCGGCATCCTGCTGCAAAGAAAGATCCAGTTTGGAACAACAGATCACACTGGAGAGATTTTGCAGGAAGAGTTATCTACCTGTGTATCACAATATTGAACTGCATCTTGGTATCAATGCATGAAGCACAAAGGATATACTTTCAGCGGTGAAATACAAATAATAGTCAATATTCTCTTAGAGAGAGCAAAGCAAGTGGCCATTTTCAACCGGGACAGCGTCAGTGTTACACTAGTGAAACATGACTGGACTTCTGGACAGCACAAAAGCAGTTTTACAGAAACATATGCCCATGTCTCGAATGTCTTAGTGACAACTGACTCATTCCTTGCAATAATATTCTTGTATAATTACACATTTCATCAAGAACAGAGGTCCAGTTCTCTTTCCAGCCACACGGTGTCAGTATTTCCTAATCCCTCTGCAGGTAACAGATCTAGCAGGGGCGGCTCTCTTGTTTTGTTTTGTTTTTTTTCTATCCCGTGTCCACGTCTGTATCGGAGCACACGCAGTACAGTTACAGTCGAGTCGTTGGGTGCGTTCTTTAATACAACCTGGACGACGGCCCGTCACGTGACGGAGCGGGACCAGTGAGGGTGGGGCGAACCGTGTGAATCGAAAAAGGGGAAGCTACCCACGCAAAAACACCAGATATAGATTTGTGCTCGAAGATGTCCTCTATAACTGGAGTGGGAAAATAAATTCACTCATTCATTCAAAAGCCAAACCAAAACATGTGAAATAAACAATAAGAAAACAAAAGGAAGGAAAGAAAAGATTGTAACATGTTCTGCCCTTGCTCTGCAGAAAAGACACTACAACCCAAAAATGCTGCACGGGTGAAAAGCCATTCCCTTCACTGCACATGTACACTGTTGTTTATGTTAACTTGCGGGCCAACCTTCTTGCTCCCGGCTCCCTTGGCAAGGATTAAAGAACGCACCCATTTTCTCGGGACCGATCCCATTCTGAATCTGCTCCCTTCTCTACCTGGGTTTCTACTCAGTGCACAGCCAGAGGGGAGGAGTGGAGTGGAGTGGAGTGGAAGAAGATGGGCGTTTGGGTAGAAAACTCACCCCGTATTTGTTCCAGCTCTTTGCAGATCAGTTCAGCGGTCAGTGCAGGATAAACATGCGTAAAAAAATACAGACCCACCCAGGCACACACACACACACACACACACTCACACACACACACACACACACACACACACACACACACACACACACACTCATTCACTCATGCATACAGGACAACAAGGTAAAAGTAAGAACAACAAAACACTAAAATGATATAAAACAAAAAATCTGACATCAGGCAGTAACAGTCTCAAGAGCATACGGGGTCGTTCTGGTAGCTGCCCTGTATGGTTATGCGCACGTTCAGTAACCTTAAAAGTCTTGGAGGTCCACGGTAGGATGGGCGTCAAACCAAAGTGTCCGCCAGCAGCGCCGCGACCGAGAGGGTCGGCGCTCAGGAGCTGCTGGCCACGAGTGAGAAAAAGGGGTTTCTCTGTCAGAGCGAACGAGCGCTGCGTGTCTTTACCCACGTTCACTGAAGAGCTCGGCGGTCAAAATGTTTTAGGTCTGAAGGTACTGGAGTGAAGTAGAATATATAGAACTTAGACTGTAGAAAGACAACTACTTTTTCTTAATTTCCAAATTCAAATCTAGACAAACAGAGGTCTAAATATAGAAACCCTATAATAAGAAGATGATAAATTGCGCATTTAGTATTTCCCTGCAATTGCATCAGCTAAAGAGCTGATTCTTGTTTTTTTCTGGGTACAAACATTGAACCTATGGGCGAGAGTACAAGTTCTCTCTTTTTTCTTAAAAGGACAGGGTTAGCTCAAACTTTTTTTTTCCCCATTTGTTTTGATTATCCAAGGTAATAGTACAACGAACGCTAGAGATGACAGTAAAGGGCTTTCCTCCTGTGTTTCATCCGATCGCTTCAATATTTAACAATATTTACAATGACATCAACTATCAAGGTAAACTTGAAAACTCTAGCAAACAAGCGAGAAAAAAAAAATCAAATAGAAAAAGGTGCTATATAATGTACATATATGAACACAGCTGCAGTTCTTCCTCTTGAAGAACGGGTATTTGTAAGTGCCATGGTTCGGAGTCTTTGTGTGTGACGAGTTTCGCGCCTGACCTTCTTCCTTCTTCAAATCTATCATACATCCTTTTTAAAAATGTCTCGCTACCCCCGGGGAGGCAGAGGCAGAGCGTGTTTTTTTTTGTTTTGTTTTTTTTCTTTTGGTTCCTATGTTTGAGTTTGCCTTCATATTGCAGTGCCCCTGGGGAAGGCTGTAGGGTCAGAGGTCCAGGTCAAAGGTGAAGTTTTGGGGGGGGGAGGGGGGAGGTTGAGAAGGTGGATGGTGGAGCTGGAATGATCCGACGCACGGAGAGAGACATCCGGTCAGGATCTGGGCCGGAGCTGAGGGTTTACGGCGGCTTCTGCTGAGGTTCAGGGTTGGTTGAGGAGGAGGAGGAGGAGGAGGAGGAGGAGGAGGAGGAGGAGGAGGAGGAGCTGGCTCCTCTGCTGGTAAGGAGGGAGCAGGAGCCTCAGTAGCGGTGGGTCTGGTGGGAGTACTGGGAGCTCTGCTGGGACGACGACGAGTATCCCATGGTGGTCTGGGGCTGAGTGGAACCTTGGACGTTGCTTTGGTAACCAAGGCGGGAGCTGGAGTGCTGAAGCGAGAGAGAGAGAGAGAGAGAGGGGAAGGATGGAGAGGAAGTATAGTGGTGAGCACGTCACTGATGCAATTCCATTATTATTATTGACAGATAGTCAAGTAGTGGAAGCAGTCAAGACACAGGCACTTATAATGAGGTGCTGGTTGGTCGCAGGAATAATTAAATATTAATAATCCATATAAAGAAATTATCCAACCGCACACTGTGAGGCTTTTCTGACCATGTAATCACATCTTTATTTTTCTTATAGCATTTGCAAATCAGCTTATAAAAGGAGCGAACAACGTCTTTAGTGAACCTGAGGAAGCAACAAAGCGCTTTTATAAGCCTATTTGCAAATGCTATAAGAAAAATAAAGATGTTATTACATGGTCAGAAAAGCCTCACAGTGTGCGGTTGGATCATTTCTTTATATGGATTATTAATGATAGATTAATGCAATACCACGCACATTACTCCAATATAGTCCGTGGTGCATAGACCAGTTATGTCAATAGAAGGATAATCCGCATTTATATATATTAGTTTAACTCATATTTAATTCACACTTGTTGACAACACACATATATATATATATATACTGTATATACGTATATACATACACACACACACACACACACACACATATATATATATACACATATGTATATATAAGTGCGGACCTGTGATTCTTCCATTATTATTAGATTCAGATTCAGTAAAAGCTTTATTGGCAGGAATCAAGTTGTATTGAGTGTTGCCAAAGCACATTACAATAGTACAGGATAAAATAAGGTACAATATAGATGAATATAAGAATTATAGGAAATATATGAATAAAAAATTGAAATGAAAACTCTATTTCAAAAATTGTTCATATGGTAATTATGATTCTATGCAATGCTATGGACAAAACTCACACTTTAACCTGATTAAGGGGGCATTAAGTAATCTACAACGTCTATCGACATCTATCAGCGACCAAGAAATGAAACAACATCAACATCAAACAACATCAACAGGTCTCTGGCACAGCCTACATTAGCGAGTAAATGACATAAATAATAAAGTCACAGTATCAGATGGAGATGTTCCAACAGCTCATAACACGTGAGTAAGTCGTGAGCATCTAAACGTGAGCAGGTGGGGGGAGAACGCCAAAGGGCAGGAACTTTTTGTTCCAAAACAGAGAACAAGCTGGAAAGCGAGTTTTGAAAGCCAGAAATCTCTGCACCTGGAGCGGCAATTGTTGAGTCATTGGTAGTGATCAACAACCCTATCTCCTACCCTACCTCCTGCAGATATGTTATGGTCATTTTGTGCTACGGGACAGTAAAAATCTTATTTAAATCTTATTTAAAGGAAGAAATTCCATGGTTTCATTTTTACATTCCAGGCATTAGCTTATAATCTTATCCAGAGTGACTTATTTCACAGAAAAACATTTAGACAATAAAGTTAAATTTTTTTGTGTCATACAAGTATTTACTTTGAGTTCACTGAAAAGATTCAGATTGGGGCCATCATTCAGATTCAAATTGCTTGCGACTGCTAAACCTTGGTAGAGAAAGTGATCATGGATATATTTGGGTGCGGGAAATCAATTCAAAGAGCCACCAAACCTGGAAAATCATGAAATAAAAAGTGCATTTTACTGTCCAGATTTGTCTTGTGAAATAAGCCTCACAGCGGGCATTAGTATCCTATCCTCATGTGAGGCTCAGCAGCCATTAACCTACATGCCAACACACTGCCACAGCTTCCTATTTTTCACAGATGTTTTGCAAAGTCACCGGCACCCAGCCTGGTCAGCGAGGAAAACTGAATGGGGACAGTATTAACCACTGCTTAGCGGGCTGGTAAAACTTCTGCCACTGTATGTAGACACGAGAGACACCGGGAGCAAATGCTTTGGTTTCAGTATACTTTCAAAACAAGAGAAAGGTTTGTGTGATATACAGTGTGGTTTACTTCACATACGTCTGGGCTGCAGCTTTTAAAAGCATTAGCAAAAGTCTAATGACCTAATTCAGGAGGATTTATTTACCCAGACCTACAAATATGTAGAATATGAAATCCCCTCAGTGCAAATCACAGAACTATTATGTATGGATATTTAGACATGTAGGTCCTGGTCTAGCATGTTGAGCCTGTGCTTACCTCCGCCACTGATTTAGGAAAATAGGGGTCTTTCAAAATCTGTTTTGTCTGAATTAAACACATGTTTATGGCTGACTGACTGGGGTCCATCCTGAGGGCAATCTCCTACTATTTCATAGATCTGTATGCTCTAAAAAGTAGGGATTCATCAGCGGCATCAGTGCTTCTCCTAAAATCCAAATGTACCATAAATTCAACTTAAGGTTCCTCACTAAAAGCATCCCTAACCAGTTCTTTGAAAAGGGTTCCTCCCCTTATAAACGGAGGGTTCTTCAAGGAACCTTTCAGGGTTGCCCTAGTGTGCAGCTTAGTTGGGACTTGAAGGAGGAAATTAGTAACTACTAGTAGTAGAAATGATTAATTAGTATTTGGAATTAGGGCTGACAACAAGTACTTCAGTTTTGTCAGAGTTCAACTGTAGGAAATTAAGAGACATCCAATCATTAAGAGCCAGAAGGCAGTCATTTAAATAGCTAAATAGCTAATCTTCTGAAATCATTACACTTAACAGAAAGATGACAATGTGTGTCATCGGCATAACAATGAAAGAAGTATTTAATTGATGTATTATGTGAGCCGAGTGTAGCATACAGAGTGAGAACAATATAGGTCCAAGAGCGGACCCCTGAGGCACCCCACATGTAATCAAGAAAACGGATTAATCATTTTCACCAGTGGACATTTACATTTTCTGTAAAGACTAATAAGATGAAAACCAGTTAACAGCAGAGTCAGACTGCCATGGTCAGCTGTGTCAGAGGATGACAAGAGGCTGGTGCTCCGGGTCAGAAGCCTCAGCTGAACCGATGTATCAACAACTACATATTCTAGGTCACATGTGAAACATCCGTGCACATTCAGGAGAACCGGGGGAGAGTGGTGCATAGTGGGATAGCCGGGGGCGTTGGGATCAATGAGGGGAACAGTAGGACGCTGAATAATGCCATTGTCAGCCACCCAGCCAGCCAGCAAGCTAGTCATTCTACTGGTCTGTCTGTCCAGTGAAGTGGTATATTTATACATTTGCTGAGGTCTGACTTTGAAGTGGCTATCAGCTGTCTAACATGCTACCTCAGCCCCTGCTATATATATATAGAGTATGTGTGTATCTATATATATATACACCCCCATGTGGCCCAGCAGAGAGAGTGCATCTCACACAGATCACTGCTGAAGTAAAGGCAGGCAAGGTCGAAATGGTCACCTCTGTCCGACTTTGTCCTGTGCAATATACTCGTTCACACGTTCTCTCCCCGTCCCCGCCCTTGTTCCATCACGCTTTTGTCAACCACTCATTCACTCTCTCTCTCTCACTCCCCAAGTCGTAAATCTCTCTCTCTCTCTCTCTTTAGCCCTGTGATAAGGCCAGAGCCAAAGATAGAGCAGACGCCAAGATAGGAAACAACAGCGAGCTGGCAGGACAATGTTTTGCTGTCACATTTGTCAGCAGGTGAATGTGAAATGAAAAAACATTATCAGTTACCCAACAGACTGTTGTCGCCTGGTGTATCTGTGTGTGTTCCTTAACGGATGCCACACACACATAGATTACAGTCAAAGTCACTATTAATGAAGAAAACACCACCATCTGTTTTAAAAGAAAAGAGTCTCTGAAATGAGGATAAATCACAGGATTAAATGCATACTACACTAGCCATAGACATGTATATTAAACTAATGGTAGCATCAGCAGTTAAGATATGGTTACAGGGATGTAAAAGTGAAGCTATAATTTATTATCCCACTTTATCATCCCATTTATAATCTCACTAATCCACCTACATTACCCACAAGTTTGTCTTAGTGAGGTTCTACTGTATAAGGCAATATTTCATACTTTTTAACAAGGTCATCAGGTGCAAAAACACAACACTCTTCAGTTGTTCATATTACTTTTCCACATGGTGAATTTGTGTGCGGATTAGGCAATAACCGGTTTTGCCAGTTACTTGAAAAATTGGCATAGTTCAGTAGCATAGCATGACGCCCCCACTCCTCCCCCGCCCACACACACTCACACATTCAACCACTCATACATAAAGCTCAATGGATATGCTTGTATCGATGTGAATGGTAGATGTGAGATGGCCAGTTACTGTTTCTCTCTGTGTTTCCCCTACCCTGTCACCCTCTGTATCTTCCCATTGTCTTTATAATAAAAAAAAAAATACAAAAAGGAGTGTCAACTGCTCACTCATCAAAAAATAGTCTGTACAGCGCGCCACAAAAACACAACATACCAGTCTGGTGATGTGGTGAACAAGCCTTTCTCCCACTTCTGTCTGGAGTACAAATTCCTCTCAACTAAGCCGGTGTAAAATCCTACCAACCTGGTACTCTGACTGCAGCACCCCAGTGCCTGAGGAGGCCCCTGAGGGCCCGATCCGGGGTTTCTTGTTGGGGGGCCCCTGGTCCTGGCCGTGTTGTAAACCCCCGCCGGCAGTGGCTCCCGTGGCCCCGGTGGTGCCGTTGGTTTGGGCCGAGCTCTGCTGGGAGGGGGCCTGCTGGGCCGCCGTCTGCTGCTGGTTCTGGGCCTGAGTTTGGCCTGTCGTCTGCTGGTGCTGCTGGGTCTGGTTCTGGAGCCGGACAGACAGCACAACCACAGGAGGTCAACAGTGTGTGTGTGTGTGTGTGTGTGTATGTGTGTGTGTTTGGGTGATTTAGACTAAAGAAATATAAACTTTTTGGCAACATGCTCTTTCATAACTTTACATTGTGCTCCAATGTCTCTTCACGTATATTTTTCAGATGTATTTATTGAGTTACTTTTGTTATGCTGTATTTTACTTGCTTTTAATTGTAGCATGTTGAGAGTGTTTGGATGTGTGTTGTAAATAAAATGCATTATTACTATTATTATTATTAGTAGTAGCAGTAGTAGCACTGGTGGTAGTAGTACTAGTAGTAGTCACACCAATAGTAGCAGTAGTAGTAGTAGTGGTGGTTGAGACTAGAGCTTTTCCCCACAGGGATAACTGAAGTGTCATCTAATGAAATTTGTCAAATCGTCAGTGTATTCCTTTAAAGGAAACATCAGAGGAAAAAACCCTCTTTACCTCCTGACCACCCCCCTTGTTAAACATGAACAAGTTGACCACTAGACATGACTGTACAACTGGAGAGACAGAAAGAAACATTTGGTGACTCAGTTCAAAGCCACCTGTTCTGTGTGTCAGAGCTAGACAATATGGTGGGGCAGAGTATGTGTGTGAGTGTGTGTGTGTGTGTGTGTGTGTGTGTGTGTGTGTGTGTGGCAGGAGGTATTCATATACAATCTATAACATAATTGTGCTGCTAGACACTTATTCACAGGAGGTTACAAATCGACATCTGTTTAAAAACAGGAGTCAGCTGAACCAGTCAATAGTTTCCGTGGAGTTCGGACGCTGGAATAGCTGCTCGGAGATGATTTACAGGAATTTGCATTGCAAGCCCAGCTCACAAAGCTCTCCTAGCTTCCCATGCGACTGAGACACGTGAGCGAGCTGGCTGAAACAATGACAGCCTCTCATGCCCAGCCTGGAGGATAGTGTGGCGGAAGGAGGCAGAGAACTCAAAAGCCTTCCTGAAGAGCGGCCGCTGTGTGAGACAACACACTCAGATCAGGTGTTGCTTCACTTGACAGCAGCTGCTAATGTGATGCAGGATCTGGGGGGGATTCTCAGAAGCCGGATGGAGACGGACGGATCCCTGTCGCAACGCGTACTTTCCCTTCACCTTGTGCAGCACAGATCTGCCTTTGAAAACCATGCGGCTACCATCTGCCGGCTTTGGTAGACGGACATTTCCAGACGCCAGCTCTCTATCTTTAATGATGCAACGGTGAGATGAGGTTGGCTCGGCGTTCAATTCTTCACGCAGAGGTCGGCCTTCGGTTCCACTGCCACTGCATGTACGTCTGCGCCTCTGGCAAAGTCATAGCTGAATCCCCACAGAGATTTATTACAGTGTAAAAAAAAAAAGCTGAAAGGACAACTGGACAATAAGACCTATAGGCCCCCTTTACACCTGGTGTTAAAATGCGTCTCATGCATCCACATTAGGATCGGATTTCTCTTTCCCTCGCAAAACACAGTCACTTCCCCTATGGATGGCAAGTGCTAAGAAACTGGCATTGTTGTATGCACTTTTTCCATATTTCTTAAAACAGAAGAAGAGATGGTTTTAGACAATATGCATATTGTGTGCGACAGCAGAGAAGGCTACTAGTTCCATTACAAGAAGAGGACGTTTACTGCCGTTTACTTAGTTCCTTTATGTAGACTGAAGACGAAATGCATTTACTCAACTTTTATTTTATGTTTTTAGGATTTTATGATAGTTTTGGCGCTATCAGATCACAGTCTGATCATTCAGGACGCATGTTAACACCAGGTGTAAAGAGGCTGTTGATGTTAGCGGGTTGTGTTCACCCTACATTTCTGAGAAGTGGCCTCTAAGCTGACAAGCTGTAATTTAACCTAATAGCCACTGATTCATTTCACATTCACACAACTAGTGAGAGCATGGGGCCAAAACACAAACAATATATTGCTGTTCAAAAACTCAGGGGGCTCACTGTGAGTGTTTTTGGTTGAAGTGGGCCTTTGGATGAGTATTTCACTTTGGTAGAACATTTCCACTTTCAAACCACCCACTTACTTTTGCTCTGAAAATCTCGGCCAGTGGATATCAGAGTGTTCTGCCATGAATGTCTTGTGACCGACATAAATCAGAGATTACGGCGTACAGGGGAGTCTGGAAACAGCTAAACCCTGTGACCTTTACCTCGAAAGGTGGTTTGACCGCTGCTCCGCTGCGATGGCAGCTGTTCATGTTTGGTCAGCTTGTGTTTTTCTTCCTCTGTCACTCTTCTCGCTTGGCAGTAATGTGAGCTTGCTAAGACAGGGCTTACAGCATCACATTGGTGCAGGGCTTGGATCGCCTCTGAATCAGCAGTATGTCGCGACTCGGCTAAAAGCGTCCACCAAGGGATATATTTCCTTTATGAGCAGCATTACATACCTGTGGGCAGGGCCTGAAATGAACACGAGCCACTAGGGATGTAAATGTAGACATTATAGTCTGGCAGTTGAAGCCTTCAGAGGACGACCTGTATAAAACCGTATAGGCCCAGTCCTGATTTTCCAGATGAGTGATGCAGAGGGGGGGACTCGAGTCACATGACTATATACTTGGGACTTGGCTTTGACTTGTACTTTGATGACTTGACAAGGTTTCTAAAGTCTTGACAAAAGATCTTGTGTTTGTTCAAATGACTTAGATTGAAAGTGATGTGATTTGTTCCATCAGACGACTGAATTTAAATTGTGTTTTCTGAATTTGTATGGAATGATTTAATTTACTGAAACTGATTATAGAAATCAAACTCATGACTCACTCACCAAGTTTTTATACTATTAAAACTATTTTGCATTGCAGTGTATGTCTGAGTGTCGTGTGCATTCACAGTTAAAGAAGACAGAGGTTGTGTACTTTCAGGTGATGTGTAATAATGACTCTCCAAATTATATGGATTGACTACACAACTCCAAGTATGTTGGTTACAAAAAAAGGAATATTCTATTCTTTCAATTGCTAGTAGCAAACCTGTTCTATATATCTTTCTATTCTGAAAACTATGGAAGCAAACAAATTAAATGACCTGGTGAAACTCTTCATCTACTTTCCACTGCGGCCAGTTGACAAAACAAAAGTTATTTTCTCGCCCCGGCTTGTGAATTCTGCCTGACAGAAGAATCAGATCATTACCTTTTCTGTTTTCTCCTCTGGCTCGTCTTCGTTTAGAAACTCTCGTTTTGGGTAGGGGATCTGACATCCAGCAAACACACTAGAGGCAATCAGACAGAAAACAGTGGTTGAGGTGTTTCTGCATCAACATACCACTTTGAATCCATTGTGCCAACCAAAACACATTCTCACCCAACACCACAGGACAACAACAGGAAGCCAGATTGAAGCGTGAAAAGCCAATTCATCATATTTCAAGTGTGGGCTTGCTTTATTTTGCTAAACCAATTAAATCCTTCCTCAGGATGCTATGTTGTAACGTAGATCTGACTGCGGGAATGTGAGGCAAAGCACAATAAAAGTTTATGAAGTCTCACTCGGTCGTTGGTAGCGGGTCCTCCAGGAAGTACGGGTCCTGTAGTGCCTGTTCTGATGTGATTCTTTTGGTGGGGTCCATGGTGAGGAGTTTCTGGAGCTGAAGGCATGAATGAACAACATACAGTGTTATGAAGCAGTCAAGATATTGTTTTTATGGCTCAGTGGCTGTAGAGACGTTTAGTAGCAGCAAATGAAAAGCTCCTCAATATGCAAAACTGAGTTCACAAATAAATATCCGAGGACAGTGTGGGATCCCATTCAAAGCACAATACTGCCTCAATAACATTATATTGTATATTGATTGCATAGGGTTACATGTGTTAAAGAAATGTGAGTGGCATTATAGTTTTACATATCTAATGACATTTTTTAATCCGTTTTTAAAGTGATTGAGGTGTATTGAGTAATATCTGACATGGTTAGGTTTGTTTAAATGTTTAGAAACTTGTTTAAAACTAAAACTTTAAGTCATGCTAAATCAATATTTACTACTAATCTGGACGAAGTTTCTCTTTTTTGTGATGTGTATGTGTTAATGTGTAGTCATATGTGTATTGGGGTCAAACATTATTTTTCCATACTCTTTTCCCCAGACTGTAGCAGTGTGTACCTACCAACAGGAAAACTTTGCTGTCCGGTTTGACTTTATGCTTCTCCATGTATTTGATTAGGCTGCTGTTTGCATACCTGTTAGGTGTCAAAACACAACAACATACTTTGAATACTTTGAACTTTGTGCGTATATCTAAGGTTCTATACATGATCATGGTCAGATCATGGCAGTATCGGGCTCATCTACTCACGTTGTTCTCCTGAAGTCTTTCTGAAGCGTGGGGTACTCTGGCATCTTCCTGATGTCTTCCCAATCCTTATCTGAGGAATTCAAAAAGTCTCCATGGTTTCAAAACTACAATAACAACTTCACATATGTACAAGTATGTGCCTTATGGATATGTAGAATAAACACAATGTGCTATCAATGTACTTAAATCTAGAGTGTATACATCAAACAGACCGTGACTGACTCCCTGATAGCTAGCAGCAACATTCATGTAACCAAAACTCTCCGGCACTGAAACTGGACTTTAAAGTAAAGTGTAGTTTATGTCAGTTACCGCGCTTCCACACTGTGAGCAACACAATCAACAAGTCACCAGAAGTCTGTGCATTTCCTACAGAGCTGAGCGACTAGGGAAACTCGGACAACAAGCTTGTTGGTCGAGAAAAGTTGGCCACAGATGAACTTTCAGCTGTCAACAGCCAATCAGGCGCTTCCTTGTTTCCCTACTGATATGATTTTGTTTCATGAACAATAGTTCTGCCTGGCAAGTGTAAAATGGTTGAGAAGTTCATTACAGCCATTCAAAGCTTCGCAGTTCTCTTTTATTTTAAAGACTACAGGAATTAATGTCTCAAAAATACCAAAGGAGTGAAAAACGACAAACATGATTCGACTGTTCAAAACTTTATAGCTGCAGATCGCTACATAGATACAATCAGATGGGTCAGAATAGAGCAACCCATCAACCAAGCAGTTAACCTCCTGTACACCTGAGTTACAAGAGTGCTGGAAGGCAAACAGGAGTAGCATTCAGTGAGTTTTAATTTGAATTTGAACTTGTGTGTGCATGAGATTTGTTAAATGGGCAGAGATGCTAAGTAGCAGGACGACAGACAGATTGAGCATCGATGCATAATATCTTTTTCTATGAATCATTGTGAAAGACAAGAGCCCTCACACAGCACCATGGTAGCTCAATATCACTAACCAGCAGTTGTTGAATGTCTCTCTTTGTAATATATCCATATAGCAGTTTCAGACACACTGGCTTGTGTAGACTTGCACGTGTTTGATGCTGCAGGCTAAGCATTGGGCAAATATTTGCTGAATGCAAATGATGTCTGTTTGCGCCTTAGGCATCAGTCTCTACCCTCTCTCATTCATTACACTTCTCCCCAATAATGAAAAGTAGTGATAACTGTGTAAGAAGTATGACTGTTAAGCCAAGTTATAGTTTGTCAATTCAATTTTCATTTTTGTAAACATTGTATTCCCTCCAGTGACAAGACTGGTTTGAAAGTCTCAACACTGATTACACTTGTTAATATAATCTGCGCAAGGTGAAGCTTACAGTAAATGATGCTTGTGTTTAGACATTGTGCTCAGGGAGGTTACTGTTCCTATATGACAGGTGATAATTGGATGGAAGGAACTTGGTTGATTTCTCAGTCAGTTTTTCTATTCTGATCGATAGTGAGCAGTGCGAGAGACTCCGATTGCATCTATGTAGTGGTAATTTTGATGACATAAGCTAGCTAGCAAGTGCTAATTAGGTAGCATTAATAAAAAATAAACAGAAAAACACTCAATAACATTACTTCAGAGCTTACTACCGACTCCAGTGATGGATGCAACTGTTCTCCAAGCATCGTTTTTCACACATTTATTCCTGTAGTCTTTCAAGTAAAAGTTGTAGAGAACTGGGATGCTTTGAATGGCTGCAATCAACAATCAACTCGCCCATTTTGCACTTGATGGGTGGAACTATTGCTGATGTGACAAAAATCACATTGGTAGGGAAACAAGGAAATCTGATTGACCGTTGATGGATGATGACCGTGAAAAGTTCAGCCATGGCCAAGTTTTATTGGCTGACAAGCTTGTTGACCATCTTCACATCGGCCGAGTTTCCCCGGTCGCTCAGCTCTACAGGAAATGAATGGACTTTCAGTGACTTGTCGATCGTGTTGCAGGATGCTTCTGAATCAAAACTGAATCCAATTATAGCTTATATCATATAGTCTTGATTTCTTACTTTTCTCCAAGGAAAAACATTCAGGCGTTTTATTGTTTTGGTGCCATGTTTATCTTGTTCACTTTGTTTTACTGCACTTAATAACTTTACGTCTTAGAAATATAGTAAACATCATTATTATTTTTGTTTGCGAGATTTTAACCAGGGTTGGGCTCAATTCATGAATGAACACATCAATTCCAATTCAACTGAGGAATTGGAACTGGAATTGAACCTACATGTATTTGATTTGTTTGTCTTTTATTTGATTCATAATGTTTGATTTATAATGTTTAGCAAGTCAAGACAAACTCTCCTAGAAGTGGAATTTCATGGAATTCAATTCTGTTTCCTGCCATTCCAATTAAATTCCAATTCCAATTCCAACTCCAGGGACTGAATTGGAATTTACCATGCATTCTCAATTCAGTTAATGGATGGCTCCAACCCTGGTTTTAACCACCCGACAGCAGCAGTAGTCTGTGTGTAGCTGCAGAGCGTACAGACCTGCTGGGAAGCCCATGACGCTGAATATCCTGTCCAGCTGGTCGTGATGGAAGGGGTTACTGGTCTTGATGTCTTCCTGGCGACAGTGAAAGATGGGCTCCGACGTCAGCAGCTCCGCGAAGATGCAGCCAATTGCCCAAATGTCTAATGCATGTACATACACATACACACATACACACACATACACCAATTAGTCTGAGTGCTCTTGAGCTACATTAGCTACAGAGTATTAGTCTTCATGGAATAAGGGGAGGCAGGACTTGATTGAGTGTGTTTGAAGATGCCTTTCACATTCCCCACATTTCATATTCATTTTTCACTCATTTGCAGAGATTTCGACCTGCAGACACAAGAGCTGACCCTAACTTTGGCACATGTCCCTAACTTTGGTGATCATAACAAGGGTTTTATATTTTTTGGTCTAACTTCACTTCAAAGCGCTCTTCTTACTTCTTCCCTTTCCTCGCCTGGTCACAAAGCAAAGTGAATACGATTTTCTGGGAATCTGGCTTTTGGTGGTGAGTTGGGCTCAGACTTTTTGGAAATGACAAACGATGAATCACGCTGCACTGGACTGGGCTCAGGCCTCGGCTAACCTCATCCAGGCGCAAATTTTCAGGACTGTTGAGACACAAAGCCAGTTTTTATGTCTGACTCTATTTATCTCTCTCTCTCTCTCTCTCTCTCTCTCTCACACACACACACACATCTACAGTGAGAGTCACACACACAGTGGAGGCCTGAGACTAAAAGCAGGCACCACTGTGACGACAGACAGAGTAACAGTGTGGGCTAATATTCCAGGGAAGATAATTATAAACACGGAGACGCACCCCCTTCATACCGATAAAGACCGGGCATCACATGGCTGCTCAGGCCCTTACTGTCAGCCACCATTGTGCGGTCACATTCACACCGAGAGACAGACTGAGAGACATTATCATTCTTGTTAAAATGGAATGGCATGTCCCTGCGCTGGCTCCAGGAATGTCAACATCCACAAACCTACGCAGAGGCAAGCATAACCAGCACAACTGCTTTATTTGAGCAAACAGTGAGCGGTCAAAGTCCTAAAGTTAGTTGTGGGAGTTGGTTGGACGTTCACAGCTGTTTATCCTGTACGCTTTGTTACCACACGTGCCATCCTGACTCACCGATAGCTTTGGTGTAGTGTCGGGCCCCCAGCAGCAGCTCAGGGGCCCGGTACCAGAACGTCACCACCACCGGGTCCAGGTCCGCCAGCGGCTTGAGGGGAGAATTGAAGAGTCTGGCAAAGCCCATGTCAGCTGCAGAGGGGTGCGGTGGAGAAGATAGATGAAGTTAGCAAACAGACGTATTATCAGAGGGCGATATGAACGGAGCGCAGGCTGGCCCCGGTCCAAGGCTGCTGTCAAGGCAGCAGAGAGCCTCGTGGCGTCTCAGATAGCACCGCAGGCATGCTAATCAGCCTTTGACCCAGAACGTTCATTCTGACGGTGAAGTTTTGGTTTTCAGGGCAGGGGTGAATAATTTAACACTGTACAGAGGCCATAGCTGAGCCTGAAATGCCTACAACTTTTAAAGCTGCACTAGGTAATATTTTTATGCAAAAATACATCTGTGTTAAATCAATCCTAAATCACAAAGTGGGGCTACAACAGAGAAGCCCAAATTAAATTCTGTAGTCAGCTATTGACACTTCTCTAACAACAGGAAGTGACAAATTGAAACTTAAGCATGAAATACAAAATTGTCTCTTAAACAGCAGTGAGCAGCGCTCCGTCCAGAGAAAGCTGGACTCAACGTTAGATCTTTTGCCTCTCTCGTCCCTTTGGTGTCCTTTGGTTTAAAACGATCACAGATCGGCCATGTTGGTAAACATGAGCGTAATGAATGCAGTTTACTGATGTCATGTACATGATTTCTGGGTATTGAAGTTACAATTTTTCAAACAATTACCTTTTGCTGCCATTTGGCACCGCCAACATGCAAAGTTGCCTAGTGCAGCTTTAAGGGACTCAATTTTCTCCCAAGAGCTGCAAGCTGCAGACTCAGTTACTAAGGTTACTGAGGTTGCCATTGAAAATACATCTTTCCTTTCTTTTTCTATCTTTAAATAAACACTGCATACTCTGGCATGAACAACAATAAATTCACTTAGCACTGTTGGTGCTTGATGGACTTTAGTTTGGTGCGTGTTAACATCTCTTGGACTGTAGCTTGGTGAGAAGGTTTGGTGTGCTGTGCTGTAGCACCTTTTGTTATAAAGGGTTAAACAGCCCTCTGTAGCTGGGGTCACTCAGGACAGTTATACAGTCACCAGCTACAACTGTAGAGGGTCCAGTTACACTGAAACAATAACTTAGTATTACTGCTGGATGTGCAGGGATTAAAAATAGACTCCAGCATTGCAAAACCCTTGCCATTACCCTTGAATAGTCCCCTGACCAGCTGGCTTATGTAACAGCACTGATCTGAGCCCCTGTGGACCCCTCAGAGAGAAGGTTAAATGCTGCAGCTATTGTACGCTCAAACAAGTTAACAACCCCATCGATCTGGTGTCATAATGATATTGTATGTCATTCAGCTGCGTTGTTCACAGACGCAGACTAATAATAGCAGTAACTATTATTTAACAATTATACAAAACTTGAAACACTGATTTTAACATTAGAACCCCTCATTCAAATGTGAACAACACAAACACTTTCTTTGTTGGCAGTTCCCAATCCACTGTGTGCCGCGGAGTTTCAAGCCACGGACGAGCCGATCTATAGTTAGTTCAGTCAGTCAATTCAGACTATTGCTGGAAGCGTTGTTTTAGCCAACCTTACCGATTTTAACTCTTCCTCGTTCAGGACCCTCCCCCATGACCAGGATGTTAGCTGGTTTCTGGAGAAGTGAGAGAGAGTCAAACAATTACATTTTGTAATATAACATAACATATGTCATTTAGTGGCCATTTTACACCAAAGTACCTTAAAGTGCCATGAGTGTATACATTTTTTTTTTTTTATAAACTTTATTTTCAGATTTTCAGACATACAAAAATACAACAACAAAAAACAGATTAACAAAATGATGGAGACGAGTGTATACATTTTTAGCATGAACAGCCCCAGTGGGAGTCAAACTCTACCCATTGTGTTTGGGATGGGACAATATACAGTATGTAGTAATACACACAATATGGCAGAGCTGATTTAATCCAAAATAACAAACAGAAGAGTAAATGTTAAACATGTATGTCCTGTACTATGACAGCCCCAACAGGAACGGGGTTAAACACATTCAAACACCTGCTCGTGTACCTCTGATGTCTCTTGAAGGAGGTTTTAGGTGTAGAACCCTTAGCATACCAAAATAAGCATGTGAAAGAAAAGTAATCCTAGTTATCCTAGTGGCCTAAACGAAAGGAGAAAAGGAGGTTACGAGAAAAGGCCCTACTGAGAAATAATGTTCTCTGTAGTTTTCTAGGATCTCGGTATATCAAAAATGTTCCATGCTTTAAGGATACAGGATCCAACCACACATTGTGTGGTTGGATCCTGTACCAAAGAATAGTATTGTGTGGTACACAATACTATTCTTTGTCTGCTTTTTGGAGGCAAAGAACTGTGTAGTGTGAAGGACTCTGCACGAGACGGGGGTCACACAGAGGGCAGCGGGAAAAAAAACACATTAGGATTGATGTGTTTTTTTACTCATCCCATCTTAATGGCAAACAGCAATCAGGCTCTCTAGATGTAATTATGGGCTATGAGCTGTTACTGTTATTATATATGGTATTAGCCAGGAATATCAAAGACAATCATACTGTAAATCTAATCAGTGGGAAAATGCCACAAGGCCGGTGTGATTTAAGTCAGGTTTACTGTTGCTTTCTCATGCAGTAGATGCAGCAACTGTTTGTCACCAAACAGTCTTCCGTCCGTCGATCCCCCGGGCGTCTGTGTGAATGTGAAGGCTTGGAGGACTCAGATCTGCCTGGCAAACATGTCTTGTTGCCATAGAAACGGCACTAATAATGAGGTCTATTATTCACGCCCACAACACGACACGCCGCTATCGGCAAACACAAAGACAAGTGTCTCTTTTAAAAAGGCCCGAAGAGCCGGGGCTCACTAGCTCCTCTTTCAAATTCTAAACAGGCCTAACTGGATTAATATGCTCAGCCCCAAGATATTCATTTTCACTGATATTTTCCTCGGGTGTTTGAAAACAGTTATTACCTCTTGAGTGTTCTGTAAAAAACTGACTGAGAAAGTGCCAATTTAAAATGCAAAAGGAGACATAGATATTAGTAGAGAACTAGATATTACAGATATATCCTTTTACAACTAGGTTTAGTTTATTTGCTCATACAAATAAAAAAGAAAACCTAAACAAGTGGAATTGCGCATCAGAAACCCATCTGACATCGCAGCTCAACACACTGGTACAAAAACAAAATACATAGATAACAAGCATGGATAAAATATTGCTGTTGCTGCTCTGAAATATGTATTGAAATATGCACTATTATAATTGTGAAATATGTACCGAAGTGAGTCTCTATCTCTATTGTATTTATCTAGTGAAATGTGTAGGTTACAGTTGGTTGGTTTCATAAATGGGTCAGGTGGAGAGGAAAATAAATAATCCTCATCCCTCTGAGGACTTGTAAACCCAATCCTTCGGGACGTGGTTCTGTTTTAAAAAACCATCTATCTCTTCGTGCCTAAAAATAGGCCGATTCAGGGACCAGAGGCACACTAACTCCCATTACAGCTGGGCGGCCTAGTTGACAGAGAGACTGTCCCATAACTAAAACATCACGGGCTCGATACCATCAACAGCCAATGGAGCCATTAACAGCCGTGTGTCTATTTCCTTTTCCGGTTCCCAGCCTTTGTTTACATCTCTGTGCTGACATCTCAAAATGAATCGTCTCAAGGATCAGCTTTCTGAGCTCGTTAGAGGATATCTGCACTTTTGTGAGCGATCCAACAGTTTCTAAACCCTCATATTCCCTCAGCCGGCTTTTTTGCTCTTTCACTGCAGCCATTGTTGTTGTTCTCCAAGCTTTCTCATTTCCCCAGGCTATGGTTACCTTTTTAAGTACTATGTTGTAAGTATACGGACAGCTTCAGTTGCTCAGGATGAGAGTGGCAGCTAAATGCCTAAGAAAAAAATAGATAGAAAAAAAACCCTCTCCATGTGGGAATAATACTGCTGTGCCATCACTAATGCAGCTCATTAGCTCATCCTCTGGTGCTGGCTGTTGTCTAATGTTTTTCCTTCTACATGTCTCATGATTAAGTAATAACCTGTATTTCCCATAACCATCAGCATTCTGTTTAAGTCACTGCTGACAGACCCGCAGTCCATACTCACATGAATTATGGTTGCGCAGGCCTGTCGGTGCAGACTACACAGTGATAGGCCTGCGCAACCATAATTCATGGGGACAAAGGAATGCATACAGTCACAAAAAGGAGGACATGTGGCATGTCACTCAAATTGTACATCCTCAAAAACAAAGAAAGCAGGGCCTGAGATTTTTGAGTGCAATACTGATATTCAAAACAGGGAGTGATCCCTGCTATGTCTATTCATCACCTGCTAATTTAATCACGAAAAATGTCATTATTTCAGAGATGCTCAGTGGAACAACAGCAGAAGACTGTGGTTATACTGGGTGGCAACCAGGTTTAAGTGTGTGTAAAACTGTAAGAGTGTGACGCAGGGTGCTGCTGAAAAAAACAAAAAAAACATGCATGCTCAGCAAACCTTTCCTGGATGAACAAAGCCCAAAGAACATATTTCTCTAATTGTAGTGTGGCAAAGAGCTGCAGTGCAGAATACTTAGGGTCGTGTTACCTAACAAACAAGTACCCTCTAACACAAAATACGACACTAAATACACCCATATTCTCTGAGCTTACCATAGCACAGTTTCTCTCAAATGTTCAAAAGACATCAGCTGACTAAATTCACTGATGCATTGTCAAAGGGATTGACTAAAGCTCATTGTCAATATATATAGGTTAAAGGCCAACATCAGCTGATAATAGCTGTCATCCAATATGCAGCATCTGCCCCACCCAAATCCTCGGGTCGGTCATTATAACAGGATGGCTGTAGCTGCTGCCCTCAACATCTCTAGGTTGCCGCAGCCTGACTGTGTAGGAAAGACAGTGTGTGTTCTTATGGCGACTATCTAGCCGTACGTATAGGATGCTACTGATTTCCTGCAACAATGAATCACCTTCGGTAATTTCCCCACCGGCAGAGAGTGTTGGTACGGTCCGATACTGAGGTGAATGTCTTTTGCTTTGGTGTGTGTGTGTGTGTACCGTAGCTGCTATGTCAGCAGCTTGACTCAGCTAGCCATGCTGGGCGGTGGGCTCTGCACCGGCTAGGGGCTGTTACATAACCCAGGGAGGGGTGGGTGGGGGTGGGGCAAGCACTCAAGCACCTCTGTAGTGGGGGAGGGATGGGGGGTGGAAAACAGAGTTGGGGGGGGGGGGGGGGCGGTAAGTGGGGGAGGGGAGCTACGCAGTGGTGCAATGCAAAGCACATACCTCACATCTCACATACGAGCAGTGCAGAGACGCAGACACAGTGTATGCTACACACCGGCAGAAACACACACACACTGTTGTGTAACAGTGGAGAAATGAAAGACATGCTGTTAGCGGTACCTTCCCCCACGGCCAGACCACCAATAAACCCTCCAAGGAGAACAGGAATGTCCCTCTTGTTGCTACCCTCTCCCACATCTATTACCAGTTCACCTCCACAGCTCGATTCATGGCAAGAATTGTAGCTTTCATGTTAACTTCCAAGGCCTTCAGCTGCCTTGGGGGTATTTTTTCACAAAGCAGCGACAGGCTCGCTATAAACGACAGCTCACTTTGATTTACTCTTATTTGGAGCCCAGGAATCTACAGAAACAAACTGCAAACAGCCAGGCACCTGCGCAAAGAAGATAATCTGGCGCACGACATGACCAAAAAGGGCCAGCTTGAGAGTGGAATTTGCATAGCCCTCGATCCACAATGGCAGGAAGCCCTGGCAATGAGAGAGCCAAATAACGCCAGTGGCTGCAATACATCAGCCTTAGCGCAGAGTCAGACAACGAGAGTTTGACAACAGAGAATTTCATCCGGTTGCAAAGAAAATAGTTATAAAGGGCCGGAAGAGTTGGTGCTCAGATAAGAGCGGTGTGACCTCCAGGGAGCAAAACAACCCTACTGCTACTGTGGGAGAACTTCTGTTTTTTTAAAGCAGAGTGGTCAGTCCTCTCCCTTTAGTATGTTAGTAAGTTTTTTCTTTATTGAGGCAGTAAGAAGACTGAGAGGGACAAAGTAGGGCAGACACAGTAGAGAAGATTCAGGCAGGATTTGATCCTACACCAGCAGGGGTAAATGGGACCAGAGATGGGGATCTTAACCACTACAGCAGACACTACGGGAGGAAAATTTTAAAGCAGTAAGCCAGTGCAGCTCAGATTGAGGTTCACTTGTGCAACAGTACTACGAAATGTCTTACCCTGAGCCCCGATTAGTCTCTATTTCTGACGTCAGATTCAGGGAATCAAGCATATAAAGGCATTGCTGCTGACTTGCTTGAATAACCATTCAATTGAATCCCTCAAAGCAGAGAATCAGCTCAGTTTTTCCAGTAATAGTATCAATCAGCACATTGTCACTTCAGTAATAATCAACCTTCCTCGGCACCGTTGATATCTTGAGATCGACTGCAATAAAATTAGTAAAGCTCACAGTTAAATAAATCAGCACATATCTAGCACAGAGCAAGAACCTTCAATAGCTGCAGAGCTGCTACAGATGACCGGTGGATTATTCGAAATCACCAGAGAGAGAGAGAGAGAGCGCAAGAGAGAGAGAGGGAGAGAGAGAGAGAGTGAGTGAAGGGCTGAGCAAGCTCCCTGATCCCTGTAGGTTTATATAATGTGACGGCCCAGCCACCACATGGCCATCTGGGATTGTCAGGGATTACATAAGAGGGAACGGGCCGATGGAAAGAGGATAGATCACTGTAGATAGATAGACGCCTGGAGCTGTGCGACTCGTCTGACCTCTGACCTCTGACCGCGACTCCTCTGACTCCAACCACTTATCCACTGAGAAGTGAATACAGAGAAATTGACAAACAGCTGGTGCACAGTAACTAAATATAAGTCAGATTCTATAGTTGCAGTCATTTATTCTCTCATGAACATCATCTGGAAACAGCCTCTAAATCATCTGTCTTCCTCTACTGTGCGTCAAAGCAGTAATCAAATTAAAGTTTTGCCTCATAGTCTGCTGGGTTTAGGTTAATTATACTTTTTTCCCCACAAGGAAAGGAACACATGTTCCTCTCTTGGGAATGACAGTTGCAGGGTCAGATAAGAGCGAGGGAGCATCGCACACAGATGGGCTGTGGGAATTTACACTGTCAGATATGAGAAAGAGAAAAACAGATGGACAGAAACAGAAACAAATGGAGCCAGAGAGACAAAGATCACACTGCAGACACTACAGATTTTTCTGATTTCTGATTTTTTTCCCCCTCACATGACACAGATCTCATGTTTCCTAATCAGTGTGAACAGCAAAAAGCTGCACAGAGTCAAATTTTTTTCAATTCTGATCTGGACCACCTGGACATGTGGTCCAAATCAGATCCAGAGACATGCAACCTACGTGAGACTTGTATTTGAACACTCACATCAGAAATCGTCAGCGTTGCCATGACAATAAGTAAATCTAACGTCATTCACCTGAGACAACTGTCATAATTTTGGCACCCATGGCGTCTTGGCTGAGCCAGCGTTAACATGGAGGACAACAAGACACAACACTTTAAAGAAGCCACATAGTTGACTGGTATTTGGGGAGATGCCCATGGCATAAAACTCAGCTTGCCCACTCGCCCGAGCGAGCTGGGAGGTGATTCTGGAACGTTGTGAGTCCAGAAAAGGAAGCACTAGCACCACTGGCGCGTGATGTTGGGCTGCAGATTCTCAATCCTATGCATGCTGTATTCTATCTCATCGCTGCCTCAGCAGGCATATCAGAACTCTGCACTGTTGCCATAGCAACAACGATCAAAGATGCGACAGCGTTACAGACAGGCAGGCAACTGTTTAGCTCTTTAGCTCATTGACAGAAGTAGCTAGCTAACATAGACAACACCACCAGCAACGAGCCTCATCCAAAAACTAAATGTGTAAACGTAAACTACATTTTTGGCAAATTTACCACCACCTTCGGAAAATAAACCATCCTCCAAAAATTACTAAGAAAAAAGAGTAACGGTGTTTGTGGAGAGCTGGAAGACCGGCTATGTACAGATAAACTCACTAAGTTGTGTTCAGCCTTAATGATTTACCTTGTTAAACAAACAATACTTATACTGAGCTAGTAATAATAAAACATGAAATATACAAAAGAACACAAACTTGTGATTCTTACGCATGTGTATAATTGTAGAGCATGATCTTCCTAGTTAAAGTTGAATATTACATTATCTATACTGGGATAGTAATAATTTGTCCAGACTAGTAGAAATTTCACTCGATCAGCTATAGTGCCCAAAATCCTCAAACTAAAGCCTTAATTCAGTCAAAACTTGAAGCCATATACTAAAACCGAAATGTGTTTGAAACATGCAGGAGAAGCGAAGGTACAAAAACAGATGCATTTTGTTATTGTCACTCTGTGCACGCTGCTTTTTGACATCGCTGTCAGGTTATACTGGTATCAGATATGGGTTACATCCTTGAACAGATATGAACAGTCATCCAAAAAAATCAGATATGAGCAGCGTTTCCGATTTGAGCGAGAAGGCCTGTGGTGTGAATGTAGCCAGAGAGACAGGCAGAGACAGAAAGACACACGACAGAGAAACAGAGTAACAGAAGTGGACAGATACAGAGTGAGAAACCCTGTGGCCCGGCTCCAGCAGGGCCAAGGGTCTGACTTTCTGCTACAGCGAACCCAGCAGTGGCAGGTGAATGAAATCTCCTTCTCCACCAAAGCACTGTGGGAAAACCGAGGAGGAGAAAATCTCACAGGAACCGGCAGTGTGTCGTAGCCAGGTCGGGGGGGATGAAGGGCAGACAAGAGATAGACAACATTCAGAGTGCCAAGACGTTCTGCTCCTCAGCCAAGGTCTCTAGACAATCAGAATAATAATAATACACTGCACAAGGACATAACAACACCTGCACTGAAATAACATGGCTCTGTTAGTTGGAGGAGCTCGGTGAAGTAAGCGGGGTGGAGTCGAGTATTGGTTTGGAGTCAGAAAGAGACGAGGAGCAGCCCGATGGGATAAGCAGCACCTTAAATAACCCTCTGCTACAGATTGCCTTTCAGGTGACGTAACACACACTCTGGCGGCCATATTGGAGGTCCACAGCTCTTAGGTAGCACTGGCTGTGAACGGCTGGTTGCGTTTCTAAACATACAACTTGGCTGTCAATAGAATTCAACAGACAAGGCTAACTTGTGTGCTGGTTCTGAGGGGGAACAGATCATTTCCCCGTCAATTTTAACAATATATCTGATCGATTTTTCTTAAAGCTGACATTAATTACTAGCTACCCTTAATATCTGGTCAGCTAACCATAACTTTCTTGTTGTAAACACATCTGATTTGCGCATTAGCTAACGTATCTAGTAGAAGCTCATGTTAGCGTTAGTAGTGGATAGTAGTCAGATGTCAACGTTAACAGCGGTTGCTTTGTTGTTAGCTAGCTACCAATGCTAAAACTACAATCAGATTTTTTCCTTTATCTCAGTAACATACATTTGTAAACAAATCTACTTTATGAGACTGTTCACATTCACTAATAACATTACTGAATAACACAACAATCTTTTTCAGGTATCCCCTCTTTTACTAGCCAAGTTATTATATTTATTTATATATTTTTGCGCTCAGCAAATTCTCCACTGGACCTCCACGATGGTGCCAGACATGGTTGCTAGGAGACTTGTCACGTAAAAGTGCAAAAGTATTTCTGATACTATGACGCTAACAGTGTCCCTATTTGAAACGACTTCAAGATGAGGTGTGCCGGCCCAGAGCAGCTGTGTCTGTAAAGGGAAACTGGAGCAGTGTGGCTGTGTAGCTGCTCACCAGATCCCTGTGGAGCACCCAGTTGGCATGGAGGTAATGGATCCCATCCAGAATCTGATACAGGAGAGACTTAACCATCCCTCGGGGCAGCTGCATGGGCTTCTTGTTGGCCTTGGAGGCGCGGTGGAACTTGATGATGTGCTACGAGGAAAAGAAGGTTTCAGAGTGAAGCATGTCTTTGAATATTCAGACCACAGCGGCTGGTAAATTTTTAAATTCAGCAGAAACTGAAACTATTTCACCAGCCAAATAGATTTTTAGAAGAGAATAGCATCTCCAATTGGTTGGCCACCTGCCAAAATGGCTGGTAAATTAGACAAACTTACCAGCCACAGGTATAATTTGGCTGGAGGAGGCTGGTGTTGATTTCTCACCCTGGTATTTTAATATTAAAGAGCGGATCTAGTAATGTGATAAAACACACTACAGCTTCCGTAAGCTTCAGGTTTCACCATATATTAGCAAATGATTTGCATTTATCTGAAAGTCAGGAAACCTTTTCCGCACGTGGGCCACCAAGCCAGCTGTCAATTACAGTAAAAGGGATATGGGGTTTCTGTAGCACAATAAAATGAGTTTTTAAGGAAATATCAGGCCACATTATAGGTCACATGTATTTGCATGAAGTGACCGTGCTGAGAGACTCACCCAAAGATCATGTTCGGCGTAGTCGAAGAGGAGCCAAACCTTTCTGTCGCTGTGAGACAGGAACACTTTCTGCAGGGCGATCACGTTCGGATGTTTCAGTTCTCGTAACAGCTGCAACACACAACAGGAATGTTTCATGAATCACAAATATTTACATATATGCCATTCCACAAATCATTTTGAAGGGGTCATTTTAGTCTAAAACATGACCATATTCATGTTATGTGACAACGTAAAAAGTTTAATTTAAAGCTAGTTTAGAAGTACAGTACATATGCGTTTTCTTAAAAATTTCCATATCCAAGCTCTGGTGTGATATTATTGTCATGGTAACCAAGGATTAAATAAGGAGAAAAAGATAGAAATGTACACACTGACTCAAATATGAAAATTATCCAGAGGCTTTCCAATGCAAAAACATTTATTTACATAGCGTGCTCCAGTGGAAAAAAGCAAAGAAACAAAAAATACACTGTCCTCAGTTCTGAAACACACAGAAGTGTACATCTGTAGCACAGAATAATCAATTACATTCACTTGGGAACGATCCCCTGTTGCAGCCAAAGGAGAAGAATAATAATGAGATGGGTAATATAATACATGCCATTTGGTGGCTTTTATGCAAAGCACCTTACAGTAACATGAGTGAATTCATTTCCAGCATGGACTTGCATTACGCATAAAAGGCAGAGCAATAAATACATTCTGTAGGCATATATCAGTAGATACTATTAGAGTTTACAGCCTTTCTCAAGAATAACAGGCTTTCTGTAAGTGGTCAATCTAACTGATAGAGCAGCGGCATCATAACTCAAGGTGAACATTTATTGCCAAACCTAGGAAAAGATTACATGTGGGTCAAATGAAATGGAAATGGAAATGGAACAGCAGAAGTAAAGGTTTTAATTCTACAATGAGATATCCACTGTTGTGAAAAATGTCACATCTAATCTGCCAAAATGATTGCTGGGATAAAAGCCAAACTCAAATATCATCTACATAAATTATTAGTTATCTTGAGCCTATCTTACACAAAGGATTAACATTTTAGAGGACATAATCATCTGTGTTTCTCAAATGTTGAACAGTGAACATCAAGTAGGATTTGTTTGTTTTTCTTAAACACCATTCATTATACATAGTCTGGATGTGAGTCAGCCACCAGGTGCGTATGAGTAATGTGAAGAGACGGGGTCAAAAAGCAGGAAAAAGCAAAGCCGACGCAGAAAAACAGCCGCACGAGACTAACAACAGACATTTTCAGGTCAAATGTATTAGCATAGAAATATATATACAGTGTTGTGAGTCTCATGTGGCTGATCTTCTGTCAGAGCTTTAAGCCTGGATTGAATTCATTATATAAGATCAATTGCCACCGCATTAAAATGCTCTCTCCAGTGAAACATACTGTAACATTACTCTAATGGGCGCAGCAGCAGTTGAGACTGTACTGAACTCCCATTTTTAAATGTATTTCATTTTATATGCCGCTAAATTACTCCCCCGCTGTATTGTGCCCGCAAAAGGAACAGTTTTGAAAATTCAGATGTTGTTCTCTTATTATAGGAAGACGCAGGATCAGTGAGCTTATAGCTGTAACCGCAGCTGAAGCACTAATGGACGTTAGCTGCAAGACAGATGCATAATGGAGGACTTCTACACTGGCTACCGCTGTATAGCACACGCCACCATGCCTATCAACCAGCATCTCTCTCTCTCTCTCTCTCTCTTTCGAACTGGTTCATCTGTTCGCCTAACGCTCACCCATTCGCACTGTGCCATTTGCTGACCCATCTCAGACAATCCATAATCAATCATGCCCTTTAGACAGCCCTCCATGTCCGCGGGGGTGTTTCAGTGGGAAGGGAGACAGAACTGAAACAGTCTACACTCCAGTGAATGAATTATTCATCCGTACAGGCTAATGTCATTACTCTTTGCCACCTGACCCACGATCCAGGGAAAAACACCTCACACGGGTCTAGAGATCTTGGGCTATTGTCTCTTTCGAATATTAGGTTACTTAAATTATTAGCAATCTTGGGCCCTTAACTTACAATATAGTAGCATTTTAGAGGACCTTGTTTTAGATATTCACAATCATTACAATGCCATTCTTCAGTTTTATGATATGACATTACGGTGTTTCTATGTGTCTACACCTACACTTGGCCTGAAAATATCCATTGTTAGTCTTGTGTGGCTTTTTCCTGCTTTTCAACTCCATCTCTTCACATTACTCATAAGAACATGCAGGCTGACTCATGTCCAGACTGTGTACAATTATGTTTAAGAAAAATGTTCACTGCTCAATATTTGAGAAACAGATGAAGAGAAACACAGATGAAGATGTAAAATTCCCAACACAATCTGAGCCAAACAGTTCCATATGTGGTTTTGATGATAAGATATATAAATGTAAAAAAAAGAAAATGTGAATCTGTCACTTAATGCATCTTGACTTGATGCCAATAGTCACACTGGAATGAAAAGCGTAACCATAGCTGTGGAAGTACCGTATGGCCTTGGAGGCGGCTCACAGGGCACGGCTGTAATTTCAGAGCATCCATTGACACGGATGCTGAGTTACGTGGTGGAGCTGCTCTCTGTGTTCACAGTATGCAGGCTCTCTCTCTCTCTCTCTCTCACTCTCTCTCTCCCTCACACATACAGTGCTGCAGTACTTCAGGCCGGTGTTTCTGACGTCTTGGACTTCTCTCGTTCTCGGCCACGATTGGACATTAACTCGACTTTTTCCCCACGAATCGAAAAGTTTTAAAAGATGTGTTTTTCTGTACCTGGTCCACTTTCTTTTATTTTCTCAATCACACTACAAACAATTTAAGGGATTATACTTGTGTAATTGTCCTCAAACTTCTTAGCACTGATTAGTCAAAATCCTGTGCTTTAATTAGTTGGATTTTGAAGGGTTTAGTACAGAGCTCCTGCAGACAGATCTACATCTCTGTTGATCCTTAAGAAAATATTATTTTTTATATTTGGAAAGACACTGTTTATTGCCTATTTTGGTCTTGGTGTTGAAGAGGACTCGATTTGCTCTGGTCTCGACCCCTTTAGACCTGGTCTTGACTTGAACTCGACGGGACCAGGTCTTGGAATTGACTTGGACTCGACTAAATCCTGACTAATATACAAATATAAAAAAAAAACACACATACACAAGTGCACACTCTCAGGCACCCCAATCCCTCAAAGTTACACTGGACTGTGCTGAGGGAAGACCTTCAGCACCACTGGCAGCTTCCTTTCTCCCAGTATGGGCCACTGGGGAGGGCAGGTGACGGCAGGTATCACCCCAACCATCTGTTCTGTAAATGAGAACGCTGTTTTCCCTTATTTCCCCTCATCTACCACCGAGACTTCCAACAAGACAGAACCATCTTCAGCCCTGCGGTGCAGTAAGAGGTTTCATGTCGTGATAGTTGGGGAGTGGAATAACGTGGAATTATCTGAAAACTGTTGGATTGAAGTTTTACATTTGCTTTTTATGGCAAGCTGGGATGGCCCATGATAAGACAACGGGTGGGACCTAAGCCTCTCTACCTTTAGGTCTTTCTCAATATGCGTTCTTGTCTGTTCTTCTTGTTTGACCTAATATCTAACGGGCAAGGTACGATTCCTAAACAAAAGAACACAGAAGACGGAGGACGGATAAAGATCCTGGAAGTTTACTTGCCAACCGAGGATGCATCGGATGGAGACTTGGCAGACGAGAACCAATAGGAAGCTCCAAGATAAACTGCGAGAACAATGCATCATGTCCAAACAGTGCTGTAGTCTATGGTACGGAGCTGGTAGAAGCAGCTGGGATCAAATTCATTGATCACACGACCTTAAGCACACAGCTCATCTCTAACTGCAAATACGCTTTTCTGTTCTCGTGTTGTTGAGAAGTTCGCGCTCTTCAAGACCGCACCAAGGACAAGGAACTATTGAATTGACTCTGCGTTCTTGGATTTGATATTCACCTTTTGTCTGTCAGTGGGTAGAGGAGGCCGATTGCCGTGACACAGTTACGCCAAAGACCAAGCAAGTTACTGCGTATGACTTTATTATATTTTTGCTCCATGAACGTTGATGAGGAGGAAATAAAGACTGTGTATTTGTTGATTTGTATTCCTGCATCCAAGACCTGTGATGTGATGTTAAAGTTTGTTTCTAGACCTATTGATTTCTTCTCAGAGGAACCTGTGTCTTAACCGGGAACTTTCTGAATTACAGCATAGAAAACAGACACCACTTACCAGAGTTACTCAATATTTAATAAAAATGACTTTTTCTTATTGAACCTGAATTCAGTGTTGGCTGTCTAAACGCCCCTACTTTTCTATCTCACAACACACCCATACACTAGGGATAGTGTATGGGTGTGGACTCAAGATAAGGCAAAAAAAAAAATTTATTGCGATTATTTTATATCATATTCACATTATTTTAGTTAATATAAATATTTGAGTTAACCACTTATTTCCTAGGCTAAAAGCACAGATGGTCTATTAGAAATAAATCATTAGAATGAATATAACTGAAACCATTTTTTGCAAAATTTACACCCAACATCTGCTGCAAAATACAGCTGTCAAATGACACGAGTAAACATGAACAGTGTAAAACGAAGTGTATGAAAAATACAAAATACCAAAAAATAAATGAATCAACTTTAATAGCTGTAAATATATCCAAAAGGACTTTTCAAAACAAAGTTAGTTACTGTTTCACAAGCCAGTATCAGGTGTTGAATCTAAACTTGGGTTGTATTGATTGCTATGCATTTCTCATACTAATGTGTTGTTGTCACTACTACATTTTTTTGCATAGTACCTAAGTTTGTGATGCGTCTGCTCTCCTGAATCCAAAATGCTGCCAAACGACTGATGTTGAATTATTTTTCATGCTCAAATCATCCTCTTTCACTGTAACATTGTTACCATCAACCTCCTCCTACTCGGCGTCATTCATTTCTTTCAGCTGACTTGCTTCTCTCCTCCGCTCTTCTCATTGTGCATGTGTCTTGTGCTTGAACGCTGCAGAGTGGGATTCTACAACAGACGCATATCAGTCAAACAAGTTTGTTCAATTTGGTAGCGTGTGAAAGACAATTAAAAAAAAATTTGCAAGGCGTCCTGGTGGCTCAGTGCTCCAAGGCGCATACCAAGTACAATTCAGATTCCTGGGTTTGAATCTGGACCTTTGTCGCATGTCATCCCCTTCTCTCTCCCTTCTTGTCTCTGTCTACTTTGAAACTATCTAATAAAAGGTGAAAATGCAAAAAACATAGTCTACAAATAAATAAATAAATTGCAGCCTCATGCGGTTCAAATATTGCACATTCAAACCACAATTTCAATTTTGATTTAACTGCACAGCCTTACCACACGCTAACTTCGTGGTACCTGCAAGGCAACAACAGTGCCGACTGTGGCTTGGAGAGTGACAGAGGGAGGGACGGACAGAGAACAGGGGGAATAATGCAGGGATTGTACGCAGCCTGTTTGATTTGGCCTGTGGACGGGGGAAATGAGGAAGGCGGTTTCTGAGGTTTGTGTTTAATCACAAGCTTAATCCATGGGCTATAACGGGGCATTGTGGTAATGAGCCCTGGGCTTAGGGCCTCGACCCCCAGCTCTGCGGCATCACTGTCGACCCTGAGGGCCACGCGCCGGCTGAGCTGGTCCCACCGCTGACTCATATATCCACTGACTCAGTCTAGTAACTGTTGCCTCAGGGGTTAAAGTAATAATCCACAATATTTTCATATAAAAAAACTGTTTTGCTACTCTCTATCGCTGATTGATATGACACAACAGTGATTCAACCTATACTCAGTTCATGAAAGCTTAATTTGCTGTTCTAAACATCCTGGTAGGTCTTTCCCAGGAAAAATCATCTGGCGCACAGGAAGAGATGCTTTTTTTATGTTACCAGCAGCAGCAAGAGCAGTTTGTTTGTAATAAATAGAAGAATGAGCAGTGATAGCCGCTATTGCTGAACAGACAGAGAAAAGAGTGATCTCTGGGAAGTAGAGTGCAAAAACACCACGGCAGTGACACTTATCATCAAAGATGTTGCCAGTTTAAAGCCACCGCTTTAACTGCTGTAATTAAAGGAGGGTCAGATTCTTCAAAAATGGGACGGATCTAGCCTCTCTCTTCCATGAAGCTTCCAAGAACTGCAGAATTGGATGAGACTTACATCTACAAGTCCCAAGGAATTTGTTCACTCACTCCTGCTCTCCGACTGCCTGAGGATTTTGACCACCCTTCTCTCTTTCCTCTCTTCCCCGCTCCTCACTTGGCCAATTTTGGTCATTGCTGATGAAATTCAGAAATAATTTTGCAAATGCCGTATTCAAATAGCAAGATGCCTTTTTCTCCAATGTTTCGTCAAAGTCAGGCCTGTCGTCTTCGAGCGACTAAGGCTATGTTCAGCTCAAATTAGATTTTTTCGCAATCCAATCCAATGATTCACATACTTTTTTAAAGTCTAAGCAGTAAAAAAACCACATGGAAATCTCTGAAAATGCAAGTCTGACCACTCAAATCACATTTCAAGTGTTTTCACGGTGGGCACAAAAATGCACAAGAAAGAGCTTATGAATAGGGACTGATTTAGACCTGGCATGCCAGGTGGATGCAATTAAGCTTGGGTTTAAAACAGCAGAGTGTTATATGAAACCATCTGCCACTTGGAGCGGCTGTAGAGATTTCTGGTTTAACTAGAGACCAGGAGCAAAAGAGGCCAGCGACTTTTAGGATGGTGCTGGATCACCCAAAACCTAAAATGTCTGAATCAACATATAATTGGACTGGAACTCAACATAGTGATGCCAGTAACAGTGTTTATGTGTTTTATTAGAACTATAAAAACTGGATTTAGCAGAAAACCCACTAACACCTCACAGGCAGTTACTATGTTTACATGCAGCCTGCGACTTAATTATCCATTCAGTGTGACTGAAAAGAAGTCCAACCGTTGCTATGGTTGACACGTTTACATGGGTGAGAAAACCACAGTTGTGTTTCTCTAGTGTAGGTTGGTGCATTTGGAATGAGGGTAAGGAAATGGCAGATCATTAGACTGCATGTAAACGTATTAAGAAAAACTTTTTGCCTTCGGTAGCCCAACTATCATGGTTTTGATTGTAAAACCATACCATGGTGCAAAAAAAGAATGAACCGGAAACAATAAAAAAACCTAAAAGTAACATGAAATGACACATTTTTGTGCAATAATTATACTATTCACATTTGTTTTAGATTTTCCTCGGCCAAACGGGAAATAACAAAAAATCCCATATTTTGCTGACACACAATGTATGATATGTATGATGGTAGCTTAAAACATATGGCAAACTTAATATGTATGTAAATAAAAACATTTTTACACAGATTTACATTCTTAAGTTTGAAATGTATGAAAGCCGACGATAGTATAATGACATAAAAAACAATAAAATAAACTATCAGTTCTGGGAAAACGCCTGTAATCCGCCCTTAACCACAGAATGCCGGCAGTCCTGGGGGAAAATTTTCCATGTGCCGAAATCTTGTGACTCACATTTTTAGGCAAAGGCCATTTAGGCCATTCCTCAAACTGGAGGACGGACTGGAAGTCTACTGACGTCTACTGCAGTCTACTGAGCTCACACTGGTGAATGTTGCCATCATATTGAACTGTGTTTTCTGCTCCAAATCAACACCGTTCATCAATGAGGCTAAAGAGACTGGCATTCTGTGTGAAACCATAGCTAGCTATTGACTATTAGTGTGATCAATCCAAAAAAAATACTGAGGCCACCTCTCTGTTTCTAACACACATCTGAATGCTAAAATTTAGTGTTGCAAATAAATCAAGCAGCCTACTTCTGAACAAGATGGTTTGCTATTTAACTTTTACATGACCCATTTCCTACAAAAACACCAAAAAACGATACTGCAGGACAAAACTGATCAACAGATTTGTTGTGAAATAAGAAAGAGAGGCGCAAGAATATTAACATGGCAGGAATAAAAGAACAGGCTGTTTGTCCCTGTTCGGAGGAAAATGGGTCATGTTTTGTAAAAGCTTCAGAGGGAAAGCACTCACTGGACGGGCTCCAAATACTGGCAGCTAAGCCAGAGTCTGGCCAGAGCTGCCAGTCCACCTTTAAACAGGCCACTCAAGACCCAAATCTGCTTTCAGGTCACTAGCCATCACGTAACGTTTGTGGGCGGTTTCTGGAACACAAATTTAGCCTGGACCTGGGATCGGAAAGAAGATATCCATTAAAGATGGTTTTTTTCAGTCGAGGATTAGATTTAGGCTTAATCTGAAACCAGGGAAACATCTTGTAGAAAGTTATGTGGCTGTTAATTAGCAGCTGAGGCCACAACTCAGACATCATGTCATCCTCTTTGCACCGAATCACATCCCTTCTGCCCACAGCTTCCTCCTCTGCTTGGTGTAACATGCTCTTATCTTTAAGTAGCAAAAAAAACAAAACACTTCTGCCTCTCTCCTCAGCATTCATTCACTGATTTCTTACATGATTCTTGTATGATCACAGGAATATTATCAAGGCACTGTAGCTTTGACCCTTGCACTCATTGCTATTAGTTGCTAATGTTTGTCATCTAGGAACTAAAGCTTATTCTACTGTAAGTCGCTCTGGATAACAACTAGATGACAAAAATGTAAACACAACTTTGCAGGGGATGTCAGCTTTGGGAAACAACACTGAATGAAGGCTAAAATCTCTTGGGGTTTAGAATAAAAAAAAGGGTTTTATGTCTCTGTAAAAAAGGTTCAACACCTCGCAGACTGGCAGAAAAGACGAGGTTTGGCGAGCGAGAAAAAAGCCCACAAGAAAAACAGCGCGGCCCTGGATTATTCTGCTACTGAGGACTGATTAATGACTTCTCTCATGCGGCTGGCAGGCAGCGGGTTGATAAATCCACAGCAGACTGCTCTGACCGCCACTGGGGTAGAGAGAAACACTACGGCTCTGTCTGCGGGGAGACGCACGCCAAGCTTTTTTCCCCGGGAATGAACAAAGTGATGGCGATTGGCTCAGCGAGCGATCCGTACGGCAGCAGCCATTTGCTGTTATTCAGAGTCAAAATAACTGCTGACGAGGCTAAAAGCGGTGTCTCTGGTAGACCCCAGGCTGCAGCTCCAAGGAGGATTAGTTTAGTGCCGGATCCAGAAACGATGCGCAAGATCAGAACCAGCATGACACACACACACAAACATATGGTGTGCAGTTGCATTTTTTTTTTTTTAAATTGCAACAACAGCTGTATTCTGTAATACGGCCGATACACTGTTTCTCAGCATTTGTTTGATTTTATTTTTACGAAGCGAGCCTAAATCACACACTGGATGACAAATAAAAGCTCTTCCGCATAATTGACGGCAAGACATTAGCAATCATTTCATCCCTGGCAACCGTGCGGGACAGCTTTTCAAACCAACACCCTCTGCAAACACAACCAGAATATGGTCGTGTTTGCACAGTCATCAGAGCGCTGGGGAAGAATGGCCGGCGTGGGCCAGAAAACACAGCGCTGCCTCTTGGACACCGAGGCGGAAACCACAGTGGACCAGTATTGGGCCGAGCGCAGGATCTATTTTCAAAAAGAGCCAAGTAATGATCAGTAACACCGGCAGTGTTTGGTATAGAACGGTGCTTGTAGTCAAATGGAGTGTAGCCTCGTCTCTAAGGAGGAGGGTAATTTTATGTTTCTACTTTTAAGATGAAAGGACCATTGGGCCACTTTATTAGTGTGTAATTTTCTTGTAGTGGGTCATTACTACTTCAGCAGTGATTACACAGAGGAAGCAAGTTATCTATAAACATGGAACAAGGCTAACAGAAACAAAATAATATCCTCTATAGTATAGTATAGTCATCTGAGTCAGTGGTTCATATCAGTCCACGTGTATCAAAATAAATTATGGCATAAATAACGATGCAGCGCTAAGGGAGCAAGAAAAAAAAAGGGAATATTAGGAGGTCAATTGTGTTTCTATCTTGGGGTGAGCTGCACCCTCGACATTTAGGCTACCTAAACAAAAGCCATTGTTTGAAGTGAACGAGGGGGAAAACAAGACTCATTTCAGGGGAATGATGAAATTCATGAACAATGTTTCAATTCATCAAGGTCAAGCTCAAACTGAATAGACCAAACAGATGTGATCCAGGAGCAGGTGGGTGAAAACACTTGTACAATGATAATCGCTCTGTGGTGAAACCAGTACAGGATTTCTGAGTCCCTTGAGGCACCTGAATTAGGGCCGAGCAATAATTCAGTATGATTGTTTATTGTCTTTCAATAGAATCATATTGTGAGGAAATGACATCACGAGTTTCATCACAGTTTATATTATCATGCAGTTCAAAGCAATGAACATCAATTTGATTATTTAACATGTGATTTTGCATGTGTTGGGCAGATATCATTATAATGTTTATCAATATGGAAATGATTTCTTAGGGTTATTGTGATATGAATTTTGTCCATATCACTCAGCCCTAACCCAAATCAATAATTGTTCAATCAATAATCAATAATTCTCTGCCAACGTAGACATTTTTGTGATGACTTGGAAAAAAGGTATTTCCATGAAATGGCGATTTCATTTTAAATGTTTGAGAAACTGAATGCTTTGATGTCTCTACATTTGACAATATATAGGTGAATAATAGTTCATTGCTCATTATTATTTCAATAATAGGTGATTGCCTCCTTATCATTTTGCTTTCATAATACCATGTTAGTAATGTGATGATCACACAAGGGCAAAATATGTACTGATAATATCTCTGTATGTGTCAATACCGCAAAATCCTAATAATATTGGCCAATAATGTTGGTGTCCTAATATATCTGCCTCCAAACTAAAAACAATTGTGAAAAACTCAAACAAAACAAACTAGACTTTATCAGTCCAGCCAGGCTATATTTCACTGGCCAAACAATTGTCTTCTCATAGAGACAATCTTGAGAAACACCGAAAAGCATGTTGACTTCACTAAATCTGAGAGTCTGCGGTCTGCTGAGCAGTTCTGCGGCCAAACCAGAAAACAAACAAGTTCCTGTTTTTCACCGAAGCTGGATTCACTCCATTCTTAAGCCCCTTGCTGAAGAACTTGGCCTACGCAGGTCAGTTAACCTCCCACAACCGGCTGGCAGAGGATTTACCCAAGTTGCCCAAGCGTTATCTAAACATGGTCTGCTCTGTCCCAGGGGTTTAAAGGGTGTGCTTCAGCAGGAGACCTCAGTGGACCGTGTTATGCAACCTGCTGCTTACGTCCCGCTCAAACAGTGAGCTGACAGCGCAGCGCAGCGAGGCTACGACCGCCTGGATCGTTCAGAAAAGCAGCAGAGTAGGAAACCAAAAGAACAGGTTCAAGCTCCCTACAGCCTGCTGAAGAAGTAGAATGGCTACCAGCTACAGGAGGCCTTGTTCTGTAGTTGAATCTGACCTTTGACCTCCTTGTGGAGGGGGACAAGCAAAAAGAGAAATTTCTCCATCACAAAAAAGATCTCCATTTCAAAGTTTTAAACAGCTTTAAAACTGATGGACACTTCAATTGTCATATATTATTCATATATATAAGTGTTACTTTTTTGGTGTACCCTCTTTCCCTCAACCTGCCTTGTGTACTTCTACTTTAGTTAGTGATTTCACACATTTCCCAGAATGCCTTTCAACAACCTCAAGAGAACGGGTTTGAATTTATAGCATTCTATCAAAGGTGGGCATGTAAATACAGCTAGCTACCCAATTAGTTCATGAACATTGAGGCATATGATTATGATGCGATGATTGCGACCGCACCCTTTACTCAGAATGCAACATGTCTTGTGGCTGCATTGCATTCTGGTCTATTGAGGCTACTCTCAGTGGAGAAATTGGTCTCTCTGCCTCTTCTACGATGGATTTCTCCCTGTACGATTGTTGAACGTCAGTGCAAAATGGTGAGTCTAGAAAGAAGCCCTCGCTCTTTGATTCTGAGGGACTTGGTGAGGTTAATGGGCATGATTGCCATATCAAACAATGTGTTGCTGTCCAAATTTCACTGTACCTATGTTACACTATGACATGATCTTTCATTACAGTCCTTTTATACATCAAGTACAATAAATGTACAGGAATTTGTCTTTGTGATAGTAGTTCAGGAACATATTTAGTCTATATAATGTTACAGGTAACATTCAGTCATCCTATTTCCTATAAAAAATAGCCTCAGGTAATAATAATATCACTCAAAAAAGGTTTTGAAAATGGCCAAGCAGTAGCAAAATCGCTCAAAGGCAATAGAGGCTTTTGAAAGTGTGGTAACAAAAGAGTAAGAAATTTGGGGTCTCCGTTCAAATGATTGTTCAAAATGACCTGACAAAACCAGAAAGGAAATGAACCCAGCGCCCGAGGCAGAGGAGACAAAGAAACCATTTCAAATAAATGGCTATCATCAAATACTAGTTTTTCATCTTTTCTGACACTAGTCTCATCTCAGATTACCTTGACCACATTGCACTTAGTGTAACTGTTAGCATGAATAGCAATAGCATGAATTTGACTGGATAATATGATGTCTGAAGTTTGATTACATTAATCAGAGCAATGAACAGCGTTTGTAAAGGCGACCTACATCCATTAATGAAACTTTGCTGCTCATGGCGCAGACTTGTATTTCTCCAATCCTAAAGGAACATGGAAAAATCATAAAAGACCCCAGCCATTTTACGTCATAAAACCAAAAACACATAGTAACAGACCATCCATCTCTCCGCCCTTACCACCTCCTCGGCTCTGAATGTGGCATGCCAGTTGCTTAACTGTACATTTCGCTAAACCAAGCGAGGTAGTGGGGTGGGAAGGCACAAAGAGTCGATTGTTCTGCAAGGCCAGTCTAAAAGATTTCTTGAGGCAAGACCAATTTCTGGGGGCTCTGAGACTCAGTAGACAGTCGAGGAGAGGCGAGGCTCGCTCTGCTGCAGTGAATAATGGTGGGAGGGGCTTTCTCCTACCTGCATTCCTCAGCTCCATGCAGGCCTCCCAGACTCTGACAGCCTCCACGCCCACCTCAGCCCCTCCTCATCTGCTGCCCTGAATGAGGGGCCCACCCTAACCCTAACCTATAGCAAGGGGACATATGAGGCACAACCATGTGCACGAAATCTTTAGGGGACACTGCACGTGCTGCATGCAGTTGGCTCACTGTATAATTATCCTACTTCACCTCCCTATACACTGACACAGAGCCCAGGAGAGTCGACTCCGATGCACTGCCAAGAAAAGCTTGGAGCACAAAACCACATTACACCCCACCAACGCTTCTGTCTGCTTGCCTAAGGAGACACTGTCATGGTCTGATATGATTATTCTGAGAAGAATGTTGCTAATGCCACGAGAAAACACATCTTATCTTATTCTCACTTTCAGGGCTGAGCTGAAATCAGCAGTAGGCCCGACCTGTCATCGTCTGAGGCTTTAGAGAGGGGAGCGGTCCTTCTTCCACAGCTTAAAAGATTAAGCGCATCAACTGACTTTCCTTAAACAATGAGCTTCTCTTCGTGTCCAAATAACACGGCATCAGGTTCAAGAGCTCTCTAAAGCAATCAGCCAATTCATTTGGGTTAGCTACTGCAGGAGTGTCACAGTTGATTTCACGTCAATGATGACAGATTCAGTAATTGAATTGGGTAATAGTAAAGTTAAACTCCTGAGCAGCTATAATTATCGACTGCACACACAAATACATGAGAGAATGTTCGGCCGGAGGACTGACTCATCATCCATCAGGTAATGACTAAGCGTCAAATAACATGAGGCAACAACAACAACAACTCCAGTCTCCAAGGCCGTGACTCATTCTCCCTCTCTGCCCTGTTTGGCACAGAAGCTGCTATCAGGACCGGGAGAGACTGGGGAGCAGGCCGGCAATCTGACACCTACTGAGATGCAGATATTGACAGACTGTGTTGGAGAAGCCATGGAGAGAGAGAGAGAGAGAGAGAGAGAGAGAGAGAGAGAGAGAGAGAGACAAAACAGGCGACAATCCTCTGAGGCAAAAGTCGGGAGCACACACTTAGACACACATGCATGCGCAAACAATTACAATTTTCCAAGAACATGATACACACACCACAGACACACTAGAGAAACGTAAGTTCAAACAATGTCATTAAAAGATTTTTTTTTAAAAATAAAGTTTTGTTCTTCACACTGGTATATCAGGCACATTTAAAGGAGAATACCAGTGTCATTTAGAGTTACAGCCCATTTATTTCCGTCTGTGTACTCGTTTTTCCACCGTTAAAAAACCCCCCCAAAATTTTACAACGTCAAACCCGAGCTTGAAAACTGCTTAACTGCTGTCCTGGCTAACAAAGACGGCCCCAAATTAGAAGACATTTATGTGACAATAAAGTTGTAAGTCGACATGATTTTGAGGGATTATTTCCTGGCAGAGACTTCCATTTCTTCCTGTGGGTGTCGGGCGATTGACAGTAAGCAGAGCGTAACATAATGCAGCGCTGATAAGAAAACACTCAACTCAGGCACAATGTAATAACAATAAAACAGAAACTCTCACAAAACTAAATTAGGGCTTCGTGTTTACTGTGATGGATTATCTCACTCTCAAGTCTGGGGAAGTTGTTTTTTTGTGCTGAACAAGAATGAATGGCAGCAAATGGCGTCTTCTGAAGGGAGGAAAACAAACCCTGATATCTCCAACTATGCTGCCTGTGTGCAGACAAACCAGGAATAATGCAAAGGAGAGGGGCAACCTAAGACGAATGGCACAAACTTAGAAAAACACACCAGTATTACCCTTTAAAATGTATCTACTCACTGCAAATGGCATGTCAAACTGTGATACAGCTTACAATAATTTCCATAATTTCCTGACTTTGCTGTGAGTAATGTTTCCAAACAGGTTACTCCTGTAACGCTACAGGAAATACTAAAAGCCTTACCCCTGGGCAATATACTTCATCACTGAATATATTCTCGATTCTGGTTTTGCATTTTTACACAGGAAAATCACACCATGAACCTTGACTGCACACCTGCATCTGAGGCTGTGTCAGTGAAGCAGAAAAGAAGAACTACACAATAAAGAATCTCATTTGCCATCTCTGGAAATGATGTCTGTTCTCTTGGGGAAATTGAAAGTAATTTTGAACTTTGAAGAAGTGACAGCTGCAGCTTCACGCACACACACACACACACACTTATCTCCAAGAACAATTCGATTGTGTTTTATTGTGTCTTCATCGGAGGACTCCTAAGTGTTTGAAAATCAAGCCAATTCATTTTGAGTCATACGACATTTTAGATATCACAGTCAGAGGAGCTGAGGTGTGTCATGTGGTGAGTGACTGGAAGCAATGAGGAGGGCGGGGCGGATAGCTCCCGCCATATGGACCTGGTCCAGTCTCTCTCTCTCTCTCTCTCACTCTCTCTCACTCTCTCTCTCTCTCACTCTCTCTCTCTTACTGCAGACAACAGCCAGCCATCAGCTTGTCACCAGTGCATTTGTACAGTTGCGCTGAGGCTCTGACCTTTGCACTCTTTCCTACTGGCTGCTTGTAATGTTGGTGATCGAGGAAATTTCAGCTTAATCCACTGTTACACTCAAGGACAATAGTCAGTTACTGCTACTACCATTTAGTGTTGTCTTTAAATGTAATAAATGTAATCAATTATTGTCGAAGACTTCTTTTTCTGTAATTTTAAAAACAGCATTCATTTCTTTGAGGAAAACTTTTGGCAAACAAGCAAAGCAAATAAAAGCCCTTCAAGTGGTTAGACTGGAAACCAGAGTCCCTTGTAGTCTGTTATATAACAGCCAGCCTGTCTGTCATAAGGGTCACATTACTGTCTCTTCTTCTGCTACCTTTGAGAGAACCGAGAGACATGCCAAAACACTTTATCTTTAATGGTGACCACTTGCTGCACTAGTAGGCGTCAATGTACATTTCTAACCAATAAAAACTTCTGATTTTTGACCAATCCCGCCCCTCCGCACCCCTCCGTACCCCTCCCAGCAAATAAAACTGACTCAACAAGGGGCGCAACTCAAGCAGAAAAACTGTCACGCTACTGCATTTGCTATCACTCGGATAACCCTCAGCTGACAGCAACAGGTTCAGGCACATTTTGTGGGCGTTGTCCAAAGTCATTCTGGGAAATCTAGGAAAGGCCTTCTCTGACAACCAAAAAACTTTGACTCATTTGGAATTTGGAAAAAAATAACACCACTTAACTCCATGCCTTCTGGTTATTGTATTAACCCACAATCATCTGAACAGCCATTAATTCAGAGGGAACCAGCAGCTCCAAACACACTCTCAGAGCATTCCTGAGTTAAATTACTGACTTGCTGTCAAATTCAACATTTTCACATTTTATATTTCACACAATAAATTTAGAGGTAATTAGTAACACTAATAATAATAAAACACCCAAAATGTTTTGTGTTGCTTTTAACAAGTAATTAACAAATGAGCACAAGTCTGCCTACTCAATAGCCTCTCTAGGTGAAAGCTTCTCCACCCAGCCGGGTTTGAAAATCACCATGGAGACTCATTACCTTATTTAATTATACTGAAGTAGACAGCATCGATGTCTGTTAATATGTTTTTTATGGAAAGGATGGAAATTGAACTTGACACAGCTATTAAATTTGTAGATGATCCACATAAGAGCACTTGTTTGCAACATTGTGAGAAAGCTGGGTGTTCGCAACAGTCTACATTAAACCATGGTGCACTCTCTGCCTTCTCTCAGACACAGCGGGAATAAGCCGCAGATGTAACATGGTTGATACTGCGCGATATTGTCCGCTAGTAAATTGAAATACCCGTTTCGCCATCTGAATTGGGTCCTTTTTGATTGGTTGATCAGATTAGATTGTGTGCGTCAACGCTCTGCTGGTCAGTAGAGCGTTGACGGTTCGAATCAGGCCGAGGGCAAGAGCAGAACGCAAAGTGAGCATCAGTTACACAGCAATAAAAAAAAAACATGTGAGGCAACAGCTGAGTGTGCACAAGGAGGAAGTTGGTCTCTTCATAAGTGTACTCAGGGTCATAAATTAACAGGGACTCGGGGTAAAAATGCCCATGAACGATCATAAAATGCCTGTGAAACAAAAAATGGCCTCAAAAATTAGGAGTACCCTTTTTTTGCATTTCAACCTTGTTCACATTTTATTCGTTGAGTTGTCAAGTATTGGTGTAAATACGACTAGTATTGTCCCCCCGTGGGCCACCGTAGGAGATCTGTGGGAGCGCTATGACCACACGATTCATTCCAGTGCATTCTGGATGAGAAAAAAGGAGCATTTCTTTGATGAGAAAACAACGGAGTACGCAGCCTGAAGCAGCAGAAAATGTCGACGTTACGCAACCAGCAGTAGGAGAAAATGCCGACCAACACAAACTACTGCATTAACAAAAAATAAAACAACCAGTATCATAAAAAACTCAACAGTCGAGGGGTGGAAGATGGACTGGTTGGGAACAGAGAGTGGGGAAAACGGCACCATCCTCTTCTGTGAGGCCTGCCGCCAGTTTCCAGGAGTGGGAAAGAAATTAAAACAATTTGCCAATATGCAATGCAAATTTATTACTTCACAGTTCAATAAAATTGCAAATGAAAAAGACCAAAATACCCAAAGAAATCAGATCCAGCGGGCAAAAAATTCCTTCTGAGAAAAAAGTTCTGAGTGTACTTGGTATATGTGTGTGTGTGTGTGTGTGTGTGTTAAGCCTTCGGGCAGTGCCCTCACACTGCCTTCAGGTTTAAGTTGTAAGTGGGATATTATGAGTATTATGGCCATAGTGATGTCTCTTATTACCAGCATTTGTATTGTATTCAATTACGGCACACAGTATCTTGATGTTTAGGTTCATCAAGGATTGACTATTGAAGCCCACTTACCGCATAAGTGGGCATAAAAGTGAGAGATTTAAGGCTGCTGGCCCATTTACAAATGACACAATCAAAAAAATTATCTCAGTGAAAAGAGTTTAGAGAGTAAATGTAGACATTTTCATGGGATACTTTATGTAGAGTGTGAGCTGTTTGTTTTTCTTCACTATACCAATCACAAATCTTCAAAATGTCACTTGTGCTTTTAAACAAAATCACTGAAATCATCGAAGGCCTTTGAATAAAAAAACAAAACAAAGCTTAACTCACAGCGATTTCCCTGCAGGCAGACATCGATATTCCAGTGCCTTCTATTTGTTTCAGTGCATACTCCTTCTCATCTTTCCTGTAGAGATAAAGAGACAAATGGGAACGACATTATGAAACAGCCCCATTTCTTTGCCAATGCAACAATGCGGTCCTTTCAAATCTGATTCAAGAGCATTGACTCGTGGTTTTGCCTATTGGGTTTTGATTATCAAAGGGGGGAAGAGGTGGGGGGGGGGGGGGGGGGAAGCGAGGCAGGAGCATGAAAAAGCCTGAGAGGGTTGACTGCCAGTTTTACGCTCCCGGAGCAGAGGAATCCCTGCCATTAGAAATACCCTTTGGCAGAAGAGAGCCATTCCCTCACCGCAGGAGTGCTGTGTTGTTGAGTGCAGCCTCTCCCCTGGGCCTGGATCATTATCCTGCATGAATTTCATCCTTGATGCAAACACAGACTCAGGATTCAAACTGCACACCAGCGCTTTCTTTATAACTAACACACACTGTGCAGAGTGAAAGCTCTGGCCATTTTATTTAAGGTAGCTGCAGCGTCAAACAGCACGCCTCGATTTAGCATTCGGAGGATAGCCCTCTGCCCTTGTGAGTCACGCTTGTGCATAAAAATGGATAATAAGCGAAATGTGAGACTTATTGCCAGGCTGAGCATGTTCAGCACACTGTGCAGCAGACAACTATTGATTATTTGAGATAAGCGATGTTCCGGTGTATGAAATCCAGCCTGACCGCACAGGAGGAGAGAAAATAAAGGCTAAAAGGAAATACGTTTCACTTAAAACTGTGCAATGGGGCATGATTAAAATGTAAACAGAGTCTGCAGACAGCATCTGATAACTTCATTATGTGAGCAGCCGTCACAGATCAAACAGGTCCTCACGGTCCTGAGATCAAACCCACCTCAGCCTTATTTGCATAGGGGATGGTCATGGATTAACTGGAGCTTTCAGGCACACATCTCTAATACTAATTGAGCTGCACAGACACCCAGCACAGTTCTTAACATTTGGTTTTTTGGACTGTAGACAGCCAGTGAATATCTCCTTAATATGAATTTAGGCAAATTTAGTTATAAATGAGTCTACTGATCACTCTCATCTAAAACAGCAGGAGATGATGATGATGTTTTAACTTCTTGACCTTTTTTTCTTTAAACATAATATCGCACATCTCCTAGATTTGCCAGTTAGGTGGTGATGTACAGCTCTACCAGGTGTTTCCAGAATGGAGGTTTGGTGCCTAAAGCCGGTATAGCTGCTGCACACACTCACTGTCAGTCTTTTGTGCCTTGCAACAGGTCTGGCCCCCTCTTTGTTAGCCATGTAGCTATAATCCTGTCTCTTACAGTAGAGTAATGTACAGTAGAGAGACACTCCCTCTACTCCTTTCACGCACTGACGGCATGTCTTCACACCTTGTCGAGGGAATACTTCTGTTTCCTGCTGGCTGGGATAAACTCTCTGAAGTCACATGTTCCTTAAGCCTAAGGTATAAAAACTTGAGCTAAGCAAACATTTGAAAAGTGTAATTTGTGGCAGAGTGTTCAGCAAGGAAACTGGGAAAAACTTGTTTTTTTTGTTTGTTTGTCATTTTTGACAATTATGTGCGCTGCAAAACACACCAACATTGTACGTGGGGGAGGCAAAACATTTCATTGCCCTTTAATTTTCCCTAAAATTAGCTTTATGGGTTAGGTTCACTGGGAATATGTGATTCCTTCTCATCCCCAGAGCCTTTCCTTCCCCCTTTGAGAAAACCTAGACTGGATGAGTGCTGTGAAAAGCAGGCTGACAGGAGCAATCCTCTTGACTCCACTTATAGTTGTATAGTTTATTTTTACAAGGACAGACACAACCGCAATGACATATTGCACGCTACTGCCTGCGGTATTGTATCACGGTATTTACAGGAGCAAGGATGTGAGTTGTTTTCAAGGCCAGTCCACAGTGCATGTTGCTACAGGAGGTCTGCAGCAGTTTTGGCCACTGTCAGTACTGGGCATCGAACCAGCGACCCTTTGATTACTGGGCAGCCTCCTTAACTAATCTACCAACCTGCTGCTGCACATGTTCTCATATCACAATCAATGCATTGTGCTATTCTTAACATGACCAAACACAAATAGAGTCCTCAACTATCTTGGAAGTGAAGCGTAAAGGAGTAAAAGTACTTCCTCTTCTTGTGTGTTAACACAGTGCAACTGAATGAACATGCAGGCTAACTGTTCAATAATAAAAAATAAAGGAGGCAGGAGGTTTTACAACACCTGAAAGAATACTGTAATGTGGCAAACTGTAAAACGAGCAGATTCAGCCAAGCAACCTGAATGGTCAGACACGTTCCAACCATGTTTCATTATTCCCACAATGCACGGCTAGCTGTGCTGTATTGATTACTATGCCAGCTCTTGTAGTAGTAACCAGAGAGATATTAACCCATCTTTCTTTTTTTCCTCCTATTTTGATGTGCTACTTGTAAGAAAACTTTTCAGTAAGTGCACAAGTGCTGGTAGCCATTGTACAAAAGCCATGAGGATGTTCTTTACTTTGATTATGGGCACACAGCTGCTCTGTGTACGTATTACATCACTGTAAACAACAGTAAACAACAATATATCAGGTATTACTGCTATAGAAGACATTTTCTGGATGACTGCCTGTGATCTGACTGTGTTCGCCCTCTGACCTCGCATCATATCTCTACTCTCTGCTGTTGTAAAGGTGAATATGAGAAGAGCCTGGGGGCAAACCCGATGCAGCTTTATTATGAATGGAGAAAAGGCTTTCTGAGCCGGGGTCATGTTTGTTGCTATCTTACATCTACACAAATCCACCTGGTAAGAGGACTGGACACCAAGTGCTGCTGTTGGCTTTCAATTTATTTACCTGTAAGCTGTAAGTCAAAATGATAGGCAGCTGGTCTATCCCTACTTTTCGGGGTTTATAAATCTGTTATTACACTATTTAAATAAAACTGTAGTGTGGATTACTGCATTGATACCTGATAATGCACTTACTTTAACAACAAACAGTGTCACTAGTGGCCTAACAGGGCAGGAATGTGCAAACATCATCTCTGTCCATCCTCGTATTGCAGTTTAATTAAATTACTCACACATGCACTGTACTGTCACATGCTTGACATCACCTAATCTACATAGAGCAACCACGAAGGATCAGATTCAACTGTGAGCCTAAAAAAAAGTTTGGTGCACAGTGTTCAAAGGGGGGGGCAGATTTACCATGGAAAGAAGCCGAAAATATCACTATCAAGTCAAATGACGATGCCGGTGGTGTCCAATGCATGAATACTAAGTGTAAGCTGTGAAGAGACTGTCAAAAAACAAACAGCACCGCCGCTGCCGTGTTGTTTTGGGGGGGGGGGGAGGACCGTTGGTGAGTGAGTGAGTGAGTGCGTACATGAAAACAAAAACACAGACACGGGTAGCGCTTGGGGAGGTTCAAATCAAATCCCCCGTTCAACACATAACGGGATTGCGGTTTGAAAATGCACCCTGCGATCAGTTTTTCTGTCAGTAAACAATAACGTTCACGGTATCTTACCCGTCTTTGCGCTTAGCTTTATAAACGTGCCCGTAGGTGCCTCGACCCACTTTGCAACCTTCATATTCGAACAGATCTTCTACTCTCTCTCTCTCGGCCGCCAGCTTTGTTTTGAAGTCGTAATCCATTTTAACCCATAAATACGTCTTAATTTACAATAAAATAAAATATTAATTATTACATGCATTAATTAAATAATCTGGTCGTTTTATTCCCCCACCATTTCCTTGTTTGGGATTTTGGTCTGCTCCGCTTAATGTTCACTGGCTCGTTGACGTTTCTAATTGGCGCGCAAGGCTCGCTGGGTAAGGTAGTTTTTTTAAGATAACCGCCTAAATTCAGCAGTAGGCATGTAAAGGAGGTAGGAGACTACAACCCGCGTTTCTCGCTGCAGTTACTGCACTTTGCGTACTCATGAACGCTCTTCAAAAATGCAGGGATCGGTGGTTTAGGTTTCATGGTATACAAACAGGGATGTACTGGAGAGTTAACCCATCTAATCTCAGTTTACACACCTTTTAGTTTGAGGAATAGCGTTTACACACTTTTTTAGGCTGGCATAGTTCACATCATAGTAAGTATTATGAAAGTGATATGATATATGTTTGAGGTAGATAGTAATATGAGGGTCTTTACCCAAAGCATAATTTTTTTTTTCTGAAAATATAATTGATTTTGGTTTAAATTGATGGTTATTTGCCTCATTATAATCACCAACTGGAAGTCACAGTTTACCCACCTTTTTATTTACTACTATATTACTGTGTAAACAACTCCAATCTACATCTCGGCCAGTGGCCAAATGGATGTTTGATTCAGATATGCAGCATCCGACAAAAACTGGTAAATTGCAATGATGTGGTATTTTCTTGATCTGCATGCAGGGTTAAAGGTTCATGTTATACTCTATGGAAATTTCTGCTGTTTTCATAGAGCTTAGGGAACTTATAGTGTGGTACTGGCTAAACTGGTAGTGCAGGCTAAACTGGTACAAGCACTCCATCCTGCCTTCAGGTCAGTGCCTTCAGGTAGCACAGGTTGGTGGGCATAGGGATTGTATATATGGGGATGTGCAGTATGAGGTAGGCCTATGCAATCTGGTTCTGTCGCTTGTGTGTTTTTGTTTCGTTTTTTCCTTCTTCTTCTTAACTTTATTTTATGTTTGTTTTGCTATGTTGTGTTTGTACTGTGTTTGTACAGCAAGGAGTCCAAGACAAATGTCCATAAAGAGACAATAAAAGTATATCTTATCTTATCTTATCTTATTTTATCTTATCTTAATAATTATATAGGGACATACAAGAATTGTTGGAGTATCACTTGCTGTGATATTGGCATAGTATCCCTCCAAAATGTCTTTCTGGGTTACTGTAGTTGTTTGTTGTTATTATTATTGTTATTATTATTATGTTTTTGTAAAGGGCTGATGCATGTTTCTATAATGGCATGTTTCTATAGCCTAATGGTTTCTATAATGGCAAAACTGTAAGGCTGTAAAAATGTATCGTCACGTGAGGAAACCCCTCGCTGAGATTGACAACTGTTTACACCAATTACGTCTTTGCAAGCAAGAGTCCAACGGCGTGATTCGCTCGATGAGACGTGACGTCGCGAGGCTTGTAAATAAAACCACCGTGCACCTCTCATTCAGCGCTCTACACAGTATGGCCGGCGATATTAGCTAGCACTCGCTAACGGTATTCTCTGTAAAAGGGAAGACGGTAAACCAAGAAATCAACACCTGGATTGTTTAAAGGACTGTACTAAAATAAATTATACCGATCGAGGAAGGATTAATCAAGTCGAAAAACGTTACCGACGTTTAATTTTCTGTTGGTGTCTGTTGTCTCACGATGGAAGAGAACAGTGCACACTTCTTCGAGGGGACCGAGAAGCTGTTGGAGGTGTGGTTCTCCCGGCAGGATGAGACCAAAGGAACCGGGGACCTCCGAACCATCCCAAGGTTTGTGTTTCTGGGGATGTCGAGAAGGTTTTGGAGATAATTTACCTTGAGCCGTAGCCCCGCTCAGTTCACCCAAGTTGCCGTTTCAAGTCTCTAGCAACCTGTCAAGCTAAGCTGGAACGGAAATGCCCTGGCACATGTTTGAGTTGATTGATTCATTCATTCGTGTTCGAGTACCGTTAGTGTGTGAAGGGTCAGAGTCCTTATCGTCTTGTTACTCATTATCCCATCCGTAGATAGAAATGTCCCGTGCTACCTAGCTGTCGGAGCCCAGCAGTACACGTAGCTCAAGCTAGCAAACACCGTCACTCTAAAATGGCCTTCCCCCCACATTGGCACTTGCTAGCTGAGTCATTCATTCTCCAGTGGTAATTTAGCTAATGTTAGCTATCTAGATAAGGTTAGCTAAGCCGACCCATTACTTGTAATGACAGCTAACGCTAGGTTCTCCTAATGACGGAGCAAGTAGCATCCCTTATGATTCATTGGAGAAAACGTCTTTCTACAAAAACACCGCGTCTGTTTTCTTCCCCTATAATTTTTTTGGCCTAGAAAGAGCTCAAATGTTTTCGCTAAATTACTCTTGCCTGTTTTTCTACATGGAGGGTGAAAGTCAGCCCCTGGTGCTACGCGGGCTTGCCCATTTTTCCATCTGCGCACACACGTTTCATTGCCCCTGCATTGGAAACGGGACGTCGTTTTGTTAAAAGCAAACTAATATAGCACTAGCTGTCTGGGTATTAGTGCTGTGTAGTTTCACGGGGGCTAATAATAATCAGGAATTTCGTGTGTTTCTGTTGCTGGGAACTAAGAGGTTATTTTTTTTTCTGCGTCATTCTCCGCCGAGGGCCTTCACAAGATGTCCAGCATGTGCTCGTCACCGCGTGTTCCCTCGGTTACAGCGCACTGCCCTGCAAGACACTTAACAGAATACATGTAGCCTCTGCAGGATATAAACAGCAAATATCAACTTATTATCAGCCTGCTGGGATTTCTATAGGCTTACTCTGAGATCATTTATTATTTCTTTGGGAGCAAGTATAGTACCAGACTACATGTATATCTCAAATGCCCCCAGCCGAGCTGTAACTGCATGTCTATGATGAATAAAATATTGAATAACGGGCCACATTGAATTATCGGATATTGTCTCGGATGAGACACTAGGCTCCAGGACTGATGGCAAGATGCCCTTTCACATTAGGTGCAGCTTACTCACATAATCATCACAAGACCTGACATTTAATGTAAAGTTGCCTGTACGTTTACCATTTAGGCAACTTGTAGTTGCCCCAGTCACGTTTCTAACCATGCATGCACTCTCCACCCATTTCTTCTGATTGGTTAGAGGGCTTGCTAACATACATTGCTTGGAAGTACTCTAGTTTTGCCTACATTCACAGAAAGTGATATATCCGCTCAATAGGGCTGTTGACCTCCGACCCCCATCCCCCTCAAAAAATCTATTTGTTACTGCACATTTATAGCATCAAGCTCTGAGGCTTGGGCTATGTAAAGTCAAGTTGAATCGATGTGAATGGATGGCATGGCAATTGCTGTGATGTGCTTTACGTGAACTGTGTGACTGTTTGGTGCTGAAAAATCACCCACTGAGGTGGTTGGAGAAAACTGGCGTTGACTCCTTGGTGTGAAGTGAGGTAGAGCAACTGGATGTGTGGTGTTGTGGCAATAAATTGTCTACAGATAATGATTTATGATGACAACAACTGGTTGAGTAGAATGGGACCTCCCTCCCCACCCCTATTCTCTTGTTGTGGTTTAAAATCTATTGCCTAAATTTGTTTGACCTGTCAGTCTGGATTGCCGATGGGTTAGCTTTTGAGACTGTTTGACACTTGGCCCTTTTACTTGTCATAGTAATTCTACATTAGTCAGTGGATGGAAGATGGTTAAGTAGTTGCAATTTTCTCCCCGTCTGTGTCAAGGTTCAAGGCTAAACCTGTCTGTGCAAGGGGAAAGCCTGAGTTTCTGGTTGTTAACCAGATCAGAGAGGCCAGTTTTAGAAGAGTGTGCGGCCAGCCGAGCGAATGACGACTGGCATTAATTTACAGCCAGAGGGAAGATTAACGGCTCAGAGAGACACTGTCAGTGGATCAGGCCTGCTGGACGCCAGCCAATGTCCAAATAAGTCCACAAGGGCATCTGATTCACAAATCTGGATCTCACTCACATTACCTCTGCCCGCTCTGCTGGCTCTCCGCTGGGCTCAGGAGCAGCTTACTGTCTGCCTCCAGTGACCGTCTCTGTCAGGAAACCAGCCTGCATGGGCACTTCATGTCCTCACAGCTAGGTGGTTAGAATTTATGTGGTGCCCCGACGGCTCTGCAGCTGAATGTACATGCCATGTATTTGTGACATTTTGGGACTGAATCTGGCTCATGACCTATGCTGCACCTCCCCTCCCCCCATTTCGCCCTCCGATCCCTCCTTTCACTCTTCACTGTTTATTGTCAAATGAAGCAGAAATGCCATAAATCTAAGAAACGATGCTCAGGCATCTCAATTCACCATAGAGGCTATTCCTGTCTCTGAGGTGTATGAAACTTTTCTATTCATTTGGCAGTCCTTTCCTAGAGGCCATTCTTTCATGGGAAAATTTGACCCTGCTGAGTGACCAGAAATAGACTCTGGTATCTATTTCACACTGAAACGGGAGCCGGCCCAGGTCTCCAGTGACAGCGTCTCTTTGGTATGGAGCTGGTATGTTGCAACAGCTCTTGTGGTGCTATGTAGGAAACACGGTGAATCATCTACACTTATAACCGCACATCATGCCCGCCTCATACCTGTTAAACTTGTTTGACTGATAGAACGACTTGCACAATCTCTTATTTATTTATGTAGCACCTACAGGCTAAAGGGAATACCACTGGTGTTGTACAGTGGGGGTAGGTTTTATTTGTTGACACAGAAGCTTTTATAGCATTGACTTAAGACTTTTTATCAGCCGGGTGAGCTATTCCTGAATGTTGGTTGGTGTGTGGTTCTCAACTGCCATCTACCTCACCAGTCTGCTGCCAAAACGCATCCGCTGGGCTTGGAAATGGCCCTAACCAGTTACATAACGGCTTTTATTTTATCAGTGGCTTGTTCATGCTGTTGTATCAAACAGCAGCTTTGGAATGCAAGCAAACCTGTGTTCAGTTCAGTCAGGCGTTTCTATTCTAAAAACTACTTTGGCTGCAAATAAATGGTATTGGCTAGTGGAAGTCTTTACCAGCTGCCAGTGTGTCTGGTTGATGAGAAAGTTGGATGCCGTGCACACCTGCTTTCTGACGAGGGCTGTCGGTGCCGGCTGGAGGCTCGGTAACAGATCCTAACCTGGCGCTCTGAGGCATATTTCCAGTTCAGAGTTGAAACGCAGACCATCGGAAGGGGCAGCTAATTCACGCCGCCCCTGTCCCGTCTCGCAGGGGGAAAATTGTGCAACATCCACCACTGGTAAAACCCCCCACAGAGTGCTGCGCTCTTCACCCCCTTTTCTCTACCAGGCTCTGCTATGCTTCATAATGGACTAGGAGCATGCGCTCTTTTACTCGCTTTGGCTGCCCTTCCAAGGTTGTAGTGAGAACGTGACGCAGCTGCATTTACACTGCAGCTGTCCTTGAGTGCGGGGGGGGGGGGCAGAGCAGAGACAGGAGGGGGGTGGAGGCAGAGACGGGAAGGCGGGGGGGAGGAGCCTTCCTGTTGTTGAGCAGAGAGCTGTAGTGTCTGTGCCAGCCTGTGGTCCTCACGTTACCAAGCGGCAAAAACCAGGAATCTGGACCGGTATTCAAAACCTAAATCCACAATATCCTGCAGCTTTCCTGCACAGTGCAAGTGCCTTACTCCTGCAAGTCTGACTGTGAAACCATTCCTTTGCTTCTGAAAGCAAATGCAATGTGCTATATGTTATTGTATTGGTTTTTTTTACCCCTCAGGTACAGAGTGTATTTCAGTATACATTGCTGTTTGTTATGTACATGAATGTATACATGTGCTGCATATCAGTTGAAACATTACAGGAAAATATATATAGACTATGTGTTTCAGAGTATGTTTTCTTTATTTTCTGATATTCTCCTCCCTCATGTCACAGACACTGGACGCTCCCCGTCCCGCTGTATCCACCCCTCCAGGGCATTACTGTTCAGAAGAATGTTTTCTTGGTTTACTTCATTGCTTATAAAACATGCTCAAGACAATTCAGTCCTTCAACTTCATTGAATGCTTCCGTCAGTGTCTATTTGTCCTTGTTTAATAAGGTTTTATGTGTGCGTTTGTATATGGGCAATAGCTTTTCAGTTTTCTTCCTAGTAGTGGGATTGAGTTCCAGAAGGGACATGGGTAATAACAATAATTAAAAAAAAACATGGGGAATGGATGCCAAAATGCTAAATGTTGTCTTTTTTTCTTCGTAGGTTTGAGTGGGACAAACTTTTGGAGAATGTGCATTGTTTGATCATAAGTGTGACAAAGACTGACAAGCAGGAAGCTTATATACTCAGGTGAGTGCTGGATCTTTATTTACGCCTTTCCTGTTTTTGCTGCCGATTAGGAGGCAGGCAGGATTAGACAGCGGTCACCTGTAATCTGCTTGACACTGCTAGGACTGTGACTCCTTGAAAACATCACCGGTCACTCTTATCAGGTGATGCCAAGAACTTTGGAGATATAAATACTCTGTACAGTTAATTGGGACTTGTCTGATGGTTATGTTTACATTTTAGGAATTTTGATAATGCTCCTCTCCAGAGCGACTTACGAAGAGTGCCACAGTAGAATAAGCTTAAATTCTGCAATGTCAACATTACAAGCAACCAGCAGTAAGGAGTGCAAGGCTGTTTGTTGTTGAAAATATAAAAAAAAAATAAGAGTGCAAGGGTGAGAGTCATAGCCCACCATAAATGGATTTCTCAAATGAAATGCCAACACATGAACAAGAATCAAGAAAACCCTGCTTCAGCACTGATACCAAACCCTTACAATACCTGTGAGGCTAAAGATTGTATAGAAATTAAATGGGAGGTCCCTACACGACTGTACTTGATGTCGATTGTATTGAAACAAACAAGATGCGTGTGTCCACGTTTTTAAAGGATTTAATGACAAGACAGGCAGGTAAAACCCACTTATGTCATAACTAGCCCCCTCATGGCATCATATATCAACCATCAAGTGATTTTACTGTGTTTTTATCATGATAGTGGGTCCTGACAGCTTTAGTTGTGTGGTTGGGGAAGGGGGTACACTCCCTCTACACCAGCTCTATCGATGTCTGTTACCATGGAAACGTGTCAATGTCATTCAGTGCATAGGTTTACTCTTGGAAAATTGTTTAGCCTGCTGTTTTGTAAAGCACTGTGTCTGATTCTCAGCTGGGTATCTCATGTCTTGTACACAAGATTGCAGAACAGCTAGTCCTTATTAGTTTTGGCACAGCAGGTAGCCTAGCATGTTGGGGGAGGAGGAGGGGGCAGCTCAGACGGCTGCAAGTAAAATGTGTTCTTAGTCAAATCACTGTGTTGAATAAGGGTTTATGAAAGGGTTTTCTCCCTTACAGAAAGATCAAGGCCCCTTTTTGACTCTCAAACTTGGGGAGAAATAATTTGGGATACACTTGAGGAATTCTAGGAAAGGTTTTACCGATGTTGATGTGTCTACTCTTTGACTTCGCCACTGGTTTACCGTACGTGTGCTAGCAGAGACCCGGGTCAATTGGTATTTACAAATACTTTATCACGGTTTGTTTAAGCCTACTTCAGTGCCAGATGGCTGGGATGTGTGCTGCATATACTCGGTGCCAGGAAGTTTGCACAAGGACACAAAAATATTTGAAAGTCAGTTTGGTGTACTTCTCTGTAATTATCAACCTGCCCTGTGATGTGGTTAAAGCCCTTCTCTCTGGTATTTCTTGCAGGTTAAAACGAATACAAAGTGGTTTAGCTATAAATATGTCAAAGTTCCTCAACATCCACATTTCAAAACGGTAGATTCAAGCATTTATACATTCCACGTAGATGCTTTTAATCCAGAGCACCTAAGTACAAGTGCATACATTTTTAGTATGGGTGGTGGGAGTGGGAATTGAACCCTTAACCTTGATAGTTGGTACCATGCTTGGCCTATTATGCTACATAGAAGAATAAAGATAAATCCCTTTCAATTAGCACAACAAAGTCTGAGTTGTTGCCTGTTGAGCTACTAATGAATTTGTCCCAGTTTAGATCAAACTTTGTGTTTGGTCAGTGGAACAACAATGGGAATGCTATACGCCACAGTAAGCCCTCAAGCCATTTTTCTGGTTTTGAAAGCATACCTTGGCTTAAGCCAGACTTTGCTAAGCTGTTTATAGTGTCTGACCGTTAGGTATGCACCTAAAGAATAGAGTATCATGCTGCTGAATTCAAGTGTTGGTCTGCCACATCCTACAGGGCTATTATCAGTTTTTCAACACTTCCCAGTCCTGTTAAATTATAGAGTGGCATGTCAAAGTGGGATTTCAGTACCTTTTTTTTACACCTTTCTTCTGCTTTTTCCTTCCGCAGTGAGAGTAGCATGTTTGTCTCCAAGAGACGTTTCATTTTGAAGACATGTGGAACCACCCTCTTACTGCAAGCACTGGTGCCTCTGCTGGAACTCGCCAGGGAGTTCTCCGGCTTCGATGCCATTGAGGTTGGAGAAACATTTACATTTATTTTAGAATGTATAACTGTAAAGACATAACTATGTTTGCATATGTAAATACTCAAATACAAACTATCATGATTTCTGTAGATCTCTATTGATGCTGGCAGCTAAGTTTAGCTAGTGTATGTTTATTTGTCGATTGTGATTATAATCAGAACCTAAACAGTTACTTTTTTTTTTATGTGCCTCATTTGTGCAGAATTTCTTCTACTCTCGCAAGAACTTCATGAAGCCAACCCATCAAGAGTTCCCTCATCGAAACTTCCAGGAGGAAGTGGAATTTCTCAGCCAGATTTTCCCAAGTATGTAACGCATGGTTAAATGTTACCACGTTTTCCTCCTTGTCAAATTTCCCCCCTTATCAAAATACTGCATACATTTCAAAAATAGAAGAGCGCACCAGCTGGGAGATTGATCAGTGATGTCTCTTTTAGAGTTCCACTCCTGTACCTCTCAAGTTTTATGTGACTAAGAAGGTGCATCGTGCTTCAGCAATCCATGCGAATCCATGGGAACTGTCATGACAACTGACATGAGCATCCTTATTTTCCCTCCCTCCAGATGGAGCAGCATACTGTATGGGACGTTTGAACTCTGACTGCTGGTAAGATCACATGTTTCCCCACACTGGTTGAACCTGCTGTTCTTTTAATTGGTGTATTATACTAGGAAACGTTAACATTGAAAGCCCCCCTCCACACAGCGTTACTATTACCAGGGTATATTTAGGTAATGGTAATTATTTCAGAATTTGCCCCTGCGCAAATTTTATCCCAGAAAGATGCACTAACATTTTTTTCCGTTCCCTATTTCAATAAAAAAAAAATTCCAGCCAAAGTTGCCTACTATTTCTAGATTCCTCTGTGCTATCTTGGTATTTGAGCCACATCAATGAATCATACATGGTTGGAATTGAGGGGAAAAAGGGTTTCACTATTCTTGAATAATCTCAATCAGATGTTAAGCCTCCAAGATGGTGCCTGCCATGACAATTTGATTTTAGCATGGATAATTATCTATCAGAAATGAATCATGAGGCAGAGGTTAAAAGGTAAAGTACCTTTTCTGGGAATCTCTGCTAATAGTAAAACCCATTCAGAGCCTCTTCTACAGTCATGGATATTTTTAACTTCCTGATGACCCACGTAAAAATAAACTGCTGTGTTTGGCTTGATGAGTAGTGATTGACAGTGATTATCATCTGTCTCACCCCAGGTACCTGTTTACCCTGGACTTACCAGAGTACTGGGAGAACAAGCATGCGGATCAGACGCTGGAAGTTCTGATGAGCGACCTTGATCCAGCGATTATGGACCAGTTCTACATGAAAGATGGTGTTTCTGCAAATGATGTCACTCGTGTAAGCAGCAAAGTCACCCATTACACTTGCATTCATTCATTTATTCCTTCGCAATGAGGCGGCTCACATTAGTGGGCTTTCAAATCGTGGGGTCGGCTTGGGAAGTCTGGGTGGGGTAGTGGTGTTGAATCGGTGTTAAAGGCTAAATATGCTGCATGGTTTGGCTAGATTGTTCAAAAACCAGCCAGTTGCACATCTTCCGTTGCTCATCATGTTGCCACTTCTCATTGAGATATTGCTTTCTTTTGGCCCTGATGTCTCCTCCTGAGCTTGCTGCAACACACCACCTCTCTATTATCTGTGTCTGCTGCCTCTCAACTCCGACAAAATGTCACAATCTGGTTCCAGTCTTATTTAGCCTCAGGATAGATGAGCTAAACTGACGTAGCGGGGCGGTGTGGCCGGCCTGTTTAATGTTTTCGATTTGTAACAAGATTTCATATCAAAATGATTAGTTTTGCAAGTATGCTGCTAAGTACAGAGCCTGGGAGTGGGCATGGGATGGGAAAAAAGGCATATCGGACGTAAACGGAGCGCAGAGCATGAGCGTTACTGTGGGAGCTTCCTAAAGTCTCTGCTAACTGGTGAATTGTTTTTTTTTTTTCCCCCAGTTTGGGCAAAACCCACCACAGTGGCTGGGGTACCTAATGTATTTACCAGCCACTGTCCATATATTTGACATGTTTTCGAAGAGTTTGACTTGTAAAGGAAAAACAACCTTTCTGGAACTCTCTTAATCCATCATCCATCCATCATCCATCTATTAAAACTGTCTGTTAGTGTTTTGCAAAACACAATTCATGTATATAAAGGTTTAACAAACTCTTGCTTGGCTGTCACTTACTGCAAGTCCTTGTATCTTAACCTCACTGTCAATTTCAGAGTGTTGATTGGCGGTTGGGGGTTTTCAATCCAATAAATCACAGTGTAAACAAAGTCAGTAGTGGGGTCACAGTGTTGCAGATATGAACCTTGAAATCCAAAGTGCTTCGGCGGACAGTAATGTGTTGGTATGGCTACGTAAAACTCCCCTCCCTCATGTAAATCAGTTGTCAAATAACAGTTAAAAGGGCATTGATGCTTAAATAGTGATTAACTGAGCTGCTTGTTTACCAACAGTATGTGTTTGTATTCCAGTGGTTAAAAGAAAATGGGGTATTGATGTTGAAGTGGTGATATATTTTTTGTTGTCTGTCTTTTCTTCAGATGAGTGGAATTCGTGACCTGATACCAGGTTCTGTGATCGATGCCACAATGTTCAACCCTTGTGGATACTCAATGAATGGAATGAAGACTGATGTAAGTGGATCTCTGTTGCCGTGTCTTCCTCGGTCGGTGATGTCCGCTTGAAAACTGACTGCTAAAAATGCGTCTCTACCCTTTGTGTTCTCCAGGGAACTTATTGGACGATCCACATCACTCCAGAGCCAGAGTTCTCTTATGTCAGCTTCGAAACCAATCTCTCCCAGACGTCCTACGATGATTTGGTCAGGAAGGTGGTGGACGCCTTCAAGCCAGGAAAATTTGTCACTACACTTTTTGTGAATCAGGTACGTTTAAAGTACAGACGTCTTTTCATTCAGCGTAGCTTTTAATGACCGGTATCATCTAACAAATTTATCTTTTCCCTCTGCGTTTTCCCTTCTTTTCCCCCCGCAGAGTTCCAAATGTCGCAGTGTCTTTTCTTCTGCCCAGAAACTCGAGGGCTATAAGCGTGTCGACCGCCAGTTGGCCCAATTCAACGATTACAATTTTGTCTTTACAAGCTACGCCAAGAATCACCAGCAGAACCAGCAGAGCTGAGGGTTGAGGATGAAGAAGAGGCGTAAAAAGAAAGGCGGCCGCTCGGGGCTCGCCCCCCGCGGCCGGCTTCCCCCCCCGGTCGCGAGCTCGTCCTCCCTCCTCCTCCTCCGCTGTCGTCGTTCAGGATCTCTTGGCGCCGAAGAGGCCGCGCGCCTTCCTAGTTTAACCTCCAGTTTGAATTGTATGCATTGTTGTACCTATGACTTAGAACTCTTGCATGAAAGCTCTTTTCTCTGTTTAGATATTCTAGCTCACTCTTGCTGTGATCTTGAAGTGCATGTAGAGGAATTAAACACGCTCTGTTTGAGGCTGTCCACCCGCGCCCAGTACAACGGCCCCTTCCTGCAGGTCTCCCCCCTCATTCCCCACAGACAAGGCTTTCGCGCTCACTAGGCCAGGTTCCTGACATGCTCAGATCAGTCTGCCTCTACTTTGAGCTTACCGTCCTTCTCCTCCCTTCACAACGTCCGGTTTGACCCGCCTCACCCCCAACCGCTCCCCTAGCATTTAACTAATTTTGCTTTTCCAATATGATAATTGGTATGTACGAATCATTACTGATTTATGAGTGCACTTTAAAAAAAACATCACCATTTCTAGTTGAGCCCTATATACTCATGGTACGAAAAGAAGGCCAACCTTTTGTCTCAAGTCTAAATGAATGTATAATTATAAGCAGTAGTAAGCTTTTGGCCGTCATAATTGTTGTTATTGTCAAAGAACATATTTCATGAATTCCTTATAAATCCAATGCCATACTTGCTGTTTAATGTTGCACTATATTAGATGAAAGGATTGCGGCTTGCTGGTCGATGTGATTCTTGGTTGCTCATGGCTGTAAACTGCACTGAAGCCAAAGGAATTCCTGCTTTGTTGGGCTTTGAAGCTGTGCTATAATTGGGCCCAAACACCCCTGCTCATTCAGCTGTGCTTCTCCACCATGACAATCATTTAGCCCTGTAATGTCTCCCCAAATAAACAGGCTTTTAAATTTTATTGCCCCGCAACAGTATTCATAAGTGAATCACAAGTGAATCATCAAGCCACGCCACACTTCCTTCAACATGTGATCGAGTGGATGTGCACTTTTTACTCTTCGGCTCCTTTTTTTTACAGCGTGCTGTATCTATGGGAAGCTTCTGGGTCTTTGAAATCCCCAGTCATGTTAGCACTCTAAATTTACACGTTCACGTGAATTGGTTAAATGGAAAATGTTTAGGTCCCAACTGAATGTAGAGCAGCCGGGTCAAATGGGCCGTCCCATCTTTAGAATGTAGAGGTCTCTAGAGAAGAGCCCGGACCGGGCTTTAGCTGAATGTACGACTCGAGGAGACCCCGTCGCCCATGCAGCTACGGTGCAGGTCAGGACAATGCCCTCTGCCGTCCAGCATGGCAGCCATTGTCCAGGTCCCAGCAGGTCTCCCCGCACAAAGTCAGACTGTCAGCTGGCCCCAGAGCCATGCATGACAAGAGTGGCCCTCCTGGCTGCACCGTGTGGCTCTGAATGGGAAATAATGAATCAGACACTTTGCTTAGTGCAGCGCTTGCCCAGCAAAGCATTTTTCTTTTTCTAAACAATATACATCCTCTCTCTCTCTTTCCCTCCCATACAGAAATCGGTAAGCGCACAATAGAGGCCCACCAATCTGAGCATGCCAGGGTGATCCCGGATCATTCCACACATAACCGTTTGCATAAACTGCCATTTTATTAATTTTATTGTGCCCAGACATTTTTGCAGTGAATTGGTCCAAAATGTGACTCCCTAGCAGTTTTTTTTTGGAGTACCATCAATGCCCTTTGTTCAGTGAGGGGGAAAAATCCTGTGACACTATGGTGCATGTGACTACTAGTGCTGTATTGCTTAACAGTGTAGTGTACTGCCGTCTCTTCCTCCTGTGTAAGTAGGTCTGTGTGCTTCACCTTCCTCTTGTTTTACCAGCTGAAATGTAGTTGGAACTGCCGCATCCTGATAATGTTTCTTGGACAGGCGAGGACTCTTTCCTTTAGGGGTTGGGATAATTTGTAATTAATCTTATTTCGAATCCCCTCGCAGCGCTGAAAGCAGGTCAAGTTTGTGTACTTCTGTCACTAGACTTGATATGATTTGTTACTTGATGGGAGTTTTGATTGGATGCCCCAGATTGTCTTCTCCGCTGGTCGTTCAGTGGTGTTCAAGATGCTTCTCCTGCCAGAGAACGCAGACTGGTTTGAATTTTTGCTGATGCAACTGGAGACGACAGAAAGCGGCAGTCTATTTCCCGCTTTCAGCACTGCGAGGGATTGCGATCTGTTCTTTCACCAACCAGTTTGTTAGGAAAGCACCTACAACGATAACAGCAGTAATCACTCAAGGCAGCGTCATCTGAAAACTCTGCTCCTGTAAAAAGAGCAAGATGGTTGTTTTACCTGTGGACCACTAGATAATTTTACAGTTCATGTAAGGACTCAAAGTGAAGTTGACAATTGGAATTGCTTCACTCCAGTTTGTCTGTTGTGGCTTTTTGGAGTGGTTTCGTTATTTTCCTGAGGACCAATCTCTACTTGGAGTCCTTACATGAAACACTCTTACCTTTTCTCTCACATTACTCGAGCGATCTGCCGTGATTGTTATAGGTCCTTGAAGCGACACATGAAGGGAATTTGAACCAGCACTCTTCACAAATACTTAAGTAATTTTTTGGTAACTGTTTTTGGATTAAGTACATTTTAGACTTAACCTCGGGTGTTGTGGTAGCCCTGTTGGTATGGAACATTGCTCTTTTTGTTTTATTTTTATACTATAAACTCAAATGCATTTTTGCAGTTGAATGGTAATACAATTTTTACAAAACATTTTTGTAAGGAATGCATTTTTGCTGCGGACCAATCTTTTTTTCATTTTTCTTTTTCTTTTCCCTTTTGTCCAAACGTTTATTTTGTCGTGAAACCAGTGTCCAACCTAGTTTGTTCTGAAGTTTAGGGATGACCTTTTCAAAGCTGAGTCATGTAGTGTTTTCTTTTTTCTCTTGCCTTTCCTGAAGAATCCTCTTAAAGGATTGGTGGGAAGGGAAAGTGAAGAAAGCCTCCCCGGAGTGAGAGAGGGTGCAGTTGCAGGATGTATCAGGATGTACTGAAGGAAAACTTTGCTGTTCTAATTCTTTCTTTTGCTGTTCTTTGGATGGTCAAGATGTGCTAAATATATCTGTGCTATGAGCTTGATGCTTAAAATAAAAAAAGATGCTTATCTGTCTAATTTGTCTATTTGTTTATTTTTTTGTCCAGAGCATTTAGGACTAAAGAATAAAGCTACAGTTGTTGCCATAATAAATTATGCTGCTTCTGACCAGAAAAAAAACAAAAGTGGTTGAAGGAAACCAGACATGGTTTGATCAAAGAAATGGTCACAATAAATCATAATATCTCAGCTCATACAGTTCATGGAGGAGTCATAAAGTAGCCAGATTTAAGTATTGGGTGAAGGGCCATAAAATAAAGTCATGGTAGCACTGTAATCAGAGGGGGACAAGATTTATATATTTTCAGTACACTGAGTGGTGCAAAGCAAATTAATACTTAACTATACTGGAATATAAAGTCAGCAGTCCTATAAGCTACACATGGTATTGCCATGTTGTCCACAGTCGATTCAATGCGTCTCCCTATTTCTGTTGAACTAGCTAACAAAATAACATAATTAAGTTTTGAACTGTACAGATATGAAATATAAAAGTCACTGCAGTTGTATTCAGTGGCCTCTATGGACGCAGGTCTAATGTAATTTAGACTTTTTCCTTTTCCACAAAAAATATTGTCCCCAAATATTGTTCTATTCCAGAATATTTTGTAACAAATATTACAAGAAGTTCATCATTCAACATCTCAAAAAATATGGAGGATCCAACCCATACAAGTGTGAGGTCTTTGTCAACACTGATGTTTTGGGTCTTATGACTTTGGATGAGGTGAAAGTGCAGACTGTCAGCTTTAACAAGAGGGTATTTATTCCATATTAAAAATGATTAAACAAGAAACTACAGCCTCTATACCTCCTTGCATATGGTCCTTCCAAAACTAGTTGAGTACATCAAGATTCTATTTAATAAAAAAATAAATAAAACGTATTCGTGTTTTTTGTTATTCTTTACTCTTCTCTTTTCAGCCTTTGTTGCGTGTCAGTGTTTAGGTGTATCTTGAAACCGCACTGCAGAAACATGGAGTACATGTCAAGTCAGGTCAGGTTTATTTACACTTAACAGGTTTGCCTCAAAGTGCTTTACAGAAAACAAAGGGAACCCAAAACAGCACAAAGATAACAGCAACAACAGATAGAACAGATAGGCTAGAAGAAGGACAGCAGAAACCCCGTGAAACTCCAGTGTGTGTTTGTGTGTGTGTGTGTGTGTGTGGATATGGGAGTGCACATTAGGTATCATTTATCATGTAAACAAAGTAAGAAAGTAAGAAAACCAGCTTTTAATCACCACGCTTCTGATGCAGAGCTTCAAGTCTGATATGAGCAGTTTTTTAGTCCCTATTAAGCTTTCTATTGAGCTCTATGGGGGAATCATTTAGGAGGGGGAAAGCTCATGTCCTTCACTCAATATGGACTGTGTCTCGTTGGCCAAGTAAGCAAGAACCAGAGTATTTAAATATACTGTCAAGGGTTAAATTCCCTGCTGCTTCCCTGCATCCCATTTAAAACGAGTGTAAGAAAAGTTTAACTCATGCCCAGGCTTGATACGTTTCACCATATAGACCGCATACAAAAAAAGAAACTTGTGCTTTAGGCTTTAGTGTCATTTTCATGTTGAGGATGCGACCCAGGCCTCCGTGATACAAGTTGCCTTGACGACATCTACTGGTCGACCAAGTTCCTACCTGTGTGTCTTATGTCTGTGTATTATTGTCAAAATTGCCATTTTTGTAAATGAAAATGTTATATGTTCAGTAGCATATTTTTGAATCTGTTTTACGACACATGAAAAGGAGAAAAACCAACATGTTTATTGTGTTTTCTTATCATTTTTTTCCACGGCGGACATGACGCAAACGGAAATGCGACCAATGTTGTCTTCCGCTGAGGGAAATTCACGTGGAAGTCCAGCGTGAAAACCACATTTGCTGGCAGAAGTACGAATAAAGACGGAAAAATGACACAATTAGATGGAATAGTGTAAGTTTCTAATTCTGTTTCTTTGATAAGTCGCTGTTTGTAAGTGGCCGTGCATATATCTCGCCCAGAACTCGCTTATTTGGCACTAACGTAACTAAGTTTGCTAAGTCTGATAGCTAGCATTAGCAAAGCTATAGACAGCTCTGTTGATTTGCTAGGTAGCTAGCTAGCTTCCTATACAGATTTAACAAGAGAGTCGGGGATGAGGGGAGGTTAAATCCAGTTGAAGTTAGTTTACACACATTTTAATTTGTGAAGTAGAGTGTATCCACCTGTTTTGGCAGACATACGTAATATTTCATAGTGTCTAGTATCAAACTGATATCACCTACACGAGGACAGGGTATTTTAAGGTGAAAACATAAATTAATGCTTTTCTGAAAATATAGATTTTCGTTCATATTGGTAGTTGTTTGCCCTGTGATGAAAACAATTTGGAGGTCATAGTTAACCTACAGCTCGTACAAGTTTAACTGACGTGTGTGTGTGTGTGGGGGGTGTTGTGATATGGTACACGTGGTTATATTTGCCCTATGCAAAGAGGGAGAATGACATGTATCAAGACTAACATTATACTAGCAATTGATCCTGCAATTACTAAAGAGTTTGTTGAGGTACGCTCACATCAAAACATTCACCTCCTGTGCTGTCATCCCCCCCCCCTTTTTTTGGTTTCTCATTGGACTCACCCTGACCTCATTGTCCCAAAATGATGGGGAGACTAAAATGTTGGGGGATACAAGTTTGTCCGCTTCACCATTTTGTCAGTTTTTTTTTTTTTTTTACCTTTGATCATACTTACTTCACGTCTAGAAAAAGCTTTAGGGAAACGTTTACTGCTTCTTCTCTCTGTCTTGGTCGCTGGTTAATTAGCTTCTATCTAGAACAATAAACACTTCGTCAAAAGCCATAGCAAAAAAAGCAATGATTGGTCTTAAATTGAATCTTAACAGTTCTAATTGCTTATTGATGTCATACTACCAGCAGGCTGACTGGTGGTTTGTGGCAGTGTGTCCTACAACTCAAGTGCTGTGTGAACCCAATCTCTCTTTTTCTCATATAATGTGGTTACAGGCTTTGCAGCTTGGCCTGTTAATAGTTAATCACAGTGGCTCTCAACCTTTTTGGCTCGTGACCCATTAAAATAAAGTGATGCCTATTCACGACCCCCATCACACGCTGCATAGTCGTGAACACTAACAGTTCAACCAAAAAAATATTTTCCTTTTGAGATTGTTTCATTTGATTATCAGAGGTCTGGAGTCTTAAAACTATTCAGTATTTGACAAGCAAAAAACAAAAATGTGTGGGAAAAAAAACAAACAAAGAGAAGTTGAATTGAAATCAGTGATAGACTATTACAGACTGAAATTATTACTATTAAGCAACATAGAAATTAATTCCCGGCAGAAATATCTCAAATATTAAACCCCATCTCGCCGTGGCTGAGGCTCAGTGGACTGACTTCAATTCAGGCTATAGTCTACTTTCTAACTCCGGTGCCAGTGAATGTGCGACCTGTTGAGAGTGACACCGGTGACTCTTCTTCGCATCCGTGTGGTGTGTACATAAGTTTGGTCAAGTGCATCTCCATACACAAGTGAGCCTTAACTGTGGTTGAAGTTCAAAATGTGTATATGTGTGTGTGAGTGTGTGTGTGCGGACATGTCTGTGTGTATGGGCACTCAAGACTGGAAATTTAATGTTAGTATGTTATGTTTGAATGATAGCTCTAATATATTTGAATAAATGTCTCAAAATAGACTGCAAACTTTGAGGCCCTTTTTCTCAAAAACATAGTTTGGTGACATAAAGGGGCATAAATGCCCCTCTTTCCAACATTGTATTAAACTCAAAATGTCTCCAGGGGTCAGTGTGACTGAAAATGATAGAGCAGGTCAAGGGCAGTACAGAACACATATTATACTAGGGTGTGAAAGCCAAGGAGGCCCGGCTTGCACTAGGTCTACCTAGTCTTGTTTTCCTATCCCTTAAATCATCCCAGGACCCCAAGGTTGAGAACCACTGGTTTACCAAACACATTTTATTCAAAATATAAACTCACTAAATAGCAGGACAATATTTAAAGGCATTCCCTGAGAACTGATGCCAGGTTTACAACAGTTTAATTTAAACCCTATTTTATTCTGTGACTCTGACGACCTCTATTGTCTGCTGCACTCTGCTGCAGCAAACATCACTGTCACGCTTACCGTCACCTCTGCTTGTTTGTGTCCTCAGAAAACCCAAGACGAAGCGCTCCAAGCGTTTCCTGGAAAGCAGAGCGCCCAAACTGACAGAAGATGTAAAGAACGCTATGATCATGAAGGGGGGAAACACCAGTGAAACCATCACCCAGGCCCTGAAGGACATCGTAAGTAACCAGATGAGTCGTGATTGACGAAGACATCCAATCATTTCATACAGCTAGGCATTGGCCAGTATGTAAATGTTATCATTCAATTATGACCAAGATATCATTAATATAGTATTTATAAAAATTAGTTGAAAGTTGCAGTAAAATCACTTGTTTTCCATTGCAAAATCTAATTTTATGAACTTCCAGGCGAGAAAGATGTTGAACATGCCCACATCTCTGGAATAGTTCTTTTATTCACATTTTATTCAAATTGGAATTTCTGAAAATATAGAAAATCCTGTTTCATTATTTTGAAAGAGCAGATGCTACATTTCATTTTGATTCCCAATGTAAAGAATGAAATGCAGTAAAGCCTCTACCAGGATTATAAAGACACACAAACAGATTGACACTTCAAACAGGTAGGACACCTGACACACGATATACAGCCATATTTAACATGGATTTCAGCTCATATTTGGACATTTGCAGTGTGTTTTTGAAAATCATTTGTCGCTAACACTCTGCCAGCTATTTGATTCCATCCTAACATTAGCCTAGACAACGTCAGCCGTATGAATAAATCACATAAGTATAATTTGAAATGCAGCTGCAGCTTAAAGTCCAATGGTAAGTTAGAGCGTAGCCTTTATATAGTATTGTGGGTTTGTGATTCAGAGATAAAAAAGCATCAACAAACATTTTTGTACCTGTGATGCTTCAGCACATACTGTCATGTGCTGGTATGACATACAAGGCCTCATTTATGATCATGTTGTATCAATTCAATGATGTTTGTGGAAGTCTGTGAGCCTCAGTTGTTGCCCTTAAAGGATAAGGCTGGTGTTTTTTAATGCATTACTTACCGTCAACAAATCCTATGAAAATAACAAAATCAACAATGCGTTTGCTCTACTCCCATTAATCCCGGTAAGCAATACATTAAAAAACACCAGCCTTTTCCTTTAAAGCTGCACTGGCATCTTTGGACTTTGGTGACCCCAAGTGGCAGCAAGGGGTAACCTGTTTGAATTCATGAAATTTTGAAGGACCTCTTTACCCTGAAATCATGTAACGTGATGTCAAGTCAACGGCGCACTCCTCAGACCTAAATTTCATTTTAGTGGCTGGTGGAGGTGGTGAAAGGAAGTGTTTTCACAGCAGGTTCAACCCAAGCGGCCGAAACCACGGTTGAATTTTGAATGCACTAAGGAAGTGGTTGCAGGTGGTAATTCCTCTAACCCAACAGCTCACTCAACATATAAAGTCAATAAATTTTTTTGACAAGAGGTTATGGTTTCACTCACTACCGCTTTGAGTTTTGTATTTCGCTCTGAAGTTTCAGTTTGTCTCTTCTCGTGCACAGAGTCGATTTCCCTCCAGTGACCGTACTGACACCTGAATATCATTTGGCCAAATATAGCCAACATATGGTGTCTCAATTAGCAGGGATGGGACGCTCTTCTCTGTTGCAGCACTACTTTTTGATTTAGACTGATAAGTTGGGTGTATTCTCACATAAGCTTTAATACTGTGCCATTCCCCAAATTTAGTCCACTGTGATGATTGAAACTAAATGACAAATGATGATTCAGTGGTGGAATTGTGTAAATCTGAACCTAAAATCCGTGTCTCCCACAGTATTCACTGAAGAAGCCCAATGCTGTGCTGTACAAGAAGTAAGTGATTTTATATTTGACCCGGTGATTCATATGAAAACCTGATGAAACGGTCACGGCTCTCCCCCGTTAAAATGAATCAGGGGTGAATTCTTTTTTTAAATTCTGCTGTCCCGCAAAAAATAATTATATTACTGAGTAAACTTATGACTCACAATATGAGGTGCAAGTAAGATGAAACTTGATTAATCCCGCAGAATCATGTGAATTATGGTTTCACTCAGCTAAGCAAATAAAATATTGATTTTAAAGTTTTATGAATGTTAAATACCCCTGACTAAATTAAAAAATAAATAAATAACAGACAAAGTTGTCAAAGTCCACCAGTGTAACCAATAATTAATCGCAGTTTTGCTATTGTTAAATTATTTTTTATTATTATTTATTTATTATTGATAATTTTTTTGATTGTCACTGTTTTAGATACTGAAGTATTTAATGCCAATAAAGCTCATTTGAATTGAAATTGAATTAACCAAACAAACCAAAATCTATAGTGGATGTCAAAGAAGTCACATGAGGATAAAGTCTGTTGTCTTTTTGTTTTTTAGGAAGAACATAACCCGACCGTTTGAGGATTCTACGTCGCTGGTCAGTTCATCCAAAATACGTAATTATGTTTCAATTTGTGTGCATACTTTCTAGTTTTATCGCTCATCTCTTAAATTCTTTTTTTTTCCAGGAATTTTTCTCCAAGAAGACTGACTGCTCTCTGTTTCTGTTTGGCTCGCACAACAAGAAACGGCCAAACAATCTCATATTTGGTAAGTCGTCAAGGCTACAGTACGAGACCTAGGTGAGTTGATCTGAAATCGGTTGACTCAGAGATTCTCCGGAAACCCCTTGTTCCCCTTCTCTCTCTCTCTCTCTCTCTCTTACTCTCACTCACACTCACACACACACACACATACACATACATCCTCTCTCTCCTGACTCAGAATGGCATTTTGTGTGACCCACAACCCCACCCACACACACATTCACTTAGAAGCAGTCAACACTCGGTCATGACATACACACACACACACACACACACACACACACACACACACACACACACACACACACACACACACTCATCCATCCTTGCACCGGCGCCTCTGAGCTTTTTTCCATCCATGTCAGCTTTGCAGAGTTTGCATCAGCCTATTTGTGACGACTTCTGGACTAATTACTGAAAACACCCTTGTCTGTGTATGAGATATGAGTGAATGGAAATAATAAAAAAAAAAGTTTGGGTGCACTACAGTCCTTGTTCCTCCACATTTCAACTCTGGAGAAGTATGGAAGTTGAGTTTTATCATTTCCAGTTGAAGAATGGAAAACTATTGTTCAGTCATGATACATATAGCACTGTATATTTTCTGTAGTTGTAAAGACTAATCACCTGTTCATTCTAGTTGACAAACATATTGCCCAGTATCAGCCCTCTATCAGCAGAATCATACTGAACAATGATCAAAACCTCCCAAGTCCAGTAAAAATCTTATGGTCTGGATGAAAGTGTGGAATTTAGAAATGGAAATCGCCCCGACTGTTATCCAAAGTTGCTTTCTCCCCAAAGCTACACGCTTCAAAACCCATCGGTCTCAGCCGGGACGGGATAGATCTGCAGGGCAAACGATCTGTTTATCATCATTGTTTTCTCTGGTTTCCATTTGCAGGTCGTCTGTTTGACTTCCACGTGCTCGATATGATTGAGCTGGGCATTGAGAAGTACGTCTCCCTGAGCGAGATTAAGGTAACGGTTCCAGTTATTTGGTTAAAGCCTTTGTTGCTGGGAAATTTGATTTGCATATATGGATTAAACGTATGCCATAACGATACCCCATGTAGACAAATGTCAGCGAAGGGTCATTAGAGTGGAAAAAAGAAATGCTTATCAGTGCAGGATGCAAAGTTGTGAAATGCACAGTAATAATTGCAAACTCATTGAAGCCTAAAAGTTTTGTAACGTTTGACAGTAGCGACTTGCTATCTGACTACTGTGATGACAGTTTGGTTTAAAGCTACCACCAAGGTTATTATAGTAAACCAAGATGAAAACTAGGTGTTAAACAACATTGTCCTTAACCGAAATAAAAATAAAAACTACTTGTAAAACAAACTAAAATAAAATGTGAAATGTTTTAAGTTTTCATCTTTTGTTAATGCGCAGTGTAAAAATGGAATGAATTTTGGGCAGAGAATTTTTACTGAACGCTAATTGAAAAATGAATGTCAATTTGTTTTTTATAATTTATGAATGGTTGTATTACACAGTACTTGTTTTAAACATACAAAATACCCGTTCTGAACTTCTATCATTATAACTTTAAAAAATATAACCCCTACCTAAAAATACTAAAACTGAAACTACACTCACCGGCCACTTCATTAGGTACATCTGTTCAACTGCTTGTTACCACAAATATTTAAGCAGCCAATCACGTGGCAGCAACTCAATGCATTTAGGCATGTAGACATGGTCAAGACGATCTGCTGAAGTTCAAACCAAGCATCAGAATGGGGAAGAAAGGTGATTTAAGTGACTTTGAACGTGGCATGGTTGTTGGTGCCAGACGGGCTGGTTTGAGTAATTCAGAAACTGCTGATCTACTGGGGTTTTCACGCACACCCATCTCTAGGGTTTACAGAGAATGGTCCGAAAAAGAGAAAATATCCAGTGAGCGGCAGTTCTCTGGGCGAAAATGCCTTGTTGATGAGAGAGGTCAGAGGAGAACGGCCAGACTGGTTCGAGCTGATAGAAAGGCAACAGTAACTCAGATAACCTCTTTACAACTGTGGAGAGCAGAAAAGCATCTCAGAATGCAACATGTCGAACCTTGAGGCGGATGTCACTTTGGTAGCCGGTTGACACTGAGCTGAAAGCTGATACCTACCCAGTATTAGTAAGGTGTACCTAATGAAGTGGCCGGTGAGTGTAAATATAAACTAAAACTAAACATTTGGGGAAAAGAAAAACTAAACTAAAACCACAGAACCAACGCTGCTGCTTTCTGTGGGCAGATTGGAGTTTTTCAGACCCTCGTCTTCTCTCCATTTGCTGACATTTTATTGACATTTTATTGACCCGATGTTTCATGTCAAAGAGTGTAACTGTTCTTCCTGTTTATACTATTGTCACTCTCCAGGAGCTTGGCACCTGGAGGTGTGCACCGTTTCCTGTATTCATATTTAAATATTTCATCACAGCGATTTTTGATTCAAGTCTTATGTGTAAGGAAGGTTTAGTGGCAAATCAACACTGCAAAATGCCCAAACTGTGTCAAGTACATACTAAAGTAGATACTATAGTAGATGATCAGGGTTAACATTTGCAATAACATTAATAGTATTATATATATTATATAGAGAATCTGTCTTATATATATAATTTTCTTTATGTGAATATGAACAATTTGACATGAGCAAGAAGCTGTGTAGCTTGCAATACCGTAGCCTGGTTTCACTAGTTTCATTAGTTTGCCACACCAAGTGGCACTTCCTCTGTAATCTCGGGTGAGGATTTCATCATGGTGCCTTAAATTCAGATGTAGTCTGATAGTAGTCCATACTGCTCATTGTGTCATTTTCCATTCTTCACTTAAGGAGAAATGTGATTCACCAAGGCAAATTGCCAGTGAGTTGGAAAGGGCGGTTGCTCTTATCTAAGCTTAGAAAACAAAGTAATAACTTTATTTAAAAAAAAAGCAACATCCAGGTGTCCTGGGACGGGACGCCCTGTTCCCCCGCTCTCTTCCAGTCCTTCCTGTCTCTCCCTACGATTATTATTATGTTTCTAGAGTTTAGGAGGGAGCTGCTTATGTTCACAGATAAAGAACTGTTGAATGGCTGGCGAACCACATGAATTCTGTTTTTAAAATTATTTACCTTCTCATTTTGTTTCTCTGTTTTGAATTGCAGATCAGCAAATGTCCAGAGGGAACCAAACCAATGCTTGTGTTTGCAGGCGAGGCTTTCGACACAGACAACGAGCACAAACGCCTAAAGAGTCTCCTCATAGGTTTGTGGTCATGTCACTCAGTGATGATGTTGCTAGATTAGATCAGACGGAAACTGTCAGACAGTTTTGCTTCTACTGATGTCTCTGTCTTTGTTTGTTTTCTTTGAATTACCTCCCAGACTTCTTCAGAGGCCCCACTGTGTCTGCAGTGCGTCTGGCTGGTTTAGAGCATGTTCTGCACTTCACCGCACTGGACGGCAAAATCTACATGCGTAGCTACAGGTACAGAAACAAAAATTGGGGGGGGGGGGGGGGGGGTGGAAATCATTACAATATTGTATGCTGGGTGGGAAATGAACACCACTCACCTGACAAATGCTGGTAAATTTGTCTACCAGCCACCTGAGCCAGTGACCAACCATCATCTTGAAATCTTTTTCTAGAAATATGGTTGGCAAAAATAGTCCCCTGGGGTCCTGCCCTGATTTCTGTGGCATATTTACACATTTTTCTTCGCTAACATCTTAGTAACACGTACTTGACACTCTTCTCTCACTACAGAAACACCAAGTGATGTAACATGTCATTGCAGGTCTCTGTTGAAGAAGTCCGGGTGCCGGACACCGCGGATCGAGCTGGAGGAGATCGGGCCTTCCTTGGACTTGGTGTTGAGGAGAACGCACCTGGCTTCAGACGACTTGTACAAGACGGCTCACAGGCAGCCCAAGGCTCTGAAGGTAAGGAATACCTGGTTCCCAAAGTCCTCCTCTGATGGAAGGTGGAAATCAGGACCGAAATGCCCCTAAAAATCAGATCAAGGAGGCAAAAAAAACGGAATTTCTTAGCCTGACATACAGTCCCTAACGCTTCTCTCTGCTACTCTTTCAGCCCAAGAAGAAGAAGAACATTTCCCACGATACCTTCGGTACCAAGTTTGGCCGGCTGCACATGCAGAAGCAGGATCTGACCAAGCTGCAGACGCGGAAGATGAAGGGCCTGAGGAAGAGGAGGGGGGGGATCGTGGCTGAGGAGGAGGGACAGGCGCCCAAAGTGTCCAAAGTGGAGAGTTGAGGTCTCACTGGGGGAAACTGGACTGAACACACCACACCATCAATATTAATCACCTTGTTATCTGTTAGTCACCTCTTTGTGAGTATTTGACATGTGAGTTACCATCAGGCAAACAGGATGCATTTCTCTTATTCTCTTTCTTTCCTGCTTTTTTTTTCTCTCCATGTGACATTCAGATTGTTCTTTGTCTTCGGCGTCAGGAAACTCAGTTCTCTGGTAAAAAGCTGAACAAGCTTTGGCAAACTTTCATCCACACAAATGTCTTCTAGATGGCGGCCATGAAGTGTTTCGAATTTCAGGAAAACTCATTCTTATTTTCCATTGAGATATTATGTGAATATTTTCCATAAAGTGTGTATAAAGGACTAAAAAAAAAAATCACTGACTCCAATAAATAGGAATTGCAGGTGACCTGTGCATGGCATGACCCTAAAGGAAATAAAATTGCTGTCTAAGCTGTTCGAGTCTATTTTGAGCTTCATTTCTGAAAGCATGATTGTTGCCCGTGCCACTCTTGTGTGCCTCTGTGCTATGGGTTTTGCTTTACATCTTTAAAAAGTCATTTTTCATTTCATGGGGTCTTTTAAGTCGATTTGAGCTTTAAAATGATGTTGCTGTTGTCCCTAAGACTTTGTTGTGTTGGAACATTTTGTCAGTTTTGTCAAATGCTAGTGGGCCAATCCACATTTCCTGTTTTGCCAGATGTGGAGGCTGTTCTCCAAGTAACCATTTGAATAAGATATAAAAAACTGTTTTACATGAGTATTAATGTACCATGTTTCTAGGAATAAAAATAACTATTCAAATACAGTGCATTTGACCCTTTTGTTGTTTTTGAACGTGTAAATTGGTATTTGCTTGCCCAGATTTTTATTTATTTATATTACCTGAAAGATCCCCCAACCCCTCTGTAACTGAATCATTTTTATTGGGAATTTTTGATCAGTTAAAAGAAGGTATATATGCTTCTTATAATTTAGAATTACAATTAAAACTGTAGTTCTGTAGGCAAAACAAAAACTCATTACCTGAAGTTCATCATTCAATATCTTTAAAATATAGGAGATCCAGTCTGTTGAGTGTCATCATTTTGTCCAACAGAGACTTAAATTACCTGCAATACCTAAAAAGGATCATAATTAGTCTTTAGTTTGTCCTGTCAATCATTTTGTAAGAGTAGGTGTCAGTTATTTCAAAAGTTGGATACCTCACTCAAACTTCTTCACGTACAACCACAAGAGGTCGCTGCTTGAGTTGATCTAAAAAGTAAAACTGTTCCCTAAAATTTCCACTTTCCACAATAATCATTTCACACTTTTATCATGAAGATGAATGGAAGTTACCTTCAGCAGGAAATCAATTAGTTTACGAATTACTTAAAATTCTAAATAGCAAACTAATTCACAAATTTAGCAATGTAATGTCGGATTATTTTGACTCAAATCCCATTTACAGACTATCTGCTAAAGCCATTATTAATTCACTATCTAGGTGTCCAGATATTATACATTCAAGAAAGAAATCACTTGCATTCCTTATTTATTAAGTCCTAAACCAACACTATTTACCAAAGCAGACTATCTAAAACTATCTGTGATCCCATTTATTGATTTAGCAATTAGCTGCCGGTTTTGTAGTCAGATTACTGAAATCCGAATACATGTATTCTAATCCTTTAATCCTAAAGACTATGGAGATGAAAACCACTGTGATGTTGTCAGCTACATTAATATAACTCCACCTTAAGTATACATGCTGTATAAACTGAGTGTAATTAAAGCAAAATGGAATAAAGTTTGATTCATCTGTGATTTTTACATTAAAGTGTCTTATTACTAATCCCATTTTTCCTTATGAAAGATCACTTTAATATTTCTGTATGGACTTATGTCTCGGTGGCACCCAATAATGAGAATATAGTCACCTTTTTTAATCTCCTATGGTATCACTATAATATTCCTACAGGCAATTTGTAGGTTTGCTGAGAGACTTTATAGTATCCTTCTTAAAATTTAGGATTACAGTTTAGTTATTCTCTGTAATGGTTGAACTCCATAGATCCAGTGTCTGTCTATCTATCTATCTATCTATCTATCTATCAGTAAGTAGTATGAAAGTGATGCAAGTAATTAGAAGTTTGAGTCTTTTAAAGGGAAAAAACATCAATTAATATTCACCATTACATCATCTATACATGCCTGCCTGTATATTTCATCCTTTTGTCTATATTTGGTAGCTGGAAGCTACCAAGGAAAGTAAAAGATGACAGCAGTGACGACTCCCGGCGGGAGGGGGGGAACCTTTTTGCCATTTCTGAATCATGCAATGAAAGTTTCTTCTGCAGCAATATTACATCTGTATTTCAATACTCCGTCGTCATGGGTAAACGTTGTGTCCAATCGGCTGCGGGATCCTGCTGAATGTCCCGTAGCCCCGCCCCTCCGCGCTGTCTATTTATACAATTTTGCAACACCAGGGTTTGACAGCTACAGTAGGGACAGACAGTGGCAGCCAGCAGCAGCAGCACCACCACTACTATTACTGCACCTAAATGGATGCAACTTCAACATAACAGTAAAAACCCAGACCTGCATTTCTTAGACACAACCTGCGTGTGAATTTTCATTTTTTTTTTTCTCCAGTCACTGCATTTCTCCAGATTTGCAAATCACCCGGCAAATTTGCTGCAGATTCCCACCTTTTTTTTTTTTTTTTTTTTCTTGACTCACAAAAAACAATGACAGAAGGTACCAACATGACAGAGAGTGATGCGGCAGGGAAGGATGCGGTGGCCGCCGTGCCAGCGGGCGAGAAGCGGCCGGAGGAGGCGGAGGAGGAGAAGAGGGAGAACGGGGAGAGCAAAGGAGCCGACCGGGAGCCGGCAGCCCGGGGTGCCGCCGACCAGGAGGAGGAGGAGGAGGTCGAGTTTGTGCACCCGGAGGGCGGCTGGGGGTGGTTGGTCATGCTGGCCGCCATGTGGTGCAACGGCTCGGTGTTTGGGATTCAAAACGCCTTCGGCATCCTCTTCCTCTCCCTCCTCCGGGAGTTTGGCTCCGAGCACGATGAAGACCTCCGGTTCAGGACAGGTGAGTCGGAGAGAGGATGTGTACGGGGCACGAGACCCCAGAGTTCACATCTACTTTAATGTTAAGAGTTAGCCCTAAAGTGTCAAAATACCCACAAACTGCCCCCAAATGCAGCTGGTATCCCATTTAAATGTATTGTGAATGTGTTTGCGGGTGTATTGTGTGTTTTCCACGGCGAATAGGAGGGAAAATGCGTTTACAGTGTCCAAAATATGCAATTACAACTTAGCTGAAGGTCTGACTCACAGTGAGCTGGTAGTGTCTTGCTCAAGGACACTTCGACCGGACACATGGCCGTTTGTTGCGGAGAATTGAACCGGAGACCTTCCTGTTACGGGTCCGACCAGCCGGCCAAATGGCATCTAGTTACATGTGTAAAAATACATTTAGGTTACTGGCCATTTTTGTGTCATATTTTGAAGCGTAATTCAATTAAAAAAAAAATCAGAATATGTATGTGAAATGTGCGTTTTTTGCGGTTTGGGCGACCGTTAGCCGGCTAGCCAACTTTGCACTGTACTTACTGTATGTTAGCTAACGTCAGCTAGCTAAGTAATATGATCTGTCATTTCCTGACGAGAAAAATTTCCATGGCATGGACTTGCACAGTGAAATGCTCCTCAGACAAAGACATGTGGTTCAAAAGAAGCAGCTGTGGGGATATTAGTTGTAAATTGTTTAATTAATGCCATATTACTTGATGTTACAGCAGTATTTTCTACTGTTCTTTAGGTGTAGCAGTGAAATGCAAAAGTTGTCAGTAGTTTTTGCACTGCAGCATGCTTTTAGTTTGAATGAGCCAGGAAACATGCAGAGACATGAGGAGTCTGGTGTGTGGCACATTATCTTTAATTAACTTAAAGTAAACTATCTGCTCATGTCCCATTCAGAAAAGAGAAAAAGTTAAGTCACTGATCCCAAACCAGCCTTACTATGAATATGAATGGTTTGAACTCACTATCATAGGGGGGGGGGGGGAGCAGACACATTAAAAGTAGAGAGTACAATTTTTACAGTACAGGTACAAATTTGATTTAACTTATTTGATTAAATAATTGACTTTACATTTTTTTTAAATTCTATTTCATTTTATTTTATTTGCTTTACTTTATTACTAACCCCAGGCCTTTTGAGATGCCTTTTGAGATGCCTTTTGCCTCTTGCGATGCGGTCTAGTAAATAACAATTTGTGGTTTTGGGGTTTGGGGTCATAGTCATACTCTTTCTTTCTTTCTGTTTTGTAAATGCAGCACATGTGCAATGGACATGAATGATGAAAGAGATTCCACCTTTCTCATCATTCACTTACATTAAAAAAATAAAGTATTGCAGAGAGTCAGATTAGGGGTGGTGAAGTTTCAGGATAGAGCAATACTGTTAGTTTCACAGTAATGGAAAAGGTCAGATTGAGAAAATACTCTATTCAAGCCTTTCCTCTCTCTCTCTCTCTCTCTCTTTCTCTCTCTCTCTCTCTCTCTTTCTCTCTCTCTCTCTCTCTCTCTCTCTCTCTCTCTCTCTCTGTGTGAGACTCCCTTCCCTCATGAATAATGACCATGTGCTGTTCCACTGTGATTTCAACCACCTGTTGTTGGTGCTTGTGTTCGGCAGATGAGTGTGAAGAAATACATCTGTATGGAAAATCTCTTTTTTTTTATCTCAGTACCCAATGGTTCAGGGATGTACTGTGTGTAGACTAGATGCTTGCTCCCACAGGGAGAGAGGGTAAATGTGGGAGGTCGCAAGGTGATAGAGTCTACTTTTTCCACTGTGATTATATGAGCGTCTGCATTTTACTCGTTATAGGCTATTCTAGCCATATCCCGGGTTTCTACTTTTAATGACAAAAGCCATTGAAATAGAACAGATGTTACTGTTGAGGCAACCATGAATACGATGAAACTTTAAAGGTGCATTAAGTGATCTATGACTATTATCAACCTCTATTGGCAACCAGTGGGAATTGCAGCAATACACCTCAGAAGTCGTCATCATTTCCGTCACTTCATTTCGAGATTTCCGAATCAAAAAATAGACAGCGTATGGGAAAAAACTATATAACATTTGTATGTTTGTTTGTATGTGAAAAAAATAGCTTTACACATATTTTTTTATAATTTACGAGATTTTCGTGTAGTTTTAAAATGCAATTTGCTAACGCCCAAGTGGTTACCCACCAGTTATTGCGTCATATAGTTAGGCTATGAGTTACTTGGGGCTTTCTCCGACATGGGTATGCATCATGCAAATCCCCCCCCCACCCCCCACCCCCCACTGACCGGAGTTCACGAGCGCTCGGCCTCGGTGAGTAATGTCCCTCCCTATGTCAAGCTTGGACAACTGGACGACGGGAAACGTGGGGAGAGGGGGGGGATTGGACAGCTGGACTCAAAGCTTGCTTATGCAACTCTCACTAAGGATTCAATGGGAAGAAGCGCTGGGCTTTTTTGTTTTGACAAGTGATATCAGGACACTGGGCACAGTATTGCATGCTGAAGGTAATTGTAGTGTAACAACAGCACTCTGTAGCATGACGCAAATTGATAATGAGGATGATTATCTGGCTGTTGCTAATGTAGCCATGTCTTAGGTTTATACTTTTCGGTAATTGAAACAGACCATACAAGTGTTTATCGTAAAAAAAAGAACCTACATTCTATACGTCAACATAACCACAAATACGGTAGCCATTTTTAAAGTTTTTTAGCTGACAGTCTTATCCAGAGCCAACTTAAGCCTCAACTCTTAGATCACCAATATTATTAGCAACTGATACTACAGCTAGACAATATTCCTGTGACCCTACAATGACCATGTAAGAGAAAAGTGCAAGGAAAAGAAATTTAATAAACAAGACCTAAGGACCGAGGTAGGAGTTTTTTTTTTCATTATACAATTTAACAACAAATTGCAACTAAAATACAGTCAGTAATGAAGCAGGTAACTGGATAGTCTGGGTAGTGCTAATAATACGATGTGCTGATTTCACTGTCAAATGAAGCACAAAATGCCTCTGGAAGAGTTTAAAATTTAACATGTTATGTAGGCTAATCATTTGGGTCTCTCAAAACCTTTGGACCCCCTTTGGACCTGGTCTTGTCTTGAGTCAACTTAGTCAAGTCAAGATCAATTCCAAGACCAGGTCCAGTCGAGTTCAAGTCAACAGAGACCAGGTACGATAAGGATCCAAAGGACATATTGTAGGTAGAACCACTGCAAATCTTGTCTTTCACCTGAAGACCCACACTTGTTCCTGCTTATTTAAACCCGAACCATCGACCTTGCTGTCCATCTCTCTGTCCCATCCTTGACTGAGGTCTGCTGTTCCTGGTCCTGGATTTACGTCTGCCTGATGCCTTCAAGGCTGTGATCGAGCTCCATAACTTAAACATCATTCAGACCAAGCTCAACCACTTTGCTTTGTGTTGTTTCGCTCTATCAAAAGTCATCACGCGTTTCTCCGGGTGTGTTCTTGGGTCAAACATCAGGTTTGTTAAGCACTATTTTTTTAAGTAGACCTATTTTTTGTATTTTAGCATTTTAATTCATTTCATAATGCCCAAATAAAATCCATAATCATATATCTGGAAAATGTAATCTTGAAAGTATGCTTTACTCTAGCGAGTTAGTTAGCTAAGTGGCTACAACTATTTGGATGTCATGGGATAGGTAGGCTACCAAGCTATAATTACTTGTTTAGCCTACCAGAGCTAAAGTTAGCAGCCCAAATATTTAAGGCTACTTCAGGTAACGTTACCAGGAAGACCAACAATCTCTGACTCTTCCATACATTATTTTGTTCTTCAGATCTTTCTAAACGGACAGAGATTGGCCATATCATTGGACAGAGTTGTAATAATTCTCTCTTCCATCTTCCATTCAAAGATGAGGGGGACCTAGGAACAAAAATGTAATGACCGAGAGAATTTGAGAACCGTATTTTTGTCCCAATGTGATTGGTTCTCACACTGCGACCATTGAGCTCATTTGCATAATTTAAAGTTTTTTCAACTTTTCTCATTTCATTGTGGGCCTGGTTCACATCGCCACCTATCCCTTCCTGCTGTACGGACGCGGTTACTTGCTTCTCATAGACAATGAATGGAGAAATTGCATCACATCACATCTGGTGTGCAAATCCCGTTAGAGCGTTAGATTTCTTCTCAGCCTCTACACTCTTCCTCTGTAATCTGGAGTGAGTTACATCAGTGTGCCTTAAGTTCAGCTGTCGTCCGCCTTCCACATTCCTATAGTCTAGATGTCCATGCTTCATTTAGGGAGAAATATTATTCACCCAGGCAGGATGCCAAGGATTTCTGGTCAGTGGGGTTGTGACGTTGCAGTCAACCAGATTATATTACTTGCTTTGTCATCGGGTATGTTTTATTTGCTGCATGTCTGCTTGGAAAATTAGGCCAGGCCTTTTGGGTTTTTTGAAGGCAAGCCAGCAGAAGACAAAATGCTTTCCCTTCTATAGTATGACTTCACCACTTTGGTATGAGTGTTGGCTGAGTACTCATGAGTGTAATGGCGAGGCCATTGAGGATTTCTCCATGGCGTGTGTGTGTGCGTAAAGTCTAGATCAATAATACCAATGATTTTTGACTAGTTTCATACCGTTCATTCAAGTCAAGTCAAGTAAAGGTTATTTCTAGAGCTCTTTTAATGACAAGGACACAAATCAGGTTAAAGGAGGAATGATAAAAGCAAGGTAGGAAGGGAGGACAAGTATACTGCACACTCAAGGAAATAGGGCCAGAGTTTTTGTGTGTGTGTTTTTGTGCAATCGCATGCCTGGAACAATGAGTCGATTTAACTTTTCAGCAATACCACATCCCTGATTCAGATTAGAAAAAAACGCTGTTGAAGTCATCCTGGACATTAAAGATCTCGGACCCCAAAGATGTAAAGTTTTCATTTGGATTTAGATGGTTGGATTTAGACTTCTGTCTCTTGCCGGTGTTGCCGGCCAAAATAGTACATTTCCTGTTGTTTTTTCCTCCATCAGTGCGACTTCTGACGTGAGCGCACACATTTGTTTACGTGTTTTTCCGAACATGGTGGCCCGTTCCCAGAGAGAAAGGCAAAAGTGCTGTTCTAACCAGAGGCGACCGCTCTCCAGCTCTGGTCTTCCTGTCGTGAGAGGAGGGCGAGACGGGGATTGATCGGCTAGTTGAGAGGTCTGGAAGCTGGACACCGCAGTAGAGGAAGTGTCGAGAAAGGCAGACGTGGTCAAGAGAGGCCCATCGCCCCGACAGGCAGGAAGACAGGATTTCAGACCAGGAAGACTCGATAAACAACATGAATCTTCTTAATGGGATCCCTTTCCTTCCGCCAGTGGTATTTTTGTCTTAGAGAGGTTGAGAGAAAAATATAGATCTGGAATGACAGGGCTAATGAGATTATAATGATTGGATGATTAGATATTTGCAGTAACCATAGTAACCATAGTAACCATTGTGTTTGTCAAAGCAATGTGATTTGATTAGCTTCATGAGCTGTAGGCCTAGATTGGCAGATTAGACCTAGAGCTGGGCAAATAATTCAATATTATTATTTATCATCAATTTCAATAGAATCATATTATGATGAAGTATTGATATCAAGTTATGATACACAAGTCTGTCTAAATGAATGATAAAAGGCAAATAGTAGCCTAATTAACATCTCTCACAAAATGAGATCTGAAACAAGTTAGGGAATATTATTTGAAGTTGCAGTGTTTTATCGTATCGAATATCGTACCAATATCAAAATAATTTCTTAGGATTATTATTTTAATTTTGTCCATATCGCCCCGGCTCTATTAGACCCACTTGTTAATTGTGTCGATTTAAGCCTAACAAATATTAACGTAGGCCCAGTCCAGTTTTTTTCTTAAAATTCTTTAAGTCAAAAGAGACAGTGCTGAAACCCTCACAGTATTTGAGATAGGAACTACCCTCACTGCCCTGGCATGACCTCATGTATCTGCAGACGACAGACTCAGTTTATCTTAAGCCAGCAGTTTCCCGTCTGTCCAGCCTAACAATGCAGACATGAACTCGTCCCCATCCGTCTGCACCTATAGGCCTATAGGAGTAACATGGTTTGCACTGATATGGTAACTGAATCCGCCCTGAACAGATTCACGATGGCTCTTGGGGGAGTTGGAGACATTGAGGGTTTAAAAAAAGGCCTCAAGAACTGAGAATTAATGGAGATGAGCTCTGTTTAAGATAGTGTTTCAGCATGTTTCTCATTACATGGTGGGTCTGTAAGATGTAACTCCCATATTAGCAGATTGTATCGTAGGCTCTGTCTTTGCGCATGAGTGGAACTTTATCTTAAACCTCACAGAGAGTGCTAAAATGTGAAAGACTGGACCTTGTGTGCTTTAGATATGGCACTAGTTTTGATTAGTGACATTTTTTTAAAAGCCCAAAGTGAAGAAAACAAGCTGAGATGTTCATTTTCTGGAGATGTTACCAGATATTAAAACCACAAAGTATAGGACTACCAATAGGCATATAAAGTTGAGTTATATTGTTACTGTGGTATGTTAGCTTTTAGTAAAGTGTAACAGTTTGCTTAGCTCATTTGCATTCTGAATTTGATACCTTCAGATGTTCTGGTGAGTCAGTTCATTTTGTGGATAATTCAGTTCAGTCCAAATCAGTACAACTTCATTCATCTCACACGGCGCAATTTAAAGACATAATTAAAAGGTACAAGCAAACATTCAAAAGAAGACACAGAATTAAACTATCACTTAATAAAAAGAGACATAACAGGTCAGATTACCCACAGGTTTCCCATTTGCATATTTGTTCTATTAAAGTGCAGTGATAGATCAAAAGATATTAAATAAGCCTAATCATTTTGTACCTTTGCTCTTTTTTGAGGCGGTTTTTATTGCATTTAGGGAGCAATGTTCAATGTGGAAATCTGCACTGTATGTACTAGATATTCCTGGCAGAGTTGAGTTGGAGAATTCATGTGTGCCTGTGAATCTGAGATGCGGAAGGTCTACACACTGAAAACCCATTTAAGCTCCCTGTGCAGTGTGAGACCCAGCAAAGGACATACCAACGGACGTGTTGCAGCAAGCTTTCTCCTTTGATATTCAAACTCAGGTGCTAGGCTGAGGTGGAAGCAAGTTGTGGTTAAATTTGTGCTTAATGTATGGCATGCTAGTATGGTGCTTTATCATGTATATGTGACCTAGATTTTGGTGACGTCCAGAGTAAATAGGAGCACCACACTGAACGGCATAAATAGTCAGACCGACAAAACTTATAAATAAATGGCAATAAGGAACACAATAAAAAAGGTCAGATGTGATTTTAAAATTGTTACAGGAAAGAGTGAACTCCTTTTGGCCACTGTGAGTCTTATGGATCCAAAATAGAGAATAGTTCTGCAGCTACTTCGCTCTCCAACCAAGATGATTAAACAAAAGCATGAACCAGAAGAAAAGAAAATGTCCAGCAGCACTTGGTGGTAGAATATGCCTCCATCTAGAGAATTCGTGACTCACAGCATGTAAAGTTGTCGTGGCATTTGAAATTCCCTCAGAAATGAAAGTCTCCTAGGAGTCACATTTTAATCGAATTAGCATGGTCGGTGTGTGCCCTTTCACTTGGGGGACCAGTAGTGGAGTCTGCACTTGGCTGTCGTCTAAGCCCTCCTGGTGGAAGCACAATAAAAAAACCACTTGATGCCTGTTCAGCTTACTGGCTGAAAAGTGTAAAAAATTATATAGATTACTAGCTAATGTAGTGGTAAAAGCTGTGACAGGACAGTTCTCGGTTGCATTGTTGTGCTCTGCCGCAAGAAACCCACAAGAACGAATCCGAAAACTCATTCACAGATTTCTCTAACATGTCATTCATGACAACGTGACACCGATCACTTGACTATAGCCTTGCCTCTCACAAGCCAGGTGGCATGGTAGACTTATCGTGCTGACTGGTTCAATTTACTGTTTTAATAATTAATCTTAATGGGTCGCCGCAGCAAACAAGGTCCAGTTTTTTTTGCAAGCCAGAAAGACACCTAGGCTAATTTGCCTCTCTGCCTTTCCAGACATTGGAAAAGTAGATTAAAAAAAAGCACATATCAATGTTAATATTAATGCTTGTGAAAAACACACACAAAGTGTACCAAAATCATCCAGTTCTTGTAAATGTCACAGAACATATTTAGGTTGTATTTTTAATTAAAGTGTCCAGAAGCAAGTAAAACGCAAATAAAATGCTTTTGCTCCCTGCTGAGGTTTAATCACTCATACTTAAGCTCAAGTGCGCATGATTGACCCCATTTGAAAGGAAAAATTGTGTTTACTGATACAATGTGTAGCCAGTGTCTATCTATATTAATGTAGAGGCTCCCAACTCAAAACTAGCGGGCCAAATATACACATTATTATTTAGGAGTTGGTTTAAAGCTCTTATGGTTTAATGTTGATTTCCTGTCCTGATGAGGTGGTAAATTATTTCACTATAGCCCCACACAGCTCACTGTTATTTAATTAAGGAACATTAAGCTGCTCGAGGCTGTAGAATTATTCTTTATGATTAACTATAAGGAGATTTAAACAGTAAGAAAAGACCCATTTCTGTGTGAACTTGTGCTGCCAAGCACATTTCTGTCTCAGCAGGGCTTCTAAAATGTTTTACCTGGACTTTTCACTTCAGTGGCCGGTCTCCATCTCAGACCAACTCTGTCTGTGACTCCAGGGCTCCAGCCAAAGTTTTCCAGTCAAGACATGATCCAACTTTTTTCTTCATATGAATACACAGTGGTCCCTAATAGCATGTATAGGCCTGTTATATTGCATTATCAACTATAAAGAAAGTCTGTGCCATGTTCCCCACGGTTAATCTAAATGCATTTCCTTTGCATTTAATTTTATTTCCTTTAATCAGTGAGGTTGACTTGAGGTCTCTGTGCTTTAAAGTAGTTATAGTAGTGGCATGCAAAAACCCTCTAGGCAGAAATGTTGTGTTGGGGTTGCTGGGACAAAATGTCATCAAATGAGCTTCTGTGGTCTCTTGTTTATCCATTTTGGGTTCCTTGACAAAAGTTTGGAAACCCCTGCTGCAATGTCCCACTAGCTGTTGAAATAAAACAGGAGCACTAAAGTGTGCAGCATTTCTTATCTTTTCATGAGATGAGTTGCCTCTGACCAGTCATGAGGGCAGATGGAGGCCTCAGTGCTCGCTGGCCAGCTGTTGCACCCCCCCACCCCCCCAACCGAAACCCTACCTCACATAGGTCTGTTCCAGTGCCAAAGATAATATATGCAGAGCCGGGTAATCGGAAACCTTAATCAACCAATCGCACTGCATAATGTTGGGGTGGGGAGGTCCAGCCCACGGACCGCCCCTCCCGCCCCCCCTGCCAGGTCAGTGGCCTTCACATCTGTGTAATGGGCTCTGGTTCCCTCCCAGTAAGGAATACCAGATGGGGTTATTCCTGGGCCTCGTGCCGTAAAAGCCGTTTACCCGTTTACTAATGTTAGAGAACCATAAAAGACCTTTGGACCGTCCAGGCAGAGGGCTCAGAGTCCCTCATCATACTGTTTTGATGAATCTGGAGTAACCTGAACCGAATCGGTTGACTGACGTTCATGTCAATAACAAGGGCTCATTTTACCATGTTATGACTGAATGTTTTTTTCCCTAGGCACAAAAGCAAAATATTAAGGGCAGCAAGAAGCTGATAAAAGATGTTTTGTCTCCGGATGTGAAACTGACACGTTGACAACAACTGAGCTGAGATGTACGGTTAAACTGAAAATATTGTTTCAGTATCGCTGCCTGTGAGGGCCCACTATGCTCTGACCGATAGGAGCCACTTTGATGGAGCTCCGGTGACTGTGAAGTGGAGGGTGTGAGGTAGCCTGGGTGCCTGTATGTGCTGTATTTCACCATAATTGCCTACAGACTCAGACTACGCTGGTGCCTGGCAGTGAGTTTCCCCTGACTCGTTTAGCAGCTAGGCTGTACTGACAAGCCAGTGATTGGTTGGAGTTTGACCCGGCTCTGCCAACATTAGATGCAACATAGTGTAGTCTCAGACAGTGCTGTAGCCATTAATCCACAAACACGAAAAATGACCCTGACACCGGTGTGATTGTGCAACACGCTCTAGATGTTTGTAATTCCTGTACACATTAACAAGCAAGAATACACTTCACCAAGGTGCTATTGGTTTGATCTTTCCTTGTCATTTGTAAAGGAAGGGGAAGCAAATGAGTACTAATGATTACTTCATTATTGATTAATCTATTATTTTTTCGATTAATCATTTAGTCAATAAAATGTGTAAAATAATGACAAATGCCCATCACAAGTTACCAGAGCTCAAGGTGATGTCTTAAAATTGCTTACTTAGTCTGACCAGCAGCCAAAAACCCCCCCAAAGTATTCTAACCCCAACCCTATAATGTCATGACAGATCTTAGAATTTGTAAAGCTGTAACCAACAAATGTTTGGTATTTTTACTTGATAAATGACTAAAATTATTTATCGGCTATAATCAATCAATTTTCTGTCGATCGACCAATCTATTAATTGACTAATCGTTTTGGCACTAGAGGGATCAAGATGCACGCTTTTGATAATGCCGCACCCTGGCACAGAGTTCATCCATGCCTAGCTATCCAATGGCTGGGCAACTTGTTCTTTATAGCTCAATGAGAAGAGCATGGCTCTAACACTTCCAGGGTCTGGGGTTTGATTCCCATTATGGCCACCCAGACCACCGAATGATTGTATGTGAAAACATGAATGCAGTCCTGCAGGGAATGATCTTTCCAAGCTTTCTTCTAGAGGAAATCTTCAACAGTCCCCTCAATGTTATACAGCAATATCGCTTTCTGTATATCCAAGTCCTGATCCCGGGCTTAACCCCACATGGACAAACATTCCAGTAGACATTAACAACCTATGGCTCCTATTAAATTATGTCTATGGTCCTTTGGGTTTAAATTAAACAATTTGTGTCCACTGCCTGTCTCAGTATAGACTACAAAGTATAAAGGACTAGAGTCAGGAGCACTAACACATGGCCTGTGTGGGCAAGCAAGAGAGTTTTCAAAAGCAGCAGCACGTGGATCAAATCACTCCAAAAACGTTCACAAGTTTTGAGCATACACAAGTTAATATTTTACAGGGTGTTTGATCTCTGTCACAAGTAAGCTCAAGTTTGAGCTTAGGTGAAGGTTGTTGAGAGATAAAGCCTAGAAAAAGTAAACACGTTCGATGCAGAGCGCCGCTTCAACGGCACAAGGTACCGACCGGGAGGACCAATTGTTTGGCTTCCTGCTTATGACACTCATCATCAGCCCACAGCCTGAGGGGCTGGAAAACACACCAGCAAATGGAGGTGGAAGGCTTGTTGACAGTTACTTTAGTCAGTTATTGTAACTAGGTAGACTGAACGGAGGCATTAAAGCTACAGGTGTGTAGTATTTCTCCTTCTGAGACCAATTTGATACACTCTAGTTACGTAATCAAAGATTCAGTGCACCTAAAATACACTTTAAGTAGCCAACAATTCAATACGATTCGATTCAGCCCTGTCTAGATGCCATATGATGCAGGGCGATACGATGTTATTCAGTAAACACTCCATGCAATCCATTTCACTTGCAAGAAGGAATATTTAGGCATAAAACAATCCAGTTATGTGTGAGAGAGAAAGATGTACATTAAAACGGTCTCCTTCCTTCACAATTTGATGACCATGATAACATCCTATTTGAAATCTCTTCTGTTGATAGTAAAGAAATGAAAAACAGTCAAGTCAAAATAATACCTTCAAATGGACAGAGGCTTCAGTAATCGAGTTTGATCGTGCAGTGCTGTTGTCGAGGGTACCGTGGAAGAACATTTTGATACCTTTTACGATGCTGGTGCTGCCATTAGGTGAAGAGGAGCAAGTTCCCCTTAAAATACCAGATCCTGACACAACTTACATTTGATTCTACTTACTACTTACTGTTAATTTAGGTCAGAGAGATTTATATCAGCCTTAAAAGGTGGCTAAACTCTAAACTCTGCAAATGAAAACATGGATAAACTGAGTTTAGATGGGTTTACTCTCCACTGCATCCCTGAATACATTACATTACAAAACAATATATTGTACTGAAAGAAATTCAGTTTGCAAAGGACAGCTCAGAACGCATAATGCACATCGTACATCACACTGAGCCGCATGCAAAACCCTGACAAGTTAACAAGATTCAGTTATGTGATCAATCTGGTCTGTCTGTTTATGTGCATAGAAAGGCCAACGCAGACGTATAGTGAGAGACAAAGTGGGCGCCATATAAAACATTATTATTATCTCATGATGCTCATGTTTCCATGCATTTACATCCTACTCAGTAACTATCTTATCGTGTGTTGTTCCATTGCACTGTGTCATGATCAGGGTTATTATAGTTTGGGATTTTTCATTAGTTTTTATATATTTTTTTTTATTTTTTTTTACAAATGTATGTTTGTACAAATGTTTTAATTTATTTAGGGTTAATTAATTAGTAATAAATAATTGAAGAAAATGTATTTGCATGTATTTTTCAGTTAGCATTCAGTAAAAAAAATTCTTTGCCCATAGTTCATTCTCTTTCTTACCCCACACATAAACAAAAAAGACAAAAACTTGGTTAAAAACTAAAACTAAGTAGACAAGATAGTTTTGGTTTAGTTTTAGTTTATTCGCAAAGTCTCGCTTTTATTTCTATTTCAGTTTGCGACAATGTTGTTTAACAGCTAGTTTTCGTCTTAGTTTTAGTTAACAATAAACTTGGTTGTGATATATACAGTATATATTTCAGTGTCTGTTGCATGTGGTGCACTGTCCACTTGCACTGAATGTGAGGTGCAGTTGTACTTGTGCCTGTGTCTCTATGTACTGTGTTAATTCCTCTACATTTATTGCACTTGATTGCAAACTGATTCTAAGTCTGGTTTTCCCCAAACAGCTGACCGTAACATCTCATTATTATTTGGTGGGCACTCTAACCAAAGTAGGGTTCCTCTGTGATGTGGAAACTGCCGCAGAGTTGTTGTTATTCTTTTTTCTGACACCTCTGGCTGCGTACTAATCAAATTATTTCTGCTCCCTTAACAGCTCAGTTGAATAATTGTGGTTGGAGTTCCCATCTGTACGCGTGTCCTGAGATCACCCAACACCAGCAGTGGTTGGGTTAGCTCTCACCCTGCTAGGAAACATGTCCCAACAAAGTATTATTTAAGCTTTGAAACTTAAAAAAAAACCCGTTTCCCTCTTGTCCAGTTCAGTTACCTGGTTGAAGGGATTAGTCTGAAGCACTGATGTGACTTTCTCTGTCTCTGACTTTTTGTGAAAACCAGTTAGACAAAGGATTCTGCAGATATAGAGGGTAAAGGCAACATGAGAGGTGAATCTAAACTCTGGGCTGGTGCCATTTCTATACTATGCATTAAAAAGGGGTGGAAGGAAAGCTCCCCCAATCACCAACAACCCTGCACACGCCACCCCCTTTTCCCTTGCCTCTGACATCGCACACAACTCCCACTTAACATCTTTCATATGGACCTCTTGAATTATTGCAGCGAGAAGTCATTCCAAGTATTCTATGGCGTGTTTTCCTTCTAGTGTAGCTGTAAATTATTTTTTGGCTGCACCTCGTCTGTTCTGCTGGGTCTTCATCATGCTTATGTTTTCACTTCCTGTGGTGTGAGGGCCGGAGAACACGAGCTGGAACTTCACGTGCGTCGCATATAACAGACCGCTGTTCCTTACTGCTTCTCCCCTCCAGAGCCTCTTATAGGATAAATGGCTTCCAGCTGGTGTGTGTGTGGCTGATGGAGTCATGGTTGTGATGCTGTATGGTCCACTCAGGCCCAGATGTGCATCTGTAGTGCAGTGAGGCCCTGATTAGGGTCCTTGGGATTAAACAGCATCAGCTCTAATGCTATAGTTGGACGGGATTGGTTTTCAGGACAATAGCCCTAATCGCACAGGACTAATATTACCTGCGGACGCCCAGTGATTTGTAATAATTGCGGAGATTGTCTGTGATTTTAATCCTGTGCAAATCTACCATATCTGTAATTTTGTTAAGTAAAAATTCCAGCGCAAATTACCTCCCGTATTTTGGTGAAGCGAGAGGTCCCCCGATTGTACTAATCCTGCGCAAATCAAACTCAGTATGCTAATTCCAGCTGTAATTTGTTTTTGACGCAGGATCTTTTTTGCATCAAGGAAAAATGTAGGCAGTAGTGGAATCTATGGTTGAAGGTTTTGAATGCATTTCTGGCACCGACTAAAAGGTTTATTTTGCTAAATCAGACAAATGAGCGACAATTATAAAATCTTGACCTTATACAACTGTAGCTGGGGCGCTGGTGATTAGAGTGAATTTCATTATCTTGTGCGAAGGCGTTTCATGAAACGCAGAGGTTGAGGGTTATGTAATTCATTAATTACATGAAGTCCCACGTAATACTATTCCAATAGGGCTCATGTCTGATATGTAATTGTTGTCACTTGACATCTGTAATGTCAATGACCAATTTGTGCGGGATGAAAGAACTTAAATCTGTCTCATCACACACACTGACATTCAGCTTTTGTTAAGTCTGTGAATTGTCGTGTAAAAAGTCTAATGTGAGGAACCCCACACATTACATTTGATGATTAGCTTAAAACAATAATACCACTGTCTGATACTGTGTGTAATCAAATACAGAGTGTAGACAGTTAAATGGAGCTGCTACAAAGGTCTTTGACAAGCCCCTTTGATCTTGTTCTTCTAATCAATACATTTTTTTGGCATGATGTCGGCCCACTTAATGTCTCAGTTGGCCAAGGGGCTGAAATTGAGCTGAGGGCAGAGGCAAACATTTCCTCGGGTGCCTCCATGTTGATGAAAACTCAGCCCTCACTTGCCATAAAATGCCAACAGAATCTCCATTTTGTAATATCCATTCAGGCTGAACTAGTTTCCCCTGATACTGTATTTTTTACAGGGCAAATGACTGAAGGTAAAAGAGGCTGAAATCTTATCTGACTTGGCAGATTTGGACAGGACTATAATCATGGACATGCGCCAGTAATGATTACATTGCCCTACACTGCAAAAAATGTCTGTTTTAACAAGTCATTTAGTCTCATATTCAGTCTTAAAATTATATTTTTCTTAAAACAAGTGGAAAATTCTGCCAATGGAGTGAGACAGTTCCCCTTGTTTCCAATGCAGTTTCTCTTGGTTCAGGATTTTTCTAGAATTCTGTGTCAGTATCTTGAAACAAGGCAGAATTAGGCAGATTTCTCCACTACTATCAAAAACATTACATTCATTCAAGAAAGTTCTCCAAACAAGTTGATTTGCATTGGAAACAAGTGAAATTACTTCACCCCACTGGCAGATTATTTCACGTCTTCTAGGTAAAATCACATTTTAAGACTCAATTCTAGATTAAATGAGTTCAGATGGATTTTTTTTGCAGTGTACCTCCTCCTGTTGAACTAATCCTGTCCGAATAGGGCTTAATTATGAATATAATTGCTGGTCAGGAGAGTAAAGGTATAACTGGGGCTTTTCTCATTAAGGCTTGACTGGTTCAGTGTAACACCAAGGTGCACAGGCAGAACGCTGCAACGCTTGGCTTTGTTCCAAACGAATATATCCTGTGAGCTAAAAACAGATAGTTAACTATACTTAAGATTTCTACCTCCTTCCTCTTCTCTCTCACTCTCTGGTCACTATAGTAAACAATAAGTAACAGTAAGTAACTAAGTCTTGTTGCCCTGGCAACACTTGCATCGACTTGCATTTGAGTTCAACATCAGCTTTAGCGATTTTTGCTTATGAAACAGATAACCTTTTAGTCCTCCCACTCCAATCTAGGCTATATATTTTCGAAAATCCATCACATCTTGCGATCAAGCGATGCAAATCTCAGGTCTTTTGAATGGTCTTTTGTTGGGACGTTCCAGCCCTTGTGGTTGTTCTACTGTTACTCCACCGCCCCTCAGGGGGGACATTAGTAATGAGTCTCAGCTATGTGCCAAACATGTTCAGCTTAACATAGGCTACAGCTTATAAACCCATTAACCCTGCTGGCTGGTCCTCTTTTTTTGTTTTTTTTTTAGAAGGAGAGTAGGCAGTCCATTCTCCCTTCGTAGTTTTTTCTTTGTCGAGACGATCTGTAGGAAAGAGTTGGACACAGGAGAGAAGGTTCTGGTGGGATTTGATCCGAGGTCAGCAGGGGTACATGAGGGTCTCTGCACCAACTTCTGCACCATCACTGGGCACAGCTGGTCTTTTATACTGGGTATGACTCAGGTCAACACAGCTCGCCTTTCTTTTCTCTTTCTCTCTCACCCTCCGTCTCACTCTCTTCCCTTCTTCCTCTTCCTCGCCGTCTGTCTCAGACAGAGGAATTTGCGCTCTGCTTTGTGGGAGTTTGGGCTTAACCGTGGGTTCAGTACTGTACAGTCCACTTCCCGACCCCGGGTCACTGGGTCTAAAATTAGTCTGTGTGATAGTAATGCAAGCTGGCTGGTGAGGCTGCAGGGCGGAGGCGCTGCTGCAGCGGTTCGGCCCAGTGTGCCGCTCCGTCATTACCTCTGCCTGTGGAGATCCAGCGAGCCTGGATCCTGTCCTGGTACGACTGTGTTCCCGTCCAGCACGGGACAGGCCAGAGGTGCGCGCTGCCTTGCGGGAGGCGCTGGACCTTCGCCAATTTGTCAACATCAAGCAGCTTAGCTCAGATCAAACCCAACAGCACTGACCGGTTCTGTGGATGCTGCAGCAGACTGAGCCCACCACTAGCAGCTCTCACCAAAATACGTCTTTACAACTGTTGCTTGTCACCATACATTACCATAAAAACTACAATTCTGCCTAGGTATTTGCATTGCCTTTAGGAACTATAACATTTAGATTATGGGGGTGTTGTAGCATTCAGTGTTGTGGAAGCTGCTTTGAAAGTGTAGTTTTACAAGATACCAGTTAATTCACATTGGAAGACGCTGAACTACAGCAAGGCTAGCTTCAAGAGAAACTGTTTTAAAGTAATAATCCACACATTTTCATAAATACATTTCTGTTTTGCTACTCTCTATCGCTCACTGATGAAAAATAACTGGTAATTGCAGTAGTTAACAATGCCTCAACATGACAAAAAAGAAATAAACGACTACTAGCTACTGCAAAATGTAGTTAAACTAATATTGTAATTACATGTACTGAAACTAGTCCCCAACATTGACAACATTTATGGACACTGCCCACGGATGTGTTGTTATCGAGGCTTTCCATTTGTTTTGGGAGAAGCTGTCAAGTTGCCATGGTGTGGCTTTTACATGACTCCCTGATGAAAATCCCAACCTTTTGGGGTAAAAATAAGAAGATTGGAAGTCATTCTTAGGACTAATGTACGTAAACTCAGATTCTATTCACATTTACCTTTAGACGATCAGAAAAAAACATGTCAGTGGGCCAATTTGGAGTTTAACAGGCAGCAAAATTAATAGTTACATAGACATACCATTGTGCAGTGAAGTGCTAGAACGTCCCTGCCTTCTTCTTGGGTAGATTTCTTGGAAAGTTGAACAGTGATTTCTTATGTAATTATGACTTGCTCACTGTCTAGTAGTTACGTCAATATTTCGTCTTGACCACTGGTTAGGTATTTCACTGTAGTACAAAAGGGTCAGTTCTGTTAAAGATTAAAATCCAAAAAAAAAGCCAAACATTTGACAACCTACCTACCTAAAAAACATAACCAACTTAAGATGTCAAGCAAACAAGACTGGGGATGGCTGGGCCGATCTGGCCATGCCTCCACACATGGCGTGACTGGTAATATTGTACGTCCCGGGGCGATGTGTGGTGTTGTGTCTACAGCCAAGATTTGTTCATATTGTTTCTGCTCTAACACTGACCCATCTTTTGCTATATCATTGCATCTCTCAGTGTGCAGTGTGCACTGTACGCAGTGTCAGTTTTCTTTCTGTGGGATTCATTCATGTTGCTATAGTAACAGCTGTGTGAAAAAAAAACTCTGGAAGTGTGAATGGATGACAATTTGGCCATACTGGCCGCAAAGTCTCAGTTTTGACCACCTGAAATCAACAACAGACATTTTCTTCTCTGTCCTACTGTAGCAGTCTTCCACATGACAAAGGGATAATGTACTCAAAGAAGTCATTGTCTCGTGATCAAAGGAGGATATACCTCCTATATATATAAGTTTTTGCTCAGGGAAGTTTGTTTCTCCTCATACAGTTTCTGCTCATTATTACATGTGTTTGTATGACCCATGTTCACATGGCCTGCAAACGTTTTGACCCCTGTCATCGTAGTGTACATAAACTTTGTTTCACGTTAGCACAAGGCCAAACCATAACATTTTTTTGAAACCTGCTGCACCATATCTTGTTGATCTTCAGTTGACATCACAGAACATATATGGATAGAATGGGCATTCCTATTCAAATCATCATTTGTGAATTAATTTTGCTCATACAGGAATACACCAACTCTTTGGCAAGTAAGATCTTCGATCAACTTAGTAGCATTTCCACATCTGTGTGTTCAGTATTTAATGCTTTAAGGTGCTTTTGAGATGATCCAATGCTAGTTTGTAAAATATACAAGAACTTACAATATAAGTACAAGTATGCACGTCCAACCCAAATCGGGCTCAGCTGCAGGATTTTCTGCACATGGGTGATTGCCTGACGAAGACCTTGTCGGTCGCAACGTTGCAATAAACTTGCTGGGAGAATTCAGTGCTAGTTTGTACCATCTAGTAAACTTACACAGTGGGCCAAAGCATTAGCATTCACTATAGCGAACTGAATAAGTCCACCTCAGTGAAATTTCCACCAATCTCCTTGTTGCACAACAGTAAAATGATCAAAGATTTGAAAGTCGATGTATTTCATTAAGTCTACTGTCACAGAGTGGCAGAGTACTAAATCCAAACTGAAACCGCATGTTTCCAACTTAATTAGACTAAAGTGGGGGTAGTGAGGTACATCTGTTTTTGCTCCTAGCATGTTGGCAGGGTGTGTAATTGATTTAGTAACACCTTTTTCTCTTCACTTCATGTTAATTCCAGGGTAACAGCCTGAGATGAAAGGCAGAGTGTTAAGTTGAGTGAGCTTCCCTTATTGCGGTCTCTGGTGTTAAATGAAGCCTGAAGATGAGGCAGTTCATTCTCCATGTTGAAACATGATATGAGCCTAAGCATCTTTAGTCAACAGATTCCTAGAATGTGTTGCGGGGACAAGTTGTTTATTTGACCAAGCGAGGGAAATGGTCTGTGGCACCACTCAAAAGTAGCAATACGGGCCAAGCGTGCCTGTCCATTAGTTGTTTCCATTGACTTTGGTTAATAGATAACCCACCAAGTAGTGGCTTAATGCAAGCTTTGTGAATTTATTTGCAGAAATAAAGGCAAACTCACCAGGGATCCATTAGGGCCATTCTGTGCTTTACACACTTGGTCTTATTTGATGTTCCAGGCAGAACAAGAGGGTCAAACAGTACTGATTACTGCTGACAGGACATGTGCAAGCAGAATAAGTGCATACCAACAAAATGGTATGTTGAACAGAAAGGATTTGGGTTTGAGGATTGCGGTTAAAAAAGCCCTCAGAGATGTCACCCCATCGCTCTTTGAACCCATTCTTCCTGGTTTTTACGAGAGGCAGAGTTCCTGTGTGCGCCGGGTTTCTGTCTCTTGCTGCTGTAGGTTCAGTTGTTGTGGGGTGACTGGGTTCAGAGCAGAGGGGTTTCTCGCAAGAAGTCTAAGCAAATCAGACAGACGACTTAGGGCAGCTCTGCCTTGTCTGTCAGTGACCAAGTACGGCCTGCGGCTAGCGGAGAATGTCACCAGCGCAGAGCATCCAGATATTACATTTTTCAATCTGGAATTCCTCTTTGTCTGAAGCGTAAATGCTTTTAAATCAAGAGAGCCAGCAGATGAAAACCGGACAGCAATTTCCTGTTGTCTTTGAGGGATTCTTTGCCCTTTTTGTTCACTGCCATTTATTACAATATGTAGCTGAAAGCAGGCTGATATCCCTACAAATATGAGACTCAGCAGGGAGGACCCCATTGAATTTGGAGAGTTTTTTCTGACTGTCTCTGGAATAGGTTGCACAAGGCTGTGTGTTGGTCTAATGTGTTTACTCACACAGGGACACCGACCAGGGTGTTAAGCAAGAGGACAGCAACTAAACATAGGCAACATGTCAGTGTAGCTATTTTTACAAGGGGAAATATTAATATACTGTATACAGCTTTTGACTGAGGGATGTCCCTGCTCTACATTCAGTAAACATCTCTTGAGCAAGTCAGGAGTTTTGCTCTGACTTTGACAGAGACAACACGTCTCTTTGCTCAGATCATACTGTATAACCCTCCCTGCTCAGCATCTATCTGCTCTTATGTTTTCTTCTCTTATAACATAGACCACATGGCTTCCCTCAGTGCCTGCTTCATGCAAACCCAGCTCTGGTTTTGGTATCGCTGTAACGGGGGGGAATAGGACTGCTGACTACCCAGGGTCCCAAAAGTGTCTGGACTAAAATGCCTTTTGTTGTCCTCAAGTGTATATTTATATTTTATACTTTCATTTCACACTGCTCTAGTTTTGAAACAGCGTTTGATTGAAATCTACAAAACTGCAAACAAATTAAACTTTCTCAAAAATATGATACAGCAACTACTGGACAAAATGGAACAAGCATGAATAAAATTTGGTGAGATTTTTCCTTTGCAGACTAAAACAAACAAGATTTTGAACATGGGACTACTGGTGATAGAAAGGCTTTGACAGCTGATTAGCGCTATTAGGGTAGTGCCCAAAGCTCAGAATTTCAATTAGGGACGTGATCAATAATTGATCAGTAAATGAATGTGTGGAGGTGTGTTTTGTGTCCCATAATTCCCAGCTACGCCCCTGTCTCTAAATGGACAGGTTGGGTTTTCAGTGACATTTGCAGACCGACTGATAAGAGCTGTTACATCGACATTTTTCCCAAGACGTTCATGCTGTATGCTGTAAATCGTAGGACAGGAGACAGGAATTTTAGGGGCATGATCTGCGGAAATAATTGGAAATAACCGTACCTTCCGCAAATCTCAGGTTCCTGCAGTTCTACGTAGCAGGAATTTATTTTCAGCTGCTTATGCTACTAAAATGGTGGCACTGCAGAACTGTGCCACTGACCCTCCTGAGGGGTGTTTTTTTTGTGGTGGGCCGTCATGGGACAATCTGAAAGTATAGAGTATAGAGTCTGACAGCATGGGGTGAGATGGAAAGATTAGAGGAAAAGGAAAGCCAAACAGAAGCAGCAACAACCTAGAAACCTGACAGACACATCTTCCATTACCGAGGTGAAAAACAGGCAAGAAAACCATTCAAACTCCAGCTGAACTCGCCTACATTTTCCCTGAAGTTTCCTCTTACGTCGCTTCAAAAGTGAGAAAAACAACTGTCTGTAAGACCTAGGTCAGCTGTGTGGGAATATTCTTCACCTGCCAAGCGCTTTGTTATCCCGCTTTTGCCGTTAGCTAGTATGGCATGTTTGATATCAGTGGAGACCTAAAGGTGCTGCAGGCGGTCCCTCCCACCAAAACATGTCACTCACTCGCGGCAGAAGTGCTTCCCCATCATCTTTGGGGTCAAAGGGCGCGCACTAGGGCTTGCACAGTTGGCGTACATGTGTGTTCTCCCAACACACTGTCACTTGTTTTTCCTTTCCCCGCCTCGTGTTTGGTTCTTTAAAGTTTGCTAGTTAGCTAACTTGCATTCTGAAAAACTGTGGTTCTTTGGCTCCGCCCATTGAGGTTTAACTCAACCAATGAGATTATTTCTGCCTCCAGAGCAGCTCTGCCTCTGAGAAATGTTTGTCAGGGCATTTTCTCTCTTTCTCTAACTTTTTAAATTTTAGGCAAACCTGAACCTATTCTGGGATTTGCCATTTGTCTAGCAATATTGTTTTGACACTGTTTGTTGCAGGAATCATTTTCTTATTACAGTAATTCAATCAATTACTTAAGAGGAGGAAGTGAATATATTATGTCCTACCCTTAAGGATGTCTCCATGGTTTCCATGTACTCGGTGTTAATTTCTGGCTGAAGTGTTTTTCCAGATCAGTCCTTTCTGTTCCCTAAGTGTGTCTTCCTTCCTGGCCCTCTCCTCCTCTTAGAAAAATGGACACAAATACACATATAAACAACGTATCAAACCGTAAAAGAAAAACCATGTCATGAACTCAAGGGAGCAAATCAATTTGTACAGTATGTTCGCATTTGAGTGAATGAGTGAGTGTGTGTGTGTGTGTGTGTGCCTGTGCTTACACGTGAGTAGATATGAGAGCAACAGTCATGTATTATTGGGGTTTATTTTATAGCCATAATTTGAGGTATCAGTTTTCAACAAAGCCTTTCCTGTAGCTGCACTTTGCTTTATTGTTTGGTGTCTTTAACATCTACTTTGTTTCGGCTTCATCCTCATACTCTTTTGAATGTGAAAGGACAATTGCTATGAGGTATTTTGGGTATTCACTCTCTCTCTCTCTCTCTCTGTCTGTCTCTCCTGCAGCGTGGGTGGGCTCCCTCTCCATGGGGATGATCTTCTTCTGCTCTCCCATCGTCAGCGTCTTCACTGACATCCTGGGCTGCAGAGTGACGGCTGTGGGCGGCGCCGCTGTCGGCCTGGTCGGCTTACTGGCCAGCTCCTTCGTCACGTAAGCAACATCCAGCGAAGAGTTTCGTTCGAAGTTGAGATAATGTCCATCACTGGAAATATGCAACACCCACTCTTACAAAATGATTGATAGCAGAAAAATAAAAATGATAACCCATTTCCAGGCTGAATCTTGTATATTTTAGAGATATTGAATGATCAACCTCGCAGAAAGTTCTGCTGGTTGGGTGCTCCATCAAAAACTACAAGCTGATTTTAATCATATCCATGAGCTGCTTCACGTTCTCATTTTCTCATTTTTGAGGTAATGCTTGTCGCCCGCCGTCACTCAACATAATACTATACTGAAGTGTTAGCATGGAGCACCAGAGCCAATCATCTACCGGGGACACATGGAGGATTTTGGTGTCTATGTTTCCATCACTTAACAGTTAACCAATGGGCCAATCTCCCAAAAGCTTTGGTGTATTCCTTTCAGGTTTTATCATCATTCTTAGGTTTAGGGCCTCTCTCCTTAGCACTCCCTTGCTGATAATTTCTTGGAAAGCAGAACCCTATACTTGTCCAAGTATGTGGGAGAACACACACACACACACACACACATAAACATCTCATCCAAACTAAATAGCGAGCAAATGCTCCACCCTCAAATTGCCGTTACTTTTATTGCTATTTATTACAGCTTTACTGCTTATCAAATTACTATCAAGCAGCATTCAGAAGCAAAGCCGGGCTGATAACAGAGTCCTGCAGCGGACAGTGCAAAGTGCAAAGTGCAGTTCTAAGTTTCTTACTCATAAACTCAAATGTTGGCTTAACCAAAGCATTGTCTAAAGCAACCCACCAAATTTATTTACCCCAAACAGGACTTTGGGAACCCTTTAAAGGCGCCATCCTGTTTTTTCTTTGGAGTTCTGCCACTAGACATACAGTAATTCATTTTTAACCTGTTGAAAGTACTTGTTGATGTCATTTGTTTAAGTTGAATGACTGAGAGGACAAAGTAAATTAACTGTCAAACCTTTACTTTGCCTTTAAACTTTACTACAGCAATATTTGGATTCATCTCTCTGTACATTGTTAAATCTTTGCTTCAACTTTCATAGTTACATTCACCAATGTCCCGTCTCGGGGGGGTAGTTACTCATTCACTTTCCCCGCTCAGATTTTCCCAGGGCTTCAAACCAACAACCTTCCAGACACAAGTCAATTTCTCTTACCTACAGGCTGCCTCTGTCCCACCTTTTTAAAGCATGAATTCACAATTACACTCAACAGATCTACTTAGGCACCTTGAGTATCTCTGGTTTAAGCCCTTGAACGTGAAGATTAGCAAAGAAGCAAGGAGACAGCATGAAGTTTTTTTCTTGGAGTTATATACCATGGGTAGTGAAAAAATTGCTCAACTTTCCCCTGGAGCCAATACAGAATATTGTTTTAGTGTGGTTCAGTGTTTATGCAGTATAAAATTTCTTTGGCCTTTGAAGAGGTTTGACAACTTTTCTTCCAACAAAAGCTGCAAGAACTTGTTTTGAAGCCGTACTGCAAAGCAAAGGCAGACTTGGAACTGATTTAGGAGCAAAGATCAAAAAGATATATATCGCTGGGAGATACGACATCTTGAGGATGAATTGAATGAATCAGTCTGGAAAGACGCTTAACATCGGCGGCCTCGTAGTTGAACATGTGGGGAAAACTCTGGACTGTGGTGACGTGTTGTTTTATCCCCCTGCAGGTCCCTGGGCCCCATGTACTTCACCTACGGCATTGTGTTTGCCTGCGGCTGCTCCTTCGCCTACCAGCCCAGCCTGGTCATCCTGGGCCACTACTTCAAGAAGCGTCTGGGCCTGGTGAACGGCATCGTGACGGCCGGCAGCAGCATCTTCACCGTCACCCTGCCCTTCCTGCTGTCCGGCCTGCTGGACAGAGTGGGCCTCCAGAACACCATGCGCGTCCTCAGCATCCTCATGTTCATACTGATGCTGGCCGGCTTCACCTACAGACCCCTGCTGCCCACCAAATCGCCCACCACCCGCACAGGCAGCCGCTGCCCGCCCATCAGCCAGATCTTCAACATCAACATCTGGAAGTCTCTGGGATACCGAATCTGGGCCTTCGGCATCCCCGCGGCCCTCTACGGCTACTTTGTGCCTTACGTTCACCTGGTAAGTTGGTGTTTTGGTTGGATATGTTCATCGTGGGTGGGTGTTTGTCATTAAATGTAGGCGAATTAGAGTTCACTGACCTTCAATACGCATGTTTATGTGTTTATGTTTGAGCATCGTCAGCCCACTCTCTGGGCCGAAGGTTGCTGTGACGTAAAATAACAACGCGTAAATGCCGACAGAGAAATCCATGGTGTGATTTCCCAGTGTCATGATCTCATGTTTTGGACGTTGGGGGAGGATTATGTGTCGAAATAAGGGCAAGGGGTCAACCAGGGACCTTCAACAACACAGATATCAAAACACATATTAGCAACATGAGTTATATTAGTGTGAAAGGTGAGAGGAAGGGTTTCCCCGGCCTGCAGCGAGGCTTAGGAGGTAATGTTGTCAGTGGGGCGAGAGTTTTCCATCAGACGATTTACGACTCTTTAAGAGCACACATCAACATTTAGGAACAAGTATAAGGTTGTCATAGTCTATTAAGAAGTCCTAAACAAGGAAGAGACACCATAAGAAGTCTTTTAAATGTGATATGCAAGGAACATTAAGCAAGGAAATTTATTTTTATATTTTAATGCAGATGGTCAGAAATTTAAACACTTCAGGGAAAACCTTAAGGGAAAATTCATCCTTTTGCATAACTCAAATGCTATTTCTATGATCTAGGTCATTGACAAATACGTCAATATTTGTAGAAATCAACAATCCACACAAAAACTAGAATCCAGGAAACTAATCATTGGTAGGGTTAGTTAGGGTTTCTTTGGTGGACACGGGACCTTAAGACCTTAAGACTTTAATTGGTGATGTTATCAAGAGACACTTACTGGAGCTGCTCCATTCACAACGAAAATAACGCTGACTTTGTAGACTGTTCTGGATCGGAAAATGTATCTGGAGAATGTATCTGTCACCTACTCACTTTTAGTCGAGCTGCTGTGGTAAAATCACAAATCACACGTTTTTCACAGCTTCAGGAGAGACTTTTCCATGCACACAAATGTAGACTGAACTGGAGCGGGAATATTACGTATTTGAGAGTTAATTTTCGCTCAAAGAGGAATCCCTGCCAGCTACGCAGAGCTTCATTGGTATGCCTTGTGTGTTTTTCTCAGTTTATCTGTAACTGGTGTTAATGTACATTCGCTCTGACTGTTTTGAGGTTTGTGTGGCCCTCAGAGAACACCATGCTCACGGCACAAACCAGTTTTTTTAAACTGCAATCCTGCCCTTCCTCCAGATCCTGCTCTGATTTTAGCTTGTCTAAAATGCTTCTGAAACGGGACTAGAATGAGGAGACGGATTCCTGGTAATCTGTTTTGCTTCAGAATTTAGTTAACTAAGAACGAGATTAGGCTGTATCATATTGCTATTGTCATGTGAAAACCTCAGAACTCCAATTTTGGTAATTTTCATGGTTTTACTTGAATTGAAGGATTACGTGGTCTTCTTTGGGTTGAGGAAATTCTGCGAGCCCTTGGGCTTATGAAACCAGTTAACATCCCATTGAATAAACTCAAAAATGCATGGTGGTCAAGCTAAAAACAAGGCTGTTTTCACAAGTTTTCACCTGACAGCGACGATATGTAGTCAACTTAATACAACAGACACAGAAACCTGGAGCCAAAAGCCAGGACTCTTATAGACCATAAGAGTCCTGGCTTTTGGCTCCAGGTTTCTGTGTCTGTGTCAACATTCAGACATTCAACATGTAACATTTAGTTTAACTGCATCCCAGAAACTGTACTTCACAGCAAAACCCTAATGCCCCTGTAGCAGCATGTGTCCACACAAGATACTTCAGCTGTGTGATCTTGATGGATGTAAGCAAATATGACAGGGAGACTGAATCCGCAGGTCGCATTTCAGTCACGTAAACATGTCTCACTTTCTCCGAATTGCTCACAATTTAGGCTATAAGATGGGAAAATACGATTTTGGAGAAAACATTGTCTTAGGAGGGCGGGAAAGGAGAGCTTGGATTTGTCGGAGGGGTTCGGGAGGTAACTGTTTATTTGGACACGATGACTCTGTTATTGGAGGGAGGTCAGCCTCTCCTGGGGATCCCAGCCTGTGTTTTCCCAACACTTCTCCCGTGTCTGCTACTCAGACTGGGACACCGCAGGGTCCTGTCCAGCCTCGGCTACAGTCTTGTCCCCAACCCTAGCCTGTAGCCCCTGCACCCGTCCTGCCCGAGTCGCAGACCCAAATCCTAACCCCCTCCCCCCCTTGGCCAAGCCCCAGCCTTGTGTCACTCTGTGGTAAGCAGAAGGAAAAAACATGGGTCAAAGAGTGGACTGTTCAGTCTTTCAGGAAGGGAGTCCACAGTGTGCAGGGACTAACACAGCTGCCGAGGCTAGCAGGGAGTGCTATCAGGCTGGATTCTCCCCTCGAAATTTGTGTGTGTGTGTGTGTGTGTGTGTGTTTCCCTCAACAAAATGCTGAGTGCACACTTCTACTGCTCTTTGTATGTTTTTCCTCTATCCAAAGCCAAGCCGCGCCTATCAGCTGAAGACTGTGAAAGTGTAAAGTCCAATGAAGGCAGATTCACACACACACACACACACGCACACACACACATAAACACACTCTTCCAGGTATTGCTGATGTTGAAGGATAAGATATTGCCATTCAAGTTTGGCTGTGTTTGCTCTGTGAGGGGGGTGATATAAGGTGTGAGCATTGCCAAGGGCAGAATGGCAAAGGAACTCAAGTTTACTCTCACTTCTCACTTTGCAAATATGGCTGACAAATATAGAGGAATAGCACATGGGTAATGTATTGAAAGTTCAGCATGCGATGCATTTCCTCCCTAGTTTAATCACTGCTGAATCATATCAGCTTCACACTCACCACCACATTGAAACCTTGTTGGTTTCTCCTATACATCTCTAGCATACTGAATGGCACTGTGTTTTTTTTTTAAAGCTTTTAAAATAAGCTCGTTTCAATGTGCTTTTATGAGGAGCACCTGCAGTGCTGCGGTGTGCATGTTGGAGGGGGGCTGGAGGTTTAATGGCCATAAAGCAGCCAGAGTGCAGAGATAAGTTGGGACGGGGCACACTGGGGACTTAAAAGGGAAAATCCGCCCTAAAGCACTCGGTTAAAAAAAAGCAAACAAAAAACAGCTAGTGGCGATGTACCTTGCATTTCTGGGCCAATTTTGTTGTTTGGTGGTTTATTTTATCTTATTCCTGCGGATAACTGGCCAAATGTAGACAATGTGACGTCACGTTTAGATATTTCCAGCAGAGCTACAATGGAGTCCATCATAGAAGGGCAGAGATATCAATTTCTCCAACCTACAGTAGCCTCAATAGACCAGAATGCAATGCAGCCACAAGACATTTCGCGTTTTGAGTAAGGGGCGCGGCTTTTTCTCAAACTATCTCTCTTAGTCTTACTATGGTGTCGTTATTGCTCTGTCCACCTACACGTAAAACAAGCTGCAGGATGCAACAGGCACGTACTCTGGGGGTTGTCGAAAGGCATTGTGGGAAATGTAGGAAATCACTAACTGAAGCAGAAGCAGTGCTTAAGGGAAATGGTTACACCAAAAAAGTAAATCACATCATTTCATCACAAAAAAACTCCTGGATTGCATTGAATTGAACCGATTAATAGATCGATGATGTATAACAGTGTAAAAGTATCCAACTGTTTAAAAGGGGATCAGGAAGAAGTAAAAAAAAATGTCTTAAGTTCCTTGTTTTACTCAAACCAGTCTGCACAGCTTTGTACACTCTGGCTTTGCATTTCTGGATTGGTGACTTCCACCGGGGCAAAGTAAAGGGCCGTCTCAAAAATGCATTGGGTATCCCTGCTTTGTGTGACATAATATACTTAGCAGATGTTTAGCGAGATAAGGGTTGGAGTCAACGGACGTAATTAGTTTAACAACCAGGCGCAGAGCAGCACTGTGCCACGTCAGCCTCATCGTTTATAGCCATGCTTATATGAACTATGTTGGCCTGGGAAGTGTGTGTGTGTGTGTGTGTGTGTGTGTGTGTGTGTGTGTAACCTGCTATGGCTAATACAGTAATGAAAAGATTTTACAAATATTTTTATGATGCTTGAAATTAGTGATCAAACATTTTTGGCTAAACTGGCTTTAAGGATTAGCTAAATTTAAACTACTTATACAGCAATAGATAGAAAACTAAAATAAGTATCTATTCATCAGTGATTTTAAATAGATAATTAATGGAATAATGTAATAATTAAAATTAAAATGGTTATGTGGTTTGATATGTTACTGTCTATCTATTGTCTACAGTCTCTGCATTGTGTGCATATGTGTGCTTGTACACGTGCATGTGTGTGTTTGTGTGTGTGTTTATTTGAGGATTGGATGTTCTCTGCCTGGCCGTAAGTTACATCACATCAGCTGAGCTTGTGTGCCAGAATACGTGATCGCAGACATGCACACACTCAAAAAGTCAATAATTTAATGCTTATCTTTGGTGCCCTCTTTTTTTTTTTTAGCAATTCTGACAGGCAACAACGCCCGACTGCCTCAGCATTGCTGATTTACTAACATAGGAACGTGTCTGCCTGAATAAATACATGGATATATGTGAATAGAATATTTGAATAGATGTTTTTGCCTATTGCTGGGGGTGTTGCTGGAAAAATTGCCAAGTGTATGGTCAAGTTTAGATGTTTAATGTCAGTGCCTATCAGTATTTGACAAATATATGTTATCAAACTGCTTGCAGACTGAGGAAAGCTTTAGTTGGAGCATTAGGAGTGCTGATTGGACACACTTCACTGTATTCAGGTTTAGATACAGAAAAGCAGGATGTGGAACAATAGAGTGGGAGTCCGACTGCTGGGAGCAAAGACGCTCAATGATAGTGAAGCAGTCGGTTAGCTTACATAACCCCCGAAATGTGATTGGGAGCCAATCAGCTTGTGTTTATATGCCAACGCTCCATGATGAATGTAGCATGATACTGGCTTGAACCGGAGTATAGCATGATAACCGCTGCTGCCGTGATAAATGACCGTTTAATCTATTCAAATACCCAGGAATGTAGATGATGTGCGTTATTTGGCATGTACAGCAGTGGAAGAGAAAAATTTTGCTTTGGTTTTTCTTTTTTTTTTTCTCCAAGGGCAAACACACGACACAGCACCCCCTTGCAACCTAGCAGGAACCCTCTAATACATAACAGACATAATTGATGCAGTGTGTGAATGAGTCAGTGAGTTCAATAGGGAATGTCTTCTTGGTTTCTGCTCGAAACATCTAGCGACGTTTACCCAGCTGGTCACTATTTAGAGTGGTCGAGTTTTATAGATTTCCTCCTCAAGTCTGCCCATGTGCTATCAGTAAGCTAACATTATGATACCACAGCAGAGGTGGAGAGACTGTCTGCTGTATCTAGCTGACCAGACAAATCCTATCAAGGGATAGAGGGTATGTGACATTGTGTGTGTGTGTGTTGCCCTTGCCTGGTCCTACCTCAGACGTCTGCTGTGTTATCTTGGGCCGTGCGTCCTGGGCACATGACCCTCTGTCTGTGTCTGGTGACCGACCTTACTCAGCACCGAGAGGCCACTGCTGACTGCAGTTTTGCTGACGGATGGCAGATTTACGCCATCTCTGGTCCTCAAAGCACGCAGGGTCGGAGTTCCTTTTATTTTATGGTTTTACAACGCTCAAAAATGTTCTGTCATGCGGTGTCAGATCAGGTTTGTGTGACAGGTGACGTGTCCGCACTGGAGGTCTTGTTTGAAGCCAGTTGACAGAGAGAGAAATTCATGTCTCTGTGCATCGTCTTTCATCAGTTGTATTCTCTGGGATAGCAAGTGTAGAGATCAAATTGAAGAGGTCTAAATTTTGCATGTGTATTAGAGGCCAAAGTATTGTTTATTTTTACATAACAGTTTTAATCCTGGTTTAATCCAGTTTTTTCAACTAGGACATGGGACCCAAAATAGGCCATGGACCAATTTCTTGTAAAAGAAGAAAAAGAAGCAATATATTTTATTTTTTATAATCATATTTAATGCATTCTACACATAATATACATATACACTCACCGAGCACTTTATTAGGAAAACCTGTACACCTGCTTATTCATGCAATTATCCATTCAGACAATCATGTGGCAGCAGTGCATTGCATAAGATCATGCAGATACAGGTCAGCAGCTTCAGTTAACGTTAACATCAGAATGGGGAAAAAATTTGATCTCAGTGACTTTGACCGTGGAATGGTTGTTGGTGCCAGACGGGCTGGTTTGAGTATTTCTGAAACTGCTGATCTCCTGGGATTTTCACACACAACAGTCTCTAGAGTTTACACAGAATGGTGCGAAAAACAAAAAACATCCAGTGAGCGGCAGTTCTGCAGACGGAAACGCCTTGTTGATGAGAGAGGTCAGAGGGGAATGGCCAGACTGGTTCTAGCTGACAGAAAGGCTTCAGTAACTCAGATAACCTCTTTACAACTGTGGTGAGCAGAAAAGCATCTCAGAATGCACAACACGTCCAACCTTGAGGCGGATGTCACTTTGGTAGCCGGTTGACACTGAGCTGAAAGCTGATACCTACCCAGTATTAGTAAGGTGTTCCTAATAAAGTGCTCGGTGAGTGCATACATATAGTGTATACATATATATATACTGTATAGAGCCCGACCAATACTGGATTTTTGGGGCCGAGGCCGATACCGATATTAGGGAGTAAAAAATTTCCGATATCGATATATCGGCTGATATTCTTTATATACAGAATATATACATAAACACACATTTTTTGCAATGATCTCTCAAATGTGGTTATCAAACACTTGTGACAAAGATATGTAATGAAGGCAGGATATTTTACAGTTTAACAATAAACTTTATTATCCAAAATGAGTCTGACATCAGTGCACTGAACAGTAAACTTCACTTCACTTCACTTATTATAAATTAAAAAAAACACAAATAGAACAAAATATATATAACTTAAATTTAGAAAATAAACATTAAATGCTGCCTATAAAAATAAAATAAAATCGGCCGACCGATAAATCGGTTGGGCTCTAATACTGTATATAGATCACACCAACTCTCTTACACTCACACACTGAACACACACACACAAAAAAAACCACAAACAGTGCTATCACCACAATGGATTCTTGCAGGTGAAGAACCAACCACATCCTTCCTGGAAAAAACCCCTCAAAAAACGCAGCTGCGCAGCTCACTTCCGCACAAATGTACCACAGCTTTAAGACTCTTGATTTGAATAAACAGTGATAATATCTAAGGACACTCTACTGTTGTGTAGAATAATAGCAGTAGGCGATGATACAGAAATTCATTTTCACTGCCCTAGATGAGAGACTAGAGGCCACAGATGTAGAAAATACAAATGCATAAATGTTTTCTCAACTTGTGACTTGTGAGTGTCTGGTGAAGAAAACTAACAAAAATGTCCCGTTATCCTCTTAAATATCTCCAACCACTGAAGAGGTTTCCCTATTGTTTTGATTTATTTTGATTAGTAACCACTTACTGGTTTGTGGGTGATAATCATAAGCCGAAGGGGGAGTTGTGAAGATAACGCGTGAAGCTTTCAACACAAAGAAAACTCCAGTGTGCACAACGCAACAGCAGAGCGTGAATCACTCACAGTCACACAGGCCGGACTGAAACAGCTCCGTCAGAGAGAACGCCGGTCACATCTGGCATTTCTCTGAAAAATCACCTCCCCAGGGGCCTGGAAGAGGTGTGTGTTTCACATCTACACCTGCATGTACGACTACGCATACACACACACACACACACACACACACACACACACAGACACAGCAGACCCCCAGCCTTCATGCCGCAGCTTGGCTTTTGGAGGACGTGGATGTGGGAATCCCCTCAAAGCAGGAAACTCATGAATACTGAATGTGTTGTTGTTGCATAACGACACAGATGATGAGGCAGCTAGCGACCTTTACAGATGGATGTGTGACCTGCAGGGTTTTGGGCGAAGGGAGGGGGAGGAGGGAGGAGAGGAAGAGTACAGCCAGGCTCTTTGACCAGGACTGCAGGCCTCTCTGGCTCTCTGGCTCCTCGACTCTGGGGCTCACAGATTGGTGCTTCGGGGTAGGAGGGACACAGAAACAGGCAGCAGTCTGGAAAAGTAGCATCTGGGCTGCTTTTCTCTCACTCTAATGGGCTGCAACCCCAAAAATAGGGATACTAGCATTCGCTTTTGCTGCAAACTGAAGACAACCCGGGGGAGAGAATGTGGTAAATCAGAAATGTGGACGGCAGTATATCAGATAACAGTGGGTGTGAGAGGCAGGCTGGGACGTGGTACCAACACCAGACTCCCGCCTGAAAAATGAGCAGTGGAGAGTAGGGGGGTGGAGGCGCCTTTCTCTGGCAGATATATGGAAAGCTGGGAATTTTGTGGAATTCCCTAAACTGGCCCCAACCCCCCCCTCCCCTGCACCAAGTTAAACAACCGCAAATGCATACGCTCCCTCCAAAACCTCACATACGATTACGCCCAGATTTCTACGAAAAGAATGCAAGAACGCTGACCTTCCCATACAAGTCAAATCCTCAGCACATAGAAGTTGCATAAACTTCCTCTCACTCTTCACAAGTAACCTCTTTCATTTTGCCCAGTCACGTCCCTTTCCATAAATACATCATTACCAATTTGTTATAGGTGCCATAATTCCTTCTTTTGCATTTTTTTTACCTTCTCTTTTCCTGGGTGTTTCATTGGGTCAGAGCCACGAGGCGGCTGTGTTGACCGGGGTCTGATGAGGTTCGTCTGTTTCCTTTCATGTCCGCAGATGAACCACGTGGAGGAGCGTTTTGGAAAGGACGCCAACAAAGAGGTTCTGCTCATGTGCATCGGCATCACGTCCGGCGTGGGCCGTCTGATCTTCGGCAGGGTGGCAGACTACGTCCACGGAGTCAACAAAGTCTACCTGCAGGTGAGCGTCCAGCCGCAGCGTTAAAACAGAAACAGGAGTTCACTGGCACACTACCACTTTTGATGATGTTTGCTCACATGGGACCTTAATGATTTTGGGTACTTGCAGGGTTATGCAGTTGCCACCAAAATTATAGGCCGTGGTCAAGGAGCAACCTCCATCATATCGGCAGTCGACAAAACTGACTGGCCGATATCCGATATTTACTAAAAGGCCAATAATTGCCTGATATATCGACAAACTGATCCGTCTAACCCTACTGTGTACCGTTTGCAGGACCATGAGAAGACGTTAAGTTCCATATCTTGTATCTCCGTCCCTCCCAGGTGTCTTCCTTCTTCGTCATCGGCTTGATGTCCATGATGATCCCTCTGTGCAACATCTTCGGCGGGCTGATCGGCGTGTGCCTGCTGATGGGGCTGTTTGACGGCTGCTTCATCTGCATCATGGCCCCCATTGCCTTCGAGCTGGTGGGAGCCAAGGACGTGTCCCAGGCCATCGGCTTCCTGCTGGGCCTGATGTCCGTGCCCATGACCGTGGGGCCTCCCATCGCAGGTACTGCAGGCCAAAGTTCAGCCAGAGGAATAGTCTAGACAGGGTGTTAAAGCTCCCGCTGTCTAAGTTCATAACCGTGGTTAGAGAGACCGTCCCATAACAGGAAGGTCCCGGGTTCAGTCCTGCACAGCTGATGTTGTGCACTTGAGCGTGAATCCTTAACTGCTCATTCACTGTAAATTACACTGGATAAAGGCCCATTCACATCTAGAACCATAGCTATAAAGATAACTATAACTCTAAAAAGATTGAAATCGTTCTAAGTAAATAGAATGCCTGTGTTCCCACTACAACGATAACTATAAAAAAATACAAAACTATGAGTGATTTTTTTGGATGCAGAGACAACAATAAAACATTTTCAGCCAATCAAATGAAAGGTGTAAGACAGGAGGGGCTGGGAGAGTTTGGTAGCTCACTGCAGAGATGCTTCTTTTGCTGAGGGACGGTATCACAGACATTGTTGTAGTGTGAATGCTTGAGCAACAACGTATCGCTATAGTTTATAGTCATCTTTAGGTCTTGAAATTTTCGGAAATTGCAGAAAAAAATGGTTGTAAAAACGAGTTGTATACTTAATGTCATTACACATTATAGTGATATTTGTTGTTGTGAAGAATAATCATCAAGTACAGAGTGATATAGCCTAGCTGCTGAAGTGACAAGACACTGAATCTCTGTAGCCGACCCTGACCTCTGACCTCTCTAGAAGGGGGATTTTATCATTATTGTATATAAGGAAGTTAAAGTCTGGAATGAGCATTGGATTTCGAAATGGAAAACATGTAGGAATCCAAGTGACGTTTGAAACTCCAGGCTTCCTCGTGTTTTGCAAACAGATCAGCTTACACTCTTAGAGAAAAAAGCCTCTCCATCTTACAGCTCTAGGTCGAAAGAAGACTAAGAAAAACTCAGTGTGTCCATGTAAAGAGGTCAGATATTCATAGGTCTTTTGCACCACCTAGTGTTTATTTTGGCTGGTTCAGCTGAATTTGCTGGGTGTGAATGAGAAGTTGTCCAGTATTCACATAAAAAACAGTAGGGAAAGATCTTTCAAGGTAGCCCAAAGACAAATTAAAAAAACAGGGAAAACACGCTTTCATCTTTAGGTTTCCCATGTTAGATATCAGTCACACATATACAGGAGCGCACATGAGCATCATGCGCACCCTATATTTGAACTATCCTATAGACAAGGAATTCATTTTTCTCAGAAAGAAATATGGCTGATGAGTTCATACTTTATTGAACCCCATAGGGTAAATTCTCTTTTCGCTTCCCCCCGCTAGGGAGGTCAAAGGTCAGGGTCAGCTGGAGCTGGGGGACGGGGAGGTGGAGGGTAAACCCCGGGGCAGGTGGAGACAAAGTACCAGTGAGAGGAGAAGTCCTGTCGGGGGGAGACACAGGGAGACTCGGGACAGATCTGTGGAGTGATTCTCACCAAAATCCACCCAGTTTCTTATCAGCTCTGTTTTACTCTGAGAATTAGTCAAGAATAGACACACAAGTATCTCTTCACCCCACTTCAGATAATCCTCGTATTGTTCTGAGGTCAGCATTGTGATTGTGGGTCAAAGCCTCAGGCCAAACCACAACTGATACTTCTGCTATTGCTCCTGGTGTTTGAATGGTTCACTCTTCTGCACGTCACTACATGATGATGAACCTCAAGATGTTAAAGTCACAATGAAACAGCATTTTGAGAGCATTTTGCTTCCTTAATTTGATGTAACGTAAAAACATACTTACACCTTACATAGCCTCTTAATTTGTTTGTTTCTTTTTTCTTTCCTTATCTCTCTCCCCTCTCTCTCTCTCCCCCTCCTTCCCTCCCTCTCTCTCTCTCCCTCTCTGTCTCTCCCTCTCTCTCTCCCTCTCTCTGTCTCTCCCTCTCTCTCTCTCTCCCTTCCTCTCTCCCTCCCTCTCTCTCTCTCCCTCTCTCTGTCTCTCCCTCTCTCTGTCTTTCCCCCTCCCACTCAATTTCAGTTTCAACTTACTTCATTGGCATGTAAATAAATTTGTGTTTCCAAAGCACATAGAGGGGAAAATAATAAATACAGAAAGACTCACTCCCTCTCTCTCTCTCTCTCTCCGCAGGCTTCCTGAGGGACAGGCTGGGCAGTTACGACGTGGCCTTCTACCTGGCGGGAATCCCCCCGATCATCGGCGGAGCGGTGCTGTGTCTGATTCCCTGGGTAGAAGCCCGGCGCAAGAGGCAAGAGAAGGAGGAGGCGCTGAAGAAGGGACAGGACGTCACCCAGAAGATGCTGGACTACGAGAAGGCTCAGGGAGACGCGCCGGGCAAAACCGGAGAACCCGAATCCGTCCTCTAAACGTCCCGCCGAACAAAACTGAAACAGAGACACACAGACAAATACGTTTCCACACCGAGGCCGGCACCCAGGAGACTGCAGACGAGCAGTGTTTTATAATACAAGTATGAGATACAGTGTGTATGTGTTTAGCTGTGTGTGAACGAACCGGATTGTAATGACCGCCTTCAGTAGGAGAATGTTGGAAAATGCCAAAGCGATGATACATATCAGATAAACTCGTAGGTTGAAGTACAAGTACACAGTTTAACATGAATGTGATCCTGAAGAACTATGCATTAGATTGTTGTCCTGCGTTAATTGTCCAGCTGTCAACATCAACTTGAAGGTTAAAATGAAAATGAGGAAACAAATGTCACACTTTATACTTCTCATAAGGGAAAGAGAGCGTGCTTTACTTGCTGTAGATGCATTATGAAGGCTGCAAGTGGAAAATCCTCGGCCAGTCTCTCTACAAATTCCCCTTTTTTTTAACTGGCATTCTTTTAAGTATTGAGGGTTTACATTATTCTTTACAATTCTCAATACTATGCAGTGTTAGATCTACAAGTATGGCATAAAAAGAACAAGAATTATATTATTATTAGATTAGATAGAAACCAGACATGTTTGATCACATCCACTGATTTGAGCTACATCAATATTTTAAATGCAAAACAAAAACTGCCTGCTAAAGATCGCAGAGAAGTTATTGAAACTTGCCATCTTTATTGTTTTCTCCCTCGGACAGAAGTATCTGTTCCTTTTTACACATTCGTAAAGCATGCCAAAATTGTACATATTGAGGGAATTTGTGCGTAGTATTTTGAAGAGACATAAATATCACTTCAAAGAAGTGCTTTGTGAAATATTGGTCTTAGTTGTGAAGGCAGCAGCTTTAAGCACAGTGATATTACATCCCATCTGAAATGTCAGCATCGTCTTTTCCCCAGGCTGGATCCAGGAAATCTGACCTTTTATACAGTGTAGCTTGAATGATTATTGCAAGAGGCTGCTTGTAGAAACATGTGACCACTTGACACCGAGCCTGACAATCCTCATCAGTGTTTTACATCAGCGTCTCTGACACTGTCGTCTCCGTTTAGCTTAACCAGCACAGGACAAGAAAACTAAAGTACATCTGCTTTTTGCTATGCAACAGATATGATGGATGGAACGTGAATATTGATTCATAAGGAACCTATTAACATTGTGTTTGTATAAATGAATATTATTAATTGACTTTAGTGTTGATATTAAGCAGTATTTCCTTTAACCACAGACAGTGGTGAGAAAAATATGGTAATTTGTTTTGTTTTGGGTTTTTTCTTTTGGTCCAACATTTCATCCCATAAATCCCATTTCAGAGTGCAACATACATTTAAAATCTCATGGCTTTTTGATTATTGAAGCAAACAAATAAATAGTCAAAGCTGTTTTAGCCCTGTGGAAAAAGCAAGTGAGCCATTATTGGTAAAACACAGTAAAAGCATGTTGCTGCTGTGCTGAATATAAAGTTCACTCAGTAATTGACAACGTCCAGGTCTTGAACAAGCACTGCAGGATGCAACTGTCACCTGATGTGGGATTATTCACCTGAGCTAATTTGTGAGGCCAGTCTTAGTTCATTTCATAAGAAGGTGAAAATCTCCCGGCACATTATCTTGGATGAACAACTTCTCAGAATGGACCAAAAACAAACAAAACTGACAAAAAACCAACTGACAGGTGCACATATTATTTCTCACCACTGTATAGAAAAGTAATAATATTATACATTTACCTACAGTATCTTATCATCTGAGACTCAGTCTCCACCGTATTTTAAATGTAACTGAGGACATGAGTTTGACTAATCATTGACAGTGTGACCATTAGTCTGGTAAAGTCAAGTTAACCATTGACTCTGTGCTCAGTTCATTAACCTTTGGTAAGAAAGGTGTTTGTTTTGAGTTTCATGTTTTCATATTGTATTTATTTTTTTCTAGAATTTGTCGAGCAACAATGTCATGCCGTAATTTGCCTCTTACATTGATTTACCGAAGACCAAATGTACTGAAAATGAAAATGGCTGACTCAAAGTTAGTTAATTGTGTTTGTTTGAGCACCATGCTGTAGCAGGCCGTCCCGCAGCCTGCCGTCCCCCAGGATAGAGGAGCCGAACCATCTGAAAGTGTTAGGAAGTCACTCAGCAGCATTTCACTAACTACTGACAGTGAGAGATTGCTTTTGGAAAACTCAGAGACCCACTGGTTTGACCCTGAAAGACTTGCACAATCCCTTTGACTACTAAACATGCAGAAGAGTCTTTCTCTCTAGCAAAATACAAACATCCAGCGTTGAACTGCTATGGGTCAATGATTTTTCCACAGCAAGACCTGTGACACTATCTACCTCAGATGTCATAAAAAATTAATGCTTTGTCCCCATCTGGACTATATTGTCATCCCCATTCCTCATTGTGTTTTCCTATTAGCCTTCCAGCCTGTTTGCTCTGTAAGAGAGTCTGGTGCCTATCCATAGCACAGAGCGGTGTTCATGTTTGAGCGGTGCTTATGGAAATCTGTGACTGGAGAAATGCAAATAAACTCTAACTCTATAAGTCTTAGAAAATGATCTAGCTGTTCAAAGCTTTGCTCATTAACGAAGCTCTCGTCACTCAGAATCAGAAATTGCCTTTTATTCACGTAACAGATGCGAGAAACTTCACATGGTGTTTACATCTTTTCTCCTTTCTAAATATGAATTTGAATATGATTAGATTATATCAGTTGTCTTTGATTTTCATAACGTGCATCACTGATGATTGTTTATAACCGACTTAGACTATTTTTCATACTCTAATAGCGCTATTCACCAATGAGAGCCTCAAGTAATTTCATGAGTCAAAGAAATTACTTAATCTGTACCTCTGAGTTTTGATTGTGAAACCTCTTTGCCATACACACAATTCATTGTTTTATTGTAGTTAATGTTAGTTACTAATTTAATATAGTTATTGATTCATACTTGGTTCTTGAAATATTCTTTGCCATCTAAAAGAAACGTCACTTTTTGGGAAATGTTTCAGTATAATTACATGTTCTGTTTTTATGAAGTAGTGGCTTAAGACCAAATTTTTGGACAAATTGCCTTTATCTTACATGCAAAATGTTTTATGTTGCCAATACTTTATACAGAAGCTTTATTCAGGGGCTAAATTGAAGGGGAATGGGTCTCCTGTGCAAAGTTTGGGAGACTTATGGATAAGCTTAACTGCCCCGTGTTTATAGGATTGTTGTTGTTTATTTTCTATTATATTTTGGCTCCTTCACTTTCAATCTAACCGCTAGCTTTATTCAAAATTTCTGTATACAAGTCTAATTCTCTCAGCCCATTTTTACATGCTTTGTTCTAGTTTTTTGTTTCTTTAATGTTCAATCACATATGTACTATTTGCTCCATGTTGCATGTTGTCGATAATTCATATCCTTTATGAGTTACCCAGAATGTTTTCTACTTAAATATTTTTTTTTCATATGTATGAATTGAGTCTTTGCTATCTGCTACAGGATGTACAGCGTACTATAAGCAATGTAATAATATGTAAGTACCATAAACAGGATCCAGCATTTTCAAGACAGTAAAAAAAATGTTTAAATTTTCAGTGACATTCTCGTAATTTATCTCTCCATGCCACCACTAAGCTTAAAGCCCCAATCTTTAATTTATCTGACACACAAGCACTACTTACATCAAATCCTGTGTGTTGGTAAATGACTATAAAGCTTAGGTTTTTTCACACAGATTCTTGAAGAGTTTTACTACAGTGGAAAACAGGCTTTTCCACTGTAACTCCAAACAGCTCATTTTACTTCAGCGATCACAACCAATACTGCAGGAAAAAGTCAGCTAATGGTGAGCCTAAAAAAACAAAGATTATGAATGTAAACAATATCTTACAGCTTCAAACATATACTGTAAAACTTGTTTAGCACACATTCTTTCCTTGTGCTATCTTGTCGTGAATGAAAGAACTGAAATTCAACTAATGGTTATTTTGCTGGGGACCCCCTGGAGCCCTCTCAAGGACCCTGGACCCTAATTTGGGAACGACTCGGGGGACCTCTAGTGTTGGGGGGATAATGCCTACATGATTGGGGTCAAATTATGGGGGTCAAGGGGTCCTTAGGGGTTTCCAGGGGGTCCCCAGCGAAATGATCATTCGTTTATTTTAGTCTAATTTCACTGTTACTTCATTTTCTATTTTTGCATAATGAGAGAATGTATAAGGATGATTATTTTGACTGTCTCTCCACTGCCCATATGCCCACTTACAGTTAAAAAAATCTTTAAACTTTTTTTTTTTAGGGGTCTAATTCCTATCTATTTGGAGGTCATTGATATGAAAAAGTTATTATTCTCCCAACACTAGAGGTCGCCATTTCCCCTGAATAGTAACCAGACCGCCGATCCTGAGAGGAAGAAGAAACGAAGACCACTCACTCTGCTGCTACAACACACAGAGGAGAAACTTTACGGTTTTATGTGATGAGTAGTTTTTGGAGGAAAAACAACTTTGTTTCAGGTCTGTACCAGATTCAACTCTGCTCACGAAAGGCGAGTAATGTTTGCTGCAGTTCGTTTATAGTCGATTCCAACGACTAAAATGTCATAACATACTTCTTCCGATGTGACTTGAAGGCGACGTGAACGGCAGGGGGGCAATGATAAAACCTCCTTGATAACGACGACTTCTGCAGACTGGAAGGTGGGTTCTTTCTTTTTTACCTGAATAGACGATCTTAGCGTCGTCTTAGCTGAACCCAGCCATATACTGTACACACACCTGGCTACGTAGGACTCAACTGTCATTCTCTTCACTGTCCAACTGTTTTCACGATGGGTGCCTCAACTTTTACGATTTAGCAGGAGAAATCTCCATAGATGAGGCGGAAAACGGAGAGTAAACGCGCTACTCATCGTGTTTTGCTGCTTGTCCGCTTGTCACGCTCGTATCATCATCAGCAGCCATACAATTAATTTGACAGGTTTGTCTGCCTCCGCCAGTCCGAGACACGGTGTAGAAAAATAAACACGTCCGTTTCGTCAGCATGGATGACGACGACGACAACAAGGATGACCAGGAGGAAGATACCCTGTTTGACAAGAGGAAGGACACCGGGAGAGGGTCGGAGAGCCCGCTGAAGGCGGCCAAGGGGACGCCGACACCGGGCTGCGACGGGGTGGAAATCGTCGGCGGGGGAAGCGGTTATGGAGCCTGCAGCCGTTGGACGGTCACCCTCGCGCTCTGTGCGTCGTTCCTGGGATTGGTAACGGGAGTGAATGTTAACCGTTAATAACCGTTAATAACCGTTAACCCCTTGTGAGTTCATGAAGTGAAAGTGCCGTGAAAAATGTCGACACCTGGGTTAAGAAAATTTCCAGCACTGAATTAATCCTCACTAGCCAGAATTTGTATAGGAGCTAGCAACTGAATATATCGGTTTACTGCAACTACGGCACCAAATATATTAAAATATTCACAACATACACCTGTTGCAGAGTCAGCCATATCAATGAAAAGCTGGGTGAGTTTAGAGGGAAGAACTGAAAATTATGAGTTATAATTGTAAGAAGTATTGCTCCACAATTATTGGCTGCTGATTAACAGAAGACTTTTTCAGTGTTTTCCCTTTCTCAAGGCAGGGACTTTCACTCTTACTCATTGTATGGTTTTAGGGTGTTAAAATATGATTTGTCTATAATTCTACAGTTAAAATTCTTTATTGCTCAAAGTATGCAGTTTTCATCTCTTTATACTCTTTCTGTTGATTATCCATATACAAAGAGGGAATTTTATTACCTTTACCCATAACTAGTTACTACTAAGGTACAAGGGAAATGGATAGATGAAACAAGGCAATCTATGATACCTATACAGACGCATCAGGCTTACCAACCCCCAAAAATTCATTTTCAACAATTCAATAATAGTCCTGTTCTCGTGTGTGGACAGAAAATCCCCATTCTGCTGCTATATCCTGTACTGACAGGATTTTTAAGTAGTTGTAAAACTTGCTCTTCAACCTTCATCAGCATCAGATTACTGGAATCCATCTGCATACACCTGAGCGCCTGCTAACTTTGCTTTCAAATGTTTTTTCCTTCATTTCCTTAATTTACCATTTATCACTAGCTGAAGAAGAACTAGATGAGGCAAGTTGAGGGAAAGTGGGTTCACCAAAAAATGTAAATTACACTTCATCACAAAATAACTCCTGGAATGCATCAGTCGGATTTGAACCAGCAGCCCTCACACTATATGCAGCCTAACAGTGTTTGATTTCCTGTTTTTTTTTCCAGGGCATGAGCGTCTCGGTACAGGACCTCGCCGTGAATGTTCACAAGAACATCAGCAACATCTCCTACATCTTCGTCGGCCGCCCTGCGGGACAAATCTGCAGTTCCCTCTTGGGAGGCCTCCTCTTCGACTGCATGAACCCCCCATCTCCTGCTGGGTAAGCAGTTCATTCATTGCTAGTTCATGAGTAAATAGAGGCCTGTCATGGAGTGTTTGGGGCGTGGTTACGATGGACACGCCACCATGTTTGGATGAATGACAACAGAAGGACAGATTGTAACGTTATAGCCTCTTTTTTCCTGGCAAACAAAGGAAACAACAAATTTTTGTACTGTGGTAAAATGTCCAAATGGTGCAGTAAAAGGACGAAAAAGATCAGCGAGGAAGAAGTGATAATACTACCATCTTTTTTTTTGTTTCACTCTTCCAGCATAGTGGCGTGTCCTTTGTAAATTTTGATAACCACTAATCACATACAATTATAATTATTAATTATTAATAACTAATTATTGTACTACAAAATACCATCTCTGTGAGTGTTTCAAAATTGACCTGGCAATCTTGATTCACTTTGACTCTTTGGACCTATTTCTATCAGAATAAAAATGTCTTCCTCTGCCATCTCTCTCCTCTCAGGGATTTCTATGGTGCTCACAGCGTTTGGAATGTGTGTTATCCCGTTCTGTTCCCCCAACAAGGCGTCCTCTCCCCCTGATGTCACTGGGATAATGGTACCCCTCCCACCACTCAGGCCACAGAGCCCTCGGGTGCAGCCTCTTTCTCAGACACCACCTCCCTGATAGGAGACTCCCCCAGACGCAAACTGCTGCTCTCTCTGGACAGGGAGAAGCGAGACTGAAGCCCCCCCTCCTCCTATTACTCCTAAGTGCTGTTGAGACATTTCTATATTCTAGAAGAGCCATTCCCTCAGAGAAACCGTCTGTGTCGATGTGTTGTCCCGAACTTCTATACATCCTTCACCCTTCCCTGTTTATGTACAGACCTGCTGATTTACTGTGCAATGTGTGCAACACTGGCTCCTCTCTCTGAAACACAAGGAAGCAGCTTATAAACTCCCATATGTTGACGGTATGTTCGGGGTGTCACACAGCCGAAGACAATAGTGGGTGTGAACACTCATCAGCATTGTCTAAAGCACTTGGATAGTAAATGATGAGACTGAGAGTTACTGAACTATTGCACTACAAATTATTTAAAATAATGTAATACTTAATTGATCCCCACAAGGATTCTCCTTTTTCTTGCCCCCCTCTGAGGGAGGTCAGAGGTCAGTGCCTCTGGAGCTGGTAGGGATTCAGTGCCTTGCTCATTGAGGGAATTTGTGCGTAGTATTTTGAAGAAAATAAATATCACTTCAAAGAAGTGCTTTGTGAAATACTGGTCTTAGTGGTTTATTGGTCATCATCTTCTCCCTGGGCTGGATCCAGGAAATCTGACCTATTATACAGTGTAGCTTGAATGATTATTGCAAGAGGCTGCTTGAAGAAACATGTGACCACTTGACACCGAGCCTGACAATCCTCATCAGTGTTTTTTTTTTTAGTGTTTTTGTCGTCAGATATGATGGATGGAGGTGAATATTGATTCATAAGGAACCTATTAACATTGTGTTTGTATGAATGAACATTATTGACTGTTGATATTAAGCAGTATTTCCTTTAACCACAAACAGTGGTGAGAAAAGTATGCTAATTTGTTTTGTTTTTCAGTAGGGGTTTTCTTCATCGCATAAATCCCAACATAGAGTTTCATTGTGTGACATAAATTTAAAATCTCATGACTCTTTGATTAAAGCAACAGATAAATAGTCAAAGCTGTTTTAGCCCTGAGGAAAAAGCAAGTGAGCCATTATTGGTAAAATCACAGTAAAAGCATGTTGCTGCTGTGCTGAATATAAAGTTCACTCAGTAATTGACAACGTCCAGGTCTTGAACAAGCACTGCAGCTGTAACTGTCACCTGATGTGGGATTATTCACCTGAGCTAATTTGTGAGGCCAGTCTTAGTTCATTTCATAAGAAGGTGAAAATCTCCCGGCACATTATCTTGGATAAACGACTTCTAAAAATGGACCAAAAAACAACAAAAAAATGACAGGTGCACATATTATTTCTCACCACTGTATAGCAAAGTAATAATATTATACATTTACCTACAGTATCTTATCATCTGAGACTCAGTCTCCACCGTATTTTAAATGTAACTGAGGACATGAGTTTGACTAATCATTGACAGTGTGACCATTAGTCTGGTTAACCATTGACTCTGTGCTCAGTTCATTAACTTTTATTCTCGTAACAGATGCGAGAAACTTCACATGGTGTTTACATCTTTTCTCCTTTCTAAATATGAATTTGAATATGATTAGATTATATCAATTGTCTTTGAATCCAAGCCTTTGATTTTCATAACGTGCATCACTGATGATTGTTTATAACCGACTTAGACTATTTTTCATACTCTAATAGCGCTATTCACCAATGAGAGCCTCAAGTAATTTCTCAAATCAAAGAAATTACTTAATCTGTACCTCTGAGTTTTGATTGTGAAACCTCTTTGCCATACACATTGTAGTTAATGTTAGTTACTAATTTAATATAGTTATTGATTCATACTTGGTTCTTGAAATGTTCTTTGCCATCCAAAGAAACTTTGTCACTTTTTGGGAAATGTTTCAGTATAAATAGGACATCTGTCTTTGCATGTTCTGTTTAATGAAGTAGTGGCTTAAGACCAAATTTTTTTGGACAAATTGCGAGTTTTTTCTCACAAATGTCTGAGTTTAATCTCAGAAATTCAGAGTTTTTCTGCACAAATTTCTGAGTTTAATCTCAGAAATTCAGAGTCTTATGTACATATGTACGACGACCCTAATTTGGGAACAAATGGGGGAACAACCTCTAGTGTTGGGGGGGATAATGCCTACATGGGGTCAAATTATGGGGGTCAAGGGGTCCTTGAGGGGTTTCCAGGGGTTCCCCAGCGAAATGACAATTAGTTTAATTTAGTCTATTTTCATTTGCTAAACATTAGCACGAGATAATGTATAAGGATGATTATTGTGACTGTAGGTTTCACTCTCTCCACTGTCCATATCTCCACTTACAGTATGGACAATATTATAATTGCATTATAAATCAAAACAAAAATCTCCTAAGATGTTTTTGGGGGATAAAATCTTATTAAATGGGGTCAGAGGTCTATTTCTGATCGATTTTGAAGTCCTCGATATGAAAAAGTTATTATTCTCCCAAAACTAGAGGTCGCCATTTCCCCTGAACCTGATGACTGCCACTTCCTGTAGCCTGTAACTAACGCGTCAGCTGAACCTGAAAGGGAGAAGAAACGAAGACCACTCACTCTGCTCCGAGTTCCGAGTACCTAAAATGTCAACGACCACTAGAGTCTGCTCTCCATGCATTGTTAACGGAAAAGCTGCGCGATATGGCCTGCTGTTGCAGATATCGTTCTGTTAAAGACATCTTTAACTTTATGTGTAACAAATTACACCCAAGCTGAAATTACTATTATAACACACAGAGAAAATTTACAGTTTTATGTGATGAGTAATTTTTGAGGAAAAACAACTTTGTTTCAGGTCTATACCAGATTTAACCATACGTACGGAAGTAATGTTTGCTGCAGTTCGTTTATGGTCGATCTCAACGACTTAATGATATGATGTCATCCCGTTTTTCCACTTATTCCGATGTGACCTGAACGCAGCGTAAACGACTTTTGCAGACTGGAAAGTGGGACTTTTTTTCACTGAGTGAGCCATTCCTAAATAGACGATCTTTGTTATCGCGTTATCTGAATCCAGCCATATACACACACTTGGCATATGGAAGGCACCCGCGGCTGCTACAGTAGGACCCAACTGTAATTATCTTCACTGTCCTACTGTTTTCATGATGGGTGACTCAAATTTAACGATTTAGCAGGAGAAATCTCCACACAAGAGGTGGAAAACGGAGAGTAAACGCGCTATCCATCGTATTTAGCTGCGTGTGCGCTTGTTTACTCACCCGTTAACGCCAGTGTGACGGCGCATCATCATCAGCAGCCATAAAAAAATAATTTGACAGGTATGTCTGCCTCCGCCGCCCGAGACACCGTGGTGAAAAAGAAACACGTCCGTTTCGCTAGCATGGAGGACGAGGACGATAACGACGACCAGGAGGAAGATACCCTGTTTGACAAGAGGAAGGACACCGGGAGAGGGCTGAAGAGCGCGCTAAAGGCGGCTAAGAGGACACCGAAACCGGGCTGCGACGGGGTGGAAATCGTCGGTGGGGGAAACGGTTATGGATCCTGCAGCCGTTGGATGGTCACCCTCGCGCTCTGTGCATCGTTCCTGGGATTGGTAACGGGAGTGAATGAGTTAACAGTTAACCGCTTGTGTGTTCATGAAGTGAAAGTGGCGTTAAAAATGTCGACACCTGTCATCTTAAGAAAATTTATACCGGCCCTCTAGCTTGTTTCTAGGACATTAATTCCTCACTAGCTAGAATTTGTGTAGGAGCTAGCTAACGTTAATGAATATATCGGTTTATTGCAACCAAATAGCCACAGCACCAACTATCCTATATATTCAAATATTCACAACGTACACCTGTTGTAGTCTCAACCATATCAATGAAAAGCTGGGTGAGTTTAGAGGCAAGAACAGAAAATTATAAGTTATAATTGTAAGTAACATTGCTCCTTCGTGGCACAATCAATTACTGACTGCAAATTAATTTAAATTTAAGACATTTTCAGTGTTTTCCTTTCCACGGGCCTTCAGGTCAAGGCAGGTAATTTCACTCTCACTCAGACTGTATGGTTTTAGGGCATGAGCTAGGTGGAAGATAGGATTAACGTTAGCCCATATAATTCTACAGTTAAAACTCTTTATTGCTGAAATTATGCAATTTTCATCTCTTTATAATCCAAGCTATATGACTTTTTAATTGGTGATAAAAGGCCCTTTCTGTTTCAGCACCATTCTGACCCATGTGAATTACCTTCACCCAGTCCTACATTACTTACTACTACGGTGCAAAGAAACTAGATAAATAAAACAAGGCAATCTATGATACCTATACAAAGGCATTGGGCTTACCAACCCTCTTAAAGTCGTTTTCAACAACTTATGTGTGGACAGTCAGTTTCAGAAACACTGCTATATCCTGTACTGACAGGATTTACATAGTTGTAAAACTTGCTCTTCAACCTACCATCAGCGTCAGATTACTGGAATCCATCTGCATACACCTGAGCGCCTGCTAACTTTGCTTTCTAATGTTTTTTCCTTCATTTCCTTCATTTAACCTGGGAAGATGTGCTGAAAACAGATGTGCTTCACATTCATTCTGTTTAAAAAAACACGTAAACATGGGAGCTGCCCATTACGTATAACAATATAAGAGTATCCAAGGTTGGAATTTTTTCTTTAAGCTGGAGGAGAGCATGTCATTCCCTTCCCCCACCCAGGTTTTCCCAGCTTGGATTTGAACCAGCAACCCTCCACTTGTAAGCTTACTTCTTTTACCATTACCCTACTGCTGCTCAAACTATATGCAGCCTAAAGGTGTTTGATTCCCTGTGTTTTTTTTCCAGGGGATGAGCATCTCTGTTCTCGGCCCCACGTTTGAGGACCTCGCTGTGAATGTTAACAAGAACATCAGCAACATCTCCTACATCTTCGTCGGCCGCTCTGCAGGATACATCGGCGGCTCCCTGTTGGGAGGCATCCTCATCGACTGCATGAACTCCCATCTCCTGCTGGGTAAAACCCTTTGTCTGACACACTCGTAGAAGTCCTGCTTTTTACTGCATGTCACTGCTCTGCCTCTGAGAGTAAATGTCCGGCCATGAGAAGGCATGTGGAAGCTGTGGTAGCGTGTAGACTAACGCAGAATAGATGCATGATTGGGGACTTATACGATTGCAATCGTTGCAGGCTTAACAGGAAGTAGATAATCAGTTAATTCATTGCTAGTTCATGAATAAATAGAGGCCTGTTATGGAAATTTTGGAGCGTGGTTTGGATGAATGGCAACAAAAGGAAACATTGTAACGTTATAGCCTCTTTTTTTCTTGACAAACAAAGAAAACGACACATTTTTTGTGCAATGGTAGGATGTCCAAATGGTGCAGTAAAAGGGGGAAATAAGATCAGGGAGGAATAAGTGATAATGTCAGTCTTCCTACATGGTGGCGTGCCCCTCGTAACCTTTGGTAACCACTAGCCACAAAACATATCCACTAGGCTAATTATTGTTCTACAAAATATTGAGCTGGCAACCTTGATTCACTTTGACTCTTTGGACCTATTTCTACCAGAATAAAAATGTCTTCCTCTGCTGTCTCTCTCTCTTTTCTCAGGGTTTTCTATGGTGCTCACAGCGTTTGGAATGTGTGCTATCCCGTTCTGTAAGCAGGCTCTGCTCCTCACTGGGCTCATGTCCAGCATTGGGATGTCTATGGGTGTCCTGGATACAGGTAACACAATACTTTGTCGAAAAAGCCAAAAAAAACGAGCAGAGTGTGCTTCAACAGTGTCAAAACATGTAACTAGTGGTGCTCTTTGGAAACGGGGGTAACAAAGTACTCACAGAATTTGATGGTCGTAGCAGTTTTTAACATGTTCTAGCCCATATTTCAATCAGGAGAGACTAGGTTGAATGCTCAAATGAAAAACTTTATTCAGAAGCGAAATATGATGGAAACTTTGGTGTAAGCTCCATGGAGGAACTCCTCCCATTCATTAAGTTAGGAGTACATCCGTGGATGGACGTAGGAATTAGGATGTCCCCCTGCGGAGTTCCTCTGGAGCCTGGACATGATGTGATGGGGTGGAGGAGGGACGAAGGTCAGCACAGAGACTGGAATGACAGCAGCATACAGCATAGATCTGAGAGAAGCACAATAGCGTAGTAGGTGACGTGTTTATACTCCCGTCACTTAGACGATTGGCTCTCTGAAAGAGAGGGAAGTGACGGCTAACTCTGATTGGTTCTCTGGAAAAAGAGGGAAAGTGTTCGCCAACTCTGATTGAGTAAAGAGAAAGCATGAATGAATGAATGATTTAGGTAGTCTTCCTGATTGAAACTGCGTAATACTTCACTATAAAGCTTGTGTGTAAAATTGGACCCCGTCACTGTCTCTCAGACAACTGGGCAGGACCCATGTTTCACCAAGCTCCTCCCCAATGACTCCTCCGGGTTGAGCATGTCTTACAGACAAATATAGCAAAAACCTCTTATTCAGTAAGTTTACACTGTTTGTCTTGCAGACATTTTGACCCAGCATGTCTTGGAGACGTGCATAAGCAGTCGCCAAGTCCAGCTGTTGTAGCCTTTACTTGTCTAACAGACCACAACTAAGCAACTCATTTGTCTGTAAGATGCTGCACTGATTGCTTAGTTGTTGTCTGTTGAAGCCTACAACAGCTGGAATTGGCGACTTAGCAACCAGGCACTTACACAGAGACTGTAACTTACTTACCAATGCAAAGTAGCCTACAAGTTCAGCATTGCACTGCAGATCTTGAAGGAGGGTGCTCAAATTGGGAGGAGTCACTGGGGAGGAGCTTGGTGAAACATGAGCCCTGCCCTGTCTGACAGACAGTGACGGGGGCCAATTTTATACACGAGATATTAAAAAGGCTTTTTAATGTTTCTGAGTTCTGTGGAAGTCTCCTTTTTCCTGTGAACACTTAGTCCATGTTTTGTACGGTGTCAGTGTCCTGCCGATACCTTGTATCTTCAAAAAGCCAACTTTTCAGGAATTGAGAAAATATGATTCATTTTCCTATCGACACCCATGTATTCCAAGGATCATGAAATATGAGATCGCTGCAGGACACCAGCAGTAGCTCATATGGTGTCACCTTAATGGATGTAATGGCTGGTTTTAGTGTATAATCAATGTTTTTCTCCACTGTCTGGCAGGTGGTAATGTCCTTATCCTGAACACATGGGGCGACCAGGCTGGGCCTCACATGCAGGCGCTGCACTTCAGCTTCGCAGCGGGGGCCTTTGTGTCGCCGATCATAGCCAAGCTGCTGTTCGGGTCCGACCTGAACAGGTCGGGCCTGAACAGCAGCACGGAAGCCATACTGCCCACCGCCACGCCTCCCCCCACCACAGTGCAAGCCACCAAAGTCCCCGCCGCTCACACCATCAGCACCCTCAAGTCCATGTGGGCCTACATCGTGATCGGCTGTTTCGTCCTCGTCGTCTCTCTCCTCTTCTTCATACTCTACTGCCGCGGCAGCGTGCCGCGCGACAAAGCCCGCACGTCGTCGGGGAAGCCCCTGGTGGCCAAACATCACACGGCTCTCATCATCCTGCTCTTCTTCTTCTTCTTCTGCTACGTGGGCGCCGAGGTAGCGTACGGCTCCTTCATCTTCACCTATGCCAAGGACTACGCCCACATGGATCAGCCTCAGGCGGCGGGGCTCAACTCGTTGTTCTGGGGGACGTTCGCCACCTGCCGGGGGCTCGCCATCTTCTTTGCGGCCTGCGTGTATCCGGGCACCATGATCCTGCTCAGCCTGGTAAGCTCCACCCTCTCCTCCCTGCTGCTCTGCCTCTTCAGCAGGGAGATGGTGGCGCTGTGGATCTGCACCGGCCTGTACGGGGCATCCATGGCCACCACCTTCCCCAGCGGCATCTCCTGGGTGGAGCAGTACACCACGGTGACGGGCCACTCGGCCGCCACCTTCGTGGTGGGCGCGGCGCTCGGGGAGATGGTGCTGCCCGCCCTGTTGGGCTTCCTGCTGGGGAAGTTTCCGGATCACCCCCTGCTGATGTACCTGTGTCTCCTCACCGCCACCGTCACCTCTATCCTCTTCCCGGTCATGTACAAGCTAGCCTCCGCTCCTAGCATCCCGGGCAGGAAACCCCGCGCCAGGGGCCGGCCGGACGCCGACGACAGCGAATACCGTCAGGCGCTGCTGGACTCAGGAGCCAACGACGAGGAGGAGGAGGAGGAGCAGGAAGACAACGAGGCCGACCAGTGGAACGATGCAGACTTTGAGGTCATTGAGATGGATGACGCCGCCAGTCTCATGAATTCCCCCAACAAGGCGTCCTCTCCCCCCGATGTCACTGGGCTTACAGGGGCCGCCGCCCCCTCCGCCCCCCCCACCCCCCTCACCACCCAGGCCACAGAGCCCTCGGGTGCAGCCTCTTTCTCAGACACCACCTCCCTGATAGGAGACTCCCCCAGACGCAAACTGCTGCTCTCTCTGGACAGGGAGAAGCGAGACTGAAGCCCCCCCTCCTCCTATTACTCCTAAGTGCTGTTGAGACATTTCTATATTCTAGAAGAGCCATTCCCTCAGAGAAACCGTCTGTGTCGATGTGTTGTCCCGAACTTCTATACATCCTTCACCCTTCCGTGTTTTATGTACAGACCTGCTGATTTACTGTGCAATGTGTGCAACACTGGCTCCTCTCTCTGAAACACAAGGAAGCAGCTTATAAATCCCTGTGTGTCGACGGTATGTTCGGGGCGTCACACAGCCGAAGACGATAGTGGGTGTGAACGCTCATCAGCATTGTCTAAAGCACTGAGACAGAGAGTTACTGAACTATTACACCACAAATTGTTTAAAAGAATAACGTAGTACTTTATTGATTGATCCCCACAAGGATTCCCCTTTTTCTTGCCCCCCTCTGAGGGAGGTCAGAGGTCAGCGCCCCTGGAGCTGGTAGGGATTCAGTGCCTTGGTCAAGGACACTTCAGCAGGGAGTTTGCTTGCCGACGTGGAGGCTCGAACCAGTTGAAGGACGGTTACCCTTCTCACTACGCCACCCTGTCGCCAACCCGATCTTTTAATGATGTAATTTAATTTTGCACAGCATTTTTAACTATGGTAGTGACTGGATCAGTGGCAGAAAATGTGTGGTGTGATGCTAGTTGTGTCAGATCTGGATGAAGTATGTTTTCGTTTTTGCACTTTTGTAAAGATGAGAATATTTTTGAAATGTTTTTTTCTTTGTTTGGTTTGTTGCGTACTGTAATGTGTCATGTGGCTTGTGGTAATCTAAATCAGATGTGTTGTCACTGTGATTCATCTTTTTTTTTTTATTGACTCATCGAAAGAAGACATTTTAATACATTGACTTTTTATTATATCAATCTCAAACCTCCACCCACAGCAATGTCCATTAAAAACAAACAAAAAAAAAAACACCTCCTTCATATTTTTTTTTACATTTATACAAATACACAGATCCTGTGTACCGCTGTATGGGAATTTGAAGAGCGGATCTTTACACGATTTGATGACAATGTTTTGACACGGAAAAAGCATTAGAAACGTACACATAACCATATGCACAAGGAAATAATAGACTCTTCATGACATAAATTATCAAAATACAGTATTGCAACAGTCCCAGATGTAAAAAACTGAAATCAATCCTCCAGTTCCCACTCTCTGTGGATAGATGCCTCAGAGTGTAAAGTGTTAAATCTGCCAAAATGGACATCAATACAATCGAGGTTAAAAGAAACATGAACAATGGCATCCTAAAACAGAATGCATAAAACAACTGATTTGATCGCATTCATGGCCGGAGCTTTACTTTTTTTCCAATGCTAATGCACAGTGAGATTTCAGATGGGCACTATACAACAGCTATTTACAAAAGACTGCAGTCGATATAAAAACAGAGTAAAGTCAATTAGTGGTTTTAATGTAGTCCATCTTAGAATCCTAAGGAGCTTCTTAAAAACCGATGTTCAGACTTCCAAGTCTTGCATTTACAAACTGCTACAGCGCATACATGATATAACGAGTCATCTTTGATTGGACCGCACTTAATGCCATGAGAGGCAGACGAGACAGTCGAGCCGCGTCCTCTGAAGACGTCAGCTTCACTCACAACCAATAGCAGCTAATGGAGATGGCAGCAAATGAGCATGAAGACAAACACAAGCCCTAGGAGGGAGAAAATCCCCACTTTGCCTCCCCACAGGAGGCCCAAACCAGACAGTCTGCACACGCAGAAAAATACTTGTATAACAAATAACAATTACAAGACAAAATGAAAACCCAACAGGGTTCAATCAAAGCACCATTTAAACAATTACAACTGAAAGGACAATCAAACACTGAGATGGGGGGAACAGCGATTAGCACCAAATCAGCAGGGAGCTCCGGGCGGCGGCCGGGGTTCAGAACTGCTCCAGCAGCTGTCGGAGGTAGGGCGCCTTGGAGAGTTGCCGGTTGACCCGGGACAGCTTGTAGAGAACGGGACAGTCCAGAGACACACAGGGAACCTGCCGCTCCGCACTGCCACTGCAGTTCCTACAGATCTGGAGACGCAGACAGACAGACAGATATGGAGATGAGGCTCAGGCAGAAATATTATGCCCTTGAGGCAGCGCTAGAGTGTCGCAGAGTGCCTCCCTGTCTGCCAGGTTTTTTTTTAGTACTTTATTGTTTATTGAGACAGTAGCAAAGCTGAGAGGGACAAGCTGAGTCAGGGAGGCGCAGGAGAAAATATTCTGGGGAGATTCAATCATACGAGGCTGGCTGGTTTCATGTGGTTTGAGAAACAAGAGATTTAATCTATCTCTAACCCTACCTGCCACTTTTAACTCTAAATTATATCACAGATAAGAGTTAAAATAATCAGATAAAGCGTCATTAGCTTGGCATGCCCTGCTGACTGGGTCGAAGGTCAGTATGAACAAAGACCAGGAATCTCATATTGTTACAAGATTTAACTCCCTCTTTACCTCTTTCACAGACAGAGACTGACTACAGACCCACACCTTAAAGTCCACTATCTCCCGCTGTGGCCAGAGAGAGTTGAGTGATGGCCAAGAACAAATCCTAGAACTTTCTCTTCTGTCTCCCTCACTACTTTCCTACTGTCTGAATCAAGAATGAGAAACACAAAGGGTGAGTGAACCTTAAACTCCCCTTTAAAATGTCCGCTCCCTCTTGATGACCTTCCCATTTTGGTATTTAGTATAGTAGTAGTATATAGTAGTATAGTATGAACACAAAAGCATCCAAGCCCCTTTTCCCTCCTTTTCCATTCAAATCTCCACATTACAGTTAAAAGGACAAGAAGCAGTCAGTGTTAAAGCTGCTACATATAGTATTTTCTGTTTCTCAAAATGAAGACCGCATTTCCCATAAACCCTGTTGCTTCCTGCTTCAAGAAGGAGAAAGAAGAGGCGATAACAGTGAATATGCATTCCAACAAGATAAGCTAACAGGAAGATGAAACTATGCATTTAGAATAGTGAAACTGGAATAAAGTTGTGTGTCACTGGCACAGTAAACCGGTTCTTCTTGTGTGCTGTGAAGAAATCTCCCAAAAGGCTGTGACATAAGGGTGTGACGTGTGTGAAGTCAACTTTGCTCGATGCCCCGGTCAGTCTCAAGTCTAAATGTAGATTACCAAGTCAAGTCCAAGTCATTAATGTCAAGTCTCAAGTCTAAATGTAGAACACAAAGTCAGAACGTCAGAACAAATCCAGTATCAATTTAATATCTTAAAGAAAACTAAATATCTAGGACTTTTCAATGCAATATGGTTTTAATAGGATAAAAACTTGGTAAGAGCATCATGAGTTTGATTTCTATAATCAGTTTCAACTTCAATAAATTCAATCATTCCATACAAATTCAGAAAACAGAATTTAAATTCAGTCGTCTGCTGGAACAAATCTCATCACTTTCAATCTAAGTCATTTACACAAACACAAGATCTCAAGTCAAGGCTTTAGAAACCTTTTCAAGTCAGTTAAGTTAATGTCAAGTCACCAGAAACCAAGTCTAGTCAAGTCTCAAGTCTTCTCTTCGTGTATCAAGTCCAGTTTCAAGCACTTCAAATTGTGACTCAAGTCTGACTCGAATCCAAGTCATGTGATTCATGTGCCTCTGCTGTAAATAGAAATCACAGAGCAGCAAAGAGGCAGCCAGTCCTTTTGGCAATAATCTTTCCTAACCCTAACCCAAAAATATCCCCTTAGCTGAGTTACCACCCTGCTTCTCCCCCCCGACCCCCTCACCTTTAGCAGTTGGTCCTGCTGACTCTCCCACTGCCGCATGTCCTGGTAGAGGGTGACGGCGACGCGCTGCGGCTCGGCGCGGCACCGTGCGCACACGCCCAGCTGGGTCAGCTCGTCGCACACGGGGCAGTGCAGCGTGGTGAAGTACTGGGAAATGGTTCCCTTCCTGCCCACCTCCTCTCCTCCCAGCGCTGTGGAGCAGGACGCCTTCTGGATCTGGGTGCAGAGGAATGAGATGCGTTTTAGAACCATTACAACCAATACTAGTTCTCAGTAGTTCTCTTTTCACTTGCTCCCTCCTCAGAGAGGTCAGAGGTCAGGCTCAGCTGCAGAACAACACCCCTGGAGCTGGTAGGGATTCAGTGTCTTGCTCAAGGACACTTAAAGGGGAAGGCCACCCATTTGAAGAATTCGCGTTATTTCTGTGCCTCAGGACAGTTCAGTCAGTGTTTGTGAACATGTACAAGTCTTTCCTAAAGCTAGAAATCAGAGAGAAAAACCCTTGAACTTGTGATGTCACTGGGTTGTAAAATCAGAGGCTGCTCAATGGGACTCAATGGGACTTGAGTTGTCAAAATGAAGTTCATATTCTAGGATTGATGTGTATGAAACAGAACTTAAACCTCATTTGGGTGCAAAAATTCACACAAAAATCTTATGGATCAACAAAGTCAGGGTCCCATTCATTGTCAATGGAGCAGTGCCAGCTCTTACCTCCCAGTGACATCACAAATTCAAGGGTCAGTTTTAGCTTTAGGAAAGAAAGTATTGACTGAACTGTCCTGGGGCACAGGAGGAACATAAGTAATCCTTAAAATGGGTGGCATTCCCTTTTAAGCAGGGTGGGTGCTTACTGACAGAGGGGCTTGAATCCGGGTGCTCCAGTTGAAGCGCAGTGCGACACGACTGTTCGCTCCCATTTATATCAGAAGCTAATCGTACTTTTCTAAATGTAGGGCTTCTGACTGAAGTGCAATCTCATTCACTGGAGGCTCAGTGCAAATTAATAATATGCTTTGAATTCCAATCGCTCTCCTGTGTAAGTTTTCAACTCTCAATCGAAATGAAGAACATTGCTGAACACTCACAGCTCCGATGCAACACATTTTATTATCCAAAACCAACATTTTGCCTGTCGAAATGTTGGTTTTGGGCAATCGGAGCTATACAAAGTGTGCATCGACGTTCTTCATTTTGATTAATTCTGCTCCTGTCAGCCGGCAGCACCTCAGCAATACTGGTGTGTGTTTCCACATCTGATTAAGTTTTCAGCTCTACCACCAGGTGGCGTCCGTGCTCCGTCAAAAGAGAACGAGCGGATTCAACGTTCACACAAAGACCCAGGCAGCACCACCGCAATTTTGACGAGTCTCATTCGATTCCCAGCAGGAAGCAGAGAATATTTTTCTCTTCCTCCTTTGTTCTCTCCCCACTAAATAGTAGATCCAGAGATTTTTCTCAACCTGGTGACAGTCTGGTTATTACTTTGACAGAGATGGAAGCAGAGGGCCAATGTTTTCTCTCTCTCACTTTAACTGCAAGCTGATCACTCGCTTATTGCTCGGTATAGAAGTTAATTAATTAGTAATTAATTCCCCAAAGTCATGCTTAGGCCCTCATTTATTCCCCAGGTGTTTCTGTTACCTCCTCGTTTCTATTTTTAGTCACTTTGCTTGTTTCTTTTATTCTTAAGCCGGTTGTAAAGCTTTTTATGTGGGCTATATAAACAAAATCTAAATTGCACAGCAGTAAGACATCGATGTATTCACATAACTGCTACAAAACTGCCTTGATTAAGGCAAAATTTGCATTCACTAAACTGCCATACAAAGCCAAAGAGATGATACTGTGTGAGTATTTAATTCATGGCTTTCTTGATATGAAATCTAAACCTTTGCCATGACACAAAAGGTAGTTACTGCTATTCACAGTTGTAGGGCAATATAGTCAATCCATTCGATTCTGGCATCCAATTATCTTTGCGCTCGACTGTTCTCCCCCTCGGCGTCACCCTCTCACCCTGGGGAGCTCCTGGTACCAGCTGAACACGTCCACTCCGATCAGCTGGAACATGCGGGCCAGCGGCGGCAGGATCTGCTTGGTGATGTAGTACGTGGCGTTGAGGCGCAGGCTGGGGTCCTGAAGCACCTCCATGGGACGACGCACCAGCTGGATGAGCGGCAGGCCGGGCATCCCGTACACGATCACGTAGGGCACCCGCTCGCCGACCCGCGGCTCCAGGCGGCGGTCGTGGGCCATCATACGCCTGGGGGGGGGGGGGGGGGGGGGGGGGGGATATAAAAAGGTTCGTTACCTCAGACCACAAAAGCCTCGACCGGCCTGACTGCAAGTGTCCAGAGTTGGACTTCAGCATTGTGTTTGCCTTGTGCTCTAATGCACAACGTAATTGGCCCTTTCACTGGAAATGACAAAGTAATTACTGTGAAAGCCCATTTATTGTGAAATATTTACAAAACACAAACATTTTATAATAAGAACAGCAACATCAACAGTTAATTTGCCTGGTTCTTTGTGTGGCGAGGCTGGATTGATAAATGGACGAGATAAATTGCGGTATCACTCATGAATGAGGCTGAATATTTCCCTCTTAACCATGCCTCTGAAATCAGATTTTTCCACCCATTAAGGGCTGGGTTGCTAAGCAACAGACTCAGGTACTGTACACGCAGGCTAGTGCAGCCAGACAATGAGCATTGTGGGGAAGGAGTAATTGGATTCACACTGTGTACTGTAACCGTAGTTGACAGCAAGGTCTTTCTCTCTCACTCCCCCTCCCTTTCTGTGTCTATCTCTCTCATGCACACACACACACACACACACACACACACACACACACACACACACACTCTGTCAACAAACACAAATTCATCCAAGGAAAACTAAGGACTTCCTCTGTGTTTTTGTGCATACTTGGCCATTTCTCTGCATGTGGCTTGTCTGCAAATGCCCACTGACAATGTGCTGTGACACATGCAGACAAATGGAAACACGGGGGTGCACACACACACACACACACACACACACACAGTGTTAACGTACCTAGTGAGCTCCAGCGCAGGGACGCAGGCTCCGGGCCTGTAGGAGCCGCTGCCTCTGTACTCCTTAGCGAAGGTCAGGTCCTGCATGCTGGCCCCGCCCTCCACAACCTTCACACACTGACGCTGCACAAACTGCTTCACCTGGCTGATGTCGCGCGTCTCGAACAGCAGCTTGATGGAACGCTCCAGAATCTGGGGAGAACACACGGAGGTATGGACGGATAAATTAACGAATTAGTAGACGAGAGATGAGGGAGTGAGTGAACAGATGAATGGGTGGATGAATGAATGACACGAGTGAATGAATTCATCAATAAGTGAACAGATGAGCGGACGGAAATGAATGCAGGGACACATGGATGGATGGGTGAATTTTAACAAGAGGACGAATACACGAGGGAACGTGGGGAGACAGACTGTAACTCATCACTCGCTGTTACAGCTCGTGCTATTTAAATGATAAATGGCTCTGAATGACTCAGCAAATGGCAACATAAATGGCAGCATTAACACCGGGACAATTCAGCCCAGACTGTCTATGTCTAGACACAAAAACAGCCATTTCCCTGAGCAGGCAGGGACCTTTTCCCTGATTGACACGTGTTCAGCGGCCTGAGTGAACAAGAGCAGGAAGAAATCTGGCATGGCCATGATTGGTGTAGAGCACACTGAAATGAGGGGAGGGAGGGGGAGGCGGGAGGGGGGAGGGGATGAGGAGGGTTTGCCAGTTACCTTGGAAACAGCGGGGCAGCCGTCTCGGCGCACCGTCTCGATCCCCTTGGCATCGAACACGGGCTCCTTTTGGTCCAGGTTCTCGTACATGTAGCCCACGTAGCGCTTCTTTGTCTGCAGCACGCAGGGCAGGTACACCTGGGAACACACACACACACACACACACACACACAGAACACATGCACACACACACACACACACAAACACACACAGAGCGCATGCACACACATCCATACGCAGGGAATTAGACGTATAGATGTGTCTGTGTGTGCGGACTGCAGAGAAAATGTACACACACATCCACATGAAAGTGCACACACATACTGCACTGTGTACAGACAGACGGGTCTCTGTGTCTGAGAGTGTGTGTGTGTGTGTGTGGTAAGGGAAGCTGCTGAGTGAATGAAACAGACACACTTCAGCACTGCCACAGTGCCAGAGAGGCTTGCTGCTGTCTAGACCTGCGGTGACTAAGCAGTACCTTCTCAAACTTCAGCCTGACAGGCTTGGGGTTGGTCGCGGTCACTGCCTCTGCGATCTCGTTCCCGATCTTGAAGGCCTGCTCTTTGGTGGCTCCCTTCAGCAATACAAACATACTGCAAGACACACACACACACACACACACATGCAAACAGCAGCGGTTAGCCCGAGTTCACACTGTTGTTGATGATGAAGTCACCGGGAGTCCAAACATTTCCTATAGAGCTGAGCGACCAGGGAGGACGGTCAACAAGCGTGTCAGCCAAGAAAAGTCGGCCAAGGCTGAACTTTTCTTCGGTCACCAACAGCCAATCAGATTTCCGTGCTTCCTTGTTTCCCTGCTGATGTGATTTTGTTTCATGAACCAAGTGCAAAATGTACAAGAAGTTGATTACAGCCATTCAAAGCTTCCCAGTTATCTACTACTTTTATCTGAAAGACTACAGGAATAAACATCTAAAAAAAACAATCCTTGGAGAATGGTTGGGATTTTTTTCTGTTTATTTTCCATTTGCTGCTTAATTAGTGCTTGCGAGCTAGCTATCAAAACAATGCAACATTATGAAAGGTAATACCAAAGCAGCGAAAAATACACAATTTGACTGTTAGTAGCTGCATGAATCCACTGCATAGATGCAATCAGAGCCTCTCACATTGTCCACAATCAGAACAGAGCGACAAGCTGCTTGTAGTGTGAACACAGGGTTAGAGAAAGGAAACATAAATCATTAAAGCTTGTCATTATGAGCGTGCATGTGTGATTCCTTCTTGCGTACTGTAGGTACTTTAACTTGTATTTCTGCACTGACCTGTGGGTCCCAAAGACGGGACGTGGAAAGAAGCACTGTGACTCAAACTGCTTACCTGTCGGTGTCTCCGTACACAACGTGCGCTCCCCATTTCTTGGTGTCGTTGACCAGCTTGATGGCTCTCTCCAGAGTCTCTCTGGCTTTGTGGACGATGCTATCTCCAATCTGGAGACACCAGGAAACGGGAACGTTAGTGTTGCGTGGAGAAACGCCAATGAAAAAAGTACTGCAGTACCACATTTGAGAAACAGTGTTACACCAATTTTTCCAGAACTGGCTCTCCGTTTTGTAATGTTTTCACATCATATTTACTAACATAAGCTTACATAAAATTCACACTCTGGAGCATACAGCCTTGTACAAAGTAGTTTATTTCCACATAGATTAAGTTTCCCTAACATTTTAGCAAGAAACCATGCTCCAGATCATGTAAGATTAGCATGCAAGAGCACAGGATCAGAAAAATATGTCCTAAGTGAAAGACTTGGTGAAGTTTTTATTACTCTTCTTCTAAAGAACTTCAAATGGCTATAAACATGGTACTATTTGAACAATGGAATGCATCTTTTAATGCTACCAACACTAGCTGCTGTCCTATGCCTTTATAATACTTTCAATATTGATTATTCTGAATCCTTAGTATCACAGTTATTGTAAGGGTTTTGTGACTTCGAGACTTAAGTAATATTGAAGCATCATGCAAATCTTCTTCTCTCTCTTCCTCACTCAGTGTGTTAACAGTCTGAACGGTGATGAGCGGGTAAGTGATGTGAACTCGGACGAGCCTGCTCACCTCCACGCTGGGCATGCGTCCGGAGTAGTTGGCTGCGGTGTAGCCGAAGGTGACGTTGGCGATGAGCTTGAGGCCGAGCTGCCTGGCGTGCAGCAGCCTCATCAGGGCCTTGTCCTGCTTGTGGGTTTTCATCGACTGCTTCACCATGATCCGCGTGTTCAGGATTTCCTCCAGCATGCTGGGCAGAACCCCCTTACGCACCGTGGGCTGGATATGAACAAGACATAGGTGAACATTTACATTTAAGGACATTTAAGGTGCTTGTAATTTCCCAATGAATTAAAATAACAGTTCGTTTTTAAGGCTAAGAGGACAATGAGATACAACAATTGAATGAAAGCCAAATAGCCGACTTGATTGGTATTTGGGGAAACGCCTCAATTCAGTCAAAAGTCAAAGATACATACTGTAACCAAAATGTGTTTATAACAAGCAGGAGAAGCGCTACTGTTATCTGCCCACTAGTGTTTCTTTTCGACGTTGCTCTCAGTTCATATTGGTATCTGATATGAGTTGCATACTAGAAAGGATATGAACAGTCATCCAAAAAAAATAGAGATATGAGCAGCAACTTCAGAGCACCCGAGATTTTGATCAGCAGTCTTGTCGCAATTCTAACCATTTGTATTCAAAATACTGAGCAACCTTGAATACGTTTTGGTCCTGTGTGTGCAAGCTGGGATTCATGCATAGTGAACACACCAGTGCTGCAGGAAGCAACAAAAACTGTATGGTGCAAAACTAAATATTTTAGGATTAGGATTAGGATTTTATTAGGATCCCCATTAGCTAATGCAGAATATCAGCTACTCTTCCTGGGGTCCACACAAAACATAAAAGCATGACAACAGATAAGACACTTACAGACAAAACAACCAAATGATATTAAAATCAGAAAATATAACTAACAATCTTCACAGCGAAAGACAAACACTGAATTCCTTTCTTTACATTTTAACCTAATCAGAGGCATCATTACTACACAAATCAAACATTTACAGTGTAGTCTACATAACTGATAGAACTGTTCCAATCATGTGTTATTTGACTGCTGATAGACTAACAAAGTCACCATTTTGGTTTAAATAGTCAATGACCAAACCAGCTCTTGAGAAACAAAAACAGAGCCAGGCCAAACCTAATTTCTTTTCGTGCCTTTTAATAACTCCATCACACATCAGTGTTCACCGTTCTGTGGTTGCATTGGTGTGTGTGTGTGTGTGTGTGTGATGTGTGTGTTATGTAATGGGACTACGGGACCGGAGCCGGGGCGAGAGAGCGAATTAAGTAAATGAAAAGAAAGACATGATGCATGGAGCGGGGTTTCTATAGACGTGCTCGGCCTTCGCAGCGAGGTAATGAACCTTAATAAACCCTCTCTGCTGGACGGCTCGGACGGATGATTCATACAGCCGGCTTGTACGATAAAGGGGCCGAATGTTTTTCCTGGACAACAGTTAAGTGCTTGGTGAAATCCCATCAGGGTGCCGGGGGTCAAGACGCGACGTACCTTGACGAAGGCGATGCCGTTGGATGAAACGGTGATGTCGTTGCGGAGCTGGTAGAGGAGCTCGGGGGGGATCCGCAGGGAGGTGCAGCCAAACTTAAACTCATCGGGCCTGGAACGCAGACACGCGTGCATGAACGTACATGTAAACAAACAAACAAACACTCACACAGAACGTCTGGGCTGATATTCTAACTAAAACAAAAGCCTTTTCTAGCTCTTGGTGTTCTCTGCCAATATTACCAGGCTATTGGCAATATTGCAGTCTCTTGGTTAAGCTTCAAGAATCAGCTGAGCATCATTATGACTGTAAATGTAATTGTTCTTGTGTAATGTAATGTGGTGTTGGTGTTGTTGGAGTTTATGTGTATGCTTGCTCTCACAGCCTGCAGAGAGGCTTGTGTACGTCTGTGACCTTTAGAGCTTCACCAGTGAGGTCTCTGCTCCCAGCAGGTCTGACCATGCTGCACTGGGCAAAGGTGAAAGGTCAAGCCAAATGCACAGACCCTGGTACTCCAGGATCGGGGACTGGCTGTTGATCCAGTAACCCCACCTGTGGATTTGGTTGGATGTTGAAAATCAGTCATGATGCCAAACTGCGGCTGTAATCAGCCTAAAAGTCATGTGCACGGCAAATTTTCCAGTGTTCACAAGTGGGTTTTTTTTTAGTGAGTGATTTGGAGTTGACAAGTGTTGATTGGAGAGTTGTTTGTTGATGATATGGCTCTGGGCCTGGCCTCAAAAAGTGTTAAATTATCTCTGATGGGTGCTGCTGACTTGTAGAAACACTGGCATAGTGCTGATGTTTATGTTTAACACTGGAGCATAACTCTTGCACAGTAAAATCGTCAAACTGGAATATCCACTATTTGAAAAAACTAGACCTACTCCTAGAATACAACTGCTAAATATAAAATCATTCATTACAAATATTTAGTAATTAGGCAACAAAAGCCTATTGGTCTGACATAGTGTGGGATTGTTGCAGCTAGGGCTGGGTATTGAAAAATCATTCTTATTGGTACTGAACTTAAGTTTTCTTCCTGTTTGTGGGCATTTGTACTGAGGAAATCATCATCAAAAAAACAACCCAAAAAAGGATAGCAGGTAGAAATGTTAAATATAAAATAATTTACTGTATTGCATAATGAAATGGGCTTTCAATGAACAAAGAGAGGTATTGGAAAATCTTTAGAACCAGCATTGAAAGTGAAGCACTGGAATTTAACTAACTGGTATTGAAAAATGTCCAACTATACACCCAGCGCTAAATGCTGCCTTATGCTCCAAGGAGAGTGAAGAGGATGAAGAGGCCCCTGTATGTCCACCAGGCACTGCTTTTTTTTTTTTTTACCTCAGATTACTAGACATATGCATGTTGGAAGCACAGTTCATGGTTCCTGCTGTTGCTATGCAACTACAGAAATCCTCATGAAAAATCGAAATATTTCTTAACTTCGGCGCTTGCTGCTCTGAGCTCTGAAAACATGCAGAGCTCTCAGCATGTCCTTTCCATTAAAAACAATGAGAGAAGGAAGGCAGCGCTGCAAACACAGGTTCCTGGCAGACATGCAGACTAAGTGAATCTACAGTATACAGTATACAGTATACAGTAGTATACAGTATACAGTTGTGCGTCCTTACGTTCCCAGGCTGTCCACGTGTCCCAGGCAGGTGGAGTAGCAGTAGTTGTAGGCGATGACGATGGAGGGGTAGAGCGACTGGAAGTCCAGCACCACCACCGAGTTGCTGTAGAAGCGCGACTCGGGCTCCATCACCAGCGGGATGCACTGCGGCGCCCTCTGCTGGGCCCGCTGCTGGACGCTGGGCGTCACGGGGATGTAGTTCAGGGGCTTCGCCACGCGCAGCATCATGGACTCAACACGGTACTGTAGGGGGGAGGAGAGGGGGCAGGATGAGACTGAGAACAGTGTACTGAGAACAGTACAATTAACCTGTGAGCTGGTCAGTTTTCTGTTATTGCTTACTTATTATTTGTTGCTTCTTTAAATTGTTTTGGAATTATTATCATTTCTTTATTTTTACTATGCTGTGTTTTACTGTGATGCTGCTGATGACACAAATCTCCCGTTGGGGATTACTCAAGCATCTCTGTCTGTAGATCTATCCATTGATCTACCTATCCATTGATCTACCTACCCATATCAACTATCCTCTATCCATCAATTGGAAAATAGTTCTGAATCTCTCTATATTGCATCTTTTATAGGTACCAGGGTTGAGGTCAATTCACATTCAGCTGATCAAGTCAAACTGACACTGCAGTTTACAAGTTCAACATGCTGTGCCCCATGAATGATGCAGGCACTCCTTGGGCCAATCAGTAACAAGATGCATCATCCCTCCAAGTGTCATTAAAATCAGACTGGTGGCGTAGCAGTTTTGGCCTTTCAAAGTTTGAAATTTTGACCTTTAATTATAGCGTCCCCATTAGACCAATCAGTTTATTTTTTTGAACAGCAGAACAGAGTGCCAAGATGCATCATCCCTCTGAGTTTTGTCAAAATCAGACCAGTGGTGTCTGAGAAATCACCTGAGATTTCACGTTTGACAGACAGGTGACGCAGCCCGACCCATCTGATTTCATCGTGCGGGGGACAACAATAACAACAGAGCCTGCATTTTCAATCATATCTTGATAGACTGGATATGGGGACCATGTTAGGACATTTCTAGTTTTTGAAACTTCCTGAAACAAAGCCCCTGGCTCGGGTTGATACCTGTGATCCTCTGGTCAGAACGTGGTAGAACTGGATCCCGAACACTCTCGCCAGCTCGCTGGTTCTGCCAACGATGTCGTGCTGCCGCAGGAGCTGCATGGTGCCGCGCACACGGCTCACATAGTGGTCCACCATCTTCCACCTGACACACACATCATAATAAATAATAATACATTAATAATCTTTAATAAACTAATAAACTAAATTCGAATCAACTTCATTAACATAGTTCTCATCTAAATCCAGAGTTTACAAAGTGCTTTAGAAAAAGGCATAAAAACAAGGAATGGTAAAATATATGACAAATTTGATAAATGCACACACACACACACAGTTTGAACAGCTTGCATTCATAATACCTGATCAGAGGTATCAAATCTATGATTCATTAACCAATAAGAGGTCATTTACTTTGACCGTGAGAAAAGTCAGAGGAAACATAAGCACACATCCAAAAAACCAAGGGGTAACAATAGTCTAAATCGATTTCAACAGGACCAGCAGAATCCGACACTTCCCCCCCAAAAAAGAAACAGACAGAAATTAATAGGTACAGAAACTCCATTTTGTACTTTTTGAAGAATGAATTCCATCGGGTTTCATTCATTTTTAAATGTATGTGATTATTCTATATTGGATTGCTTCGGTGTATGTATACATCCATTTAAATGTATGAGAGAAGAATAAAAAAAAATACTGTCTGCACCAGTGGTCAGGGATGTTATTGTACAAATAAAACAGGAAACAAAGACAGAGAGTTGTGTGACTTCAAAAACATAAGAACTCACAAAAAAACAAACCATGAAAAATAAAAATAACCACATCTCTGCTTGGTGTTGGCACAAACCTGTAGAGGTCGGTGTTGTGGTCGAACCAGTCAGACAGCGTCCGGGGGCTGTAGAGGGGGAAGCGCTGGTGGAGCACATGGAAGGCCACGTTCTCAAAACTGTAGTTGTTCAGCGTCACCTGGAGGGAAAATAAAAAGAGCTGCTTAGCTCTAAATCTCCTGGAGGAAGCCCTGAACAGAGTTCTCACCATGACTTTGCCTTGACTTTCCATAACTAAGTTGGAGCGCCAAGAAGACCTAAAAGTTTTATTCCTTCCTGGTTTGTTAATGTTGTTTTTCAGCTCCGAAAAGTGCTGAAGTGCTGAACAGTCTGGTTCCCACCACAGTTGGGGTTTCTGTGGAGAGAAACAGCTGAAAACAATTATTTAATGCAATGAATGTGTGAAACAAGTTGGGAAAAAGGTCTGGTATACTCTTATAAAATGAACCATTTGTGAGGTTGCCTGATATCCCCAGACTTTCAATGATAATTAATCAAATTTCCTCACATTCCTGTCTGGAATACGCCTTTTAAAATCCCATGATATTCCAGAAATCTCATTACCAGTGGGACCAGGGATGGAAATCAACGGGTGAATGGGGCAAAAAATGCCCTTGAAATTTCATAAAATGCCTGTGAAATTAGAAATGAAGGGGCAAAAAATTCCCCTAACAGACAGTACCCTGTTTTTGCATTTCACCCTGTTCACATTTTATTTGTTGAGTTGTTAAATATTCACATATGGGCCACTGTAGGTGATTCCGGAGAGCCAATGTACAGGGGAATCGTTCCAGTGCATTCTGGGTGAGAAAAATGGAGCGGCTTTTGATCAGAAAACAACCGAGAACGCAGCCTGAAGCAGTAGAAAATGTTGTCATCATGCAGCCAGCAGTAGAAGAAAACGCCGACCACACACAAACCACTGCGTCGACAAAAAATAAAACAACCGATATTGTAAAAAACTCAATCAAGGGGTGGAAGATGGAGCAGTGGGAAATAAGTTAAAACTAATCTTAGTGGTACAAATTGAGTGTTTGTTTGCCCATGTGCAATGCAAATGTTTTATTTCGGAATTCAATAATATTGCCCCTGAAAAGGACCAAAATGCCCCCCCCCCCCCCAAAAAAAAAAACCAGATAAAGGGGGTATCTAATGCCCTCTGAAGAAAAAAAAGAAAGTTAATTCCCTACTCTGGTGGGAACTGAAAAATTATAGAAATGACTGAAAGAAAAGTAGGCCATGAGGGGGGAGGGAAAGGGGGAGGGGGAGGGGGGGGCAGATGAGGTCACGTTGTGTCACCCACCTCAGTCTTCATCACCCTCCACAGGTTGAGGGTGATGCGTCCGATGATGTTGATCTCGGTCATGGTGTCGGCTCCGTACTCATCCCTGTCTGCTGCGAAGCGATTCTCTCTGGAGTCACCTGAGGACAAGCAGCGAGCCAGACAGCCAATTACAGAGCAGGAGGAGGAGGAGACGCCCGAGGCAGGCCACTCAGCTGGCACACACACACACTCATTCACACTCACACTCACAGGAACACACACACACACACACACACACACACACACACACACACACAGAGAAGTAGACACTCGCATTCTCACACACAAGGGAGACACAGGTACTGTACATACTTACACATACACACACATTTGTACTCTCATGTACAATCATAGACACCCACACACACACACATACATACATACATACAAGCGCACACACATATGCACAAGTACATGCACACACTCAGACAGGAGCACACACGTTTGTATTTATAGACGTACACACACAAACAAAAACTCACGCACACGTACACACACACACACACACTTTCTCTTGACCCGGATTTAATGACTTGTTTCAGACTGGAGCGAGGGAGCTATTTGAGGTTTTGCTCGAAAACAAAATACAAGGGCACCCAAACTCCCACACACACACCACACCAGCACACACACACACACACACACACGCACACACGCACACCTTCAATTTGATAGGACTTAGCTCTCAGCACCCACAGCTCACACTGTCAGATTCAATAATCCACCAATAATTACTTTTGCAAAATCCTGCACATGAGAAAAATGCGGCTATGCGCTCGACAAGCAGCCGCATCAATTTATGGATTTGCCCTAGCGTGTCGCAGCCTCTTTTAGAAAGAGAGGAACTTAATATTCTGCCATCAGCCAGGGTTTACTGCGTGGAAAAGGGCAGAGCGAGCGCTGCTGCACAAAACGGCAAGCTTAGCAAGTTATTTCATCTCAAGACCAGAATTATTAGATGTAGGTAGGTGGGCAAAACTGAGGTAGTGTTTGCGGCACAATAGAAAATCAATAAACAATAAAAACAATGAAGTTATAAAAATATGTATAAAACATATTAGAATACTGAAGGTAGCAAAAATGAATTAAACAACAAAATAGTCTCAATACAGACCTTTCAGAATTTCATGAACAGCCAATAGTGGGCTTACAATTATATAAAATGTGTAGCCATGCATGCTGCCCCTTTCATCTTGAAGCCATTGGATGCAGATGTGACTGAATTGCACATTTTGTCATTTTTTGCTCTCATATCTAAACTGACAGACACTGATCTCAATGAGACAACCTGACTAAATAAGGATAAATGCGATGAAAATGAAACAAAATGTATCTCATATGTATTTCCACACAACTCATCTTTTTGCACACAAGACTAAAAAAGTATTCCATTTATTTTCCATGCTTTTCAAGGCCTGCGTTGAACCCTGAAGATAAAAAATCACTTGTTGAGGCTTATAGTTTTGCAGTGCAGAAATGGCGGCCTTGGTGACTGCCAGCCCTACCTGGCACCCGCGACAGCTGCTGGCACAGGTCCGCTCCCAGCGCAGAGGCCCGCTGGAGGAGGTAGCCCCAGGAACGCATCTGCACCTCGTAGCCCACCAGGATGTCTGGGTCAAACCTGCCGGGACAAGGCCGCATTAGCACCATGAGTTCATCTCTTAAATCCTATACAGCTGCTTTAGAAGCATTAAAATCATGACCTGAAGTCCCTCATTCAGTATCTCTGAAATACAGAGGATCCAGTCTGTAAAAGGGTTAGCATTTCAACAACCAAGTAATGAAGCCACATGCCTTCTTTTCAGAACAACTAGATTTGTTCTTTATTTTTTGTCACCACTCATTTTATGGTAGTACGTGTTGCTTTTTTCAAATCCTATTTTAGAATGATACGTATAGACTAGAGATATATAGACTCCCAATTCCCCTTCGGAAAAGGTCTTGAGTGATGTTCTACTAGTGATGCATATTTGCCAATAAGCAAGTATTAACCTGCCAGACTTTTGTATGGGTTTTTCCATGATATCCTCTCCCATATAAGAGAGAACGGCATGTATCAGGGCTCCACTAAAATGTGCTTGACCACACACACACACACACACACACACACACCTCCTCATGACGGCGACCAGTTCCTGGAAGAGCTGCTTCTCGTCACTGGCGTACGTCACCTGCAGCCCAGAGACGCCCGACCTGACCAGCAGGGGCGCTGTTGCTTGGTGACCTGGTGAGGGCATCAGTACAGATACATGAGCCTGGCTGTACAAAGGCACAGACCATTTGATTTTGAACTCTTTGTGGCAAAAATGTGACCTTTCCGTGGCTGCCTAAATTATTATTTTCCACATAGAGCTGGGTGATATGGTTGAAATCCATATCACGATAATCATAGGGATTTTTTTCGATAGATAGAAATTATGATAAAATCACCATATCATCACATTATGATTCCACTGAAAAATGAATAATGGTAATATTGAATTATTACCAAGCCCCATGATTTCCACTTAAACTTGGTTAAATGATGTTGCATATAAAAAGAAACATTTTTGAATATGTTGTCAGTATTGAGTAAGGATAATACATTTTTACTGAATAAGGGTTGTAAGATGTTTCACCATAGGGTGGATCAAATGTGAAGTACTTGGACAGTAAAACAGAACAAATATCTCTCTCTCGAGTTTCACCTTGGTCACAGCTTTGGTGGTCTTTGTTCACCACAATGGCACCGGTCAGCTGGGTGCTGTCTGAGTCTGGCAGGGGAGCGTCAGAACTGAGGCAGTAGAATAAGGCACTTATGGGGTCAAACTCCGGGTCAGGTTCGAGGTCGCGTCGGGTTCGTGCGTGGAGCTCCATGCCCATCAGCGTCAGGTACTGGACCTGAAGAGGAAAGACAAAAAAAAAAAACATGCGTCAACAGGAGAAATCAATCCAAAGAGTTGGAGACTTGGATTCATGGTTATGGTTATTTTGGTGCTTGTTGAGTGAGAAAAGAATGGCTTTTGTGAAGGGAAATGAGTCTGGCAGAGTCTGTGATCATCTTCTGTCGTAGGCTGAAAACTCATCTTGAAGAGAAGTACGTCAGGTCACCTTGAATCATATCACCTCTCCTTCACTCTTGCTCTCAGAAATCCTTATATCTCCCTCCTTAGCTCTTATTTCTTTTCCTAGCAATTCTCTCTTACATGATCAATCTTTAGTCACAGGAATATTGCCAGGATTCTGTGGCTTTGGCCATTTCACTCCTTACTAATGGTTACTTATAAATTTGGTGATCTAGTAATTGAAGCTTATTTTACTGTTACACTCATTTTAAGTCCTGTGGATAAGAGCATCAGCTAAATGCCTCAAATGTAAAATATAAATGGTTTGCATGAACTTCCATGGAGGATGGTTTTTAGTGGTAAAAAAAAATCCACTTAAACATAAGTTTGTGTGCCCAGAGATGCTCGAGCGGTTAAGTCCGCTGCCTCTGAAACCACGTGTGCCCCTACTGGTCTAGGGTTAAATCCTGCCAGGACTTTGTCGCCTGTGTCCTCTCATACTCTCTGTCTCCCTCTCAGCTTCCCTACTCTCTGAGAGTTTGAACACAACAGTTCCCATAGAGCAACACTAAACTACTCAACTCCACATTGATTCCATCTGGAAGTGAATGTTAGCATTTGAAGGTCTTAACTGGGACTGATATCAGCTTGAAGCAAATAACACCTGCCTTTCAACCCAAAGCCACAAAAACAGAATAAATACCAAGAAAGATAAGGTTCTTCAGGTTTGCTTGATTTGTTTTTTTGTCAAATTTGAAACGCACAAAATTCATTTATCTACTATGAGTCAGTGAGTGGATGTGTGTGTAAGATGCTGAGCCAGATGTGAGAGTGTGAACTAAGGTGCATCTCACCTCATGCAGAGCTTTGGCATCCTGCAGGTTCTGCATGCTGACTTTGAAGCCGTACGAGTTGCAAATGCTGGGACCCTCAATCTGAGAGTTATCTTTCTTTGGCACATTCAAAGCAGCAAACTGGTTCTGTGGAATACAAAGAGTACACGAGGCACATCTAAATGAGCAAGACAACAAAGGCAGATCAAATGAACAGGAAAACCCATTAAGGCTCTTTTCAAACCATTTATCGAACTAGATGAAGCACTGACTTCAGTCGGGGTAACAAGCTGGGAGCGTAATATCTGGCATTTCTTCTGAGTCATTTCTATGTGCACAGCTCCACATTGGCAATCTAAAGCTGTGTCCCTAACGATGGGGGAATGTGGTCCATGTCTAAGAGGGCTCTTTGATGTGGTGAGTAGTTTGAAGGAGCGAGACTTGTGGTCTGACCTTCATCTGTGTCGTCAGTAACACTCTTCTCAGAGGCTCCGCTTGGCTCCGTCTCCTCTGCTGGAGTCTCTGGGAAACAGGATCCTCTGGAACAGAAACGAGGATAGCAGGAGCAGTGAGGAGAGGAGCCACAGTGAATGTTAATAACACAATTGCATGCAGAAGATTTGCTCACATTAGAAATAATTTGATGAATTAGTCAACTGTGAGAAATTTAAAATCCTGGCACACTTGATTAGTCAATTATACAGCCTTTATTACTAGCAGCCATTAAATTTCTACACTTTGCGGTAGGACAGTAAAAAAGTAGACAGCAGAAGCTCACAGTAGTCAGAGCATACATCATTACTATAATTACCCATTGTGCTGTGTTAGTGGGGCAGGGTCAAAGTGATAGTTGTTAATGGCCTGTACAGAAGATAAAAACCTTTCCTTACCCTCAGATATGGGGGTGCTGCACACTGGCTCCAGGTCTCCCTTGCTTCCCTGCCGCCTCCTCAGGAAGGGGGTGCTGTGAAGGAGGTAGGGACTAGTTCTCTCCTCTTCCTCGGTACTGGTGGGAGTAAGGAGCAGATTCTCCCCTATCCTCTCTGGGGAGGTACAGAGTCCAGGTGACAGTGGCTCTGGAGAACTCCCACCTTGCCTTTCTTCCTCAAGCCTGTCTGGCTCTGACGGGCTGGGCTGAGAGGACTGCTGCAATGAAGGCAACTCTGGGGACTCTAGAGAGCTGGTTTTACCATCACCACCTTTTCCTTCCTCCTCCTCAGGGTCCAGAATACCTACATCTGACACTGGACTCACCCCCGTGGGGCTAGGCTGAGAGCCTGCATTCTCAGGAGGAGATATGATTAAGGACAGGTTGCGTTTCCTGCTCCTTAGAGTCCTGATGTTGGAAAGCATCTCACATTGCTCAACCCTCACTGCTGGGCAGCTGGAAGCAGCTGGCTGCTCAGTTCTGTCTGGATGCTCATCCACAACCAGCCCAACCCTCTCGCTCTTCAGCAGCCCTGTCTCTCTCCTCCCTCTTTGCAAATTCTCGTACTGTTTCCTGGCTTCCAGCCACAACTGCACGCGTTCTCGGCTCGGTGGGTTCTTGCAGGGCAGAAGGATGACCTTCTGGTCGCTGGCCGAAGACACACACTCAGCCTGCTCTCTGCTCGCCTCGGCTTCCTGGGCGTGGGAAGATGAGGTAACAGTGGAGGAGGAGCGGGTCATGGCTGAGAAGGCCGTCTTCCAGAAAAGGAGGCCCTCCAAAGACAAGTCCCCATTGAACTCTGCTAGCTCCTTGGCCATTCTGGTCCCCACTGTCAGCTTACGGCCACCAACCTCCCTGGAGAAGAAATAGGGCAATGTGATCAATTGACTTATTTACATTTTACACCTACTGTAATTCATCACAGCCTTGGAAGTACAAAATGTATTATGCTAAATCTAGTGACTGTATGTATGGAACTGTATGGAATATTTTATTGAATAAACTCCTCTGGATGGCATAAAATTGAGCTATTTCTTAGTATATATCTATTCATATAGGATGCTTTACAGATACATTTTGTATCTATGTAAATTAAGAAGCACATACATGCTTTTCAGATGCAGGATATTGTAAAGGTAATTATTGTTGAATTAAGACAAACAGTTTGTGCAGCTACTGTATATAGTCTCACATGGGTTTCCCTGGGGCGTCGGAGGGGTCGCTGCAGAAGGGCTCCTGGAAGGTGGCCTCGGACATCTCCAGGTCCAGTAGGGTGCTGAGGATCTCGTCCCGGCTCGGAGGGGACATGAGGGGCTTGAGGATGTGGGCTCCCCCTCCACTGCCCCGCAGAAGCTGGCTCGCCCTCACCTGGGACAGCGAGCTGATGGAGCGGGGAGAACTACTGGGTGTGGTGGATGTTAGTGCATCAATCCCCTCCAGCAGGTCCCCAGTTGGTGAGCCCTCATTGTCCACCAAGGACGCGGAGCTTAAAGGCAACGGTAGGACGGGGTCGAAGGCTGAAAAGAGCAGCTCTTTTCTCTCACAGTGAAAGTCTTGAAAGGGGCTGAGACCATGGCCTTTACCTAAAGAGTAACCCCACTCTCTACCCCTGATTTTCTCAGAGTCTAAGAAAGCGAGGTGATTTGATACCGACTCCCCATTCTCAGGCCTATCACAGAGGTCAGGACTGAGAGGCCCTGCTCTGTGCCAATCAGCACCCCTTTGAAGCTCCTCCCCTGACCCAGACAGCCTATCAAGTCTCTTGTCAAAACCCAGTGCCAGGGCAGGGACCGCCTCCTGGGTGACATCACTCAGGAACTTGAGAGGTAAATTTTTATCAGTCAGGACAAACTGGCTGCCTGTGTACGGGCTGGAGAACTCGGTCTGATCAATGGCATTTATGTCAAAGTTATAGTTGTGAGGAAGCTCTGGGGACAAGCTGTCCTCTATAAAGTAGCAACTGTCCAGGCCTGGGTCTGACAGGAAGATGGGGCTGTCACCTGACATGTTGGCCTCCTGCTTCACTGGTAGATCTGGCTGACTGCTGCTCCCCTTGCCTTTCCTGCTTCTGGGCTTTTTATCCTTGGGAGTGGTAGATTTTGGGGCCCTGGGTTTCCGAGGGGTGGCAGAGGGGGCTTTTCTGGATTTAGCAGGTTTAGTTGTGGGATCTAGCAGTGCTGTGGCCTGGGCTATGGCAGTACTGGGGCTGTCTGTACCAACCGCTTGTAGAGGAAGGGCTTGTCCCTGCTGCCTCTTCTGGAGAAGCTTCTTGAGGACAGCCAAGCCAGAGGGGGTCTCAGACAGAGTGGGGATCTCCCCGTTCCTTCGGCCTGAGTGTGGGGAGGCTGCTGCTGAAGGGGCGCCTTTACTGTCTTCCAGTAAAGGTTCAGGTAGAGGTTTCACCTGAGCACTTGTGCACTCTTCAGGTGTAGCCTCTGCCTTTACCACAGTGGTCTGGCTACCTTCGCTCTGCTGATGACCTGGCGGCGAAAAGCTTTGGTTGACCTCCATTATGGAAGTCTCAAAGTCCTCAACCTTTGGTTCTATGTTCTGGGCTACTGAGTTAGAGTTTGATATGGATATAGTCTGGGAGCTTTCCTGGCTGTGGCTACCTGTGCTGACTGGCTGCTGAAAGGGAGGGACCTCTTGAGAGGAGTTCTCAGAAGGAGGTGGTTCATCCTCTGAGAAAAGGAGTTGGGATGTATCTTTACTTAATGAAGAGCTTTCGGGTTCCTCAACCTTCTTTTTTCGCGACCTTCTAGGTCTTGTGGTGGCTGCAGAGCTGCTGACAGTCCCTTCAGCTGTCGCAGTCTCTTTCTTTCTCCTCCTTGGAGCAGCACCACTACTTTGTCTTGATTTCTCTTTTTTGGCCTCTTCTTCCTCAGGAGGCTTACTAGCAGCCTTGCTCACTCTCCTTTTAGTGTTTGTGGATTTCTTAGGTTTAGCAGTCTGACTCTTACTGCGTGCTCCTTTGGTTGACGACACTGTGGGGGGCTCATGGAGAACAGAACTGAGACATGGGTCACTGAGTGGGTTAATCAGGTGCTCTGAGGACCTGCTGTCCATAAGAGGGTCACTGGGGGACCAACAACGTGGGGGCGTTGACTCCGTGGGGCTCGGGGATCTCTCAGAGAGATAGCCCAGCTCTACCATCACATCAGTGTACTCAGAGTCATGGTCATCTGCTTGCTCACAGTAACATGGCCGTGGGGGAGGCAGGGAGGGCAGATATAGGCCTCTCTGACACCCTTTAGTCCTTTTGACCCTTTCACCCTGTCTGACTCGAGGTTTGGAGGAGTTGCTGACTGTTTTCTTAGTTGTTGAGTTGACCTTTGCCTTTCGTTTGGGATGTTTCTTAGCCTTTGGCTCAGTGATGGGAAACTTGACTGCAGAGGACTCTGGAACTTTGGGCCAAAAATCTTTGAGAGGGGCCAGTTTATTATACTGCTCCATTTTATCTGGTGTCAGCAACACCCACTGCTCCTCCGCATTCACTTTGGTCATCTTCACCAGCATGTTTTTCTGCCCTTTGAACCTGTTGATGATGATATACTTGATAATGATAGGAGGTTCCTTCTTGCGCCGTTTCTGATACTTGAGCTCCTGCCCAACAGGGACATTGTTGTCTTTAAGTCGGTCCTTGATGGAGGGGGAGTTTTTAATACGAGAGGTGCCTGAGAGTTCTCCATCCTCGCTGTCGTAGGTCATCTTCCGTTTAGTCCTCAGGGTGTATTTACTACCAGGCAGCCCTGACGGCTTAGTGCAGGTGACTTTACTGGGTAGCTCATGCGGTGGGCTTAGCCTGTCCTCCACTGTGGCTTCAACTGATTCAGACAAAAGGGAAACAGTGGTGGAGCTGGGGGCGGGGGGCTCTGGAAGTGGTTCTGTGCATTCAGTTACTGGCCTCTCCTCACTAACTGGCTTCTCCTTTGTGATTGGCTCTACCTCTGTGAATGGCTCATCTTTAATTGGCTTGTCCTCTTTTATTGGCCTGTCCTCAGTGACTTGTGTCTCTGTATCCGTACTCATTGGACAGGCAGGTTTGATGGAGGTGAAGCCGGTGCTAACCTGGCTGTCAGAGGTAGGGCTTTCATCCATGTTTAACTTGTTCCTCTGGGCTGCTGCTCCAGACCTCCTCTTACTCAGCTTTAGCCTGGACCTGCGAGGTTGGGCCTGTTCCAGCTTGCTGCAGGCATCAGTCGGCTTGTTGCCCCCAGCTTTCTTTCTAGTGAGGCAGTTGGAGAGGATGACGCTGGGGAAGAACTTGTAGTGCGCCTCCTGCTGGGCCACGATGGTCCTCTCGGTCTTATTCTCCTGATAGTCCTCGTACCTGATCTTGAGCTCACCGACATCTCCCTCCTCACTGTCCTGGCCTATCTCTTCCTCCTGGGGGTCGAGGAACTCATCCTCCTCCATGGGAGAGGGGGTGGAGGGGATGTTCCTCAGGATGGGGCTTTTACAGTCCTTCTGGCTCAGTTCTAGCTCTGTCTTAGCTGAGCAGTTTCTCAACTCTGAGTAACACAGAGAGAAGGTCCTGTGGTTCTGGAGGATGGACAGACAGTTCTTCTCTACATTCTTTATGCTGCCGTACTTCTTCCTGCTCTGTGTGATCTTTCTGTTACCAAACGGGAAGCTGTCTAGATCTGCCTCATCCAGAGCCATCGATGTCTTCTTCTCATAGGTGTACAGGGGCCGTACGTCCTCCTTGTCTACACAGATCTGAGAAACCTCGGAGTGGTTGGCCATCTTGCAGGGGATAGGATGTTTGACCGGCGGGATGTAAGGGATTTCTTTATTCACTTTGAACCCTGTTGAACATTCGTTGCTGCTGTCCTGGCTGCTCTTTGAGAGAAAGTGCTTGTCGACCGGTTCCTCCGTGTCCAGCGCAAGGGCTGGCCTGTGCTCAGGGTGTTTGCACTCCAGCAGGATCTTAGCTGAGGAGGGGGGCTCCAGGTGAACCGTCTCCACAGGGAAGGGGTTCCTCTTCACTAGAATCTTTTCTGTGACCATGAGGGAAGAGTGGGTCCTGGAGCCACTATCTGTTAACGATGAATCTAGGGATATAATAGAGGAGAACAGAGAAGCCTCAATAATAGTATCAGGAGTCAAACATAGATGCAAATCTTTCATTTCTATAGGACCAGTTGTTTTTCTACAAAACAAGATTAAATCGCATCTTTTAAATGATTGATTTATTGATAATATTTAAAATGTGTTGGCATGTAAAATGGCTATAAAAATGCAATCTGGTATAAGGACATTTATGCAGAATGTATGGTGGATTGCTGTGGGACTCAAATCAAATTTCTATTGTGCCACTGTTGTCAGATCTGTATTCAGATACCCTTGATGGAACGTGAATCCGCACGGGATGTGAGATAAGCTTCAGAGAAAACTGACATTTAAGTGCTATCTCAGTACATCTCACAGCATGGCATGACTCACCGCTGTTCTCGTCTGCAGCCCCGTCGAGCTGGGGGATGGACAGGTTGGCGAACAGAGAGTTGTTCCCACTCCATTCCATCTCCTCGTCGGAGGACTCCTGCGGTTCATCACTGAAGCCGTCCTCTGCCTCCTTCACACCGGGCCTGCACAGGCAGGGATGACAGGAACACTGATTAAACAATGCACAGGCACAGCTCACTGCGGACGACCTTCATCTGACTGTTCAGTATCTGTGTTTACTAGTGTTCGTACTTAGACATGGGCACACAGACAAGCACCTAAATGGGGAATGTAGAGCAGGTTGCTGTGTGAGCAAAATTTATATTTAAGTCTAATTTATCTTGATATTTTTGTTGTTTGTTTCTTTTATTCTTCCATTTGTTTTGAGGTGAGATGTCTTCATAAGCCCCCTTGGATTTTTTTTTTATCTCACCTGCACAAATTAGTAATTTGTTTGTCTTATTTTTAAATCACTGTATTTTATCACTATGTTTTTATGATTTCACATCTGTTTTATCACTGTGTAAAAACTAAACTAAACGAAACTTAATTTGTGTTCATGGTTGTTATCCATTTGTCATGTTTTATTTTATTTATTTATTTTAAATGGAGCTACTTGTGATGCCAGTCATGCAGGGAACAAACAGAACAAATGGGAGGGGATGTCTATTAGTTGAACAATGAATAAACCCCTGACTGAACTAGAAAACTGCAATGTTTTCATGAGATTTTTCTCAGTAAAACAACCAAAACAAACTACACGCCTTCGTATGGATGAGTGCTCAGGAACGTCACTGTCCCAGCGCTGTGACATCATCATGCTGAGCTCCGCCTCTTCCTTTTCCAGCTCTGGCCCCGCCTCCTCCTCGTCACTGTTGTAGTGACAGCTCCCAGCGCCAGGAAGTGACTGGGACTGGGAATTCTGCCTCATGGGGGTCCGCCGGAAACCATCGTCCTCCAGACCCGCCAGCAAGTCAACCATGGCGTGTTCTTGGCTGCTGTCTGCATAGAGAATAAAACAAAACATCGAAGAGACATTACATCAATTAACAGAAAGCAAGAAACACATTAAATCAAACAGATTGTTTTAAGACCTCTTTAGTGGTTTAACATGTTTTTAAAATGTCTTTTGGGAGTATCACAGCTCACATCTGCAGCCTTTTTGCAGTAGCCATTTTGTGTCCTCACTAGTAAATATTCAGTTTAAGAGGCACAAAATGGCGCACGTGAAAGCAAGATAATTTAAAAACCCTCTCAAAGACTCTCTCTGTAGCTGCTAATGTTGCCCAGTACAGTTTACATGAGGATGATGATAATTACAGTACCTGAAGTTATAAGAACGTGTTAAGGATAACAGTGTACTATTATTAGTCCACTCCATGGCCCATTATGATTGCAGTGCAGTGCCAGGTTCAATTCACTTTCAATCCATCCACTTGATGAAGTGGATTTTAATCAAAATTCAAACACTGACCGCCCCAGAGAGTGGTCACATCCAGCCTTTTATGAAATAATTGAGATGAAATGGTGTATCACTAGCTACAGCCTCTATTTAGCTTATTAAGTGAATTGAAAGTGAGCAGACCCGAGCTGTGTGTTTCTGAATAGGCTTTACTATAGTAACTACCTAACAGGGGCGAGTGGTTGGATCTCTGGGAGAGGGGGAGGAAGGTCTGACTGCTCTCCAGGAGACTCAGGATGGCCTCCTCATCAACAACTGCCTCCTCTGGGATTTTACCACTGCTCCTCACAGAGTCTGAGTAGGGAGGGGAGGAGAGAGAGAAAATAAATACTGTTAGCATCACTACAACACACACACACACACACACACACACAGATAAACAAACACACACAATCAGGCACACACAGACACAGAAAGACACAATGACACACAGACACAGACAAGCACATAGTCCAGGTATTCGTATCCACATATCGCACTCTGCAGTACAGCCAGGCAGGCCTGTTGTGGATTCATACCAAGAGAAATAGCAGCAGGAGGTGGTGGACAGGCTGTTTGTGACTGAGATAATCTACAACGAAAGGTCCACCAGCAATGTAGAGCACACACGCACACACACGAAGACACCAACGCAGTGGCAGCGGTATGGTTCAGCATGAGGCCAATCTGTGTGTGTTACTGCTGTCCCTGGCATTTGCAACGCTCCTACGGGAGACTTGGCAGACAGAGGCTGCAGATTAGGCTAATGCTAATCACACAGTGTCACACTTTCAAACCCTGACTCAGTGGGAGCGATAGGGAGAAGTAAAACAAATGTCAGTTTCACCACCCACCTCTCCTGCCAACAACAGACTCAGACTAACAGAGCAATATGTAGAGGTAGGAAACAAATGTTCTTCAATGACGGCTTCAGTTCTTCCAAACAAAAAAGCTGTACCTACTAGAATAATGACCAGATGCTATGGTGTTGCTTGCTTTGTGATCACTTCTGAGGCATTTCTGATTTGTAAGATATTAGTGGAGAGAGATGGGAAAGATAGGACATGATTTGAATGACATGAATGGGATTTGGACTCAGAACAATGCAAGTGTTGTTTGTGTTTTAGCCTGCTGAACTACAGCTCAAAGACAGGGATGCACCAATTCCACATAATCCATACCAATTCTGAACACAAAACAAAGCACTGGTTGATACTGACTGAGGACAATCCAGTATTTTTCACTAAGACTAAGACTACTACTAAGACTTTGACCATTAGTTTGGTGTCATGGGGCAAAGAATGACTGAGATATAATTAGTGTTCCTCATTAGAAAGGTCCAAAATCCCTCTGTGTGTGAGTGGGCTCAGAAAATCAAGTCACTTTGCTCTGATTATTTTTTTTTTGTGCGTATGAGATGGTGACCTTGGGAAACTCCTTACCTGGCTGTGGGTCTCTGTGCACCTCCACCATGTTAGCGGGTGTACACTGCAGTCCCTCTGAGGTCAGGGAGTCGAGGTGGAGTGACAGGTCACCGGGGAAAGCTTCTTGTTCCTCCCCGTCGCCCACAGCCGATCCCGACTGAGTCCTGTTCAGAGACGGACAGAGAATCAGAACGGTTCGGCATGACAGTCTGCTGAAGAAGGTGCAGTAGTGGTTTAATTGAAATATAAAAATCCACGAGCATGCAACTTCATGAAAGGGATGATAGTAATTAGAGCCACAGTACGTTGAGTGAGAATAAAAAGACAGAGAAGTCCCAATCCGGTGTATTCCCTGTAGACACAGACTAACACTGCAATCTGTACTGCATTTATGTTACTATAAACTATGTGCAGACTTCTATACCAGGGTCCTATGGCTCAAAGGTATTGGGACGAAACTGATTAGTGGTTATTTATCATAGTATTACAACACAAAAAACACAAACTTTGATTCACTGATGAAAGGTTTTCACCATGAAGACATCACAGACCTAGCAACCTTCCAACGCGTTGCATCTGCAACAGAACTGTCTGCAGTGGGAACAGATTCTCCCATTTTAAATAGAGCAATGCATTTGATGCATTAAGTGTGATCGAGGGGTAAGAAAGGCAAGGAAGACACTTGACGTATAGCACCAACGGTGTTAGCAAGGTTGTCACCTGAATCACGAAGAGGAGGGCCTTCTGGTACAGTCATGTTTTATTAGCATCCCTTTACTGTGGCTCTTAATCAGAGAAGTGGCCTGTCTGCCGTGTGTGTGTGTATGTGTATGTGTGCATGGTGGTGTTAGTGGTGTGTGTATGTGTGTGTGGAGACAGCAGTGTGTGTATGGGTGGCTGCGCGAGTGTGGATGCGGGGATGGGGGTGGGGGAAGTGCTTTGTATGGTGCTGTGTATGTCTAGTGAGTGTGCTTGCATATGTGAGTGTGTGTAGTTGAGTGGTGTGTGACTGTGTGTGGGAGAGGGAATATGAATGGAAAATGGGCAGCCGGCCAACTGGGCTTGGTCTCCCTCCAGATCGCTCTCAGCTACAAGCTGCCTATCATGCTCCCTTACCCATGCTGCCCTGCTGAATCGCCTAGCAACTCACCACTTAGTAACTCTGAAATATTGAAATGTACACCAACAAACTGGAACAAACTTCGCAGGACTGTCCATAAAAAATAAAACACTACCTCCACTTTAGGTGCTACACCATAACTTTACTGATCCAAGCCCTGTCTGGAATAAGGTTTGTTCAGATCAGATTGGCCAGCAGCAGCCTACAGTTTAGTGCCTTGTGACCAGGCGGGCTTGTGATCAAAAGGTCGGCGCTTTGAATCCCGGACTGGGCAGAGGAAACTGAATGAGAAATGCTCTCAAGTGTCCTTGAGCAAGTGATTCAACCCTAAACTGTTCCGGTGGAGCTGCTCAGGGGCCAACAATAGAAGACTGTGGCTGTAGTGAGCAACTCCCAAGTGTGGATGTACCTGTTTAATTATGAAGCAGCTGGTGTAGCTGAAAAAGAGCGTGCGCGCTTAGTCAACTTTCCCATGATAAATAAAACTTTTAAAAAAAATGATGAAATACACTGGAAACACGAGGGGCGGCAGGATGGAGAGACCAGCCTTCAACCAGACGACCCGGGGGTTCAAATCCCTGTGTTGGCAAACATCCGCCGTGCTAAAATGTGCCTGGGCAAAGCAATCATCAAGACTATGAATCCCTACCAGCTTCAAGGATGCTCATATGTAGCTGACCCAACATGAGGAGGCAAGCGAAGAGAATTTCCCCACAGGGATCAATAAAGTATTAGATTCCAAAAAGCAGACCAGAGCCTCAAAATATACAACAAGCATGCATACACACATATTGCCTGTACAGTCTTGACTGTGTTGAAAATGATTCCCGCATTAACAGTGACATTTCAACAGTCGAACACAACAGCTCTGCTATTAGCTGGAACAGGCCGAGTGAGAGGAGGTGTGGGGCAGCAGCCCAGAGGAACAAGGTGAACACGGCTTCACCTCGATCCCGCCCACCTGTCCAATCAGTACAGATAAGAGAGGCTCCAGTCACAGAGGACGAGCCAATCACAGCCAGGACAAATAATGTACTGCGTTTTACTGCGGGTTACTGGAAAGTCTCTGTAACCACATGGCCACCCTTTCACTCACATTAAATGATAAATGAGCTAAAGGCTGCTCGCCCTAAATGATAAATGGCAACCTGGTAGTGTGGCTGATAAATGATGAATGAGAGACTGAGGTGATGAATGATGAAACATGACTGTAAATGTAACACACAAAATTATCTTTGAGTTTTTCAAATCTGACATTTTGCTACTACTCTGTTTTTTAATTCACCTTTGATCACCTCCATTTGTATTGATTCATTTTTGTGACTTTCAACCCTCATAGTTCCAATGTCTGAGGTTAGGATAGGAGAGTAATTTTACTGCAGTCTCATTGTCATTCAGAGACTTTGTTCTATTGGGGCTTATGAGAGGAGGAGGAGGAGGAGGAGGAGGAGGAAGGGGCTCCGGAGCGCAGTGTGCACGTGTGACTGTCTGGTTGTCTCTTAATTAGTCTGGTAGCTAACGACTTTGGAGGCAACGAGGGAGGGAGCCCGGCAGGCGCCAGGAGATTCCTGCAGCGATTAACACATTTCGCTACAAAGCCACACCCCCCTCGCTCCCTCCACTGGCTCTGCTTTGGTACTGGAGTCTGAATGATGGAGCCGAAGAGAGAGAAAAAAAAAAGAGTAAGAAAAAGAGAATGAGAGAGAAAAGAGAGCGGAGAAAACGTTTGTGTGACAAAGGGAGAGAGACTGAAAATAAGTGAGATAGAAAGGGATGAAAGAGTGAAAAAGGATAGGACGCAAGTGAAAGAAAATGAGAAACGTCCAACAAAACATGCGGCGCTAAAGTGAGACCTTGAGAATGCAGCGACAATAGCGGCAGCGAGTAAGAGAGAAAGGGAAAGCGAGATGCCATCAGCCAGCAAAAGGACGTGACAGACTGAGTGCCTGTGTGTGAGTATTAACAGAGTGAGTGAGTGAGTGAGTCGGTGAGACAGCCAGGCAGTGGGAGAGTTGTGAGCTGTGTGTACGTTGAGTGTGTGTGTGTGTGTTTGTGTGTGGTACAGCGCAGCCAAAGCTCCATCACGTGAGACAAGACCTGCTTTTTGCGCCAAAGCCCAAACTGCTCCCACATTGCGCGGCCTGTGATACAGCCATTTCACTTTCCCCCCCCCCCCCTCTCTCCTCTGTTCCCGCTCGGTATCGGGGGTTAGTGAATAGAAGCCATCTGGATCTGATGTAAAGGCATGCACGGCTGCCGAGCCAACTGTACTTTTATTTATAACAGGAAATACTTTCTGCTGTACATCGACATCGGAGCGGGAGGGAGGGAGGGGCACGACGGGATGAAAAGGGAGCAGCGCTGTAACCTCGTCGACATCGTCCTCACCTCCCTCTTTCCTTCCCTTCCTCTCTTCTCCCCCCCCCCTCTTCCCTTAGTCCCTTCTTCCACACTTCACCCAGTCCTCGTTTCCTCATCCCCCACCCCCTCACTACATCTGTGCTGCTGACTTCACTTTCTCCATCTGTGCTTCTCTCCCTCCCTCCTTCCTTTCCCCAAGTCTTGCATTCTTTCAAATCCCTCCCTCTCCGCCCTTAGAGGAACTAGGAAGAAGGCAGACACATTAAGCAAAGAGGCATAGGGAAACTGAGGACACACGCAAAGGCTTCATTACAGATCAACATAAAGAACCAAAGACGAACCAGATGCAACTTCTCTGTCTCGGTGCGATTTATGTGGTCTGAGGCTGTGGACAACTTGTCTCGCTAATGTGATTGGAAGCATCCCGAGCTTATTTTCAGAGATCGTCCCCCCCCCCCCCCCCCCCACACCAACTCCTCTCAAATCCCTTGCCAGCTACACTGGCTTCACTCAGGGAAATGGGGCAATTGTCCGGCAATGACTTTCAGTTACAATTTGCCCTGAAACGCCTGGTGAAAGAATCATCCCCATCATGGCGAGACATCAGAAGAAGGAAGGAGAGGAAGTTGCAACTTACACATCGAACTCGTTCTCCTTCAGAATCTCCCTGAATCTCTTCATGAAGATTTTCTCGCTCTCCGTTACAGCGACGAAGCCGCGATCTGGAACGCATCAGACAAATCATTATGTTACTGCATTCACCATTCCAATTTTCCTCTCCAAAATTCCATAGTTTTTCCAGACCTTAATTTCTTGGCTCCATTTTAAGATTTTGGTCAGTATTCAATGTTAAGTATGCTGATAGTGGTTGGGTAATATTGCTGTCAACTAGGCCACATCACTTTATAACTGAGGATTATTTACAACAGCTATCCCAATATGTGAAATGACACTGTCCAATGTGTAATTATACATGTACCAGGACTGAACAACAAGATTTTCCCAAACTTTTCCATACTTTCTGAGCATATTCCAAACTTTTGAAGACCTGGACACTATCCATTTTGTTCTCCGTAGTTTGAGGCTTTTCAGACCTGGGAATCCCGTGCACTTGGATGTTGGCATGCACATGGGAAAGCAGACACATTTAATCACAAATAGATTAGCCCTAGATTATTTATAACCCTAATCTAGTTTCACTCTGTTTCCACGACAGCTCATTCTGTTTGGGGAAACTCAGAGTTTGGCAAGATTTAAGTTCTTGTTTGTGGTTAGAAGGCGAGGATGTGTCACCAATCACAGAGACAGCTCTAAGTATGATGATACTTGAACTTTTATAGGTAATGGAAATTTCAAATATTGACCATGTCATAGCAGGCTATAAGGCTATAAAAAATGAAAAAATATTGTTGGCCATAACTGCTAGTAAGATTACCCATTTGCATCACTGCAAAACACTGTCATAACGCTATCATCGCCATAGCAGAAAGGATGGCACTGTTAACAAATGAGATCAGCTCACTTTAGTTCTGTAGTTGTAGTTTGTAGTTTTAGTTTTTCCATTGCACAAGTACTGTCTTGTAGCCATACTGGGCCTACTAGGAGTATCTCAAAGCATCAGCCCCCTTTTTGCTTTTCAATTGAAATGACAAGCAGTCATGTATGTTGCTGGCATATGAGCAGTGTAATGATGACACTCCTGCCAGCATCCTTTGAAAGTGGGCCAGTATCAGATAAGTTTTGGCACTTTATGAGCAAACTTCCAGCATACCTGAACCAAATCAAACTGTGAACAAAACACAAAGTAAAAGCATTCCTTGTGCCAGCATGTTCAGGACGGTTCACTTGTGCAGTGGAAAAAACAGAAAGGGCTAAATACTTGGTACAAAGACAACACAAAAAGACTTTCTGTTGTGGATCTTGGTGGAACATGAAGCTCCTCACCTTGTGACTCGGGGGTTTCTATCTGGGAGGCCTGGTTCTTCTCTCTCCTCCTCTGTTTCTCGTCCTCCCAGATGGCCTGTAGGCCTGGGTTCCTGCCAATCTGATCTGGACAGAGAGGAAAGTCACGGCACGGCATGTAAGCTAATAATACCATCACTCCACCATCTGAAGTTCTACACTTGTATTTGCTGTCTGTCCGAGGGGTGTTTCCTCCACAACAAAGACTTTCCTAGTTTTCGTGTCAAGCAGCGCCGACAGTCAAATAATTCCTCACATAGTTCCATCTTCAGCAGCGCAGTTTTAAACTACACTGTTATTGAGCAGATGGAAAAATATGAGTCAGAACACATGCACTGCCTGCCCTGGAGTGGCCTCTTCTTTCATTTCTTCGCTCCTCAGACGCTTGGTGTGGTTTACGGTTCTGCGCCCGGTCTAATCTAAATCATGAGGAGACGCTGCATACTCATAGCCTCGATGCAAGTACTTCCTTTAATGCACAAAGAAAACGTTTTGACAAAAATCTCTTTGTTGGGGGAACCTGAGGCTGCTATCCTGACAAAGACATGTTTGTCGGGATGATCTTTTAAAGCTGCACTATTCAAGTCCGCATGTTGCCGGCTCCAAATGGCAGCGAGAGGTAACTGTTTGAGAACTGTTTCACTTCCATACCCAGAAATCATGTGTTATCAGTAAGCGGCATGTTTACCAACCCAGCCGGTCTGTGGTTGGTTTACACCAAAGGGACCAGAGAGGCAAAAGATCTAACAATGGTGACTCCAGCTTTCTTGGAGCGCTCGCTCACTGCTCGTTTAGGAGAAAGTTTTGATTCATGACTTCCTGCGGGCGGAGAAGTTTTCCTGCCAGCGACCATACTTCTCACCAGAATTTAATTTAGGCAAACAGGGTGAATCTACAGTATCTTAGTAAGGGGGGATGGGATGCTGTTCTCTATTGGAGCCCCACTGATTTTGGCTAATAAGATGGGTGTAGTGTTGTATAAAAATCTTGCCTAGTGCAGCTCTAATGCATTAATAGAAGTGTTAGCATCAAAGTTATTAATATGCAGTGACTCCTTCTGATCCCAAGGTTTCTCTAGCCGTGCAGAGCACATCAACAATCCAGGAACGTGCTCTCTCCCTCTCTCATGGTCTCAGCTAAAACACATCCACATGTACGACACCTTTCCGAGTTAAATATTTATTTAAAAAAGCGAGGAAGATGTCAAAGACAAAGTGAATAAATACTGAGATCTAAGGACTCGGTGGACATTCTGCACAGAGATGCAAAACCAAACAGGAACAACTGTTGTGTACGGGCGTGCATGGCTTTGGCAGATAACACCATCTGCTTTATGTCCCTTGTTCAATCCAGTGAAATCCCTCCATCCTGGATTTCCCCATCTCTGTTTATCTCTCCTTCTCCCAGCTTCCCCTCTGACAGGAGGCGTTAGGTCGGCTCTGGAGTGAGTGGGCTGTTTTTGTTTTCGGGCCGCTAACGGATTTGATGTGTGTAGACAGTTAAAACAGAGGGAGAGAGAGCAGGGGCCTGGCAGAGCGGTGAGAGACAGACACTGCTGGAACTGGAGAAGGTTTCCATTAGTCATCTGAGCCTGAAGTACTGTACCTAGAGCGTGGATGATTCAGCAGACAACCTTTCCATCTTTCCTTTCTCTCCCCGCTTTTATCTCTACCTTCGAGCCAGCATGAGCTACAGTGTCGGTAAGGACTTGTGGAGGGGCCCATAGCTCAAAGGTAGGGTGTGGGGGGTGTGTGAGGGGGATTTGTCCTGTGTGTTCTTACTCTCAATCTCCAGACGGTTCAGGATGTCTACAGCCACGGCATCGACCTCCAGCTCACAGGTGCTCTGCTTCTCCACCTCATCCAGGACTAAGGAGCTGCAGGGAGCCAGGGGGAATGAAGAAGAATAAACAATTGGCACATAAACAAAGCTGCATAATTACACAATTACACAAAAAAGATGCAAAATAATGAGATGATAGAAGGAGTGGTGAAAAGTATACTGAGAGAAAATGAACATTCATTCCAAAATGAGAAAAAAAAAGCACAAAATGAAAACAAATTATGGATCTTTTAAAGCATAGTAGGTAACTAGTCATTGGTGGACAAAATGAGAACGCTTCAAATAAGCGATTCTAAATATTCTAAGAGTCTAGATATTCTGTATGATGAAGTTTTTTTCCAAAATGGATATATACCAGGAAAAAAGAAGAAAAGATCCAAGGCAGTCTCCTCTGTATAAAGTTAAAAAGCATTTATTATTCTTGGCCATTTCATGTTAAAATGTTAGAAAACGTGCCATTTTCTTTTTCTAGGGTGCGTTTTCTAACATTTAAACATCAAAACAGCCAAGAATAATAAAAGGCGTTTTAACTTTATACAGATCAAAGTGCCTTGGATTTTTTCTTCTTTTTTCCTCTGCATATGGATTCCCCATATTTCCAATGAGCACCTCCAGTGAACACGTTTGAAGCCCATGCAGCGTTCCTCTTCTGATCACCACATGGATATATACTATTTTATACCTCATCCATTTGAAAGAGAGAGATGGGGCAGAGATAAACAAGCAAGGAGTCGGGAAACAGCGTAGAATATATGCGTCTTCATCATCCCTTACAGAGGGGAGGGGTATCAAGCAAAACGAAAATGTATTCGGCTGGCACTGACAGGCCAAGAGCTTACAGCGAGAGCGAACGCAGCATGCGAGGAGAGGCTGTGCCGGTGGGACTCACCAGGGTATGGCATTCTCCTCCCAGCGGACAAACGTGCCCCCCAGGGTGCTGTCGTTGAGCTTGGAGGTGCAGGGGCTCTTCCAGGGACTGGTGCTGGGACGACTAGTAGGAGCCTGCCTGTCTGGGACCGTTGGCGAGCCTTCTGGAAAACACACAAACACACACACACACATCTTAGAGCAGTATGTCCCCTAAAATTGAATAGATGGTACTGTAGCGCTTCTCCAAGAGGAGCTGTCAACCTGCCTAAAACATTTAACTTGTTTTTTCTGGTGGCAACTGCAGGAGAACACACAGAAAAACACACCAATGACTCATCACTCGCTTTCTACAAGGCAGTATATTGAATATATATATTTTGGAGTGGCAAGAAAGAGTGCAATGTTTTGTTGACAGTGTTTTTCCCCCTGTGCTGAATGTATGGGGAGAGCCACCTCAGAACTGTTCGGCATTGCTTTCAATGTTCGCTTTTAGTGTTACATACTATAGTTGCTCCAACCTGTCATTAAACACTGCAGTAGAGTACACAGACAGTGAGAATAATGAGACACTGTTTTGCTCTAGTTTATCAGAGGGGGATATTTCAAGGATACATCCTACTGGTGTTTTTGACATTTCTGAACATTCAGTGTTTGGGAGGTGAGCGTTCGAGGTACGTAATGGACTTCAAAACACATTTAGGGTTCTATTCATCTCAGCTTAGCCCGTTTTACCAGCCCAGCCCCTTTTGCCATTCTTGCACTTGATCCCAGATTACAAACTCGCTTTCAAGTTTGAGCTTGAGGGGGGAGAAAATGTAAACAGGTGTACCTATTATCGGGGCGTTTTGGTCTCTTTGTTGTCAGGGGCATGGGAGCCCTCTTTCCACTGATTGCGTCAGTGCAGAGGTGGATCAAACATGGGAGCTCTGGCTTTGTCGGGGGAGAGTCATGCGTGAGGATTTTAAAAAAGAAGTTTATTAAACTCGAGTGGGGAATTTCCTGTCTTGAATCATTAATTCCCTCACATGTGAGGGCTGCCCCGCTGGGCTGGGTTCTCTCTGGGAGTGTGGGGCGAGAGGCCTGATCAGGCATGATGAGCGGAGCTACATGTCCAGGATTAGGACTTAGCTGTGATCAAACAGAGCTGGCTATCTGGGGGTTTAGTCCCCATCAGGAGGCGGCAGAGGAGGGTCTACGAGGGGTCAGGTTCACCCGAGATCTGAGGGGAAAACCCCAGTCTGCCGCTCCCACTGAGAGGCCCAGGTGACGGGGTTGAGTTCACTCCCTCTGATGAAGGGAAAGAGCCAAGCCTGGTTTCCCCCCTCGCTGTCTTTCAGGTGTCAGCCCACACTCTGACCGTTATCAGTTTAGTATGCAAGTATCAAATGACCAGTTCTGCTTGTGGCTCCATTTTTAGTTAGTTGGTGTGAGGGTGGTAATGCTGAGCAATGCAGTAGAGCTGCAATGAACAGACGAGTTCAGAAGAAGTTCAGAGAAGAAAAAAAGACCTTCAGGAAGAAAAGGAGCTACATTAGTTCTGCCTCTGATTTCTCTAAACTGGTCTGAGGGGTGCTTATTTCAAAGGTCTGCTGGCCAAGCATAAGGAGAAAGAGGGATCTCATATCCAAGCTTAGAACAGAAGGAATGTGCCCAAGGCCTGGATATGGATGTAAGAAGCTATTAGGTACTTCCACAGCTCCCCTCGGCAGCCATTTTGCAGCATCAATTTTGCTCTGTTGCATTGCACGCCTTCAGTTTAATTCAATATTTTTGGTAAAATGTAATATCAATATATGGAGACACCTTGTCATCACTGGAGACGGGCATGGCATACACTTATCCAAATAGACAAATCCTAATTTAATAGGTTTAATGTTTGTGAAGAGCAGAGGTAACCAAGAAAACACAATTTTGTTTTGTTGTGATTGCTTTGGAGAATTAACAGATTATTTTTAAACAAGCAATGGTTACCGAGTTGCTAAACTAGAACACAGAGAATGTCAGCCAACACCGACGAGTATTCCTATTTTCTGTTTACATTTCGCAAACTGCCGCATGCCCTTTTGTTGCATATCAGAGATGCAAAACGGGGTAAGTGAGGGCAAAACCAGTGGAAGATGCAGTTCTTGTCTTTGTCTCTGTATCATCACTCTGCAGGGGCTGACAGCTCCAAAGGACTCGACTCCAGGGAGCCGAGGCGAACACGAGGGAGCGAGTCTCGAGGCTGCACAGTGCCTGCTACCGACACCCAATATCTTTCTGCTTCTTCTTGCACTATCTTCGCACCTTTTGATTTCGTTTTTCACACCCTCCTGTTTCTGGCGAAGCTTCCCGATGATTTTCGTGAGTCAATGTGGTTTGGTTGTTTTTTTGCTTTCGTCTTCCTCAGTGAGCGGCAATGTGCACAAAATGGCTAGAATGAATGTGTGAGTGAGTGTATGAGGATGCATTCACGGGCGAGGTGGAGAAAGGGCGACCAAAGAGGAGAAAGATAGTAAAAGGAAAGAAAGCTTTGACAGCGAGGGACACAAAGGGACAGCAAGAAAGAGGATAGAGGAAGGGGGACGGAAAGCAAGTACGAAGAGAAAGAAAGCAAAAAGCAAAAGCAAGACAGAGCACGAGAAAAAGCATGCGAAAAGAAAAGAGAGAAAAGCAAAAGGAGAGGAAGACGGAGAGAGCTTTCGAAAAGCAACAGAGGCATCTCGAGGCTGAGGTGAGATCAGGACTAATCCGATATGACACTAGGCATGGCAGCCTTGCCTGGCCTGCTCTGCCTCCCCACTGAGCCAGGGGTAACAATGCAGTGTGGAGGAGGAAGCCCGGCTTTGCCCACACTGTCCGACAGTGACAAAAAAAAAAACAGCAGCATCCTAAAGCTGATTTGACAGCAGAAATAGGCCACTTGCTCGACAGCTCAGTGGCATACCTGGAGACACATGCACAGCCGATAAACTGCCCCAGAGAGGGAAGAAGTAGGGGGTGAGGGCAAATGTCAGATTTAATCCATAGATTTGCCATGGTCCCAGTAATACGAGTGCCAGAGCTGTGTGTGCTTCAGTTAACTTGCCAGCGTTGTGACTAAACACTAAAATCAGCATTAGGTACTGTGATTGTCGGCCAGCAGATTTAACCGTACGCGGTTGTCAGGATGGGCAACACATCAAAGGAAGGAGATAAACCAAGAAAATGTGAATCTCTATTGGGGTGGAATGGGAGCTGTGTGCCCAAAACAACTGGAATATTGAGAAAGAAACCCCTGGGGGGAAAAAAAACGCATCACATCCCTGAGTTGAGGACGTGGTCTTGAACATCCCGATCCGTCTCTGTCCCGGTCCATTACCTTTGTGCTGGCTCCTGCGGAACTTGACGGCCCCCAGGTTGACCAGGTTCATGCCGTACAGGTTGTAGTCGATGAAGAGCTGCAGCAGGTAGGGGATGTGGCCCTCGTGGGGCTGGTAGGCCTTGTTCATCACCGCTCCGCCCTGCAACAGCTCACACACCCTGCAACAGACAGTTACATTGCAAAATAAGATACTCGCCATTTTGAAAAAAAAAAAAAAAAAACGGTATACAAAATTATTAATAATAGAAAATTACAACAAATTCTTAAGTACTGTCCAATGATATTAATGACAAAATGGTAACACTGCTATGGGGTGGATCCTCTATATTTCAGAGATATTCAATAATAAATTGAATTGGAAAAGAATTCTTCAAAAACAAAGGCTATTTAGGCTATCATTTGTCCTTCAGCTACACCAAAAACCGGTTATCAGGATGATTAGCATCTCTCTATGAAACCAAGGGGTACTGCCTGCCACCGAGTTGTTAGCTTACGCCTGGCATTACCTATTGGTCTCAGTAAGGAACGCTAGCCATTTTTTTGGTGAACTTTAGTGGCAATAGAGAATCTTTTTTCCCCATATCATGCCCGGTGGAGCAAAAGCTCCAGTGATTCAAAACATTACAGTATCCCTTTCATGCGTACAAGCCTACTTTGTGCACAGAACGAGGGAAGTCTTGAGTTCTAATGCTACTATCAACCTCAAAAAACCCTGCATTTCCATATCTATTTGATAAAGATGAATGGGGAAGAGTTCACTTTGTCAACCTTTAAGGTCTGTCCCAGAGTCATGCTTCCCCTTTAAAGGTCAGAGCAGCCGACTGATTGACTGACTGATCGGAGACGAGGGGCTGAGGTTGTCAGGAGCAGATAGACGCAGGGAGGCCGAGTCTGCCAGTCAGCCTCTCTCCCTCTTCTCCTCTTCTCCCTCTCTCTCTCCATCGCTCTCTTCCTCTTCCTCAGTCTCTATTTCCCTCTTCTCCTCTCCTTCCTCCCTCTTTCCATCACTCTCTTCCACTCCCTCAGTATCTCTTTCCCTCTTCTCCTCTCCTTCCTCCCTCTTTTATTTCTCACACTCTCTCCCTCAGTCTCTCTTTCCCTCCTCTTCTCCTTCCTCCCTCTCTCCATCACTCTCTTCCTCAGTCTCTATTTCCCTCTTCTCCTCTCCTTCCTCCCTCTCTCCATCACTCTCTTCCACTCCCTCAGTCTCTCTTTCCCTCTTCTCCTCTCCTTCCTCCCTCTCTCCCTCAGTCTCTCTTTCCCTCTTCTCTTCTCCTTCCTCCCTCTCTCCATCAGTCTCTTCCTCAGTCTCTTTCCCTCTTCTCCTTCCTCCCTCTCTCTGTCACTCTCTTCCTCAGTCTCTCTTTCCCTCTTCTCCTCTCCTTCCTCCCTCTCATCACTCTCTTCCTCAGTCTCTATTTCCCTCTTCTCCTCTCCTTCCTCCCTCTCTCCATCACTCTCTTCCACTCCCTCAGTCTCTCTTTCCCTCTTCTCCTCTCCTTCCTCCCTCTCTCCCTCAGTCTCTCTTTCCCTCTTCTCTTCTCCTTCCTCCCTCTCTCCATCAGTCTCTTCCTCAGTCTCTCTTTCCCTCTTCTCCTTCCTCCCTCTCTCTGTCACTCTCTTCCTCAGTGTCTCTTTCCCTCTTCTCCTCTCCTTCCTCCCTCTCATCACTCTCTTCCTCAGTCTCTCTTTCCCTCTTCTCCTCTCCTTCCTCTCTCTCTCCATCACTCTCTTCCTCTTCCTCAGTCTCTATTTCCCTCTTCTCCTCTCTCCCTCTCTCCATTAGTCTCTCTTTCCTTCTTCTTCTCCTTGCTCCCTCTCTCCATCACTCTCTTCCTCAGTCTCTTTCCCTCTTCTCCTCTCCTTCCTCCCTCTCTCCCTCAGTCTGTCTTTCCCTCTTCTCCTTCCTCCCTCTCTCCGTCACTCTCTTCCTCAGTGTCTCTTTCCCTCTTCTCCTCTCCTTCCTCCCTTTTTCATCACTCTCTTCCTCAGTCTCTCTTTCCCTCTTCTCCTCTCCTTCCTCCCTCTCCATCACTCTCTTCCTCAGTCTCTCTTTCCCTCTTCTCCTCTCCTTCCTCTCTCTCTCTGTCACTCTCTTCCTCAGTGTCTCTTTCCCTCTTCTCCTCTCCCTCCTCCCTCTCTCATCACTCTCTTCTACTCCCTCAGTCTCTCTTTCCCTCTTCTCCTCTCCTTCCTCCCTCTCTCCCTCAGTCTCTCTTTCCCTCCTCTTCTCCTTCCTCCCTCTCTCCATCACTCTCTTCCTCAGTGTCTCTTTCCCTCTTCTCCTCTCCTTCCTCCCTCAGTCTGTCTTTCCCTCTTCTCCTTCCTCCATCTCTCCGTCACTCTCTTCCTCTTCCTCAGTCTCTTTCCCTCTTCTCCTCTCCTCCCTCCCTCCCTCAGTCTCTTTCCCTCTTCTCCTCTCCTTCCTCCCTCTCTCTTTCCCTCTTCTCCCTCCCTCTCCCTCAGTCTCTTTCCCTCTTCTCCTCTCCTTCCTCCCTCTCACCAGTCTCCCTCACCCTCAGTCTTTCTTTTCCTCTCTCCCTCAGTCTCTCTCCTCCTCCCTCCCTTTCTTCCTTGTCACCATTTTTCTTTTCCTCTCTCCCTAAGTCTCTGTCTTTCAGTCTCCCTCTCTCCTTCAGTCGCTGCATCTTTCTCCTTCTTTCTCCTTCGCTCCTGTTCTCCCAGCCTCACTCTCCACCAATCTCTTTCTCTCTCCCTCTCTCTCCTCTCTCTTTCTCACTGTCAGTCACTCTATTCCTCTCTCCCCAAGTCTCTTTCCTTCACTCTCCTTCTCTCTCTCTCTCTCAGTCAGTCGCTCTCTCCTAAGTACCAATTCAGCAGCACAACTCCACTTACACTGTCACCGCTAACACTGATAGCTCCAGCAAATAAATAACCATCTTTCTGTGATTGCATGCACGCACGCACACACACACACACACACACACACACATACACACACACACTCCCACACACCAATCAATTTGTACAACTGAATACCTGGCAATCGATTTCAGTTTAGTGAGCCGGAGGAGTCATGCGCACACAGTCTGGCATTCAGCAACATCCAACAATAGGAGCCAAGGATGAGCCCTATTCGCATTCAACCGCATCGATCCGCAGCAACCTTACCTTTTAACCATCTGAGGGTTGTACAGATAGATCTTCATAAACTGCTTCTCCTTGGCATGGTAGCCATAGAAAGGCCTGCCAGGACAGAAAAAAGACCACACAGAATACAATCAGCATGCCTCATATAAACTTGGATAATATATTGTTAATTATATTGCGTTGCCTCTGCTGATTTTGCCCATTGTTATTTTATGAATGGTAAAGGGCTGAAAGAGTAATCTGATAATGAAGTACTCTCTCCTCATGAAAATAATCAGATCAGGATAGGAAACTCATTTTTCCCCAGTGGCTGATGGATCTCACAATTCAATAGCATTGAATTGCATCAATAGCAATTCATTCGTCATTTCACCAGCCAAAGCTCAAATTTAGCAGCATTTGGCTAGTGGCTGGTGTTAAATTAATTTTTGTGCTGCTGTTTAGGAACAAGTTTTATATTTCTTTCTTAAGTTTCGATATGACATTTCCTGCATGTGAAGAAGATTTCCTACCAGTGACCATACCCAACACCGAAATAATAATTTGGGCAAATAGCACGGAGGATGCACGGCATCTCAATTTTGGGGGGATGGGTTGCTCTTCTCTACTGCAGCCCCACTATGCGATTTAAGCTGATAAGATGGATGCATTTTCATATAAAATCTTGCCTAGTGCAGCATTCATTTCCCTCCTTGAATCTGACATAATCTCCACTCGATCAACTCAAATTGCGGTTTTGACGGGGACCAGCAGTGAGGCACTTACATGCCGGAGACCAGCACCACCTTGAAGACGTGCTGGGTGCTGGAGGAGGGGCTTCCCATGGCCACGTTGAGGGCCCTGTCGATGCTGAAGGCCACCTGCCGCAGGTGGCGCTCTGGCTGCTGCCCGTAGCCATCGTATGCCACGTAGATGTAGGGGAATATGCCATGGAGGTGGAGACACGTCTTCTGGCCTGAAACACAGCAAGAAAAAACAAAAATCTATTTAACATCAGGCCAAATATTTTATCTTGTCTATTCGTATTTCCAAATGTTTAAAAGTTTATAAGGAGAAAACAGTCATTTTGCATTGATTTCTGACATATACAAGGGCTCTTGCTGTCAGATTTCACAATTGCTACACATTTTTTATTTCTCAATTACTAACTTTTTCCAAACCTCAATTTCTGGACAGAATTTAAAAATGTTGGTCAGTGTTCAATATAACTTATGCTGATAGTGGCTTGCCGATATGACTAATATATGATTATAACAGATATCATATGCGATATCATAACAGATATCTCAATATGTGAATGAAATGACAGCGGGTCCACAGCTCCATACATTTCCAGAGTTTCTGTGCAATTACCAACCTTTACCCACAACTAATTTTTCAAAACTTTCAAGATGCAGGAAAACTGGGATTTTAGTGAGGAAATTCCGCAGACTTTTTCGTGCATCATTCCAATATCAGGAACCGGTTTTGGAGCATCTACTCCACATACAACTGTGAGCATGATGCTTTGTAAATAAAGCCCACTGAGGCTATGAGGCCAACTGAAAGATGGGAGTTGGTCGGGAGTTTCAGTCTAAGTATATCTTATAATTTTAAAAAAATTAGACACAGCAGCAAAGTGACAAAACGTTGTTGTTGTTGTTGTTGTTGATGTTGGTGAAACTCGACGCAGATGCACAGCAGGCTAAATGAGAACACTTCAGCAGTGGTTTGAGTTTAGTTACATAGCTTGCATGTGCATATCTCAAAAGGAGGCTCAGCATTGTAGGGCAATATAAATCAATCCGTTGTACTCAAACTATAATTTACCAGCATGCAGAGGCACAGTCCTTGTTGGAAAAAATAGTACACAGACAAACACATAAGCCGAGTTGCTGTGGCCTTAGATGTGACGTCTTTTACAGGGACTATTAAATCTACCGACAGGGCCCAATTGAGATGGATGAAGTGTTTGGCGAAGGGTAGGGGAGGAGGGGAGGGGGAGGTTGGGGTCCTGTAAAATGTATTTTTTGTGGGGTTTTTTTAAACACACTTTCCGACCGACTTCTGCAAGACGGATGCCGCTGGCCGGCTCGGCTCAGCTCGACTCAGACAGACGGATGAGTGCAACAAAAGGCCTGCAATGCCATGATTCATGATGGACAAGCACACAGTGTTAAAGCAGCCCATTAGCTAAATAACTAAATGGAGGAGGAGTGGAGCAGCGTCGCCTGGGATTGTGGGTAAAAGCAAGCCAGGCAGAGCAGAGAGGATTGAGGTCTTGAGTGAGAGTGATGTGAAGCGAGGTCAACCGGTGCAGAGTGAGTTATAATAAGGACGGTGTGACATCATCACTGCCAGACAGACACGCACGCACAGTACCGAGATGTAACCCTGAAGGGGAAGTCATCTGAGGTGAACACTGTACTGCAGACACCACGCACAGATTCATTCCCATTCTGTCACTATCAGACCCGACCAGCACTTTTATCTGCACACTGCTGCTGGGCCTGCATTGTGTTTAATCATGTTACATAAGGGATAATAAAAGCGGTCTAAAATGTAGCAGGCAGATCGAAAAAACAAAGGCTGAGGGGGCTGAGGCGCAGTGTGTATTCCAGAAACCAGGGGTTCAAAATCAGCACAGTTTAGATGCAAGTCATCCTCCCTCTCCCTCTCTCTCCCCCTCTCTCTCTCTCATGATGAATGCTGTTTACAACAAAGCAACATCATGAGAATAATCTTAACCAAATGAGAGGCAGAGAGACAGTTGGACAGAGGGAGGCAGTATTGAGCAGAAGCTAGAATCTCGCTTGGACTTGTCTGCACATGCCCAGAGACATGCCTGGCCTCCCAACCATCATCACTGGTGTTTGATGGGGCTTTAGGAGAGGAAGGGGAAGGGGGGCTCTGGCACTGTTCCTCCACCCCACAAACACACGCCCAGCCATGGCTTGCCAATTCTCCATCCTCATGCTATGGCATGACAGATGCTGTGTGCAGCGCAATGCCGCAGTCCCCTGGGCCCAATTGTTGGATTGCTGGACCCAAAGTGGAGGCTTCTGCAGAGAGAGAAATATCCCCAGCATGTCTACGCAGAAGGATACATATGACCGCTTCCAAGCAGGGAGTGATGCAAGATAAGATGTGGTGGTGAAAGACAATGAGGACACCAGAACAGGCCTGGCATGAGCTTAAATCAGGCATCCAAGTGCACTCCTAGGGAGGATTGAGGGGAACAGAGTGTGCCGAAGCTCACAAGTGGAACTCCCTGTGGAAGGCAGCGGCAAACACAACAGCATGGCGACGGGTTTGTGTGTGTGGGAAACACACACACACACCCCCAAACAGCAGACTATCATCAGATCATTATGAAATAGAACGGTGAATTTCTGTTTGCCAGGCCATCCGTGGAAATAAGAAGTTGATCTCGAGTGCCGTGCCTGATTAAATACGGGCTACATAATTAAACCTATACAAACATTAAACCTATTCAACAATGTATGGCTATATTAGGATGGAACTACGATACAATCTCTTAAGTCCAGGGTACACAGGCGACTTTTGGAGGTTACGTGAATAGGTAATATTGCCGTGAGCAGGGATAAAGTATCTGAATATGAGACAAGATCAATGTGACTAACAGAATGAACAAAAGTATACTGGAAAAAATACAGGTGGATGTAATTATTTCCAAAACAACCCACCTAGATTACCTCGAATATACCCTTGATTGACTCATTTTAGGGTGAAAAAGCACACACAATATTCATTCGCATCTAAGTCTAACCCATGAAAGCATCAGAAACGCTTATTTCCATTGCAGTATCATGGCTTTAAGGTGAGCGAGTGTGGCAGCCAGAGAAACAGAGGGATCACAGTCTAGTGTGAGTGTGGATGCTTGCTTGTGTGTGTGTGTGTGTGTGTGTGCGCATGAGAGTGTGTATTTGCATGTCTCTCAGTTAGACAAGGCCAAGGTGTGTGTGAAGCTACCGGGAGACACACAAAGGCTGCCAGCCACGCTAGCAGTGAGGGAGTGGTGAGGACAGCACGCGCTCGTCTGTCCTCAGCCTGCCGTGTCAACATGGAGTCTCACTCTCACACACACACACACACACACACACCACACGAGCCGCCAACGCTGGCTTCTGCTGCAGTTGCTAGGCAACGGCGCCGGCAAAGCACAAGCCCCTGACGGACAGCGGGAGAGATAAACAAGTGATTCTTTCCACCCAGCTGGCCAGGCCACAGAAAGAGAGATGGAGGGAGAGAGAGAACGTGTGTGTGTGTGTGTGTGTGTGTGTGTGTGAGTGTGAGAGAGAGAAAAAGAAAGAGAGAGAGGCATAGGTAAGGAAGAGTAGACATGGAGGAAAAATGTTAATAAGAGTGGCTGTATGTGTGCGTATGAGAGAGAGAGAGAGAAAGGGAGGGGTGAGCCATGGAAGAGACAGATGAATAAATTGAGCACAGTGAGAGAAAGAGAGAGAGTGTGTATGTTTGGGTGTGTGAGAGAGCCAGAAGGAGAGGTCAGTGAGAGCAAAGAGGGGTGGAGAGAAAAGTGAGCAAGAGAAGAAGAAGAAACAGAGAGAAGAGAGAGACAAGACTGAGCGGGAATTCATGCTTCAAAAAAGAAGCGGTTTGTTTGGGATGGAAAGAGCGTCTGCTGCCTCAGTTTGGGCAATTTGATATGTTGACTTTTTTTCGTAGCTTGTTCGCTTCTTCCTCCCGATGAACACAACAGCCATTGTTTTCACTGACTGGCTGCTTCATACCTTCCATTCACATCTTTGAGAGTCTCTCTCCATTCAGCTGTGTGGAGGAAGGGGCATTCTTCTCTTGAACTATGCCCATTTCTCAGTGAGTGGACAAAAGCATGATTGTTCAAGTCAAGCATCTTGAGAGACTACCAGCAAATTCATCCCCCGAAGACAAAGAAAGCAAACACGAACAGTTTAGTCGTTTAGTAGGTGAACTGTTTTGTTTTCCCGCCCGCCGACCACCTCGCCGGAGAAGTACGAATCTGCCTTAAGAGAGTGTGAGTGAGGTGGCTGGCGGGTGTGAAGAGCTCCTCCGCACCTCCGATTGTTTTGCTGCCCCAGTATTCCCCAGGCCCACATGTGCCGGCTCCTGTCTACCTTCCTGCTGGAGGATTTGTGAATGAGAGACAGAGGGAGGAGCAGGGGGGAGGGGACTATGACGGCGCTTCAGGGCCTTATCTCAGGGGGGAGGAGCGCTGAGGCGGAGGAGGTCCACTCTGCCAAAACACCTCCCTCGCTCCCTGCTCTTGCTTTTTCACTGCCTACCTCCCTCCCTCATCCCCCCCACACTTGCTCATGGAGTGTAATCTGCAGCACGGCTCAATGACTCAGCACTCGGCGTAGCGGCTCCTCCACCCCATACAGTCAGTAAGGCAGACAGTCGGCCAGCCACTTACCAAGGCGGTTAGTTATAAAACCAGCCAGTAAGTGAGTCTGTCCGCCAGCCAGCCAGTTAGCCAGCCAGACTGTTGTAATGTATTGTTAGCTATTCTGGGCCACAGACACAGACAGACAGACCTCGAGATCTATCCAGTCAGACAAAATGACTCAGTCAGCACACAGCAAAAAAGCTGCAATCAACATGGAAATCAGGTAGTCTGCCACTGTCTCTCTCACCTTCTGTGTATGTGTGCACAATTGAAAATTAGGTGATCTGCCACCATCTGTCTTGCCGTTTGTGTTTGTGAATGTGTTGGTGACAATAATTCAATTTTAATAATAATAAACTGTATTTATACAGCGCTTACCAAAAAGCAGAGTTTGCACACAAAATGCCTAAAAACAAGAATAAAATATCTACAAAAGGAGAATAAAAACTGAGAAAAACATGGTCAAAAGATAATAAAATAATAACACACAAACACAGACACACAAACAATGCTGTGGAGGAAGCTGCTTCACTCCCACGATGATACACAATGTCTGTGGCCTAAATTGGCGTCTGGACAACTCTACACATACAAATGAAGCCAGGTTTCCCCAGGATAAGGCCGGAGAGTCAACAGTAGCCATCAGTCAATTGCTGGTAACTTTTTCCGTAGCAGGTTAAGTTCATCTACTCTACCGGCCAGTTTGGCGGGTAACCAGCCATCGTTCAGAGCTCCAATTCCATTTTGAAAATCCTATTTGTCATGGTAAAACAGTGAAAATGCCTGACAAATTTTGGAATCCATCAGCGACTGGGCCAGAGGACAAAAAGGTTAGTTTCTGGCCCCGCTCCGCAGCTGGTAAAAGATGCAAATTTGCAGAACTAATCTGCAGAACTGTTGATTTTGTCCCATTAGCCAATCCTCATCCCTGTTACAAGTCTCTGTACTGAAAACCAATACCCGTATGTCACTGCCTGCCCAAACCTGGGAGCACAATGGAGAGAGGTTCATTTCAAAGGCAGCTATCACGTTGCGAATGCGCCATTTGGTCTTGAACTCAAGCAAATACATTCCAGCTTGGAGAAGAGGGTCAGGACATGCTTATTATATCTCCAATTAACTGTTTGAGCATGAAGACAGTGGAATAAAATAAGGTGCAGCAGTCACGCATAAAATGAGTGATCTACGAGTGAAGCGCAGAGCAATGAGTTCATCTTTGTTCTGTCTCTGGTCTGCGATTCGGGGGGGTTTCAGAGAGCAGTACGGCTCCCTCTGCAATGATCAGACAGTCAACTGCCGTAGGGAGGAAGGGAAGTAGAGGTTAATAAAACTAGCACTGGTATTAATTAAAATGGCCCGGGGAGAGCTGTATGAAGTCGAGGCCTAACCGCTCTCACAGCTAGGAGAAGAGAACTCCAAAATAATAGTCCATAGCTCTTACTGAACGGGCGGCAGTGGTTTAAAGGTTATAGGAGCAGGTTTACGCTGTGTTCACATCTTCATGCTCCGCTGGTTTGACACAGACCGGAAGCCATTCATTCCAATTGAGGATGTTTTGATGGATTGTAAAGGATTAGCGCCCCTAGTGGCTGTTGGGTCTGCTGGCCAATGGATGACAGATACTTTGGATTTTTCAAAACTCGCTGTTGTTAACGACATATCAAAATAGCCAGAACTGACGAAAAGATCATTCTGAGCGCTGGTTTATGGGACAGAAAAACAGAAAAAGATGTCAATGCAGTGTTATCCTCAGATCCACGATGATGGTCGGGAAAGAGCGTGAGAAACACTCTCCCCTCCCTCAACAACGTTTGTCAAGGTGCCCTTGAGCAAGACACTAAAGCCTCACTGCTCTAGTGGAGTTTCTCAGTAGCCATCAGTAAAAGACTGGTTGTACTGGGCAGCTCCGAGGTGTGAATGTGTGAACCTGTGTGAATGTAAAGCAGGACGCTGCTGAAAAAGAGCAAGCAGCCTCAGTCAACCTTTCCTCTATATTACTTTTTTTGTGTTTCCATTAACAACCGTGTGCTCTGTGAAAGTGTTGAGCAAGACCCAAAGCTGCCAAGCCCGTCAGCTAAATGCCAAAAAAATTAAAATGTAAACGTCAACGTAAATGTAAATGTATAGAATTGGGGTGGGTGAGGGCACACAGGCAAGCAAAACAGTGAATACACACCACACACACACACAGAGGTGTGTGTGTCGAGAGGTGATAGAATACATAAAGGGCCATTAGAATCTGATACACACACACACACCATGAACGCATACAGAAAACACACATACACACACACACATACACACAGCACCAAGGCAGTATTTCGTACACCGAGCAGCCTGAGTGAGCATCCTGGCAGAGTGCCAAGCAGATGAGACAGAGAGAGTAGGTCTGGAGGAGGAGGGGGAGGGGGAGGAGGAGGAGGAGGAGGAGGAGGAGGAGGAGGAGGAGGAGGAGGAGGAGGGGGGGGCTGAGCAGAGGCAGCAGAAGAGAAGGAGGGAGAAGGATGCTGACAGGGAAGGCAATGTAAGTCTCTGTTACCAGGTATCTGCAGGTTTCAGAAAGCCAAATTTAAGAGTTTTTAAGACCTTTTTAAAACTATTTAGGAACTGAATCTAAGATCAATCTGAAAACCAGAACAAAGCTGGAAAAAACAGCCTATTTCTAGCTAGTGAAAGTTCTGAAACTATAAAAGGATTGCATAAGAAAAAGGACACTTGGATATTGTTAAGGGACGTGAAGTCCAACTGTTCTGCATTAATCTAATGATGGACATGCAGTGCAGAGAAACCCATCATTGCATTTGGTGAAAAAATAAAACCCCTAATAACTGTATTTAAGAGCTTTTAGGCCAAATGTATTTAAAGAACCCACAGATCTATTTTAAGAACCCACGGATTACCCCTTTTTCTCTCTACCAAGATTAGTACTGTAATGACTACTGATGCACCACAGCTACATTTATGCAAAATATACCTTTTTGTAAACCAATATGTTCTTCTAGGTACAATTCTTTCTGAGATATTGGCCATAGTCTTGCACACACATGCCCACGTACACAAACACAAACAACCCCCCCACCCACACATAAGCCTTAAGCCTCTCTATGAAATTGGAAGCGTGTGTGTGTGTGTGTGTTTGTGTGTGTGTTATCCAGTGAGTGTATATGTACAGTATACTCCAGAAGGAAATAACTGTTCTGCATGAGGGGACCAGCCGATCAATAGCTCCTTCGCCGGCGTGGCAACATTGGCACCATCCTTCATGTTCGCTGGCACCGCTCTAATGAGTTAATTGCTAGCGGTGTGCGCGGTAACGTCCCTCCCTGATGTTGGGGTCATTCCAAACGCATTACAGTAAATGTTGGTGGAGTACGGCTCCCGTATTAAGACTGTTAAGACTGTAAGGCTTTACATAAATTCATCGAGGAACAGCGGAGGGAGCAGATGAACACGGAGAGGCGGGCTAAGTGGGAATAACACGCTAGAGGGGTACATCATCATCCCTTAATGGTAGAGCCCCATTAAAGGCACACAGATTGTCTGAGAAATTTAAAAAGCCATTATATATTTTGGTTAGCCTGTCAGGATGTGAACTATTTGGACTTTTGCGTATATGGGCGTCTCCACTCTCAACAGACTGTAAAATGGAAAGAAAAGATAACTAGCCATGCTAACTGCTGTTAAGAGAAGCTGGTGGCAATACTAGCCTACTAACTGATGCTCTTCTATGCGTGTGTGTGTGTGTGTTAGGGCTGCACTGCACAATTAATCAATATAATATCATAATCAGGATTTTCATTACTGCAATTTCCTAATTGCTAGATGTTGAAAAAAAAGATGTTTAGACAGCCTCCTTTGTATTCTGGTGCTGTGCAGAATCCCTGTCAGAAAAATCAAGTTGTATGTAAAAAAAACACTGTTATTTTAAATTTTTTTCCTTATTCTCATCATTATGTATGCATCCCAAGTGTGTGTGTGTGTGTGTGTAGGCAACAATTAGTACATATACAGTATTTTTCTCATACATGCACACACACGCACACAAATACACACACACACACACACACACACACACACACAGGAAAATCCCAGTCTATCTCTGTCTGAGGGGGAGAGCAGAATGACTGCAGTGAGAAGAGGAGGAGGGGGAGGTGGTGGAGGAGGAGGTGGAGGAGGTGGAGAAGGAGGAGGAGGAGGAGGGAACAGAGGAGGGTGACAACCCTCTAAATCACATCCTCTGTAATGGATTCACTCCCATCATCTGCTCCCTAAATTAACCAGAGGAGAGACGAGGGATGGGAGTATACAGATGAGCAGTCAGCGTAGGAAAGAGAGCGGAAGAGGACTTTATGCTCCCTGCTTTATAAACTAATTACACAAGCCTGCGATGTGTGCTCTTATCTTTTCTGAGAAGTCAAGCTTTTGAAGTCAGGCCAGAGTGTGAGACCACTGGAATGATGCCGGGCCAAGCCAGACCGCTACTTCAAGTGTGTGTTTGTTTTTCTGGGGCCTGGCATCACGTAGGGAAGGTGCTCAATGATCACAACCGCCAGGAGTAAAGACTGACAGGTAACAGGTTACAATGGCCTTAATCTAGTGTATTAACCTATGGAAGAGTATTATAAGCACACAATAATACTTTTTAAGCACTCAGGTAAAATCTCCCTAATACATAATGTACTAAGAGGGCTGTAACAACACAATACACGTTTTCATGGGTTAATACATAGCTTAATGCCAAGTGTTTTCATTACATTGTAGGCATTTAGCTGACTCTCTTATCCAGAGCAACTTGCAATAAACAAGAACTGAATAAGTAGAGGCTCACTGTAATATATGTAAACTGTAAACATGGCTGTCGATGGACACACTAACTGTCGCGGGGATCAAACCTGTGACCTACCAGTTACGGGACAGACTCTGTGACCACTAGGAACCAATTCAGAAGCCCGGTGCATGGCAAAGACATTGAATTCAAGCATTTTCACTCAAGTGGTCAGAAAAATAAGTGGGCAGCCCACAAGTTAAATACAAGGGGAAACCATTGTGTTTAGGCTGGGTGACGGTAATGGTTGTGGCATTGCTGCAGCATGTAGTGCAGAAACAAATCTTGCTATGCCTGGCAGTGCGTGTGCGACCTAGAGGGAGAGAGATTGTGTGTGTGTGTGTGTGTGTGTGTGTGTGAGAGAGAGAGAGAGGGGTGAGGGGAGGGCAGGAGGACTACTGGAGCCAAAATGGACCTTATTCCAACAGCGGCCATTTTGAACTTGCGTCATACTCTGCCCGGAAAAGTAAGTACAGCCCAGCTATGTTCTACTGTTGTGTACAAAGATGCACATCATTTCACAACATTCACAACATTTTAAACCAATATACTGTATTTAGCCCGCTATAGCCATCTACCAGAATCTAGGCTACGTAGCTAGCTAGTAGAAAAACTTGTTAACTCCAATTTTGGTGATTTTCATGTTTTAACATCAGCTGAAGGATTACATGCTCCTCTATGGGTTGAGAAAGTTTTCCGATCTCTTGGGCAAATAGTACTCTTTCAAAAGCAATAGGATTAACTCTAAAATGCATGGTGGTCAATCTAAGATCAAGGCTGTTCTGCTTGCTTCCCGAAAAGTTGACATTTTGGAGATACAAGGTTTTCACTCGACAGCGACAATATGTGTGTGATTATTTGGAGTGACGCTCGTTCATTTACCACTTGTGGTGTAAACACTCTTCCTTCTCCTCCTCCTCCTCCTCCTTTTCCCGGCCCTTCCATCACACAAACACTGAAAATATAACAGAGATCTGGAATAACACAAGCGCCGTCCCTTCAATCAGCCGTTCTGCTAAGTGCTTGTGCAGACGGTCGGTTGTGTGCCGTTCCAGAATTAAACAAGGGCCTTAATAGGAGGGAGGTCTGTTTCTTTATGGCTGTCTGGAGAGGGCTTCTCTGCCAGCGCCGAGAAAGCACAGCAACCTCCCTCCCTCTTCTCTGCTGCCGAGCATCGCTCCACATCTGCAACTCACACACACCCGTGCACACAAACACACGAGAAAAATCACTCACTCGCTCTTTCTCACACGCCACAAATTCACTCAAACACACACACACACACACACACACATCCTCCAAACAAATACGGAGCTGGAGTACGCCTGAGTCAGACCACTTTGCTCTAAACAGCAGTTCCTCATCCTCTCCACTCTTCCACTCATATAAACAGAGCAGCTCTGGTGTGGTTAAACAAGGCCTATCGACGTTTCTACTGACCAGACTTCCATCTCAACGCTGGCCAGACTTCACATAAAGCCTGACAAAACGCCAACGATTGCATCTCACATGCAGGATTCTCTCTCCTAGCTGAACCACCTACGAGTGTTTTCTTCCTGACCGCCTAAAGGAAAATGTGAACTCAAAACAAGTCATGCAACACATTTTGTATCGTTGCATACGGCCTCTAGATAAGTGGTCATTTCCTCACATTAAAGCTTCAGAATGGTTTCCTGAAGTTTCCTGCGCGATTATGGCTAAAATAATAATCCGAATTATTTTGCTTGTGAATATTTTAAACGAGTTGCAGATGTGGAGCCATTCTAAACAAAACAAGCTCTTTCAGTACTGCTGATATGCCAATACAGTAATTACGTGTTAATAATGCCAGTACTACAATAAGTAATCACGTGTGCTGCCTTATTTCCAATGCCTTTGTTTTCGCCCATGAAGATTGTTGTGTTATCTCCAAACCATCCCACCCTAGCCTTTTACTAACCAAGCCTCTCCAAAAGCCAGGGAAAAATCTGTCATGCCTTCAGTTCCTTTTTTTATGCCTCCACTCCACAATTCCCCCCATTTATCCATCTGAGAGGCAGCTTGTCACAGGTTCCATTGGATCACGAGAGAGACCTCCCTCGCAGGGCTGACTTCATGCTGTAGCAGGGAGAGACGGTGGGACGGCGTCCAAACCTGGAGCCGGCTGGGTGAGTCTCCTCCCTGACTGTGTCTGGGCTTTGTTAACTGGGCTGATAGGTGGGCCGTCCCTCCTGCGACACAGCCAAGCCTGTCCTGGCCGGACGCCTGAGCAACAAGCCAGGGACTGAGGAGAGATGACGTCCCAGCCTGGCTATTCCCACATAAGCTGGAGGACTTCCTGCATTGCTCCTGTGCACAGTGCTTAAGGCCTGGAGACGTGGGTGAAAATTTGAGGCAGGGTACAGATGCAATTTCACGAACACTTATGTTTCTGATAGCATGATTTTGTACCATTTGCAAATGCAAATCCCTGCTTAAAGTAATACTGCCCTTTCAAATGCCTATAAATGCTGCCTGTGTATCATAGCCATTAGTTATCCCCAGTCTTGACATCAACAAAGCAACTGTAAGCATGCCCCCCGCTAATGATGCAGTCCTCCTCTGGGCCAATCAGTGACAAATATGTCACCTTGTTTTTGACAATGCTAGAACGGAGTGGTGCAATGCATAATAATAAGTTTCGTCAGACTCTAATCAGCAGTTTCTACGAGATTGCATGTGATGGACAAACAAGCAAATGAACGGAGACCAATCCATTGTCCCCCTACTCTGATTTCATCATGGGGGACAGAATCAGCTCCCAATTTCCCCTTAATGACCATTTTGTAGCCAGCATGTCTCAAGCGGTCAAGCTGAGTTTACTGGAGGAAAGGCATGGTTATCCCTCCTTGCCAGGTATCCCTCCATCTCCTTCTGGCGGAGGAGGCAGACAGCAGAGCAGAGCCAGTCTGAGCAGACAGGATGAGCCTGACCAGATGGTGACTTGGACAATGCTTTATGCCAGACCTTCGTTAGGCAAACAAAGCAAGAATACATCAATCTTCTTAAATATGAACACAAAAATCAAGGTTGGCTATTGGCCGGCCTAGGTTCTGAATGTGTGGGCCACGTTCTCCCTCCCGTTCGCTCTCTTGTCAGATTCCTAAATGTCTGCCTGGCTGGTGAGAATGGAGCCCAGATGGAGGGAGCAGACTGGGACTGAGGCTGCCTGGACTGGGTCGGAGATGAATCAAAAGCAAGATGGACCACTCAAGGGATGTGATTAGGACAACACAAAAAAGAAGGATATAATGGGAGAAAAACAGGGCTTTTCCAGTAGCAATAAATCCAAGAGTTGTATCCTAAAAACGTATAAAATAATCTTTAAAATCACATCCCCACAATCTGGGACTTCAAACAGTGAACTGAGGGTGTAACGGGAACAGGTGCTTCCTTACAAGACCTAACCCTCTTTGCAGAAGGTCAAATCTCTTTGGTTAACTACTCTCTCTTCTTAGGCACTGCCTCCCTTTCCATCCACCCACCTCTCCCCTCCTCTGCCTGTCTGGGACACGATCAAAGATGGGGGGGCTATGACAAGACGGGGATCATCTACTGTGCAAATGTATGAAACTAAAATAAATGAAACTGCAGCAGATCTGCAACTACATAAAATGTGAAGTGATGTATATGAGAGCCAGCCAACAATATTTTTGCAATACTTTTTTGTGTGATTCCGAAATGCTTGGAGGCCTGGAAATTATTAAATTCATTTTCCACACCTGCATGGGAACCCTGGCCTTTAATCCCTACCATCATTTTGAGCAAGGCAATGAAACATTTAGTGCTCCAAGGGCATCTCTCCACTCCAACTTCTGTAAAATGCTTACACGTAACTTGAAGAATTTGAAAAGCAAACGTCTTGAAATAACGAATAGCTTCAATAATAATCCATGGTGATTTATACTTTTATGCCAGCCACCGTTTTGTAGAGGAAGGTGTCACATCTTTCAAATCGACAATATCTCATTTTAGAATAAAACACTTTGTTTCAACATAGCTGATTAAGTAATCCGTCATCTCTTTGGGCAGAAAAGCACAGGGTGTTACGCTGCAGGGAAAGATGTAAGGCAAGGACCGTGTGTGTGTGTGTGTGTGTGTGTGTGTGTATCTAAAAGAGGTATGTGCAAAGTTAAACTACAAACACTTTGTGCAGCATGTCCAATAAAGTAATCTGTCATCTCTTTGTGAGGACTGAGACAGGATGTAATACTGCAGGGAAAGCTGTGAGGCAACAGGAACTTGGTCCAAACTGAGCTGCTCCAGACCCGATCCGCTGTTACCAAGGGCAAGGCTACCATTCATCCTGTGTGAGTCAGACACTCTCCACCTCAGTGAGGTCAGCTAAGCCAGAATTGCACACTGGAGGGAGGTGTAGGACACGTTGACAGACAAATGGAAATCTGGGAGGCTGTCAACGGTCTCCCACTGAGTATAACCCCCACCTCCACCAACCAAACTGCATCAGTCACATTAATCAAACGGGGAGAGCGTGTGATTGTGTGTGCGGAGAGAGAGAGACATGACCTGCATGAGTAGCAGTGTGCCGTCTACCCGAGGAGGCAGACTGTGCAGACTGATATCAGAGCGCTTCTAGCTGTGCAGCTCACACCATGGATGGCAACCACAGAGCTAGACATTGAAGCCGGTTCAAAGCCAGGAGCGGCTGGGAAAATCTGAGTGGGAAAAGCTTACGGGTGTGAACTGAAGTGTTTGTGTATCCTCCATGACAATTTGACATCTAATGGCCAAAGTACGATAACCAAAACAAAAGGATGGATAAAGATCCTACAAGTTTACTTGCCAACCGAGGAGTCATTGTGAGAACGACGTATCCAAACAGTGCTATCATCTATAGCACAGAGCCAGTTGAAACAGCTGGGAAAATGAACATCTGTGTGTCCTAACAGATGGTGCGACCTCAAGCACACAGTCCATCTCAAACTATAAAGATGTGTTCTAGGTTTTCATATTTTTGAAAAGTTCATTCTCTGCAAGACAACTTGGGAAGAACATTCTCCACAAGGACACAAGTATCGACTTTCTGCATTCTTGGTTTTAATATTCACCCACTGACGAACGCTCTCCCATATCAAGAACTACTAACAAGACGCTCTTGAGCAAGGCACTTCACCCTCACTTGCTCTAGTGTAGCTGTTTGGTAGCCAACAGCAGAAGACTGTGGTCGTACTTGCAGCTCTCAGGCATGAATGTGTACAAATGAGTGAGTGTAAAGCAGGTTGCCGCTGAAAAAGAGCATGTGTGATCAGCCAGCTTTCCTGGGATAAATGAATACAAGGTTAGTGACCATGTGAAACAGATCAAAGCCTGCATGTCTCCAGTCCCTCTGCCTCCTGCAGAGGGAGAGCAAATGAGATATGACTCATACACAATGAATGCAGCGAAGGAGGGAGAAAGGTGAGAGAGGTGAAGAGGAGGCAAATACAACCTGTTCCTGGGTGACCAGGATGGTTTTCTCTGTGGACCAAACTCATCAGGGACCACTTAAATTAAAATATGAATGTACGTTTTGTAGTATGAGGCATATGAAGGAGTAGCAGCAGTGTCGTGTCCATGCTTGGGGCGTTCACACAGATTCCAATCAGAACGGAAACTAACTTTTTTGTCTGCCAATCACAGTGGTTGGTACATCTCACAAGCGACTTCCACTGTTTTTATCAGTGGAAGATTTTAAGAATAGATTTGGACCTCCAAATCATGGTTGGCCATCTACCAAAGTGGATTAGACACATTTACCAGCAACGGCCAAAATTTACCAGCATTTGGCAGGTCTTAATCCGCACCCCACATTTCAAGTAGCTTTACATATGCTGCTAAAGGTTGCTGTTTGCTGTTGAATGTTCCCCAACCCCACTAAAATAGCAAGGTTACAACCTGTCTATACCCTATACTAGCTCTAAGATGATATGTTGTGCAGATCTGGCATCACATTCTCAAATCTTGAATCTCGAAAATAGACTGCGAAAAGCAAAGCGAGAGGTGAAGAGACAGTGACGCTGAGGGTAACACCTATTCAGACACTTGTTCATCCTCTCCTCCCTCTGTTATTCGGTGGCCTCACCCTCCTCTCACCTCTGTTGGTGTGAAATCAAACCCTATTACCACAGCATGGACAGTAATAGAGAGGAGAGAGAGAGAGAGAGAGAGAGAGAGGAGTGCAAAAGACAAAGTGAGACAGACTAGATGGAAAGAAACAGGGCCAAGAAAGGCAAAAAAAACTTTTACCGAAGTGTCGACACTAACAGAGGGGAGAGAGACAGACGGAGAGAAAGAGAAGGACTCAGAGACAGAGAGATATAAGAGAGTGAGAAGAGACTAGAGAGAAACAAAGAAAAAGCAAGAGTCTGGGCCAGTGGGAGAGAGAGAGCAAGAGACACGACCGGAGAGAGAGGCGTTGAGAGAAAAGAGCAGTCCATCCAGTGAGAGTGTAATTAGCAGGCTAAGAGTTTGCAGTAAGAACCCTGTGAACCAGGCCGCTTTATTCCCACATAACCTCAACTCAACTCTTCCTCGGCACAGAGAAAAAAAAAAAAAAAGCAGGTCTGTTTGGCCAGAGCACTCTGCATAAATATGGGGAGCATCAGCGTAGGCCTTGTAGTCCAAGCACAGCCTGAGGGCAAGAGCAGGGCAGGGGCAGGAGAGGACGCACAGCCACTGGTGGAGCCCTTATTACTGCAGCGGAGAGAGGGGAGGAGGAGGAGGAGGAGGAGGAGGAGGAGGAGTAGTAGCGAGTGAGTGGGTGGAAACAGGGAGGAAAAACAGCAACAAGGATGAGGAGGAAAGGGTAGCAAAGATACAGCAAGAGAGAGAGTAAGAGGAGCCGGCAAGCCCGGCAGAAGGAGGCGGAGTATGCGCTTAATTCAATTAGGCTGCACCAACATGCAGTGTGATAATAAAAAAAAAAACGCCTTTCTATGCGACAGAAGCCTAGTGATAACCAGTTCAACTCAAATGCATAAAAGGACATGAAAACTGTAGGTTTGCCGCGCACGTAATAACTCACGAACTGACCTGCTTCAATTATTTATCTTTTAAATTTTTCATACTGCCAGTCAAACCACTCGAGCGAATAATGTTTTCAAAAGGATGTATCTGGTCACTGAGTGGTCAAAGCTGCTGGTCTGCCTGCGGGCGAAGACGAGCCTGTGAGAGAGCCACGATCGTCACAGATATTTAGTGAGCCATAATGAAATCAACATGCTTTGGCAACATTATGGTTTTATCTTCTTATAACCTTAATATTTTTGTATTTTCTCTTAAGATTTGTTTGGCATTTCTGCTTTATTGGACAGTTTTACAGCAGAGAGAGACAGGAAAGATGAGAGGGGGGGGGGGGGGTTGACATGCAGCAAAGGACCGAGGCCGGGTTTCGAACCCAGGACATTGTGGGTACATAGTATGTGAGCCAATTGAGCCACCAGCATACCCAAAAGCGCTTCCTCCAAATGTGGTTTAATATTTAACAATATTTCATTTTGGTGGAACATTTGCAAACAAGCAAAATCACTTATCAACAACTACCTGGGACAAAATGAAATATTACCTGGAAGCACAATTATATGTTGGTCGATTTGCTAGAACTATGTTTTTTACATTAGGTTTTCAATATGATTAAGGTTGTACTGACTGCAGGTCTCCGGAGCGACCAATTTTGTTGGTTGACCATTCATGAACTTCTATACAGGGATAGCCACAGAAAACAAAAAGAATCTCTCCTTAAGTGTAGTATTGCTTTAAGGAAGCACCTGTTCTTAAATTGCTAGGGAAGACATTTTCTTTCCAACAAAAAAGTTATCTCTGAACACTTTATTCAGAGTTTGTCTTGGTGACAATGGTGCAGGGGCGTTATCGACAGTTCACATGCTAACGTGTAAGTACATGCAGGAACACGTTACAAGACTTCAAATTTAGTGAGAGGGGACAATGCAGGGAATGCAATTAACAGTAGACTATACACACAACTCCACACATATATAAGGACTTTGTTATGGCAACCATCAGTAGGAAGGCTGATGGGACAAAAACAGTCCAATGACCCCCTCAACTACCCCAACCCCAAAAAGGACCTGTCTAGTTCACTCACACTCACTCTCCATGTGCTCTCTCTAATGATTGTCGCCATGTTAATGCTCAGGCATGTGAGTGTGAGGCTCAGTGATAAAAGAGAGGTGGGTGTGGAGGGCAGGGCGGGATTTAAGGGGTGCACAGAGCTTTCAGTTTGGAGGAGAGGAAGGGAGAGGGAGAGAGGGAAGAGGTTGACAAGGTTAGGGCAAAGGCCAAGCTAGCTCCAGTTGTGAACACACTCTCTTTCTCAAACACACACATGCACACACACACATGCCTGGCATTATCAGGCAATGCTGTGTGACAGCTCACCTGTAGAGGCAGTCCAGGACAGTCCAAGGGTGAGAGGGAGAGAGGAGAAGGAGAGCAGAGAAACATGAAAGGAAATGTTGAGGTGATTCAGTGGGGGGAAGAAAAAAAAAATCTGAACTGGAACTGCAAGTCGGGGAAAACAAAGGAATGTAGAGGACAGGAGGAGAGGGCAGAGAGAGGGAGGGTGTGAGGATGAGTGGAAGTTGAGTACAGCAGTGTATGAGCAAGTGAGAGAGAGAGAGCGAGAGAGAGACAAAGAGAGAGAGAAAGGGAGAGCTACAGACTGTGACCAGCAGAGGGGAAATCCTTGGGGTGCCGGCAGCTAAGAAGACACCAGCCAGTGTGTGTGTGTGGGGTCTCTTTGAAGCCAGGCAAACAAACACAAAAACTCACTCATGCACACACACACACATTCAAAACATGATGACCACAACTTCTCTGCAGCGATGTTTATCAAAGAGACAGGCTGCAGTGCCATTAAACTACAGACTGCACCTTCTTTCCAAAACCACTGAAAAGCAAAGGCCAATAAAGCTTTGACCGAACACTGCAATCCAATCCAGTCTTGTGTTAGGGGATCAACCGAACTCATTTACCCCAACGCTGTCTAGCCAGAGCTCGTAAATAAATAAGCCATGAATGCATAAAGCTTGTTTGATAACAGGAGGCCGGTCTCAACGACGTTGCGTTCCTTTATATAACGCGTTATGTAAATCCCCCCACCCCCTCTTCCTCATTACCGGAGATACAGAATTGAGCATATTGTGTCTCTCCATCTTAAGCAGCCTTGCTGAATGCAGCACCTCAGTTAGATCCGTACCAGCAGGACTGGCAGATCTAATATGGAGCACCCAGAGAAGAAGAGGAGGAGAGAGGAAGAAGAAGTCAACAAAGGAAAAAGGACATAGGATATAATGAGGTGGAAACAGGAAAGCAGAGATCTCCATTTGAAAAGAAATGGGAGTTTAGAGGAAAAACCTGAAATCCTGAGCCCTAAAAAAATCCCCACTGCTGACATTACAGCGAGAACTGCAGAGGGGGAGAGATGATATGGATCCTATTAATGTATGGAGGATTGGGGAGAGACGAGTGGTTGCCACGGTGCTGTTGTTTTACAGTCTAGGAAAAGCTGTGTGTGTGTGTGTGTGTGTGTGTGTGTGTGTGTGTGTGTGTGTGTGTGTGTGTGTGCGTGCGTGCATGTGTCCAGACCAGCTCTCTGATCAGGGGCAGCGCTCTCTTGCCAGACAACAGGAGAATTTCCCAGCTCTGCCTGCCCTCCTTTTTTCAGCTTCAACGAAATTTGATATTCACAGCATGTCTCTCTCGCTCTCTCTCTGCCACACATCACGAGAAGTAGGGACGGCGGCTCGATTGGTGCATTGGGCGAGCGAGACTCACACGTGTGCTCACTCTCTTTCTCTCTCTCTTTCTCAGCCCCCCCCCCCCCCCCCCCCCCCCCCTCACCCTCCCTCCTCTCTCAATCTAACACAGGGACAGACACAAACACAAGCAGAAACACACACACACACGCACAGAACCACACACTAAATTGCGGCTGAGATATTGCTGTGACTGGAGCAGATTACAGCTGGAGAACAGAGAGGGGATATAGAGAACAGGTCTAGACAGAACTCCTCGAGGAAGAAAAGCTTTTTTTTTTATGACGCCGGAGGGGAAAATGAATCCCAAAATGTAAAATCGTTTCACGAAAGACAACTCGAGACAGTCATCAGACAGTTCTGATTAGTCAGTGGCCTGTAAAGCAACGGCCGCCCGGCCGCCTAACAGCACAAAATAAAAAAATAAAAACACAAGCAGTGCTATTTTTAGAGCCGGGCTTCCAGAATTTCCCCCTCCCTCCCCCTTTTAATAAGCCTGTCCTCAAACTAACTGTACATTGCAATGGAATTAAAAATTGATCAAAAAGACCCTTTGGTTGTCACTGCAGTCTGAGATAAAAAATCCTTTTGAAAAGAAGGGCAGCAGAAAGAGCGGTGGGTGTTGGACTACAGCTTTTAAAAAGGAAGAGTGGACACTTTGTACAGCTCAATGATCCATCCTGCATATCTCAATGGCATTAACACTATAGCCATGTACAAATATTTGTATTCGCGGCGCTGTAAGGAGCTTTGGATGAAAGAGTTTACCAAATTGCATGTGTTCCTCCAACTGGAATACACTCCATTTTGGCAAATAAGCCCTCTGATCAACTTGCCACTGTGCGACAAGAAGATTGGTAGCAGTTTGACCTCTGTTTTATATATTTCTGTATGTGTTACTAATGGTAACTGGTATTGTCAGGCACTTCCAGCACTTGAACCGTGAGTCCTCTACTTACCAGCACCATGTGATCACCGTAAATTAATACACGCCATCTTGTCCGATCTAGCACTTAAAAACGATCAAATTCAAATGGTGAAGTAGGGGTATTTCAGCTTAAACAAAGTGGCTGTATCACGTACTATCAACGATGTTAACGCTCACCTCTCTTAACTCATTCCACACACACACACCGCAGCCACTCCAGGACACTGGACATCAAGGTGCAACTGTACCCGATGGTCACTCGGTGCTCCAGGCACTTGCCTCAGCCTGGCTCGAACCGCAAACTTGCCACTAACCAGTAACATGTGCCCAAAAGAGTTGAACACACATTTTATCCAGGCAATCACTTCAAAAAACATCCCATTCAAATGGAGATGTGGTGGAGGCGAGTCTACACCCAGGAGCCTGTAACACGTGCCTTCACTGTTGCGCATGCTAATGCTTTAGCATGTTTAATGTGCATGTTTAGTGTATAGTACAAACTACCTTAGTGTTTTTTCAAAAGCAACATGGCACACTAAATACTTATATATACATAGAGATTTGAAACAGCTACCAATCCTCTAGTTGTACAACAATAAGATGATTAAAAAGCTTATTTGCTAAAGGGTTGGTGCATTCCTGTAAGAAAAGACGGCAGTGCTACTCCACCCCAATTTGCAGATACCTCCAATCCTACGGGTGAGAACTTAATCGGTTTGTTTGTCTTTGTATGTGTGTGTGTGTGTGCACGCATGTACACACACATGCACACACACACACGCCTTATTAACATCCATACTGAATGGCACAGCATGGCAGGTTCAAAGCGTTCTCCCCCCAGCACTGATTCAAGCATTCCTCGGCCTGCCAAATTCTTTCATTCTTTTTAAACAAGGTCTTAATCTGCCTTGAAACACTGCAGCGTTCTCCTGCAGCAGTGCGAGTGGCCCTGGGGGAACAGAGAGTGGGAAGTCTCTCTCACAGGCTCAATGGACAAAGCAGGGCCCCTCCTCTCTCTCTCTCTCTGCAGGGACAATGGGGCAGGAGGAGAGAGGAAGAGCTGAACACCGAGCAGGGGACCTGAAATGACCCAACACCACGTGCCAGCGCTGGCCTCTCTCTTCAGACCACACAGAGCTGCATTATAGATACCTGCTTTGGAAAAGAGCTGCTGCCAGAATGGAGGGCTTTACAAACCTCACTCAGCAACAAACCTCAGCAGGCCCCTCCATTACCAGGCACTCCACATCAAACAGGAGGTCTTTCATACAGTTGCATCAAAAGAAGAAGTACTTCCTGTCAAACCCCCCCCTCACCATTGGGTATCCAGCTCACCCTGGAGATGAACTAAATCACATTACCTCATTGGCAAAGCTGTCTGGCATGCGAACAACACAACATCAATGCATGCAGCCCTGCTCTGTCACAGCCTGCAAGTCCTATTGGCCTATAATACAATCAGAGCAGGCATTACATTTTAATTTAGATTTTAAGGACAAGTGTGTTGCTACGTGGATGTCAATCAACAGATCTTACATGGCCTGTAGGGGCTTAAGGATGCCTACACAGAAATGAAATGGAAAGTGACTCCAGTGTCTCCAGTGGCCACAGTTAAGCAGTGCCATGGCCTGTGTAGCTTAAGTTATGGTTAAATTAAGCAATCACACAACAACAAGCTGACGCTAAACGTGTGTCAGTGCTTTAGCCATCAGAAAGGTTTGAATATAGCATGGTGAAATTCTTGCCACGCTGCAGGCTGCAGTATACAACATGGTCAGCAGGGAACAGCACTCTCTGTTAGTCAAGTGAATGTACAGTTTTTTGGACATAGCAGCGGCAGAGCAGACGGTATTGACTAGCGAGGGCAGAGAGTACGTCCCCTATTGATCAAGCCAGTGGCTAGCACTGCCAAATCAAATGGGGCAGGAAATGGCGCCTCCCATTCAGGCAATTCAGCGGGACAATCTGCAGTCAGCCGAAAAAGATGAGTGGCCGCAATTATAGACAAAAAAACAGATTTGTGTCGTTACAGTGAATCATAATGTGACTACCTTTGAGAAGACCATCTCACTTCCCCTGTGCTTTTTTTGTATCCGCTGACTGAACAACAAGCACAAGGAGATGCTGTTGCACCAGCATGGAGTGTCACTACCCGATCTGAGTCACTACCCGATCTGAGTCGCGCGTGACAGCTGTCGCTGCCCGATCTAAGTCAACAGTAGATGTCGCGCATGCGCGAGCGTAAACGGTTTACACAGACCCCCCTTTAAATTTCTTTAAATTAGCTCACTACCACAGATTAATGTGTATCTTTAATTGGAAAGACAAATGTAATCGTCTTGCACTTGAATAGCATTAAGGCTGATGCAGACTCACTAGCCAGCTATAGCTTTTATGTTGCCATGGCCATTTTATATTAATCGCTAATGTTACCGAGTTGGCTAGTTAACTGATGTAGCAAACAAACCCATCATGTTTTACATCACATCAGCCAAAGTGGTGATAAATATAATTCAATAACTGGATACTACTTTGTTTCCAATCATATATGTTCACCAAAGCTAGCTAGCTTTAGCTTAGCTGGTAAAATGTCGTAAAATGGCGCATGCGCGACTCACATCTAAGGTTGACATAGATCGGGCAGCGACAGCGCGCATGCGCGACTCAGATCGGGTAGTGACTCAGATCGGGTAGTGACATGGAGGTATCCAGTGTTGTAGATAATTAGAGTTTGGCAATTGCAGTGTTGAAATGCAATTATCCTTTGTAATGGCGCTGCATGGCCATTGCTAATTAACTGGTGATTCTATGCCAGAGGAGCTTTAGGACATTGCTCATCGCACCACAGTTTTATGGAGGGTGTTTGTGGCTGCAGGGAGAGTGCAGTCTACACAGGGTCTTTTATTTTCCCCTTTCAGGAGTCACAACCAACTTACAATTTAGCAAACACAGGCTGACTCTGAATGCATCACTCAGGGAGATCACAACTTGCAGTGTCTTCTTTCCCATGGCTCTTCTACCTCCTGGCAGAGAACAGGGAAGATATATAGGGAAGATTTAAAGGAAAAATCCAACCTCAAACACACAATCAAAGTGCGAGGGCTTTGACCACCTTTTGCACCGACGTTCAACAATCATACAGGGAGAAATCCATCAGATCCATCGGAGGCAGAGAGACCAATTTCTCCACCAGTAGTAGCCTCAATAGACCAGAATGCAATGCAGCCACAAGACATGTTCTGTTTTGTGCAAGGGGCGTGACTCTCACCATTTCTTGACTGTAAAAACTCGCCCACTTGCTGTTGCTATGCCATTGCCATCACTATTGCTATTGCTCTCTGCGCCTACATGTACTGAATGTAACAAATTCAGGCATGTTCTCTGGGGGTTGTCGAAATGCATTCTGGGAAATGTAGGAAATCACTAACTGAAGTAAAAAAAGGCAAGGCAGGTTGAGGGAAAGAGAATAGGGTTGTTGGGTTCATGGGGGGAGAATGGAGGGAGCGGGCAGGGTGATCCAACCCCTTCTGTCACACTGATGTTGATGTGACTCAAGGGAGGGAGCCCCCTTTTCAGAACAGTTGGGGTTAGCAATGTAGTGGTGAGGGTTAAGGTTAGGGGTTAGAGTAGGTGTGTGTTTGCACGTATTCTGTATTCCTCCTGCATCATCTGCAAAGATACAGAGAGGCCGGGGCAATTAGCACTCTGCTTCACCTCTAAGATCTCATACACTCTTATCTTACTCCATCCACATCGCCGTCATTAAGCTGTTATGTGGTTATAGTGGCTTTTAAAACGGAAAATTCTGCATCTCAAGTTTGTAGCTGAGGTGCATGTTTGGATGTAGCGGCACCTACAAGCTCCAGTAGTGCTGACATGTACTGTTTGGTGAGATGACAATAATTTCTCCAGTCCCGACAAAAGAAAAAGCTTATATTTAATTTGGGGGTTGGGGTTGGATTCAGGTTTAGCCATGTGTGTGTCATATAGGCGGACACCAGCCTACTGTGCTGAGCATGTAATCATGTTGTCACATTTATTCTCCTGTGTTGATGAACCTGACATCCTACACAGAGGCACATGGCCTGCAATTTTGTCTACGTTTTCTGTTAGCCACCAAAAATGTGTCATGTGGTCGCGTCTGCATTTCCATACATCAGGTCTCTCTTTTGCAAAGCCATTCATTTGCAATTTCCTTAAAAACATTCTAAATGATATGGTTGTGTAAGACACTGAATCAAAGTACAATGGTAGCTGACCATGCGCTTTGACCTCCCTGTGGAGGAAGGCAGGCAAAAGAAGAATTTCTCCTTTGGGGAATCAATACAGCATCACAAAAAAGAAAAGTTAAGGCCAGCCTGTACTATAAGAAATAGCCTTCCAATAGTGGAAAAAGACATCTAACAGCTACAGATGTTAATATAAAATCACCCGTTCCACTTGGCTCAGTGTGAATTGGGGTGATAGAAAATGCATTGGGGACACGGAGTGCTGCAGTGTCAGGCCCGTGCCCTCGACAGCGACGCCTTCGGATACCCGCTGAGGAACCGGAGGGAGCTATTAAAGCCATCAATCAGATTGACTGGGCCGCTGCAGCAGCAAGGACACTGAGGCAGCTACTGTACAGGCAGAGCTCCTCAAGCAGAGTGGGGAATCACTACCGGCCACCAGCTGAACACTGGTAAAGTCTGGCTGTGGCTGGATAGTTTGTCTACTCTGCCAGCCGCTTTGGCAGGTAGCTCATTATCATTTGGAGGTCCTATTCTCTGCTAAAAAACCAAGCTGGCTGGTAAACTGGTCAATGTGGATTGGGATGTATCAGCCACTGTGGCATGTGGACAAAACAGTTTTATGCTCTGACTGCAGGAGACACAAAGAGAAAAAGAGAAAGAGAGAGACAGACAGACAGAGAAAGAGAGAGACAGAGGGAGAAAGAGAGAGTGAGAGAGAGTGGGAGAGAGAGACAGAGAGAGAGAGAGATTCAACAAGCACAGGGAATCCACCCATCAGAACAGGAAAAAGGCAAGCTACTTCATCTCCAAATCCCACAGGTCAGTTAGGGGCTAAGGCCCGGTATAAAGGTTGTGATTGATCCCCAATGGAATTTGCTGTCAATCACATTTTGCCATCTTTGTAGTTTTGGACTAATTGATTAACTGGTTAGATGACTTTAGATTAATCAGTAGTGAATTTAGTTCAAATTCCCATTCTACTGCCACATAGATGAGCCTTTGGCTACATGCCCCAGTGGCTCGTTAGCCACAGGCTATTCAGCGTCTCCGCACTGTAATCCACCACAAAGGCCACCTGCTGTATCAAGGCATTCAGAAGGACAAAACCACCTCTCACATTTACATCTGATTCACACCGCCCTGAGTGAAGGGGGGGGGGAATGGCCTGTTTACTTTTTAAACCCTTCAATGTGGCCGCCGCGACTGTGTCTGGGCAAGCCTTTCTGAAACCAGATAGCACATCGGAAATGCTTTGGATGTCTGGATGTCGTAGGGCCCCTGCAACAGAGACATGACGGGCATGGCAACGTTACCAACATAACAGCACAGGAGAGGTGTTACTCTGACTGGAAAACCTTTAAAGAGGGAGGAACTGAAGTACAAGGCCCAGGGAGGAAACAAAGCAAGGATGCACTTTAGGTAATGATGTAAGGAACTGAGTGAGTGAGTGTAGGACAACATAATATGGTAATAAGGATAAAGTTAATAATGGAAATAAAGGGTCCTGCTGTAGCTTTCTCCCACAGCTGTCAACCGTACTGAATTCATATACATAGAGTGATATGTACAGTACAACCACAAGGTGAGAAATTACCATCGGCTGCCAGGCAAATGCTTTCAAATTTTGCCTGCGTGGCATGTTTGTCTACTCTATGAGCCAGTTTGGCAGATAAACAACTTTTATTAAGAGGTCCTATTACAAAATTAAACCTAGTTGGCTGGTGGAATACTATAAGTAGCTGGAAATCTGATGGATTTAGCAGCCACTGTGACCTGGTGAGTTAGTTTCCTGCCCTGATAGTATGTCTTACACTATATGCAATATCCTATTGTACCATGTGTGTCAATGCACAGTGAAAATAAGTCTCTGCACCAACGAAAGAAGAAATTCCTGAACATTTATTATACTTAGCAACTAAAGTGATTCTCACATGAACAGTAGCTGCGTGTCCCCAAAACCAAAATCCTGTAAAACAATCCTACCTCTGAGTCATTTGTTAAAAAGCCCTGAGAAGAAGCTGGGTCTCTAGACAATAACATCACAGGCTGAGGATTAGCGCGGAGCAGAGTTCACACTCCTTGAGTCACTGCGACACTCCTCTCTCTCTCTCTCTCTCTCTCACCAACAAGGCACTACTTTCCTGTAATAAACCTACAGCTATTATATCTAACACAGGTCAGAGTAAACCTGATACTCCCCGAGACAAACTAGGGGGGGGAAAAGATAAGGATCACATTCAGAGAAACCATTTCACAAGATCAACAAACAGGCATCTCACTGACTCTATCATCGAGTAATTAGAAGCAACTGGGGCTGCAGTTAGAGAATGATAATTGAACCGGTGTAACCGACAGGGAGAGAGGAAGGTAAACAGTTAAGGGGACAATGACCTTCTGCCTAATGAGCCACCAGGTCCTTTGAATCCGCCTATTATCCTATTAATGGATCCGGGAGGAATTCCTTTAGATGGCATTAAGGGTTCCCCTGGAGAGAGGTAAACCTAGGGTGGGGGGGGGGGCAGGAGAGGCCCTCAGTTTTATTCCTCCCTGCGCTTCGCTGCTTGACCCCTCATTCAGGTCAATTGGTCATGCAGTTTCCCCCCATTCCCTCACACACACACACACACACAGAAACACGCACGAGCAAACGGCCGAGCAAAAACGAAAACAACGTGCCTCCTGCTGTCATGGGACTGAATGCCTGTCAGTGGATCTGGGCCGAGCTTGTAGACATCAAGGCGGGAGATCAATGCTGTCAAACCTCAAAAGGTTGCAGCGAAGCAGCAACTCTCGGCAGTGTGGGAGAGGCTCGTCGTTTACCGCGCTGGGAGATTTGTTTTTCAACTACGAGCGCTCCAATCAAGCAGGCTGCTAAAAATCGCATAATGCAATACTGATCACGAGTGCAATTTTCACAACAAAGGGATTCTCAGTGATTTTTTTTCCTCCCCTCACCCATTTCCAGGGATGGGAATGCATGTGTGTGTGTGTGCACGATACAGGAGGCCAGTCATTGAAGGCTAACAAAGAGGGAGGGAAAAAAAAGGAAGCAGGAAGTGTGGTGTCAAATTGCACTGGGATGATTGGTGGGAGTGTGCATGGTTTGGGTCAGGGAAGGACAGGGAATGTTCAGGCCTTGTGTTGGAGCGAGAGCCACATGGTGGAGATGCACCGATGACCACACACACACTGATGTGATTAATACTGACAGATACAAGCAAAATTGCTCACGCGGATCCTCCCTTCTGGCCAGACGACCCTCAGTAACAAAAAACCCAACGAGAAAGCTTTAAAAGTAACTTATTTCACCTCTTTTTGGTTAGGCGTGGCCCGTTCCTGAGCAACAGGCCCCTTGGAGCCTGATTTTGGAAAGACATTTGGAAATGGAGAATGAAAGAGTGATCCTTCTCTGCTTCGATGCATTCCAGATGGTGATGTAATTTTATTTCGGAAACGTAGAGCCAACGCTGCCTCGACACGAGTGATATATAAACTGAGCAGGAGAAGAGTTTATATGAAACAATGCACTCGGTGAGGAAACTACAGACTTGTTATTGTGTCGTTTGTAAAACCCAAAGGACTCAACATTAGAGGAGCAAGTCCAACCACACATTACAACAGGGCAACAATGCAAACTATGCGTGTACGTAGTTGAGTTTTCAATGCAAGCTATGTAGGCCTAATGGAAGGATGGCATCCTTTAAAATGCCACATGGTTCAGGATGTTACCGATATGAGACAGGATTCAGAGGCGCTGACATTTAGGTAGGCCTCAACCTGGAGCGCCTAAGACTTACGGGTCAAACACAACACAGCACAAACAATTATGTCCAACATATTGTTTCAAAAAGAATCACACCTGTTTCAGTTAACACCGGCGTTTCCTCTTTAGTCGTCTTGTAGCAAAATAGCTGCACCTCGGACCAACTGCATCACCGCTGTACCCCAAAATCACAGCACCCTCCTGGGTGTTTAGGCTTTTATACAACAGTAAACAACCCATGCGTCCTCCTGATGAAAGAGTTTTCTTCAAATCAGTATACAAAGAGACAGGAGAGAGCAAGATAGATCACCGACTGGCTTCCTGGTTACCACAGTAGGTGGTATCGTAAACAAATAAAGCATAAAGCTGCACTTTATGGGAATTATCAGCGTGGTTGGGAAACATCTTTCACCGTTCAGGTTGTTTGTCTGAAGCTACCGGTTGTATAATACGATAAAAATCACTCTTAATAGATGTTTTACCAATACTTGCTAGTGCTTTTTATGTAAAATTGAGCTTGATTGCAATGTTCACATTTTCCCTAGCAGCCGTGGGTTTGTTGCTGTTGGATCCACATTGAGGAAACGCTGGCCAACATACAGTCAACTGACAAGCTGTCAAGGCTGCCTCTCCCCTCCCACAGTGGGTGCAGCCCCGTAATATCAATGCGACTGCATGGGAACGTGGGGTTTTACGAGAGAACCAAATTAGACCCGACACCGGCACCCTCGCCCCGACCCACTGTCCTTCATTTCTCTGCTCCAAATCCTTTAAGCCTGAGTGAGCTATATCCTGCTGGTCCCGGGTCGTCCTGCGAGAGCACAATGGCCGGAGCGAGGCCGGTAGGGGGGTTACAGGTTTGATTCCCACATTCCCAAACGGGGGACTACCCCTGCTAAAAATATACGCCCTCATGTTACTCTGAGGTGTTTTGTAATGAAAGCATCCGTCAAATAGAGTTGAGGAGAGGGTGGGACAACGGCAGAGGATTTGGCCCTGGTGCCGGTATTGTGCAGGAAATTATTCTTTTGTTTTGTGGCATGTGGATTACAAGGCATCTATACCCGGAGAGTTCGGCTATAATGGCTTTATTAGAGGGCAAGGCATGTGCCAAACCTCGAAGAATGCACTCAAATCTCAAATCCCTGCCCCCCCTCTGTATAGTGCGTATAGGTGTATTGTTCTTTAGAGTGCTGTCCTTCTGCAGACCTGTTAATGTGAATTCAATGCATATTTGCACACCATGTACAGTGCTGTAAATTCACTTGCTTCTTCAGATCTCACGTCTCCCTTCATTGTTACATTCTACACATATTAATGGTATTTTCATAATGTTCCCACTATTTCATACTGCATACATACTGACACCTTTAGGTTTTATTGTTTATCGTGTATATGCATAGTTAGGCTATATAGAGCACATAACTGATTCCAGCATATGTTTATAGAAACCTGAAATTGTTGACATTGTAATTTATTGCTTTATTCGTTTTTGTGGTGTTTTTATTGCTTTTTCTTATATATTTCTTATATATATATATAGAAAATGCTGATCTTGCTGTCTTTTTCCCTGCTGAATCCTATTATTTTTGCTGCTGCAAAGACCCAATTTCCCCATGGGGATCAATAAAGTTTCATCTCGTCTCTCTCCCTCCCTCCCTCCCTCTCTCTTTCTTGTATGGAGCTGGAAATAAAGGGAGAGCTGTAAGAGAAGAGGTGGGAGCATGTTGTGGTGTCAACATGCCACAGGTTGCTGTAAACACAATAAAAACCACAGGGAAGGTCTGGCCGGATCGCGTGCCACATATGGCAGGTAGAGGCACAGGTCGACCCCAAAGGCTGAATGCCGATCCATGTGAGGTAAAAGTGCTCTCCACCCCATGCGATGATGGATGGAGCAGAGGGCTGAAAACAAAGCAGCCGTGTGAGGAGGGACTTCCAGCGCTGCAACGCAAATGCAAAGCAATAGCGGTACACTGCGTTGTGCATGGGTTGGTACAATGTGTCAACACCCTAATAGTCTTCCTATCGCCGTTTTACATGCTTGATCACCAGATTTATTTTGAACTAAACAGTGTATACGTGAGGATTATAAACACCAACCACTTACCGCGTGGTGCGCAGCTACTGTAAAGCGCTGCAAAGCACAACCACCATAATTACAATAATAAAAGCAAAAGGAAAAGAGCTAACCTGCAGGTGTTGCCCCGAAAATCCGTACCACCGGCACTTTCTTCACGTCGCTCTCCCTGAATTCAGAATAGCAGACATCCAGGTCTTTTATGGGACTTGCCAGGTAGTAGTCTGCGGTAACGATGCGCACAGCAAACATGACTGCTGGGCGAGGAGAGGGGAGAAGAGAAGAGGAGCCGTCGGACCAAAAACTAGGAGTCCATGCGAGGCACACAATCGGGGCGCCAGTCAATACCAGGCGACGGGGAAGCTGTCACGGTGAAAAAACAACGACAAAGAAGAACGGGAACCCGGTTGTGTCCCATGAAAAGCAAACAAAGATTTCCGTAGCTTCGGCGCGGGGGTGTTCGGGTCCAGAGGTGCCGCCGTTAGCTCTGACCGGAGAGCTAAACACGACGACGGGTAATCCGACCTGCAGCTGTCGGGTCCATACTGTACTTGTAATGGTGGGTGTCCCGTGATTCAGCTCCGGTCTTTAGTTTCAATTAGGAAGAGGAGTCCCAGCCTTCCGTGTGAAGCGTTAAATCCTCTCAATCACTGCTCAAAACTAGTCCCAGCCAGTCCCTTCTTATCAGACAGCCACACGGCACAGTTGTGCCTCTTCTTCCATAACAGGCTAGCCCACGTTAGCTAACCTATGTGCTGGGAATGTAACGACCAGTGTCAAGGTAACTCGAATACAAACATACAGTACTTCCGGTCACAACTTTCAGAATAAAATCATTGTTATTAAAAAAATACATGCGCGAAGTACCAGAGTGAAAATAAAGGATATATTTCGGAGGAATCACAAGTGGTACCGCTGTACAGTTATAGATTAGGAAGTCCAGTACACTACTTGACACAGCCTCGTACAACGTGCGGCCATGGCTAGCTGGCTAATCAAGCTTTCGCTCTTATTGACAAACGTTAAAAACGACTTTCCCTTTACTTTCTCTCGGTACTCTGAGCTACCGTTAGTGCTGCATAGTATCCATTATGACATTATTTCCATCACAGGGGAGATTTCGGATTAAACCTGGTCCCCTTCAACTTGGAAATGTGATTATCTGAAGTTTTAAAGCCCTAAAATGGGGTGTCCTGGAAGTTTTTCGGTGTTAAAAGTAGCCGGTAGTCAGTTGTCTCCTCCGCTGTGAGGCAGAATCTGCGTGAAGTAAAGCAGCCAGGAATATCATAAAACATCCGGTCTGGCATTTTCAAAATAAAAGCAAGCATTTATAAACAGCAAAAACTTCAATATTGTTGGGCACAAGAATAAAAACATGCACCCTAAATAATATTCATAATATCGAGACATTGATAATTAACAGTAAAAATTACGGGACCCAAGTAATTTGGTTAATAAATTATTTAGACAGTGCCCCACCAAAATTGGATACAGATCAATATCAAAAGCAAAAGTAACAACACTCTACTTAGTGAGACCTACAAAATAGAGAACAGATAAAAACCCACCCACATTCCACTGGAGACATTAAATGCTAACTTATCAAAAACAAAAGTCATAGTCCTCTATCTAAAGCCAAGGTATCAGAACAAACACCATACCCCATCTCCAGGATATCTGTTATTCCCCACAAGGTTAAAAGGGTTAGAACAGATCAAACATTCCTATATCAATGTAACAAATTCTCATTAAACCACACAGAAGGTATGGTTGTCCATTTAATAAGACCTACACAGCAAACTCGGGTTTAGGTCACACCTCAATGTGCAACATAACAATGATACCCTTATTATATATACTTATATTACACTTCAAGCCAGGAGAAAAATACTTTCCAATACAATAAAATACTATAGATAAGTTACAATAAAACAAATCAAAGAAAAGCAAAAGATTTAAAGAGAAATAGTGTTTCAAAATATATTCTTAACCTTTGGCAAGTGGGTATATGTGACCCACTCATTCATTGGTATTAGTCTGGTAGCTGGGTATACTCTAATTGCATAGATAAAAAGCTGTATATGCTCCATATATATGTGTTTAATCTCAACCATGCCCAAGTGAAGCCTGCAGCAACCAATGCCCACCACTGATTTTTTAATCGACATCCTCGCAGGACCTTTATTTTGAAAGCTAAATGCGTCTGGTTGGGGAAACCGGAAACAATTGTGTGGAACATTATGTTAAACTTCACGAAGCTTCACCTCATTTGCCTCTGCCGCATCAAAACACGGATCAGACCCAGATTAAAAACTGGAGAGCATCAATTTCCCCTGGTTTGCCATTGGTCGTTTTTGAGGAACGCCTTTCTTATTGGCTATAATATTGTTTGGCATTACGAAAAAGAAAAAAGTAATCATATAATCCTATAAATATCACAGCAAAACTATAAATCCCAAAGGAGATAAAAAAAATACCATAAAGTACAACAAGGTCATACAGAATATAAGTCCCTATAGGAATATTATAGTGATATTATAGTGATGTCATAGGAGATAAAGCTACCATAAAGTACAGTAAGGTCACTAAAAACTCACCACTGAGCATCACAGACATGCTGTAATTCCCTATAGGGATATTTTTTGGAATATTAGGCCTATGGTGATTTTTCATTGAGATAGCTGTGATTGAGTTTAAGCATAAGGCATAATGTTGCAGACAGATGAATGCAGGCTTATCTAGGATACATCTCAATGAGATTGAGATGAGATGAGATTAATTTGCCACCAAATATGCCAACCACCCATCAGCAGTCTTCCCGAAGAGAGCAGAGAGAGTTAGAAATATAATTTCTCATAAGGCATGATCTGTAAAGTTGTCCTACTTGACTCACTGAATCCAGTTCACTTGCCTCTTTACTGCAGACTAATCAAACTTTGGTAAGGCGTTAGACCCACCAGGTTGGCACATAAACACTATCAGAAAAAAATGATAAAAAAATATTTTACCCTCCTGTCAGCAGGGCTCATTCCACCTTTAAAAGGCATCCAAGATATTTTAGGGTTGCTGATGTACCTTGGATTTGAGGCTTTTTACAACCTCTAATGTACTTTTTTTTTTCTGTGAGCCTACAAGGCCACCCATAGGTGCTTCGTTGGCAGTATGTACGATGCTTCTTTCCCTCCTACACATCTTTGGATTTGCACCATCCATTCAGTATTCCACGCAGATTGCCATAATGGCCTATACATAGCAGGCGGCAGTAGTGGATGTGCTGAGCTCACTGCTTTCTCCCCTGCTCTGAAAGGGCCATAAACCTCTCCAAACAGCCGGTTCGGTCCGGTTCACGCGGGGGACATCACAGCCAATGACTCCCCGATGATGAAAAATGTTTCATTAGCATTTTCATCTAGATGGAGAGGGAGCCTGTCGGTGGGAGTGTGCACTGACCTTGAGTGAGAGTTTGGCCCTCTCACTGAACCAATCAGCAGGCGCCTGCTCACGCATGCCAGCAGCACAAGCTGAGGTCTATGAGCGTGTATGGGAACACATTTTACAGCAAACTATTTAAAAAATCTCATATATGCAATAATATATACGCTATTTGGTGGGAGCTTTTATCTAAAGTGCCTTACATTTTTAGTGTGGATGGTCCCAGTGGGAATGGAGCCTCTAACTCGGACGGTGTAAGTGCCACTTTCTACCCATGGAGCCACTGGCCCAGAGTTTTCCATCAAGAGAAACCATCTGTTTTTAAGGGCGTGTTCTTCTCAGTAATGGTGATGGGAGTGAATTGAAGAAGCACAGGAGGTTTAAAGGGATATCTCAACCCAAAAATGAAAATTAAGTCATCAGAAAAATCATAAAATGTCCATCAAACTTCTCCAAACAGCTCATGCAGCATAATCCAAGTGTTTTGTAGCCAAACGATGGCACCGTGGGTCTCTGCAGTGCTCTGGTGGAGGACTCTGCTTGCTAATGTAGGGTATGCGCATGGTCAGAGCATTGTTGGAAAATATAGGAGATAATGACGTACATATTGGACTTGAGGACCCACAGTGAAATCGTTTGGCTACAAAACACTTGGATTATGCTGCAGGAGCTGTTTGGAGAAATTTGATGGACATTTTATGCTTTTCCTGGAGCTTAAAAGATGGTCCAGTAACCCTAACTTCAATAGTTCGGGAGAAGGCAGAGATAGAACTCGCTGTGTTTGGTGGTCCTGTGAACTTCAATGGAGTTTCGACTGACATGGGGGCGATCTATTCCTTTAAGTTTTCAACTGCATGTCCCTGATTTTTATTGGAAAAGTAAGGGAAAATCACATTCTTATCTGCCCATTATTATTCCCCTTGCTTCTTTTACACAGGTCACACACCGGTTAATCCTTATCTAGAGCCACAGCCCAGTTTGCTCTGGTTAATCACTCACCTCTTTGATAAGCTGAACAGCTCGGTAAAAACACACCAGACCCACATGAAAAGGCTCTTTCTTAACTCCCACTACAGCCAGGACTGAGGCAGGGTGACCTAGTGGTTAGAGTGACCATGCTGTTACTGAAAGGTCACATGCTCAATTCCCGCAACTGTCATCAGCGGCCACATGTCCTCACTAGAAGTCACTCTGGGTAAGAGCATCCAGTAAATGTGTGACATGTAAAAATGTAAAAATATGACACAAAAAAGCTGGAAATAATGGGACAAAGACAGTGCTTCCCATTAGAAGGAGGAGAAATTCATCTTTCTGCTTCTCCCCCTCCACAGAGAGGTCAGAGGTCAGCTACACAATGTCGCCCCTCAAGCTGGTAGCTGGTAGGGATTCAATGCCTTGCTCATGGACACTTCAGCAGGGCGGATACTTGCTGTCATGGTTACACCAAACATGGCGGCAAACAATAGTCCTCATACAAAAAAACATACACGAATTGAGCCGATACTAGGAGCGGCATTATGAGTAGCAGGGTGAATGGACAGGGCTTCAAGTCATTTCTCAGAAAATACTTGTGCCTGGTTGCTTAGGACTCACCAGATAAGGCCAAGTCAAGTGCCATGCAAGTCCTGCAACAATAACAAACAGTGGATTTATTGGTACTGGCAGCCCTTGTGTTTACAGAAAGCACCCTCATGCAGCAGCTGATAAAAGCTTAAGAGTTCCCTTTACAGAGACTTATGGGAGCACGTTTTTTGTGTGTGTGTCAGGTTTGGTAAACAAGCTGACAGAACCAAACTACTCAGTGCACAATGACAGGGCAAAATTATTAAGTGTGTGGTAAAAGCTCTTGTCTCCGCCGAAGACAGATATCTCTCAGCCCGGTAGCTTATCAGCGAGTCGGCGTGTGGAACAAATGGACAGGATGTTTCCGTTACAAGACTTCCTGCGTGTCACGGCCCAAATAAACTCCAGCTGCTTGTTTTAAACACAGTCATAAGGCAAATTGTCTCCCAGCATCAGTTGTCAGTTAGTTGAAACTGTACATTTATTTAAAAGACAATAAAAGGGAAAACATCGTATTAAACAAACCATACTGACATAACATAAGCTACTCTTGACTGGAAATAAAAACGGTTCCCATGATGAGGCGACCCGACCGACGATGGGAATGTAGTGATTAGTGAGGACACACTGCCACCTTATGGTTAATCATATGCATTACTAAGACAGATGGTGTGCGTGTGAGGCTTCATCATGGGAAATGCTGAGTGTCTGTCATGAAGGAAAAGGATTGAGAGGTATTCAGAGTCTTTACCGAGGTTATTCATCAGCAGAACAAATGGAAAACTGTATTTAACAAGAAGCAACAAAAGGAAAACACTTTAATTCTGATAAAAACCAATGTGCTGCAGCTATTACAGCCCTCATCGAGGTTTGTGAACTGAAGGCGTATCTGAAGCATGTTGGTTTTAACAGAATAAAATCTTTTCCTTTTCATAGCTTGTTTATTTTCCGGGTGTGTCTGGATTGTTCCCCCTTCCTTCAGAGCGGTCGGACAGTGAGGGTGAGGTCTCTCCCCAGGCGGGGGGCGATGTAGCGCTCCTCCCTCAGCAGGCGCAGCAGCAGGTCCTGGGTGTCCTGGGGCCAGCGGTAGATCCTGGTGCTCTGGAGCCAGTTGGGGACGTGCTTCTGTAAGGCAGGAACAGTGGCAGCAGAGTGGCCCAATGGTTAGAGAGACTGTACCGTAACTGTAACTGTAGCCGTAATAATATAATTACCAGTCAATTATGATTAATTGTCATACAAAACTGAGCCATAATCTAAAAGTTGCACATGAATTGAAAGTCACAAAACAGCGTAAATACTCAGATTAAGGGCTTGTGACATGTGACAGCTCTTTTATGTCTTATGGAAAAATGGTGTTCCTATTATTTTGGCCAGTGAGTGTACACTTACCTTGGTTGCAGAGGGAAACAATACTGGTACCAGCCTGAAATTCAGGCAGCGTTGTTGGATGAACTCATTTTGGATCTGAACCAATAAGAAAAGAGGATAATCAGTGCTTATGGTCCTGTAGATACACGCATAAGTGGTATGCTTCACTTGCTGCTCCCATTATAATATAGGCTTAAAGAAAGTGACTCACTGCTTCTTTGGCAAAAGAGTCACACAGAGGTGAAACTGCTACCAATCTTCTCATCGAACAACAATAAGCTGATCAAGAAGCTTTATATTGCCAGAATGTGATGTATTCCTTGAACATAAACAACAGGCTTTACAGAAATGCTTAGCACTCACAACTTTCTCTGATGACGTATTTCAGTGCTGTTTAATTTCAGGGTTTCTGTACTGAGGGTTAGCACTCTGACAGCAGCCCCTCCCAGGCTGGCAACCAATCTGATTTAATGACTCTGACACACACACACACACACACACACACACACAATGTGACTTTGAATCTTGCGATGTGGGGTGGGGCGGGGAGCATTACTGGGAGGTGAAATAGCTCTGTTTTCAAATCCCAGGAGGCATTTCCTCATTGGCCTCATTGGCATGTGGGGGGGAGGGAGTTTAATGACGCCTGCAAACCACAGGAGGGAGACATTACAAGCAAACGCCTCGGCCTCAGACGTTCCCAAACTGGGTCTCACATCCATGGAAAAGCTTAGTCACAGAGAAAAACATGACTTGCATTTCAGACGAGTGGAATCAAATACATGTTTTTACATTTTAGGCATTTAGCTGACGCTCTTATCCCGAGATCCCGAGTGATCAGGGACACTTTGTCGGCACCCATTGGCTCTTGAGTGGATAAAATCTCCAGTTATAGGGCGGTTATAGGAGTCTCTGTAACCATTAAGCCACCCTGATGCCATTCCAAATGCATTTGAGATGCAACTGGGAATAAGAATCACATACAGTTGCCTTGATAGCTATGGGAGAGCTTACTTGATTGTGGATGTACTTGGTGTGCAGACCGTGTTCATCATCGCCGTCTCCCTCCACATCCTCCTTGTACTTGGGGCTGATGACCACGATGATCAGCACTGATTTCTGTAACACACCGTTTTACTGTCAGCTTTTGCAAATGTCAACATGGTAAATTGGCTTCATTCATATGCCTTTTCTATTCAGCATCACTGCACACATGGGTCAAATAACTGACTAGGTAGACTTACATCGTTCAGATAGCTGTCCATCCATTTGGTGATGCCCATTCTTCGGATTGGATTATCAAAGATGTCAATCTATCAAGAGGATAGGCAGTGTATGAACTGTATTGTTTGCATGGGTTGAATGATGGAGAATTGCTCAATTAAAGATGATGGAGCAGTGACAGAGCTTACCGCTGGTTTGAACCCCTGATCGGTCAGAAATTTAGTGAAAGGAATCATCTCCTTGGCTGTGTCCACTGAATATGTGATGAAAAGATTCCCTGTCATGGAAGAGACAGACAGCACCACATCATACATGTATCATATATTCATTCAGATTAGGGAAAAAGCGTTACATGCACATATAGTGGGCTTAAAAAAATCCACAAGAAAGTTGGTGGGGGTGTTAAACATTAATTTCCCCACTTTTAAACTTTAAACTACAGACATTCAGGGCAATGCATTGCATAATTTGTGTTTTTGTAATATCTTGACCTGTAGATTGAGGGTAAACGTTTCTATATTGATCCTTCTCTTTCCCTAAATTGTCATTTTAGCATTGTTAGCATTTCTCATGGAAAGAGGTTCCCTAGACTGCTAGCAGCTAAGGTAAGGTAAGGTAAGGTAAGGTAAGGTAAGGTAAGGTAAGGTAAGGTAAGGCAAGGTAAGGTAAGGTAAAGCAAGGTAAGGTAAGGTAAGGTAAGGCAAGGTAAGGTAAGGCAAGGTAAGGCAAGGCAAGGCAAGGCAAGGCAAGGCAAGGTAAGGTAAGGTAAGGTAAGGTAAGGCAAGGTAAGGTAAGGCAAGGTAAGGTAAGGTAAGGTAAGGTAAGGTAAGGCAAGGTAAGGTAAGGCAAGGTAAGGTAAGGTAAGGTAAGGTAAGGCAAGGTAAGGTAAGGTAAGGTAAGGTAAGGTAAGGTAAGGTAAGGCAAGGTAAGGTAAGGTAAGGCAAGGTAAGGCAAGGCAAGGTAAGGTAAGATTGCACTTTATTGATCCCCCAGGGGAAATTCATGTCACAGCAGCAATTGGCAAAGGTAATAAGAATCGTACAGGAAAGGTAATAGTAAAGGTGCTATAAATAAATATAAAACTACAAAAAGATAAAATATAAAACTATAAAAAAATGTCTAAAGTGTCTGTAGTGGTGTTGCGCATTAGTCCTGTGGCTAGCTTACCAATTAAAATTCTAAATATTAAATAAGGAGGATGCCAGTATACATATACATATATATAAACCGTATATATATATACTCACACACACATACAGTACATACATCTGGTGTGTCCAGTGTACTTACTGCACTCCTCAGGCAGGCTGATGGTCCTCCTGATCTCCTGTGTCACTGCTGGAGCCTGGAAGGAGGGAAACACGCTGACCTCACCCATGACCTCTCTGGGAGGTCCCACACACTGCGGCACATTCATACTGGGGGCATTCGGGGCACCTTTCAACTGCAGCTTAGTCCTGTGGAGGGAGGTGATCAGAAACAGTCTGACAGTGTAGTACAGCGTCTGTTGCGTGTATTGTGTGAATCAGCCACCAGGTTATGATGGCAAATAGTTAGGATAGCAATCTTTCTCATACCAGGAGGGTGGGAGGTGTTGGCGCTCCCGCTGTGGATCCGCAGGGAAATTCTGATTACAGTTATAATAATTATAATTCTGACGGGGAAGATTCACTGGCAGCTGGCACGCACACTGTCTGACACAACTCCCCTGCACCGGATCAGGGCCTGCAGAGAGGCGTGAGGAGGCAGACATAAGAATCCTAGTCTGGCCGGTCTCCAAATCAGCAGTAATGAGGTCACACAGACTCAACAGAAACACAGTGTGCAGCACACGAATGCTGACAAACAGGGTTGGGGAGGCAACTTTCAAAACAAAATCTATCACAGATATGATTACTTGCTAAAAATTGTAATCTGTGAAGCAATCAAGTGAAATGTGTCAGCTATGTGATGTAGTTGGATTGCTTTCTGTTACTTATGAATTATAGATAGTAATTTATATAGTACAGTTCAACAGTTTTGGGTTTTCGAAGGCCGATACTGATATTCAGGCTGAAGTTGCCAATAGCTGATATTTTGTGGTGATATATATATTCAATATCTTTAAAATGGACAATTTTCGTGCCCGGAAATTACAAGTATTAAGTCTTTCCCCCAGAATGTTTTTCTTGTCAGGGTGGAAAAGCCTCTGAATCAGCATTTAGAGCAACATGGGACACTAAAACTCTCCACTGAAACCCAGACTGATGAAACTCTTTTAGGGTGAGCAGCTCTTTAAGGCAGGGTGACCCATCTAACTCTGGGATGCCTTTAAATGAAGGAATAATTTACATAAAACATTATCGAACAGATAAATGAATAAACAAAATGTGCAAAGAAAATATAATTTCATTGCAGGCTTTAGACTGTTTGTATGCACAGTAGCTGTGTTCAGGGAGGAACTTCCAGCATAAGGATGGCAGTGGATGACATGACTGGTTGATATCTAATAAAAAGCCAATATCAGCTGAATGATCAGTTGAACGCTACTAAATAGTGTTATTATCACCAGTATTACTACTATTACTACCATAATTCACCATAATTTCAAGTTTTGTAAAATGTTTGTTTATAACCTCACAGTCAAAATGACCTTTTGTCTCTAAAAATGTTTCTGAACAATGGCACAAAGTAGGCTACCTGTAATCTAATGACTGCATTTTTGGTGTCAGACTTTGGTAATACAATACACATAATCGCTCCCCAACCCTGACAGCAACGACAACGGACTCACATTACAGTCGATCATGCAACACTTACACTGACCAGGAAGATGTGCTGCGGGATATCGTGTTGGAACACAGTGGCTGTTGCTAAAGTCAGACATGAGTGGGAAAGGGGGCTCCAAGTCCTCAACGGAGCGGTCCTGAGGCCAGTTTGGAGAGCCGGAAAAGCCTCTGACGTGGTTAACCGGGGCGTCGCGGTCATACACCCCCCCCTCCCTGCCGGCACGTGGCCAAACACCTGCAGGATGAGGGACTTTCATCTGTCCTGAGTAGGTTGGAGGGTTGAAGGGAGGCTTTGCGGCAAGGAGGCAGGAGGGTGCTGGTTCTTGTGGGTGCTGGTGTTGCCTTTGGCCCTGAGGGTGTTTCCACTGGCCGACCCCGGCTGGTTGGAAGCCCTCTTCCCCCCCTGGCCTCTGGTTGGTCTCTGTATGCCCGGAGCACTGTTGGCAAGAGGAAGGCCAGGCCAGGTCCAGAGTGGACGACGTCATGCTCTCATCGGTCTCGACTGGAAAACTCTGATGAGGGCAAGGTCCTGACAATGACAGCCAACAGCAAAACAGCTTTTCACTTCACTTGGAAAGGCATTGTTAGATATAAAGATTTGCTTTAGAGATCGCCGCAAGTCTCAAGGTGATAATACTGTTCTACCTTTAAAAGAGTCCATTTTCTCACTGAGGACAGGTGTTGAGTGTCTGTTGCCACTGGTGAAGCGAAAATGAAAACAGCATTACAGGAATGAAATAGAGCATGACAGATTCACACGAGAGAGACGCTCTCCCACGTATCTTACACAAGCACAAAATGGCTTGAAAACAGCAATACTTCAAAAAAACAGAGGGATTCAAAGTAGACCTTTACCAATGAAGCCACTACCAACAAGTAAAACCTGCCCATACAACAAAAACATATACATCTTACAGTGTGACTGACTAATAGAAAAGCATTAGGACAAACTCAATAAAGTGTAAATAAGTGTTTTCTGGACATGTTCCAATATCTTCTGTGCTGAGAAACATGAAACACTGCATCTTCTTTTACAACCTGGTTTGAGTTGTAACATGATATTTGTGCACTAGTACAAAGGTCAAGATCACTATCGAACAGCACACTCAGGTATGTCATTTTAAATGCCAAAATCAGATCATCTCAGTAGTTTCCAATAAGATTGTCTTTTATATTCACAGAGATTTTAGACAGCTAGAGCATAAATCAGGACTTTATCGGACTTTCACACCTACCTTTAGTCAAAAATTATTATCCTTCAGCCAAAGTGCAAACCTGTTCTGAGGCAAACAGGAAACATTCCCACTACTTGTTCTTTTTTTTTTTTTGAGGAAGAGATCAGTGTATGCAAAGCAGGGAAGTCCCATGGCCCATTTATGCAAATAATGCGGGGCATTAAGTCCACATCTACCAATCAGGTTGTTCTCTCGGGAAGGCAGGCATTTTGTAGCCAGTCAAGTTTTACCGTCTCATTTAAAGGTGTCAGGACCAACCCTTGAAAAACGACACGTGACTCTTCAAGCAACACATTAAAAGTAGACACAAAATACACACTTGATGTCACATATACATGGAATATAATTTGCAGCTTTGCTTATTTACATTTTGTTTTCAACAGGTTTTGTCTCTACCATTTGATGTCTTCTTGTGGCTTATAAAACTTTCAACTGATCACACCCACAAAGTTACAATAGTGCATATGTATTTTTCATGGTTCATTTCATATATTTATTTCACCTTCAGTGTTCATTTTACTCAAACATTAAAGAGTAACTCCACACTAAAACACTTTTTTAGTGTAAACTTGTATTTAGTACTGTGTAGTTATGAAATACAAAACCGCAGGTCATACTGTCAACATCTGAGCACAAATGGCAGATTTATCTTACTAAGCCTGGCTCACTTCGCCCCCCAGTGGTTAAAATGAGCAGCCAGTGTTCAGTTGGAGATGCAGTTGTGTTCAAAGACAATTGTCCTAAGATATGTCATTTTGTAAAAAAAAAAAAAAAAAATTCCCACCCCAGCCCATCAGCGCATGCACATGCCCACTAACACTCCACCCCATTCCTCTTTTCACCAACCCAGCCCAACCACAACGCCCCTACCTTCCCCTGCTCTTCAAATTTCTTGCATTTTTTTAAATCGCACAGCAAGCATAGAGAAGCTCAAACTGGGTGCAGAATTACTCTTTAATGGAAAACTATTTTGAGAGTCTCATCTCTGAACAAACTCCAACTCCTTTCTTCCAGCTCCTTCCTACTGGGTCTGTTTGAGATTGGTTAGCACCACAGTTACAGGGTTGCTGGCTGGCGGGGTCTTGTGGTCTGCAACTGAGAAGACTTTCATGGTGGTGTGGGTGAGGAAGGAGCCCAGCTCGCGCGCCTTGGCCTTGCAAGTCAGCACCGGCAGCAACTCCTGCCGGAAGCGCCGGCTCACCATGCAGTAGAGCAGGAAGTTGGTGGTGGAGTTGAGGTTCTGCAGCATGTTGGCCAGGTCGCTGGCCACGTTGATGGGAATGCTGTAGTCGTTCCTGTCGAAGGTCTCGTAGTTGTACTTGGTCCGCAGGATGCTGTAGGTGACAAAGCGGGGCAGGCTGAGCACCACGAAGGCCACGGAGACGGTGCCCAGCAGCAGGATGGTCCTCCTCAACATGCCCCTGGTGCTCCGCCCTCGCATGGTGTGACGCTCCTCCTTGGTGAAGAGCTTGCTGGCGCGGCACAGATGACACCCGATGAGGTAGTTGAAGATGATGACCAGCACGATGGGGATTCCCCCGGAGAGGACGGTGGCTATCCACACTATAACGGTGGAGTAGGTCTCGTCACGGTAGCGACACCTGGGCAGCGTGACGTTCTCCCCCTTCACGGTGTAGTTGACAGGCGTGACCTGGTTGATCCAGCCCATCGGCACAGAGGCCAGGTGGGACACCAGGACGATGGCCACGCAGGTCAGTTTGGTGACCCGGGTCTGGGAGAAGTGCTGCTTGGCCGCCGTGCTGCTGAGGACCAGGTAGCGCTCGATGGTGAACACCACCACGATCCAGGAGGAGCTGTAGAGAGAGCCGTACTGCAGGAATCCCAGGATGGCGCACCAGGGGTGGGAGTGCCAGAAGGGCTGCAGCAGCCAGAAGGTGAGCGTCAGGTCCAGCAGGATCACCCACACCAGGTAGAAGGTGTCGACGATGGCGAGGCAGCTCAGGTAAATGATGGCCGTGTCGGACATCCCACACTTCCGGAAGCAGATCATGTAGAATGTGAAGAGATTGGCTAGAGGGTGGAGAGGAGGGACAGTTGCAGTTAAACCTCTTAACCTCACATCAAAATACATGTGACTGTGATGATAAAAATATTCAAGCATACAAACCTGGAATACCCATAATGCATAGGAACGGGTAGTAGATCTTCTGAACAGTGATGAAGACGGTGACGCTGGCTCCCTCCATGGTTCAGTCAACACCAAGCAATAACATACATGGTAATACCTGCAATAAAGCCATTAGGAAGCCGGATGGGATGCCATTATTGATACAGAGAGGAGAAGAGTGCAATAGACAAATACTGATGAGATTAACCAGTGCACCATTTTCATTTTACAACAGCTTTCCATTTTACGAGTTTGGAGTCTAAGTGGAGCGATTTAGATTAATTAAATTGGTTGCTTGAAATATCGAATTGCAGGAATTTAAAGGTTTTCTACTGTTGCACTCAATGTAAGTTGCTCTGGATAAGTAAAATGCAGAGTCTGGGACAAAAAAAGCAGGAAAGATACAAAACCATTATACACTAGCAACATTTTGAGGCAATATGTATGTCTTTCAACAAATATATACACCAGTATATTTTTGATTATTCCTTTGGTTCTTATTGCTTGCAGGGATTTTATTTTCCAATCCCCAACACTATCGAAGGCCATTTTTCCCCTTTCATCGCCTCAAACGATTGCGCAACCAGTGTGTCATCGCTGTTAGATTTTTCTTTTTTTTTTGTAATTTTTTTTTTATTGACATTCAGCATCAAACAAACATTTCCACAAAATGTATTTCAGACACTGTATGTATACATCACATATTCATGTTTGTCGAAAAAACTATGTACAATTAGGGAGTGATCTTTTCCTTACAGCACAATCATCGATCCGTGAAAATAAAATCAGGCCTATGGGGCATTACATAGTCAACCCAGCTTTCCCATCGTGAGGCAAACTGTTCCAACCCATGATTAACGAATGCTGTTCATGTCTCCATATTGTGAATGTCCATTGTAATGTCCGTCCATTCATTCAAGGTTGGGCTCTCCTGCGACAACCATTTTCTGGTAAGAGCCTTTTTATGGAAATTCTTTATTAGCAATAACCCCTTGAGATTTACCATCTCGTTTTCAAGGGGGTCCTAAACCAGCCACCAGCAGTATATTCATTAAATATTTATCTTTTTTCAGCCAGTCTTGAGGTATATACCCAAAATATATGGTCTTACTCTCTAGGGGCATTTCACATTTAAAAATATCTTGTAGGGCATTCTGTATCTGTCTTCAATAGTCTTTGATAACGGAGCAATCCCAGAAAACATGGTAATGATTTGCATTTTGGTTTCCACAGTTGTCCATTCTTCCTCAGATATAATTATCCCTCCTTCATTTTCCCATTTTGTTTTATGAAGTTGAATGTGTTTTAAGATTTAACAGACCCTTATATATGCATGAAATAATCCTACCACCAGTATCTGAATTATATGCTTTTCTAAACAATTCTATCAAACATGTACTTGCCTCGGTTACAGTTTTCACCTTCATATTAATATAATGCCGCATCTGCAGATACCGATAAAAGTCTTGTTTTTCTAATAAGTATTTCGAAACTGGGCAGTGTTCCTTCTTCCATTACATTGCATAGAGCTGTTATTCCTTTAGCTGTCCAGTCCTTAAATCTAGCATCCAGTTTATTAGGAGTAAAATCTGAGTCATATGCACACCATTTACGAATTACAATATCTCCCTCTAATTTATATTCTTTTATAATAGTTTTCCATATTTTAAGAGTCCATTTCACCCATGGGTTATCAATAGTGTTTATGTATTTTAGATTTTTCTTTATCATGTTTGAACTTGTACTGTAGCTGGACTCGGCTCCAAAAATCAAACTGGGCCATTCGCCTGATGACTCATGAAACATCAACACTGAATGAAAGGTGATCTGTCTGCCTTGGGTGGGTCTCACCTGAGAGTCACCAGACATTATGAAGAGAAGAGAATGCAATCCTTGTTCAAAGCTGTGCCCTCTTTCAATCTAACTGCCTGGAAAAGAGCTATCCAGTGTTGTATTGACCAAGTTGACACATAAAATGCAAATGTTATCTTGATCCTATACAGATCAGTGCTATATCTCTGCGGCAAATGGTTCTTTTATAGGAAATTGAGATAGACATTAAGTTAACAGGCTTACTTCAAGTTGCCTATCTTTATTTCAGCTCAGTGCAGATAACATTCCTTCTAAGTGAGAGATGACTTGATATACTTCAATTTGAAACCGGTTATAAAGCTAAAAGCTAAAAGATTACCTTGTGTCTAAACTTTCACTGACATATAAAACATTCACTGACGACCAAAACATATTTTCACCCGAACACAACTATTGACACTGAGTCAAAATAGGGACCAAAGTCTAAAAATTAGCAAATGTGTTAAATTTGCTTCTTATCTTCAGAGTCCAGAAACCCCATAGCTCCAAAAACGAAACTTTTGAGGAAATTAGAAAAACTGATATTTATTTTCCATTTACACCCATGTATTTTTTGACATTTAACAATGCATTAGGAATGATTTGGCTTGGTACAGGATCAGAAAATTATCCACATTTGGGTGACAATGACAGTTGTGGACAGTAAAAACGACAGAATCGGACATACCTGGTTTCTGTGGGACCCCGATGCTTGGTTCTTTATAGCTGTGAATGCGCCGTACAGAGCTGATCTCCTCCACAGAGGGGCATGCCAACTGGTTCCTGCTCCACAGGGACAGGACTATCGATGATATAATGAGGGATGGGTGAGACGGCTGCAGCTGCTGCTCCTATAAACCTTCCCTTGCTCCTGGAGGAGGGAGTCACACCACCTGATGTATAGGTGATTCTAAAGGTCAGTGGAAGAGCTTAGTTCCTAAATGAGACAGTCACCGTTTGACAAGAGCAACACCTGGAAAATGATTGACAGCACAAGATGAAAACAAAATTATGGTGCTTTATGGGTAACTTAAGTCCTTAGGTGACAAAATCATGACACTTCTACAGACTGGATTCTCTATATTTTGGAGATATTAAGTGATGAACTTCAAATCAGGACTTTTCCCCCCCCAAAATGGATGGATAATGTTTTGGAAAATAACTCTTCGGTTAGATACAGCGCTCCTAGCAAACCACCCATCACCTTATTGATCTGAGAATCAATTATTTCTGAAGGACAAAGGTTTGGGTTTCTTTCTTCAACTGGATATAAACTGAAAATAAAAACCAAGGTTACAGGAATGAAACTAAGATTTCTGGTGCAAGAAAACTCAAAAGGACAAATGGTCCAAAAAAGCTATAATTAGTCATTTACAAATTAGCTAAAATTTCCAGCCGGTGTCGTTGGCAGGATGGTTTGGTGCTTAGAGAGACTTTCCTGTAACTGAAAGGTCACAGGTTCAATCCCTTCAATAGCCAATAAGAGCAAGATCCTGAATCCCTACCTTATTTTAAGTTGGTCTGGAAAAGAGCATCAGCTAAATGTCTACAATGTAAAACTAACATCTTCTGCATTGACATTATATAATATTTCACTCATTTTGAAACTGCCACATATCAGCATGGTATTTGCCAGGGCCAGTGATGTAATGGCAAATAAAAACCTGGGTAATTTATGCTTTTTGCCTAAAAAGAAACAATCCTTATATAACTTACATCAGTTTGATACCACTTGCTTTAATGTATACTATGAATTAACATCATAAAGATTTATGTGAAACAAAAATGCATGGTAAATTCTATTCCACATATAAAAAGGTGGATTAAAATGTGTTTAGGCGGGTTTACTCCTCCACTAGTACCTGTCCTGGTCTTGTAGGAAACATTGTTTTTTTTATTTTTTTTAGGAATCATGTCTCATAATAGACAGTCAGGTAGAGACACAGCCGTCTCAGCAGATTATCCATCGCCTATAAGGTTACTGATCTGAAGGGGAAAGCCATGAAAATGGAAACTGCTTAAAAGGGACCTATTATGAATTCAAATGTATTTTTTTTATACTTTTTATATATGATCAAAGATGTTTAATACAGACATTGTTAACATTTGATTTTGTTTGAGTGGTTGAATTTAAAGTCATTGCTTTTTCAAAAATCTATCCTTTTTTTCCCAAGTGTTTCGGACTCACTCGTTAAAAAACAGGTTAACGCATCACAACTGGACTTGGTCTTGGTTGGGTCCCTTCAGTCAACAATTACTAAAATCCTTCCAATCAGGCAAGTTTGCAACATCTGAACTGGAAAGCCTCCACTCAGCAGGATTACCTTTACTTGAATTAGAGGAGCTGCTGTTGTCGGCCAATCAGGGTCCAGTATTGCAGCTGTTCTGCTTTTATAACTTTTTTAACTAAACTACACCGATTTGCAAAACACCATGGAGAAAATTTTTGTTATCCTGAGCCATAGTATATTTGATGAAAACTGAATAATACCGGACCTTTAAATGAAATGCGTGTCACAAATAATTATGAACTAAGTTTAGATGCAATATTCACAATATTCAAATTGAGAGTACAAATTATGAGAGATAAGACGTATTATTGATATAAAGTGTGTGTTTACTGTCAGATGCATTACAGTAAAGTTGCAAAATAGAGATATCTTCTGCTTTGTTCCTATTCATCCACTGTGAGTGTAAACCTCCATAACAGATAAGACTCCCTCTCTTGGCCTTCTTGCAATGAAGACTAGAAAAGACATGAGAAATTGCAATAACTCGGTATATAATTTCATTTTAGGCATTCAGCTCAGGCTCATCCCGAACGACTTACAAAGAGCAACAGTAGAGCTCAAAATTCACCATTGTTGCAAGCAGCCAATAGTAAGAATTGCATGGGTTCGGGTTACAGCGCCTTGACAATAGATGTAACAAATATTCCTGTGTCGCTAGAATAATCTTGCATGGTAGAGAAGTGCTAGGAAAGGAGATAAGAGCTGAGGAGAAAAAGTAGAAAGTAAAAAAAAAAAAAAAAAAAAAAAGACAGCAGCATGTCAGAGCAAGTAGAGGAGCAAGAAATGGATGAGGGGAATGTGACTCAGGGGGAACATCGAGTATCAGCAGAAGAGATGAGTTTTCAGGTCACGACGGAAAACAGGGAGCGGTTGTTCTGTTGCGGAGGAGCGGGGATAACCTTGGCAACAAATGCTTAGCGGGTTATCAGCAGACGCTTTACACCTCCCACCAGTATTGATCCAGAAATCAAATAATAGATGGACAAACAGCAGGGCGACAGGGAGACAGAGGGGAGGGTTTGTGACTGGAGGGGTAACAGTTGGGAAATTCTGCGCGTGGGAAGAGTGAGACGCTTTCTCCCCTCCTCCAACAAACTAAACTGCAGCTATGATACTGTTGAGCAAGGCATACTCATTTTTTTAAATTTTGTCTCCATCTTTGGTTGTGTTTTTGCATTGCACTTCCCAGAAATCACCTGTCAATCAAACAGTGTGGCCAGTATCTTGTTCCTGGGTTTTCTGTTGATGCAGTTTGAGTTTCTATAGGTGGCGCTCTTTTCTTTGTCTGTTCATCCATGGTGGCTATCGCTGCTCACGCTAACTACCCAGTTCTTCTTCTATTGATTCCAGTCAAACCGGAAACATAAACTGCATCATTTCCTTTGCAGCAGAGGATTTTTCCCAGGTAAGAGCTAGCAGACACCAACTGTTTAGAACAGCAAATGTAAAAGCTTTCGTGAACTGAGTATAAGTTGAATCATTATTAGGTCAGACATGTATTTATATGAAAATGTCACAGATTATTACTTAAAGTTGCGCAGCAGCTAACCTCAGAAGACTGTTGCTAGATCTTCCCCGGGTAAATAAAGTTGAAAATAATGATTTAGTAAACATTTTAAGTGGTTATTTCAGTGATCTATCGCGCAAATAGGAGTGTCTGGATAAATGTGTATCATTATTTTTTGTCCCCGCTCCAGGCTTTATTATTTCCATGGTGTTCAACTCTGCGTCTAGCTGGCACCGGCTCTCTGCTTCTCTGCAGGAGCCGCACATCACATGTAGCGGGCACTTAACACCTCCGCAGATGCCTTACTGTTCAGGGCTGTAACACTGTAGGACTCACTGATAACCAGACATGGCCTGTTAGGAACAGGAGGATGCATGAGATATCGCCGAGGCCTGATGGGAGATTCCTGAATGCTTTAACAAAGGAGAGTTAAAGGTTTCCCCTCACTAAATCTACAGAGGAGAAGAAGAAGAAGAAGATGAAGAAGAAGAAGAAAACCCATCCCACTGGCCATTAATGTGCTTAATTCACTCAGAAAGCAATAAGAAAGTGTGTTCATGTTTAAGTCACTGCTAAAAACATTTATACATTTGTAGTTTTGCAATTTTCTTTTCATTTAAATGTGTCTGTTCTATATTTTAAAATGTCCTAAATGTTTTCAAACCTTGCTGCAAGTTTCCCTCGCAGGACAATAATGATATTACGGTTCGACCAATATGGGTTTTTGAAGGCCGATACCAATACCGATATATTGATTAGACTGATAGCCGATGTTCAATATCATATACATAAATTTGACCGTTTTCATGCCAAAAGATTACAAGTACTCAGTGTTTCCCTTTTATTTTTGGCAGGGTGGAAAAACTCTGAAACAGCATTTTTAGACCATCATGTGACACTAAAACTGTCCATCGCACCTATTCAATGGAAAGGGAAGCTCTGGGATTCTTCAGGCCTTTAAATAATTTACATAAACCATAATGAAACAAATTAAATTAATAAATAAAATGTAATTGCAGGTTTTACTGGCAGTGGTCGGAACCTCCATTATATCTGAGGTTGACCACCATGACTGGCCGATATATCAGTCTAATCCTAATTGCTATTATTTGTGTCATTATTAACAATATTATCACATTTCCACCACCATTGTTCATGGTCTTTTATTATTTTATCATCTTGTAAAAAGTCCCTGCTGATAACTATTATTAGAGGGTCTGGACTGTCACTCTCCTTAGAGCCCTTGTTACGCTTTACACACACACACACACACACACACACTCACACACACACACACAAATGCATGCACGGCCCATTGGTCTTAGCGTAAAAACGATGGATGTGGAAAATAACCGTGTCTTGGAAAGAGTGTAAAATGTTTATTGTTCTTTTTTTTGAATTTCAAACGCCAAATCACCGAATTAACAAAACAGTAATGTTAAAAAATGGAAATGAAAGATATAAACAAGGGAAGTTACCGACACTTAAAAACCATTTAGCTGTACAACTGAAAAAATGAAGGGGTTTCCATTAGCCATGAAACCGTCTGTAGTAAGACCAGATACTACAGGGACCAGTGTGTGCAGGCTCGGGCTCAATTCAACTTCAATTCCATCAATCCAGGGAGTGAAATCCAAACCTTTAATATCTTTTTCTCTCACTTTCCATTTTGAATTGAGCGAATTTCAAGTGAATTGGCCCCAGCCTTCCCCTGAAGAAACAGTACGACCAACTCTTTAGAAGATCTATCACTTAAAAATGTTAAATAAAAACATACTCTGTAAAAACCAAAAAAAGACTCCAATACTTATAGAATATAATCTTGTCAGTAAAACATAAAATGAGAACTCAAAGAAGGAGGCGGTCCGGGGGGGGGGGGTTCAGCTGCGGTTTGGTGTCCCGCAGGCTCAAGTGGAGGATGTGATGATTACTGAGGTGCAGGAAAAGGGGGAAAATGCCATTGTCCATAGAGAGAGAGAGAGAGAGAGAGAGAGAGAGAGGGGGAAACCCGAACCCCACTTTCCCCCCGAAAACATCGCTACACGACATGGGAGTAAACAAGAACCGAGATGAGAAGCCTGGGAATGACAGTTAAAATGAAACTCTTGTATACAAGTTAAAATAAGACAAACATACTGTACTTTCTCTTCTTAAATTAACTTAACTGCAGGTCCTTCCAGCAGCAAAAAACCCCCCCAAAAACCTGTGGTAGAAAGACAAGGAAACACCCCCACCAGATTTTCTTCTTCTTCTTCTTCTTCTTCTTCTTCTTGAAATCTTATAAGCGAGGAGAGATATGTTCAAAAGTATCATCCTTACACGCTTGGCTGCAATTTACAAAATGTAACGTACATCATCTGTAAAATAACCTTGTTCCATACAGTAGTAGCCTAAACAACTATAGCGCTCTGAGGAAGGCAAAGCTTTTTTTTTTCCCCACATGTGGTGAGTAAAATAAAAAAAATACATGAGAGGCAGTGCAAAAAAAAAAAAAAAAAAAAAAGAAAGGTTGATGAAGGACTGCATCATGCTCGCCTCTGCAATGCTATTAAATGAGGAGTCAAGAATAAAGCGATAAGTTTCGGGGGGTGAATTTCTTTTTTTATACATGATGAAAAACAAAAAAATATAGAGAGGCTTCCAATTCGATCTCTAGAAAATAATACAAGAGCTATAATACACTTACAGATTGGCGGTGCCTGTTCAGGTGCACTTCTGAAAATGGTTCTCTTTCCTTACCATTATCACCATAATTATTATTATTATTATTTTTGTGCGGGAGAAAATACGTTGAAGTTCTTCAACGGAAGCAAACGAATAAACAAAAACTAAAAACAAGCCTTTCTTATTTACATTGAATACAGGTTTTTCATTTGCATTATCCCAACCCCAGTCCATCCTCCCTCCCTTTATCTCCCGCCCGTCCCGCCTCCATCCAGCTGCGATTTACACACACACTCTTCTTCTTCTCCCCCGTTTGTCACATTCGAGTCTATCTCAGGATTGGCCACAGAGAGTGAGTTGGAGACTGAGGGTTGTATTGGGGGGGGGGGGGGATGGGGGGGGGAACTGAAGTGCTGAGGAAGCTGTACAGGTCCTTTAAAGAAGGCCGGCTGGGAAGGCTCCAGAGTTTTCAGCCAGTCCTGTCCCAGCTCAGGCCCGCCCCTCCGCCCCAGACCGGCCCCGGGGGTGGGGTGGGGGGGTGGGGTTTAGAGGTTGTCCCCGGGCTGGTACTGAGGCTCGGTGGCCGTGAAGTAGTCCTCCAAGAAGGCCTGCAGGTACTCGAAGGTGGGCCGCTCCTCCGCGTCCTTCTTCCAGCACTGCACCATCAGCTCGTGCAGGGAGATGGGGCAGTCCTGGGGGCAGGGCATCCTGTAGCCCCGCTCCACTTGCTCCAGCACCTCGCGGTTGTTCATGCCTGGATATCAAACACAGACACACACACACACACACACACACAAGGCGAGTCAGCGCACCGGGGGGGCTTTTAAACCGATCAGACTGACGGTTCTGTGCAGAGAAAACGCTTTGATTTTGCCCCGATGACCTTCAACATAAACAGGCACAGATCTTTAAAACCCCAGTGGTATCAGTCTCTTTTTAAGATCTTGAATCTGCAAAGCCTTTTAATTGAGACGAAGAGCGGTGCAACTCGGAGGATCTTTGAAAGGTTCACTGTCTCCTTTGTCTGAAACAAAGGCCCCAGCGTCATCAAGGACCCGGCGGCGGCCTCGGAAAAGCTGCTACGACATCTGTTAGTGCGATGCTGTTCCCTTCGCTCGGGCCCCCGTTGCGTGCTAACCTTCCTCACCTTCTCCCTCGCGCAAACCGGCCCACCAGGCCCATCTGGACAAACATGTGTTTCCCCTCCCTGCGTGAGCCCGAGCTCTCGGTACACTCAGCGCCCCAGCCCCGGCCCCTCTCTCTCACTTTTGTCTTCTTCTCTCTGTGTCTCTCTCTCTCTCTCTCTCTCTCTCTCTGAAATGCAAGTTTTCCCACAGGCGAGCCGCAGATTAAGGGTTATCTCAGATTCTGGCAGGGAAACGAAGGTTACCCAAGCATTAAAGAACCTTTTACTCTCCATAAACAGCAGGAGGGGCTGCCTGTTGTCATAGAAAGAGCCGTGTTTGCTTTCGTAACGACGCCGTGTTTAATACGAGAGAGGCTTCTCCTTTATCGACCCGCGATCCCATCCTGAGCGGCTCTAACACCGCTACTGAGCCTCTCTCTCTCGGCCCGTTTAACCCCCCCCCCCTCACCTGGGTAAGGCACCCGGCCCTTGGTGACCAGCTCCGTGAGCAGGATGCCAAACGACCACACGTCCGACTTGATGGTGAACTTCCCGTACAGCGCGGCCTCCGGAGCGGTCCACTTGATGGGGAACTTTGCACCTGCAGGAGAGAGACGGGTGTGAATGAACCAAGTGTACTTGCGAAAATTTCATAGTACAATTATCTTGGTCAAAATTATCTACATATATGACACTATCTTGATAATTATTAATAAGATGAAAACCTAAAAAACAGTACTGCAATATGCTTCAATTGCTTAAAACTAATTTATCATATCAATCATAAGACATTTCTATTTTTTCAATACTTTTTAATATAAGACTGTAGAACATATTTGACTTTTTTTCTTAAAAAACAAAATTACAAGACGCTGGTTTAGCTTATAAAAAACTGCAAGGATAGTTTTAACCAACACAAATAAAAATTCAAACAGCATCTAAAATAAACAAAGTCAAATGAGTTTCAATGAAAGTGCTACTGGCCTGCATCCATTTTAATTTAGTCAGCAACATGAATAAAACATTTTTTTTTTACAGGGTTCCCCCTTTTTGGGAAAATTAAACATCAGTGATGACAGATGAAAGTCGCGGCTATTGCGGTGGTCACGGCAATTAAGGGCGGTGTCATAACTGTTATTGTTTTTCACCACGATATATATAGTAAGAGCGGTTACTACCGGCGACGCTGTGGGTGCAGCGCATGACCTTTGTCTCAGGAAACTCGAGTGAGCTGCAGTCTTTTCGGTTCAGCTGGCAGAGCGATCTATTCTGATGCTGCTATGAAGAAGCTTTTACTCGCCCATCACCATCCCAGCTGCCGCCCGCTTAGATCTGCTTTTATGTGCTGGAGGAAGATCTGTGCAGTCTCTGATTGGTAGCTCATCCTCAGTCTGCTCAGAGAGTACATAAAGGCAGATCTATTCACCGCCAAAAACCCAAAGGAGCATCGTTATGTCCTCTTAGCAAAATAAACTGTTTAATTCCAATGTAATGTTCCATTATACAATACTATTTGATGAAGCAGAGATGCCTTAAATATGATCTTTACAGGAAAAAAAGGTATGAATGAACTGTTTTCGCTCCATATGGTCTCTCTCCCTCTCTCTCTCTCTCCATCTCTCTCAGTTTTTATCTCTCTGTCTCTCTCTCTCTCTCTGGGACAGGGAGTGTCTGGTATCTGCTTCAGGCTAATAGACCGACAGTGAGCACATGTTTGGAGCTCACTTCTGATTGTGGCTTCACTGGTAACCATTTGGCAGAGCGTGCTGCGAAATTTGTGGCCTGGTGAGAGAATTCCCTCCATGACCTAATGCAATCATGCGTGTGAGCGTGTGTGTGTGTGTGTGTGTGTGTGTGTGGAACAGGAGGGGAAGCCTCACCTTGCCGAGCCGTGTATTCGTTGTCTTCGATCAGCCTGGCCAGTCCGAAGTCGGCGATCTTGCACACCAGGTTGTCTCCGACCAGGATGTTGGCGGAGCGCAGATCTCTGTGGATGTAGTTCATCCTCTCGATGTACGCCATGCCTGCTGCCACCTGGACCAACACACACACACACACACACACACACACACACACACACACACACACACACACACACACACACACAGAGTTAGCAGGGCCGCAAACACTCACTGAAAACATTATGGCCATTTGTTTTGCTGAATATTGCAACTGTGATATGTTTTTGGATACATGTGGAGAGAGGTTTTTCTAAGTAATTACTAGATTATACTTAAGTACTAGTTTGCACATAATTTTCAGTGCATAAATATAGATTATAATAAAATATAAAAATTGTCTGGGGGAGAATATGACGTGCCCAGTTTGAATAAAATTTGATTTGTAGGCAAGTGATTCTGCACAGAACCAGAATAGCTTGTTTAGGAAGCTGTTTCCTCCAAGAAAGAAATTGCAGCCTCTTAGGATTTGGAAATGGCAATAGTCAATAGCAGTTATAGTTCAGATTTTGGCCTGCAACAAACACAGAGAACACAGACAGGGTCAGGAAGGTTGAATTCAAAAGGCATCTATTACAGATGACCTATTACCTGCTAAAACTCTCTGATCTTGGTCAGGTCAGCATAGGATGTAGTGCCCAGTCAACATGTCACACAGCAGTTTTGAAGAAATATGTGTTTCCTACGCTATGTTATTAACTGAAGGTAATAATTTCACCTGCAGCAGACCCACATTCCATCAAAATGCTGTCAATACAAAGTATATGAATGGGGTATATTTCAACTCAGAAACATAAGGTGAATTACTTATTATTTTTGGATTACTTTGTGTAAAAAAAATCTAAAGAATCTTAAATTAAATGGTGACTTTATTCCAATGTACAGATTATAATGTGAACAATGTTATCATTTCACAATAAAACTGGCTTTTTACTTTTCAAACACTTTTATGTGAGTCAACAAGTAATCACTCATTTTCCCACACTTTCCCATTCTGTATTTAGATGACTGTATTCCCGTTACATGTAATTGCTTACATGCCAAACCCTGAACACAAACCACTGTCCTGAGGTTCTGTGATGAGTCTGACCACAGATCAACCCAAGTTAAAAAAACAGTGATGCTGCATAAACCCTGAAGTAAATGACTCTTTCTAATCGAGGTGTACCTGTGCTGCCATATCCACCAGGTTGGGCAGCTTCAGTCCTCGTCCTTCTCCATCCTTCAAGAAGTCCAGCAGGCTTCCTACAACGCACATAGACAGATTTCTGATGTCATTCCAGGTATAAATACAGACACTGAAGAAGTCTTACATTTTACTTTATTCCCTCCCTGCATTCATCAGTGAAGCACTACTTCCCCGTCCCGCTTCCCCCAAGAGGAATTGGTTGTAATTTTCTTATTTTGTCCTGTTTTCAGCATTCACAAACCACAAGCGCTGGTCTGGCAACGCATTGTTTGAGAGACATTCGGTTTGGTTTGCAATTCACCTCTTCAGTTCCACTTTACATCATTTGAGAGAAAAACTAGGCTACTGCAATAATGACAGATAGATGCAGGGATAAATACAGGATGGGGGGACTTGATGCTAACCGCAAATGCCTCTACAGCCATGATATTTCACACTGCAACCTCTTTTTAAAAACACATTCTTCATTCCAAGTTAATGGGCTGACCTAGATGTGGGAGTCCCTGCGTGCCACAAACACAACGATGCACATCAAAGTTTCCATTCTTGCTCTCTCTCCGTGTTTAATGTGCATCCAAAGCTCTTTCTTGTGGGATTCCTAAATTCCAGCCTCTCGGAGGACTGTTTTGCAGGCCTTAATCATTGCCACTTTGAAACAAAGGGTTTACCATACGAGAAGTTAAAATTATTCAGACCGAAATGGAAGAATACACTCGCTTGAATAAAATATGGCATACTGTAGTTTTGAGTAAACAACTTTGCCTGCAGTGTCTGCAAAATGCAATTTTGCTGTCGATGCTGATTGGCTTATTTTGTTCTACATTTATGTGTGTATGTATCTATTCGTATGTACATGTTAAGTGTGTGTACAGCTGAGTGTGTTTGTGCATGAAGGAGTGTGTACCTGTGTGAGTGTGTCTGTATTTAAGCATGAGTGTGTGTATTCAGACCCCAAAATGGAATATCAGATATCAAATATGGCCCTAAATCTGTATATGCCTTAACAATGTTCCTGAATAGAGAGATTTAAAAAAAAGTATTCAGATCCCTAGACTTTTTGCACATTTTGTTGTGCTATTAAGTTATTTCAAATGTTTTGCTAGTATGACAATTTAGCTCAAACAAAGCAAAGGGGTTGAATATTTAAACAAGCTTGATTTCTCTGTAATTTTCATTTTATGCTTTCACAGAAATTTCTAGAATTTTGTTTTCACTTTGATATAATACTTTGCATAGAACTCAGACTACAAATCCTGAATAAATGCATTTTGAAATAACTTAAAAGCACAACAAAATGTGCAATGTGTGCCAGTACATGTGAGTGTGTGACTATGGGTGTGTTAGTGAGTTATGTACGCGTGTGTGTGTGCGTGTGTGTGTGTGTGTCTTCATCTACCTTTGCCCATGTACTCGGTGACGATGTAGATGGGTTCCTCCGACACCACGGCGTAGAGCTGCACCAGCTTGTCATGGCGGAGCTTCTTCATGATCTGAGCCTCCTCCAGGAAAGACTCGGGGGACATGGTGCCAGGCTTCAGAGTCTTCACCGCCACCTTAGTGGTGCCGTTCCACGTCCCTGGCACCCGCAAAACACGCTGGCATCAGTACGGCAGTTGCACCGATTCATATTCAAATCACGTCATTTCAAAGCGAGACTTGACAACCCCGCTGTCTGAATTGAACGGATGATTGGCGGGTGTGAGGCAACTGTACTCGCACGTCAAAAACAAGGGGGAAGTTCTCGCTTTGAAATGACAATGAGGCAAACATGCAACACAGGATAGGATAAAGATAGGAGAATCAGCTTGCCTTTAATTCACATGTATGAAGGTTGTCCCGAAAGGAAAGATAATTAAATGGGTAAGAGATTTAGGGTGGACCTTGATTTGAAATGGCTTTAAAAAACCAGGAGAGAGATCCAGCGGGGTTTTAAGACCCACAATATGCCAACGCAGGAGTAGATAATCCTTTGATGATTAACAAAAGCAATAGCCCTGTAAGCCCTTTACTGGTTGCATGCCAGTTACTGTAACACACCATGGTTATGCCACCAGTCTGCACTGCCTCTAGCTATTGTGTCAGAGCATGCAGAGTAAGATATGGATCACTGTAATCACAGTACAGCAGTGCTCTATTCATCTCATTCTGTGACAGTAATAGCAGAAATATCAGTAGTGACCTAAAGGCAAGACAGACCCCAGTCAGTTGACATTTGGTCTACACATATGTTTTCTACAGCAGGCGGCAGGTTTGGGGGTTTTAATTTAAGAGCGAGCTCATAAATCCCGGAGAGTAGGCTTCATTAGTGACACAGCTGTGCAGCCATTTTGGGAGCCGGGACTAAGCGGGTGCTGGTCACCTGCTGGGCTGTGAGGTAATAGGATCCCAGAGGGCTGGGAGTCATCTGGGAAGAGCCCCATCCCCGATCTCTGTCCAACTGTAACACGATAACAGAGTGCACCCCTGACTCTCTGCAAAGGATACTTAATGAACTATGCAACAGGGGAATAGAAAATTGTATTCCTGAGTAGGAACTAATGCTCGACGTCTTGTTTCATGGTTTATACAAAACAAACAGACAAAACCCTGCGGGAATCCTGGAGAGGGATAAGATAACATACGCTTTCATCTCCTATTAGAAAACATAATTGCAAATTGTTTTTTGGCATGTTTAAAAATTTTGGGGAAAAGGATTAATGAAAATCCTCACATTTACTTCCAGGATGCCCCCCAGTGAATATCAAAGCAAAAAAAAAAAAAAAAAGCAAAAAAAGATGGTAGTTTTTTTGGATTTCCTTACCACACCACACATCAGCAAAACATCCCGCCCCCAGCTTTACTTCCAACTCAAGTGTGTCTCTGCTGATCTCCCAGGCATCATGAGTCAGGCCCACAGTGTCAGGGATGTAGTTCACACACATGCCCGTTAAATTAAAGCACAAACCATCCGCACTCTCTACAAAAGGGAAGGGGAGGGAAGGGAAGGGAAGGCACACAGGGTTAACTACCAGGGAGTGGAACATGCAACGAGGGAGCTGGAGGGAAGCCATCTTTGCACCGTGAGAGCAGAGTCTCCTGACACACTGGATGTCTTAAGTGATTTCCAAATGTTTTGGGAGGGGAGTCACAAACCAGAAGTATTTCTCTGGCAATATCCCCAAACTGAGAATTAACAAAATTTCCTGCCCCATTTTCTCATTTTCTCTCCTCCCCTCCCAGGCCGGATTATTTGGTTGCATTTGTCTGGTGTCTCTGCCTGGGTCAGTGGTTTTCCCTTCCATGCGGCCTCTTTTGGCCCGGACGTTACGGAGGTGATTGGATCCGTACCCATCCAGACCTCCCCAAACTGCCCATTCCCGAGACGCTTGATCAGCTGCAGCGACTCCCGCGGGATCTCCCACACGTCTTTGGTTTTGACGGACAGGTCGGTGAGGCGGGGCATCCCTTTGTGGCAGGGCACGACCAAGCGGCAGCAAAGCCCCGCGGCTCGGTCTGCGTACGCCGCGCAGCGAGAGAGCCAGGCGTCCGCACAAACACACACACACACACACACACACATAAAGCATAAAGAGAGATGTACAGAGAGTTAGCAAAGCATCCCGGAAGATAGAGACAGAGGGAAGCAGGTGAACCGTCGAAGCAACGGTGCAACTAGAGGCGTGGACAACAATGAGCAGAGGACAAGTAAACACCAAAGTTCAAAATCAATTCTGCTCTTCCCGCTTCCTGGACTCCACACAGACTGCTTCCAGGTCAGAAGGTCCAGCAGTAATCAGTCTAATGCACTCTCGCCCTGATCCTCATCCTCATCATCAAATCAGACAAAGTGCCGCTCGGCTCCTCCGCATCTCAGTGTGAGTATGTTTCTGTCCCACCTCTGTCCCACTGAGCTGCTTTTTACAGTCCTAACAAAGAGATACCTTCACATTTTGAATTTCAGATGTTTCCTCACCAGAAATTTGGGAGTCAGAAAAAAACAAAAAAAACAAAACACATTTGTCCTTTGGTTTTGTCATTTGTCAGTATCATCTTTTAAATCACTCTTAACATACTTTTATCAGAAAGCTCACGTTTAATCCTGGTCTGATTTTATTCATTATTGAATTTGTAATTTCCTATAAGATTTTGTGTTATTTATTGTCATTTGTTTGTCGTTTTTTTATTTGTTTTATACCTTTACTATGCTTATTACTTCCGCCAAGGAGGTTATGTTTTCGGTGCCGTTTATTTGTTTGTTTGTCTGTTTGTTTGTCTGTTAGCAGGATTACGGAAAAACTACTGGCCCGATTTTCATGAAACTTCGTGGAAGGGTGTAGCATGGGCCAAGAAGAACCCATTAAATTTTGGAGCGGATCCGGATCCGACTCACGAACAAGCAATAACAGCACGAACCTTGGTGGAGGTCTGCGCTCTCCGAGTGCCCTTCTAGTTTTATCAGTACCTCAAGTTTTTTTCTTGTTCCTTGTTGTGAAGAACTTTGTAACTTTGGTTTTGAAAAGTGCTCTATAAATAAAGTTTATATTTTAAAGTTTATATGACATGGTAAACCTTTCATCCTATAAATCAGATCAATGTTCATGTCATTGCTCCTCCCCAATTTTTTGCAGTTAATTTTAAACTTTCGCCCAATACTTGCTTATGTTTTAGGGGGAAATTGTAATAAATTGTGTTTTTAGGCCCCATTTTCCCCACTTTTTGTCACAGTTGTCTTGTTGTGGTGATCTGAACCCTGCTGAATGAACACAGGGGAGAAACCCTAGTTCACGCTACTGATGGTGAAGCTGCGGGAGCTGGCGAAGTACGGGGGCAGGTTTGCATGAGGACTATAGGGCCAAGGTTATGGCTCACTTTGGCTAATGGCATCTCTGACTGCCACACACTTTACGATAATGATGGTAATTGCTCAGAGATAACTCGGGCTGTCAGTCACTCTTCTGGGAAATGCATGTGCGCAGTTGTGGTTAAACATAAAGATAGGATCGCAGTCTTTTTAACCGGCGTGCGATGCATTAACAGCGGTGCTTGTTTAGGGGCCCCCGCCACTCTGTGAGAGTGGTACTCTAGCTGCTTCCATTTCGAGCCGCTGTATATGGCCGTCACTTTACATGATGACACCATGTTGTCTGTGACATGAAATCGAGCCTCACTTGCTTTGCTCAAGAGGAAGCGGTCGTGTTTGCCCGTCATCGATTAAGCCAGGGGAACGGGACAGTGTTTCCGTCTGTCCGTCCTAGCTGACATTTAGCGTGACCCCCCCCCCCCCCCCCCCACGTGGCAGGGACATAGTGACCCTCCCCACTGCCAGAGATAAGGCCCCAGGGTGTTTGCACAGGGCCGTAAAGGAGAGATAAAGGCCTGCGTCTCACCCATGGGAGCGCTCAACTCTGTAACTCTGCCATCAAAGCCCATCTGGGCCCGTTGCCTCAGCTGCTCGGCTCAGGCATCAATACAGCACTCTGTTCCTCTGCTGGCTGTCATAAAACCTGTCAATACGGGGATTGTATCCACACAACAAGCATCAAAATAGTTACCATTTTCTAGAAAGGCGCAGCATCCTAAAATGATGCTTTTGGAGGTGCGACGCTTTGATCACCGTTAATGTGTTGAATCCATTACTCTCCAACGAAAGCCCATTCATTTTAAATAAAAGAATCTGGATCATTGTGTTGCAGATACACTACATTGCAATGCAATTTTTTGAACTTGCTAAAGTAATGCTGTTTTTCTCCACTTTTTGCTGACTTTCTGTTTTATCAGTGAATCAAACTTGCAATGACAATTCATGACGTTATACTGTAATCAATAACCATCCGTGATCAGTTTAATCTAAACATGTTTGAGCCATGACAAACCTGGCATAGAACATATTTTATCACAACATAAATAAATTACGGCTTAAATGATTTGATTGCGGCATCTGGGGCTACATTGATGGTTTTCTCATCCCTTCACTTGCTTCTGAAAGACAGCTACGTTGTGCCAGATATGCAGACGCTCTTCAAGCTCTTCACAAAGTTGGAAAGTAGAGGAAAGCAAAAGGCAATAAAAGCACAAGCCCTGAAAAGAGTTAAGGTCATTGGTGAAGGTGCGTTGTCAACTTCGTACGTCATCTGGAGTGGCAATAAAGAGCACCGGGTGAGACAGATAATGTGCCATGACACAAACACATAGAGAAAATCCATAGTGTTGATTTCACTGCTTAAACATCGATATGTCAATGTGCCAATTAGAGCATGACAGGAAAAATATCCTTCTGGTAGTGAGAGGGAGATAGAGAATGAGAACAAATAAGGACACAGACTGTCTCATATATATTATCATTACTCCTAATAAGACGGAGACTGAGAGAGAGGGAGAGAGGGAGAGAGAGAGATAAATAAGTTCAACAAAGGGAGAGACAAATCCAGAGAATGCATGACAGAGTGAGTACAAGTAAGGACAGAGAACGCCGTCTCATCTCGCACACATGTGATTATCGAATCAGTGTGTCACGGTCACAGTTGCGGCGGTCATCTCCTGACAGCGAGGCGTAGGCGACTGGGACGCTCTACACACACAGAGCGCACAGCCAGGAATAACAAGCTCAACACTCACATCTGGACGAGCTCGCAGTGATGCAAACTGGGACGACTGAGAGCTGCCTCTCTCTCTCTCTCTCTCTCTCTCTCTCTCTCTCTCTCTCGCTCCTGACACACTATCTAACTCTAACCCTAACTCTCTGCTCAAGAGGGGGGCTAAAAAACACATACTGACCTTCCACTCTCAGTATTACAAGATGTTGGTTGTTTTTGTTCAGCTACATTGGATTAAAATCTAAATTTGGATTTAGAAAATGCAACTATTTGTGTGATCAAATGCGCAGGATTTCAGGTGGCCTTTCTTACATTTTTTTTTAGCTTTCTAATTGTTTCTCATGGTAAGGGCCACCTTCTATTTCTGCATGTGAAATTGTTCTGCCAGCCCAAACGCAATTATGTCGTGAAACAGTGTCTGCTTAATGCATTTCTGGATCAATTCACGGAAACGGACACCGGCCGGAGCAGAAGACTGTTGCTCTTTGGGCTTTCAAATGGGGCCACGGTGTCAATGCTTCAATGCTCTGTCTCCTCCATAACAAATCTCACTATGGCAACGTCCGTCTGGCTGTTTCCTTTTTTTTTTTAAAGGGAGACTGGGCAGTCCAATCCTCCATGTTTTTTCCCCCCTGAACCAACGGGGGGGTACATGTGGTTCCAGACATGTCAGGCCGCGTTAAAACCAGCACAGGCCAAGCTGCATACCATATTCTTCTAGTATTGTAGGTTTAAAGCTGCACTGGGAAAGATTTTAATGTAAAAATATACCTGTCTTATCAGTCTAAATCGCAAATTGGGACTGCAACAGAGCACAGCGTCCCATCCCTACTAATTGACACGCCGTAGATTCGCCCTATTTACCCAAATTAATTCCAGGGATCGGGTCACTGGCGGGAAATCTACTTGGCGCACAGAAAGGCGACGAATCAAAACTTAAAAATGAAATACAAAATTGTCTCCTAAACAGCAGCGCTCAGTTCAGAGAAAGCTGCACTCACAAACGATGGCTAAACCTGCTGCCAAAAGAAAATTAGGTCCGAGGAGTGCACACTTTACTGACATCGCCTTACATGATTTCTGGGTAATTAAGTCCTTCAAACTTTCAAAAACACAAACACTTATCCCTCGCTGCCACTTGGGGCCGCCAAAGTGCAAAATTACCTTGTGCAGCTTTAAATCTGACCTGTGACCTTTGTTTACATGTCCTCCTGTCTCTACTCCCTCTCATCTCCCTCCACTAAAGCAGAAAACATCCTAAAAATAACCTCTAAAAACAAATAAAACAAAAACTCTCCTGAAAGCTTCACCTGAAAATGTCAGTTAAAAGGTCACAGGAAGCTCTGACTTATTCCGGGGATTTTGGTACCTGAGTAGTGCTGAACCAACTGCTGCAGCGTGTCGAACTGCGCCCGGGTGGTGATGTAGTAGCCACCGCTGTCTAGCTTGCGGATCTTATAGTGCTTGACGTGGTCTCCTTTAACATCGTCCCAGTCCCGTATGGACAAGGAGAAGGCACCTAGGGGAGACACAAACACACACACACACACACACACACACACACACACACACACACACACACACAGTGATGTAAGTGAGAGAGGCCAGAGTGTATAAGCTCTTAGAAGTGAAGTTGAGTGGTGATTGGCTTGGCCTCTGTTTCTTTGTAGATAATATAAGAAAAAACACACACACACACACTCTTACTAAACACACACACGCCGCATTCATGTCATACTGGAAGAAGAAGAAGATGTTGACGTCTCGTTGCTACAATATGGAAGCGTTTATGTGTTTCACTTGATGGAACGCCAAAATCAAAAATATTTTTTATTTTTGAATTTAAAATCAACCATAAACAAACTGCAGCAGAAATTGATCCCATTTCATTTGATTGTATTAGCGTGAATATAACTGATCATTTTGATTTTTATCACCTTGGGCTGCTGACATTGATGTATATTGCTGCAGTGTTTGCCACCTGTGATGACACACTTATGCAATTCGTGACACCAAGTGGTAGATACCGAAAAACCCACAAAAAAAATCCCCACACTTCTTACTTGTAGTTGCCACTAGTAGGCTGACGTGAACGCTTTTTTCCCAGGCAGCAGCTCATATTTACAGTAAATCCGGCATGACATGAATGCAACACTCACACACAGTTGCACGGGTTGATGATATGAGTGTGTCTGTGTTTTACCCTTCGTGGTTTCACTCTCCCGGATGAGATAGGTGCCGCGAGGGTTTCCGGTGGACAGGAGCTGCCTCTCTGCATCCTTACGGCCCAGTTTACCGAAGTACCAGCTACAGTGAGAAGAGACAACGTTTTAGCTGAAGCTTTTATCCAGAGTGTCTTACAGTGAGTGAGCAGGTCGGGGTTCAGTGTCTTGCTCAAAGATGTGTTGACAGAACTAGAGCTGCAACGATTAATCGATTAATCGATTAGTTGTCAACTATTAAATTAATCGCCAACTATTTTGATAATCGATTAATTGGTTTGAGTAATTTTTTAAGAAAAATAAGTCAAAATTCTCTGATTCCAGCTTCTTAAATGTGAATATTTTCTGGTTTCTTTACTCCTCTATGACAGTAAACTGGATATCTTTGGGCTCATTTTATAGACCAAATAACTAATCGATTAATCGAGAAAATAATCGACAGATTAATCGACAATGAAAATAATTGTTAGTTGCAGCCCTAGACAGAACACACGGCTACTGATGGACACACACTGGCTGTTGTGGGATGGAACTGAACTTGTGAGTTTTCTGTTGCAGGACGGTCTCTAACTGCTAAGCAAACTGCTGCAAAGGTTTAAATTATACATTTTGTGTTTTAGATGCTAGTGACAATAAGAGAGGAATACATTTTAAACTTGTATGAAATTGTGCAGGGACAACACTCAACTAGAAGCAAGATGAGGCAGAGGGCAAAAAAGTGCCATAAGTGCAATAAATGCTGAGTGGAATTCAGCATTACTGTGTACATCTTGACAGTCTTCACTTTTTGCTTAGTAAACTTGTGTTTATTTTTGATATATATTCATTAAGTCAGGTCTTAGGGTTTACATATTACCGGCTGACACTAACCCAGCAGCTAGCCTATGTTATATGGATTGTGACAGCAGTCACGAGGCTGTTGGCATCCTCCCTGCAGACGATTGCATAAATAACCATTTAGTCATGGTCTCTAAACCTGGAAAAACACAGATACCCATTCATAACAGAAGCCGTAGAAACCTTGTGCTTCGGATGATGACATTTTTATTTGTTTACTAAAACGGACAGCTGACATTGTCTCACATGCATAAAATACTTCTCATGTCTTTGCAGCCAAGTAACCCATTATAAAGTATAAAGAAAAACGCGTGGGGGTCAGTGGTAAAGTCAAGGTTTTTTACAGTTCCTGAAAACTTGACTTTTTAAAAATACAAGACTCCTGCATGGACTGTAACTACACACTGAGAGGAGGAAAAAGACACAGAAAGTGATATGACACCTATGTGTGAAGTGGCTCCCTCTTTCACAGTAGTAGATTTGTGTCGATAAGTGGAGCCGCACCCGCACCTCCTCTCTGCTTTTAATTCCAGCATACTCCAGAGGGCTTATAATGAGTTTCTGCCTCACACTGCACTGTTCGAATCGTTATTCAGAGAAGAGTCTGACTGAAGGGAGAGGGGGGGAGGGAAGGGTCTGTGGCAGCTATTGCAAACACTCAAAACAGACGCAAAACACACACATGGTCAGGAGGTACACTGATGCACTTGGTCTGTTTTTATTTCTTTCCTCTTTCCATGTGCTCTTTTTCCTGTGCAGCTCGGTGAGTAGAGCATGACACTAACACTGTCAGGGTTTAGGAGTCCATGCTGAAAGTATATGCACTCATGGAACTGCACAGCATCCACCAAGCTGGATATATTTACCGCACTCACATCCTCGCTGGCATTTCAAATCTCTTTATAGTGTCACATAAATGTCATTTTATCGGGCGAGGAAAAGCCGCCCGCCCTGCAGGAAGGTATAAATTGCGGTGTGATGATTTCTCTGCAGAATTTCGTTTCTCAGAAGGGCGAACTCTACAGATGTGTGTGGCTGTCAGTCTGTGGCCTTCTGTCCAGTAATCTCATGTTACTTCAGAGCGCATCCAAGATTAAAGTCAGTAGGCATGTCCTGCCTCCAACGTACTGTGGGTCTCTTGGGAGCATTTACACACACACACACACAGACACACACGCCCACACAAACACATACACACACACACGCCCACACACACTACTCACTCCTCAGCCTGGATGGAGTCCACTGGAGCCACGTAATTACTGGGAATGTAGCCGTTTCCACCGGTGGTGAGCGAGCGAGCGTCCCACCAGTCCCCTTCACTGGAGAGGGAGAGGGAGAGAGAGAAAGAGAGAGTAGAGAGAGAGAGAAAGAGAGAGTAGAGAGGGAGAGAGAGAGAGAGAGAGGATGGGGGGGGAAGGGAAAAGAGATAAAACAGAAAAAGTGCATTAATACAAGTCATTTCATTTTGACAGACGTGCCCAGTGCAACTAAACACACATCAAAGTGCATCTGTAGTTTAACTGTTTATATTGCCCATGTGGAAAGCATATAGGATCACTGTGTTTCAGCATATGAGAGGGCAATGTGTGTTTCTGTTTAGTTCAATGGGCAGACCATGGCACCAACACTGGCAGTGTTTGGGGTTTGTTTACCCCTGGGGCCAGCCATACTATAAATGTATGCACTCATGGTACTGTAAGGCACTTTGGATAAAAGCGTCCAGCAAATTGTACATATAATACGCAGAAAGCAATCCATAATTCATGTGACAAGTGAATGCATTTAATGGTTTTTCATATGTGTTTATGGTGGCAGCCAACAAGCCCAGTTGCAAGGAATACAAGGTATAAAGGGGGGGAAAAAAGTTGGCTCTTATGTCAGTACCTAGATCTTTATTTTTCTTGCTTTGATACATGAATATCAAGGGATATTTTACTTTTCCTACTGTCTTGGTGCTGTTGTTCCAGCCTCTGCGCTCCATTGCCTGCTTTTGATGTTGGTGATACATGAATGCGAGTTTATTCTGCTTCGGTCTTTTTGAGTCGCTCTGAATACGAGTGTCTGCTAAATGCCTAGAAAGTAAAATGGGAAGAGGAGGGAGGGAGGAGAGGCTTTTTTTAAAGACCTTTCAGCCTGTGAGCCCACGCAGCCATTAGTGTCTTTCTCTGATGTCCTTCCTGCGTCTGTTGCTAACTAACTACCACCTCTCTATGGCTCAGTCCGTCCCTCTCTGCACCCCCAACTCTTTCATCTGTCCAGGCACTCAGCTGCTCATCTTCCATCTTCCTCTCCTCATCACATTTTTTTTTTCTTTCACATCCCCGCTTTCTGACACACTTCTAGCTCATGTCTCCAGAGGTTCATTTGCCATCGGTCCCCTTCTCCCTTCACCGTTTTGCACCAATCATACAGCGAAAAATCCATTGTAGAAGAGGCAGGGAGACCAATTTCTCCACTGAATGCAATGCAGCCACAAGACATGTTGCGCTTTGAGTAAGGGGCACCTACATGTATAACGGCATTCTGGGAAATGTAGGAAATCGCTAACTGAAGCAGAAGTAGACGAGGCAGGTAGAAGGAAAGTGGGTTCAACAAAAAAGTAAATTACAGCACTCCTGGAAAGCGCATCATAAATTGGTGTGATCTATCAGCGTGAGAATATCCGAGGGTGGATTTTTCCTTTAAGTGGACTATGTTGTTAATGAGATCCATTCATGGTTTCCCCTATTATTATGAAGCCCTCCCCTCATTCATTCATCTATCTCTGCCTCCTCTCTCTCTCTCTCGGTCATCTCCCTTCCTCTCTTCCTGCCCTTTCCCCTCATTCCACCACACTCTTCCTCCACACATCGATAGCTGGCTGCCTTGAGGGACAGCTAGCGGTAGCGGTTTACCATCCGTCATTACTAATGCTTACACATGACTGTACAATCCTATGCACACCCACACCCACCCACACACACACACCCTGACGCACATGCACACTGCCCCTCCCCCCATCACCATGCCTTGACAGTGTCTCTCTGACACATGGTACCACCCGGCGCTGGTTACTATCACATCCCTTGTGCTCCAGGAGGGAACGTCTTTGTGTGTGTATGAGTGTGTGCGTGTGCGATGCAAGCCACTGTGGCTTGGATAGAAACACAGAAAGAGAGAAACAGAGAGAAGGAGAGAGAGAGAGAGAGGGGAGTGGAGGAGGGGAAGGGAGAGGAGGGGCGGTGTTGGTCTTTCATTTATGCTGAATAAAGCCATGATGGGGGATTGCCTGGGGACGACATCCCAGGCAGAAACAGGCCTGTTTTCCTTTGTTCTGGGAGGAGCATGGAGGAGCCCTCAGGAGGGAGGCTGGGTGTGCATGCTAACAGTGAAGAGAGATAGAGAGATGGAGAGATGGAAGGAGGGAGGGAGGGAGGGAGGGAGGGAGGGAGGGAGGGATGGAGTCCTGCTCTCAGCAATCTGTCTTCTGTGGGAGAGAAGTATGCAGGAGTGAATGAGAGTGTGTTTGTGTGGTGTAGTAAGTGTTGGTATGTGTGTTTGTTTGTGTGTGTGTGCAGGAGCCAGTGAGACAGAAACAGAGGGGCGGGGCGGGCCCCAGTCTGTCCCACTCCCTCTTTTGTCTCCAGCAACAAACCCCTTAAACCAACTCTGCTCCGCCACAAAGACAGAAAACAACAACAACCGTAAACAAAGAACCTCCCTCCTGTCTCCAAATGGATTCAAATCCTCTCTCCCTGTGGTGACTACTGATGAGAGAATAATTAAACACAGGACCGTGTTGACAGAGAGGAGTCAGAGAGGCAGGCATTCACTACGCCACAGTGTGTTTATTCATAGCCTGGAGTAGCATCAGAACAATCTGAATTTAATTTACTAAACAGCGCAGACTTGTACCATTCACCGATAAATCAGGAGGTATTTCCTGATTATGTCCGACGAAACTTTACAATAACACGCTCACGGTGGGTTATAAAAAGCCGAAGCTAAACGCATTGAATTATAAACATTCGGGACCCGCTTTGGACGGGGGCCCGTGACACATTGCATGTGTATTCACACAGAGTTTCCTGGAGGATGCCATCACAAAACAAAAGGGACAACAGTGCCTTCTGTTTGCCACGGCACCGGGCTCTCTGCCTCCCAGCGGGCGTCCCACGCCTGTTTCACGTGAGCCCCGCCTGGTCGGGCATCTGTCAGTCACCGCCTGCCAGCTCGGACCGACGGACCGGAGCAGATGAGGAGAGCCGAGGCTGGAGCCGGCGGGCCTCCGGCGCGGCTGTTCCGCCTTTGTCCAGCAGGGGTCAGTGTGACCAGCTGGAACGAGCCCCGGCCACGGCGAGGCTGAGGCCGGCAGAAACAGCAGGCGTGGGCGGACGGAGGGAAGCGGAGAAGAGAGGGAGGGGAGGAGGGAGGGAGGGGTGAAGATGCAGCTCTGTCTGGCCCCTACTGAGAAGGAGGAGGAGAGGGAGGAGGAGAGGGAGGAGGAGGAGGAGGGAGGGAGTCGAGGCTCTAATGATGGTGTCTTCCTGCTCCGACTGAGGCTTGGCGGGGAGCGAGGTGTGCAGTGGAATGTGCGAGACGCTGGCCAGGACAGGATGCTGCCTGGGTGTGGTGAGGAGGAAGACTGACCTCGCCAGGCCAAAGGCTAAGGAGATAAGGCAGCCATGTACAGTGGAGCTTTTGTTTGGACTTAATCGGGGAGATGATTTCTATGGCATATGTATTAACATTTTGTATATTACGTTGTTATACTAATAACCTTTAGAGAGCAACTGTTTGTGATGCTGTATGTTGGCATGAAAGTTCATTCTGTGCTCGTGTAGAAGGACGCATCAATAAAGCTGCTACTACAACTCTACTACAACTACTATTACTGCTAATACTAGTACTTCCATCGCTACTACTTTGACTACTGACAATACTACTACTATCACCACCTAGGCGTCTATAATCAAATTTAAGTTGCAATCGATTAGGCTGCATTTAAAGCACTGCGTCATTCCACTTTATCCTGCCTTCAAATCACTCGCTGGATGTGCATCTACCTGTTTGACAGCAGTAGTAGTTCGAGAAATCAGAAACCCAGCAGTGTAGTCGAGGGTATGTGCAGGTATACAGAATAATCGGCCTAATTACGGGACAATGGGGTCACACTATACCCTCCTTCCCCAGGCAGTATATGCACCGATCAGCCTAATTACCAGTGAAATATATAGGAGAATAGGGTCACAGCGCACTCCCAGCAGTGTAGCCGGCTCCTCAAATGGCACTGCACCACTGCAGAAACCCAAACAAACAGACAAACCTCGGAGAGAAGGAAGAAAAGCAACTGAGTATCACTACGCCATGCTGAGAGAGAGAGGCTCCTGTAGACAGAAAGAAAATGAAAACCATCCGCAGGCTCTGAGGCCAGGATGGTTAAAGAGCTGGCAGGCAAGCTCCCCTCCCCTCCCCTCCCCTCCACACACACACACACACACACACACACACACACACACACACACTGGTCCTCTGCAGTTCTGCTGACTGGAGGTAAGACTAGCCAACACGACTGTGGGTGTAACGGGGCAGTTGCACTTCCTGTCCTATAGTTCAGAGGGAAGTCTCGAAGACAGACTGAGCAATACCACACCACATCACCGCCGGCTAAAAAGCCCCGCTCCACCCCGGCGAAACCTTGATTAAACCGCGGTTACTCTTGCGTGTCAAGGTACTGCTGTCACATTACATTTTCAAACTACCACGTTTGCCTCATTTGAAAGGCTATACCCAGCACTCCAAAAAGTTAACGTTGCCCTTTAAAGCCCTTTAAAGCTCAAATTCCTAACTGCTGCCCCATTACTGGCTTTGTTTGTGAATTATTTAATTGGATTTCAGGCATTTTTTTCCATTTGCAAAATTATTGATTGAGCTTTTTATGTGGAGGACGACAGGTTGTAAGAGCTAAACATGAGTTTTACATGCATTCCATAGCTCCAAAAGGTTTGTTTACACTTAAGTAGAGCAGACTTGTTTTGGGTGCTGGCTCACGATGGGTTGTGAACATTGCAAAAAAGCGCATTTTCCCGTGTTCAAGTCACACCCCTCAAAAAGCTACGAGTCACATACCTAAAATGAATATGAACAAACAAAATGTATTCTGGATTGGTGCTTTAAAATTCTCCAGCTGCCACTTTTACCTCAGTTGAAATGCGACACCTAACCCTCCCAGCAGCTAATACCATCCCATTTAACACAGTGATAAAATGGGAACTTGCATCCACCCCCCTCCTGAGTGCAGACAGTCAGATAAGCAGCTGCAGCGACTTACGTGCTGTTGATAATCTGGAACTTTTCTCCTTTCCTGAAGCTGAGGTCGTCTTCTGTCCGCGCCTCATAGTCATAAAGTGCCACAAAGAGGGTGACTCCTGCAGGGGAGGAGGGGAGAAAGCACAGCGTCAGCACTCAGCAGATTAGTGGGAGAAAATGAACCTCAGAATCACATTGAACTGACAGTGCACTGTAAGCGCTATCATACTAAGTAAATAGAGACCAATTTCTGGCTTTAATGTAAGTAAATAGTGTCGAATTTAATGGGAACTCATCAAATTTTACAGTCAAAATGAGTGGAAACAGGCCATCAAAGAAAACATATTTCCCCCAAAAACGATACTTTGACGTTTTAAATTTAAGTTGGTTTTATATCCTCAGTTAGACACCAGGTAATACACCAGACACTTGTCCCGTTGGAGGGATTTTGCCAATTTTGCCTTTCCCCACTGAGTCTCATCCCCTTTCTCACATATTCCTCCACGACTTGCTCTAATTTGCTCTCATCAGAAATGAAAAAAAAAGAAAATTGCCTGCTGCCACTCCTTAGCTCTGATTTTTATGGCACTTCTCTCACAGGAATATTGTCCGACCCTTGCACTCCTTACTATTGGTTGCTTGTAATGAAAGTGATCTAAAAATTGAAGCTCAATGTACTGTTGCACTCACTGTAAGACGAGTTAACAGATAAAAACATTAAGTAATGCCTAGACATGTAATTGCGGGGAGCAGTAAAACTCAGAATGTTAAACTACCCTTAAGTGGACACATGAATATAATAAAACACCCCATGTAATGAAGAAATTATGACAGAAAAAAAAGGAAAAAACAAACAAACAAACAAAAAAATGAATAAGAGTATCAGCTAAATACCTAAAATGCATTTTAAATGGTTTCCGATAGGTGCGATATTTCCCTTTTGCGGCAAAAGTGTCAATATTTCCCAATATAATCCACTTCCTGAACTGGGTGAATTGACAGTGATTTGACCCCGGTCTCGCACGGCAGCCAGGGACGCTCTCGGGCATCCAACTGTCCTGTGACAGAAGCTGGGGCTCAACCTGCCTCAATCCAGTTTGACTCCATTCAGACAGGCTAAAGCCTCGCTGGATAAAGACCAGTTGCCCCAAAAAGCTTTTCAGCCCCTCCAGCCTTATTTCACCAGACCAGTAACCTCCCTCACTGACGGGACTGGGAGCAAATATAGCACAGTTTGTTGCTAACAAGCTATTGAGTAGGGTTTTCCTACTCCAGTGTCAGCCCTAAAACATCCAACTAGGCCATATTACTCTACAGGTGGAGATTATTCTTCCCAACAGCAAACAGCACTGCAGGTGAAATGACTACAAGAACTTAAACTGTGGAGTCATATGTGCATTGTTCCGTTCCTTTCAAGACTTTCCAGACCTGATTGAAGTATGCCAGTGGAAAGCATTGGACGCTCGATACTGAATTGAATGTGAGTGTTTGAAAATGCAGACAGCCTGGCCTACGCCTGTAAGCAGCCCCCCTGGAGGTGACTCAGACTGCTCTGAACCTACACACACATCCTTAGATGCCAACGGGTTTAGTGCTATATTCACCACCCACATGACCCACGGCTGTTCCTCCTCTGGGGAAGGCCTTCACGGCACCAGTGATCACCATCACCTCCCAGTCAGGAGTCATATCGCAAGAACACACTGATCCAAATGGGGGGCTTGAATCAAATTTTCGGTGGCAAATGCTGGATCTCACACACGGGCGACGTCATTGACTTCACCAACCAGAAACCAGCAAAGTAACACTGCAACTCAGAGGCGGATTGCAGTTTATAGTGCCGCACCGTTACACTAATGCACTGTTGAGGGATGCTAAGGTTACGGCGTAAGAATACACTCGGGTGCTGTGCTCAGGTGATGGTCTTACAGTGGATGTCTGTAAATTATATGAGGCTCTTCAATCAATGTCATGATCTTGTAAAATTGGGTTACTTGTCATCTGTTATATACAGTGAATGTGCAAGTATACTCTGGTCAATAGAAACTATATCATGGAGATGCAGGGACATCAAGAGTTTTGATTCTCTAACTTAGGAGGGGAGCCTGAAGTGCCTGAAAAGTGGCTAAGACTCTGGCTAAAATAGAAATAAATCCGGTCTTGAACATTTGAACTACCTGAGGTTGGTTTGGTTAATCTTGCCAACACTTAAACAGCCTCAAAAGAGAGGACATCACTGCTAAGATAAGATAAATGCAGCACTCAACGTGTTTCGCTCAGGTCTGAGGTGACTGCAGCTGCTGAGCCGTTTCGTGGCTCTCACAGTGTTTGGAGTAAAGTGGAAGTTAAATGGGCACTTCTTCAAGGTCCACTTAAAACTCTCAGGATCGCATTTACCCAAGTCATTTCACTTCAAAAGGCCCTAAGCGGGCAAAGGCTTTCTGGGAAACAGTGTTGATATGAGGAGCCGGTGTAAGGCGCTCGCTGATAGGGGCTGAGATGGGAAGAACCTGCTGCTATTCATGTGATAAAGAGCAGAGAGACTGAGACAGACAGTTAAAAAGAAATAAAAGAGAGAGAGAGAGAGAGAGAGATAGAGAGAGAGAGAGAGAGAGAGAGAGAGAGAGAGAGAGAGAGAGAGGGAGAGAGAGGATGGGGGGAAGGGAAAAGAGATAAAACAGAAAAAGTGCATTAATACAAGTCATTTCAGAGAGAGAGTGAGTGAGAGAGGGAGAGAGAGAGAGGGAGAGAGAGAGAGAGAGAGAGAGAGAGAGAGAGAGAGAGATGTAGAGCTTCAGAGTGCCACACGTCGCTTTTCTAACCTTCACACCTGTAACAAGACCCAGAATGCATTGCTCCTGCTGTTTGCAACAAATGTTCCATCAGGCCATTAAACCTGGGCCCCGGGTATCTGCTGCTTTATCGACTCATCTCAGAGTTGTTCGCTGCGGCTCTACTCAATTAGTTATATAAGGTCATGGGCTAACTAGCTGTGACTTTCCATGTGGGGAAATGACATAAGCCAACGATCAACCGATCATCAATGAAGTGCGTCACGCCGAACTGCAGTCGGGTGTTCCTCTGCCGTGAGACGGAGGGGGGAATTGCAGCCGTTAGGCAAACAAGCTAGGCAGCTGTGTCATTACAGAGGTTGAGAGAGAAGGGCAGCTTATGTCCAAATTTCCCCACCAGGAGAAAATTAAAAAGCTAAACCCCTCTGCTCCTCTGCCACTGTGTGGATTTTGGATTATACAGGGCAGAAAATAATCCACACTTTGAGGGAGAGGACTCCTGCTAAATTGAGTGGAAATGCTGAGTTCCTCTGCAGAGCGGGACCGGGCTCAGTCAAACATAAAGGATATCCTGACTAGGAATATTCCCTACGAAAACAATGAGCCCAATGCACAAAGCCCTGTGTTAATGCCAGCCGGACGTTCCTCACAGGGCCGGGGGGGGGGGGGGGTCGGGACCGGGGAGCAGAGCTGCAGCGGGGGCAGCGAGGTGAGGGATTTTGGGAAGCCGTAGGACGACTTTGCTGCAGTAAGACTCCCTCAAACGTTGTGCTTTTGCGTATGGAGAGACTGCGTATGCGTGTGGGTGGCTGCAAGTGTGTGTGTGTGTGCTCATGCAAGTGTGCTTGGGCGTACACAACACTGAAGCTGTGTGGGATAGAAGTAAGGAGAAATGCCCTTCACACTCCAGTCAGTACTGCAGTTACTTTCCATCTTCTGATGTAGAATGAGGACTCATTACTTTAAGAAGCACCTCCCGCTGATTGATTTCCCCTCTCTACTCACTCCACTTGCTCTTTACAAAATCCCATCTGTCTCTCTCCTTAGATTTTTACTCTATTTCTCTCCTAGCACTCGCTCTCACACCATCGTTTTATGGTCACAGGGATATTGGAAGGGCACAATGGCTCTTTTGCACTCCTTCACTTTTAGCGATATAGGAAATGAAGCTTATCCGACTGTTGCGCTCATTGTAAGACACTCTGGATGAGAGAGTCAGCTAAATGCCTAAATGTAAGGGGAGCAGTCTGTGCATGAGCCTGTGTACAAGGGGGACGGCTAAATTGAAATGTTACAGGTATTATACTGTATGATTCGTATTTGTCTTTATGCACTTGTTAGTTTAAACACTTTTTATTGCTTTCACCTTGATTAGAGCCTCTGAGAGTGTAGCTAATTTTATCTGGTTTCATCAAGAACACGATGTCTTTAATGGTGGACGGTGACATTTCCATGAAAGGAGAGTAATAAAAATTGCCAGTAGAGTGATAAAATCTATGACATTGTGGGCGTTGTTTGGTAGGGAGCGAGTCTTTTCGGGGTTTCGGGATTCGGGTCAACAGTGATTCGATGCATGTCAGAGAATGCTTTGAAAATATTTGACCGGAAAGTGCGAAGACGTGGACAGGAGCAGTAGCTCAGCGGTGGGGTCAACATTGGGTCTGGGGTCAGTCTGGGGTCTCAACGCACTTCTGATTAACGTCGACCCCTTCAGCCTTGCACCTTGCACGCATCAACTGCCCCCTTACCTGTCCCGCCGCGGGTCCTCAGGGTTCCAGTGTGAGAGGAAGTGTTGACCCCTCCGAAGACGGTCATCCCCTGGCCGACGGGGGCGTGGAAGTTGTTGTAGTTGGGGATGGCGGTGACCCCGAAGCTGGGGTAGTGCTGGGGCGTGGGGTCGGCCCCATAGCGGTAGCCTGCACTCTGGGAGATGCTGGTTTCTCGGTCGTCTGTGAGTTTGGTTGCTTCCTTATCCTTGCATTGCACACAGCCCATTATCTATAATCTGTGGAGGACAGGGAGAGAGAGAGAGAGAAAGGGAATACTTTAGTTTAGATGTGTTTGGTTTACTTTAGTGTAATTGCACCGTGATAAAACAGAAGAGTAAAAAATGAAAAAATATATGATAAAAAAACAGAACGACTAATTTGTGCAGGTAAGATAAAAAACCTCATGAGGTTTATTAAAACATCTGCGCAAAGCTAACAAAAGAAACAAACAAGAGGACGAGCGAAGACCCAATTGGATTGGATAACAGACTCTTAACTGACAACAGAATATCACAGAACATAGTGGAAAACGGTATAATAACAATAAAATCCATACAATGTGATCACGGACAAGGGAAATGAAAACAAACCTAAGCTCAAACAGCCTTAACGCAGACAATAAAATCAACTTATATACTATAAGCTTGACTGGTGGATCAATAAGACAATACACACTGTCTGGAAAGAGAGAGTGAGCAGACCGGACGTGCTCTGCTGCACCGCACATGAAATACAACTGAACTCATCACTTTGCTCAAGGTTTTCACTTCTCACTGCTTTCTCTGCAGATGACATCCTTCCACTGATTAGCGCTCTGGTCTGAGAAGCAGGGATTTTTTTTATTTTTTTTTTATAGCCTGACACAGCTCGGTTTCTGGATGACTCACACAAACAGTGTGTCTCTTTCACGGTCAGGAGAAATAACGGCTCCGACCACACTGATGTCAGGGAAGCTAGCCGGCGAGAAAGGGCAGACGTGGAGGCACGGCGCTGCGCCGTCAACATCACACTGTTGATGTTAATGGAGAGTGGTGGGAGGACAGAGTGGCGGTGCCCGGACGCTGCTTTTACCACGGCGCCGGGGTCTTCAAGAGCCAAACTCAGCCTCAACTAGAAGTGAGGCGCTTCATCTGCCGTCCTCATAACTGGACGCTATGAAGCTTCGTCAAGGTGTGATAAAAGTTAACCAACTCAATTCTACTGAGCAGTGTAGCTATAATAAATAAAACAAAGTAAAAGTTGCACTATTGTGAAAACTTATATTTAACTTATACTGTAAACCATCACGTTTGCTGCAATTTTGATCTCCCATAATCGTCTTTGTATGCAAATTCGACAACGTCACTCGACGGGAGAACTATGGTTCTGTGTTTCATAGATGACAGAAAGCCTGAAATTCCAACTTCCTACTAGGAAAAACGCAGCAGAACGGCCACTCATGTCAGAATTCCACGTAGGAAACTCAGGCAAGGCGTCTGATGTCCCGCTAACATACCGGCATACACAGTGAGTGATACAGCATTACTTTTAATCCTCAAAATACAGCTAGATAAGTTCGATTTTCAGCATTGCACAACCTTAAATCTATCAATACACCTGTGTGGTAAATAGCTAAATGTATAAATGTAAAGTTGTTAACTAGCTAGCAAACAGCAACATTAGCTGTTGCATTGGGAACAGTATTGAAGCTGGCAAATAAAATGTCATAGGCATTCATGTTTCTCTTGTGACTCTAAATAGCACACACTTTTTATGATTGTAAGAACACATACTGTAGCATTTTATAACAAAGCATGTTGTTGTATACACAGTACTAGATTTATATGTAATATGCTATAAGCTGTGTTTGCGGATGATACAGCAAGTAGCTCAACATTACTCTCCATAGAAGAGATGGAAGGAAATAATCAAATAGGTCGCCAGAGAGCTGAAATCACATTCAAATAAACTGATAGTTAATTAGGTCTATATGTTATCATCGCCACAAATGAGCTGCGGTACTGTACAGAATCTGTCATTGTTTTTTGTAAATAAACGGACACTACAGACTTAACAGTACTGTAGTAATGTAGTAGTAATGTTGTGGAGAAGGAGAGATGTTTGTGGTACACACGTGCTTGGGGGAATAACGTAGATGCAGCCGCAGACTAGAGACTAGAAAACATCTTGAAATAGTTTCAGCATAGCTTGTTTATGACTGAGCTATGATGGCCTTTCTCTAGGCAAAATTAAACGGTGAGATTTAGAAACTGCCATGAGCGACACCACGACGAGGCAGAAAATTACTAGTGGACAATTTTATTTACTCCCAGAGGAATTAATGCCATCTAATTATTGCTCTGCAAAACAAATATGAAAATAACTGTGTGCGTCTGTGCTGTATATCAGTGGAGACAATATAAATCCACGCTCTCCTCCTCCAAAGACAGATTGCTGATCTGGCCTTCAGCTCCAGCCACTGTCTGTCCTCAAATGTGTCAAAATAAATCTCACTTCTTCCTGCCTCTCTCTGTCTCTTTCTCTCTCTCTCTCTCTCTCTCTCTCTCTCTCTCTCTCTCCCTGCTTTCCCTCTGTCTTCTGGCTCGGTTTCCTCGCCTCCAACCGCAGTGAGAGGAGCGGGAAGTGTATTCACTTACGACACACACTGCGAGGAGAGACAGAGGAAGAATGAATGAGGTACTGTGGGCTTCCTCTTCTCAGCAGAAGAAATAAACAAGTGGGGGGATCAGGGGAAGGAACCCCACTTCTCTATCAATCAACACAGTAGCGGCATGCTGACCGAAACACAATAACCGCACTCTTGTGACATAATTACAGACCAATCCAATGCCAGGCTGCTGGAGACAAGACGCCGAAAAGCAAGCTAGTAAACAAGCAAATGGCAAGCACAAAGCGAGTCTAGTGACCATGTATCATTTAATGCAGAGTACCGATCCGATCCATTACTTTTATTGAACAATATCGACCTTGGCTATTAGCTTGGGGTCACTGGACGTAAAAATGAACCAAAATGTGGTATAATCCATAGCTCACCCATACTTCTCTGTTTGAAAAAGGCAGAAAATCACTTTACTTTTGATTTTTCGACAGGTTACACACAGGTTTTTGTATCTGATTTTAACAAAGTTCTCTCTCTTCTGATGATGCTACCAGTCTATTTCAGATGCTGATACTGGCATCATTACCTGATGCCAGTATCAGCACTGGTGCAGCCATGGAGGGAAGCCCTCTTCTCTATCATTTAGCACATTAGCAGCACACCGACTGACACCGTGACCACTCTGCTTCAAACATAATTACAGAGCAATCCATCTGATGCCAGGCTGGTGCAGAGAGAGAGAGGCCGAAAAACCCAAGTACAAAGTCAGTACAATCAAGGGTTGTCACAGGGAGCGGGGGTGCTGGAAAGACAGAAAACTTACTGTATTATATGCAAGTATTATATGTTTATTTAGCGAAACAAGATAGCAGGTCTATCCTGAGTCACTGAAACGAGTCATTCAAACTGAATGCATCGCTCACAGATTACACACCACTTCTGCACAGTAAAGTGGAGAGTTACGTGGCCTATAATCTGTCCTGTCTTTTCTCTTTTTCTTATGTGATATGTTTATTCTATGCCTTGTTTTTAATATATGTTTGTACCTTTTAACTGCATGCTTTAAACTGCCCCATGCCGGGTAAATACAGTCGTAGTGAATTGAATGGAAAAAGAGAGAAGGGAAAAAAGGAAGAAAATGTTTGTGTCCCCAACTCTGGTTTTATGAAATTCCAAAATTTCCGTGCCAGAGATGCAGCAGCACTGCAACAGTGATCACAGAGAGGAAACACTGCAGTAAACAGACATCACACAAGGCGCCTTATGGATTAACACACAGCCTCTCTACTGACTAATACATATGAAGCAGATGCAAGTGGTATCGCAGTGAGTGGAATCCCAGTCTCATGCTCTTATGCTCATTGAGTGCAGCGTTGACCCGTGACCGCAACCTGGCATCGAAAACCACGGCAGAGCGAAATGGCTGGCTCACACATGCAGCGGCGGCGCAGCACATGCCACAACGACTCTGTCAACCAGCGCTGTAATCCAGTGTGACGGGACGCGGGGCAGGCGGGGGGGCCAGGCATCAACAACAGCGATGCCACGCTCAGCGCTGGACTGCAGAGCATCTCTAATCGTATATATATATATCCCCACAGCAGAACCCCCGGAACGCCGAGACCGAAAACCGCCCCTTATTCTGACTCTTTACATAACTGATGATTGGCAAAGGCAGACTGAATCGGCTTTCGGAAAAAAGGGAAACAAATGTATTGATCTCTTTGAGCCGGAATGGAAGCTGTTCCTGTGCCGTTGTTAAATGTTAATCTTCGGAGGAAGGATGACGACGGATCAGCTCAGCTTTCGGGGAGAAATGGCTCAGCATTGCGGCTGGACACAGTCATTTGGGATTGAATGTAGGTGGTTTTGATGGATTTCAGGCGCTGGGTAGGGGCAGCGTACGAGACACAAACGTGACAAAAACAAACATGTAAACGCACACCCTAAACCAAAAGCACGCAGCCGACAACCTACCCTCCGCACATGATTATGTACAAGGTCTCAGTCAGCCAGTGAAGCGCTGTGGAAACACTGCTGTCACCCAGAGTGACATTACACATCAAGTAGTCGGTAATGACCGTATCAGCTGCTACCAGAGGCCCAGTTGGAGCATTGTTATTCTAGTCTGCTGTTGGCGGAGACAGACACAGCCCCAAGAACCACAAAGCCCCCAAATGGGAAGGTTACTTTCAAAAACTTCCACATCACCTCTTCAAATTGCAGGCCTCATCGGTCACGGAATCCATTGTGCTATTCCAATGAATTCAGGGTTAATTTGCTTCCAAAATAATTTGGCATTTGAAGTTGATTTAGAGGCTACAAATAGTAGTGTTTGTCTACACTTGACATCAGTCATATTTTCAATATTTCAGTGAAAATGTGAACAAGCATTTAACAGATTTCTTTTTAATATCCCAATCAAAATCCTCCCTTGTTCCCTTCAAGCATGTTTCACAATAATCCAACAAACGTTCACCTCAGTGTCAGTAATTCAGTTACTGTGTTTTTCGTAGCGCCTCTAACAGATTATAACAATCAATTTTTTGCAATCAGATTACTGGATTCACGTTAAATGTTATCTGCTTCTCCTCAGCCGTTGTTGCAGGCAACAACAGAAAGCAGCCATGACAGATATTAGCCCTGTTTCTCCAGCTCTTTCCTCCACAGCCTATTGCAGGGGGCCTCTAAACACAAACCTACTGCAGGGCCCTTTAGACACAAGCCCAATAAGGCCAAAGCTCATCACTGGTCTCTTTGAACTGAGGGTCTTTCATCTCTTTCATCCCCCTCTTCCTTCCCTCCTTTTCACACACTCTCTCTGCTGATTAATTATTCCTCCTTCTCAGAAAAAGCTGCCACCTGCTTGCCGTAGGGGCTGTTTTGCTGTTTACTCCCCCTCCGTGTCTCTCCCTCCTTATCCCAGTGCGCTGTAGGAAACGGCTCTAGAGGAGACTAACCAGTGGCCAACAGCTGGGCGGTTCACAGGATCCACATCGTAAGAAGACGTAGAAACCTGCACACTAATAGCTGCCTTTCCCCCCGTTTACTGTGCCTGACACGGACGACTTTTCTATAGCATTGGCTGCTACAAGGAAACTAATACTAGCAAAATGTTCTCAGTTTGTCACAGTAATCGGTGAAAAAGGCAGCTATCACTGTGCAGGTTTCCACATCCTCTCATGATTCACATCCGACCCAGCACCTTCTCTAATGGTCCAGCCAGCTTCAACATGAAATCAATGAACCCTTGGGGAAAATCCAATTACAGAGCAGGACATGACCAGTGGTGGAGTCGGGTCTATAATTAGTTAACGCAAAAGGCTATTCATATAACACTGGATGGACAAAATTCATTAGGTTCTTTAATTGGAGCCAAAGACCTAAAGCATCTGAGGCGTTAATGGGATGAGAACTGATGAATTCAACTTGAAAAGGTGGCGTCCACCTGTGTTTCATCCCTAAGAAAAGAGAGGAAGAAAGGGGAAAAAATGGGGGGGGGGGGATGAGACACATTTGTCTAGATGGAGGCACGCCCACGTACACGTCCCACATGGGGTGAATTATTCATGGGACAGTGGTGCGGAGCTGAAGGTATGCTGTGGTGTTGGGGCTGCCGCCGAGGGAGAAGGCCCCGGCTACATTTATATTTGATGGGGAGGTGATGGGGTGGGCTTTATTAGAGGGAGAAGAGTGGGGAGGAGGGAGGGGGGAGGTACAATGTCGTATTATCCTCCAAGGGGGTGGGGGGTGGGGTGGGGGGGAGTGAAGGCTTTTTCCACCCTTTGGGTCGTTGGAGGGCTGAAGCCAACCCCAGTGGGATCCTGTCTGTCTGAACAAAAACACCTCAGGCTCCTGGCGGGTGGGGGGGTGGGGTGGGGTGGGGTGGGGTGGGGTGGGGTGGGGTGGGGTGGGGGGGTGGGTGGGGGGCGGGGGCGGAGAGGGCGGAGAGGGCGACTACTAATTTGTTTCACACATATTGGGACATACATGTGGGAGCCCATATCCTTGACAAGGACACATTTAATATATTACCACTATATATTACTGTTTTAAAAAGACTGTTTTGCTCTTGGAGTCACTTCATTTGCCAAATGCAATAAAGGCACAGGAAATTGTCTTGGTGGGAATGATGCAGACATAACAACAACAACTTACACAGCAACACAGCACATACTGACACTGTTATGACAACAGGGCGTCACATATAGTGCAAAGGGACAATTTAGGACAAACGACAGACAACAGAATATACTAGGGATGGGACGATGCATCGAAATTCATGTCACAATACAAAAATGTGACAATACGCATCGTGGGGCAGAAAAATGAATCGCGATATTAGCTCCATTTTATTCTGCTGTAGTAATCACAAATGAGACGGCTTGACCATCCCAATTTCACAAGCTCTCCATCCAAATTATATTATTTGCACTTTGTAATGACATTTTTTAATTGTTGTTTACATTCTAGCAAGCCAATGCCATTGCTAGAAAGATTTGTGGCTCAGAAATAAACATAATTCTGCACAGCAATACTTGAATTTAACTTTTATTTATTACATTGCATTATGGTCCCATCCCTAGAATATACATATGTGCACAAATATCAATTCAAACTCATGTGCATTCAGGCAACATGGCATACAGCGTGATTACAGCTGTATTGAGTGTCCAGCAGTTCACTGCTCCGGTTATACTGAATAGGGCGAGAGGCGTTAAACAAAGTATGAGATATATAGAAAAGAGACAGTATTCCTGAGGCTTAACAGTGGTATACTGTGCAAAGATTGAAGTTATGAGCGCCTTTAGCCAAGATTCCTTCAAACGTCATAGAATATATCTGTCTGTCTGCATTTTGTCCCTCCAACCAGCTTGATTGCTGATAATGCAACCTAACCTGCTGTGTCTCACCCAGTTCTGGTCCAGACAACACATCATGAAATAATCATTCGCTTTACACAGTCCTCGTGCTGCGCCCTTCATCAGGAGGAAGAGAGCAAACACTAAAATAGACCAATAGGCAGACAGACGGAGAGAGAGAGAGGGAGAGAGAGAGAGGGAGTGAGAGGTCTGCACGGGGTAATAATGAGATAGAAAATGATTAAAGGGAGAGAGAGAGGAGGAAGCACAGAGCGGAGGAGGAGGAGGAGGAGGAGGAGGAAGAGGAATAGTGGCTGATACAGAGGAAGGAGGGAGGGGGGGGGCAGAGAAAGAGAGAAACGAAGGAACAAAAGTGAGAAAGAGAGTCGATAGGGGGCGGAAAGGAAGGCGGCGGGTGATGAAATGGACAGACAGGCAGAGAGTAAAGAGGGGAGAGGGAAGACGGAGGGCAGCCGTGGGGGAGGAGGAGCGGGGGCCCAAACACTCGACAAAGGGAGCAGGCTAATGATCAGCTCCGGGCGTCGCATGCTGTGCCCCCTCTCTGCCAGGCGAACGGCTCGACTCTGCACTCCCAGCATGCCGTCCTGCCAAGTGTCACGCAGCATCACGCAGAGGGAGGAGGCCTGCACCATCCAAGGTTAACCACACACACACACATGCACACACACACTCTCTGTCTCTCTCTTGTTCATTTATTCATATGCATGCACAATCGCACACTCACACCTAAGCCATAAGCATGAATATGTACAAAGTCTCTGCTATGTAAAATGCGGTATAACTGTAATGCAAACACAAAGGCTGGAGCTGTTATTTGTGTGTGTGTGTGTTTGTGTGTGTGTGTGTGTTTGGTGCAATTGGTGCCGTCACTTTAATTATTACCCCATCTGTGAGTTGTGCATCAGTTTAGGCGTAAACACACGGCACTAGCATCCTGATAGAGAGCCGTGTCATTATATTCGACCCATCAGTTCAACCATAGTATTTACTCAGCCTGTGTGGCCGATCAGCTGCCTGAACTCTGCTCTCTGCCACCTAACCTCTCATCACACGTACGGCCCGGTGTGTGAACGTATTCATTAATCATCATTCATTGTGGAGGAGAGAGAGTGATGAAGTGAGATGAGGAGCTAGAGAGAGAGAGAGAGAGAGGGAAAGATGGGGAGAGAATAAAAGAGCAAGAGTGAGAAAGAGAAGCAGAGATCAATGAGAGAGAGCAAAAATGTGTCACAGAGAGAAAGAGAGAGGATGAAAGTGAAGTAGAGAGACGGGGAAAGAAAGAGTGAGAGACCAAGACTGTGAGAGAGAGAGAGAGACTGTTCTTCTGGACGGCCTGTTGTGGCTCTGGCCCACTGAGGGCAGCTCTTGTTCGGGCAGGTCTGGCTCGATGCCACGGGGGTCACCGGGGTCAGCTGGCACGTCGCAGAGGAAACACTCTGACACAATACCGCTGCTGCAGCAGCTGTGATCCCTGCCTCCCCCCCAAAACCTCCCCACCGGCCCTCTCCTCCTCCTCCTCCTCCTCCTCCCTCCACTGCTGTCCTGCCCACAGTGGGACGGGGCAGCCGCGCTTCTTCAAGGAACCAGGCTTAGCTATAGAGGAGAGCAGGGATATACAGACGCTCTTTTCCAAGCAACTCATGATGAGTAAGCACTTAGGAGTTCAGTGTCTCTGGGACACTTGGACAAAGAACACAGCTGGTGCAGAAATCAAACCTGTGACTTTAGGTTAGGGCTGAAAGATATTGACAAAAAAAAGTCTAATTGCGATTTTCTGACAGATATCTTTGCTTGTCATAAATTGTTTTAGAACTTTAAAAAGTGATTTTGTTAAAAAAAATAGATGTCAGTGTGCAGGATTTACTGAGTTTGAGTATGATGAAAGGTTTTCACCAATATTGAACTTCATGCACCAAAGATTACCTGCAGCTCTAAAACACCTTGTTTAGAAATCCATTTTGGACGCCGCTGTCTCTTAAGAAATGACTTGTAGCCTCTGCGATTTGGAAATTGCACAAGTTCTTACTGCGATTTAGATTTTTTTTGTTCAGCTCTACTTAAAAAACGCATCTATTTCTCTCAATTCAGGAAAATCACCTTTCTGGAGATGCCAGCCTTGTGCAGAACACTGACGATGCGTAATCAGGAACTTCAGAAGACCAGACATCACCAAGCATGAGAGCGGCCTCCCCAAGGTCAACATTAAAGAGTTTAGTCCTTCATTTGGACTTAAGTAAGCATTCCTGAAATTCAAAGGCCGGCTCCCGCAATGCAACGTTTCAGTTTATTTCAAAGAGGCTGGGTGGAGTAGAGTCTATTAGAGCAAAGTATCTGGGCTAGATTATCTTGTTTTCACAGCTCTTTTTTTTACGGCACGTGGCCCTGCAGGAGGTCCGCCTGAGGATGCTCCAACCCCCTTCATTAAAAATCAGAGACTCTATCCCGCTTTTATCCCTCCCACTGTAAGCTCCTCAGCGTGTAAAGGTCGCTTCCTAGTGTGAAGATGATAAAGGCCTCTGTTCGCTACCTCAGTCTGCAAACAGCCACAAAGCACAAAGAATAACTGAGACAGTCAAGTTCGGATGTTAGTGTATTTCCTTCAAGAGAGCGAGTGCTTTCTTCTTCACACTGCTCTTTATGGTTCATTTCAGCCAGCAGCTTCTGGGCGCGGGAGAACGCCTCTCCGGTTGGGATTATGGGCTTTGAGCTGTCAAAACTGGAACAACCCTTCCTCCTGCCATCCTCCTCCTCCTCCTCCTCCGCTGGGGGAAGCTGAGAGGCGGCTTGCTCCTCTTCCTCTCCTCTTCATCTCTTCCTCCTGGCTGAGCGCGGATCACAACAACACAGGCCTGAACCATCTCTACTCCCATGATCCTCTCCTCTCCTCTCTCTCTCTCTCTCTCACAGCTCTCCATATGGGGAGGGGCACACTAGCCTCTGCCCGCCCTCCCTGCTCCTGTCAGTCAAGACGAGCTGGGCGGGGCCTGCAGTGACACCATTGTGTCAGGGCGGCTCAGTGTCAGCAGCGGCAGCAGCGACAACAGCAGCAGCAGTCCTGGGTAGGATGAAGAGCTGGAGGAGGATGCTAGCGGACACCTAATGATCCTCCGCTGTGGAGGCAGAGGAGCCGGACGCCCGCTCAGCACCACACCCGCTGAGCCTGAGCCGTTTGCCTGCCCGAGTCCAGACTAATGCGCTCTCGATGGGGATTAGCCCAGCCGTTAGCCATCCGGCCTCGTCTTAATAGTATTGTAGTAGTGGAAGCTATTCAGGTCAATATGGGCAGGCTGCCACCGTTGTACTTAATATATCTTTTTACGGCGTGGTAATAAAACTTGTTCCAGATGGACCGTGCGCTGCGAGCTCGTTGTGGTCTAACTTTGTTTTATTGAGACAAGGAAAAAAAGTGGAAGCAGCCAGAGAAGGAAAGGCCTTCATTAACTGGCCTACAAGGCTGCAAACACGTCATTCTGAGGCGCAAAATTGAGCGAACTGTTTGATGTGAGCCCTGCAGACGTGTGCTGACAGCTGACCTTCTGCTAATAATGCAGCTGTGTCCAGGACTTGACCTGGCAACCCCCGCACCGGCTTCCCCTCCCCTGGGCTCTTTATAAATCAACACCAACGCAGAGCAAAAACCCTCCAAGATGCTGCCTCTGCTCTGCCCATTGAAATATTCATCAGCTCCTCGGAGGAAGCCTTTAATTATCCTCTGATTACATTGACGGTCTTCGCTTCAAACACCTGCGTGGCTTTGCAGCTCTGGGGCGAGGCAGGGGACCTTGCACTCTGAATTTCGTTTCACCAAGACAGGTTGAGTGAAACTAAATCAAATCTTTAGGATCGTTAGGAAACATGTCACTGCATTTATTACATAATTAAAAAAAAGATTTACGAATGAGTTTTAAGTACAAAGAGATTCATCCCGTGACAGGATTTGCCTGTGATTTAACCCGTTTTATTTCACCACCTACACCGTCATTTACAGACGAATCGAACATTTCACAAGCACTCTGTGACAGCTGAATATCAACATTTCTTCTATCTACCTATCTATTTGAGCACATTGTGAGCAAATGAGCACATTGTACCTCTCGATTTATTGTGCACATGCATCACACACCTTAACCCAGTGAGCGATCTTGTTAGGCAGCGATCAGTCCGGCGGGCAGCAGGCTGACACCAGTGGGGGTCGGCTGAAGGACAGAGCGGCACATCAGCACAGAGACACAGAGAGCGGGGACACCGTCAGAGTCTCTTTATAAGCATCCTTAGAGGGAAACCTTGACACTTTCAGGTGGTTATTTTTCTCCACCAGACAGTTGTCGCACTGGGGAGAAACGGTTTCACATTTGTCCTTCACATTTCTAAGGAGCCTTTATTAGCGAAACTGGCGAACTTTGAAACTTTTGCCCGCAATGTGACAAGTCTGGTGAAGAAAAAAAAGCCTACTTGCAATTCAAAATCGTAGAAATCATTTTGATAATTTCATCAATTTCACAAACCTAAAACACACCATTTAATCTTTTTGTTTATGAAGTCTCAATGGGGATGCTTTATGGGAATGCTGCATATAACAGACACTACTGTACCTAATGACAAAGCCTAACAAAAACATAATACAATGATGCCATGAAGGAAAAATAATCTTGCAATCAATGATTGACATTTGATCAGTGATTGACAATGATGACCAATGGTAGGTATACTGATTTTTTTTTAAGCTGGCCACTTTAGTTAACTGCTTTCATAACTTCTGAAAGATTTAAAGTAATAATCAGTGACATCTTCATATAAATAAATAATCCATTTATCCGTTTAGTCATTTGCCGAATGATAAAACACAACAGTGACTCAACCTAAAGCCAGTTCATGAAAGCTTTTGCTGTTCTAAACACCCGGTGTTGCGTAGGTTTCTGGCACACAGGAACTGATGCGTCTTATGTTTCCTGCAGCAGCAACAGCGGTTTGTTTAGAATAAATAGAAGAACTGGTGTAGTTAGCATGAGCAGCGACAGCCACCATGGCTGAACAGACAAAGAAAAGAGCGCCACCTACAGAAACTCAAACTGCATCACCCGAAAAAACCAAAGACGTCACACTGTTTGATTGCCAAATGATGAGTGCAGTGCAGAAACACCACAGTAATGACCGCTTAACATCAAAGACGCTGCCAAAATGAAAAAAAAAAGAAAGAAAAAAAAATGAGGATGTTGCAGATTACCAATTTAAATGTCTCAACTTTCTGCCGTGAGTCATTATGAGTGAAATGTGCAGGAAAGCCCGCTGTCAAGACATCCTCGGACTTCCGAGCGTCTCCTGAGAGCGCTGCGAGGCGGATCGCGTTCTCCACAGGAAACACGAGGAAGTAAAGCATTGTCTGGGCGTATTGCTGCCATTTCCCCCAGTTCCTCTCCTTCCAGTGCCGCAAGACAAAGGGCGGTGGGTTCAGGGTCACGCTCTGTATTCAAACATCATATTGTTAGAAAAGAGGCTGCATTCAAACTGGGGCCACCCACACTAAAAATACATGCTCTTGTGGTATTATAAGGCCCCCAAAATGGCTTATTGTCATGCTCAGAAATACAGTGTATTTTGGAGACAGCGGCCTAAACACCACAGGTTTATTATGCTGCAGAAGAAGAGCGCTACCCCTCAACGCTGAATCACACATAAGATCAGATTCAGCACACGGCAGGAAGATGTTGAGAAGCCGAAAGGAAACACCCTGATAAAAAACCAAAAAGTCAAGTTCTGCCAAGTGCACGCTTTTCAGTTTGTGGCTGGTGTGTCTTTGCCTGCAAGTGTGCTAGATGAAGCAGTGCAACACTCTGCCTCTGCTGAACTACCTCGGCAGATAGCTAGCGCACTCTGAAAGCTGTATCTCACAGCGTCATTATTATACGACTGCCTGCAGGATGTGGTTAAAAGCCTCAAACACGCCGAACACACTCGAAAGGGGTGTTAAGTTTCCATTCAGCTCACTGAGAACAATGTTTAGAGAGAAGGAGAGGGTATGAGAGCTGCTTAATAATATGGCTCAGCCCCAACGCTGAAAATAACCACTCAGTTCTTCCATTTGGAGGAAGGCAGTTTTGCTGATGAAGTGTGTTAAGCCAAGTCGACCATTCATTCCATAAATAGGCCAAGAAGGCCCTCTCCCTCTCTCTCTCTCTCTCTCTCCCTCCAACTCTCCACAATTCATCACTTCAGCAGAGGAAGCTATGAATGAGCTGTCCTGGAGACTAAGAGGTATAAGGAGCGCACCATGTACTTGCAATGCCAAGGGTTTGATTCTGCTGATTCTGTTGCTTGTCATCCTCTTTCTCTCCCATCTTCTCTGTATAACCTCTAACGGCAGAAATACAATAAAAAAAAGAGAGTTTTTACTTTTGGATTAAGCTGCCATCCCCATATTAAGCTCTTCTGCTGCCTTCCCCCCCTCGCAGTGGACACATGCTTTATTGCCCAGCAGCCCCATGCATTCTTCATGTCAGGATGAATGGCCTATATAGACAGGATAAATGAGTTTGACGCCATACCACTCTGCGCTGTAGTAGCTTCCTCTACCTAGCAGCCAGACAAGAGAGAGGCAGACAAGGTGTAACATTGTGCTCTCTTGCCACTGGGGCTGTATCCTAAACGTCTAGCCTAAATTCTCAGGTGTATATTTTACATATTGTCTCTGCTAGGGTGGAAAACCTTGCATCTCCAAAATGTCAGCTTTTCTGCAACCGAGACAAACAGCTTCAAAAGTCCGTGGAGATGTATTTATTTTTAATTCTGAACCCGCTTCTTATAACTCAAAACTTTTAAAGACTTGCTTTCATGCAATGATCTTTTATTACTTGCTCTTAACCTCCGTATTCATGTGTTTTTATGTTCTTGCTTTGCCTTCATCTTTCTTGTTGTGCTTACACTGCTCTTTACTTCTCAGTGTTGATTTTATCTTTTCCTTTTTATCTCTCCCTTTGTAAATCGCTTTCTGACTGTGCTTTGAAAAGTGCTATACAAACAAAGCCGATGATTATTATTAATTATAAAAGGAAATGTACATTTTCGTGCCTCGAGCGCCACTGATGCACCTTAGAGGATTCAGCGACATCACTCCTGCCGTTCAGAAGCAGGATTTACCTCTAAAAAAGGTAGACGGTGCTGCGAGAGCGCCGAGGCACAGTCGCCCATCACCGACCGACACAGCGATCTGTCTCTCCAGCCCCGTTGCTAGGTTACCACATTCCTCAGCACAGCCGAGTACTATGGGTCCTTCCTCTGCTGGCAAGGCCGGGTTAGCAGGGTCTGGGGAGTGGAAATGACGCAGTAGCCATGACTACTGAAGCGCCCGTGAATGAGGACGAGCCGGGATGGAGTGGGGAGGTATTTCAGGAGGATGCGTTGTCTGTCTGTGTGTGTGTGTGTGTGTGTGTGTGTGTGTGTGTGTGTGACAGATACTGTAAGATGAGAGCTTCATTTGTTCATTTGTGTCTGTGGAAAGAGAAGCTATGCATGTATTTGTGTGTGTGAGAAACTGCCTCAAACGTGCCTCTGGAAAGAAAAAAAAGCCATGCATGTAGAAGTTTCTCTTTCTGTGTGTGTGTGTGTGTGTGCAGAGACACAGGGTGGCTTCAGACGTCAAAATGTGCTTCGCCTCGGAGCAGAGAGTGTGATCCAGCTGTGACTTCCCTCCCTCCCTCGCAGACGGCTGGCTCGGTACAGCACGTTCCTCCACACACAGGCAGCGGCGTCTAGACAGCAGAGAGACGCCGAGACGCCCCCACTGCTCGCCACCTCCAAAGAGGATTGTGTTCCGGCTGGGGGATAATCTTTAAGGCTGATCATTCTTTGTCTTCGTGTGGTTTATATGCACGGGCACACACACACACACACACAGGAACACACACATGCACAGACACTAGAGCTGCATAATTGAGCAATATCAAAATTTCAAAACTGACTGCTGGAATTCCCATTTTTTCTTTTTCTTATCACTGAATTGAAAAAATCTTTTCACTGAATTGAGCAAAGGAATCACACACATGCACACTCACACACACTCTCTCACTCACACACACACACAACATTTTTTTTCAAGCACTGATAAAAGAAATAGCTATGTCTGCATGTGATTAAATTCAGATCACTACCACAGGACGGGCCGTGTCTGTCCCCGGGTGGAGCGGCACCGGTCATAACCAGCTCCGATCAATATATCTATATATAGGCGTATGGGTAAAACATAGATAACGCTATAGACTGCTGTGTCAGTTTGGAACTGGGTTACTGTCTGCTGGCTGCCATAGTTTCACTTCAAAATCAATGCACCGTGATTTATGAATGCACTGGTCCTGCAAAACCACAGAAACTAAAGCTGCAGCACTCATTTCGCACACTTCACACTGCCTATGTGTGTGGTGCTTGCGCTGAAACGATTGGTTGATTAATAGATTAGTCAATCAGCAGAAAATTGATAATTGATCGTTTTAGTCATTTATTAAGTACAAAACAAAACAAAACAAATATTTGCTGGTTTCAGCTTCACAAATGCTAAGATTTGCTGCTTTTCTCCGTTTCACATCATTATAAAATGAATACTTAGAGTTTTTTGGCTGCTGCAATTTTAAGAGTCACTTTGGGCTCTGGTAACTGGTGATGGGCATTTGTCATTATTTTAGACATTTTATAGACTAAATTATTATCTATTAATTGAAAAAATAATCGCTAGATGAATTGATCATGAAAAGAAGCATTAGGTGCAGCCCTATGGGGTACACTGGCGGCCACCACAGTAGTATTATATAAGATAGGCAGGCCGGATGTAATTTGCCCCCCGTGGTCTTTTCTCACTTTCTATCAAGGCTACAGCACAGCGCAGCGGGTGGGCCCCATTAAGATCAATCAACACACAATGTTTGAACACCTCAAAGGGCTGAGATACTGATGGAGTGGTAATGCTGTGATGAGAACCCTTCAGAATGGATAGAGGAGCGCTCAGATATTCAGGCTAATGGACTAAATACATGTATTTGGACATTGTAATTTCATAGCGTAGATGAATGCAGTCATCAGAAAAGATATTGGCTGTTAAGACACAAATGTATGACAGATCGCAGGTTGTTTCTAGCACACGTCCTCATTTATTGTGTGTGCTCTAAATCTGCTCAACTTTAACAGATAGGCTCTCCACCCCACATCCTGTTTCCATCCTCCTTCCTCAGTCACATCTCTGATGAATAATGAGAAACTGTTTCTGTGCCTTTCACTCAGGTAGAGGGGGAGACAGCTGTGTCACATGCAGTGTTGTGTTAAAACTCCTTCCCAGCTCAACCTGAAACATTATGCTCCTCTTCCCCCGGTTTCCTCAATCACAGGAAGAGGTCACAAAGTTCAGACGGCAAAAGTTTGGATTTCAGCCTCCAAATGGGATAGGACGAAATCTACATGTTTGGTAACAGACGGGATGAAGCCCAAGCCTTTTTTCCTGCTCCTCCTCTTTCAGCCCATCAGCGGCTGTAAATCAGCTGAGAAGTGGGCCTCTCCCAGCAGTCAAAACACTGAGGCTAAAGTAGCACTAATTCCTCCGGGGCTGCTCATTAAGCCGCTGGCTTAGTCCCTGGGGACCCTGGGCCGGCATATGGCCACAGCCCAGCGGCCGCCCCCCCCCCCCCACCCACCACCACCCCCCCATCATAATTAAAACCACGTCACCGCTGAACCTCCAACATGTGGAGCGCTCATGGAAACTGCGTCCGATTATCGACAGGCCAGAGACAGCCTCGAGCAAGAGGAAGCCGGCAGTACATCAAAGTGCTCTCTGCTCTGAGTTAAGCGCGGCGTTAATGTGGGCAGCGTTTAACAGCGCTGACCCGCTTGACAACCTTCAGTTAGCTGCCTCCTTCCTAAAGCTCTGGCTGCTGGTAAATCACACATAATAACAAAGAAGCCAAGGAACATTGAGAGCTTTGAGGACTGCAGACAACCTGTAGTCCACATTGGGGCGATTTTAGCACACTAAAGCTCTGTGAAGTGACCTCCAACCCTGCAGGGATTTATGGGCTTCTGCTCCAGACCTCTTTTTTTGTGTGTAGTGGCTGGCCATCTTGCCTGGGTGGGTTAAGATTAGGCTAATTTGCAAGCCAGCAATGTTTCCATGCGAGGGTTTTCAGACCAGCCACGGCCAAGTGAAAGGGTCCATTGTTGCCCTCTGTGCAGCCACGTCCATAATAAGCCCATCCAAGTGTGAAGCCATTAGACGGCCCGGTTCACGCCGAGGCTCTCACAGCTCCGGTGACAATATACCTGTCACAGCTCTCAGCAGGCTGGGCAGCAGGTCTAAGCTTGTCAATGAGGAGCTACAGCTGCCGTTGTTCCGGCCGTCTGATTCCCCCGTACGTGCCTTTTCAAACTGGCCAATACAATCTGTGTGCGTTGGGTTCTCCCTGGCCATATGGCGGTCTAAATGCTTCACCCACATGCATATAGATAGGGAGCTCACCTAGCCTGGACGTCAGTTAGAGACACTTATTTTTTGAAGATGTATTTCTGCAATATTAGATAGTTTGCAGCGGAGAAAGGAAAGATGGGAGAGAGAGTGTAGGACATTCGACAAAGGTCATGAGCCGCACTCGAACCTTCAACCCCGCAAGCACATGGACTTGAGTCTTGCAGAGCCTCAAGGAAATGCAGAGTCTCGTTATAAGGAGAGAAATGTATGAGAAGTGAATCATTAAACAGATCCAAGGCTAGTCATTAGTATGCTGAAGGAGATGTGATGAAGGTGGGCGCTTTAGCCCAGTAAGACAGGATGAGGTTACAGTGCCATCTGCATTGGGTAGGCTCTCTCATTTTTCTCAAGAACACACACACACAACCACATAAACTGTACACCACACACACACACACACACACACACACATCCTGCAAGCAGCAGAAACCGTACACACACTGCAGCCAGCATGCAGCCAGGGCGGCCAGCTGCCGGCGCTGAACAGAGACAGTTCATAAACTTTAAAACCATGTTACTTCCTGAGTCAAACAAACAGACAAATTCAGAGCAAACACACAGCATAAATAACCCAGTCTCCTCTGAGCCAAACTTCAATGTTCTGCACGTGGCCTCCACCCACCCACCCACCCACCCAGCCAGCCTCCCTGCATTACAGGCAGCGGTAAACAAATGAGAGGTTAAGTGAATAAGAGATCATTAAAATGCTGCAGCCGAACCCCTCAGCCCCAGGTTTTCCTACGCCCATCCTCGCCTCTTTTATCTGCAGAAGGATGGAGGGATGAGAGAGGGAGGAGAGGACCAAACATCAAAAAGGCCCTTCTCTAGAGCTGTGGATTAAAACCATTAGGAGCAGGCGGTCAATCTCTCCTTCAACCCACCTCCTCCTCTTCTGCCTCTCCTCTCTACCTCCTCTCCTCTCTACCTCCTCCACATTTTCTGGCACTTCTGATTTTGTTTGACAGAAACAGTGGAGAGTTATTAACAAGAGTGAGACAGGGTATCGCATGCAAATAGGTCGATTCAAACCCACGATGTTGAAAAATACATCATCATGGCTTATCGCTGGGCAACCAGGACACCCTGTTCATGCAAACAGACATTTTAAAGGAAAATCCCACCCCATAACACTTGAACACTGTTAAAAAAAACAGCTATTGGTGATGTACCTTGCATGTCTGGGCCCATTTTTTGTTTGCTGTTGTACTTTTCTTATTCTCGTGGATAGCGGGAATTTCCAGTGCAGCAACGGCTAATGTCAGGTTTTAGTGTCAGTCCCTCAGTGGGTCTACAAAGAGCGAGGGCTTCTTTCAAGACTCACCATTTTCCACCTATGTTCACTCATACAGGGAGAAATCCATCGCAGACGAGGCAGAGAGACCAATTTCTTCCACCGACAGTAGCCTCAATAGACCAGAATCGTGCAATGCAGCCACAAGACATGTTGCGTTTTGAGTAAGCGGCCTGACTCGCTTTCACTCGACTGGAAAAAGTCTTGCTCCACTATCGCCATCGCTCTCTCCACCTACACATAAAACCAACAACAAGCAACAAGTTCACAACCGTTCTCTGGTGGTTGTTGAAAGTCATTCTGAGAAACGTAAAAGAAATCGATAACTGAAGCAGAAGTAGACAAGGCAGGTTGAGGCAAAGAATTACAAAGCGTGCATTGAACACCGTAAATCAATTATATACAAGCGCACAAGAGTATCCGAGGGTGGATTTTTTTCCTTTAAATGTGTGTGTGTGCGTGTATGAACAACCCCTACGCCTGTGCGAATAAAAATATTTCCATTCACATACACACTGGCATACTTGCTGCACGTGTAGGCATCGCTGACGTATACGGTTTCTGGGAACCGGGGCAGCGCTGTTGCCGCCGTCGTGCAGCGGCTGACAGATATATTGCCCTATGCGCTGTCGACGGAGGATCCAGCGCACCGCAACAGCGCTTTGATGTTTCCCAGAGCTGACGTCTCTCAGCGGGGCTAAGCGCATCGCTGCTAATTCGCTGACGTCCCCACTTTCTCCTCGACTGCGATGCAGCCTCGACACGCTACAGAATGAGAGAGAGATCTGACGATGAGCGGATCTGATGGTCAAGACGGAGTGTGCTTTATATTAAGCAGAAATACCTAACGGCAATCAAATGACCGCAGGAAAGCCGGGGGAATGAATGTGCACGACGCTGCAGATGTACTGCTCAGGGGGGACGCCTGGTTATGCTCTGAGGTTTCAGGAGGCCTCTTTAGGAGTCGGTAATAAGTGCAGAGAGAGCCTACATACATCCTGTGCAGGCTATACTGGGTACACCTCACAGTGCAGCCAGGATCCTTAGCAGATCGCTTCATTAGCCCTAGCACGGAGGAAGGAAAGCATGCGGAGGGAAAAAACGCCACCAGATGTGTCAACGGAGCTTAACTAGGTTCATTAGCGGCACCACTTCTTCCCACTGCCTGTGTCTCCTTACCATCGGGCAAACTGGGAACCACAATGGAGCCACAGTTTGAGGGTTACACTGACATTTCAGTGAATAGCTCCCGCAGCCCACACCGCCACAGTCATTACCATGGAGGTAACCAGCTGGGAGGCGAGGGTGAATAGTTGGCTTTGGTGCTGCGAGGAGGCAACAAGCAGCGGAACAGAAGTACGCGTTTGTTTCGTAGCTGCAAATCATTCTAGCGATGCATATCAATGCCGGGGATAATGTGAGGATAATTATGAGTGTGCCGTTTAGCTCGTCTTCTGACACAATGCGAAACCTCAAAGAGAGGCAGAGTGAACTGGCAGGTTTTGGCATAAAAACGACGCTGGAATCGGTGACTCATTTCTGTTTCTCACCAGCCTACAAAACCACCCACAGAGAGCACGGGCATGCATTGACACACACACACACACACACACACACATACTGTTGTTGCACGGTGCCACAGAGAGGGCTGCACTGAGTGCTACCATCACACCTCTGCAGAGCATCTATTGACACCTACAGCGTACTGTGCCGTGTCTTCCATGTCACCATCGCCTCACACACTCAGAAGCTCTTCCCAAAAGCTGAGTCACAGACAGAGCTGCGATTCCACAACAAGCCCGCTCTGCTAGCTGCACGGATATACCATAGGAAAATGGAGCACACATAATAACTAGCTATTAGTGCAGCGATGACTGAGCCTGCATAATGAATACACTTGCTATGAATGTTGGATACTCAGCTGACTCCTGATTCCTGGAAGAATCCCTTGTTCAGCCCGTTTCCACTAACCCACTGATGAGGAATTCAACCAAAAAAAAAGCTCCTTTCCATTTATAGCTGTTTGTAGATTGCTCCGCCGGGGTTTTCACAATGTGTCTCCTTTGTCAGCAGGCTGGGTGGAGGATTGCTGGGAGCTTCCCTCACTCTGAGGAAGAGGAAGCTACAGGCTGCTACGCCTCTGAACAGGCCAGACACGGACACCAAGGCCCCAAAACAAGTGAGACTAACAAGTGGCTGCTGTTTACCGGAGCGCTACTGTTGCACTGTGGGGCCGCACTTGAGAGGAACTGTTTGGGAAATTTAAATTCAGATGTGAAACAGAGCATGGGATGACCTGACAGTGGTTCGAGAGAGACAGGTTTTGTGTTTCATATCTATTTTCCCACCTATTAAACAGACAGTGACTTTTGCAGTAACTAATGCAAGGCGACACAGTCTCACAAAAGACAAAAGAACGAATTGGGCACAACATTTTCACATGTTCATCACATGAAAAGGTTAGCTAACAGTTAAGTCTAGGCAAGTAAAACAGTTTGGGTGAGGTCAGAGTTAAGGTTAGCTCATGATTAAATGAGAAACACATCAACCACAGTAGAAAACTAGAGAAGTGAACCCAGGTCATCAGTTCAAAGTAAATGTTTACGCCTGTCTGCCACCCCGCCTCTACACACGTACTTTCCATCACGCTATTTAAATGTCAAACTGCTGCTTGTTTCTAGTCGTGTCTCCTTCACGTAATCCTTTTGTGGCGGTAAAACGTATTTCTCTCACTTTTCGTACACAGAGTGCTCATTTTACGAAATTTCGGGGGAACCAGGCTGAATGCAGGACACATTGTGGACTTCAATGATGGCTACCGCTGTAGCAGTCCTCGCTGCGAGACTGCAGACTGTCTTGAGGAGGGCAAAGAACGCAGTGCTGCTGGATGTTGATAACTAATCTGACATCAGAGCCACCGTGTTCCTCTCTGGCCTAGGAGAAGCCCGGCCTGCTAACACTCGGATTAGGATATAAACGGACACATCTTTCATTTGATTGCCGGGAAACATGCTGAAACAGGAAAAAAAAAAAAATCATACAAATCAGAGAAAATCATGAGAAAGCAGCATAATAGAGGCGAGTCAGAGCCGAGGAGGGTTGCAATGTTCACCGGCTGACCTCAGATTAACTCTGTGGCGAAGTATGGGCCGACCCCGCTGCTGCACTGCTCTACTGCACATGAAGGATTAAAGACGGCAGGAGCACAGACAGCGGCAGAGACAGACATTAGTCAGGTCATATATTGTATGAAGGAAAAAAAAACATGCAGCATTTTAGCTTTTATCTGGTAGTATCCTCTGTCCTAACAAGGCCACAGCTGTCCTGTGTAGTAGTGTAAATGTAATGTACTGCTCCAGAGGTAAAAGGTACACAATGTCTGTTTGCTGTTGTTTCTGAGAGTGAAATGTACACATATGGTACACAGTCCACAATAATGCACCACAGGTATGCGCATGTACTGTAGGAGGGAAAAAGACAGCGTGGCTTCAGACAGCAGCTTCGCCTGTGGCAAACAATCTCAGCCAGTGGTTGCCAGCTGGTGGCTATTTGTGTGGTTTAATGTATGTGTGTGTGTGTGTGTGTGTGTGTGTGTGTTCTTGTACTTCTACACTTATGACTTATGAAAATCCTCCAAAGTGAGGATGTTTTGCTGCACCCCACTTCTTTAAGGAGCTTATTTTAGGGTTAGGACTTGGGTTTAGGGTTAAGGTTTGAATTAGGACTAGGTTTAGGTTAGGCTATTTATTTTATTCATTAAACTGTGACATGTATTTTTAAATGGGACAACAGATGAAAATTTGCCTGGTGGCTAAATCTGGCATATTTGCATTTGGTTTTTAAATGTTCATTAATATGCACTGCCCCTATTAAACAATAATACTAATAAAAAATAAAAAAAGGGTTAAATAATGAATGTAGTCAGGGAAGGTCCTCATAAGTACAGTAATTTAAACGTGTGTGTATGTGTACATGAATGCATCCTGTATGTGTATTTGTATGAGGGACACACGTATTTGTGTATGTATGCGTGTGTGTGTGTGTGTGTGTGTGTGTGTGTGTGTGTGTGAACGGTAACTAAAGTTGCAGGTCATACCTCTGGTTTTCAGCGTATCAGGATCTTTATTTCCTCCACATTGCTTTGTGCGCCGCCAAAACAGAGGCCCTGCAGGGACAGAGAGACATTCAATTATTCATCGTCCCATTCAATAAAACATGAATATCAACCGTATGTGCCCGACGACGTCATCCTCCAAAAATGGGTCTCACAGATTTTTTACGTTTTTCCCAGAATGCTTTGGGACAATGTGACAGGACTGTGCTTTGTCTGACACTTCTATAGCGTTGCTTATTTATTTGCACGGTGAGAAAAAAACAGGAAAGTGAAGTCATACAACAGCGTTAAAGAAAAGGAAAAAAAACCCCACAATTTGTACAGATGACATAAACGACCCCAGTGGGCTTAAAAAAAAAATCTCACCTCGCAGACACAGGCACATCTCACCATCGTGACCGCAATATCTCCACTAGTAAACAACAGGTTGCTGCAAAGCACACACGAGCTGCCAGGTTTAATCAAAAGCCTGTATGATGGCCTCATTTCACTTCTCTGTAGTTCTCCTCTGTCTCATCTCCGGCAGGCAGGTGGATTTGGAAATCCATTCATTCACCTCCCCAGGTGTGAATGAGACGACGCTATTATGAATTGAGTGCTTCAGAAACAGGCTTGAAACAACTTCCTACTGCCATCTGTTACTGCTGCAGGACTGAACGAAATCTGCCGGCCCCTAAACCATTTCTCATTCTACGCACAGGAGCGTGTTGGTAAAAAGCGGTAGTACAAGAATAAAAGAAGAGCGCTTTTCTCTACCAATGCAATATATCCATTTTGGCAAAACAAAAACATTCAATAGCTCTAAGACATAAAGGATGCATAAAGAGACAATATTTTGCTTCAACAATTTAGGCATTCAGCTGATGCTCTTATCGAGATTCAATAACTCGTACAGTAGAATAAATCCTTTGTAAACCATTGAATTGTAAGTAGCCTGAAACACAAACAAGTACAGGGGACAAAAGTACAGAGTTTAGAACGGAGTGATAGAGGACATTTTTAATGGGGTACATGGCAACTTTTATTTACAAGATAAATCTCCACCAGGCATGGATAATCTTTACAGTCCTTGCCAGCTCTTTGAGTGACAGCAGAATTACACAGTAGAGTCACTGTGTGGCAGAGAGGGCCAGGGTTAACTGCATGGCACGCTTCCTAACTGCCCTTTATTTACAAAGGAGACACTGTTACCGCTGCCAAATATGTTATAACCCATTAGCCACTAATTTGACTTTAAAGCTCAGTCCCTGCTAATCTAATTTAATCTGTCTCTCCCTGGCTTTGTCGATTGCTGAAGCGTAGCGGATCTGACGCAGCGACGCACGCAAGCTTACAAACTTTCACCAATGCAGGGAATGTGACGTTACTATTCCTGTTGCAATAAACAGTGGCCACCCACGTGGAAACCTGATGTGTGTGTGTGAGTGTGTAATTTCCTGTCACAGGTTGAATTAGTCCCCCCTGACACCTCGAATAGGCTCAACGGTTCATTTGAGCATACCGACCCGCACTATATCTGCACAGGATCAATACTACGTGAAGCAGAGCATGATGGGACACGGCCATGCGAAATGTATATTACTCTGTACGCAGGTTTTCACTGTGCAACACAGTGTCAACGATTAGGCTCAAGTGGAACGGTCATTATATTGTAGATATTATCAGACGATGACTTGGTGCAGCGTGTGCCTGCTTGGACTGACACACACACACACACACACACACACACACACACAGTTACTATCTTTAAAAGCAGAACTTTCCAATTTAAAAGCCACCAGCATAACAGCTAAATGGCAGAGATGTGGATGCAGATAGTGAGGTCAGACTGTGTGAGCGACTAGAAATGAAGCTGATTGCTTTGGCCTCTCCGTCTCTCAGCAGATAATACTGGAGGGAAAGAGAGAGTCTAGAAGGACAGACAGAGCGAGAGAATGAGCAAGAGAAAGAGAAAAAGAGATTGAGTGAGACAGACAAAATGAGAAAGAGAAAAGGAGATTGAGAGAGAAAGAGAAAAAAGAAATGCAGAGATAGAGAGAGAGAGAGCGGAAAGCAGGGTGGAAAGAGAGATCAGGTTTGACATCGTCACTCCTCCTTTCCCGTTACTTCTTTGTTCAGTGGTGTCATTTTCTCCTACGTATGACATCATACACCTGAACCCAGTCACGCCCACTCATCTTGTTAGTAAAGTTTCAAATCGACGAATGAGACGGCAATAAATAAAAATGACATTTAAAAATAAACGAAGTTACTGTACTGGGATGTGATTATTCAGGATACGGTCATGCTAATAAGAATTACCAGAACTTATGTAAGCATTGAAAAAAGGCCTCACGAACTGGTTAAAACAAAGAACTAGGCCAACATACAGTAGTATTCAAATGTTCTGCCAGACACAAAACAACTTTTTTCGGTTGCAGGTTGCAGCGCGTCTATTTCGGGGGATCTGTGCATGAAACTGTGAGGGCGTCCCGAAATACTCTCGCCGTGCTCAGCGTGTAAGTGAAACATGTGATTTTAAGCCTTCTTTACCAGCAGAAAATTGCCATTTGGCTGCCCCACATGTCTGCGTCCACTCTGTGGCCTTCTCTCTCACCCTCTCTCTCTCTCTCTCACCCTCTCTCTCTCTCTCTCTTTATCTCTGTCTCCCCTTGTCTGTCAGCCATGGCGACGGACTCCCAGCAGGCTTTGCTGTGAGTGTGCGGAGCCCCCGGCCCGGAGGGAGCGCTGGCTCTCTCTTTTCATCAGCAGCCCCTCCAATAAAACATAATGGCACCGGGGCTGCGGGGGAAAGTCATTCAGCCACACAGAGCCGTCACATGACCGGCCAGGCACAACAGGCTCAGTCATTCTGCTGCTGCCGGTCGGCTACTGGGCCAGATGAGTGGGCTACAAAACTGGCCGGACGCACAGCGGGCACCATAGAAGAAGGGACGGGTCTCTGTGCCACCTGGGTACAGTGGGCAGGAAGGCAGGCATGCCATGTACTGTACAGCCAGTGGGTTCAAGCAGAAAAACACTCATGTTTTGCACGGTTTAACTTAAAACTCTCCCTCAGCCACCCACTTAAGGTTCATTTCAGGGCTAGTCTCTACGGGGTAAGTAGGGCACTTTGCCATTTCAATAATAGCAGCATTTGCAAAGCTTACAGCTGGAGGCTACAGCCTTTACATGGATTTAGAGGAACCGGGTAGACTGTGCGGTAGTTTAGTAGTGATATTATACTCAGCCGCCTGTCGTTTTTCTGAACATTATTGTCATGGAGTTCATAGTGAAGATATGACATGTTAGAGCCCTAATTAAATCCAGAATATCTCGTCCCATTCCCAGGAGCCCTGATGGATGTGATTTGATTGACGAGTCAGGACTGCCTCTGGGCTGAGAGGCTGACTGACAGACAGAGCTGAGGAGGGGATTAAAATGGACAATTATCCTCACAGCACATTAGGCCTTTTGTACATTATCTGCACTGCCTGTCTGTATCTACAGTACATAAGGGAGGGATTTGCCAGGTGATTAAAGCATTATGGAGGGAGCAGTGGAATACCACCGCGGACTTGAATCTAGTCTGCACGCCCATCACTTTGACAAAAAAAAAGACATGAGGCTGTTTTTTTAAAGACTGAGAGTGAACACTTCAAAATGAGGAAGCTTGTTGAGGTTAACCCAAAAGCTTCGTGTCTTCACGGGGGAGAGAGTAACATTAAATTGACCTTATTCCCACAGCGGCCATTTTGAACACTCTGGAAGATGTCATATATATTTAAATAAAATAGCGTTACTTCAACACATAAGTGAGGACTTCAGGTAGACTTAAAAGTTATCAAATAGCTCGCAATCTTGGGAACAACTGCTTGAATTTAGCCCCTTAAGTTAGCTAACATACTAGCAGGCAGCTACCTAGGCTAGATTCCAGTAGATAGCTATAGCTTAAAATGTGAAGCTAAATCTAATACGTTTCTAATACGTTTTTCAGTGGGGAATCTGTGAAATGATAAATGACATCCTATTTGATGACAAAGGACATTAGCTGGGCTGTACTTGCTCTTCCGTATAGAGCTTCTCACCCCGAGTGATGTAAGTTCAAAATGGCCGCAGCGGGAATAAAGTCTGTGGCTTGGGGGCTATTTAACGTGTTACAGAGGCTCCTGAAGATGAAGCCCTGTGGTTCTGCCAATATGATTTTATCCCTTGGCGGCGTCACAGCCTTTTAATGGGGCCTAGTGAAGGCCCAGGTCTGGCCTGCCAATGGGACGCCGCTGCCAGGATGAGCTATCGTCTCCTTTGTCAGCATCTCGCCGCTGCATCAGCATTGCAGAGAAATGACGCTGCACAGCCGACGGAGAGCAGAGCCACAGAGGGCAGGCAGGCGACACAGTTCAGGAGACTGTATGCTGTGGTGTAAATCGGCCATAATATAACCTCTTGGCAATGAGCCTGACACATAGTTACTAGGTGAGATGAGATGAACGCTCACAAGCCGGCGCTCTACATGCAAATGCAACAGCTACACAGTCACATCCTTTCTCTTCCCCCTATGCCTTGAGTGGAAATCTGCAATGTGGCGTGAAGCAAAATGGGAGAGGAGCATGTACAACGCGCAAGTGATTACAGCATGCATCCACATTGAAATTCATAGAAACTCATAACATAATGGCTTCTTTGCAATGCAGATGAACGTGCCGTTTTCGAACAGCACCAGCCACGCGGAGCACAGGGACGTATTGTTGAGACAGAATATGGCCTTTGTCACGCACACATGACATTAAGCCCAGCTGGAAGAGTTAATTATGTATGAAAACTCTCCAGGACATTAACATACATAAAGAGACCACTTTTGTTTTCCCCTTAAAATGCAAACACTTGCCATCAGTCTGCCTGCCACCACGGTAAACATATCATTAATAAATGATAAGCCGTAGTGAGCTGTATTCTCTCCCTGGCCCGTCATTTCAGCGGGGAGAACAACGCCCACATGATTTCGACTTCAGTCTGGCAGACAAGAGAGCCTTAAGACGCTCAAGTGTTCACTGTAGAGGCTTTCTGAGGTAACATTTAAAGACACAGGCCGCATTTGCGGACTTTGCATCAACATCAAGACGATTTTGCAATCTTAAGCCAATCGCTGCATCATTTTTCACTTGTGAAGCGTTTGTCAGATCCCCGTAGAGATGAAGCAGCCGTTCACAGATGATGAGCTGTAACTAGATCAGTCGACAAAACAAAAGTCAATGGTCTGCAAGTGAGGAGGAAGGAAGCTTTACCAGTAATTTACTACCATGTCACTGTGTGTTAACTCTTCAATCTTCATGACCTTCCAATAAAACGCTTTTGTTTTTATCTGTATTTGTGTTGTTTGTTCTCTGTTAAAAGGAAAAATTCACCTTCTGACACTCTTGCACTGTTAGACATCATCAGTCCGTGATGTTCACTGTATTCCAGGAGTTATTTTGAGATGTGTGAAGTGTTGTAATTTACTCTTTTGGTGTCCTCACGCTCCCTCGACCTGCCTCGTCTACTTCTGCTTCAGTTAAAGACTTCCTACACGAAATCTTTGAACGACTTTCGACGACGACTTTTCGACTTTTCTGTGCTGTATATGTGTAGGTGGAAAGAGGAGTAGCGAGAGCGTTTTTTTTTTTTTCCGGTCGAGAAAAAGTAAGACAGGAGAGAGAACAATGCTGTGCTGTGCCCGTTATTCAAATTACCAAAAAAGCCATTGAAGAAGAAGGCGTTGTATTTCACACGCTATTAACGACAGATCTGCAATGATGCAAGCTGCGGCTGCATTGCAATCTGGTCTAGAAATTGGTCTCTCTGCCTCTTCTACGATGAATTTCCCCTTATATGACCGCTGAACGTCGGTTCAAAGTGGTGAGTCTGGAAAGAAGCCCTCGCCCTTTGATTCTGAGGGACTGACACCAAAACCTTTCATGTTTTGAATGTTTACCATTGATGTTTTAGATAGCTGAACACTTTCCTGCTATCAAACTCCATGGTAGCTGGACTGGAAATATCTCAACACGCTGCCATGCGGCCTGCGTTTGTTCCAGTTATCCACGGGAATAAGAAAAGCATCCCAACAAACAACAAAATGGTCCCAAAAATGCCAAGCACATTGCCAATAGATGATTTTTTAAGTGTTTTACAGTGGGTTTTTCCCTTAAGCACTTTGTGATGAACTTGTTGAAAGCACTTTGTGAATAATTTTGACTGGACGAATACAATGCATAATACGCAAAACAACAAAGTCTCAGAAAGCATAATGCATGGTTAGTTGGCGCTCATCCCCTCGCCTCTCTCTCTCTCTCCAGCTCTCTCTGCGGCTCCCAGCTGTGCTGCTCAAACCGCCAGATGATGGGATGGAGCTTTGGCTAGCTGCTCAGACAGCAGCATATGGCGGAAACCTGTTATACGAACCTACCATTGCCATTCCACTGCTCATGCGGCGGTATGAACTTTTGGGGTTGGTTGGTGGTTGCGAGAATTCACCGATTTCTGGTCTATTTCTGCAGTTATAAGGTTTTAAATATAGCCCTGTGCAGCTCCAGTGCACTACTGAACTCCTGAATGAAGGCCCGGCACGTGAAGATGAGAGCGAAATGGAATTGGAAGAGATTAAAAAAAACGAGAGAGATTAAAAATGGAAAATGGTCAGGAGGATATGAGGGGGAAAGCCATGCTGCTCATGCTCTCAAAGCTTGGCAGTTGTGTTCCAGATGTAAATGGAGCGACTGTGATTCTTTTCAGCGGAAATGAAAGCTGAATCGGTGACCAGTAACTGACGGAGCACATTTAGATGCAACACATACAACCGTAAGCAAACACACACAGAGACACACACACACACACACACACACACACAATAAGAAAGCCCCCCCCCTCATATTTGGCAGGTGGAAATGCTGGGTTGATAAGGGAAAGTGTGTGATGCGATCTGTGCGATAGGATCTGTGTTACTCCAGGTCCTTGAAGCACGACAAACAACTCCAGCTAATTGAATTCCTTTGAAGAAACACTCCTAAGACGGCCATCTCCACGGGCCCCGCTCTGACAAGCTTTCATGCAAGTGTATCGCTTTCACACATCATTTCATCCCATGATATTACTGCAACAATGACCCAGCGGCATATGCCTGGCTCGCAAACAATCATCGTTGTTTTTTTTAATCATCCGCATTAACGAAGCTGATGGATTGTGTACAATGTGAAAACGCGACAGTAAAACCTCGGGCTTTTTAATTACCGGAATAAAGAGAAAACTATCTGTATTGATGGGGAGACGCCGGAGGGATGCGGGCTTTTCGGAGGCGATCATATGATCCCTCGCTCTGCTCTCACATGTCGGCGTGCGTCCCCGCCGGCTCTGTCATACCCCGCATTCATCCATGGTTAAACATTTACTCATCTGTAACAAGAACTTCATTTGAGCCTGTAAGTACGTCACGACTTAGCCACCAAAAGACACAAAGGGAGAAAAGAGACACATTTTATCCCCTCCACTGGAAGCGCGACACAAAGGACAGCATTGTTGCGGTGAGTCTCTGACCTCCGAGGGTCTGGCGTGATGCTGAGCTCAGAGGAGCGGCTCTCTGTATTCCCAGTCCCACATGCGTGAGCCGGGCCATCTGACCCACCGCGAGCGCCATGTGATGACATCAGCTCCTGGACTGGACTCTGCAACTTTTGCAAATGAGATAAGGGGGGGGGGGGGGATGCATTTCATCATTCGTGCCAAAGCACCAGATTCGTAATTGTTCATGAATTTACGTCACGCCCTATTGAAACACACTCACCCCAATACTGGCTTTGACTCACTGGACTGCAATGAGTCAAAGCTTTTGATTCCATGACTGACAGTAACTTTATGTATTATAGTTATATACTGTATGTATTTTGAGGCTGTAAAAAGTTGGCTTCCGGGCCGTCCTGGTGGCTCAAATCTGACTTTAGCCCTTTGTTGCATGTCATCCCCCTCTCTCTCCCCTAATCTATTCTGTCTCTCTCTACTGTCAACTATATAATAAAATGTAAAATGTCCAAAAGTAATCTTTAAAAAAAAGTTTAGTTTCTGGTGGAAAAGTGAGTAAACTCTGAAGTAATAGAGATCTGTATTTGGAGATAAGATGGGTTATGTAAACTTGTGAAAAAGATCCAGATTAGGGCTTTACCAAGACTGGTGCCAGCTCTCTAATCCATCCTCAAATGGGCCCCCAGCTCTGCACTGGGTACTGGACAGGGACCTGGTCCAAAGCTGATCAAAATGGCTCCAACCACAGAGGGTAGAATGACAGACAGTGAGCAAGGTGACATTTGGAAAGATGTGACCACTGTGAGCTCATTTAACACTTAACTTCCCAGTTTGTCTGCTTCCTTTCTCAACTGAGCACACAAGGTTCAGTGGGATTGCAGTGCAGTGATACAGGACACCTCAGTATACCTCGCCTGGTTGAATCAAAGCCAAATAAAGGTAATCACTATGGGCAAAATGTGGGACTCAGGGCTTCAGCCGAGGCCACCTTAGTCGAGTCCGAGTCAATTCCAAGACCAAGTCCAGTACAGTTGGGGTCTAAACCAGATCTGAAGGGGGTTGAGACCACAACAAATCCAGTCCTATCCAAGACCAAGACCAAAATAGGCAATAAACATTGTACATCTCTTTCCAAATAACGCTTAAAGAGTTTCTACAGGATCAACAGAGATGCAGATCTGTCTACAACTAAACCCTTCAAAATCCAACTAATTAATCCACAGGATTTTGACTAATCAGCGCATAAAAGTTTGAGGATACTATAGACAGGTGTAATCCCTTAAAATGATTGTAGTGCTGGGGAGAAAATGAATCAGTGGCTGAGACCGAGACGAGTCCAAAACGTCAGAAAAGTGGCTTCAGACTCAAGAGCGCCTCATTACCAGACACTGCACTCTCACGGTTAATCTACTGTATTATAATTACCGAGGTCTACTGTTTTAATCATCTTACCATTCTGTGATAACCTGACCGATCAGGTTCATCGTCTCTCACGGCAGCAGAGAGTTGGCCGCCTGTCATGCAGCGACAGGGTGAACTGCGATTAGGCACACAGCGGCTTGGCAGCATTTCACCACAGTGCTAAAGGAGGAGTAGCTGTATAAACCTGTCTGCCCGTCTGTCTAACTGGACCTCCACACTAAACGCAAGGGACCTGAAATCTGTGACACCATGCATGCCTCCTCCCATCGTATAGCATAGAGAATAAAAAAAACAGAACACTCCTTATCCCATAACTCATTCTGACAAGAGCAGTTTTTCTGTAACAAGGCAAGAGGCGGGGATTTCTGCGAGCACCATGGCTGTACAAATATGGCACATGACTGCAAATATGCCAGATTTGACAGAAGTAAACACTAGTATGGAGGGGATCGTTGCTACAGTATCTGTAATATTCCAATTCAGTAGGATTTATGCAGACTTCCAACAGACATCAAACGATTAGGGCTCATAAAACCCAGATCCACAGAACTTGAAAATGTGAACCTCTGTGGTTTTGTCTATATATAGCTTCGTTGAAAGACAATATTTCATCATGAGCACTCGTTTCAGCGGTTGGTTTCCAAGACTACTACCTTTGTTGATCCAACAAAGATTATCCCGGCTCCCAGGGGACAGATTCACACACTGAACCGTATATTGTGCTTCCATACGCTGCACCTGAACTCATTATAGTGGCACCTGAATTCAGCAGCCCACAACATCCCATGGTTGTAAAAAAAAAGTGTTGTTTTTTTCAAGTGGAAATGACAGTATAAGCGGAGTCAGCAAGCTGTCTGCCAAGCACTGGCACTGGTCAAAACCCAACGGAAACAGGATTTCTGAAAATAGGGATAATAGTACTACTACACCGGAAACCTTGCAGCAGTAGCAAAATACAGCAGGGGAACTACAGCATGAGAGACTCTGCAAAACCTTGTAAAGATCAAACTACTCTGCTAGTGACTGCCGAGTTGTGAGCAACTTCCAAGGGAAAGAATGACAAGAGTACTTACGATGCTTTTCGCCTTGAGGAATGCCACCTAAAATAAATTCATCACAAGGGGAGAGTTTTCGTGTCACATGGTGCAAATGCAGTTTCAGAAGGCTGTTCATCAAGAAACAAACTTCTGGAGAGGGAAATGCTTATGTAAGGGAATTGATTCGGGAAATAAATTGTTGGGTGCGTGATGGCAGCAGCCAACAATATAATCAATTACACTCATTTTGCAAACACAGTGCATGTAACAAATGGCTGCAGTTAACAGTGTTTCAGAAGTGGCCGTGGTTTTATGGGCTGAATGTAGAAAGGATGCCAATCACTGCTTTAAAAATGGTGCTGGAGGTGACAGGAGCAATTGACCCCAATTACCAAAGGAAATAAGAAAGCAACTTCCTAAGAGGACTAAAGAGAGATTATGTCTCAATAAGGCATTTACATTCTCAACACATTGTAAAGGCCTGATTAAAATGCACAAAGCGGCATTGTTATTCTTACTGGGCCATATGGAAACTTGCAATAGATCTGACTTGTTGCAAAGAATATAAAGTGGGTGAAGAGAAGGAACACACCTGATGGAGTTACGGCATCAACAGCTGAACAGTCAGAATGAGCGCAACACAATGACATTTTTCCTCCAGCAAATCAGACAGTGGACTCAAGACAGATAACACTTAAGTGCTGCAGACACAAACACTTAAAATCATCACCACTTTTTTTTTTTTTTAACTTGCATCACAGACCTTAAACCCACCCAGTATGCAGGAATGCAGCCGATCGTCCTCAAAGCGAAAAGTTAACGCAAAAGCAAAGCAACGCCGAGTCCCTTTGCAGCAGAAAGCCTAAAAGCATCCCAGATAACGGAACCACCGTGAGGCATGTGAGGTTGTGTCCTTCATCTGACTCCAGCAGGCATCGATACGAGATGCTGCTGATGGGGGCGAGCTCGGTAAACAAGCGAGCAGGGGATCAAAACGAATGCGTCAAGATGCTTTGAAGATTTAAAGCCTGGCGTGATAAACACTGAGGGTTTCTCCCCTCCGCCGATGACCGTGGATAACCTACTTGTCTAATTGGCCTTAGGCTACTATTTCTTCATTCCCGTTACAGAAGCTACATGTAACCTGGACAGTATTTCAAAGATTAAACATCGCATTGGAAGCATAAACAGCCGACGCCTTGCCCAGACAGTCTCCCCATAAACGAGGGAGAGAGAGAGAGAGAGATGTAACAGGCCAAGTACATTTACGCACAAGTAACGTCAATAATAGTAATCATAAAAAAAATCAAAGTAATTCATTTCGCGTTGTGGAGCTGCGAGCTGAATGAAGGGTAAAGTGGGGGATTGTCTCTTACCAGTTCAAAGGCGTCTAATAATCCGCAGCACTGTATTCCATTACCGTTATAATGAAATGATGTTACTATAATAAAGATTGCGCTTCTCTTGTGGCCCTGGTGTCGCCCTGCTCCTCGTCGTAGCCGCTGTGTGATGGCGTTGGCTCTGCAGGGCCACAATGAAACTAATGCTGCCTTCACGTGCCGTCGGAAATATTGCAATTACGACAAGAACGCACATGAACGACCCAAAACTGACTGCCAACAGTTAGACTGGTTGAGTCGAGTCCAGTTGCCGAGATGAGATGTTTAAGAGGCGGGGAACATGGAAGCCGTGTCAACAATTGATGGTAACAGTTCAATTAAATTGAATTAAATTAAATTCAAACTTTATTTAAGACTCATCTTAAAAAAAGACATCCATAGCAGGTATAACAATACAAGACACATACAATATAAACATACAAAGTAGTATGGGAAAGAGTTATCTAGGCTATTTTGTGAAAGAGTTATGTATTTTATGATTAGGCTATATGTTATTGTTTGGCATTCTGTGTAAATGATTAGTATTGTTGTATGCCTCCATTTCCACTCTTTGTTTGACTTTTAGTTGTCATGTAGATTTGGTCAGATTAAATTAAAAGATTACATGCCCGATGCACACTTTCTCTTCTTCAGTCTGCGTCTGTAACACGAGCTCGCTCTGCGCTGCTCGTTTCTGAAAACAAAACAACAGCAACTAAAAGTCTACTTTCTTACAGGGTCCGTTTTGCTATTATTTCCGACCAAAACCACTTGAATGCAATGACAACTCGGAGGTAGGAGTTTATGAAGAGCACTTGAAGGCAGCATAACGGGACTAGTGGGTAGAATGACAGGTCCCCCGACCAATCAGAGGGGAGTGAGGGGCGGGAGGAGGGGTGGGATAGGGATGGAGTATAGTATAGATAGTGGTGTGTGTGTGAATTGTAAACAGGTTACCCCAAACGAAAAATAAGTATAGTAATCCTACATTCTGATACATTTCAGGAGGATACTATACAAATATCACAGCAAAACTACATATAATTTCACATATAGAAATGCTAAAGGGGATAAAAAATATTATAATATAAATATTATAGCACTACCATATGAGAGAAAAATGGCCTAAAGTACTGATTATCACAGACACACTATAAGTCCCTATGTAGCCTATATATATAGGAATATTATAGGGATATTGAGATTATTTTTTGGCACGTGCTTCCCTGTTTCAGTCTAGCTGAAGTGTTCCTATAGGGACTAATAGTGTGTCTATGGTACTCAATACTGAGTTTATAGTGAACAAATGGTATTTTGTTTTTTTATGTGATATGACTATATCATTGCTTTAGGATTATAGCCTATAGCCTATATTAGTTTTGTTGTGGTATTTGTATAGTATCCTTCTAAACTTAATGAAAAAACGACTGTATTTTTTGAAATGGGTGGTAGACCAAATGAGCTACTAAATAATTTGTAGTGTTTAATTTGAATTCACTTAAAGTGATTGCAAAGTAAGCTGTGGGCCACAATCTCTGAATCTATATGATTAGTGTGTGAAACCAGTATACTGTACTGTACAGTATATACTCACTATGGAGGGTGCAGTGAGTCCTGAATGTTTTCCACTTTACTTGACACTGGAGCGCCATCTGCTGTCTATAAGTAGAGCTTCTATGCTTTTTTATGCAAAACTAATTACGGTCCTGAAGCAGTATCTGTTTGTGTCCCCAATGACCCCAGTCTCTCCTATGAAAACCCCAGTCTATGTGTGTGGTATTTGTAGTACTCAACATGATTTAAGCTTATAGGCCAATACGTATTTCTTCCAAGAGTCTTAAAAGCACACATGCTGCTAATTATAGCTAAAAGTAAATGTTTCATGAGGAATGCATAAAATATTAGGACCACCTTCCTAATAGCTACACCCAGTCCTGATTTAACCTGTCCCCTCTCCATCATCTGCTGCACATCTGCCCTTCATGCATTCAGCAGCAATGCCTATTCTTGCCTATTACTGGTTTAAAAGATGCGGAGGTGCAATTTACCCCAATCACCAGAGAAGAAGAAGAAGAAGAAGACTGATTTTGGGGTTGACTCTAAAAAGGACAGATGCCAGTAAAGCATTCAGAAAGCATTCATTTCATCAGACATTCAGCCCTGCTTAGACATTCAAGTCAGACATGCTCTGACTAAATTGGCTTCCTTCTGTCAAAATGGCTTTTTCGGGCATTTGTGGTCAGGGCCCCTAAACTCTGCAAACCCGCCTGAGGAAATATGTCTAGCAAACTCTGTGGCTTCTTTTAAGACACAGGCGAAAAACTCACTTTTATAAACTTGCATTTAACCGATCACGTTTTTACTGTCGTTATTTTTGTTGGAAATACAATATAGTTTCTGAATTTTGATGTATAACGACTTATAGGTGTTAATGGAATAAGCAGCACAACACATTGTCTTCACTTTGTTATAGCTAAATGTTTGTTATAGGGTAAGATCTATATATCTGTTTGCCCAAATATCGCGATAGTATTGGCCTTTTATTAAATATCGGATATTGGTCAGTCATGTCTCCATGTTTCAATAGAGAGATTTAGTGTCACATTATGGTATAAATGCTGTTTCAGAGGCTTTTCCACCCTGATGGGAATAAAATTCTGGTGGAAACACTGAATACTTGTAATTTTTGGCATGAAATTGAAAAATTTTAAGATATTGAATATTGGCACAAAATATCGGCTATCGGCAGCCTCAATGCAGAATCGATATCAGTATCAGCCTGGAAAAAAACATATTGGTTGAACCCTACTTTCTTAATGTTTTGTTCCTTTTAGTTCACAGCACTTTGTAACATTGTCAATAAAACTGCTATACAATTCTTCTTCTTCTTCTTCTTATTATTATTAGTAGTAGCAGTAGTAGTATATTTCCTATAGCTTGTTTGTGGTCTTTGAACGCTGCATGCCACAGACAATGCCAGTAGAAGTATACATTACCAAAGCTTCCACTGACATAGCACAGCACCAGGGAGGGGTGTGTGTGTGTGTGTGTGTGTGTGTGTGTTCAGTTGCATCTGCTGCCTCCCTGGATCCTCCGCTGTCTAATTGAAAAGCCAGTTGCTGTGTGCTGTCTGCAGGCGGGCCGGGGGGTAGCGACAGCCGTGCCGCCCTGTGCCAGCTTCCCACAGCTCCAACCTACAGCTGTTCCTCTCAGAACTTGTCTTCCAAATGCAACTCAACACAGGCTATTACTTACCTGCTAACAACTGTAATCAGCAACATGATGCACTGGAGTAATTCAGCTCAGCAACATCATCTGATTACGTCCAATTACCCTCGGGTTAATCTGCCTCCAAATCCAGAGAATATTGAGGTAAATTAATAATTTATTCCACTTAATAGGCTGTAATTGGAATAGGGATATTATTGTCATCTATCTATCTATCTATCTATCTATCTATCTATCTATCTATCTATCTATCATCAAACATTATTTTAACATGCATAAAACTATGTTAGTGCCTATAATTTCTCAATCTAAACGCCTTTTCCCCTCAAAACATATTTTGGAGTAAACCAGCAAGTGATCAAAATTTTTTTCTCCAACTTTTCTCAAAAAACAACAACAAAAACAACTATCATCTTCCTGCAACCCAATACTCATGTAACCTGAAAGAAGAGCATTACTTATATTCTGTTAACAAAACTTTATTGTACAAACGAGGTAAATAAAAACACTTTTCACAGCATATCTACAACTTCAGTCATAGACTTTGGTTCTGCAAATATAATTGTAAATGTATATACAGTATATATATATATATACTGTATATGTGTGTATGTAAACACTGTGATTTTCTACAACATCAAAAAGATAAAACATACAGTATGGGGACTGTGTCAAACCAAACGTGTCAATGCTGATACCGCTTTGCTCCAGAGAGTGGCAATGTTCCCTTAAAGATAGTTCCTCCAGTTTGTTATCAAACCGCCTGCATTAGCTAACTAACTGGCATTCAAGTGAGTTCAGTTTCCATCTCTCACCTCACCTGGCAACTTAAATGCTGTGATGACAGATAAAACCAACCAAAACAGAGGGCATGTCAAAACATTCTCCAAGGACTTTTGTATTCATTGAGTCACTACAAATACAGTACATGCCCGACATGACACCTGGGCTGAATAGTAGCTGCAAATAAGGGTTTATTTTAACTGTGTGCCATATGGGTGCGGTTTACCACATCGAGATAATTCAGAACAGTACGTTGTAAGTTGTCAATCACAGGAGGATTACCAAACTGACTTTCAAATACATTTCTCAATGTCCTCCTTTAAATCATTCTTAAAAACACACTTAGACTTACACTTGCTTTTACTTAACTTGTGATTTTGGGAATGTTGCTTATTTATCATTATTTTCTCTTGCTTTTTCACTTTGTATTATGTATTTTACTTTATCATGTGTCCTTTCCTACCACTGTTATTACTTTTGGTCAGGGCTCCTAGACTCTGGAATGACCTGCCTGATGAGACCAGGCTGGCCGATCTCTTATAAACACACTTCTTTAGACTTACTTTTACTTGTTTTTCTGGGAATGTATTTGTATAATGTATTTTACTTTGTCATGTATCCTTTCCTCCTACTAATATTACTTTTATTTCATTCCTGTGAAGCACTTTGTAACTCTGTTTTGAGAAGTGCTATAGAAATAGTTATTATTAATATTGTTATTCTTATTATTTCTGTGATTGTCTGAACCTTCTGACACTGAATGTGTTATCTTATGTCTCAATTCCTCCCCATCAGACAAGACCTATCAAAATAGGCAAGCACACACCTGTTTGATCCAGGTCTGATGTGGGTTTGTAAGATGCGGTTCAACCGGTTAAGGTCCTGGTCATTTGTACTGATTTACCAAACAGCTTGATTTAGGAAAAACACTTTCAAATGATGGTAAATTATCTAATAAAATGGCTAGAACAGTAGACAAACCTAGAGCCACAGCCTAGATTAAGCAGCATTTGGCTGGTAGCTGGTGTTTAATACTTATTTATCCTCCTGTCTGGGGGAAGGCTGCATGTGGCTTGAATTTAAACATCACATACAGAACGATGATCTGCCAAATATTCAGAGCAACTGAACTCTAAGATGGAGTACAGAGCAAGAGTCTGAGAGGAGGTGTTTTCTTGGCAGCTTGGTCTATGCTAACTTTGATAATCTTTAGAGGTTTGACATGTTACATGTGACAGAAATACATAATACAAGTAAAACTATACAAAAATCTTCAGTAATACTTCCCAACTTGATTTACATGTCAGTGTTTTGGCATTCAGTGATGGTCGGCCAAGTTGTGGTTTTGCATAAATTGTTACCTTTGCTCTGTGGCAGTGCTGTTGCTTGGATCAGAGAGACAAACTCTGACACACTCATGAAAGAAAGGCATTTTCTCAAGGTAAACCTGCGAGCGGCTGTGGAGGAGTCTGCTTTGATAAGAGAGGAGCAGCGAATGAGGCTGTAGCTAACAGGCTGGCACCGCTTCAGACAGGAGGGACTTACTGCAGACTGAGAGAACTCTCTAGTACAGAAAGTTGAATTTTACAACTGAAACATCTCAGCTTTCAAGAAATTGTCCGACACTGCGTCTGTATGAATTTTCCAAGACCCACCTTCTGCATAAACCGGTGTTTCGATTTCGAAGTGTCAATCTAAACGAGTGTTTAGATTTTGAGTCAAGACCCCACATTGCATGAGCTTAGAATAAGGTTCTATCTGCCTTCAGGATAGTTCTGAGATATTGAGCTTCAAAGTTTTCTGCATCCATTGAGTTAAATGGAGATGGGTCCGTTTGTTTTAGAAATTACAGACTCAAAAATCATTATTATTTTCAAAAAATAACACCACACATATGTCGACAGGCACTCATAGAATAGGTTCATGTGACTAACTCAGTTTTGACAAAAAAGTCAGATAGAACCTTATAATTCCAAGGTCACGATTGGTCGCAGGCCTGTTTCCGGTGGGCTCTACATGACTTTACTGACAAAGTATATTTGTATGAGTCTGGTTCCTAGGCTGAGTTTTAATTTAGTGAATAGGAGCTATAGGGAATACTAACATTACATAACAATATTTACAGTGAGTAATATTCCATTATCAAAACAAACTGCTGATATTCACCAACATAACAACAAAAGCAAAAAAGTTGTATAAAAACAAATGTACAAAAAAACACCCGTCAACTGGGTGATATTCTCTCTGCTGTAGAAAAGAGGGGAAATACTTACGTACAATAAACAGGACAACTGTTGTTTATGTGCTCAGAATATGGGTATCTTACACTGACCCAGTCCCTGGTTGACTTCCATGGGAGCGTGGACTTTTTTGCCTTTGAGATAGTCCTGGAAATCTAGCCCCAGGCCGGAGTGCATCATGGGATGTGGGAAGCGTCCATCAGCGCAGACAGCTGCCATCAGTCTGTCCTGGTGCTGCTGAGGATGTCTGTGTTTCGCAGACAAGCCTCGTAGAAGACCGGCTTCGTGTTGCCCTCCTCCTCCCTGGTGAGAGACAGCAGAACATGTTTCAATCAAAATCACCCTCATGCCTCCTGATGCAGCTGCGGAACCAGTGAAGAATCATATTTGCTGTTCTGACTGCAAATTTGTGAGTCTGTTTTGGAAACGTCGTTTTTGGGTCCCCACCTGTCAGTTCGTTTGGCTGACGTTATCCTCGTCAAAACACAGTCAGAACAGGAAATATGGATTAACCGATGGCCAAACACATCACAACAGTGACTCTTCCTCTTTGACGGCTGCAGGCATTGATCACGTTCCGTTATCGATCAGAAAAGGTAATCGTCTTAGACAGCTATATCAAAAATTAATGAATTAATCATTTTTATGATCGTGTGAAGCCGAGGCTAAAACTGTAAATGCTTGGTAACGTATGCTCTCTTATTCCTGTACTCTTTTGATATGTCAATTTTTAATCATGTATCAATATTACTAGGTATTTTGTGTTGTAAGATGTAAGATTTCTGCTAGCATGTAGTACAGTATGTTTATTTTTGCTTTCTGGTCTTTATACTTGAAATGTGTTACCTGTTCCTGTCTAGGGGTTTTATTCAGTTGTATTCTTGTGATTTGTTGTTGGTTCTCTGTGATCTGCACATGCTGTTGATTGCTTGCTTGAATAAAGTTTTAAAAAAAAATATTTTTCTGTTACCTTTCTTGAATACACATGTTTTTATTCCCAACCAAGGAGCACCTTCATTTTTGTGAAGAGACAGGGACTCTGTCCTGTGAGTGAGCACCGTCCTTCGGATGAGACGTTAAACCGAGGTCCTGACTCTGTGTTCAATAAAGATCCCTTCGGCACTTATCGCAAGAGTAGGGGTGTAACCCCGGTGCCCTGGCAAAATTCCCCCCAAAAAACAGGCCTTCCTTCCATCATGGCCACCTAATCATCCCTTGTTACCTAATTGGCTCTTTCAGTCCTCTACTCTCCACTGAGATAGCTGATGTGTGGTGAGCGTTCTGGCGCAAAACTGGCTGCCGTGCATCACCCAGGTGGGTGCTACACACCGGTGGTGGATGAGTTGAGTTACCCCCCCCCCCATATGTGAAGCGCTTTGAGTGCCTTGAAAAGCGCTATATAAATGTAATCAATCAATTAATCAATTAATTATCTATTGGAGCGCTGTTTTTCTTCATTAATGTTTTAGTACACTGTCTTTAATTATGAGCATGCACAACACAAGACAACATTTACAGTGTTTAGGTAATGAAATTTGAAAACACCACTCTAAAAAAATCATTCATTCACTTATTTACTGACTGACTGAGATTAGACTGTGATGCTAGCAGCCTAAATCCTCTTGTATAAGTAGTGGTGCAGAAGGGAGAAAAGAGGCATTGTGGCTTGGGGCAAATTTTGCTCCAAATTTACCCTAAAAAATTGCCTGTGTATCAGCACCTTAAAGAAAGAGAGGGCAATAAATGTAAGAAAAAGTCAGACAAAGTGTTCCATGACTGCAGATTAAAGGGTGTACCAGGTATGTTGCAGGTTCGAATCTGACTTTATTAAGGAGGAGTAGGTCATGTCCAGTTTTTCCTGTTGCTCTCTATCTTGCACCACCTAGTCAAGCTGAAGCACCAAAAAAGCAATGCTTGTATTTTTAGCCTTTATTTATCCAGCAAATATGCTCAGCAGCACCCGGTATCACATTCACACAGTTAGGCAGTCACACCCGGGAGCTGCCCAGTGCAACCACAGTCTTCTGCTGTCGGCCACTGAGCAGCTCACCTGGAGCATTAGGAGGGAAGGTGCCTTGCTCAACGACACTCGGAGTAGTTTTTGAGGAAAGGGGGCTTCAGGCGGTCCTGAGGCCTAGGTTAACACTTATGGATGACGGGGCTTTTGTTGTGACGACGTCGAGACTGTCGAATAGCCTTCTCCAATGCATCAGATCAGCCGAATCCATTAAAATTTCTAAAACTGTTTTTATTTATTGGCCTTTCACTTTGCTTGACATGTTCTTCTGTGCTCTATTGCTCATATTCTGTGCTTTTAACTGTGATCTTATTCCCCTTTCGACTTAATTTTGGTGTTTCCCTGTTTTGTAACCCCCCTATTTTATAAAGCACTACAAACCGTTTTTCTATTTTAATTTCATTATTTATTCGATTTTTTTTATATATATATTTTTGGGAACTATATGTTCCTTATTCTTTTTACATTCAGAGGACCCAGCGCACAAGCATTTCATTGCACTGTTGTTGTGCATATGACAAATTAACAAACTGGTGAACACTACACCAGGTGATTTCACTGATTAGTTTCCTCCTCTGGTTTACTGTGTGCTTATCAGTGAAATCAGCGGGTGCAGTGTTTGTTTGGAATGAAAACTTGCATACTTTTGGCCCACCATAGCGCATAGGTTGCTTATCCCTGCTCTAAGATATGACCACTGCCAGTTAAAAAAACAAACATCCTTTAAAAAGAGAAGAGTCAGACCTGGGGTTGGTTCCCTCCACGTCCTCAATGGTGTCAGGCAGCGGCTTATTGGCCGTCTCAGGCAGCAGGAGGGTGAGGGCGGAGCCCAGCAGGGGGCACAGGCCAAACAGAAACATGGGAGCCTGCTTACTGATCCCCCTCAGGAGGTAGATGATGGGAGCCAGGACCCCGCCTGCCCGGGCGCACATGGAGCCTATACCGATCCCATTCTGCCTGTGAGCCAGAGAGGAGAGAGAGAGAGGGAGAGAGAGAGAGAGAGAGAGAGAGAGAGAGAGAGAGAGAGAGAGAGAGAGAGAGAGAGAGAGAGAGACCTCTGTCAGAAACGGTGCACTGATACTGAATGTGCTGAATGGGATTTCCCTCCCACGTCTCTAAACAATTAATCATCATCTAAGAAATGTATAATCTTTATTGACCTCTGTCGGCGATCAGTAGGAAGTGCAACAACATTGATACAAATTCCCCCCACCCCATCCACAAACCCCTCCACCCCTGTCCCCTTGAGCGATGGTGGCCTGTAATTGACACAAACAATAAATTCACATTTTCACAATAGAGACAAGCTAGAGACTAGCTAATTAGAGCAGAGATCTATCAGAAATGTCTAGTGAAGAGGCAATATCACCATGCACAATACTGTAATAATAATACTGCTTTGTCATTTGATTTTTTGGCTTGAGAACGAGGCTTTTAAGTGAAATGTCTTGCGATGCTGGTCGCTCGCTCGTAGCACCGGCAGTTGAAAATACGGTGGGTAATGTTACAACCCGGCTCGTGTGGGCGGCAACAAAGGGAAGACATACGATACGATACGACACAACTTTATTGTCAGTTTACACTTAAATTCGTTTTGCAATTCCGTGCAAGAGATTAACACACAGATTAAACATACAGTTACACATATGACACTTTTCATAGACGTACAAAACACATGAAACAATCATGATAATCATACATATCACATTATATCCTCTGGATTCAGATCTCAGTTGGCAGCACACTGATTTTGGTTTAGCAACAGGATAGACTGATGTATAAAAGAATTCTTCAGTCTGTTGCGTTTAAATTGAGGGACTCTAAATCGCCTGTTGGAGGGCAGAAGTTGGTATTCTCCGTTTAAAACATGCGAGGAGTCAGAAGAGATACTGTTAGCAAGTCTGAGCATGCTCTTGTTGTGAGCTGCTTGAAAGGAGTGTGCCACAGGTTGGCCAATAATCTTCGCACAAATTTGGGTTTGATTATATAGTTTAGTTTTAAGTTTCACAGATAGACTGCTGAACCAGGCCGTACTACAGTACAGCATGACACATATACACACATAACTGATTTAAAAAACAGGAAAATAATCTGGCTACTGGCTCCAAAAGATCTGAGTCTACGAAGAAAGTAAATGCGCTGCTGTATCTTCTTACAAATAAGTTCTATATGAGGAGTCCATGATAGGGTGGCATCTATCATAACACCCAGGTATTTGTATGAAGAGACTTGTTTAATTTCTACATTGTGAATTGTCACTGGAGGCAGCTGACAATCAGGAGGAAGACCAAGAATAATTTCCTCTGTCTTATTAGTATTGATAATAAGAGCATTTTTGTCACACCATTCAATTAGCCAGTCAACATTACACTGGTACAGTCTGGGGTCATCGCTGTCAGTCAGCAGAGATAGTAAGGTGGAATCATCAGAGTATTTTAAAAGAAACTGGTTGGACACACTGGTGGTGCAATCTGCAGTGTACAAGGTAAACAACACAGGTGAGCTCATGCAGCCTTGGGGTGCTCCAACATTAGTCCTGATCGGAGAGGAGAGTGTATCATTTACCTTTACTAGCTGTATTCTGTTTGTGAGAAAAGAGTTGTACCAGTAAATGAGGTTTGGATTGAACTGCAACTGAATCATTTTGGAAAGGAGTAAATCAGGCTGAATTGTATTAAATGCAGATGAAAAGTCCAGGAAAAGAGCTCTGGCATATGTTTTAGGTTTGTCGAGGTGTTTGGAGATGAGATGCACAAGCGTGACATCTTCCGTGCTGCGACCTTGCTTGTAGGCAAATTGAAAAGGATCCTGTGTGTTACCTATTGCTTTGTTGAAATGTTGGACCATAATCTTTTCCAATGATTTCATAATAACAGATGTAAGTGCTATTGGCCGAAAATCACTGTACTCTTTAGGACATTGCTTTTTTGGGAGAGGTTTAATATGAGATGTCTTCCAAGCTAGTGGAATGGTATGGGTGTCGGCGGACAGTTGAAAGATAGGTTGCCAGACAGGGGCCAATTCCGTGGCAAAGGATTTTAAAACAAGAGCATTGCTTAAGTCAGGGCCAAGGGCTTTCCTTGAGTTGGTACGCTGGAAGATGCACCTGACTTCATCTACAGTAATGACAACCCTATCTGCACTAGTGGGTGTAATGGTCTTAAGTAGATCTGCACATTTCTCAGAGTTGTCGACAGAGTCAAAACAAGAGAAGAAGCGATTTAGATCATTTGCAAACACAAGTTCATTGTCCGTCACAACAGGTTTGTTCGAAGATGACATTCCTGTCATCCTCTTCATGGTGTCCCAGAGTCTTTTGGGGTTGTTTGCTTTAAAGCTCTCCTTCAGACGCTGTCTGTGTGCCTGTTTGGCTTCCCTGAGTTTCTTCTGTAAGTCCTTTTCCAACTGTCTGAGTTTGACAAAGTCTTTATTTTTAAATGACATTTTCCTGGTGTTGATATTCCCTTTGATATCTTTAGTCACATACAGTTTATTGTTTGGGTAGATCTTTATCTTTTTAGTAGGAATAACCAGCTGTACACAAAAATTAATATAGTCAATAGTTACAGTGGTGGTTTCATCTAGGGAACTATTATGAAACGTTTCCCAATCAGTCCAATCAAAGCATGCTTTAGACTCTTCCCTACTCTCAGGGGACCATATCCTGATTTCTCCCTCCTCTGGCTTACTACTCTTTAGTTTTGTTTTGTAAATTGGAATTAAATACACAACATTATGATCAGAGTTTGCGACAGGAGGTCTGATTCTGGATTCATAAGCCATTTTAACATTTACATAACATTTATCCAGGATCTTATCCTTCCTTGTCTGATTTTTGACATACTGACAGAAGCCAGGCAATGTACTGTCCAGATTGCAATGATTTAAGTCCCCCAGAACTATGGCTGGTGCATCAGGGTGTTTCAGCTGCAGTTTATGTACACATTCTGCTATGGTGGCACATTGCTGGGCGGCACATACACCACACACAGCAGGACACTTCCAAATTCCCGTGGTAAGTAAAAAGGTCTCAGCGTCATGCAAAGCATCTCAACATTGGGATCGCAGATTGTGTCTCTTACAGTAAACTGACGGCACCAAAGATCGTTTATATATACACAGATCCCGCCACCTTTGTATTTCCCCGAGTTGGCGTCTCTGTTGGCACGCACCAGAGTGAATCCACTTATCTCAAAGAGGGAGTCGGACATGTCCGGTTGAAGCCAGCTCTCGGTGAAACATAGTAAGGATGCTTCACGGAAGTCAGAACAGTACCTTGCATAGGCTCGGATCTCATCCACCTTCAAAGAGCGTAGGTTGCTGAGGATGATAGATGGGAGCGGCGGTCTGGTGTACCTTCTCCGCAGGCGGTTACAAATCCCGCCTCTCCTCCCCCGTTTCCTACGCCAGACTGGCCTTCTCAGCTCGGGTGGGATGTTATCCAAAATCATCGGGGATATTCGGTGCTTTTTGTCCCCTGGGATCAACATAGGACGTAACTCCAGCAGAGTCTCCCGGCTGTAGGAGAGACTGGGTCGAGACTCCCGGTTGCACCTGTCCATATTAGCACTCAGGTGTGTTGTTGTTTGTACGTAGGCCATAGTCTCAAAAGGGCGACGATCAATATCAGTGTAATCCACGGATAATTCATCTTACACACCACACACAGTCATCTTGGACAGACGGCGACAAAATTAACAACAATTAAAACAAATTACGACATATAGTAGGACTTAAACGGAGTTAGCCCAGGATGCGGTTAAGTAAAAGTTAAAACAATAATTTATTAACTAAAACTAAGGGGTAAGAATGTGAGTATCTTGAAATGTCTGGGGAGTTATTGTTCCTAAGCAAAGTGAAGTTTAAAAGCCAAAACTCTCAGCACCTGGCGAAGTTATCGCTGCGTCTTTGGTATATAATGGTCATTTGGTGCTATGGGGCAGTAAATATCATACTTATTGAACAGCAGCTGTTCAGCCATGCAGTCAGTCTCCTCCTGCCTGTCTGTGTTTATTGAGAAGAGAAGTGTGATTCTGCATAACATGAGATAGAGACCTGCGGCACTTGAGTGAGGGCATTTGAAATCACTGAAGGAACAAGTCGCTTACCCATTTCCTCAGTTCCATAAAGTCCCTTTGTAGAAGTTGATAGTTAGTGCTGACAAGACACCAGACAATAGGTAACAGACTGCCAGCTGCTTTTACAGTTATCTGAGCTAAAAAGGCATGATAAAACTGATATGACCCAGGCTTTTTTTTTGCTTATCACACCTCGTTTATAACATCTTGTCTTGCCAAAATTAGCTTTTGTGTGTCTTGTGCTTTGTTCTGCTTCCTTGAGTTTGTCTCATATCACTCTGTTGTAGTTCAGTTAGATCTAGTCAGGCTCATTCTCTGTAAAGTCCTTTGAGACATGCTTGTGATAAAGGGCCATAGAAATAAAAACAAACTTGACCTTGAACTTGAACATAACCACAGCTCACTTCATTTTTAAATATCAGCGGTCAGGACAGACTGTAACTGCAAGAGATGCTATCCTTTTGTATAAACAGTGATGTAGAAAGGGTGCAGAGAGGCCAAGTGATTAGAGAGACGGTCCTGTAACAGATAGATTACAGGTTCGATCCCAGCAGCAGCAGCATGTACCGTCAAATCTGAGTCATGATCTTTGTTAGGAAGCAGGAATTTAACCAAGAACGCAGAAGAGGATTTGGGAAGGTAATGCTCACCTGATAACAGTGGGGAACACCTCAGCTGAGTAGACGTAAATAATGGACAGAGAGGCTGTGATCCCAAACTTCCCAACCATGGCCAGGACAGTTTTCATGACGGAGAGGTCTAGAGGAAAAGTCAAAAGGTTTTAGCACCTCAAGGTGAAGCTCTGTAGATCAGAATGTTCTTCCGCAGATGGGAAATACTTACAGTTGTGCACTGTATTTCAACACTACCGAAATATCATGTTACCAAATATTGTTGTTGTATTTTGAGCCTATTGGTAAAATTCTTCGTTCGTTCATTCATGGTTAATGTGGGACAGTAGCTTGTATTTTTTTGCAGTGATACATGAAATTAAATGCCTCTCCAAATATTCAAATAAAAAAAAGAATAATAGAATGAAAATATGATGGTGGGACAAGCTAATTACAGTTGGCTTGCCAGTTTATACCATTATCCCGCTTATGTACCATGGACAGTGCCGGTTATTGAATATTAATTAACAAACAGTTTTCTGTACTTTCTGGTGATAATACTTAGAATTGTGATAAATGGTCTGCAATGGTATTTTGATGTAAAACTGTGGTACTGTGACAGTCCTAACTGTGGCGTGTTCACTTCCAGCTTCTATCGAGCCTCTTGGCCTGACATCATTCAAAAGCTTGAAAAGGACATTTTGGCAGTAGTTCAATGGATGCTTCAGCTATAAAGCCTCCTTTTCCAAACTGTAATGTTTTGAATCAAGCACCGAATTGAATTCTTTTCTTGGAGTTGAGCATGCCGCTTCTTGGATCATTCAAAAGCTGCCACGGTTTGTTTACATCAGTAAATACGACCCTCTGATTGAGCTGAGGTGGTTCCACAGGGTGTTTACAACAGTGGCAGGAAACTAACTTCTTTTCCCACCTGGCCATGTTCACTATTTTCAGCCAACAGCGAACTATACATACATTGACAGTAGGTGCTAGGTTAAGTGGCGAACATCAGTTGAAAAGTAGAAACCGCACACCGAAGTATTATTTAACTCTTTATTGCATGACAACATTTCAATCCATGATGGATCTTTGTCATGTCAAATTAAAATCACCTGTTCATTCGTCCTATATATAGGCTTCACTGTCACCTGGTATGTGATGTCACCAAAAATAAATAAATACAGGTGACAGGTGAGACTCAACTTTTTCATTTCAGTGAATAGGCCTATATAGGTATATACATGGTAGTCAGGATACTCAAAAAATACTTTTTTTAAGTATCCAATTTTTACAATAGATAGAACCTCCAAATGGATGCTGATGGAGTAGACAAACTTACCACCCACAGCAGAAATGTACCACCATCTGGCTTTTGTTTTCCTTCCTTTACACAAACATATCTGTCCGTACCATTAGGGATGAAGATGGTCAGCAGGCAGGCCAGACCCCCCACTGCTAGGAAAGCCAGCTGGGAGAACTTGCGGGAGCGGTTGAGGGTGAACAGGGTGATGGTGCGGGCAGGCATCTCCACCAGGCCAAAGATCATCTGGGTCAGGTAGATGTTCATCCCAAAGTCGGAGATGTTGAGGGACAGGCCGTAGTAGACGAGCACGTTGACAAACCTGGGGACAGATTTAGGAGGGAAAATGCTGTCGTAGTGGTGAATAGTTTGCCGTTCTATCTCTACAGATCTGTTAACCTTCCTTCTTCCTTTTTGCCAGAGGCATCGCAGACTGAGCCAGAAGATGGAATGGCACAAAGAGATAAAAACATTTCTGACAAATACAAATCCTCTGAATATCAGTTAGGCCTTAAAAACGGTCAAGGAATGGTCTGGAATCCCCTGGGGTTGCCATTTGATTTTTTTAATGCCGACTGGTGGGAATACGTTTCTACAATTGTATATATATGTTATCAATTAAATATATTGATAATACTATGACTTGCTTCCTTAGCTTACTGCAATGTCATTCACTGCTCTGTGCTGAGAAAGCCACCAAACGATGATATACTCATGTTCAATTGTCCCTGTAATGCAGTAAAGGTAATCAGATTACATTCTGGACTTTCAGTAATCTGGCGTATTATGTTACTGCTCGAGTAGTTAGTAATCTGTAATGGATTACATCAATTTCCCTGTCTGTTGTGATTGCTTATCATTTTTATAAGTTGTCAAACCGCCTACAAACTGGTATTGCAATGAGCATCTTTCTGTGACATCTGACATATGAACCAACCAAGTAACTAGCAAAAGATTAAATGTGTCAGTCAGCATTTAAGCCTCACTGAAACTGATTTAAAAAGGAAGGGAAAGCTGTGACACAACATACCACTGCTTTGCCCACAGAGTTAAAATGAGGCATATGAACTGCATCTGCCTGCTTCACTGTCAGTTAAGCAACAACTCTCCTGAGTGCTAAGACAGTGATAATACTTACCAAAGGTAAAAAACGATCAACGACTGCTTCCTCATTTTTGGGGTTCGAACAAGGTCTATCACTGTGTATTTTCTCTTCTCCTCTGTTTTCTCTTTGCTTTTATAGGCCTGGCAAAAAAAGAAGAGTTAGATGGACTTTGGGGTTCTAAAATATACAATGCACAGTACTGCTACAGTAATTTGCATCTGCAAATTTGGTCAGGCCTAACTAAACGATAATGAAAGTTTTGCAAATTATGCAAAACTTAAAAAGTAATAAAAGATATCTTCAGACTCCAACACAGCACTCTGTTTGATACTGTTTTACACAAGTATTTCGCTCTCACTGCTACTGAAACAGGAGGAACTTGAGTATTGATCAGTGGTGATCAATGAACAAATCCCACCTGGCATATCTCCAGATCTTCGCAGAGAGGCTTCCCATTCACCAGAGCCGCTTTTCGGATCAGCTCCCACGCTTCCTCTTTCCTGTCGTTGGCCATCAACCAGCGAGCCGACTTTGGTAAAACCCTAATGATGTAGATACGAGTTGCACAGGTGACCCACTCATAAACATCGATATATGACCCACAGAGCATCAGTGGGACACCATGGTAGCAAGAGATAAACATAGAAATACACTCCTCCATGAGCCCAGAAGTAGGTCAATGTATTTTACTGTACTGCACTGTGAAAAGTATGGGAGGAATTTGGCATCAACATATGTGGACGCCGCTGAAACTTTAGTCATGCATTCTCCACAGATTTTGCTCTAGATCAGTGGGGATGATAACGGTCGTTTATCATGGACTTTCACAAATAACAGCATTATGATCACAAACAGTTTTATTGAGTTTTTAAGATATTGTTATAGTCATCTCCTAGAAACTCTGAAAAGTCTACTATCCCATTTTCCAAAGCTGACCAAAGTTGGGTCACATCGCTCACCAGATGTAGAAGATGAAGAGGAAACCAGGTGCTGAGATCGCCAGCTGGAGTTTACGCCAGTCTCTAATGAGGTATGCCACTCCTGCCAGCAGAATGTAGCCGACGCCAAAGAAGTAGTCGGTAATGATACCAGCCAGCATCCGCTGCTTCGATCCCGTCCATTCTGTGCCTAGACGGGACACAAACAGGACAGGACGCATAAATTACACAGCATACTGTATGTACGGCACAATAACTATGTAATAAACTACATGTATTAACTTGGATTAACTCAGATTGAATATACACTTTGTGAAAACAGCATGTTGTGTTCTGTTGTCATTTAGATTCGGTTCTCAAATTCAGTTGCATCTTTGCTCGCCATCTTGCTTTCTTTTTGTTTTGTTTATTTTAAGATGGGATGTTTTCTATGAGTTCCCTTGTTTTTTTAATCACAAATGTGTATAATTTCCTATTCTTCTGTGTTTATCAATGCGTAGAGTGTATTCAATTCTGTGTTTTATCACTGAACTTAAAGTAAACTAAACTATTGGTGAGACTTATGTGAAATTGATAAGATACAGAGACAGACATCACACTGATGTTGCAGGGGACTGACCTAAGACAAATGCATTCATGATGACACCGGAGATGGATGTTCCGACCACAAAGCGCAGCAGAATGTAGATGTAGAAATTAGGGGCGAAAGCAGCACCGACCCCGAAGATTGCCTGTATAGCCAGGCTAATGAGGATAATGGGCCTGCGACCGTACCTGTGACGAGAAAAGAAATTTACACTAACAGTTATGCCTTGGTTTGTCCACACTTACTAAAGTGCACTGGGCTGTGTTGTGAAGGACTGGCGTTTAAAGGAAATGTGGCGTAAATGAAGCTCAAGCTTGAAACTCCCAAGTGTTAAAATGCCTCAAATGCTTTTGTTATTGGGGGGAAAACATTTTATTCAAGTGATATAACTGACAACGTCTATAATTATCAGTGAATGACACAAGTCTGAGATTGCTGTCTCTTATATTAAACTATATGTCAGTCAATGAAGAAAAGTGATAAGACTTAAGCAGGTTTTGATAATCTTTATATTAAAAACATAACTCTCAGAGCTTACTGGACAAATTATTTTGCCATAAAATGTGTATTGACTCAAACTTCAATGACAGTACATAACGGATGATTTAAAATAATGTAGTAGTAAAAAAAAGGAGCAAAGGAGTTAGATCATCCATTTAAAACTGCCCTGAAGATGGACGGATGTTATTAAACTTACTTGTCAGCTAAGCTGCCAAACACCACAGCTCCAACAAGGAGGCCAAACATGTAGATGGAGGAGCTAATGTTGTTCAGGCTGCTGCTATCACAAACCAGGTCCCACTGTGAGGAATAGGGAGAAAGGTATTCAGGTGAAAAAGGAAAGTCTACCTGCACTCTGAGTCAGTTTTCAAGCTCAATAGTTTAAAGTCCTGGAGCTGATATCTGCCTGGCTCTAGTATTTTCATATGACGTCACATGGCACAAGGCTGGATTTAGACTAGAGAGACTTTGTCCTTGAGGTTGTGCATGAGACACTTGCTCTATTGGAGATTCATCTACATGCCACAAAGAGCGCTCATATTAATAATATGTCAGAGAGGCCCAGTTATCTTCCTGTCTGCCTCTGACAGAGAAGACCACAATGAAGGCCTGGCCAAGATCCAGAGTTCTCTAAATCAAGATGCCTGCACCACATGACCCAGATATCACTACAGAAAACAGTTATGAAGCTGCTACGCCCCTGCAAGCCTCCACATTCCTAAGCTGCATGGAGTCCTCGTGTTAAACACATCAGGTGAGAATTCAGACGTAGGTGTTCACCACCTTTAAGACCCAAATGGAGCGTCTATTAGAGACGGCTGTGTGGTTTTCTCACTCACCTCGGTTGCTATGGTGCTGTGGAAGGTCTCCTTGCTGTACTCCCAGCCCCCTTGGCAGCTCCCGGCGCGATGGCCATTGCCAAGACCAAGAGCACCGCTGTGGTTCAGCTGGTCCCGGCAGGACAGCTCGGGCTGGCCAGACAAAAGGCTGAAGTTGAAGGCTGAAGAGGCCGGAGCACCTGCTGAGGGCCATGTGGAACGGCATAAATGAGGAGGAACGGCCCCGGTGAAGACAGAGGCCAGCATGTGGAACGCCAGAAAGATCTGGGGTAGACAAATCCATATGTACAAGATCTTCTGGAACTTCCCAAAGCCTCCAACAAGACAGAGGATTTCATCAAAATTCATTTCTCTGGCTCTCCTCCTAAAATGTGCTGCTCTGTAATGTACCACCTCTGATGCAAGAGGTCCTATAATGCTCCTAAAAGGGGCTACCAAAGATGCAGAAGCTGATGCAGGGCAGAGAGCCAAGTGTCAGTCAAAACGTCTGAGGTAAAAGACAGCTGGCCTGAAGTTAGTGTCTCTACCAGGCTGATTATAATCAGGTTGAGACCGTCTCCTCATTCAGATGCAGTCACACCTGTGTTTGAGGGCAACCTGCAGCGATCTGTACTGAGCTAACACTGTTCTGCAACACTAAGTGTGATTTAACCACACTCTGATGGGAGTGACCTAGAGCCGAGGGAGGTGTCTGCTTTCTTGGGGGTGGAGCTGCTTTTCATTGATGGCTGAGTGGCTGTTGTGTCTCTCTCTCTGTCTCTCTCCCCCCCCCCGCTCCCTCACAGTTTTAAGTTTCGTAACAAGTGACTTTGTAATCAATTTGGCTGTTTCAAATTGGTGAGTGTGGTGATCTCTTGTTTAATTGAGACAAAAAGCCTCACCAAATGCATTTTTATAAATAGTAATAACAAAATGTGAGCGTGCTTTTACACAAACATAATGTTTATATTGTTCTTTGAGAATAGACAAAGGTGGCATGCACCTAAATGTTTTTACTTGTGCTTCAACTTTCTGTCAACTGTTCTCAACAGGACATTAATACAGGCACAAAGAAATGCAAATTCCTCCTGGCATCCAATGAATCATCCACCATGGGATGCCATAAGGGGGTAGTGAGCTAAGCGAGTGGCACAAAAGAAGCAGATAAATACTGTGGGGAGGGATTAAGATGTTTTTCCACCCTGACACCAATGAAAGGGCGCTTCTCTCCCATGAAACGCAATATGTTATGTTTACTGTACTGTGATGGGGCCAGTGGGTCCTGTACTGTATGCTGTACTGATGTTTTTATGTTTTTATGTTGGAACCTTGCTTAATGTATTGAAAACAAATTCCACCAGCCTGGCTGTGTGGTCATTAAAGAATCTAATCTAATCTCTGGCCACTCCATAATTACACCCATCATCCCCAGCCCCCGTTGTTCTGCCTTATCATTTCATCTCCGGCCCTGGTGTCATGTTCGGACACGGGAGCGCTCTTTTCTCTGGGTGAGTCTCAACACATCGCTCAAAGCGGACATTCCTATCAAAACCGTTGAGAAGACGGGAGCAGAGCACCCAGGGGAAACCGGAGAGGACGGACATATGGCATTCTTTAGAGAGGTGTGGGGCTCCAATGTTGAAGTCTCATACTGTGCAGGGACAATACAAAAAATCCCATTAAAAGTCATATATCCCCCACTGCAAAAATACAATGAGAATGTGAAACACACAGTACAATAAATATACAGGAATGTGTCTTAGTGATATTGGTGCAGAGAATTATCAACAACTAGCATTACAAACTGTGTTGTTGATAAACACAACAACAAAAAAACTATAGATTTAAAAGCTTTTTAGATTTTTAGGATGTGGCTCACATTGCTTCCTAGATTGTTTATTACAAAATGTTTCGGTCCATTAAGTTTATGTGCCAGTTGTATGTACACAAAATATACACACTGGAATGTTAGCAGAGAGAGAGAGGGGGAGAGAGAGAGAGAGAGAGCGAGCAAGCAACAACACGAGTGTATGAATAGCTGTGTGTTATAAAGCCCAACACCCAAAAGGTTTTAAGGGCAAAAAGTCAGCCCCCACTGTTAGCATTTATTTGCAATGCTACTGCACAGTCAACAAGAAACCAAGCTATTTATTTCCAATCTAATCCAATCAATTCTATTATCCAGCACTATTTTTTTTAATTTTTTTTTTTTACAAAAACCATAACACTAGCAGGATAAGTCATTATGAATGGGTTGAGAAGACTTCAGGTGAGAGATATATGGAAATACATGGAAATCTGATGCACTGCACTTCCTTCTCTCCTGATGCTTTCCCCGTGAGAGGAATTGTTTGGGCTATATATGAAATCCCACTTTTAGCTGTCAGGGGGGTTGCAAGGAATGAACTGGAAACCTGCTGTTTGCATTACCCCACACTGATTTAATTCTACCGTGTGTGTAACTCTTAAAAAAGAACTGCCTACAGCGGCTGCTACAGTGCCAATGCAGGAAAAAAGGAAAGATGGGGTAGGTCTATGATGGCTACACTTGTAGGCATCATTCCTCCTTTCCTACTTCATTCTTAAATTTTGTAAATGTTGGTGATTTTAAAATGTGTGTGTGTCTGTGATCGGCTTGCAAGTACAAGAGAAATTCTTTCACCTCCCACAACAACTAGCACCGCGGTGTCCTTGAGCAAGGCAGGTAAGTCCCAACTGCTCCACAGCTAAAAACTGCTGCAGGCAACAGTCAAAGACTGTGGCTATCCCAGACTCCAGTCGCCAGCTGAGAATGTGTGTGCAACTCTCCAAGCCCCTGCGGTTACCCCCCCTGGCGTTGTTGTACATAACAATGTGATCTTAGCCAAACAGCTTGGTTGAAAAATACAGGAAAGGAAAGCCAAAAAGCTCAAGTATCAAGCCGTCTGTCATTTGTGACCACTATGGATCAGTCATAATCAACAGCAACAGAGAATGCATCCAAGTATTGGTATGGTGCATTCAAATGTACAAACTTAGCCGTGTGATTCAACAATGGGATTATATTTTCCAACATATTGTGGGTGACCGCGCAAAATGTGAAATATCACACTCCCTAAATCATGATGGTTTGACTTCAAACCTGCAAGTTAGAAAAGACGGAAGGTGGAAAGCTGTATTTGGCCTCACCCAGGCCTAACACATGATATACATCAAAACAAAATGCATATTAAAAGTATTAAAACATGATTAGACTACTATCAAAAAGTTTCTGCAAATTGACTCGGTATGTTACGAGAGGGGCTATAACATCACTTTCCACAGTATGTAACCATATGTGCACACACAGCAAAACCATTAGTGCCAATTTAAAGTATAAAAATCAACACTATGCCAGTGTCCACACCCGTAAGAGTTAAACACTTTTTGATAGTTTTGAACAGCCCTCTCGGAGCCACAGCAGCTCTATGAGCGGACAAACAACTTTAAATAACAGCGTCAAAGAGTACTCACATCCCTTGATACTAGGTGCTTGGCTTGAAAGTGGCATGAAAAATTAAATAGAGCCTGCACACTGAACACACTGTTCATTGACAATATTTTGAGCCCTCTGGCGCTTCTTCAGGTCAAACCTGATGAAATGTGTGGGCTCCATTTCATTTTTCATTGGAGAAACAAATCCTATTAACACTAACGACTCCAAATAATTGTCAAAAATAAAATCAACACTTTTGAACACTGTAAAAATCTGCTGTGTAGCCACAACTGCTCATGTCTCAATTCAACATCAGTGATTTTATAACGCTTAATGGTATGATTACCAAATTTCCTTCTTGCTACTGCATTGCCCTTTCATTATTGCTTGTTTGATTGCCTAGGCGCTAGGGATGTTAATAATTAACCGTTTAATCGTTAACCGACAATAAGAACCGACAATTAAAAAAAAAAAAAGTAATTAAAAAAAAAAGGTTGTTGCATGGTAAAAGAAAAATAGGCTATACAATCTATTTCTTAAATAGGAACTCATGGGGGCGACACGTGCAACCACACGTGCCTTTTATTGGAAACACACGTTTCGCTGAGCCTGAGCAAAATGAAGCGAGCAAGGCTGGCCGCTCTAGCGAGGCGCTATCTCTGCGTTCCTGGGACATCGGTACCATCTGAGCGGGTATTCTCCGCCGCGGGTCTCACAGTCAACAGACTGCGCACCAGACTAACCCCACAGCATGTCGACATGTTGCTATTTCTGAATAAAAACCAGTAGACAAGCTGTCCGCTATGCTGAGGACTGAGGTAGGCCTGGCCTGTTTATTTTATTTTAGGCTTATTTGAGGTCTGAAAAATGTGACTACAAGTTTCCGTTTTGTTAACCTGTTGGCCTGTTTTTGATCATTAATTAGCCTATTACAAAGTCTACTATTTGCTATTTATTTTAATAAGTTAGGCTATAAAATATTTTCCTACACGGGAGATCTAGGCTATTATCTCCGGCTATTATGCCTACTAATTAGGTTCTATACAGCGGTCTCGGCGCTGGAGGATTCAATGTGTGTTTTCGTTTTGTTAATCTGTTTTTGTTCATTAGAAAGTCTGGCTACCAATTGCTATTTACTTAAACATTTATTTAAGTTATATATTTTTCGTGTAGGCTGTCTATTTTATTCAGTTCACAGCGCTGCAGGGTAGATGTGTGAATCCTCATGTTCTGTTGTTGTTTATGCTGCTATTGCACATGTAAAAATAAACCCTTTCTTCTGAACAAAAAAACATTTGTTGTATTGGTAATTTTTTTAATGGGTCACAGATATTCGTCCAGTCTAAATAGTACATTTTAATCTTGTCGGTTAACGGTTACTGATCGGTTAACGAGGGTCGGCTATCGGTCAGAAAAAAAATTCTAAATTAGCATCCCTACTAGGCGCTGAACTTATCTAAAATTTTCACCACCTTAACAAGACAAACATGCAAAATTTGCTCCTAAAATAGTGTCCCTAAAAACAGGATTGCCATATTCATTATCTGTAAGGTTTTGGGGTGAAGACATCCATTCTGTGCAGTGCAGCGAGATTTATAGTTTGGGGTAAACCATCAACCATCATGGGTTTGGATTGAAATGGAGGCATAAATCTCCCTTTCGTCAGCAACACCACTAATTACAGCTATATATATAATTATCAGCTATTCTCAGAGATAGATAGCCGGATTTTAAGTTTCTATCACAGATACTGAGGTCAGTTTATGTCGTGTCACTAACGTGTCTGGGCACTGCTGCTCTGAGGGCAGCACACCTCCAATCATTAGCCCCACTGCTTCCAGGTCTGGCTGTAAATACCTGTGTGGAGTACAAGCTGGATCAAAGAGCTAACTATGACAGGTTCAGATGGAGCAAGTGGGAAGCTCCGCGGCAGACTGCCATTCAACAACATGACGTCACGCAAACACAAGCAAAAACCTCCGTAAGCAGTGGGTGAAGGGGGCAACGTGAACATATTTTCTGTACAGGAACATATTATCTGGCTGAATCCTCCTCATGTACTTGTTTTTAAGATTATCAAATAAATTCAATAAATCAATTAATCAAACAACATGGAGAGGTGGGTTCACTTAATTTTAATGCCAATTAGGGCTGAACGATATTGACAAAAAATCGAATTGCGATTATTTGACAGAATATTGCAATTGCGATTTTAAACTACGATTCATATCAAGTTTTTCTTGTCACACATTGTACATTATACAATTGTTCAAAGAAAAGGGATTTTGTTAAAAAATAGATGTCAGTGTGCAGGATTTACTGAGTTTGAGTATGATGAAAGGTTTTCACTTGATTCATGGACTAAAGTTTACCTGGAGCTCTAAAATACCCTGTTCAGAAATCCAGTTCTGGAAATTACAGAAGTTCATATTGTGATTTTGATTTTTTTTTAATTAATTGTTCAGCTCTAATGCTAATGCTTGTGATTGGCAGAGCAGTCACACGCCCCTGGCTTGAATCTGACATTGGTGTTGCGTCTATGGAAGGAAAAAGGTTCCCACACATCATCTCTGTATCTTTTATCAGGGTTTTTAGTTGATGTTTCGCTCAAAGAAAGGCTGTTTCTCAAGGTGTTTTGAGGAGGGTCTTCTGACTGAAACATTGACTAAACCATAAAATAGGATTCAGAAGTGATGGGAAACTTCTCCTCATGGGTTTCGATCTTTTGGGTTTGTTTCCCTACACCACAAAAGAGATCACATGGTGGTGTGTGTGTGTTATTTCTCTCTCTGCCGGCCTTGAGTCCGCCTGCCTGAGCACCATAGCTCAGTACAATCAGGTTGACCTATGTACATTGACAGACAATTAGATCAAATCACTCTCGAATTGAAGATTACTATTTGTAACAACACGTATCAATTTGTGAAATGCAAGTGGGAAGAGGATCCATAAACTGTGTAGGCACTGTGTATAAGGACAGAACAATGGTATTATTCCACACTTTTTTTTTTTATGCAATTCCCATATTTTCCCATCTTTAATCTTATGTAATTGATTTTTCATGCTTTTCCAAACTTGCCAGACCTTTAGATATAGGATGACCCAGATACAGACCCAGAAAGTAACTCAATGCCTCCTGCAACGCAGAACTGATTAAACGCAACTGGCTAAAGGCCAAGCAATCTGCTGGAACTGAAGAGGTTTGCGGTAGATTTGGAGAATGAGCAAATTCCACGCATGTGACCAAAGTGGAAAGCAGTGCATGCTAACCTTTTCAATCTCTGTTAAAGAACGCTGATGTTGGGGCAGTAGGCTTCTCTCTAAACTGGATGTGAAAAGCAGCTGCATTGGAATGTGTGTGTGTGTGTGTCACAGACTCACTATAGACCTTGTAAGTCTGATGCCCACACGCTCATATATGGCTCACGGTTCCATAGTGATTTCTCCGTAGGGAAAATGAATGGCGTTTCACATAATCGTCTCTGTCAGAGTCTACGTCTAATGCAGGATTTTCAACGCAAATTATATGCGCTGAAGTGTTTAGCTTGTTGCTAGCAAAAATACTACTTGGACTAGAAAACGGTTACAGAAATCATCAGACCCAGTGCCATTAGAGACATAAATATACAAAGGTAAAAATGGACCGACTTTGAAAATCCTGCATTAAACGTAGACTGTGACAGAGATGATTATGTGAAACCCCGTTCATTCTCCCTACGGAGAAATCACTATGGAACCGTGAGCCATATTTGGGCAAGGCTGACGTCATTCGATTTACGAGGTCTATTAACTGCAGTGAAAACAGCTGCAAAGCTCCCTTGCTCTTGCACACAGATGATGTTCACAAATACCAAAACTATCTGAGCTGATATGGCAAAAGTCTCATCCCCTTGAATGCCTGTAATCTCAACAGAATGGTCACATGACTCAAATTTAGTCAGGTCGTCCTTTAATACAGATAGACCCTCTAATAGAGAATTGACTGAAGAGTCTGCAAATCAACTGATGATTGTTACAGTCATTAGAGAGGAACAATGTCCATCAAAATCAATGAAACTGAGATCCCAGAGACTAAAGCACCAAACCACTGCAATGTCTTGGCACAGTTACGACATACCAAAGGGCATTCTTCAAATTCCCTGAGGGCAGTCAAGCCACTGATTTGACGACACCCCCGACTCTTATGATGCCAATTTCCTTTGTGGACAGAATAAGATCACAGACTATTATTTAATTTGTCACCTGAGGGGGAGAAGGCAGAGGAAGTGGAAGACATTATCTCCTGGAGTTGAGTGTCCCCATTTTCTGTAGGTGAGGGTTTATGTATCAGAGGAAAGTGTCGTTATGAGAAAACATTCTGATCATCAGACTATATTATTAGTTTGTTTAGTTTGTTAGCGGAAGTGGTAGAAAACTGTGATAAAATATGATAAAGAAACAAAGAATAGATGCTAAATTACACATTTTTGCAGCTGAGATAAAAAAAACAAGGGGCTGATAAAAATCTCATCTCAAAACAAGCAAAAAAAAACAACTAAAAAACTAAAATGGAACTGTCCGTTTGTCACGTCATCCCCCTCTCTCCCGCCCCTCTTGACTTTGAACACTCCAATAAAGGCAGAAATGCAAAAATAAATAAATACAATAAAGGAATTAGATGACAGAATTGAATTAACAGCAGCATGCAACAAAACAGTAGAATGAAATGCTCCATAAAATGACAAGGAAAATAAAGATAAAATGCAGAAAATTCCCTAATGCAGAAAATTAAATCATAGGATTGTAGGATAAGTAATGCTAGTATCTTTCTTTTTTTGGACTTCGTCTCCTGGCTGTTGATTTTGATTTAATCATTTTTACAAGATCTAATATTAGAGTAAGATTGAAATAGTATATTAACACTAGTACCACCACCACCAGCACTACTACTACTACTACTACTACTACTAATAATAATAAAAATAGTAGCCTTTTTGATTCCATAAATTGTTCACAGTCTTTGTTACATATGCAGAAGTCACCGTAGTATGCTGTAATTACTTCTGTCTTATAACGGTTTGATGTTTCTGAGGATTTGCACTATGAAATATCTGTGCATTAAAAAAATGCACAGAATGTGCCTTGGGGATCATCTACCTTTCTGAAGTGAAGATGAAAGATGAGGAGAAAAAGGGGTTTCACACCCATTTAATTTGCATCACCAGTCACCTGCGGCGGGAACGAAAGTGTGAAAATTTCCATTGCACAAAGTAGAATTTAACCCATAACAGTGAGGGGAAAACAAGAGGAGAGGCCCGGGAGGTGAAAACAGCAACACAGCTGGCTGCTGTGTGGATATTGGTTTATATCATTATGTCTCAATGAAATCTCCACAGAGCACACATTAGTTTCAGGATTGGTTATAAGGTCTGATATCGCTTATTGCAGATTTAAAATACATTACAACAATTCTTGAACAATGACAGCGTAAAAAACTAAATTTACCAACACAGAATCTGATGTAAGTATACCTTTTACTATTTAGGCAGAGCACCTACATAAGAAGCTTGGATGTTAGAGGGGGTGGGTGACAGTGTCAGAGTGCCATTGGGATTATCAATGAACACCTCCCATCATAGATGCTTTGTTGAATTACCCACACCTCCACCAGAGGGCTCAACAGCAAATTCTGGTGTCCTGATACCAACTGCTGCAAATGTAAATCGGTGAATACCGGTAACAATGCACCGTGTGTGTTTGTTGTGTAGTGTTTGTTCCTTCAGACTGGGTGAACCGCTGGTGTAAGCGCGTTTGAACAAGTCTTAGTTAGTCTGACCTAAGCCTAAAGCTCTCACATTGTCCGGTGTTGAAAGTCAGCGTGTCACTCGATCCTGGCAGCGCTCGCTGTCAGTTAAACTTTTCACTTAGCCTCCCTTTCATCTTGTTTCCAAGTTATTTCAGTTTACTTTACAGCCACTCTGGAGAATTGGAAGAATTACAGGGGCAATGCCTCTCACGTCTGTTTGAAAAACGAGCGCAGTGGAGCAGTATTTTATCTGATAGTTAACCAATTGCAGTAAGAACAGCGACAATGGTGTCAATTTGGCAAGTGATCTCAAGCTTATTCTGCAGAGAGTGTGTGTGTATGTGTGTGTGTGTGTGGGGTGGGGGGTGGGGGGGGGGGGTAGCTCTTCCCTTATCACCAGCCAAGTCGTTTACACTGGGGAAATCCTGACACATATCATTCACTATGTTCTTATCTCCTCTGCTTCCTAGGGAGTTTACCTTCTTTTAGAGGATTATGAAAAAATATCTAATTTAACTAGGCTACCAAACCACCCCCAAAAACATCTGAGGTGTTTTTTTATTTGGGAACATTTAAACTTAATACAGAAACCTGTTAGGGAGAGTTTAATGAATGAGAGAGGAAACTTTTTTTGATCATTCCTAAAACTGTTAATGATGGCCTGTGTACTACCAGTAGTACTACCAGTCACTTCAACTGGTGTAGCAACATATTTATTATGTTGTAAGTTGTACATACTATTAAGGAGTTGCTGTCTGAAAAACAATGCAACTAGAGCTAGCAGTTGCCTAGTGTCTTTTGTGATTTCAGTACTGTCAATAATGTTTGTCAAGCACAGTAACATTATTTATTTCTTTATTAGTTCCCCTTCAGTTCCCCTATTAGTTTCACTTTTTAGAACAGAAACATGAGATTAAACCTAGCAGCTGTCTTTCCTAACAGTTGGTAATTTGTAAAGAAGGTTGTCTTCCTGTTGTTCATTTTACAGTATTTTTTAGGCAGATGATTCTCGTATCCAGAGCAACTTAGAATGAATTAGCAGGTAGGGATTCAGATTCTTATTCAGCGTTTTGTCAGTTTGTTCAGACAAGGGCTACAGTATATCATCATTATCATTATTATTATACCCAGAGTCCCAGAGAGATTAAAAATCTTGTTTTCAAGGGAGACCAAGAGTGTAGCAAGAAAAACATAAAAGTTGCAGACAATATGCAACAATGTAAAAGAGCAAAATACGATCACAGAAACAAAATCACACAAAAAAGTATGAGAAAAGTCAAATTTTACTATGTAGGTGCTCAAAAAACCCCAAAAAGCAGTAGTCCAGCAGCAACCCAGATCCCTCATTATTACTATTATTAGTAGCAGTGGCAGCTACAGTAGTAGTAGTAGTAGCTTAATGCTCTGTGGAGTGTACAGAACAAGTTAGCAGGTTTTGTTCTGGTCTTTCCCTCTGAACGGTCACAGAGGCCTTGGCTTTATGAGGATGGAGGTAGAGGGCTGGCTGTGAGAGGGACCTCTTTACTCAGTGTAAATAATAAAGGAATGTGAACTCAAATACGTCCCAGTCCACATAAAGTAGGACCACACCGCTTAGCACCACATTAAACAAACAGCATACACTGAATGTATTTATGACTCGAATTTTACTTATGAATTCCGTTTTTGTCGCACTGTTTGAGTAAGAATGAAATACAGAAGTGATTCCTTGAAATGTAGCGTACGGAGCGTGCTGTTATATAGTGGGGGGAGTCACAAATGGTTTACAGATTTGACTGTTGGATGATTGCTCCCAGATAAATCTAATATGAGTGTGCATATGTTGGGCCATGGGTCTGTAGACTAAGAATAAACAAGTAGGCAGGACTTGAAGGCCTTGGAGCAGGCGAGCAGTTATGAAGACAAATATTTCCCCTTTGGATCGGTAAGCCAAGGAAAGGTGTGTTTGGAGAGGAGACAGAGGGGCGCTTTGTCCCCCTCTCCGACAGGTCAGCTCTCTCAATCTCTTCCCCCGTGCCTTTTTCCCTCTCCCAGTCCCCCTCCCTCAATCCCACCTTCCTACCCTGTCGTCCCCTGCTTTCTCCTGGAGCTCACACAAACCTTAATACTTAAGAGATGCTATCTCTTCTCTGCCGCTCCCTCCTGCTCATCTTTGCTCAACAGGTAAGAGCATTGGCTTTCTTTTCTATTCCAGCAGACAAACTTGTGTTTCCTGATAGGGTAACACTTGATATGACACTCAACACCTGCCTTATATGGAGAACCAGGAAAAGGGGTGTTGAAAACACCATTGAGATGCTAGGTTGTTCTTAAGATTAGAGCATCAGCTATTCATAATTTACGTTTGTCTAACATTGAGTTCATGGCTTTTTGGTAAAGCTGGGGTATTTTTCAGAAGTAGCACCGTTTTCATGAATAAATAATTTTTGTAAATAAATTAAAAAAATAAAATAAAATTCTTTGCTTGTTGAGTAGTTTGTAGTGGTGTTTTTATATTTTATTGGGGTTAAGGTTATTCTTTGTCATATGTTGAGTGAGTATTTACTGGCAAAAGAGGAGCAAGGTTTCAGGTCTTTGTATTTAAAGCTTCCCTGGGTCCGTTTTCACACCATGAAATGAGCTCATTCAGTAAACCTGGCAGAAAGGCTTCAAATTTTTGGCATAACCCTCAGTGACCCTTGGAAGCAGTAAGTAGTCAGGGGAATTGGAGCACAAATGGCACCATGCATGGATTGCATCATAGCAAATACCAAGAAGAGTTTATTAAGTTTACAGAACTGCACACTAGAATATTTATGCTTCTGTGGTGCCACCACTTTGGGCAGTTTCTGGCTCTAAATAGGATTCATTTTCAGAGGGCTGCTTGTTTACGTCGGCACTCAGGCTCAAAGTGTCAACCACTTTATTCGAACATGTCTATCTAAACAAAATGCTTCTGTTAGAAACTTTATTTAAAATAAAATAAAACATTTGTTTGTTGGAGTGATGAAAACATCTAGTTCAGTTAGATAACAAGAACTAACCATAAATCATCATCATAAATTAGTCAGTTAAGATAAAATGTGATATTGCATTTTGGCAATGGTTACATTGAGATTAGGATATCTGAGGTAACTTTCTCTTAACAGAGTCGCTCATTCATTCAGTTCTGACATGAATTTTCATTTGTACCTTGGAGGTGGAATTTTTTTCAGTCTTGATGGAAAAACCAACACTGAAAACAACTTTAAAAGTAGCTCTTTTGAGCAATCTCCTCTCTCTCTAATGTCAACTAATGTTTGACATACAATATTGAACTTGGCTGCCCAGAAGCAGTTTAGTAATAGTACAACCTGAGTGTGAGGGGTATGTTAACTTGTGGTGTGCATCCCATTACATCCCATTCCAATTTTGATAAAGTCAAGTAAAAAAGTCCAATCCAGAAAAATGTTACCTCAAATCATTGAACCTATGCTCGTATCTGTCTGAACACAGCACCAATAAAAATGCTGATCAAAAATTGATTGCAAAAAAGGCATTTTCAACCCAACAGAAACTTTGTCCTTATCCTCCACCAGTGCTTCAGCAGGGCTCAAAACCATGGGCAGCTGCCGGCTCCTCGAGTTGGGCGGGCTGCCGCTGAGAGGCGGCAGTTCTGCCAGTGGCCCTGCAAGTGTCGCGAAAAACCTCAGTGCGCCCCGGGGGTGAGCTCCGTTCTGGACGGATGCGGCTGCTGCAAGAGCTGCGCCCGTCAGATCGGAGAGCCGTGCAACGAGAGGGACGTCTGCGACCCGCACAAGGGCATGTACTGCGACTTCTCAGCCGACAAGCCCAGATACGAGGTCGGAGTCTGCGCTTGTGAGTGGGTCTCGTCTTTTGTTAGTCATGGGTGAGCTGTGTCAAACTAACAGGGGTCCTACACATTTTCCATTTCAAAGTTATGTACAGAACCTTAATTTCTTCACTGTATCTGAAGAGTTTGGTCAGTGATCAATATGATGTATGCTGATTGTGATGGGGCAATATAACTGTCAACTTGGCTAAATCTTTGTATAGTTGAAGACACAACAAATATTACAAAATTTGAAATAACAGTGAGTCTACATAAAATGTGTTGTCATATGTACACTGGGACTTATTTACAATAGTTTCCCAGTAATCCAATAATAGCAATTCAATGATGTCCTCAAGAAACAAATGATTTGACGTACTCCTACGACAGTGGGTGGGAGAGTCTTTGTGGACACATTTGGATGTAAAGGCTCAAACAAACATGTCATTAGTCTGTCAAGTCAACTTCCAATTCATTGTCAGTGGAACAGTTCCCGGTTTTATCTCCTAATGACAAAACAGAATAAAGACAGATCCAGGGGCAAGTTGTTCCCATTTACAAACATTAGCGATCATAGTAATAATATAGGCTATGTTATTTCATTTTAAGGGTGGGTTTTCAGTTTAAGACTCATCAGTAGCAATACAGAGAAGAATCCATCTTACAAAACTCAATTCTACTCCTTTCATTCAAGACAGATATTTGCATAAAGGATTGGAGGTGTAATAATTTTTAGGCATAGGATGGATCCACACAAAAAATACTGCCATCAAAAATATTAAATAGCTCTTTGTTAATCTGATAAATATAAGAACTGCACATTGTAGCAGCATTATAAGGAATTTGGGTGGGATGAGAGTTGACTCCACTATGACAAATTTTTTTTTTAGGTCGGTCACATCAGTTATGAATATTGTTATACTGTCAAAAATAAGAAAATTATTGTGACATGATATTCTGACAATATTGCCAAGCTGCAATTTGAATCCTTTTGTACGCCCGTGGAAATAATTTGTCAATAACTAATAATCTCTTTGACCATTGAAAACGGACTGCATTCATTCACAGAAAACCTCTCCTATAACAGCTTTTGAGATTCATACTAAAATACAATAAATACTCAGAACTCAAGAGTGCTGCATTGCTTGTATCAGGTAGTACCAGAGCCCTGAGATGTTTTCCTCATTCTTTCAGACATGATGGCAGTGGGGTGTGACTTGAACGGGGCCCACTATGAGAATGGACAAGCCTTCCAGCCCAGCCCCCTCTACAAGTGTACATGCATTGCCGGAGCCATCGGCTGTACCCCCGCTTTCACCCAGAAGCCTGCTGGTCTCTTAGGCCCCGCCCCGCTGATGGGCAACATGCCAGCCGGCCTCCGTAGCGGTCAGAGCTCAAGGAAGCACCAGCAGGATACAACCTACATGGCCATGCCAGGTGTGTGTTTGTAGAGAAAGCCTGTGGAGAATTGCCAGCTTGTCTGGCTTGGAATGCTAATTGCTGTCAAAGTAGGCTGGATAGAAAAGGGGAGTGGGCATTTCATTACTTTGGCAGGGCGTGCAGAGAGAGGAGTGAGTGTGGCGGACTGTGGTTAGCCAGCCTTACAGAGCAAAATAGAGGGATGGATGGTTCCAGTCAGAAACAGTCACAGAGAGAGGGGGGGACTCACTTTTCATTAAAAGCACCAAAGATCTTACAACTTAACTTTGATGTATTTTGACCAGATTTTGCTTAACTTGGCATGCAAGCCAAGAAATGTGCTGGTTTCTTACAACTCTGTTATCCTTCTGATCCTGGCATAACATTAATTTAAATGTAGCAAAGAGAACACACAAGTGTGATTTAGAATTCATGAACTGACATCCACACAAGGAAATTGAAACCATTTTGGAATGTCTAAAGATAATTTTCACTCCAGCGGTGTCATCTGTACTAAGTGAAACCAGAGTTCTGGTGGCCCAATGTGTTCAAATGTAATGCGTACTTTCACTGAAAAGCAAATGGTCCTGGTATAACTATTGACTTTAGTAATGAGCCCAAGGGAAACATTTAGAAGTTCCTTGTGTGCAGCAGAAATTTAAGCCATTTGAGGTGGGTAAGAACAGGTATTTTGGGGTCTTTGGGTTCATTATGAACAAGATCTGTGCTCTGATTGGCAGCATGGTGGCATACAGACTAGGTCTGTGTGCAGGGTGTTGTTGACACAGTGCCCTTTAACTGTAATACTGAAAGCTTACAGGGATCCTCCTTTAGCCTGGAAGAAGAACTGCCTGATCCAGACCACCCCCTGGAGCCCCTGCTCCAAGACCTGTGGCTTGGGCATCTCCGTGCGCGTCAACAACGACAACGGCAAATGTGAGATGAGGAAGGACCGGCGCCTGTGCCTGCTGCGGCCATGTGAGAAGAGCGTGCTTAAGAGCATAAAGGTGACATACTAGTCGTGTTGACAGGTCTTTGCAAACACTGATGATTGAAAAGCTAAACAGAACGCTGCCAAAAACCAATGACCCCTGGTATGTGGCGGCAAAAGTTAGGGCTGTGGGAATGAATATGGTCTGGAAAAAATATTCCTGGGGATTAAAGCAATAGATGTATGCATCTAAGAAGAATGATGATGAAATGCTGTCTGTATGAAAATTAAAATAATCACTCTCTTCACCTCTAGTTGCCAAAGGGAAAGACATGTCGGCCGAAGTTCCAGGCAAAGAAAGCCGAGAAGCTGACACTCTCTGGCTGCACCAGCACCAAGAAGTTCAAGCCCACCTACTGTGGCGTCTGCACAGACAAGCGCTGCTGTGTCCCCAACAAGTCCCGCATGATCACCGTCAACTTCAGCTGCAAGGGAGGCTCCAGCACACGCTGGAAGATGCAGTGGATAAGTTCCTGCGTGTGCCAGAAGAAGTGCAACGATCCGGGTGACATGTTTACCGACCTGCGCTTCCTCTAGTGGATCCAACCAAGAAGCCCACAGACACAGAGCACTAGCCTTACTGTGGCAGACTGTGGGAGGACTGAGCCATACTCATGCTTTGGTGATAAAGTTCTCCTAACCAGTGGCCATCTGCCTCTAGGCTACTCAAAAAGGGCTTAACAAGTGAAACTCGAAACATAAAACCTCAGTTCGTGAAGAAGAATGGCTGGGATGATTAGATAAATGAAGGAAAACATTGTTAGTTATGAAAAAAGGCTTCATGAACCCTGTCTTCAGGGCCTGCGTGTGCAATAACAACATGGGTTGTAGCCAACGTAGTAGCTGTAATAGCAGATGTTGACTGATTAACAGTACCTCAGTAATACTTTGGATGTCAGGGAGCCCACAAACGGCAAAAGAGATCATGCTCATGAATAATATGACCTATGGATTAAGTTAAACTGTGTCAGTATTCTCATTGCATTCATTCATTACCACCAGTTGCATTCTATTTGTTTTTTTACATGTGGTTCCTGTTTTTTTTATTTTTTCACAGGCAGAAAAATACATTCTGAATCAGGTCATAATTTAGACTCACAATATTGATATATAACTTATAAAAATATATACAAAATATTTGGTTGTATGAAGTCCTTTTTGAAAAACAATTATATCACTGTACAAGCAGATGGGCACACAGACAGACAGAAACAGACACAGGCAAAACACAGCGGACCTTCATGTGGCGATGCTGAGTCTGGGTGCGTCGGGCATGAGTCTCCCCTTGGTGGCATCCAGATGATGATACTCCTCAATCAGTGAGCTGAGGGAGGCGATGGCATCTGAGAAGCAGCTCTGCTCCATTCCCTCTACATGGAGGTAGTGATGTAAGTGAGCCTAAAAACAAAAAATAACCCAATGAGAGAGGAGAATGTATAGTAAAGTCACTCGGTCTGAATACAAACAAACGTGAGCAAAGTATTTCTAGGGATAATCTGATTGGGATACCAGTCACTGATTCTTTAAAGAAGGCATGTGGCAATACCACCCTGAGTGATATGTCTATAAAAACAAAAAATTAAGTTCTGCCAAGTGATATTACCTTTGGAATGGTCTATTATGGGCAAGTGGCAGTGCAATTTCATCAAGAAAATGACTGAATGCCAACTTTGAATTCATATATAAAGCATAAAAAAAGACTGAGGATCACTCTGAAGGTACAGTGTGTGTACTTTTAGTGTCAACGCTGAAAATAATGTACTCGCATCCCAATTTAACCTTTAATCGAGTTTGAAGATCAGACCAAGTTGAATGATGAAAAAAGGAGGGAATACCCAGATCCTGGGCCTTATTTATAAAGCCACTGAAAAAAAATGCATATTCAACAGTTGAGATAATCTTGTCATGTTTGATTTGTGAAACTTTGTTACAGCTTCATTTTGAGCACAAGACACACCCAAACATTTGGCTGTGACCTCCAATGAATAGATAAGACATGCTGGCAGTATGCATCCAGTCGTGTCATGCAGACTGATTTGCACAGTAATTTGAAAGGAGGCGTGCACTCTCTCTCTGCTGGTCTGCTCTACTACCTTCTCACACTGAAAACTAGAAGTTTACCACAATGGCTTCTAATGAACAAAAAAAAGCTATACAGTATTTGTTTGGAGGAATTGAACATTAGTTATGCCTATTTCTGCATTTAATTTCTTTAGGATATAATCTACCAGGACTTCATGATTAAATTGAATGGGTATGATCAATGGGTATGGTCTTTTTCAGGAGAATGAGCGTACACACTCCCTTACTACATTTTAAGAACAGACTGGAATGTATACTCCCTTGAGGGAAAAAACAGGGCCAGTGTGGAGGTATTCGTTCTTTTACACAATTTGTTATTTTGTTGTGTACAGCGCATCCACCAATGGCATGAAAACATAAGAAGACCCTGAAACGAACCTTCTTCCTGTAGAGCTTGGTGAAGCGTTCTCGGAGATCCATAAATGTGGGCTTCACACAGGTGTTGTTGGCCAGGGCGAGCAGGGAGTGGGAGTGGCCGACGGGAGGCACCGAACACAGGCCCGTCTTCCAGCCCTCCTGGTTCCAGGAGACAAAGGGCAGCGAGGGCCTCAGTCTGGAGCCGGGAGGAAAGATTTATAGTCAGTTTAATCTCCTGTGAGAAAAACACACTTAATGCTACAAAGAGCAGCAGCCAATTAAAAGGGATCCTTCACTCGTTATGAAGAAAAGAATCTGCAATATTCTTTCAGTTGCACTTAAAATGACTTGATAGCATTGTAAGCATTTCTTACTGAAACCAACTAATGAGCTAGCTTGTGACTAGTGGTACCTGTTGTTTCAAATGAAGATGCTAATAATACTAACATTCTGTTTTTCAGTAGGTGTAAGTGCCACTACAATTTAAAAGTCAAAGCATCCTGTTAAGATTAAATCATCATCTGTTTTGTGTATATAACACCGATAGTGAAATACTGCTGCAATACAAGCCCAGTGCCTAAATCTGCCAGGAGGTGTATTTTGGTGGGCAGTATTTTCCTCCTGATTTACACCATGGTCACGCACAAGTATGCGCTCTCATACCAGCTTCTGTTTCAGTTTCTCTTGACAACGTGCCACATGAAAACAAGGTCTGCAGGGAGAGCGGTGAAGTGAGAGCAGAGGAGAGGTGGGAGCTGAATGGGCCAGTCATGAATCACTACTGTCGTTTAAGCAAAAAAACACCCAGCGCTGAATGGGGGTACTATTTGAGAGAGTGACTGGGAAGGTCATCTTTGGGCCTATCAGCATGGGTGTACCGGCACGTCTAGCAGCTTAAGGCCAACCGTCTGCGTTGGTAATAGCGACTGAGTGGGAGGCTGCCGTTCTGACCTCTCGATGTTCCTGCGGAGGTCAGACACCTGCACGTTGCCCCTGACCATGAGGGCGCAGGCCAGGTAGAGGCTGTGCTTTGGGTCGGCTCGGATCAACTGGTGGTCTTTACTGAAGGCATCGCTGAACATCTGATCCAGTCTAGAGGGCACAGAGAGAGAAGACAGCTCAGTGACAGAGGGAGAAATTCACATTATGTGACTTGAGACTTGTTTTGCAAGATGTTACATCATGGTTACAAAGAAGTGCTCAGTGCGGCGAATACTTCATAAATATTACATCTTCATTAGTGTCTAAAATACAGTTTGTTTGATGGGAGGACATACAATCTTCATGTTCATTTTTAACAGAATTCTGCTTGGCAATCTCTCCACTGGCTACAGTTACTTTTGCAATGGCCTTATAGAGATTTCAGTGTCTTAGCTGTATTTGAATGGGGGCAGTGTGGGAGAAAGGAGAATTTTTTTTAACCTTTATTTATCCAGGGAAGTTTTGCTGACTAGGCAAGCTATTTTTCAGCACTGCCCTGCTTCACATTCATACAGTTATACACATTCACATATGGGAGTTAACCAGTATGACCACAGTCTTCTAGTGTTGACCACTGAGCAGCTCCACTGGAGCATTCCAGGGTCAAGTGGCTCACACAAGGCAACCTTGATGGGAGTTGTTGTTGGGGGAGGTGTGTGTGTGTGTGTGCGTGTGTGTGTGTGTGTTAACTGGTGACATTCCCGTCGCAAGCCTGCACCGCTAAACTTGAAGCTGCCACAGTCCCGCATAATAAAGAAGAAGTGATGTGCACACTGACTTAGTTACATTTGTGAAGCTTATGCCTCTTCTTTAAACTATGGTCTTGATCAGACCAAAGAATAACAGGCAACTTAAAGCCATATTCAACCTAACCAGCCACAGTTCTTCTAAAACAGAAATTTAAAATGAACAGATGAAAGATGCTCGGACTTGAAAAAAGCCCTTTTCTGCAGTCTCTCCTACTCTAGCTTTTGAGTATGCATGCATATGTTGTCTAACAAAAGTTGGTAACACTGCTATTATAATTCCTATTCTTTCTTTGTGAATCCTATGAAGTAATTGGCCTACTGTATAAATTCCATATATCCATGATAAATTATTTTGTCTTTTTCCCATATGAACAATGCTGTTTTATCATCAGTCTATCAAAATACAGTTTTGTAGGTATATTCTGTACACTACTAATCAGTGAGGGCATCATGGGAGGGAGCTGCCCTGTCATTCATCACTACAATCAACATAAGCCAAGTGTAAAAGGGATAGTGGGGAACATGCAAGCTTAATGAATACCCTGAGCACCACAGGAGTCAAAACAACTGTGAGGTGAAAATAGCTGCACAGACAGCCAGACAGCAGACCTTCTGGTGGGAACGTTGACATCTGCCAGTGTGTAGAGAGGGGTGAGGCTAGGCACCAGATAGTGCAGACGAGGAAAGGGGACCAGGTTCATAGCAATCTCATTCAGATCCATGTTGAGAGAGCCTTCAAAACGAGCTGAGCTGCAACAGAAAATAAACATCTCATGACACATAAGGACAATGATAGAGAGGCAACATTTTGAGGTTAAAAGTAACTGAGTGATCCTGATTTAAGCAGCAATGGGGATTTTCAAAATGTGACAATCATTGTGTATAACATCATCATGACAAAATGTATTGGTAACAATTGTTGGAAAAAATACCCATCTATCATCTATCATCTATCTTATACATTCGACCATCTAACATCATGACCCTAACATACATTTGAACTTCAAACAACTCACAAAGTTAATTCACTTCAGACTGGAAACAAAATATGACAAAACTGCTTAAAAAAAGGGGGAGAGGGTTCTGCAATATGCAATTACGCAGTCAGTTCTTTGAGGAAAGGCTCTAACTCTATATTGTTGGTTCCTCACAAGTATTTGTTAACGGCCTTTGATCTTGTAAAAAACAAATGTTTGAACCACACCAGAAAACTGAGGAATGGAGAGGCAATCATTTACCAGTGCAAAGATTTAACTATCTCTTGTCTATAAACTAGGTGGAGCGTGGAGAAACCTGGCTTGAGCTGGGATTTTAAAAAAAGCGATGGGGTTGAGAGCGCTCATTTGGATATCAAGCAGTCAGCAAATCCTTGTCACAATAAAAAAAAAGGAATGTATGGTAGTCTGGCCTGGTATGGCCTGTAATGGACTGGTCGGAGCATGGTTCCCAGTGGTTACAATGGCACGTTGCAGAAAGAAAGATATCAACATCATCACCTCTTCCTCCCCAATTTCTCTCCCACTTTTAAAGTATATTTTGCACACCCTAGCACTACACAGAAACTATGCATTTTCTTTGTTTCGTCAGGGAGGAAGCGGCGATAACACTGCAATCTTTCCTTGTGTTGTCGCCTTCAATTGTATAAGAAGTATCGAAAACAAAGTTTACTAGGTGCTTCACAATCAAGACAAACAAAAGATACAGAAACAAGATTACACAAGAAAAGAAGCTGACAGCGGTGGCATGTTCTTTGTAACCAGCGGTAAAATCAATGTCCAAACATTCTGTGACAGGCCTCTTTCCCCACAGCTGACCGGGGTCTCCGATAACTATAGAGTACTATACCTCGTAATATTGAGCAACAGGTTGGCCACAATGTTATTCATGGCATCAAAGGGCTTCTCTGTCCCACTGAGTCCACCCTGGCCAGAGATGATGGTGCTGTCTCTCTTGATCACCGACCCTGGCTTTCCACCTTGAGACATATGCTTGATCTTGTTCACAATGTCGACCAATGACTGGAGGAGGGGAAGCACGAAAAGTCACTACGTTAAGAAGTCAGTGTAATCAGTAAGGATGCAGAGGTGTTCATACTTGCAAATAATCAGCAGAGAGCTTTGCAGAGAATAATGGGGTGGGGAAACAAAACCTTTACAAATGCACACACCTGATTTTCCACAGGCAGAACACAGTCGGCGTGCTCTGTGAGCTCTCTCATGGCCAGGACACTGTTGTAGGGGGAGGTGATGACATCATCCTCAGCGGACGGATAGATGGAGGTGACAATTCGACAAACCTCGGGGAACTCCTCCTCCAGCAGGCTCAGCACTCTGGTCCCCAGGCCGGAGCCCGTACCTTACAGTCACAATAAGGGACGGAAACTAACTTTATTTGTGCGCTGGCCACAGTGGCTAGCCCTGTAATCCCATACTTAACTGGCCACTTTTGCTGATTTAACAGCAAAATAGATTTTTAGGATAGATTAGTACCTCCAAATTATGGTTACCCACCAAAGTAGCTGGTTGAGTAGACAATTATTAGCCACAGCCAAAATTTACCAGAATTTTGCTGGTGGCAAGTATGAATTTCAAATCCTTCCACAATATTGGGAATATATGTTTTAATAAGACCTGGTGGCAGGAAAATTCTTGATTTCCCCTTCACTTTGTTTAAAATTATTGTCAACAAGGGGGTATAATCATTTCAACTAAAAAGGTGCATGCCATCCTTTCTTCATCCCCTCTTCAAAGAATTACTATTTAATGAATCCTTAGAAGGTAGTGCCAATATGTTGGACTTTTGATTTAGAATGCTTAAAGCAATACATGGATTTTTGGCAAATAAGCTTTTTGATCAACTTATTGTATTGGAATGAGAAGATCAGTAGCATCTTCACCTCTGTATGTCTAGTATTTGATGTAATATCATAATATCCTAAAACATTAAGATGCACCATAGACACAGAAATGAAACTGGTAGTCATCTTGTCGCAAAGAGCTTATTTGCCAAAAGATTTTGTATTCTTTTAAGATAATACTGAATAGTCAGATTTAACTTTTGTTCCCTGATTTAGCAGAAGCATACATAGAAAGCAGGGTCGAATTGTTTTTTGTTCCTTACCTCCTCCCATAGAGTGAATGAGGAAGAAGCACTGCAGGCAGTCACAATGTTCTGCTGCCCTCCGCAGCTTATCCACTATCTGCTCCCTGTAGGCTGAGCCATATGTCATGTGTCCAACTGCCCTGCAGAAAGAGGACGAGGGAGAAAGCAGATTGTTGAATGGTTAATGTGATAAACAAAGCTGTTTTAAACTATGGATTGGTGCCCAAAATGGGTCACAGGTCTGTTTCTGATAAGTCCACATATGAAGAGAATTAATATGTTTTAATAAACCTTGGTCCCAGGATGAGAAAATAATTTTCTCATTTGGGTCCCATAACAAAAAGAAAAAAAAAACATGATCAGTTTATTCAAGTACATGTTAGGGCTTCTTTGTTTGACATTTTGAGGAAACCACTGCTGGAAAAAAAAAATAGTATCTGGATTTAAAAATGAAACGAAAACTTCCAAGCCCCAGACCTGGGAGGTGCTGGCAAAAATAGTAAAATGCCCAGTATCTGAGAAATCTGAATACATTTAAAAACTGAACAGAAACAAATTGAAACATCACAATAAAGCGTGAGGGGAGCAGGGCTGTTTGTGGAAAGCTGTGTGCATGTGTGTTAAACTGACTGAGCTAGGCAAAATTTGGAATTTGGGAAAGAAGATTCATTTTGTAGGGCCCTAGATTTTACAAACTAAGCTAGTGCTTGAGGAAAAAGGTAAACATTTCTGCATAACCTATCGGATATGAGATAATACTGAGAAATAGGCTAATTCTTGCCATGAAAATATTAAAAAGGCAAACAAGGCCACTGTTGAAGTGGGAACCTAAAGTGTATGGATGGCTCCAAAGTAACACAGCCGCAGCACATGTATCTCTATCCACAGAAATCTGTTCTTTAAATATGTTGCAAATTCCACTCCCAGCGTGTGTCCAACAATTCTGCTGGAGAAGCATGTCATTGCCAAGAGGCACCGCTTCTTTTCAAAATGGCTGTCATGCCAAGGGAAACCCATAGTGGTAAAGTTCACACCAGTTCTCTAAGGCAGCATTACTGACCTTTCACCCAATTTTTCTTTATGGGTGTTTGTCTCTGGACCCAAAATGATTTGGTTATTAGGCTATTGTGGAGGCTCATTATGAAAAAAATGCACAATTGCCAACTAGTCTGCCTTATTTTCTTCATCCTGTTATATTCTTGGGAAATTGGAATGCAGTAGCGGAAAAAAAAACAAAGCAAGTAGAGTGATTTAAGCATTTTATCCAGTCAAACACTTTCTACGGATTCATTTGGCAAGCAAGTTGAATTTTTCTGTGACCATTTTGGATCCCAGCTGAATTTCTGAACACTACACCATTACAATAAAGCTATATGTCTCAGTGTGTCTCTTACCAGTTGTTGCCTGAACCTGACACGTCTGTGAGGAGCTGAGTGCTGTCAAACACCTCTCGCAGCGGGCCCTGCAGGATCTCATTCACCACGCTCTCCTCCATGTCCACCAGCACTGCCTGTGTATTAAAAAAAATTCCTCTTAGAGGGTGTGAAGCCAGCACACACACTTTTTGGTACAAGTTGTTATCTAGTAATTGGACTTCTGGACCTTACAAGTAAAGTTAAACCTGGCACACACGCACGCATGCATACACACACAATGATTACAACAGAAATCGCCTTAATCATGCAAGCCAATTAATCACAAGCAGAATTTACCCTGGCCTTCAGATATTGGATTCTCCCACCGATGTCACAGGCTCCCCCACCATTTTTCCTGGAAAAGCACACACAGGACAAAACTTAGAAAAGGACTCCATTTGGACCACTGAGTAGAAGGCACATTTTTCAACCCATGTAGCAACAACCATCGCTCAAAGGGAGTGTGATTACCTTGAGTCCACATTCCGGAAAAAGCTACTCAGGGCCTCATCGTACACTCCTTTCTGAATGAGAGAGAAAAAAAACGCCAGGATGTTACAGATGCTCTTGTAGAGGCGATAGGCGATAAATATGTATCTGTCAATGGGATGAGACGAAGCCCAACTTCCTGTCACAGTTCACACAATAGGGGGATTCTCATAAATAGTGCTTCTTCCAGGTTTTTTTTCTTGGGAGTTTTTCCTTGTGTGCAGTGAGGGTCTAAGGCTGGTGGTGCCGGGTAGGTTAGGCTATGTAGAATAGGTAGGCTGTTTTGTCTTGCTAAGATCTGTTCTTGTCTGTCTTGTGCTTCTCGCTAGGGTTTGTCCTATATAATTTTGTTCACCACTGATTTTTGATAAGTTAGATCTAGTTAGGCTCATTCTCTGTAAAGTCCTCTGAGACATGCTTGTGATAAAGGGCTATATAAATAAACAAACTTGAACTTGATATCACGGTAATAAACAACAACAATAATGACACAAGTGTCAGCTTCTATAGCCGTCACTACTGAGATTTCAGAAGACACCGCCATCTGATGGACATGTGGACATGTGTCATATGCTGACACTCAAAAGCAAAGTCAGAAAAGCAAACTTATGATTGTGAAAGACCGACAATGGAAGAAGTTGGTCAGTATAGTATTAACTGCTGCGCATATATATGTGGCAAACTTCAAATTGAACAAAAAATGTTTGACAAAATATGTTTTTGCAATTCAAAACATGGGCCAAAGCAATTTTAATGTTTTAGCACACAGTAATTTTTCAGCCGATTTTTATCAATTATACGATTGTACCAGTTACCAGAATATTTTCTGGACAAAACTGTTTACCATGAAAATCTGAAACGGGCCCATGCCTAACCCCGTCCCAAAAACTTCCCCAGTAATATTGAGTGCTTCTGAACATTCCAGCTGTCACTGAAGCTGCCAACTTCATTGCCTACTTCACAATGCAACAACTTTTTTCTACAACTATAAGGAAGCTATATAACCTATAAGGGAGGTTTGCTGTATGGTTTGTTATCACATGCAGATGTAGGAGAGACAGTGCAGAAGTCACTTGGGTGACACACCAACAGCCCCAAAGGAAATCCCATCACAGGCTTCACCGAAGAAAATGTTCCAAATTAAACTAATCTGCATTTTAATGATGTCCAAAACAGTTCTCCACAGGATGTCCACACTAATCAGAGGATTTGTGGTCAAAAGGACCAAAACAACAGTCTGGTCTGGTTACAGCCCTGTGCTCCCCAGGGGTCCAGATCCTGGTCCCATGTGGTCTCACCTGACCGGAGCTTGGCCTGGCATGAATGTGCCTTGCCTGTGCACAGAGCAGAAGAACAAAGGAATATTTCCCACCCTGTGCAAAACTCTCAAAATATAACAAATAACAGACTTTAACTGAGTTTTCTATCCAGGACTCAATGGAGAACTGCATCCAGTGTAACATACGGGTGTTTGATTGTTTTACAAAGCGTGGAACGTGTCTTTTTATGCTCGTACAATTTACTCCATTCTTAATGTACATAACACAGTCATGTTTGGTGTCAAACAAATCAATAATTAATTTTGGGTCACCAAGAATGTGTTACTACTATGTACCATAAACATAGTTTCTTATACATCCAGAATATAGTTATTACACTGGAACCCCCATTCCCGGGTAAGTTTATTGCAATGACCAAAGGGCCACGACCCGCCCCCTTTGGTGCATCCCAGATAAAACTTCTCTCTCAAGTTCAAGGTAGACTCGTGAAGGATGGAGGGTTCCGTCCAAGAATCTGCTAACAAACAAACAACCTACAAGATTAACTGCCCGAGATAAACCTTCACGTGTTTGGACAAAGACTTGTCACTCCGCTGCCAGGACGTTTCACCACAACCGGACACTTGAGAACGACCTCCATTCACAGACAAATGGCACAGATATTAGCTATTGATTACCAATAACCTAAATCTTGTAAGCTGGTCCTCTTTATTTTCTTATTTTCTGTTATCTTGTGTGTCATAGCTGTAGATCATGTATAGAGTAGGTACTGTACTGTGTGTGTACCAATAAAACATGTGCACAGGAATCTGGCTCATACTTGCATAGTTGCATTTATGGAAATGCCTAACCTCTGATATTGAAAATAATTCATTCCTTCAGATTGATTAGTTAATGTGCTATGTTGAAATTGGCCCTTTAGCAGAGCCTAAGCGGTCCACCTTGGTTCTGTATCGCCAAGCCCCAAGATACAGTGGTGCCCCAAAATTGACAATTATTGTGCTTCATCAAAAACATAATAATATAAGTACATCTAAAATCAACCCCCCGTTTCTCCTACACAGATAACTGTCTTACAGCGACACTGGTCTAACTACTTCACAGATATGCCTTTTCTATTAACTTACCTTGCAAAAATGCAGGGTCTTATCAAATGCATCTTACTTACTTAAGTTGTATTATAATGTCAGTAGAGGAATCCAAGCCAGTGATATATTGCTTGATTAAAATAATCAAATGCTTGATGCTATGACTCATTGGGTACAGTTCCTTTGGTAGTGTGTGCGTCTGTACTTACTTTATTTACATGGGCATGTTCTCTCAAGGCAAGATCCCAAAACCTGCAGCCAACCTGGTTGCCACACTGGCCAACTGAAGAACACAGATTTGACGTTTAGGTTAACAGTAGTTGTGAAAATGTGTTTCTTGTTTGTACAATAATGATGCCATTACCCGTTCTCAGAAAGGACTTTCTTGTACTATCTTACTAAGTCAGCCTAATAAGTTCAGTAACTTTGCATTACTAACTAGCTAATGTTGCAATAACTTAGCCAAGCCAACAGTCACACGATAGCCAGTTAGCTAACTGAATGCTAACCTACTTCAGTTCAGTCGGTGTTGCACTCGACTCACTACTCACCCTGGACAACAACTGACTGTGTCATGGCAGCAGCAGCTCAGACAGCGACTTTATAGCTATGTCGTCTTATAACGTTGACAACATTTTAGCATAACCTGCTTATAAAAACGAAAAGACGTTTGAGCTCCGCGCCTCAGCTGTGTTTGGTCGAGTGCTAATGACGTATTGTCATGGAAACGGCGTAAATCCCGCAGTCTTTCGACACTGCTCTGGAGTCAGTTCTGCAAAACCAGTTGCTCATTTTTAAGCTTAACGAAATAGGCAAAGAAGCTGATCCTTGGTCAGCACTTGAGAGCAACCAAACGCCTCCCGGAAGAGAGATCTCTTAGAGGCAGTCAAAGATATTAGTGATTACAAAATATAAATTTGTGTAGTCCACATATGGACATCTCACACGGGCTCACAGATACATGCACAGATATTAATCTAGCTAGTATATTTAGCTCCGTATAATGTCATGAAAACAACAACTTAAATGACTGTTTGGATCATAACCGACATCGGCACAGTTTAGCTAGTTAGCCAGAGTAGCACCGAATTTGTCACATTGCGCATGTGAAAATTGGGAACAACGGCAAAACTAATTGTTTTCTGCTAATTCGTAGTGTACTGCCAGGTTACCAATGTTATTCGACTGAATCTGAAATATATTACACTCTCCAAACAGAGGCACTCTCGTCCAGATACAGGCATTTAAACAAAGACGGAAGTACGCGTCAGATTGCCCTCTCGCTTTGCTATATTCTTCTCTGAGGCAAGTTGTTTTCCCTCATCCACTTCTCATCCTCTCCCAGATCTTGGACCACGTTTTGGCTTGAACACGCCACTTCATACTCAGTAGATGGCAGTGTTGATTTAAGTATCTTCAAGTATCAACATAAGAATACAATAAATTTTTGAATACGTGAGAAGTTTTCCAAAGTGGGGCGACCCATAATGGGTTTATGAAGACCCTCATTATCCCTGCCAAACACTGCATCTCTGTACAGCTACACCATTTTGTTAAATAACAAAATTCTCTGCTGAAGGTCGGCTGGCCAACAATTTATCAGGTAGGGGATCTCAACTCTATTTAGTGGTCACTGGTGTAAAAAGAAAATGATAACTCTTGAAATAATTAATCTAACAGCTTGGATAACTGTCAGCATAATTCACCCATGAAAATGCAGTATTGATATGTAATACAACACAAAATACAGCAATTGTTTTGTGTTGTTTTCCCATAATTGCAAGTATTGCAAGTGGGAAAGAACCACCATAAATAAATAAATAGGAAAAAAGCCAAGCTAACATGGGTGTAAAAGATCATTTATTCATCAGGAAAAAACAGTACAAAAGAAAGAAAACTTTTCAACATAAACTTTAAAAAATGTGCCATTGAGATTACAAATTGAGGTGGTGGAACACAGAATGCTTTGAGTGGAGGCAGATACGCTCTTACATCAAACGTCTCTTTGATATTTTCTACATCCCTCTGAGTGGGAGTGAGAGTCATGAATATTATAAAAACTAATGAAGAACACCAAAAGGATCATGGATACATTATGGTTTGCCTCAGTTACGATTCTGAACTTTTCAGCAGTTCATAACATCTTATAACTGATAGTAAATGCTGCTTTTCTGATGATATTTTCCAATGAGAAAACTAATTATAGAGAGTGGGATTTGGTTGTGTTCCTGGGACATTATCATGTAAAAAAATAAACAAGACCCAAAAAATGAACGGACAAAAAGACAAACATTTGATAAAGAGTGAAAACAATGACAGTATTTTAAGGGTTTCATTCCAAAATGATATATATCCGATTAGGAAAAATTGTGACGTGATTCATCAGGCAATATTTGAAAAACATAAATGATCTCATTCTCAAAAAATGAACTATTTTATCAGCAAATGTCTTAAGATGACTCCTATTTTAAGAGCAGATGAATATGCTTAACTTTCATGCCAGCAGTCAATTTGGGAGAGTGGGTCATGTTTTTTTAAATGGTGGATGTCTCATTTTGGAACGAAACTCTTCACTTCTTTTTATGGTTATGTCTTATCGAAAGAGAGATTTTTAATGAAAGGAACAGTGTTTGGTCAGTGCTGTGAAGCTGGGGATGGTAGTGGTGTTGACGTGTGTGTGTTACGCCGCTGGACAGGTGCCGACGCTGACCGCTCCGCTGACCAGAACAGCTTTATTGAAGCTCACTTGGCTGCTATTGATTGTGAGGTTCCTCATGCAGCCCACATAGGCCTTCCTCGTGGCAATGCCCTCTGGGAGGAAAGGGTCTGAGGGGAGGAAGGGTACATCACATGATTTCAAAGCATCTCAAGTATTAGGAGTTTGTGTCATAATAATGGTGAAAAGATGCAATAAAAAAGTGTAGAATATATGAATAAAAGAATATACATTTATCTATAAAAAATTACTCATTATTGTGTTTTAAGGTTTGAGGCATCATGCATTACAGTATAGCAGAACTGGACAAAACATAAGTTTATTTGATAATTTAATTGTAAATTGAAATAGTTGAAGTTACATATATACATACCACCTGAAAGGTACTTTTAATATGTTATGATATTCAGTATTGATAATATATAACACTGTGTAATCTCAGATATGTGGTAAGAAAAAACAAAACATGGAATTTCGCAGAATTTTATTGCTGAGTTGAATTGGAATTGATGAGTTCATTCATGAATTGACTCCAACCCTGGTGGAAAGTTGTAATTGTTGGCCTGGCCACTCACCTGGAGCTCCACCGATGAACACAGGCTTCCTGGTATCCGTGGCGTTGGGATTCAGAGGTCCCACCACATGGTTGACCTCAGAATCGACGTCCAGCTGGACAACATTGGCATCCCGGATCACTGCGATCAAGCAGGACAGAATACATAAATAACTCTAAAGCTCTTTGGAGGTCTTAACTGAGCTGTAAAGAATGGCTATGTTGTTTAAATGAAACCAAAGCGCTTTTCTTTGAGTCCCTCCAGAGTGTATCTCCTAACTCCTTGTTCACTCTTTTCAACTTTTCAGTGCTCCAGTCTTTCGTCATTCTTTTAATCGCTATTGTGTGTATGTTCATAGTTAGACATTAGCTTAATCAGGGGATTCTTACCAGTAATTCTGTGCCAGTTCCCAGCACACAGTCCCTGTCTTGGAGAGACCTGTGTGAAGAACTCACGTACCCCGTTGTTCACGAGGATCACCACCTATACAGACAAACCAATATTATCTCAGCTAGAATTATATCTGTACTCTTGAACGTAATTGAAGTTTCTAGTTTGTCCGACATAAACAGGGCTGAACATGTATAGTGTTCCAGAATAAGTTATCAATACTTGTAGCAATGACTTACCGCCCCTTGATGAATGTACACAGTGAGATAGTCCTCCTCTGCTGTGTGCACATGCAGTAGCACCCCTGATGCCACACGAGGGCGCACCTCCACCACCAGCTCAAACCTCAGCCCCAGGTTAAATGTGTCATCTAGGGAGGAAGGCAGACAGAGGAGGATGAAGTAAGTGCCGAGTGCCTCAGTGCCCATTCTGAACCTCCAGTAATCGGCCATGTTTCTCTGAGCTGTTTGCACGTGTGAATTTGAGCTGACTGCACTGCAGCAGGGTGTGAAATTACTCTACTCATTCAACAGCTGCAGCCCAGTTCCCAAGGCCTCGGGGCCGTCAACTTTCCCCCTCGCCTCTACTTTCTCCCAGCAGAGACACATTTTCACCACAGCTGCACTGGGGGTATCGTGTTCTCCCGTCTCCAACCAGAGTCTCTCCTTGCACAGAGAATGGTGAAAGACCAAGGGCTTTGTACGTTTTCCAGAAGGAAATCTAATGAGCCATGTAATATAACAGATGCACAGTCTCCAAACAGTTGTGGATCCTGCCAAAATGTACGTAGCGTTACCTTGTGGGTAGATGATTGCACAAAATCACCACTTCACAAACTTTTGATTTATGCATCATGTGGAATTCCTTAGTCTCAGTGTGAAGCTGGAGGAAAATCATGTCTGTGCTCTCTGTTTTCCATTAAGGAACTAGTAAGAAAACTGAGTTGCGTGTTACCCAGGACGACGTATCCTCCCTCCTCTGAGAAGTATGTTCCCGGCTCGGAGAGTCCCTCAAAACACGGGGTGACCCCATACGCCTGGTCCACGGAGGACAGCCACTGTCCATCAAGCTGGAGGTTCTTCACACAGCCAGTAAAGCTGTACGCAGAGTTTCTCTAAAGGGAAGTGCAGGGAAGTGTATATTAGAGGTATAAATATACAGTATACAGTGCTGATTGTAAAAATGTCAGGAAGAAAGATATTTATAACAAAGGATGCGGTCCTGTAATGTTCAAAGGGGGAAAGGGTCACAATGGCGGTTTCCTGCTTTCCTGCTTTCTGTGGGAACATCGTCTGAGTCCAGTAGTCTGAGCTAAGCTGAGCTGGATCTCTCCCAGTATGACCATATAAGTCCCAGAAAAGACCAGAGGGTTATAAATTACAGATATTAAAAAGATTTTACTCTCTTTGTGAGGGGTTACTGTCTTATTCAGAGCTTCTATCCTTGCTAGACTTTTTGTGTGTTTCAAATTATGCCTGTGTATGTTTCCAAACTGTTTCACATATATTCCACCCCATTTGCCTTTGGCATTGGTCCTGCTGTTGCTGTGTGGCATACCTGAATATTCTTCTGAGCCCTCCCTGGAGGAACGCCTCCCACATAGAGGGGGCTGCTGATATGCCAGGAGAGGTTGCTTCCCGGAGCTCTATCTTCCAGCACTGTGAGCCCATCAATTATTAATCGTCCCATACTCCCATCACGGATAAAAATAACCTTGAGCAGTAGGAGGAGAGAGGAGGTTGTCACTGCACAAGTAAGGTTATGCTGAAAATGTTGACACATAGCTAAACGCGCATTCATCCATGCATACATATAGTACTGACCGGCACCTGATGTGCTAGAAATGTGCTTTGCTCACATGGAATAAGTTCATAAACTTACATTGTGCCATGCGCCATCATTGTATTTCTCATGGCTCTTGATTTTGACCCTCTGGTCAGCTACGTTGAAGGTGTATATCAGCTTCCCATGGGCCAGGAAGAGAGCCATGAAGTTGTCCTCTTGCACATCAGATACATAAAAGATGAGGCCAAAGGATGACTGGGTCTTCAGGGACAGGGAGAAGTGGGACCTGGGAGGTGGAAGGTGCATTCATTCAGGCGTGTGCAAAGGCATGAAGAAATCCGTTGAAGGAGCCTGAAGTACATGTGCAGAGTGGCTTTTAAACAGACTTGACCTTGAGGTTATATTCAAAGAGTTCTTCCCGAGACCTACCTCTCAGCAAGGGATTCTGGGAGGTCCGTGTACTGCTGCCTGCTGTTGGCGATGCCGCCGTAGTGGTGGGCTTGACGGGTTGCTCGGGGACTTGATGACAGGTAGCAGGGCGTAACGTCTGCCTCTGATGGCTCCTGATCATCACTCTTCAGTCCCATGAGGCCCAGAGGGAGGCTGGACATATCTCTGCTCACCTTAGTGAGAGAGCAGACATGAAGCATTTATTGGGTGGCAGGATGGACCAATGGTTAGACAGACACTTCTGCAACCAGGGGGACAAAGGTTAGCTCCCCACAATAGCCAATGTTGTGTCCATCAACAACATTGGGTTCTGTTGAAGTGTCTTTGATCGGCGCTCTGGGTAAGAGCTTCACTCAACTCCCTTAAATGTAAATTTAGATGGGCATCAACATATGCCAGATTTTGTGCAACGGGTTTCAACGACCATGAGACAATTCCGCATTTTTGTTTATGCATGCAGTCTATTCATGATGTTTTTCAAACCGTGATATCTAGATGTGTGCATGGAAATGCAAATGCTTCATGCATACAAATCTGGTTCGACAAAACTCCTTTCGTTTTACCTTCCTGGATTGGCTCTGTTTGGGTGTGGAAGTGCTTTCTCTGTACTTTGACAGCAGAGCAGCGGGGGGTCGCTGTACCGGACAGTCCTGCAGGGAAGTCTGGACCTTCTCTGTGTACCGCTGAAAGTCCTCTGGCTCAATGTCCCGGTCTTGTCTAGAGAAACAGAGAGAGAGCGCGAGAGAGAGAGAGGGAGAGAGAGAGAGAGGATAAACAGTGCCAAAAATGTAAGCGCTACAGAGAGACACTCTCAACACACAACTGAGTCTCCATGGCAACAAACTCCATGTCCTCAACCACTCAGCTCACAGCTCTATTTGAGTCTGGTTCTCTTTCTCACATAGACAGAGAGAGAGAGAGAGAGAAAGACACTAAGCAGCAAACAGAGCCAAATCCCCAATTAGAAACCTTCAACTGCTGCAGTCTGGAGAGATATGAAACAGATTCGCTGACAGGTTGTCCCGCTTGGCTTCATAATTCAACGATTAATGAAAACACTCTTATACCAACAACACATTCTGTATATTTCATTGGCTGTGGTAATAACAAACGCCCCACTATTCATATATCTGTCACATTGGTCTGGGACCAGTCGGCCTGAGACGACCTGTATGATAATACAGTGAATATTAAGTAGTGATTTACCGGTTAATGTAGGCATAGCTGATGCAGCCAGTGAAGTTCTTGAAGCTGCTGCTTGGAGAGCCGCCGTAGTAGAAGCTCTTTAGAGTGGCACCTGATGAGGAAGTTGTGGCGGATGATGGACGTTTCTTCTCTTGCTTGTCTTTGTCATCCACCACCAGCGCATACCTCGGATAGACAGGTCAAACAGCCAGTCAGTCACTCGTTAAAACAACAGTTTTTATAGTGTTCAGGGACAGTATTTTGTTAATTTTGCCAAGGAGATTATGTTTTTGTCCTTGTTAGTTTGTCTGTCAGGAGGATATCTCAAAAACTTATGAACAGACTTCCGTGAAATTTAGGCCTTGGACCAAACAACAATTAATTTGATTTTTGATCTGGGATTTCTGCCTTTAGACGATTATCATTTTTTAGCCATAGAGACTCGATTCCAGATCTTAAGGGTATGTTTGCAGGGTCAAGAAATCAATTTAGCTCAAAATTTAAGTGACAGGAATGATGTCTTCGGGAGCAACAGTAAGTTGGAGAATTGTTCAGCATTGGTGGAGGTTTGCGCTCTCCAAGTGCCTTTTAGTTTGAGTGTTTTATGGAAGTTCTGCTTCATTAAAACAGTATACAGCAGAGAGAGAGAGAGAAAAGATGATAGAGAGAGTGAGAAGTTCATCACACAAGTCATGAGCTGAACCCAAACCCACAACACTGTGAGCACATGGTATGCAACTAGCCACATGCCACCAGGATACTGCTGTTGGTAGGTTTTCATTTGCATGCAGTCCATTTTAAAAATAGAATCGAATGTCTCAAAGTATGCGGCTACCACCCGGGGAAACAGCAAGAAGAATTTGCACATCAAAAACTGCTTACTTCTGATTGTTTACTGAGGCCACTAAGAAGTGTGTCCTTCCGTCGTTGTATTGTTTCTTGTGTGATTTGACTCTTGTTCCTTTGGAGTTCAGCACCACTACTCCATTCTCCAGGGAGATGCTAAACTCATTAGACTGAAGGGGGGAAAAGGAGTTTACAGTTATTATTCAGCGGCACAGGGAGGTCTTACAAAGGAATCTTTTTCTAAAATGCAAAAAAATATCCATCTTAGCAAGTTGTTTTAACTTATTGAATCTTGAACAATGTAAATTAACTTTTAATCGTGACATCATTTTGATACTTGGCCTTGTTTCAAGATAGATATTGATATGAGCCTGTGCTGAAAACAAAGGAAATTGTCTCATCTGACTGGCAGCTTTTTCACTTAGTTTCGAGAAAACAAACATTTTGAAACTCGGTACACGATAGTATCCCTTGTTAAGATGGACATTTTTCCAGTGTGTAAGACATGGATTTCTGTATACCCCCTCGTTGTGGTAGAACAGGAGTCCGCTGGGCTGCAGCGTTCTGAAGTTGAGGCCTCCCTCAAAGGTGTCAAATGGTGAAATCTTTGCAGTGGATCCCAGGTAGCTCTCCCCAGTGAAGTAGGCTTTACGGGACATCTGTAACAATCAAAGCACATCTCACTGTCCTCTCCCATCATGTCTCATTCTCTTTTCATCTTACAGTTCAGTGAACCTCCAATGGGATTATCGATTGACTCAGGTGAAAGCCTTTGAAATACAACGACCGATCATTTTCTCTGTTGTTGGTAAAAGTTTGTGTGTGTGTGTGCAGATGTGCGTTTGATTGTGTGTTTGTGTGTCATCTACTCTCCACATATATTTGGGGTAGATAGTTGTGGAAAAAGAACTAGAATATCCTGCTCAAGTACAAGTACTCTTACTTTGCTGATATTTTACTTAACTAGACGTACTAGTGTAAAAATCTACTGAAGTAAAAGTAAAAAGTAGCTGTAATCAGAGTAAAAGTTATCAAGATACTTTTTATAAGAGGATCGTTTCCATGCAATTCTAAAAAGGGCAACAGTACAGAGTTCAAACTAGATTCTTTTCATTGGAAAAATTGGAAGTTACAAAATAAAGTGCAAAAACAAAGTAAAGCCAGATTACTCTTCTGTTCTTTGTTTATGATTGTCCAGTTTCTAATGCTTATAAAGAGCCTACAAATTTGTGCTCTGTAATGGATGTGATTTAAAATGTAGTGAAGTACACTGCTTCAGTAAAAATGTATTTAAGTAAGTAAAATTACAGACTTTAAGCGCACAAAAATGCTACAGTTAATTACAGTAACGTGAGTAAATGTAATTAGTTACTTCCACCCATGGGCGTAGATTCCAGAGGGACCCACAAAGTGCATTTGTCACTAAGAGTATGTGAAGTGAAGAAGTGATAGAGGGAGGGAGCACTTACGAAAGACTCCTCAGGACAGCCGCTGCTGATGCCGATGGTGCCAGGCTCCTCCAGCAGGTTGAAGTCTTTCTTCTGGAACTGGAAGCCTTTCACGCAGCCTCTCAGGCCGACCACAGACGACAGCTCGGACCTGCGGCGCGGCACAAATACACGGAAAGAACAACATTTTAGGGACACTTGCTCTTTTCATGAAGTACACTGATGAGGTGAATCCAGGTAAAAAGCCATTATCCCTAATTGATTTCCCTTCATACCTTAATAACCCCATAATTTATAACTTATATTTTAAACTGTGCAATACTGATTCCGGTAATAATTTTGTGCAATAATTTAAAACAAAGGGGAAGGAAAAAAGCAGGAGTGAAAGGCCCAGGTCAGGGATTTCCTCCTCCTCCTCCTCCCCCACACCCACCCACAAATTTCTTATTTTTCTTATTTCTATATTATTGTTGTTATATATTGTAGTATAATGCACATACTTTACTTATTTTTATTTGCACATATTTTTATAATGCATATACGGTACTTTACATATTTTTATTTTATTGTAGTATAATACAGTATTATTTCTATTTTTCTTATAATTCTCTATGCCTATATATATTTCTGTGAGCAACTGCAACGGAACCCAATTTCTCCCCTCGGGGATCAATAAAGTATTTCTGATTCTGATTCTGATTCTAAATCTATACCAATCATAAAGGAGGAGACGTAGATTAAGAGAAGCAGACGAGTTAGAGAAGGATTTTGAAGCTTTTAAGCGCAGGTTATTGTCGTCACGTTACATGATTTCTGGGTAACGAAGTCCTTCAAAACTTTCAAAGATTCAAACAGTTATCCCCTGCTGCCACTTGGGGCCTCCAAAGTGTGAAGTTGCCTAGTACAGCTTTGAATGGTTTGGTTTGGTCTAGGATGATGGAATTTTTTTTTTTTTTTTACACATAGGAGACATATTAGATGTAGTTCCTGTAAAAACCTGTAATATAAAATATGAAAAAGTTGTGTGAAGTTGGTGTGTGAGGACGTGTTTGGTTACGGGAGTATAAAGCTTACCTGGAGCTGAGGAGTTGAGATGGAGCTCCACCTATGTAGATATCAGAGAAGGGCAGCGTGGTTTTCTGATTCTCCATCGATTTAACATGGCTCTTATCCACCAGCAGGATAACCTTCTTAGACTGATGATAGATCACTGACACCTGTGCAAACGGCCCAGCACAGATAGTTATGATACATACAGTCTGAGAGGGCAAAATCATTTATTCAAGCGTTCAGATCAATCGCTGGAATGGTCCAGCCAACACAGCGAGAAGAGAGAAGTCTACCTCATGATATCTTGCGTCATTAATTTGCAGTTTGGGTATGTTGTTCTCCATAACGATTGGGCCGCTGCTGAAGCCGAAGTCATACATTAGGCGCAGGAAGCCATTCTTTAATTCCAACAGGAAGAATTTATCCTGAAAAGAAGAGGTGAAAATATATTAGCCTTCTCCGTTTAGTTGACTTTTTAGTTTACATTCATCACTGAAAACCATATATGCTTGTACAACTCAATAATTTTTTAAATGTCTCTACAAAGTGTGAAGAAAATGGGGAAAATTTCTGTCTAGAACCTTTTCAACCCTCAAATCAAATGTCACACTATATTTAACTCTGCCACTATGCAGTTTGTGAAAAATAAATTTCTTGGACTTTCTTGGACTGGTAACTGCTGCAGCGTGAAAAGGTGACTCAGTCAGGATGTTTATCTTTAGACTCACCCCATTGACCATGAGGAGAAGGACACCATTGTTTGCGACTGTTCGTACAGCAATGTCAAATCTTGTGACGACACCAAACTTCCCCCTCCTCTCAATGTTATTGATGAGCGCATAGCCTGTTCCATCAAACAGGTAGCTGGCAATACGACTCTGGGAGAATGCCAGCTTGTACCTGAGAGCAAAAGGAGAAATGCATTTGTATATTTAAACATCAGTCTATCCAATGAAATCAAGGTGTTTGCCATAATGGACATACTGTGTCAGCATCTCAGTTTAGAAACATCCCATATACAAGAACAAGTACCAAAATGATACCTGGGGCAAGGTGTTGATGCAACCACATCCATTTTGTGAGTCTCTTTGAAATTGTACAGACTGATGACGTCGTTGTTCAGCGAGGCCAACTCGATGCATCCAACGAAAGGAGCAAGACTCAGAAGAGGTGGCAGCTAGATTAAAAACAACAAAACATACAGGAGTCAGTGTCTTCATTTGGGGAAAAGGGGTTGATCAATTAAGGATTATTTAAATTATTAAGGATTATATGATATATACACTACCACTTAAAGGTTTGGACACACCTGATTGAATGTACTATGTTTTTCATGATCTTAGTCAAATGTAAATAATGAAGTTGATGCCTATGTATGAATTTCTTTCCAAAGCCTTTGCCTTCCCATCAAGGCAAAGGGCGGCTACTTTAAAGAATCTAAAATATAAGATAGTCTTGATTTGTTTAACACTTTTTGGGTCACTGCAGAATTCCATTCATGTTATTTCATAGTTTTGATGTCTTTACTATTATTCTAAAATGTGGAAAATAGTAAAAATAAAGAAAAATGTGGTGGGTCCAGACTTTTGACTGGCAGCGTAATTTGCAAAACTTTGATTGATACACTTGATCAAACGGGGATCTCAGTAAATGCATTACCCTGACATCAGCCGGGACACCACCAATGAAGAAGACTATATCCTTAGGGTCGATGTCAAACAGCGAGTCGGTGCCCACAGCCGCCCCTTTCTGGATAAACTTCTGCTCGTCTGTGGAGCTCTGACTGGGAATGGTCAGGAAGACTTTCCCATGTCGGCCCAGCCTGCCACCAGGGAGCACAAAGGAGCATGAACACCCAAAGTCATTTCACCGGCAGCAGCCACGCTTCGACAGTTGTCAGGTGTGAACGGACACACACATCGTGAACACACTGAATAATCACGCAGCTGACCTTGAGGCTAGCAGTGGAGATGATGTAACAGCTCAGGTTAAGCTCATTACGGTACAGTACCTCTCTACTTTGATGTAGTTGAACACCGGGGGCCATTGGCTGACAGGCTTTGAACCCAGCGGGATCTCGACGTCTTCGCCCCCGAGGTTGTAGATATACACCAGGTTGTCATTCTTGATGGCCAGGCCCATGTAGTCTTTCCTGCCCTGGAGGGAAAGACAGCAGACAAGGTCATAATATGCTGGGTTAGAATAATATGGTGAGTTTATATCTCTTAAAAAACTGTGGAGAACTGTTTGATTTTCTCATCAATAGCCTGTTTTTTTGTCATTTTGCACTGGTTTGGCGTTGAGATATGAGCTTTCTGCAGGGAACTGACAATATCATATTTCATGTTTTCTCATCCATGCTATCTTAACCATGAAATATAGTGTTTGCAAAAATATAAACATCCTTCTTTTTGACTACAAACAGTGGTCATGCTGTGGGCTGTTACCACGCACCGAATAGCTGTACACAAACATCACTGCATAGATTACAGTGGCAGTGAAATCACCAGGGTGAAGTGCCATTAAAGAGAACAGAGAGGCCCCACATTGGGAAGCTGTACTGTTTCTGTGCCCTGGTGGGTGGGGGCTAATGGTATTTATGTAAATGATCCCCGACTTTGAAGGCACACACACACACACACACACACACACACACACACACACACTATTGTCACAGGCGTCTCTTGGAGACCTTTTGAAAAAGGCAACTGTGTGCTTTCAAAGGCTTTTATTCCTGCTCTCATGATCACAACAAACTATTCATCTCCACAAGCTGCTCCCTGCCTTTTATCTCTGCCCTTGTCCTCTGGGTCCAAGTTTGTGAAGTTTCAGCAGCAGCAGATCTGGGCCACATACACAGCCTGCAACCCTCCTCCCCAGTCCTCACTTCCTATACCTATCCTATAGATATGTGCAGAGAGGAAGGGCCAAGCCGGATGCACACTAGGGTGCTAGTAGGATGCACACTTTAGATTTTGTGAGACAAATGTAAAGATCTAGTTGTATCCCCACACATACCCAGATGGGCTGTGTCTATCTATGCTTTCACTTGATGCTACAGCTCCCATCTGTGTCCATTTTGCATTCTTTCTGGTAAAAATCTGTAGACTCCCACACACAGTCCTCACTTACAAGAATTTGATTTCAAGACACAGCGTTTTGGTCAAGTGACCTTACTCAGGTATCTGCATTCTCCCTGGTTAAGCGTTTGTTTTATCACCAAATTACCAATCCCCTTCCCAGCTGGATTACTCACATTTTTGTCTCCCAGGTAGAAGATGAAGCGGTCCTCGATGGGATCCTTGTCAGGATCCACTCTGATGAACAAGCTGATGGACGTCACCGTCTTCAGCTCCTCCAGGTTGCTGTGAGGATGAACCTCCACCGACGACTGACCATTGAACTTCATGGACACTTGGACCTGAGGACGATACGGAAAAGTGGTAATAATATGCACAATAACTTTCCTTTACCATAAAATCTATAGTTAACAAGGAGGACGGATTGGACTGTCTCCCCTAAAATCATGCCATACATATTAAAGGTGATTCTACTAACTTTCTTGGCCACACTCCTGGCCTGGGCTATGAGCTCCCTGATCCTCATGATGTTGGTGGTCACGTTGTTGACAGGCTTCTTCTCCTCCACCACCTTCAGCTTGTCCAGCAGCTCAGGAACCAGCACATTCAGGTTGTCCACTGCAAACCACAGCGAAGCAGGAGAAAACAAGGATTTAAACATGAGACATACATGAGGAAACTGGGGGAAGTGCCATTATGTGAATATGCTTGTACAGGGTTAACACATTTTTGAGCTTCCGTCGTCTAGTTTTCATACATAACTGTTTTGAGCCCCTTTGGAGCTGCTTGAAATGCAAGACAAATTTCCGAAAATCTCTCCCCACCTCACTTCACTTTACCTCACTCAGTCTAACTTTCAAATATCCAGTCAAACTTATATTCAGTCAAACTTTGCTGGTGACACTGATGATGAAGACTTATTTGGATTGACACGTATTGGCCATTTTTTATATGGAGCCACTACAATAAAGGCATTTTAATCTTTGTACCTGCAAACGGAGGTTTTTTGGAGATGTGCATGTTTTTTTGCACTGGTTATCTCCTGCTAGTTGTTGTTTTGTTTATCCAAGATGTGTGTCCGAGGCTGCAGCAGCTACGATACCTGCTTCCCCGGCAGAGAGGACGGCCCGTTCGTAGTCCGTTGTGGAGTATTCGTTGTTTCTCATGTTGTCGGCCCACTCCTCCACCTTGGTGCTGATGGGGGTGATGGTCTGGAGGACCTCCACCGAGCGGTTCAGCGTCCCCTCGGCCACCTCCTGGGTAAACTCCAGACGCTTTGACGTCCTGTCTGTGGGGTCAGGAAATGGACGCGGAGGATGAGAAATGGCAAATTCATTTAGCATTTACTTGATAGAGAACAGGAGAAAGAGATAGAAAAGGTGGGAGTGAGAGCGGATGATGTGACACAGTTTGAGAGCCAAATTTGAACTCCCAGTCTTGGCATTGCAAATACGAGGCTTTAACTCACAGAATCACGCTGAGATGCCATTGCTTTATCCAAACATTAAAATGCTAAAGTATGTCATTTCATTCCTCTTACCCCTCTGAATTCCATTGATATCCTGCACTATGTCTGCAAGTTTTCGGGTGTTTTGCTCCATGATCTCTTTGGTCTCTTCGATGTATTTGAGCTTGTCGGCCACTTCAGCTTCTACCTCTGTAGAACCAATCAGATGCAGTGAACGAGAGAGATATATATCAGTGTATATTAGACACATTAGAAATCAACAAATCAGTGATATTTCATGTAAAAGCCAATCTTACCCAATTCTTCTGAGCGTAGCGAAACTGATTCCTTGAAAACATTGTCGCTCCGTGTCGTCAGGAATCCAAGCTGTGTGTTGATCCCAGTAACGGCCTAAAACACAGAACATTATCATGAAAAAGCTGTATTGCCAGGAATCACAGCGGATGTACACTTTATACTTCTGCAATCTCACATACGTCCTCGGCTCTCTGGGACAGGTCGAGGGTGGTCAGCGCGGTGATGTTGGCGTCGTCGACGTATTTCACTATGTTGTTGTAGACGTTGGCAGCACTTATAGCTCTCTGCACAAAGCCATTGGCATCGCTGCGTTTCAGATCCCTGTGTGGAGGAGAGAGGACACATGGTAGACGTTATGTCGGGATGTTTCAAAGGTACATAATCCAGTCAAAAACGCCCACACATGTCCACGCAAAACACAGCTGTCCCATCATAACATATTATTTCCATAAATTCAGTTTTCCAGGAGTCCAGGAGGATTTGATGGACATCTATTTTTAAAATTCACCAATGGGTTTTCCATGAGTTTCATAGGCCATAGTGAAACTTACTCCACATAATCTTTCAATGTGAAGGAATTTACAAAAAAAAAATTGTTTTCTACTGTTGCAGCTGTTATAAGCACTCTGGTCAAGAGCATCAACTTAATGCCTAAACTGTAACTTAAGGGTTTTATTCTAAGATGATACATTCAACATTTGGGAAAAAAAACTGACACCTAGTCATACAAAATGATTGCTGGCATGAAAATAAAGCACAATATTGGTTCCAATTCAAATTTTGAGTTTGTATGGTTGAGTATGGTTTTGAGGATAGAATCATCTGTGTTTTGGAAATATATGCATATATATGAATTTTAGGTAGATTTTAGGTTTTTAGGTAACACTTGAGATTAAGGAACACATTAACTATTAATAAGTTGCTTATTAACATGCATATTAGTAGTGTTTTTGGTTCATTATTAGTCATAACAAACCACTTATTAGCATCTTATTCTGCACTATTGTATTCTAACTAAACTATGGGTTTTCCCTCAATAGCCTCTTAATTAGTGCTTATAGCAGTATTGAGAGAAATTAAATAATAACTATTGACGGAAAACCCATAGTTAATAGTTAATATGTGTTCCCTAACCTAGTGTTACCTAAAGTGTTTTTTTCCAAAATGGATATATAGCATTTGGAATAAAATATTTCATTGTGATTAATTGTAATTATTAAGATTGTGTGTCTCACTCCTCCAGTTCGCTGGCCTGTCTCTGCAGTTCGTCGGCGTGGTCGTCGGCTCTCTGCACCAAGTCTCTGTCAGCCAGAGAGAGACGCTCCGTCTTCTCCATCAGCTTTTTACCGGCGCCATCGATGGCAGCGTGGTACTCAGTCACATTCTGTACACACAGGCACATGAACACACACACACACACACACACACACAGGTGCAGACACACATGCACACATACACGCACATACACATACAAACATATGATTCACTATACTTGCGAGGACATTTTATTGACTTACATTTATTTCACATCCCTTAATCCCATCACCCTAAAATAGGCTTTTTTTTTTTTTTATATGTACACGTCAGAACTGGATCTTTTATAATTTGACTAATACTTGTGAGGACTTTTTGTTCTTCACAAGGTTCAAAGTATGAGAACACACACACACACACACAAACACTCTCACACACACACTTCCAAGCCCCCAGCTAACATTGTTACCTAGGGATGATTGTATTTCCCCACAGAGTAACTCAATAGAGAGCCACTTGACTAAAAAGCGGGAGCCGTTTGTGAATGCTGCTTATTCAATCTCCTGCAATCCACAAATTGCTCCCAAATCAAATTGGCTAGCTTTAGAGTCTGACACAGGCTGGGTCTTGGGATTCCATTTCATGAATAAATTCAATGCATGTGCTGAGATATTGCAACCCATATCGCAGTCCATTAGATTATGATACATACTGCCTCATTCTGTGAGCCATAAAGAAAACCCTAAGCATCATTAGACAGCAGGGATCCCTACAGTTTTTACCCAAACTGAGTAATTTTTGTCTCACCCTTGACCCAAACTTATGAAACCATCTTGGATCCTGACATCTAGTTTTGAGCATAGCTGTCACACAGTCATGCAGGCCTCACCTGCACCATGGTATCCACCTCAGCCACAGTCCTGTTTGTTTCAGAGATGAAGCCAGCAGCTATTTCCAGTGTGTCGTTGACAGCAGCGTGGTCCTCTGCCAGCCGCTGCTGCCTGGCCTGGGGGACAGATAGGGAGACGAGGAGAAAGCCAGACACACTCAATTTAAAACAATTTAAAACCTGCTAAAACTATCTTTCTGTATAGAGGATAAGTTGATAAGATGCAACCTTAATTGATGTTGTACTAATTTTCCATGTGACTTATATGACTTCTTAAATTATATGTTTGGTAACTGTACCTGTAACAAAGTGGTATCATAAATATATACATGCTGAGCTGAGTTTTGTTAAGTTTTGGTTTTCATGTCATTCAATTTTGTTTCATTCTTGTTTTATTTTGTCCTATTTATGTTTACATATATAATGCTTGTAACATGCACTTGTGTGTTCTGTAAAGTGTAAAGCAAAAAGTCAACAAACAGATCTATAAAAAATATATATATGTTTGCTGGAGTGGATGAAGAATGGTACACAAAGCTGTTTAAATGGCAGTAATGGTCCCATGATTGTTTGCTCCAAATTGAAAACACAGACTCTATTCATGTGAGGAGAAGACACAATAAAAACTTGTGAAACACCAGGCAGACAGACTCGCCGGGGGACTACAGGCAGACATCCTCGACTCTCCACAGAATCTCCACTGCCTGATGCGCTAGTTAAACTTCAGAGACCCTAAAATGTCAGGCAGACAGACTCTGGCGTGGGACTGTATACTTGCAGACATCCTCTGCTCATAACAGAATCTCCACAGTCTGATACGCTAGTTATCCTCTCTCCTATAGGCGCACAACAGATAAATCATACGCCGAGTTTCAACTGAGACTTACTGGTTCATGAACTCTGTTGAGCTCTTTCCTGTTATATAACTGAAAGTGCTTCAATAAACTTTTCTTTTCATGATAATCATGGTGATGTGCAGTTAGGACTGGGCCATATGGACAAAATGAATTAGTATTTTGACATTGATATACTGTATAATAATATCTGCTTACATATAATCAATATATTGATTATCACATTAATCAACAGTCAGATTGACGTCCATTGCATTGAACTGCATGGTAATATAGAGTATGATAAAACTAATTATACTCCCTAATTTGTTTAATATTTCAATTAGTATTTGCTTTTTATCATTAATTTAGACAACAGAATTGCATATTCTGTTGACTCAATATCATTATTTCTTCGCAATATAATTCTATTGAAAGACAATAAACGATAATATTTAATTATTGCCCAGCCCTATGTGCAGTAGCTTTAAAAATAGCCTCAAAAGAGCCACTACAGAGGACTAATTTTACAGTATTGAGCACTGGTAGAGTAAGACCAGGGATGCAGTGCAGGGTAAACTCACAAAAACTCATCCTTTTATATGTGAAATGTACACCCACATATTGAGGATAATACAAACCTTTATAATATCAATTCATATACTGTTTAATAAGCAGCTTCATCCAGTAGGTGGTATGTGGTTGTTGGAGATTATAGTGTACCCAGCACAACCCACCTTTAAAGTTGCCACTGCATGACTGAGTATGGCATAATGATTAGATAATATTATTCCCCATGGTAACCCAACAGTGTGCAGTAGTGCGGCTGCAGCTGGTGTGGACCGGTCTGCTGCGGCTAGGAAGAGCCCCAGATTAAGAGAGGCTCCCTGTTTGGACAGTGCACCATTCATGGCATTGATTTACAGCAGAGGGCCTGATCATGGAGATCTCCATTCCCGATAACACACCCACACCCACACATACACACACATACACACACAGAGTGCAGCAGCAGCTGTTCTGCAGGACAGCAGACCCATAATCTCATGGGGCATGACGACAGGGGCTGGATCAGAACTTCCTGGATCCAAATTCCACCCACTTAGGATTTTACACCATCGTAAATCAACAAATCAGGGGACCTGGCATGAAAATATAGCACATGAACTTGGGGAGTTTATGCAGGGAATCACACCTAATCAGCAAACTTTTCCTACTGCTCTGTATATTCGGCTATTTCTACATTGTTGAGTATAAACTGATACTCAGTCAGATACTTAGAAGCAGTACAGTTATCTCATTTTCTCAACTTCCTAGCCTAACTAGTCTACTGAACGAGCATAATGCACAGAAATGCAAAAATGATATTGAAAAAATATTGACAAAGACTGACCATGTGTCATTGTTGGAATGTCCTTGTTGAAAACATTCACAGTAAACTGCCACAGAGCATTTCAGAATGTGTGTGTGTGTGTGTGTGTGTGTGTGTGTGTGCGATCTTTGTTCAGAAATCTAATGCCTATCAGTGTTTCGGTCACTTCGTCCTCCTAAATGACCTCCATTCCCTGGTGTTGGGATAAACTAAGCTGGATATTATCATGGGAAGAATTTAGCGGGGCAGCATTGCTTCTCCCCCAGTTCGGGCCTCCTCCTCCTATTGTAACAATCCCAAGCTCCCACAGCTGGTTTTGACTTTCTGTTCCTGGCACTTACATACCAAGAGTAATAGACTTCTCTGGAACAACAACCACATCTTTCTGACAGACTTTTGGGAATCACAACATCCCCTCACACAGTACAGCACAGTACAGACTGAGGATGAGCTCCTTTGTATCTTTGAAGGCCGATTGCCTCCCTGTGATGAGGCACAACTCAACTTTGTTTGAAATGTTCTGAGTGGAGATAAAGCAGACGGCACTTAGAGGAGGAACTCAACACGATAGCGCTCTCCCTTGCAGCGGGGAGGAGAGGCAGCGAAGTCTTTTAACAGGACCGTAGCTCACTGAGCTGTAGTAATGGAGCAACACTGACAAACACAGAGCGAGTAGGGAGTGGCTGGGGCGAGAGGAGAGAGAGCGTCAGGAGCCGGGAGAGAGGAGAATGGCACGGGACGGCATACCAAATTACCTCATTCCTCTGGTATTTGAAGACATTGGCTTTGTTCCTGTCCCCCGTCTCCTGGACGGTGCTGACGGCTCTCTGGAGAAGCTCCTGGGCGTCCGACAGCTTGGCGGTGAAGCGGGACAGGACCTCCCTCACGGGGGAGAGGCGGCCGTCTGTGCTCATCAGCTTCTTCTCCAGCTGACGGACTCGCCTCAGCACTAGCAAAAACACACAGGATCGCAACACATACTGTAAATCATCATTGATGTTTAGTGACTCAGGGCCTGCATGGTACTCCGCCAGAAGGGATATCCCTGTTGCATCATCACTTGCATTAATGCTCCGTTGGGGACTAATCGCTCCCCAACGGATGCTGAATCGGTGTCAGAAATGGGACGGTGTGATGAAGGCTGTCAAAGAGGCATGTCAACCAAGAGATTTGGGCTGAAGGATGTCATAATTGAGTGTGGGACATGAACTCCGCCAAAACGGATATGGCGCGGTGGAAGCATCGTTGCTTGGGGAGGTCCTGGGTTCATGCTTGGTCCCTACCAGATGCTACAACATGTATCTAAGGATGTACAGTGTCTCTGCGTGTATGTATCTAGGTGTATACACATCTGTTAGACTAGATACACTGGGTTTTGAGGGGAACACAGCACTGCCCTCGCAGTTATTGTATAAACTAGTGCAGTGCCCGTTCAAAACATGCCTGTTCGGAACGGGCCGATTGCTTGGCCTCCGGTGTTGCTGCTTGCAGATTTCTCAAGAACCGCTCATCCAAACAACTTCACACTCGACACTGTACGTCCTTGGGTCCCCAGCAATACACCCGCCAAGTGTGAAGTAGATCGGATGAACGGTTCTCGAGATATGCGAAGGACACACATACAGACAGAGATTCCTTGCTTTATAGTATGATTATTGTTGAGCATGGCAGCAGATGTCTGGCTTGCTGCTCATTCTCTTTTTCCTATTTCTCCCTTTTTTCAGGTTGGAAAATGTGATGGAGAGTGTGAGTTGTTACCTAGCAACCAGTATAATGATGAAGAATACAAGATCAAATTTGGACTCATTTAGGCTAAGGTTTTGTGAGTGCTATACCTTGCCATTCCCAATTGACGCTCATGAGGATAACAACTACTAATCGCTCTCTCTCTTCGTGTATGTGTTTCTGTGTGTGTGTTTGTACACGTCTGTGTTTTGTGAACTACATCTCCTCACAGTCATGGGCCTCGGTCGACTCGTCGGTGGCGGTGGGCTCTCGTGGCGACAGGTCCAGCTTCCTCATCCAGGCCACCATGCCCTGGCCGATCTCTGTGCTCCGTCTCACCATCTCCGGGTCCAGATCCTGGTGAACGCTGTACAGCTCCCAGTCATGGATCATCTCTGTGCACACACACACACACAGATACACAAACACACACAAAGATACAGACACAACGTACGTAAAGACACACATATACACACACATAAATTCACAAAGACACACACACACACATATGCACACAGGAAATGAGATGTGGACCCAAATGCATAAAACATTCAGTCATCCAGAAGGAGGAGGAGTGCGGCTTTATGATCTATGGTGAAGGCACATAGTCATATGAAGTTCAACATGATATAAGATGATATACGATATACAAAATGTTCTCAGATCAGCACTCCTAAGATATATTTTATGCCTAGAGGCTGTGCAAATCATGTAGCCCGCAACAACATCTCACAAAAGCTAGTTAGAAAGATCACTTCTCTTTTTCTCTCTGAATTGGACACTAATAAGACAAAAGAGTCAGTAGCATGTGAGTGGAGCTTTCTGGTACCTTCGATGCGCACGTTGAGGTCGGTGAGGTTTGCGGTGAGCAGGTCGGCCAGGGTGAAGGTCTGCAGCGTGTCGTCATCCACCCTGTCACCCAGAGCCTTCACTATGCTCTCCTGCCAAACCACCAGACAAGCCACAAATCAATGACCTCCGCTAACACAAATCAATGGCCATAGACACTGTTGTTTTTCAGAGACTGGGTTAGGTTCACAAGGTGGTTTGTAGGAAGATTAGGAGTCTAAATAACTCTGGAGCAGCTATAGACTGTGTCGTGTTGCCAAAGACTCTCTAATCCTAATATCTAATCCTAATGTAATAGGGTTTGATTTTGATTGACCTTTTTTAAGGCCAAAGCTGATATTTTTGGATTGAAGCTGCTGATGTCTGATATTTTATGGCAAAGATTTTGCGCTGTAGATTTAAATTTGACCCTTTTCATGCTATAAATTCTCCCCCAAAACCCCCCCCAAAAATACAAGGATTCAGTGTTTCCCCCAGAATTTGCTTTGTTGCAGGGTAGAAACCCTCTCAAACAGCATTTAGACCATGGAACACTAAAACTCTCCATTAAAACCCATACTAAGGAATTCTTTTGGTTGATTAGATGCTCCTTAAGCCAGAGTGAGGCAGATTTCATTGCCGGTTTTACAGACTGACACTCTTGAAACTGGTTGAGTAATAAAATCATATCGGCAATGGGCAACATTGACTGACTGACACCCAATTTTTATTGAAAGGCCAATATTGGCCCAATATATCGGCAAACTAATATATCAGTCTAACCCAAATTCTTAATTAAACAATAGCTCAAAAACAGGGTAAATTCTACTTGCTTAAACTACACAAGTAGTCTCTAATAATCTCTAAAATTAGGTAAATCTGGGTCCCCAGTGATTAAGTCTACAGAAAGTACACTACCACTACAGTTAGCTAAGACAATGTGCATGAGATTGCATGAGGCTTCCATGGATTATTATTTCTAAATAAACAGTAAAGTGTAACATGATCAGATTTGGACAGGACAGCTGTTCCAGGAAACGCTCAGGGATTTTAGAAAGCCTTTTCTATTGATCAAAAACTAAGAAAACTTTCACAACATCCCAGAGGTAATCACAGCAGCATTGTAATTTTGGAGAATTTGGCAGTTGCCTCCTTATAGCATTTGTTGGCAACGCTACAGCAAGTCAATGGGGATTCAAACCACTTTCTCAGAAATTGAATGGAAGGCAATCCATTTACTTTCAGGAGCTGTAGCAGTCGTATGGATAAGCAACAGAGCAAAACGACTATAATGCAATTTTGAGGGAAAAAAGTTTTAATCTGAATTGACTTTTTGTTTGAGCACTACTAAGAAATACTAACTAGGAGACTGATGCATACAGTATTCCCCAAAAACAAAAGCACTGGCCTAAAACTGCTAAAGGCTTCTAAAAAACCCTGATTCTTCCCTTGCATGAGTAATGTGTGATAAATGAAGGATGAGGGAATTTGCTGACCATTTCTCCCAGCTGTTTGATGTCTGACACAACAGCGTCTGTAGCCTCCTCCAGCTCCCCGGTCTGGATCCTCATCACAGACGACCTGTTCCTCCAGCCCAAAAACTGAGTCTGGGAACAAAACAAAAGTAGGTTATGGTTCAATGAATTTAACAGAAAACACAATGATGGATTTGAAACGGTGAAAGTACTGTATAATGCTCAGTAAACATTTTAAAGGAAAAATCCACCCTCGGATAGTTTTACACTGTTATTGATCCGCGATGTTCATTGCATTCCAGGAGTTATTTTGTGATGAAGTGTTGTAATTAACTTTTTTGGTGTACCCACTTTCCATCAACCTGCCTCGTTTACTTCTACTTCAGTTACTGATTCCCTACATTTCCCAGAATGCCTTTCCACAACCCCCAGAGAATGGACATGAACTTGCATTCAGTTAGCGATAGTGATAACGATAGCTTAGTAAGAGCAAGAGAGCCAGAGCCACGCCCCTTACTCAACATGCAACATATCTTGAAGTACATTTATACTTGTATTTGTACGTACCTGCAGTCGATGAGCAGTGTAGTTGTAGTACTTGAGCCTGTCGTTAGCAGCAGCCCCGGTGGAGACGTTCAACACACTGACTCTCAGCTGGTCGAGCGTCTTGTTGGACAGCCGCAGGTCTCCGATCAGATGCCAAATACACTCATCACAACCTAAAACCAGGAAAAGAAGCGGGGAAATGGACAACAGATGTCGTATTGTGCTTTAATCTTATACTGTAATCTTTGGAAAAGCTTCTAAACAGCTGATAAGTATCAGCCTTGAGCCTGGAAATAGGAGATTATAGTGTACAATTTGTCTTTTTGTCTTCTTAAAAAGTAGTACAATATGTCTGCTATGTATGAGGTCTCTGCTATTGCTATTAACTAAACCCACTTACTGATGTTGCACAGGTTGACCGTTGCAGCCTCTGGTAGACACTCCCCTGTGTGCATATCACAGTGGCCGCTCTCACAGTCACACTCTGCATGTAGGGAAACAGACACAGATGCACTTCATCATACAATGTCAGGCATACATAGAAAGTTCTGGACGTTAGCCTAAATGCTTTATCAGCTGGACATGGGTCAGCGCAATTATCAAATATATCATGACCCACAGATGGTATCTTGGCTGTGAGGCCTGCACATCTGTCTTGTGGCCTCTCTTGTGTGGGACTGATGGTTTTGGCAGCTGTGTGTGTATAGATTTGGGCTGCATGGTGATGTCATCCACTTATCCACTGGGAGTCTGTATGGCCACGGGGTTACAGCTCTCAGCAGATGCCTCCCTGACATCATGTGCACTACTGGGGCGGTGGGTGTGGGAACGGAGCGGAGCAGCGAGCGTATCATTTCTCTCTGGGAAAACGTTATCTAGATTGAATGTTATGACAAATGATCTGGGGGCGTTATTTTCTAGGGAGTTGAGACGGAGAGAACATTTGACATGTTGTATGACAGACACATGACTTACTCTGGCAGCCGGATGGGCTGTAGTCCCAGTAGCCTGGGAGGCAACGCTCGCAATACCGGCCTCCGGCCCCCGGGCGACACTGGCAACTGTGGGTGAGAGGATGGCAGGTGGGGCGAAGAGAGGCTGGGCCGCATTCACACCTCCGACAGCCTTGACAGCTGGAGAAACCCGAGTGGCCCTCCTAGATTACATGAATGAAAAACACACAGTTAGATCCTATTAACTGGATGTTCAAGTTCACTTTGGGTTGAAAGATATTGCCTCCTATCATTTAATCCTGCTTTACATGACATCAGTGAGGCTTCTGGAAGGAATGTCAGATGTCACACGGCTGTGAGATCATATCCTTCATACGGTCCTTGAGTTTCTCACCTCACACTGGTCACAGAGTCGCCCGGTGACACCCGGCTTGCAGTGACACACACCCGTCCTGTCGTCGCATGAAGCCGTCCCGCACTTATTGCACTCGCACTCTGCGACAGACACAGGATACATGCGATGATGAGAACAGCAGAGGTCAAACGATGACAGCAGCACAGTGGAGAGGGTTATTTTTGTACTTGCAGGGACTTGAAAAACATTTGGTAATCCATGATCTTGAGTTGTGACCTTGTCGGGTTTTTCCATTGTACAGATTCAGGATTATATTAAAGTCATAAAATACATAACAGTGAAAAATGTTGATTTGCATTGGAAACAAGTAAAATTATCTTATCCCATTGGCAGATTTTTTCATTTTTTTAAAGAAAATTACGATTTTAGAACTCAATAATCGACTAAATGACTTGTTAAGATGGAGATTTTTTGCAGTGTGCTGAAATCAATTACATGTAAATATCTGGTAAAAAACAAAACAAACCCTGCACTGTTCCTTGATGCTATTCATATACTGACTCCAACATGGTGTGACATAAGCTAACACCATTTAGTGTTGTACTACACCGTCCTGCAAGAATGCTGAACTGCCGTCACTGGTGTATGACAGGAATCCTCACTAGCCCGGTCAGTGCAACTGAGTAAACAAGCTAAATTAATTTTCCGGCCTTCATCATACATATGGCTTTGTGATTGGCTTAAGATGCACAAGGGGAATTGTTGGGGTTTTACAGAAGATTAACTATTCTTTAACTCGAGCATAACCTTGGAGCATGAGACTGTGTTTTCATTCAATAGTACTTTTCCACTGCTCAGACAAGAAGGGATCATTGTTTTTTTTTCATCTTTTAATATCTCTCTTTCCCTTGAAATGTTTCTCCACTGCTCAGTCATCGGAGGTTAGTGTTTAAGTTCACTTTTGGTCCGCACCTCTGCAGTCCTTGGCACTGATGGCGTCGCCATAGAAACCCGGGGCACACCTCTCACAGTTGCCGCCGGCGGTGTTGCCCCAGCAGTGCTGGCAGTGGCCCGTCACGTTGTGGCACTCGTTGAAGATCAGGTTGGGGTCGGAGTTGCCATTACAGTCGCACTTCTTACAGGAATCACCAATTGCCATGGGGTTGCCATAGTGACCAGGGGCACACCTGGAGGAGGAAGATGGAGATGACTGACAATATACGGTACTGACGAAGTTATCATGGAAGTCCTGTTGTTCACTGCATCTGCCGCTTGTATGAAAAACTTAAAGGAAAAATCCACCCTTGTCCATACTCTTGTTGTAGCTTACTTTATAGCCTTGTCTACTTTTACATTTCTCAGAATGACTTTCAGTAACCCGCAGAGAACGGTTGTTGCATTCAACTGTTGCTTATATGTGTAGGTAGGCAACAAGTCTTGTGGCTGCATTGCATTCTGGTCTATTGAGGCTACTGTCGGTGGAGAAACTGGTCTCTGTCTCTTCTACGATGGATTTCTCCCTGTATGATTTTTGAACTTTGGAGCAAAATGGTGAGTCTAGAAAGAAGCCCTCGCTCTTTGATTCTGAGGGACTGACACCAAAACCTGATGTTTACTGTCAATGTTTTAGATCACTGAAAAATCCCCTGCTATCATTCTGCACTGGAAATATCTCGATGTGACGTCACATCATCTACATTTGTCCACAGGAATAAGAAAAATACACCAAACAAGAAAATGGACCCAGCAAGGTATATCTCCAGCTGCTGAATGTGGTAACCAGGCATTAGAGAGGCATGAGTTTTGTGTTACAAAATGCCTATTTAGTTCTGCTAGTTAGTTCTATTACAACATTTGAAAAGGAATGAGCTGCAGTGGCAAGCGCAACGCTAATGGAAGTTAGATGCAGCATAGATATATAATGGGGCACTCTATGAGGGCCTGCACCGTAACCCACTGTGACAGCGAGATGTCTGACTTTACTTAGGATGTCTTCGTGCTGCAGAATACTTATTAGAGAGATTGCATTACCAGTCAGTAAGTCAGTAATTGGTGGTATTGTGAGTTTTTACTGAATGTGCTTACACTGGCTTAATTTGACCTCTTGATTGGTTGTTCAAAGCCTTGCCAGCACTGACCTCTCACAGAAATGTCCAGCATAGCCCTCCTGGCACTTGCACCGCAGGATGGCACCTCCTCTGTCACAATGCACTGCAAAACTGGCCGGACACACAGGGGAAAGAATTTCAGCGACTGCACACCGCCTGGCAACACACAGCCTGCTTTCTGCAGACACAACAACAGACCGGCTTACTTATTGGAGGAGAGTGAGAGGGGGCAGGCGCACGGCCGGCAGGTGTGGTGTCCGTCCAGGCTGGGAGCCAACATGTAGCCGTCTTCACACATTTCACAGAAATCACCCGTACTGTGGTCCTTACAGTCCTGTAAGAGAAACATTGCAACTAGTAGCAGTCTGTCTCTCACAATATTAATTGCTACTTAAAAAAAACTGGTGGACTTGGACTGAAAATGACATGAAAATGACTCATACTTTTGACTAAAAGTGTAAAAAGACAAAAAGTACATTTGTTTACTACACTTAATGATAATCACTGTGGGAAACTTACTATGCAAACGCCTGTGATATCTTCACAGTAGTCTGCATGGCCTTTGCAGTTACATGGTAGGCACTTGAGTTGCTCGCTGAGGAAATATCCCCTTGCACACACCTAGAAATAGAATAGAATAGACATATGAATTCAAACTTTAGTTACATAGCAGTAGAAATACCCCATTAATCTAGTAATGAAGTCCACAGCCTCTGGAGCCACATGCTGCCCCTGCAGGTTAAGGACTAAAATTTTTCTCCCCCTCTCTACCTTCCAACTGTCTCAATAAATAAAAAACGCTAAAGATGAGTGGACTGCCCACTCTCCCTTAGGAAGTAAAAGCCAGATGCCACATTTTGGCTTAAGACCATCTGAGGTTGGGTGATTTACTGCACCTCAGTGCAGTAAATCACTCAGCGGCTAATTGAGAAAGCGGGCACCTGGAATCACTTTGGCAAGGCTGCTTTGGGTTTTCTGTCTTCAGAGGAATAAGTTCTTCAGCCTGTCACAACATCTTATCTCAAATGCCCCCATTAGCCCCTTTTGATGGTGGCTCTGTTGTTAAACTGGTGAGCACGGCTACAAAATACAAGTATATGTATAGGTACAAAACACCAAAGTGAACTGCAGTAGTCCCATGCTATTTACAGAATGTCATTTTAAAACTTGCATCCTGTCTGGTGTTTGTTCTGTGAGGTGGGGTTTCTCAGGATGGTGTGATGTCAGAGTTCAGAGCCCTGCCCCCCACCCCCACCACCCACCCACCCAGCCTCTAACCTCCAAACCCACCCACCCCATACACACACACACACACACACACACACACACACACACACACACACACGCATCTTTGAACATCTGAAGCAGGGCCATTCAAAGAGGCCCACAATACCACTTTGTTTGCACTGGCCTATAAGAACGCCATGGTTCAGCCCCCTTGTTCCACTCAGTCAATTGGACATTCATGCTGTGCATCCAGAATAGCCAGAAGATGGAACATTCCAGGGATATATGCCTGCTTATGATGCATATTTTCCTTTGATTTATTCTCAGATGGGCCGTGAGACAAAGAAACGCCTCTCTAGCCAGCTAATGTGAAACATCCTGTGAACAGCAGCGCTTTCACAGCCGGCACAGACTCTTCCTGCAGGCCCTTTCCTGTGGTTTTCCCTGACCCGCAGTGCACATACACTCACTCAATCTCACTCAAACCCATCCATCAGTAGCCGTATCAATGCTCAGTGTGTCGCCCTTCCCTGTTAACACATGTTGGCTATGTAATTGACGATGCTAATGTGAAAGGTACTGAATAAAAAAAAAGATAAAGAATGACATTTTGGCCCCAAATGGTAGAGAAAGCCCATTAGCAGTAATAAACCACCAGCTTTTGGGAAAACCACAGAGATCTAGAGCTATTTACCATTTGTAAAGCCACTTAAAAGAGTTTTGGATTGGTCTGGACCAATGTGACACTCTGTGATGGGTCGGACAGCTGCAGTGTGTATATACAGGAGACTCAGGACAGGGGGTTGGAGGGAGATGCAGCAGATGGTCTAGAAGTGGGATACTTATCTCTTCAGACCCCTCTTAAATGAGAGGAATGCATCAAAAGTATACAACCCGCCAGCTTGTACGAACCCCTTGTAATTACATTATTCCCCCCCATGTTTGGACGACTTGGTAATCCTTTCATTCAGAAATCATTGAAGCCTTGCATTTGTAATTCAAGCCTCAGACTTGGGGAGACATTTCCCCTGGGGTTATGCTGTAATACTCAATATGAAACTTTGAATTGGATTTTAAGCCACGGTGGTGATTCTAATCCGTCCATCTTAACCATCATGGAAATTGACACAATTGACATCTGCAGCCTTCTGTCTGATATGAGCGCACTCTGTAATGTGAACTATGTCGGTGACCCTCCCACTATGCCCACTACAGTGGAGAACAAAGATGACATTCAACATGTTGTATAGCCTCTCTCTGTTTTCATGTGAAGCTGCCTGTCCCAACGACTCCCAACGATTCTGTTCTATCCATCCACTGGACTGGGTTTGCACTATTTATCACCAGCAGTGTGTTTCCTATGCGCTGATATTGCTCTTACATGAAATTAACCATAAGACTTTATCTCTGGGATACAGACCTGAACAAATAAAGCTGGTATCACGCACAAAAACAGGAGTTGGCTCCACAGTGGAGCGCTGTCCAAAGTCAACACTCTCCCTAGTCCTGGGGCTCCAAAACTGTGCGGCCATGCCCTCTCTCTGCACTGTGTGTGTGTGTGTGTGTGTGTGTGTGTGTGTCTGTCTATCTCTGTCTATCTGCGATGACATGAGACAGACAGTGGGATCTCTAACATGTTGTTCTGTACAGATGTCTTTTTATTATGAATAGTATCTTGCTTGTTTTTAGAGTTTTTTTTAATGTAGAACTGCCTGTCGACTGAGTTTTCCCAAAGTGAGAGAATTAAGTGGATTAAATGTGAAAGCTTGAAGGCTGAATCTCATTCCGCCTCACAACAAGAGCTGGTTGCTGTATTTATTTTGGCCTTGTAGAGGGGTTCAGACGCTGGGCTTAGTGATGCTAACTCCTCTGAAGATCCTCAGGATGGGACAGACCACTGGGTCATGAGAATCTCATCGTAACTCAATAACCCAGCAGAGACAACATGTCTGCAGGGGCGTGGCCTCCTCTCAGGGGAAACTCTACTCAGAGTCCTCAGAGATGGAGAAATAAACATCTATAACTCAAAACAAATGAGGAATATTTGAAGTTGTTCTGGCTATTTGTAGCTCAATGGGTTTGAATCCCACCAGGGCAACTTATACTGAAAGCATAACTCCAGCCATTTTAGATCCAGATCCTCTTTTCCCATCCAGGGTGTGCAATTCTCTAATACAGCCCAATAGGGCCAATAGAAACTCCAAAATCAACACCAAAGCAACTCTCAAAAGCAGCTCTATAGTGAAGCAATTGATGAGGTTTTATTCAGAATTGATTGGTATGATGGAACAAGACGGGAAAATAGGTTCCAGGTCAAGAAAATGGCAGGAGTTATGCTTTAAAGTATAGGCACTCAGGACAATGTAAGGGATGACTTGCCTTACGTGATGAAAGTGTTCACTAAAAACCTATGTTTACTGAGATATATGACCACAAATAAAGTCCTCCATCCTCCCATTAGAGGATTCTTATCACTCTCTGTATGAAATTCCTAAATCTAGCAATTCAACACAGAGTTCACCTAAACATAAAAATAAAAAACTTCTTTTCAAAACAGAGCACTTCTCAAAACAGAGTAACAATGTGCTTTGTGAAGCTGTAAACGTATTTTCCATTACTCTCATTTTTAACACTTCGTTTGGCTTGTGTTGTTGAAATGTGGGCCTCTAGGCTTCCATCCATTCCAGCAGTGGACCTACACTAAGCCAAGGGAGCACCGGCCTGCTTGGCAGCAGTCCTGTATGGTTTCTCATGCCCTTACTGCCCATTGTGCTCTCTCTCTCTCTCTGTCTCTCTCTCCCTCTCTCTCTCTCTCTCTCTCTCTCTCTCTGGGGTGTTGCTCAACAGTTGGCAGCTGGTTTCCATTAGCAATCTGTCAGGGAGGGGCGGGAGGGGCATGACAGTGGTGGAGACAGTAACTCAGACCCCATCAGAGCTATAGCCTGGGCCAGGGGGTACCTTCAGTGACCCCCTACCCCTACCCCATCCCATCCCACCTCCACCTCCCCAACACACCCACACTCACAAACACACACACTGAGCAGGAAGCATCAGCACCATTATGAAGTTTCAGGCAGAGATACATAAGTCCTCAGAGAGCTCTTCAGGCAGCCAAAACTCATCACTTCCAAAACAACAGACTCAACCTGCCTCCTCCTCTTATTTACTGATCTTCTAGTAGCACTTTTCACCAAATCAACATTTGCCTGCATGATTAACAGCCTAAGGAGTATACATACAGTATATGTACAGTAAGACAGAGAGAGTAAATCTATGGAAAAGATGATGATGAAAACTAAATATGGCTGTGCTAACATGCTGGAGCCAGTGCATCCTGTGTCTCGGCCAAACAGAGATAAAACAAAAGCTGTCTTACTTTCACCACCGACTGTTGCTGGTCCCATAACCCGGCAGCAGAAGCTGGATAGGCAATCCCTGAGAGGATGCAGAGAAGGCAGAGGCAGGGCAGAGATTTAGCAGCCATGTTTGTGTGTTCGCCCAGTGGAGCACTGATCCCCCTCTCCCTCTCTCTTTCTCTCTCTCTCTCTCTCTCTGTCAGTCCCTCCTGGCTGTGGTCAAGTCTCTCCGGGACTCAGGCAGCTCCTTTACTCCGCTGCTCCCGTTGGCTTAACTTTTCCACTGGTCCGACCTCCAGATGCGGCGCTGTGCCTAGTCCCAGCCCAGCCTAAGTCCTCTAAAACAAACTTGTGTGGACTTCCTCCCTTTCTCTCTCTCTCTCTCTCTCTCTCTCACTCTCTCTCTCTCTCTCTCTCTCCCTCCCCTGACTCTTCTCTCCCCTACGCCTCCCCTAGCGGACTTGCCTCTCCCCTGAGCCTGTGCCTAAATCACATACAGATGGGAAGGCTGGAAACTGAGAGAGAGAGAGAGAGAGAGAGAGGGGAGAGAGTGGGAGAAAGAGAAGAGAGAGAGAAAAGAGTGAGAAAGAGAGAAGCAAATGAGCAACAGAGACCTTCTGTCTCCTGAGCATAAGGCAGGCTAGCAGGCAGATCCAAACTGCATGTCTCCCCCCCCCTGACCGGCAGAGTCAGATTGAGTGTTAGTCCCTCGTCTCCATTTGCAGGTCCGTGGCACCCTTTCACCTTGGGCTGAACAGACGGCACCCTCCCTCTCCCCTCTCCCCTCTCCCACCCTCGTCCTCCCTCCCCTTCCCCTCTATTCGGCCGGGTGGGCAGAGGGGTGAGCCTCAACACTCACTCCGCACTGCAGGCAGACAAGAAACAGCTGCTGCTCCACCGCACAGCACCGGGCTTTCTGTTTGTTTTCCAAGGTCAGACCATCATAAGGTGCTACATTTATGAATACCGTGTGAAGCTCTGAATTCCCCCTGAACAGGAAAAGACCGAGTGTGATACTTCCAGCACAAAGGAAGTATTGTCAGAGCTGGACAGAGTCTAAAAACAGTAGTTCTCTAATGTCTGAATTGCTGGATACTGTATAGGCCTGTGCCGTTATGCACGTGCTGAAACTCATGACTATAAACAGGCACGTCATGCAGGTCAGTGGTGACAGGGTTTTTTTTTTTTTTGTGCTCCGGTCTCCACAAAGAGCATGTTGTAAGCAGTTCCAAATACGTCCCAGTTATGTAGTGCGAGTCCATAGGAGCATGTGGAAGTTATATGTCTCAGATGACCAATAAACAGGTTGTCACATTCCGGTGAGGTATGGCGGAGATGTCATTTTAACTCCTCCACACGAGAGCAAAACAAGGCCTCAGGCTGCTCTATATTTAACAGAACCAGGATGAAAGACTAAAGTGGCCGGCATTATCAGCACTGGAAGGCACAGATGAACGTGTACTGCCTTGGTTTTCAGACTTTTTCTCTGTGCAAATATTTTTCTCTTGCAGCCCCAAACTGATTGTTGCAAGCTAATGTGAAAAGCTCACGGAACAATATTTACCCTGTTTTTAAGCCAATAAACTGCTACCTTTTTATTATTTTGCCTATACCCTTAAATTACCTGCTCATGAAAAGACTATGGTACCATAACAGAGTTAATTGCTGTCTTGGGAACAAATGTAAACTTCAGGGATGCACTTTTGAGTCCAAACCCAGCCTTTATAAAACACTTTCATACAGTATAAATGGCAGCGGGGCAGCACAAACAATCCTCCAACCAACAGAAAGTGAGCGTTAGGCTTTGCTGAACCACAATCTGTTTACTTCAGCAGCTCACTGAGACGGAGAGGAGCGCAGGCTGTGGCAGAGTGCAAGCCGACGTTTCTCTCTCCTTGTTTGGCCCGCTGCACATCGGTATTCCCAGCAGAGGGACAGTATAAACACAAGAGGAGATCGCTCACAGGTCACGGTCCTATTGAATGATCAAGGGAGGCGTAGGGGGGGGGGGGTTCAGAGCCGCAGCACTGTATTCGTAACTTCTCCACAATGGGATGAGTTTGTCTTTGCTGCCAACCGATTCAGCCCAGGAGTCAGAGCAAGCGAGGCCATTCATGTGATCAAAGGCCTTTGCTGGGTCCGCCAGCTGAACGACACGGTGGGCATGGCACGGTGCAACACCGCCCTCCGAGCCAAAAACAACAGGGAGAAATCCATACTCAGTGCCATGAGCATCACAAGATCCGACTTAACACAATTCTTCCTCTTAATTCTCTCTTCCTGAGGCTTTGCCATAGCTATGCTGGGTTACTGATGACACGCTTCTTCCGCTTTATTTGTCTGTATTTTTTTTTTCAAAGCAAACTTATTTCTCACATGATCATTTTGAGGTCATATGAATTTTGCATCACACTTAATGGCTCTGACCCTTGTACTCCTTACTACTGGTTGCTTATAAATGTTAGTGATCTAGGAATTGAAGCTTATTCTACTGTTGCAACCCTTGCAAGTCAGTCGAGCATCAGCTAAATTCCTAAAACATGAATGCAAATCATGAAATTTTCCAACTTAAAACATCCAAGCTAACCTCAAATCTTACATTTACCTAACATGTGTTGTGTTTTGCCCAGGGAGCAAGAAGCGTTTGTTGTGATAGAGGTTATAGTTTTCTCTGGTATGTGTGGAGAGTGTAAGGAGACACCGCAGACCCAGGGCAGAGGGGTGACCTCCTGCACCCAGAGCCCCGCTGGACTCTCTGATGTCCTGGGACGTTCAGGAGAGGCTGCCATGCCCCTCTGCCTCCCTGATCTGGAGGTGAACCTAAGCTGAGACACGGCTCTGGAAAAACATGTTCATTTCACTGGGGAAGGAGTCCGGGCCAACCTGCTCTCAAAATGAGTTGGAAGATACTGTTTATGTTTTATGTTTATCTTTGCTCTTCCTGTTGTGAAGTTGCAAGTCTAAGATGCAACTCTTCACTGAATTACTAAACCATTACATGATAACAAGTGTGCTGGATGGTATAAATATTACAAATTAAAATTACATTATTACAAGTTAACAGTACTTAAGTACAATTTTGAAATACTGGCACTTAACTTGAGTATTTCCATTTTGTGAGACTTCATACTTTTACCCCACTACATTTCAGAGGGAAACATTGTACTTTTTAATCCACTACATTTATCTGACGGCTGTAGTTGCTATAGTTACTTTGTAGAATAAGGTTTTACATGCAAGACATATGATAAGCTCATGAAATATTTAGCATTGTTAGAGTTTAAACTCCCCAACAGTATATGGAGCAGTTAGACCTACAACATTAAAATACTTCTTCCAGATTAATGCATCAATAATTTAACAATCTGAAAGGGGCCGTTCTTCAGAATGAGTACTTTTACTTTTGATCCTTACGTACGTTTTACTGCTAATATTTCTATACTTTTACTTAAGTAAACTTTTGTTTTTTGAGTATTTCTCCATTATAGTCTTGCTACTTTTACTAAAGTAAAGGATTTGAGTACTTTTTCCACCACTGTCAGTTAATAACTAAGTTAATACATAGTCTGTGATGCTATATATCAACATGCTAAAAGGCATGTTGAAGCACTGTTGCCTACAAAACTTTTTTTTTTTATTAGAGGATGACTCTAGAAAAAATGATCAGTTGATGATGAGGCTTACCAAATCGCATAATTTGGCTGTGTTTATATCACTGTTAAAGGATCTATATAGGATATCGTTAATCTCCACCTCGATGTAAACATCATTCCTCTGTGGACCTAAATATTTTAGGTTTGTAACTCCATGCTTTGGAACTAACGTCAAACTCATTCAAGCAGCCAAAGGACTAAACATTTAGACAAATGCCTACTTTAGGTCCTTCTCTAATTTCCCCAGTATCGTCTCAACATGTTAAAACTGTGTGAGCCCGTTCTCTAAGTGCTTCTCTCTGGGATCCCGTCTACCTCTTACTGTCCAGTTTACAGTTTTCTCTCAGTTTGTGAATTGCCTCTCTGGGGGAAAGCGGATCTCGGTCTTGGCAGTGAGTGTTGATTGGAAACAGATGTAGGGAGGAGGGGGTGTGTGAGAGAGCGATTTCGAAAATGTAGAGCAGAGGTCTGACTTTGTGGGAAACGGGAGTGATTCAATCTCTACTCACGTAAGCTGTCTTCGCCGAAAACTGAAACTACCAGACAAATTAAAGTGCTACAAATCAAATGCATAAAATTCTGGCAGTGCTTGTGTGAATTGCTGTGCATTTTCCCCAAGGTAACCTTAGCCCATCAACTGTTCTGAGTCCAGCCTCTTCCCAAGACAAACGACTGAAAAATATGAACCTGGGGCCGAGGAATGTGAATTATTTATCAGGAAATTGAACAGATGAACTTCAGCTGTCTTGATTCCACAGATATCAAGGGCAGGAATAATTCCAAATGAAAGGAAATTAAAGTCTAACCTTTAATTGGACTTTTAATTTAAGATTTCATTTATTTTTTTGTAATACCAGTCCAAATGAAACTTTGCAGCGACATTATATTATAGCACAGCTGTTGATGCAGTGGTGAATGAGACCATTCAGCCCTGTACCCAGCCCTGTTCATGGGCTGGGTTACAGCAGCAGGCCCAGCCAAGCACAGCTGCTGTGGCCCGCTACAGAATCTGCTGTAGGTCTCATATACATTACACCATTACATACAGCTGCTGTGGGACTCTGCAGACTCACAGCCTAGCCAACATTATTTTCATTTCCATCTTAAGCATTTAGCCTTACAGTGAGTGCAATAGAACAAGCTTAAAGCATAACTCTGTCTTTTTTTCAACCTGGACTCTCTTTTCCCAACATTTTCCATCATACTGATTGATTCTGACCAAAATCTTGTAATTGCTTCAGTTGCTACTTATGCATGATTTTGAAGACATTGATCGCTCGCACTGTAATGAGACATGAAGATATTTCATTTTCAGTTTGTCCGTGGCCTGACAACTTTCACTATTGTTTTTGCACTACTTTACACAGCAGAGCATGTAGACAGGCAGCTGCAGACAGTCGGCAAAGAGTAACCAAGGAAGTGCTAAAGCAATGGTTAAGGTAGCATCAAAATTGGACGAGAAAGATAATTTTCATGTACATCTTTTTGCCGAAATGTCTCATTACAGACATGCTTTGGGTGCTTTTGGGATTGATATTTGAAGTGTCCATTGTCCCATTTGGACTGTATTGGAGAGCCGCACTCAGGCAAGCAAGACGTAAACAGCTTTATAGTGAAGCAATTGATGAGATTTTGGTCAGGATCAATCAGTATGAGGGTCCAGGTTGAAAAAAATGGTAAAAATATGGCTGGACCTATGCTTTACATTCCTGGATCACCAGTGTTACAAGTAAATGGTGCAAGGGTCAGAGCCAGTATACACAATATTCCTTCATCCCTACAATGATCATGTATGATAAAGAAGTGCAGGGTAAAGAACTAAAAACAGAGGAGAAAAGGTAGAGAGGTTTCGTTATCATGAAGATTTATTCATGTGTTTACATCATGGGCTTTGACGGAATAGAGTGAAGAGAGTACTAATATGCAGTGTGTTGAAGTAACTGTGCAATACAGAAGAAATACCGGAGAGCGTGTTATTTACTGTGATTATAGGTATGAGGTGATGCAATCAGCATGATTGGAATGCATCTGTGACCAATCAAATTGCTCGGTTGATTTTACCCGTTGTATAAAACACCTGTTCTGAACAACTGTTCTGATTATACAATGGGATTCTTCAATCATAACAAGTATCTTTGGTACCAGGCACAAGAACCTCTATAATATGTATTCAAAAATCTTAGTTATATTGTACAGGAGTCTTACTTTTCTCATGTTGTTCACTACCTATACTAGGTCCTGACAGATATATCTGTACACTAAAATTATAATAAAATTGGCCTATCAATAAATATACTGCTGATGTTTTATAACCCACTGAGCATGCTAATAGAACCAAGACAAAACTTGAAAAACTTCTTCAAAACTTTCATTTCTGAGATACCTTATATCTGCAAAATGTCAACTTTTCAGCTTTGTTTTTAGCTTGACCATCATGCAGTTTTGAGTTTATCTAATGTGTTACATGTGTAACACATCTGTCAATCAAACAGTGTGGGCGGGACTGTGACGTGTTTTTCCTTGGATTTTCTGTTGATGAAGGTTGAGTTTCTGTAGGTGGCGCTCTGGTCTCTGTCTGTTCAGCCATGGTGGCTATCACTGCTCATGCTAACTACCCAGTTCTTCTTCTGTTTATTCCAAACAAACTGCTGTTGCTGCTGCTGCTGGAAACATAAAACACATCACTTCCTGTGCGCCAGAGGATTTTTCCTAGGAAAGAGCTACCAGACACCAAAAGCTTTCATGAACTGGATATAGGTTGAATCACTATGGTGTTTCATCAATTGGCGACAGAGAGTAGCAAAACAGACATGTATTGATATGAAAATGGAAACTATTAGGCCTAGTTTAATTCCTAATTATTGACACCAATATTAAACCCCAAAATCCTGCAGTGGGCGTTCCATTGTCTTTACTAAAATGACTCACAACAGGATACAGCCCATCACAGCAGCACTCAGCATATAGAAGCAACAGAGGAAGTGTTTGGCTGGTTCCCCTCCAAGCTCAGAGTGAAGAGCTACATGACAGAGAGCAGTCCGTCTGGATACTGAACAGAGACACGCAGCCCTGCTCGACACTAAGCTAACACAACTGTGTCCTGTTATCAGAGGCACAACGCAGACTGACAGATACACACACACACACACACACACACACGCACACGCACCCACACTGAAAACACAAGCATGCACACTGCACAAGTGAGGGCAGACACGCACACACATTTGAAAAACACACAAATTCAGATACTGTAGTTACACCTACATACACATACACACACATATACACACTGCAAACCCACACTTTTTAAAGGGGTTGGAGTATAGTTTATCTTAAAGTATATCTGGTTTATGACAAATAGAGAGTGTAACAAACAGATATGATGCATTGTGAAGCCTGACGTACTGATCCAACTAGGCTGTAAATATGAGCGCACCCTACTGGTCAAAAGCTGAAAGGCAGTTCATTTTGTGTTGATGAAAACACAAAGCAGCCTGTTCTCTCTTCCACCACTGCCTTGATTTTAAGGAATGGCATGTTTTGACACTGCAGGGTTGAATTTAGGAAATGGGAAATGCATGCTGGAGGTCTCAATTAAGAGAGAAAAAGAGAGAAAGAAAGGAAGAAAGAGAGAGAGAAAGAAAGAGGTAGATGTTTGCACAGTTACAATTTGTATTGAGTTGGTTGCTGTGTGGCCAATGTCCATTTGAATCTTTGTATCATCCTTACCTTCCTGGCAAAGGGCATCTTACTATACAGGCAAACAACTACAACCTCTGAAATTCTGTGCTTGGTTTAGGCTATTGCACACACAGAAAAGAAGTGCAAACAGGCAGTAATAATTGCAAACAAGTAACTATTTACATAGGGCACAAACATAACAACTAACTATCATAACATAACCCATAACAACTTTATTGACCTCCCTGCCTCCCTGGCAGAGGGCATCTCACTGTGAGGCTTCAGGACATGTTGTCATGAAACTGCATTTCATGACAATCAACACCTAACATGCAAAATTCAAGTGGATAGCAATTTGCTGAATCACAGATATTATATTGAAATATATTCAAAATCCTAAAAAAAACCCATCAATTACAAACAACTACATCAATATTACTGTATTACAGTATTGGAATTTTTGTTTCCATTACTTTTCATTTTGTGTATTTTTTATTTACTGTGTGCCAAAAGTTCCTGACAAAAGCAAAGCTGAAACCTTTCTGAGGAGATGACATTCTGTTTTCTAATGGAAAGTTAAAAAATAAATAAATAAAAAAGACATAATCTATACAGTTCTTATACTAATCTATTTATAATACCAAAAGAAAGCCATCAAACAGAGGGCAAACTAGACTGTAACCTAGACTGCAAAACGGCCAAATAATCTGATTTAGGATCATTTTAGTGGCCAATTTGTTGTGAAATTCGTCTTTCTGCATAACCCTTCTGGAGACACATGCACACACACATAGCATCCTAGACATAAGCATTTCTGCAAAGAGGTCAGTGTATCTGCAGCAGTGCGGAGGTTCAGTGCCTTGCCCAGTGGCACAGAGTCAGGACCCGATCACACAAGGCCTTTTCTAGTTCTAGATTCACTGTGAGTGAAGCGTTATTTGTGCTGCTTTTGCATTGCTGGGTGCCTTGTGTTTTCCTGTTCTAGGCGCCTTGCATTTTTGAAAACCCCAAGTTGAAAAAAGTTCAACTCGGAGCTGAAAGCCACCCTATTATATTATATTCTGAGTAAAGGTCAATGCTGTATTATCACTTTTTAAAGATGCTATCTCATTGATCCATCATAGTGCACTAATTAAACATATAAAAAAGCAATACATATATAAAATAATAAATAACCAACAAAGTAATAGGTATATTACATTTTTTTTTTATTTTGAAGAGGAAAACAGATGGAGGTAGGTATAGTTCTATGATGTTAATCTCCATTGTAGGTGTTATCATTATCATCCTCTTCTTGTTTGATGCCTGTTTAATTCCTCCGGCTGTGGGCTTGAACAGTGACTTCAGCATAATGGTCTTGATGTTCAGGGTCAGGCATGAAGGACAGAAATTTCCAGAAAAATCTCCTAACATCCTTCTTCTTTTTTGCCCTCTTGCCGTGGGTTTGATCACTGAAGGCCGAAGCATCGTCCTCTTCCGGTTTGATGCACATCAAAGAGATTACCAGAGTCCTCTGACCTTCACGCCGGACATTGAACAGGAAGACGAGCATGCTGAAGTTTTCTTTGCTGCGGACTTCGCTTGGAACGTCACTGTTCAAGCCCCCAGCCAGAGGGAGAAAACAAAGATGTGCATCAAACCGGAAGAGGACGATGCTTCGGCCTTCAGTGACCTGTTCAATGTCAGGTGTGAAGGTCAAAGATTTCCAGAGTCCTCTGAAAAATCTTCTGATGCCCTTCTTTCTTTTTTTTCTCTTGCCGTGGGTTTCATCACTGAAGTCTGAAGCATCGTCCTCTTCCTGTTCGATGCAAGTCTTCTTTTTCGCCCTCTTGCTGGGGGTTTTCCAGAGTCCTCCAGGAAATCTTCTGCTACCCTTCTCTTTTTTTGCACTTGGATTTTTCACTTGGCTGTCATCCGACTCAACTGCCTTGTTGTTGGTTTTGCCCAGGCAGTTTGTGGCCAAGTTGTTTGGAGGAAGGTCAGGAGTATCAGACGCGCTTGACGTCACTTTGGAGACATCTGATATCTTCTGGGCGTCCACAACCTCACTGACAGTCAGGGAGGCTTGCACAGTATGAACTACATCACTCGGGTTAGGGTGAGCCAGGTGATTGCAGTCCATAGTGGCATCTGCCGCCTCATCATTTGGAGCCAAGTTGTCTGAGGCCATAACTGACTTCGTCTCCATCAAATTCATGCTGGCCTCGGCTCTTTCAATGGCAACCCTGAGTGTTCACCCGTGGTTTTGGCCGCTTGTTCCAGACCACCTTATCTATCACAGACTAAGCCAATGGGCTTCTACATTGTCATATAGGGGAGGAACACAATGCAGAAGAAGGCACAGCCAAAGTAGCTTGCGGCTTGTCTGGCAGTTTCAACTAATCATATAAAATATTAACAGCTATATTGAAGCGGTACTTCCATTACGCCGGCATTACCGCTAGGTGGCGCTTTGGGGTAAGACTACATTATATCTGCTCAAGTTCTGTGTTAACAACGCTATGACTGACGTGCAGCATGGGACATGTAGTACAGTTAAACCTGAGAATCAAGGTGGCTTAAAGATTGGATAACCAATACTGGGCCAACACGTGCTCAAAATGGGTACCAAGCATGCACTTGTACACCAGATCACACTGAACAGTCTGGGTTACTTTGGACAGATAATTATACTAATTTCCATTTTCCATTCCATTTTCTCCAATTCAATTCAGTTATTAGAGAGCTAGAGAACAGGTGCACTTCCCCACATTTCTAATATTTTACATTGATAATATTTCCTAATATTAATTTAAGAAAGTTAAAGTCTTTACTTACCGTCATAAAACTTCAGATTCCTTGTTCCTTCCTTATTTTTTGGCCATGGAATGCTAAAACAGTGTGTTTAGTTGGATGAAGCCAAAATGTATTTTTTGACAATGCAGTGAGTGAAGTACAGGTGTTTCCCAGTGAGCTATAACCATTTATTTAGCCTCTGTCCCTGAGCGTTTTTTAAGGGACAATGAATAGTTTTCAACACTCATACATATCACCTCATGCTAGACCCAACCGTTCCTAGTTTGTCATGTGTGGTATATTTTCAACCCATAATTATCTGGCCTTTGTCATATGAATTGCATGGGTGTTATTACACTATAAATTAAAAAGAAACAGCCATACCACTTCTGAAATTCTATGCTTAATTAATTGCACACATAAAAAATGAAGTACAGGAACAGTGATAATTGCAAGTAGGCTAACTATTTACATGTGTCTACTGTAATCTCAATTGAGATGGAGCGGGAATGTGTTTTGCACTCATGCCATAATGATCTTATCATTGTCAATAAAGCTTCTGAAATTAAGTTGAGAGAGAGAGAGAGAGAGAGAGAGAGAAAGAGAAACAGACAGAGAGAGAGAGAAAGAGAGAGAAACAGACAGAGAGAGAGAGAAAGAGAGAGAAACAGACAGAGAGAAAGAGACAGAGAGAGAGACAGACAGAGAGAGAGAAAGAGAGAAAGAGGCACAGTCAGATCTTTATCTTTTCATCATTTATTTTTCTGCTTTTGTGTGATTGTCATTGTGTTTAGACGCTTTGGCAAAATTATTTATGTACCATTCATGTCAATGATGTTTGCTGAATCAAACTTGAATGGAGAGAGAAACAGAAACTGAGTGAAAGAGAGAGCGTGGGAGAGAGAGAAAAGGCAAGAGAGAGAGAAAGGGAGAGTTTTGTGTTCTGCTCTGAAAGATGAGAAATGTCATAAATCGATGAGATGCGGTGGCAGCAGAGGCTTACTCACTAATACCCCGGACATCAGAGGACATTGTCGGTCTCTCTACCTGCTACTGACCCTCCTCTGCTCTCCCTGCTCTGCTGCTGTGAACACAAGGCAATCTTTGGGCAGGGCATGTGTAATCCACGGTGTAATCCCAGGCAGCCTCGCACCATGTCTGACAGACCACTCTCCCTCCAAGACAAGCTACCTATCCGTCACCCCACCCCGCTCCGCTCTGTTCCACCCACACATGCATGCCACTGAAAGTAAGAAAAAAAAAAAGACAAATTACATTCATTCACTTTTCCTAACTCGTCTCTGCCAGAGGGTTCATTCGTTCATCGCTCCCGTTATGTTTCGCCTCTGGCCTGCAGGAGTTTTGGGTGACAAACTGCACTTCATCTAATTGGCGAGCCGGCTTGAGGCTTGATCAAAGTGCACACGCTCCCCGGATGCTGTCAGTCGGGCCAGTCGTCCGTGGGCGGCCTCCCCTCCCCTCCCCAACGCGCTAAATTGCTTTCCATTTCTCTGAGGCGGTGGAGGAGGACAATCACTCCGCTGGGCCGCCGCTCCGTCTGCCAAACAAAAACACCTGCAGTCCCTCTGACATCTTCATTACTTTACTACACATTCTGGGTTCATTTCATAAGCCTTCTGCTCTCGGAGAAGTGTAAGGATGTGTGATGTTATAGGTGAGGATTCCCTATACAGGCATAGGAAAGGCTGAAAGGTAATCATTGGTTGAACATGCAGATTTCAGCACTTTAAAATAACCTTTTCCCCCACATGCATATTAGCATTTCACACAGATAGAACTGTAGGTCAAGCCCATAGATTATCATGAGATATTATAGCGTGTTATTAATGTGAGCTTGGATTATGTTGTCTTATTTTTTATTCAACCTTTACTTGTCCAGGTTAGTCCTGTTGAGAGAAAGGATCACTTTTACAAAGGACACCTGAATAATACAGGAGCAGTACTTTTAGTTACAGACAAAAAAAACCCCAGTAAAAACAAACTTAAGTAATAGATGATCTAAGAAAAAGTGACACACAGAAAAAGGTGAGTGAGAGGTAAGAGAGAGGGAAGGTGAGAGATAAAGGGAAATAGAAGGGTGAGAGAAGAGAGGCAGAGAAATAAGGTGTTTAACATGCGACAGACATCAATTAAAATGGCCAAATATTTGCATTGGAGTACCTCAGTTTACTTAGTGTGGTTACAGTGTTTGGAGGATTAGATGGATTCTTTTCATCTGAAAAAGTCATTAGCTTCATTTCATCTCAACACAGGCTTCAGTTGATGTAGCTGAAACTACAATGTCAAAAGAAGATAGAGATTTCTCAATAGCCTGACTGATTAAAGTAAAAATGACTCACGCTGAAGTACTTTCTGTGTCAAGCTGTTGTTTTCCCTGAGATAATTTCTTGTCTGGATTGTCTTGATCTGTTTAAAGCAGCTATCTGCAAGGTGATGATTGCTTTTTTACATTACAAACATCCCAAAGAATCAATAGTGCAAAAATATTCCTGTGATCACTGACTGATCATGTATGATAGAGAACTGCTAGCAAAGGAAATAGGAGCTGAGGAGAAAAGGTAGAAGAGCTCTTTTAAACCATTAAAGGTCGACAAAAGAAATGAATCAGCTAATGAGCCTATAATGGTCATAAAATTGTGAAAAATCGAATTGAGATTTAAATCCTGAGCATGGTCCAAATGATTTCACGGCGTGTCATCATATCATTAATTAACAATTAAACATCACAACACAGCTCTCTGCCAATGCGCATTTCAGCCACAATTTAAACCCACTCGTTCCCGGTCACACGGGGTACACCCACCCACCATACACACTGTCTCTCTCACACACACACATACATTCACACACACACACTTTCCCCTGAGCAGCAGCAGCAGCGCCCCTCCCTCCCTGCTCCCACATGCAGACACAGACACAGAAACAGACACAAAGACACACCACCGCTGCTGCTTAGTCAACATCTGCATGAGTAAACAAAGCACTAAATCAGACTCAGCGGGATAAACAATCTGATTTGTCATCATCAGCAAACGCAGCCTGCAGCCCCCGCCAGTCCCCCCCCCCCACTCTCCCCTCCCCTAATGGCAGCACTGGCCAGGCTGGCTGTCTGACCCCCCCCCCCCCCCCCCCCCCCCTCCTCCCTTTTCCCCTCCCAGCCTGCAGTTGCCCCACCAGACACTCTAGAGGGCAGTGTTGCTCTCAGATTCGAGCAGAGGAACCAGCTGCAATATCTCCCCAGGGCCTCCCGTTGTGGAGGAAGGAGGCTGTCTTCCTCTTTTGTTTCCCAGTTGCTGCAGGATGGGACCCCTGCCAGCCTCCTTCCAAAATACTGCACACCAGGTTGAGAATGAGTTAAAAAAAACCAAAAAAAAAACCCAATGTGGCAGAACAGACAGACCGCAAACCTTCAGATCTGGCACGGACCACTTACTGCATGTTATGGCTACAGCTATACAGCTATTACGGTCTTGGCGAGTCAATAGAGAAGCGTTTGATTTCCTCTCAGAGAGTTGCATGGGGTTGAGGCACACCGGGTCTGAATCGTCATGTTACTGCTTTACATAGAAATGAAAGATGAAGAGAAAGAAAGGGAAACCCACTGCGGAGAGGAACAGTCATAGAGAGAAGCTACTTTGAATACATCCACCCAACCAAGTGTATTCACACTGTGAATTATGTATTGTGTATTCTTTGAAAAACATGGGTATTCTTTGAAATCGCCCTCTCCCTAAGGTCCCTGTTTTTTTTTAAGCGAGAATGTGCATCTATCTGTGAAAGACTGTGTCGACTGCAGAAAGGTATCCGAAGCAAATATAATGTACAGCCAGGGTTCTTCCATACTTATACTGTATATGGGTCCTGAGGACTGTAGGTGTATTTTGTGTACTGATGGACTGTAGAGGTGTATTTATCTGGTTCCTGGTGGACTCTAGAGGTGTAGATATCTAATTCCTGGAGGACTAGAATGGAGGCATATTCTGGATCTTGCAGGAGATGTTAAGGTATATTCTGGATCCTGGAGGTCTACAAAGGTGTATTTTGGGACTGTAGAGGTATATTTATCTGGATTCTGGAGGACTGTAAAGGTGTATTCTGGATTCTGGAGGACTGTAAACGTGTATTTTGGATCCTAGAGGACTGTAACAGTGTTTTTTTTGGGGTACTGAAGGACTGTAAATCTGTATTTATTTAAATTTTGAAGGAATATAAAGCTGTATTTTGGATTCTGGAGGACTGTACAGGTATATTCTGGACCCTAAAAGGCTGTAGAGGTTTATCCGGATCCTGGAGGACTGTAGAGGCATATTCATCTGGATCCTGGAGGACTGTATGGGTGTATTGACTGTGAACGCAGACATATGTTGCTGGGTGTGGAGGAGGGCTGGGCTGGGCTAGGCTGGGCTGGGCTATCCTCATGTGATTGGGCTGAAATTTACAATCAATCCCATAGGCGTACTCGTAACCCATCAGGCCTGTCACTCTCCAGATACCCCTAGTTGTAAAAGCGTGTCTCCGCCAGGTCACAGATCCCCCACTGAAGAAAATGTCCATCTCAACATCCAAACAAGCGATTTAATCCTGCGGTGGGCCTGAAACTCTGAAAAAGGGCTGAAATACTTTGGCTTGTTACAAAAGGAATCAATTTGCTAGACGAATTTTCTTGAAACAAAGGCATCATCTGTAAGCAAGTGGAAGCATCTTTTAAACAAGTGAATGCATCTGTCTTACAGTATTTTTGGGATAATATCAGTTTCTAGAAAATTCTTGCAACAAGTCAAGCTGCACTGAAACAAGTAATTTCACCTCATTTGACAGATTTTGTTCACGTTTCAATAAACACAAGATTTTAAGGTCGAGTGCCAGATTCCATCACTTAAGATGGACACTTTCTGCAGTGTAGAACTCCCTCTGACCGCCCATCTCTGACATGTAATGACAAACACATCCCTCAACGTCACTCCTGTCTAATCTGTATTCTAATACCTCAGAAGGAGACTGGGAAAAGGTCAAGGTTGAGTTGAAAGCAGCCGTGCGATAGCAGTATGAAATATTGACTGTGAGAATAACATTTTTCTAATTTGCAGCATCAGTCATGTTTGGGCCTGATGCGTTGGAGAAAACATCCGTGGGTGCAAAAAAAACCAACAAACATCAGCAGAAAGCTTTGTAAATGAACTAGCTGGCCGTTCGTTCACACCCATAACAAATCCACTGCTGTGTAGGTTTGTGCTTCCTGTATCAAACATGTGAGAGGAGATTAAATCTCTTCCCTGAAGCGATCCCTCTCCTGTGACTTCTGAGGTCATGGGTGCAAAGCAAGCACGCTGCATCTTAGACACTAAACCACTACCATCTCTCTTTTCCCTCTCTGTCCCCCTCTGACACACACACACACACACACAGAGTGAATCTATCTCACTCACACTCTCCAACGTCCATCACTATTTCCAACCTGCAAAAACAACAACACGCTGCCTTCATAGACTGTGAGAAAAAGAAATACAAAGACATGTAAACACTGCGGAAACGGGATCAGAAGTCACTTGTGGATCAGGGTCACAGGGAGGGCAGGAGACAGGAGAATGCATGGGCAGCCAAACATCTGCCGCCATGCTCGGCAATATTTACTATAATAATTGCGAGGGTAGCGCTGCGTTACCCTCAAAACGCAAAGTAATAACGTCAGTCAGAGGTCCTCAAATAAGCAGCCTTATTTGCCAAGCGCTGAGGCTCGCGCTCTGTTTTTGTTTGAACCTGGCTGGAACATTTCCAGGTTATTCTATCTCCGAAGCTTATTTTTTGAAGTGTGAGAAAGGATTCCTTTTACTCACAGGGACCGAGGCGTGCCTTCTACCTTGACAGTTATGACTTTCTGCCAGAGTGTATTCATTACCGCGTAACACAACTGCCAGCTCTTGTTATGGTGGGAATACTGTATATACAGCTTTAACTCCTGCATGGCTGGGAAACACGGCGCTCTGATGTGAAGTGTTGTCACAGTGCTACTGTACGTGCATCTACATGTTTGCTCCATGTCAACAAACCCATAATCCACCACTAGAGGAGCCTTGTGTGCTGAGCCCCTGTTTAGTGGAATGTGTTCTTTTCCGTTCTTCAATCATGGGAATCCTGCTGCTGGATGTGAATCAGGCTGCTTCAGTGCCCGGAGGGGAGAGAGAGCACTCTTCAACTCAAAAATCACATACAATACTGAGATTTCATGGAGAGAAATTAGTTAAGAATTCCACCAATGCTGGCAAGAAGTATTTCAAATATACAAACTTGATTCAGCAAAAATATTTGGCTACTTTTTTTGGATTTCCCAAGTTCTTGTGAGTATATGAAAACGCCTATCTGGAAGAATACATGCATATATTACGGTTCTTTAGGCACAGAGGAAGCAATTGTGGTTGATTAATGGTTGATTTATGATTCCCCTTCATATTCTGTATCTTTGCGCCAGTAAGGCAGTTTGTTTTGCCCCCAAGGGCTGATCTCCAGAGGAGGCAGGCCGTAAAATACGGTTACTGCAGTGTTGACATTATTACAGAATACCCACAAATAGCGATTTATGGAACCATTATTCAATTAAGTATGTTTTGAAAAGAGGCCAGTTCCCTTAAACCTGCTGCTGCGCGTTGGCCTGCCTCTCGCTTCCCAGCTCTCCAGTTTGTGTAACACCGGTTCAAAGCGCCTCACAGCTTCTGCCTGCTGATGAATCCAGCCCAGACACACAGCAAATCTGACAGAGCTGGGTAAATTATACGACTCTATGATTCACCAGAGATGGGACACATTTTTCCATTCGCCCCCCCCCCCATCCAAATGGAAAATCCATACACATCTGTTACATGTAAAATTCCTCCGTCACACAAGGTCACATGTAATGCATTCCGACCTGGGCTGACATTTAAATGACCAGATGCAACGCAGTCAATGCATCACACACTCAAGGCACATCTTTTTCTCTCACACACACGTGTTAAGTTATTGTATCTTGTATCCAGTTTTGTATCTTTTACCAGTTTCAACAAATTTGAATTGTTTTCCAGGATAATATAACGTGTTTCAGGACATTTACTTGGTAAAAGTGAAATTGTCTTGGAGAAAGTTTCTTGTTTCCAGATTTTCTTCATTGTTTTGCGATGTTTTTATGATGATTTGAAATGAAAAATGAAATTTGAGATGAAATTTACTGAAACCACCAAGATGATCTGTCAGTGCAGTGAGATAATTTGACTAAAAATATCATGAAATCAGCTTGATAAGTCTGGAAACAAGATAAAATCACTTGACAGCTTGTCATTTTTTGCAGCGTAATGACTGTTGATACCAATTTCTCTAAAATAATGAAAATAATGAGCATTCTTGTTGATTTTCCTCAGACCAATCTTTGGCTCTTTGAAAAACACTGCTGTACAGTACAACCAGCTGATGTGTAGCGTGGACCAGAGGCCCCTGCAGCTCTCTATACACTGGGGCATGATTAACACATACACAGCTGTTTCTTATAATAACCCCTCAGTCTCTGGACAAACATTAGCCTTGTTTTATGGCATCGTGACTCAATAACAATAAATTGACGAGTTGCATTCCCAAATGAGATGTCCCCCGTCTGAAAAAAGTCACACCTACGCTTGCACAACGATGACTAGCAAAAAATTAAAATAAAGTATGGTCCTTTTAGGATAGAAGGTAACTTAAATGCTTGGGTGGCAAAATTATACCATCTACACCCACTATATTTCAGAAATATTGAATGATGAACTTCAGGTTTTTTTTCCCAAAATGGATATACCGCACTTCAATTATTTACCCTAAATCATTTCTGCAATGTACTCAAAATGCTTATGATTTCAAAGTAATAAAAAGTATGTCATTAGTTCCCCTTTCCCTCAAGAATTCCATGGACATGCCACTTCCTGACTTACATATCATCCTTCCTCTGAGGATGTGCAGAGGGCCAGCCGTCACCGCCGCGGCTGTCACAACCCGACCGTGACGGTGCCACAACACCTGAATCAAATAACGCCGAGCCTGACAAGAGCGAAATGACATTACGGTGGCATCGACCACGGACGGTCCCCCCGCCAAGTTGCACTTGAGATTAGATGGTGTGAAGGACTCCCGCTCCACCAATTCCCTGCGCTCAGCGGCCTTCTAATGAGATTATTCTACAAGTGTGCGCCGATAAACCGGATCCTGCATATCACTCCTGGCAGGAGGGCTGAGGTTATTATATTGAGCTGAGGTGCAGAGAGCAGAGGAGAGGGACGGAGGTGATTAGCCCAGATTTAACGCCACATCCACACTGTCCACATCTGAACGCTAATCAGCCCACCAGGGAGGAAGGCACGGGGAGGACAGGCTGCTCGTCAAAATGAGCCCAAAGAGTGCTGGAAGAGTAGGAGGCAACAACTGTAATCAGTGTAGTTTCCTATGGAACAGGCGATGCTGCAGCTGGGCCCGGGCTTTTGTAAATTGCGCTGTTGTGTAACAGCGACAATAAAGAGATGCGGTCTATTTTAGAAAGCCTTGGAATCACAGTCATTACAGTCATCTTCAAATCACACGCCAGCCTCAACCTAAAAAGAAACAAGAAATTTTGAGAGCGACATTCTCTAAGCAGCGGTTTTCCGAACCAAAATGCATGACAAGCACAGGATCTGCTGTGTGGGATATGCAGTAAAACCCTCAGTCCATTCAGCGATACAGCACAATTAGTTTTCACATTACAGTATCAAGACGATGCCCTTTAATGGTCGTCTTTCAGGATTCTTGGCAGGAAAACCTCCCATCCACCCCCGGCCCTCTCCTTCGCCGTGTCCTTCCACACAGTTGATTGTACAGTAAGTGGCAGTTGGTGCTGCAGCCCCGGCACAGCAGTGTTTAGGAGTCGTAATGCCAGGACCCCACATGAATAATGGGAACCCTGTGCGGCGGCCCAGCTGCTCCTGTCGGGCCCCGGCACAGCCAAAGCCAAACAGCAGGCCTCTTACACTCGTCGCTGATAACACACTCTGTCAACGTCCAGCCACACAGGAACGCGGCCAATCGCGACTGACCGCAGCGTGTGGCGATATCTCAGACCCCTGCCCATCTGCTTCCTGGCCCGCCTGACCTTGGAGGTCACCCTGACAACGGATGTAAGCCCGGGGATGAAGCCAGTTGCTTTGAGTGGGTGACCTCCAAGTGAAAGCGGGACCTCTGCTTAGCCTTGCATGACCTGCATTCAGGAGAGAGTAAATCAAATGCAAAAACTGCGTGGAATACAAGGATGTTGAAGGAGAACTCTCTTTATGAGCCTGGTCTCACAAAATGTCGTGAAAGTGCGATGTCTCAAAATGCAAATGTGAGACAAAAAGTGAGAGGAATATGCTTTTCCTCCACGAAAGGATTATTTGAAGGAGAGATGACTAGAAACAGGCAGCAGTTTGATATTGAAACTGGTGGAAAGTAAGGGTGCTGTGGTCGGGTGGTGGATGGGCAGAGGCATTTGCCTTCAACTCTGACAATCTGGGTTCAATTCTCAACTCATGCAATGACGTTTTCTACTGCGAGTTAAGTTTTTACTTTTAGCACAAGTTTTTCTCATTTAACCACGAGCAAAACCTTACCCTAACCTTAACGGAACTGTTTTAGTTGCCCAACCTAAACCAAAAGTTCAGTTGCCTAAACCTAACCTTAACCCTAACATTACTAAAGTTGTTTGTCCCCATGAAATGAACTCCCATTACTTTTACTTCCTGGAAAACACAATATCTTTAACGGTGACCTCATGCTGCACTAGTAGGCGTAAGTGTTTAAGTTTCTAACCAATAAAACCTTCCGATTTTTGAACAATCCGCCCTCCGCACCCCTCCCATCAAATGAAATTGACCTTTCTCTCCCTGACTCATATTCCTTTAGTTTAGAGTTTTGAATGATCCCTCACTGCATTATGCCCCCCCCCACCCCACCCCACCCCCACCCCAACATCCTGTTTCAACAGGAAATGTATCAAATCCAGGAAGTAAAGATGACATTTCATGGGGTCTTTAATTGTTAGCTAACCTTTTCACGTGACAAATAGCTCAAAATGGCGTGTCCAAGTTCGTGATGGAGAAACATAATGTCACATAATTCATGTCCACAACACATGATCTGCATTTCAGAATTTGTGCTCATTTCACGAAATTTCATGTTGTTGACTGTGTTGCTTTTTTACCCAGTTCGTTCTCATTAGCATACACAGTAACAACATGCGACATTATAATGAGATGTTTGATCTGATATTGACAACATGCATCCACCAACCCATAATGGGGATATTCAGAGAAGTATAGACAGACAGAAACTTCCCATAAGGAGGCTGATGTGGTGGGCAGACAGCCAAATGACAGCTATTGACCTACTGTGATAAAAGTGCCAAGAGCCGCTCTGTGTAGCTGTCAGTGTGTGAACGGCGCCGCCTGACAGAAACTGTCCTCGCTTCATGTCACTGGGGTTATCGCAGCGGTGTACATAGAGTGCATACATCAACAACCCTTGAGCTTCAATTCAAGTCCCTGCTGAGAGAAAATGACAAAATACAGTCCACAGGGTTCTGGGTGGCGGGATGTGATGGAAGGCAATTTATGTTGAATTCTGATAAGTCACAGAGGTTGTTTAATGGGACATTTTACTGATTCCTGCAGGGAAATTCTTTTTTTTTTGGTTGCCGTCCTCCACAGGGTGGTCGGAGCACAGAGTCAGCCTCCGTAAAGCTGGCAGGGATTCAGCATCTGGCTCAAAAACACTTCAGCAGGGCGGTTTGTGGGGGCTTGAACGCAGATTGGAGTTTTAGTTATGCAAACATTTCTCCAAGATAGAGCTGCCCTGGTAGGCAGAAATAATCTGATTGGCTGAGGTAAACACGGTTGAAAAAATTGATTGAGCCAAACAACATTCTTTGCACCGTTGTAACGTTGAAGCCCAGTGAAAAAGGCAAAGGGTAAGAGAGTAGGAAGCTAATATTATGAAGCCTTATAGCACTCGTACTACTAACTAAAAAAAAAGCAAGCAAGACATACAAAGTTATCTAGGTTAGCTAGTTAGCTAGCCTGCTAACCTTCCAAGATCATGAACGCCATGCATGAATGAATGAAAAAAAGGTCATTGCCATTTGTAGATTTACAGTAATTTGCATTTTGACCCTAGTCTGTCATTCAAGTTAGCTGACTTGTGCTCCTCCGCCACTGAAGTTTAACTCAATAATGAGATTATGGAGAAATGTTTGTATACTTAACACTCGGTCGAACTACAGGTAGTCACTTCACCACCCTGTTGCACCAAACTAGCAGAAACAGGGCACACACAGGTGTAATGTTATTTTTGTATGGCAGCACGGCTACCTCATAAGGCATTTAAAGTGCAAAATGTGAGTAGTGAGAGGTGGGTTGGATATGTGTGGAGTGGTAATATGTGGGTGTCACAGTAGAAAATGGAGGGAGGGACGAGGGCATAGATGAAAGAGTGAATGAGTGGATGCACTGTAAGTAGTGTTGGCTGAAGTGTGTCTGGATGAATGAATTTAACAACTGTGGATGGTGAATGTGTGGGAGGAGTGGAATAGGAGAGGATGGGATGGATGGAGTAGAGGAAAAAGTGAGCAGATGTATAGAAGGTGGGTGTTCTGTGTGTAAGCGTATACTCAGATATAGCAACGTATACACACCTTTTTATCTTCATTTACATTTCAGGCAGCTCTTATCCAGAGTGATTAACAAGTGTTATGGTAGAAAAAGCTTGAATTCCTATATCACTCAGACTCATGATATTTCATGAAATGAGCACGTTGTGTTAAAATGTAAATATGTGCTCCACGCACGAAAAGTGACACAAAGGAGTTTTCTACTGTGATCAAGTCTTATTTTCAGCGTTTTTTTTTATTTGACAAAACTTTACAATTACTGTAACCAAACTGTTTTAGTTTCTTAACCTTAAGGAAAAGGAAAACATACCATGGTTTCCTTTTCTTTAAGGTTGCAGACACTGTGGTTGCGGTACAGGTGGCTGTATTTTTTTTTATTTTAAAGATTCCAGAATTGTGACAGCTCAAGATTATGTGCGAAGCATTTTTGACATTTTGAACACTTTTTCCCCATGTTACGTGCCACCCCAACGTCAAATTACGGATGCACCGTTTGCTGTTTCCTTGTGACTTAACTAAACTAACCCTAACTCTAACCAAAGTTTTAGTTGCCTAACCCTAGCACCAACCTTGGCCTAAACATAACCAAAGTTGTTCTTGTTGCCTAAAACTAACCCTAATTAACCAAAATTATTTTACTTACTTAAACTTAATCATTAGCTAACATTTTCATATGATGAACACGTGAAAATTGAGTGTCCAATTAGTACTATTGTCACATAATCCTTTCGGCGAGGAGCGTAATCTTCACATTTTTCAAATCCACACCACAAAATCTGCGTTTCAGAGTTCATGCTTATTTCATGAAATTTTGTGAGTGTTACTTGCCAGACCAAAGAGGCACTTGTGTTGGATTGTGTCTCCCCCTGTGTTTTTTTCTTTTTCCCGCTCTCTGCCCCTCCCCAGGTGCAGTTCCCCATTTCTGGCTGTCTGATTGGACCATTTGAATGCTGCCTGGTCCAATCCTGATGCTCCAAGTCCCTGATAGGATAATTGGTGGTCCAATCCCGGGTTCCCTGCACATATATAAGGCCACCTGCATCAGACAGGAGTAGAACTCTCCTTCTCCCTTGGTTGTGAATGAGTGTGTGTTTTAACTTGTTGGCAGCTGTTTCAAAACGCTCTTCTGAACTTCTGTATTCAGGTGGGAAAAGGGCCAGGTAAGACAGGGTACCCTGTACATTCTCATGTAGTAGTGCTGCTGTTAGGTTAGAGGTGGGTGCCACCCTCTGTAAATTTTGGATTAAGCTATTTTTGATTAGGCAGATTGGATTCTTTTATCAGAAAGACCTACTAGCCAGGTGTTTTGTTAATTTCATTCTTTTGACACCACCTTCAGTCCTTTTCCCTTCCATGTTTAATGTTTCTTCAATGATCATATAAAATACTGTACGTAGTCACTGTGCACTTCTAGCACTTGTCTTACCACCATTAAAGTAAATAAACACCACTAATTGAACTGTTCAGTATTGTCTTGTCATGTCTGTTTCTCCACTGTTGGTTAGTTACTGTTCCTGCACCCCTAGACCTTAGTGGGAACGTAACAGTGAGACGATGTTGAATAGTAAGTACTGCAAGAGATAGCACCAGCACACTGACAAGATGTAACAACTATGTCTGTGTCCCTCGAGTGACCATGTAAGGCAAGGCTAACTTTATAGCACATTTCATACATAAGATGAATTCAATGTACTTCATATAAAACACAAAAAATACAATTTGTCAGGTAAAATGACATGATCAACTCATAAAGAACATAAAAAAGGAAAAGTAAGGACAATAATAAAACATAAATTAAATAAAATCCATGAATGTTCTATGTATGATAAGGAAGTTTTCCGGCTCAGGTGGTAAAGGTGAGAAAATAAGACTACTACTGACTGGAGTTAGGTTCACTGTGATCCCACCATCCTATATATTTTAGACCTCACCACAGAGAGTGGGTGGCTCTGCGAAAGTGAGTGTAAGGATGCTGGGAGTTGTATGGGGCAGGGTTGGGAACCTACTGTGGGAAGGAGTGTTGGCCAACAGGAGGGGAGGGGAGGGGTGGGGTGGGGTGTACCACTCTGCAGCTTTACTGACAGGAAGTGGGCCCGCTCCGTCCCCACATTCCTCCAACAGATGTTTGACAGAGAAAATATTTTCACAGCTGGAAAGGGAAGGGAGGGAAAATATATGTTTTACGATACATCACACTGGAGGTGGCGAAAAACGAGAAAAAAAAAACCCCTGCATGCACGTAATTTGACAGTATGGCCGGTTTACGCGCACTGTCCTCAAGGTTGGTCCAGGGAAACTCTATTGGATGTCTATTTACTGTCTCCTCCCTGAATTTTTCCCATCTCTCCCTGGCTCCATGTCCTTGTCTTGATGACAGGAGCTTTAACTATTAATCATTCACTCTCACGGGATGTGAGCCTGGTGAGAACGTAGGTCTAATGATTAATGTAATGAAACGACACCTGGCCCAAAAACACTGTTATGATGTGTAGAATGATTGCTCAAGATGATGATGATGATGATGATAGCGTAAAGAAATATACCAATTTACCTACAGGAATGCTCTCAGAACAACTCTTGAACATTTTGAGCTGTGAAAATCAAGATGTAGATCTGTCTATCATCCCATTTTCAAGAGAGACCTGTCTATAGATATACACACACTCATCGCACAATTCAAAACACAAATGGAACACTCATATCACAGGTACAAACTGCAATAAAAGTGTGCTGCATGTAGCACATGTGCCAAAAGCTGTGACAGAAAGCAGAGGAGTTTCACATCTCTCTTTCCTGGCCAAGTCAGATGTCAGAAACTGAGAAGTGTTCTCCACCGGCCAGCAGCAGAGACACTTCCAGCTGCAGTGTGCTTTATGAGCGACCGTCTCCCAAGAGAGACTTCCTGGCTGTCTGAGCTCTCAGACCGGGATCGCCGGCCCTCGAATCACAGAGGAGCAATTTCTCTCTCTTTCCTGGGCCGGTCCTTAGCAGTTTGGACACAAACCGAACAACACAACTTGCTGAGATGACAATTTATCTCCTCTCCAAAAACCTCCCCACCAATCATGTAATAAAATTGGATGTTCTATCAGTCAAATTTAACAACTTGTTGGCAGACTGCAGTGTTGTAAACATGCGTCTGGACGATGCATTCGGAGGACTCTAAACTATTACGTAGATCATTTGAGTGTTTTGACATCTTTCAAACCTTTATTTCTCCGGGGAAAGTTTGCTGAGCATGTAAGCTTTTTTTCAGCAACGACCTTCTTTACATTAATTGAGTTACACCTCCTGCTGGCCACTGATTACCTCCACTACATACCTTGCTCAAGGGCACCTTGACAGCAGCCCATACCGTACATTTACCTCAGCCTGAACCCTCTCCCGAATCCCTTGTGTTGTCACAGCTGGGTCTGTGAGTTTGAAGATCCTCTCGGTGGAAGGAAAACACGGCCGGGGAGAGATCAATATCCCGCCTGTTATTATTGCTGGTGTGGCCTGGATGGTTGTGGAGTCTAGCCAGAGACAGCAGGCAGCTGTCAGTCACAGACCACCTGAGGAGCCTCCTGCCTCTGAAGCTGGACGCCTGAGGCTGGACACAGCGGCTCATGCAGATAAATACCTGTGTTTATACAGGCAAAGACCATAGAGCAGTTAAGGTACTGATGGGCAACATTTTGAGACGAGTGCTAAAAAATAAAGGAGATAAGCATCATTTATTGTGTTTGTGTGCGGCCTAGCTATATTCTTCATGAGTGGTAGCACTTGGTACAGTATTTTTTCATTGCACTTTCATTCATTGTAGCCCTCTCTAATATTGCCCATATTAATTTTGTTCCAACTGATAATCCCTATGCCTAAAGAAGGCGATATCTATTGAGATGCTCTTGAGCAAGGCACCTAACCTGTTGCTCGGTTGCCAGCAGTGTGGCTGTGGTTGTGCAGCTCCCAGGTGTGAATGTGTGTAACTGTGTGAATATGAAGCAGGGTGTTGCTAAAAAAGAGCATGTATGCTCAGTCAGTCTTACCTGGATAAATAAAGTTTTTTTTAAAAAACCTTGCCCATCTGTAATGCTCCGACTGTTGGCAGTGTATCGTAGATTTAACACAGGCATTATTTCAGGACATTTTGGAGGCAGGCAAATCTGCCACAAGTTAATTTACATAACATTACTTCATTCAAATCATTATAATGTACAGTTTTCATAATAACCTGCCATGTAATCCACATTGGTTTTGTCCATCACCATCACTTCTGAAAGCACTCCCACAATATTACTCATATCTCCACTGAATTAAAAAGAATGATCACCTTGGAACTGAGCTGAAGTCAAACAAAGGTTTAAGTGATGATGGCAATAACTGACACAGATCCCAGTGGTGATTAATTTGATGGCTGACTCATCATAAAAATCTGCTGATGTGTGCATTCTCTGCCTTCCTGGAGCTCTTTTTTCCAATCTGCGGTTACAGTATCTTTGCTTATACAGGTGCATGGATGACAAGAACATTCATCTATGTCACTACAATGACTTTGAACTAAACATTCATCGGAGAGCAGGAGAACTTTGCCCATTTTGGGTTTGATTCAAAACAGGCGAGAAATGAGCTTCCTGCTGCATCCAGCTGGCCACATTGTTTGGCCAGAGTCCTGGACGCCCCGGCCCCGCTGGCTCCGCTCCCGTTCAGGCCGGCCAGACGGACTGCTGGGGCAGCGCAGGGTCTGACCCCGTGACCGCATGGCTCCCAGTCAGGACGGACTGGAGGGATAAGCAGCCTGGGCCAACCGATGATGCTTTACACTTAAAGCAAAGTGCCTCTGGAATCTATGCTGCTGCTTATAGAGCTTGCGGCAGTTCAGGCAGGACAACGCCAACCAATCGCAACAGGCGGTCTATTTAAAGGGGCAAGTAATCTATTACCTCTATCATCCTCTGTCATGCGACCAGTAGGAATTACAACAACAAACAGAACTTATCTCCTCCTACACTGGTCTTACGGTGGCCTGTAATTGACATGAACAATATACTCACATTTTCATAACAGAGAAGTAAGCTTAATTAAAGCAGAGTTCCAACAGAAAAATTGAGTGAAAAGGTAATTTATCATAATGCAAAATAATACTGCTTTGTCATCTGAGTTTTCAGCTTGAGCATTGTTGGAGCTTTTGTTCCAAAACAGAGTATAGGCTGGAAAGTGAGTTTTGAAAGCCAGAAATCTCAGCACTTGGTGGAGTAATCGTTGAGTCATTGCTATTGATCAATAACCCTATCAACCCCCTGCAGACAGACATATTATGGTCACTCACTTACGGCCCTTTAAGCTGACCTGCTTCTCATCTATTCCTGCTGCACATTCAGGCTGCTGCGGCTTAGCTGGTGTTAGTGAAGCCTCCCTCCATCACCTACCAGCCTCCACCAGCATTGATCCTAGTTCCTTATCTAGTGACTGTCATGTATGCCATGTTGGCTTGTCATGTCTTGTCAGTTATATTGACTGTATTATCAAGAGGGTCTGCATCTGCTTGTTCTGTATGCATCCTTGGGGGGGTTATTGTGTACACTCTTTGTCATATCTTTAGCATGGTTGGTTGGATTTGTTGGTTGATTGGTCGGTTGGATCAAATATAACTGTATTGTGATGTGTTGAAAAAAAATGATGTAATGTTTATGACAAGGGCTTAAATCTGACAGGTAGAGATTTGCAAGCTATGTGAGAAACTAGCACTTCGTTGTGTGTAACTCCAATTTTGGAGATTTTCATGTTCTAACTTCAGTGGGCTCTGTGGGCTGAGAAATGTCTACAACCCTTGCACTTATGAAACTCTTATCAAAACCCATTGGATAAACTCAGAAAAGGCATGGTCAAGCTAAAACAAAGGATATTTTTCTCAGTTCCTGGAAAGTTGACATTTTGGAGATACAAGGTTTTCACCCGCAGAGCGATGGTTTGCTGAACAGCATATGAAAAAACAGACAAATGGATATAACGCAAATATAATTCCAGTCTTGTTTAATGTAATAATCAATATACTGTAGGTAAAACAACTGCTTATGCATTAGCAGTCAGGTAGTAAGTAATCCAATAGGCAGCATCTTCAGTAAGTATGTTACAGGGACAAAAGTCACATCGAGCAAGTCCATGACCTCCCTGTGTGTTTTCCCCCTGGCCAGGATGTTGCCTAAAACAAACTCAAGTCACCCCACACCCCTGCCTGCGCTCGCCTCCATCCATATTGTTTAACATCTCAGTTGTTTGTTCGGAGAGTTGGGTGTTTGCAGGCGGCTGGTACCATGTTTCGGGAAGAGAAGTTTATAACTTGCTTCCTGTTAATGTTCCAGTTACACTGCGGACTTCAAACATGCACACGTTTTCGCAATTCAAGACGCTCAAAAAACGTTGTCTGCGTGCACACATACACACACACACACACACACACACACACACACACACACACACACACACAGGCACGCACACACAGGCTACAATTTGTGAAACCACACTACACATTTGTAGCATAGCTTTGTGGAATATGTTTGTGTAACTTTCACATATTGTTCACAATGAACAGTATGTTTTACTGTTTGACACGTAGATGTACCTGTTGAACTGGATCTTGAATTTCCCATGAATCTTAATGCCGAATGCTGTCTTGTGATGACAATAACAGCAAATTGTAAGCCTGCTGTGACTCGATGTTCTGTTAACTGACTGTGGACACTGTGAGGGAAGACGCTGAATCCTCTTGGGTTTTGGCTCCAACTTGCAGATCAATAGTTGTTATGTGAGTTTAACTGCATAATGATTGCTGTTAGAGATGCATTGTGAATTCATGCTGTGTCCTTTATGAGTGTCAGAGCTTGTTATAACAGGATCTTCGCCTGACCCGAGGCCAAACGGTAGCGCCAGGAAAGTAGCAATTACATTATAGTATCTAGTCTCACACCGGAGATGGGAAGAAATCCTTACAGTACAATATTTCAGGAGGAGGGGATGAAATGAAATGGAAGTTAAAGTTGGCTGACAGTCAAAACCCAATAACCAACTTTGAACTGCTGCCAGGTTTGGTTTCTTTTCAAACAGAGAAGAGTGAAAGTAGAGGCCACAATAGGGGCTAACTGGAGTCTGGGGGCCAATGTCTTGCCTGCTCACTGTCAGGCCCTTTTCACTGCTCCACGGGCCCGGCCTGGACCACAGCCTCCCTGTGAAAAGAGCAAGGATTAAGACAGTTGGAGATAAAGACAAAGGGGACACATCGCCTCCCTTTCCCCTGAGAGCACCCCCGGCCACACAATGACAGCGTACAATGGGATGATGTGTTCTTTTGGCCCGGGCCGGATGTGTCATCTCGCACTGCTGTGCAGAACTTCCCAGCATTGTGTGCGGGCCTCTGCCATTGTGGCCGGGCAATACTAATACCTTGCAGATATTTCACAGTGGGTGAATGCTTTCTTTCCACCCAGGCAGCCTGGAGTTCCCTGGCTCCCAGGGCCAGGAAGCAGGGAGGCCCCAGGACTCACGAGCCAGCAGTGCCTGCAGCACCACAGCTACAGCTGTGGGGGAGGAAGAAGGGGATGACTTGCTCTCTTTCTCTCCATCATGTTTGGCAAAAATTCTTCATACGCCTCATAAATACTCAGTTCTCTCCTATCTGAGAAGTCCATTCCAAAAAAGGTATCAATGTGGCTTTAGGCCTAGACACAGAACCATCTCTGCCCCTTCTTTAGTAATTAATGATACCATTTGTGCCCTTGATGAAGAGGAATCATATGTAGCTTTATTTATCGACTTTAAAAAAGCTTTCGACACAGTCAATCATTCCCTTTTGCGCCTTGATAATAACACCTTGGAGTGGTGTGAAAACTGTCTCAGTGACAGGAACAGTGACAGAACACAATCAGTTGTAGCAGATGGGCTCTTCACGATTTCCAGTGGCGTTCCGCAGGGTTCCATTTTAGGTCCACTTCTCTTCATACTTTTTCTAAGTAATATTTGTAATATTTGTAGTTCTGTGAAGCATTCTAAACTTCATTTCTAGACTGATGATACAGCCTTGTATTCCACAGCAGCCTCTAAGTCCAAACTCCAGACTGGCTTCCAAGCCTTACAAATTCCAATTATTGATCTCAAATAAGTTGTAAATGTAGATGAAACAAAGTACATGTTGTTTTCCAGGAAGCAAGACTCAGTTCCAGGATCCCTTATCAGCAATTAAAACAGAACAATGATAAAAAAAAGGGGGCCATCTTAAAAATACCTTGGCATTTGGATTGATGAAAAACTGAAAATTAAAATATGTTTCTTTTATAGAAATTGGGCATTTCACATGATAATAGTAAGTAAAGTGTCTCTATATTGCCTGTACATTGAAGTCTCTTGATGCAGGAAACCACAGCGCTCTGCGATTCATTACAGGAGACAGTTTCCACATAGATTATTGTGACCTTTATCAAAATGTGGGTTCTATGCCTCGGTTAAGTGGAATGAATAATAGGTTGTGCTGAAAATGGACTTCATAATCCCCTTGAATGATTTTAAGACCTTTTTCTATTGTGTGTGTCTTGTCTGTCCATGTTGAAACACTTTGAGCTGTCCATTTTGTTTCTGAGTGTGCACAGGGCTCCCGTGTACAAGATCATTGATTTTCCAAAGGTTTAAATAAACCATTTTCTCAACCATTTGCTGTCTGTCTCTGCTGACTCTGTAAATTGTTTTAGGGTTTTTCCAGATGTATAGGTGTGAAATAATCAGGGATATTAAGATGTAGTAACTGCTAGGACACTTGCACATTATCAAAAAAAGAGGATAAAAGATGTGCTTAGGCTGGGTCACACTAGACATTTTTAATGCTGATTCTAAGCTCAACTGGACCATCTGGACCTGACCTAGGCTTTAGGCGAGATACAGGTCCATTTTACTCCAAAGTGGAAAAACTGCCCTGCAGCAAACATTTCAGTCAAGTGCCCATCTTCAGTGCATATGATAAGAACCCAAACCAGGAACTATGGATATGCAGTTGTGATATTTGTCATGACCACTTAGTGCTGTCTGCTGAGACAAGACCGGAGAGGAACTGAAAGGGTGGACAGAGGAACTGACTGTGTGAGAGCAGTCAGAGGGAACATCGCCCTGGGGGACAATGAAAGCACATTTTTCTCCAATGTCATGGAGATTTCTTTCGCTAATGAGCTGCATCCACTGGCTATCAAGTGCTGCCAAATGCAGAGGGGAGTTGTTCCTTTGGTTAATTAAATCATGGGCAATTTTGTGGCTTTAATGCTTGGGATGTAAGCCTTTATGTAACTGTTAGTGGGAACCTATTTCCACTTGTTTTTTGTTCAAAATGGCACAATGAAGTGGCTCTATAAAAGTCTGGACGCTGGATTAGGTGATTTGTGGAGGAAGTGTTAGCTCTCTCTCATGTTATCATTATATTATGGGCATGCACACATCGTTTCAGTCGCATGAGCATTCATAACTCTCAAACAAAGTGGAAAAAGTCAGCTACACGCCCAGAAACAGAAATTTCACTGGATCTCCCTCACATAAACAATTACGTGGACTATGTCATCTAAAGGCCCCACAGTCCCATGTGGAACTAGGTTTTCTCTTTGGCTATCTCTATTCAAAACAGTCAAAACAACACAGACTGGTATGATGGCATTGTATGTAACACAACACCTCAAGAGAAGCCAAACAGACTTTAGCCCATGGCACTTAACATGATACATGATCCTTGAACAATGCTTTGGAAAACGTATACACCTCAAAGAGCTTAGGCGATGTTAGCGATGCCCTGCGGGCCATACCTTTGGTAAGTGGAATGGAATCCGGGGAGGAACTAAAGACAGGTACAGTGAACACAGGAGGGGGCTCGATATCCTGCTAGAAAAACCACAACAGGGGGAACGATCCCTCTCCACCCCCATCTTTCCACATAACAGACACATTGACAAGTGATGAGTGTGAGAACTCCTGGCTTATTATCTTCCTTTCATCTGCCTAATTCTACAAACCTACAGTGGGGTGATAATGTGCGGAGATGCGTGCGGTCAAGAGTTTGCTTGAAGCTTTTTTATCTGCATTTTAAAAGCTTGTAGTTTGCACTTCTTAATGGGCAGACAGGGCGGGTAAATAGAAAGATGGAAAGGATTCAGAGTATTCAGCTCAGTATGTCCCTTTCTACCACAAGTCCTCTATAATAGGCGAGTGTGGTTTTGTTTCCAAGAACTTACAGATGATGAAAAGAAGTTCCACACAAAGCATAACCTAACAGCTGTTTTAGCAATGCACAGAAGTGCGAATGCAACTTTTTCATGTTAAAGGCAGGCCCTGCAGATGAAAGGCTTCTTTCAAGATGTTGTGTGCAATAAAAATTGCCACTCACAGCGGAACTCAGGGGAGGCGGATCCAGGTGGCCAAGGTTGGCACACAATGGACGGGGAAAACCAGTTGTTGTGGTGTTGTGTTAACCTTTTTTTTTTTCAATTCTGCAACCATCTGCTCGGTCTCCCATATTGGGAACTCTAAACTTTTCAAATGCCACTCACAATTCCTCAGGAAATTCATAATTGCAATAACAATGACAGATAAACTACTTTCCAAAGGTTTAGCTTCTGTAAACAGTTGGTAAAAATAACCTCTGAGGAATGATTGCAACCAGCCTGAACCATTACAAAATACAGTTTTCAGTGAGGAATATTTCTTACATGTGGTTTCAAGTGTTTGAAGCAAAATAAGAGATGCAACTATGCCAAAGAAGGCAGCATTCTGCTGTCACACTCCAGCGCTGCTACACACCACTACTCTCTCAAGTTCAAAGTGGAGTGCTCCCAGACTTATCTCTTTCTTGCCACAAGGGACCTCATTTATGCCATTCTGAAGCCTAGCAGGCCTGATTTCAACCAAAGAACACTCTATCCAGATTTTCAAAGGAAAAAAAAAGTTACTCTTCCTGCATTTTCAGTCTCCAGCATACACCAAACGTTCCAACTACTGTATATTACTTGGCACGAAATTCAAACTCAGCCACATCTGTTCACAGTCCTGCTCTCAAAGAACACACACACACACACACACACTCCTCTGATCTGGTGGAAATAGTCCTGGAGAACATGTGAAGCGCTGTGGAGGTGGTGCATTAGAAAGGGGCTTAATGAATTCATAACTATAACGGTATGGTGCGTGGACGCAGCTGAATGGGAGGCCAGGCTGTTTGATGTGTGGCTCCGGCTCTGACCGCTGCCAAGAAGCTGACTTTAAGAGGCAGGCTTTGCTAACATGCGGGTTATTGCCCTGCTATATGTGTTTCCGTGGCAGCAGCGCTCCTGTCAGCGCCTGCTAAAGCTGTCAGACGAATGCCTGCGCACTCGTCCTCCCGGCTCATGTCAAAATAGTCTGTGGAAATCCTGTAAACAATCATAATGAGCGTCTGAGAGGTTCTGCTCTTCCCAAAGGTGAGAAGGCAAAGGATGTCTGGGACGTACATGACCTGGAGGACTGCAATTTCAGACCTTTGACATCATCAAACACTGTAAAAAAAAATATAGACTGACTGCTGAAGGACCAAATAAGTCAAACATAATATACTACTGAACTATCACAGCAAGTGAGAAGAATTTGTTTTGAATCCTTATAATGATAATTTCCAAAATCACGTATTATTTTTGCAAAATGAATTCTGAATTCCAGGTAAATATGTGTGTAGTTCTGGTTTGATCTCGGTATGTATACATTTTTTTTTTTTTTTTTTTCCAAAAAATCTTCACGTTTGAAATATTTGCTTTTCATTTCCTGACTGGTAGGAAAAGACAACATCTGGAAAAGATATCATCCACTTCCTTTGCTTTGTCACTTGGTTACAGTGACCATGGAAACGGGGGTCTAGGCGAAGGCAGCGTTGGAGAGGAGGAGTGCAGCTAAATTTCTGCTGAGGAGACTGGTAGGGAGCAAAATAATGCAGAATTTAGATGAAAGGAACTCATGTGCAGACTTGGCTGATCAATAGCTCTTTTACTAAAAAGGAAGGAAATTGTGCTTTGTCTTTCAGCGCCGTGTGTAGAGCAATTCAACATCCAAATAAATGAAGCTACAATCCCTCTGTAGTTACGTCTCTTCATCCTGGCTTTTACAATAGTCATCATAGCAAATGAAAGCCCAGTCAGATCTCTCTCTCTCTCTCTCTCTCTCCCTCTCCCTCTCCCTCTCTCTCTCTCTCTCTCTCTGACAGCCATCTTAAATCCACTCAGAGATCTCAGGGGACCAGTTTTCTGCATACTCAATATGCTCGCAGCTCCTTCAGCCCACACAGTCACCATGGCAACCATGGACCACCTCTGGCTTCCAGTGCATCTGTCAGCCAACACCCCCCGCCCCAACCCACCACCACTACCACAGACACACACACACACACACACACACACACACACACACACACACACACAACCACTCTGCCACCTCTCTTCTTTGTACCCTCACAGTGTGCATCAGCATCGGCATGGAGCTTCAGTCGACGTTTCTAATAATTAAACAGTCTAAATATGAGGTTTATTTTTGCCAAATGCAATTAGCCGCAATATGGCAGATTCAGCAAATCTTGAAAGTCATGGTTGTGGGTGTTTACACAGTCATACACCACCATTTTACCTCCACACCAACACCAGATACAGTACGGTGGAGGCTAGCAGAACGCTGAGATGGCTATGCAGAAATCCCATTTGTTTTTCAGGGACCTCAGCGCCACCTGAAGAGGGCAGGCTTGAGCCTTTTCTCCTGTAGCTGTGTTGACACTTCCTCAGGAAAACCACGCAAACCTGCTGTGTCACAACCCACACTATGAATGCAAGACCACCCATCCAGCACTAAAAGTCCCTGGCTGGGATTTAAACCCTTCTGACCCCCACCCCCACCCGTCAAATCTGCTTCAGAAAACGCAGGAAACTGTATTCTCTGTGTGTGTGTGTGTGTGTGTGTGTGCTGGTATGCATGCATCAGTGCGTGTGCGTAACAGCGAGAAGGGAAGGAGAGCGAGGGAGGAGGAGGAGAGGGAGAGAGAGAGAGAGAGAGCAGCCGAGTGAAGCAGCTCTCTCTCATCACTGAGTAATGTTTCGCGCCGGCTTTCAGAAAAGAGTGAAACAGCATTGTGCGTTCAGCTGCGCCGAATGTGTCTATTCTCTAGTAGCCCTCTTCTCTTTCACTGGAGATCTTTCTCTTTTGTCACACTAAACCCTCCCCACCCGTCTAAAACCCACCCCCCCCACCCCCACCCCCAACACACACATACACACACACACAACACACCCACACCCACACCCTCCGAAACCCTGCTAAAGTCCCCACACTCCATCCAAAAAAGGCAGGCAGGGAGGGGTGGAGGGAGAGAGGGAGAGAGGGAGTTGGGGGGGAGGGGCGTAGTACTGTTGTAATCTGCAATTGTTACAGTCTGGGGCCTGGTTACGCTGTCACCATCCCAAATTGATTTAACCATCAATGGCAGCATCCATTTAGGGGTGCTAGTGGTCTGGCCTGGCTGCCGAAATTCGGCTGAATGTGCAATGAGCCCCCTCGCTCCCTTTCCCACCATCTGGTATCAAAGGCTATTGTGTCCCAAGAAAGTAGCGGGGTCACCCATTTACCCCCCGTGGGTCAACCCCATGGGCTTGAGATAGAGGGGAAAGTGAAAGAGGGAGAGAGAGAGAGAGAGAGAGAGGGAGCAGAGAGAGAGAGAGGGAGAGAGAGGGAGGTACAACATCAGGACAGAGCACTTCCAGTTCTCCATACAGGAGGAGATAACTAGTGTGTGGCCCTGACGTCAATGGAGCCATTTAATACGGCAGACTGAAAATATTTGGAATCTGAGGCATCTGTCTGCTGTTATCACTGGGATGTATGTTCCTGTTTCACCCCTGCTTTCTTTCGCTCCGCAGTCGGCTCCCTCTCTCTCTCCCTCCCTCCCTCCCTCCCTCCCTCCCTCCCCAAGGCTGTGTTTACCACGGTCGGAGTCAATTCACTTGGAATTCAATCAGCTCAAGGAAGTAGATTTTCTTCACAATTCAATACCTGGAGTTGTTCTGCCATTAAACGAGCCTCATGCCCAATCGAAGGAGAAGTAATTGAGAACAAAGGCTCTAAACTAATGAAGTGATTTGCAGTTGATTTGCAAGTGTTGGTGAATTGCAAGTGAGTTGACTCTAACCACAGATATAACTACAGCATGGATCATGTGACCCGCCTCCAGACCTGGACAATTGCTGGCTTCAAGTTGCTACACTTCCCGTCTGTTTATTTTGGCTACATGTTACCGTTTTTGCAGAATAACTCCGATCTCCACTTTGGCTTGTTGCATGTTTGGCTGGAATACGCTGATGCCAGGAGCAGAACGTGAATATGAATATTCCTCCTAGCATCAGCTACGTTTTGTGGTAACAGCGGTGAATATAAGGAATGACTGTAATCTGTGCCGGTTGATTTACAGGAAAGAGAAGCAATTTGAATAATAAGATTAGGGATGAGGTAATACTACACGGCCCTTCCTGTGTCAGGCCCACTGGAGCACAGTCCCAGATTAAGTGTTAAGTGTTCTTCTAGTTGCGAGTGGTTATGAAAAGTCAAAGCTGACAGGCTCTTGGCGTTAGCACAACACATACAGTGTTTCAGAGCAGATAAGTCAAAATGCTCCAGTCATTTATGCTTAACTGGCTCCTCTCCTGAACGCTTGCAAAGATATATACAGAAAAATACAATGCACAGAAAAATAAGAACAAATCAAAAGTGTTGAAACGTAACTTGACAGCAAGACCTCATGAAAGGATCAATGAGAGGCCTCTGGCTGATAAAAGCAATATGCTTTAGTATGCTAATGAAATGGATAATGGATTTTCATAACAATGTCAGCAATTTTCCATCTGCATAGTCAACAATCTTGTATTATTATCGCGATGAAATAATGTTAATTACATTCATAAACAGGGGACATTGCTGAGATATTTTGTATGCGTGCCAACAGTGGAATCCAAGTTATGCAGCTCATTGTCCAATCAGATCACTCGTACAGGGCTCTGGTTTGGGTGGTTAAAGGTGCCTCAAATTCAGTTAACAATGGCACTTCTCTGCGTCCATATGACGATCTCATGGCCACGATAATATTCCAGTTAGCCGCACAGTCCCGTTCAGTAACGCGCAGTAACCACACTTCGGCTAAACGGATGACTCTGGGGAAGGAGTGAGACAGTTCATTATTACACTCAGCGGCTTGTATCCTGCCAGAAAGCATGAATGTCTGGAGAAGCTCTTTTTCACTCCGAGACAAGTCTCAAGGTTTACGTGCCGGCCTGTTACTCTATCTGCTAATTGTCCAGGAACAGTTCTATTGGAAAATAACTTGAGCTGGAGCGTTGAAGTTTTAAATGGAGTGGAGGGAAAGGAGAGAATTCTTCTCCCTCTAAAGTAGCCTTGGGCGACAGCAATTATGCATAGGATATCTTTCGGTTGGTACATGCGCCAGAATACAGATGAGGGTGCCTTTCACATTCCTCTCCTCTACAAAGAGTATCACTCCCCTGTCACCCAGAAAAGGGCTGCTGCACTCACTCCCTTTATTTCAGTTTTGCTCCCTAAGTTACCATGGCAACCTAAATACTATTCAGCCCTTGCAAGCGAAGCAGTCTTTGCAGGTGGCTGTTCTTTAAAGCAAAGAATGCTACAAATGCAGCTCCTTCAAAACAACTGTGTTGAGTGAGGCCCTCTTCAAATTTTTGTCAATCTGTAGCTGCCAAATTTTCCCCTGTTCATTTTGACGCTGGGAAAATAAGGACAAACAGGCTGGATGCTCTAAAGTTTATGGTCGAGTCCTGAATTAATCGTCAGTATGGGGAGCGTCTGGGGTTGCTGACGTAAAGACTCCAGTAAAAATGAATGAGGTTGTATAAGAGCTCAGTCTTCATTTGTCAAAGACCTTACTCAATGACCCATTTGATTTTTCCTCACTAAAACACCTCTCAATCTGTAGCTGGCATGATATGGGGGAGGGGAGCGATGGAGTAATAAGATTGATGTAACATGAGTGTATTTCTATGCTGCGCTTGTCGCTGAGTAACCAGTTGCCGTGGCAACCCTTTCCTTCCACACACACACACACACCCACCCCCTCTCCCCTCCTCCCTCCCCTCACCGTTCCCCAGCCACTCTCTCCTTCAGCGGTGTGTGATCTCCATTATGGGAGGATATTAAAGTGTTCTTATCAAGGCCTCAGATAACTACAAGGCCAGCATAATCCACGCCGCCGCCACCGCCCGCACAGGTCCAGATAAACGATGCGGGCCGGGTGTCATCCGCCATATGGTGCTGAGTGGCTCTCAGGAGAGCCGCGGTCGTGTTGTGTCACTGACTGAGCTAATGGGTCTCCACACACAAATGAGACCTGAGGGCCGGCTGGGCGGACGCTGCTCTGTGCCACAGGGAGCTTTAAGTATCGGAAAACCATCTCTAGGTGGTCGATACGTCTCGTTTTTGCCGTCTTGACTCCGCATTTTCTGTAACATTCATAAGAAATAAGTTGCATATAAAACTACGGTCTCTTTGTTAAAGGTGAAGAATTTTAGAACTGTTCGTTTGTTGTGTGATGGATTTCACTAGGATAAAGTATACTCAACGAGGAGGAATAGAGGGTTTAATGTCAGAAGGCTCAGCATAGCATTACAATAGAGTGTATTTCAATGCAGGTGACTTCCTACATAACAGCAAACACAAATATGGATGGGAGTGTATAAGGGAGGGGGCATTTTTTTTCCCTTGATCTGATCTTTTAGGGGCATTTTGGTCCTTACTGGGGGCAATTTTATCGAACTATGAATACATTTGCATTGCATATTGTCAAATAAACACTCAAATTGGACCACTAAGAGTTGTTTTATATTAAATGATAGTGTACCATCACATGAATGACAGTTTTCTACTGCCTCAGGCTGTGTACTTGGTTTCTGATCAAAACCACTCTATTTTTCTGGACCAGAACGCACTGGAAAGAATTCCCCAGTCCCACAAATCACATACGGTGGCCCGCTGGGGACAGTAGTCGCAATCATGCGCCAATATCTGACAACTCAACGAATAATGACCAGAGTGGTTTTGCCAGCATTTCTGAAACTTTCATCAGTGTGGCATGTGCTTTTATAAACTTTCAATGGCATTTTCGTCCCTGTAAATTGAAATTAGCAGAGGCAAAAATGCCCGTGAAAGTTTATAAAAGCACATGCCACACTAATTGTCGATAAATGAAAACCACTGTGTCTCTGAACTAGTGCTGAAATGAGTTCATACCATAGTGTCGGTACAGTTCTCTGGAGAGCATGAGTGCATTTCCCTGCTTAGGATGAACGTGTCACACTGTGTGATTGGGCGATTGCGAAAGGCTGCGGTTATGTCTAAGAATGCACCGCTTGTTTGTCACACACGGCGATAAATCTCCTTTATGTTGTGGCATAATTAAGAGCTCGGATTACAAGGACACACTTCATAATTCCAGACAAGAAAATAAGTCAGGATGTCTGTCTCATAAAATAGCTTCCTTGTTCGTGGAGTGAAAAGAATCTTTGGCACCTAGTGATTCCTGTTTATCTGTTGCACAAACGGGGGTAATGAGAGACATGGTGAAAGTAGAGCATAGATTATAATTTAGATTAATCACATACAGTGAGTTACACAGACAGCAGGCTGTCAACATAGAAAATAAGGTCAATGGTGAATCAATAGCTACTAATCTCCTGGACTTATGGTAATATTGATTATAGTAATATGACTTTTAAGAATATTTAGTGTGTCTGTGTGTGTGAATCAGTGGTAGACAGACAATAACATTCAAGTTCCCTTTAGCTGGGTTTTTTAGTATGTATGCTACCAGTCAAAAGTTTGGACACACCTTATTGAATGTACTATGTTTTTCATTATCTTAAAGCCATTTTGATCTAAAGGCTTATGCTTAAATGGCTGAAATTTGTTTCTTAGACAAATATGAATTTGATGACTATGTATGAATTTCTTCCCAAAGCCTTTGCCTCTCCATCAAGGCCAAGGGCGGCTACTTTAAAGAATCTAAAATATAAGATATTTTTGATTTGTTTAACACTTTTTGTGTTTTGTGTGTTATTTCATAGTTTTGATGTCTGTACTGTTATTCTAAAATGTGGAAAATAGTGAAAATAAAGAAAAATGTGTGTGTCCAAACTTTTGACTGGTATAGTACATACTGGAGCATATTATGTTTTCTAGACTCAGAAAACAATTGCGTTTTTACACCCTTATATCCTTGTAAGTATGTTATGTATTGGGGGGATTTTCATTATATACTTACACAGTATTACTGCGTACCTTCAAAACTTTTCCATAGGGTAATGTACAGGTTAATACACTGATATGAGGCCATTCCAAAGTGTTACCAAAACTCACGCATCATCACCCAATTTGGTAAGTCTATTGGAGTTTGTACGCTTTTTCTTCCTTTGATTGGTGTGATAAGTGGAGATGTTGATTTGTTCCTGATGATCCTGCGGCAGCACAGCACCCCCCCCCCCCTCTGAGTCCTGTTTTGATTAAAGCACTGGCTGCAACGTCAAGTTCTGATTAATTTATTCTGCTTTTGGAGCCACTCCCAACACAACTCCCTCTGATACAGGGAGAGAAATCCCTTGTGTCACCATCTGAAATAGCCTCGGGCTTTGAGATCAATAAGGGGACTCCATGAAAAACAAGCTTGTGGGTAATTTTCTGTCCAATTTCTTCATCACTAAGAATTATTATATCACTAAGAAACTCAAAGTGAAATCAAGATTCGAGAGTGTATTTGCTGAACCAGGATTCTATTAAAAGATCACTTTTAATTGACCTTTTAATTAACCTTTTAATTGGCTTAAGATCTTAAGATTTTATCAGCAAATAGTTAACAGATTCAAGCAATTAATACCCTGTAGGCCTAAAACTAGCTGGCTAACCATGTTTACCTACACAGTATTATTTAGCACACTCATGAAACCAGTAGTAGGTAACTTTGCACATTAGCAGCTCCAAATGGCAGCGAGAGTTTGAAAAACTATTTGAAAACTTTGAACTTCAATACTCAGAAATCATGTAATGTGACGTCAGTAAACTGCACACAGTACACTCAACCTGGTCTGTGATTGGTTTATTTGAAACAGACGAAAAAGGCACAATATCTTAACATAACAATATAACCCTTTCTCTGGATGGAGCTCGCTGCTGAGGCAGTTTGTATTTCACCATCAAGTTTTGATTCATTTTGAAATTCATTTGGGCAAATCTATGGGTTTCAATTAGGGGAGATTAGATACTTTCTCTACTACAGCCCCACTTTGTGATTTAGACTGGTAAGACGGGTGTATTTTTACATAAAAACCTTGCCTAATGCAGCTTTAAATCTTGTTGTCTACAGAATAACAGGCCACTAAAGGTTCTTGCCACTGTGATTGGGTTCCAGCAGCATCAACTGCATTGTACTGTACAGTATATCCTCTCTGAGGTAGTTTGATGTGATGGGAGGGGAGTTCACAGATTGTTTGGGATCGCACGCTGATATTCTGCCAAGTGAGATTTGCGCAAATCCAACAATTTCTAACAAAGTCAGCCAGTTCTGAATAACTATTTATCCAGTTGATAGAGGAAAAATATTCAAACTAAATATGGAGTGAGAGGAGCTGCAGCAGGGGATCATCAGTTTAGACATGCGGTTTCCTGGTTTGGGCTTGCGAGCCAAATTCCGAATGATATGCAATCTCAGAATGAAAAATCCGCCTGGCTGAACAGCAGTAGGTTGGATGCTCACAGTGCATTAAATAAGCTTACACACTGCACTCTATGAAAGGCAGCTCTGTGTTTGATTATTACTTTGCTTGCAGTACAAAATGGGGTTTAAGGGGAATACGTGGTGAGCTGCTCAAAGGAGGCGACAACCTGCTCACAATTTACTGACCTCTCGTCGAAATGGAAGAAATTTTTACAATACAGTGCGTCAGAGATCAATGGTTAATGTTCTGTATGTTGTTTGAAAGCCACTGGCTGAGCTTGTCAGCGGGGATTATGAGTCAAAAGTTTTACCTTTGCAGCTTTAACATTTTCCAGCTGAGGAAGAAAACCGAGGAGAAACTTCCAGATCTAGACAACTTTATCGCACCTTTATCTTTATCATCAGCCACTTCAATTATGAACTCCACTCCTTCTAAAGCTTGAGTTAGTAAAAGAAATAAGAGTGCGCGTGTTCACAGCAAGCGGCGAAGAGTCTCCCAGCAGGCCGAGAGAAGCCGAACCTATCTGTGGCGGCAGCTCCGGTATGTGCGACTGCTTACGAGTTGGAGAAACTCAGTGCAGCTGGAGCAGACAGCAGAGAGGAGGCGAACCAGTGGAGAATCAGTTAGAGACACATTACAAAAGCCTGCTTGTCCTCCAGTTGATCCAAGAGTGCAGCTGGGAGCGATGATTTACAGCGGCTGTACCCAGAAGTCCTTGCAGCGCTCATCACATGGCAGTGGAAGACACCGAGGGTCATGGCTCAGAACGGGGTTTGGGAGGGGGATTAGTAAGGAATGAGGGATCCCACCATAAGGCCTGAACCATGAAACCCAGAAAACAACTGGCGGCTAGGTGACTGTGTGGATCCCAAAGGTCTGTCTGGCTCATGCAGGAAGAGGAAGCGATGGACACAAAGGGTGAATTGTAATACAAATGTCGCCACATAACAACTGGACAATGCATGAGCGCAGGAACAGTCAAGGGAGATAATCTATTGAAGTTGACCATGGCAATGTCTTCTGCATCTTGCCTGGAGGATTTGGACTCCTAGCAAGTTTCTCACCCATGCTTCTCCATCCAGTCTGACTCAGGCGTTGAAAGAAAGAAGAACATTTGCAACAAAAACACTTAGGACGGACCTATTTGGTACTTCAGATACTTTAATGATGTGTTTGACTTGTGAAGTGCTTGTCCCTATAATGCAACCTGAGACTTGACTTTCATGTGTTAATTTGTCCTCCTTGACAGGTCCAATAGGAAGCGTTCGACTTTGCTTGACGCACACATAGGTGAAAACTGCGGCAATTATCATAGATAACCAGCGCGCCCACAGCCAGTTTTGTGGGTGAAAGCACTTTTTGACCGTGTGCGAGGTTGTTTTCTACACAACATTGTGGGGAAAAAATAAGCAAAAGTATTGAAAAATAGAACGAGCTTCTGTGAATGCAACTTTTAACAAACGGCTTTGTTTTCTTTCATCTTGGACCCGCGCCCTTTCCGCCTCATTAAATGGCCTTTCCTTCGATGCCTGCACCTTACATCCCACGCTTTCATTATACGTTCTTTACTTCCCCTTGAACAAGTCTTCAATCCTTTTGTTTGCCCGTTATTGGAATGGATTTTAATTAGCTTCCCAGGGAGCCGTGGTGCGAGCACTGAGGTTTATGTTAGCTGAAGGGACCCTCCGGCCTGCTCAGCCCGATACCTAGGACTTGGGCAGATTTCAGTTAACTGGCCCTACGGCATCATACAACACACATTAGGATCTCTATCACAACCTGCATGTATCACTGTGAGTCACAAACAACCGTACATGACATGTTCTATCCTGTTTTTATTCTTTAAACAATTACACCATGAACTGTGTTGGTTAAACAAGATAAATAAAGCAAGCCTAATTGGTTTACATTTCTTCAGCAAATTTGAAGTCATACCTTTGTTTTGGATATGATCAATTCCCTGAGGAAGCAACCTATAAGTCTATGAATGACACAGACAGGAAGAGTACTGATAGTAGGTACCATTCCCCTGGTGGATGTCTACATACGAATACGAGGCAGATCTAAATATAACCGACTCCCTTCCCCATATACAGATGGCTGGCAGCAAACACCGACTCACAGGGCTTCAAAGCTCATGCCCAGGAAGACTGTGGAAACCCAGAGGGTGGCGTTGCATACAAAATACATTTTTCATATTCTTTTTTTTTTCTTTTTTTTACCCTCCATCAATATTTCATGGGCCGATGCAGCACACTAAGTGTTTTCTGCCGTTCCAAATTTGACCAGAAATACTGAGAGAAGTGTGGCCCGATGCCCGCCGAGGTCCAGACACAGATTCAGTGTCAAATGGGAAATTACTTCCCTGCGTTTATGACCGACCCTTTCTGCAGGCAAGAGTGCTTTTCCAAGAAATCCTCTACCTCATACTCTAAATATAAAAAAGGTAACTTGGTACCTTTATAGGTTCTTGGGTTTGTTCCTGGTTTGTTCTAAGGGAGAACCTTTGTTGGTGCAATGTAGATCCTTTTTGATGCAGGAAACTTTTTTTTTTTTTTTTACATTATACCTCAACACACATACTGTAACTCGCTGGCACATGGGCTACATCAGTACTAGATTGCTGGTACAATGGACTAGTGGTTACAGAGACTGTCCCGTTACTGAAAGGTCATGGGTTTGATCCCTACAATAGCTAATCTAAGGAGAAATCTATCCTAAAACACTTAAACACTGTTTAAAAAACTGCTATTAGTATATATCTTGCATTTCTGGGCATTTTTCTTGTTTGCTGGTGTATTTTTCAGTCCCTCAGAATCAAAGAACAAGAGCTTCTTTCTAGTCTCACCATTTTGCACCGATGTTCAACAATCACACAAGGAGAAATCCATCATAGAAGAGGCGGAGAGACCAATTTCTACACTGACAGTAGCCTCTTATTAGACAAGAATGCAGAGTAAGACTCTCGCTTTTTCTTGACTGGAAAAAGTCTCACTCTCTTGCTCTTACTATGCTATCACTATGGCTGTTACTCTCGCCACCTACATGCATAACCCACTGCCGAAAGCAGCAACTTCACACCCGTTCTCTGGGGTTTGTCAAAAATCCTTCTGGGAAACAAAGGAAGTCACAAACTGAAGAAGAAGTAGACGAAGCACGTTGAAGGAAAGTGGGTTCACCAAAAAAGTAAGTTACAACACTTCATCACAAAATAACTCCTGGAACGCATCGAACATCACAGATTGATGAAATACGACAGTGTAAGAGTATCCAAGGGTGTAAGTTTCCTTTAACAAGGAGAAATTTGTCTGTTTGAACAAAAAGAAACGAGAGACCTTGGAAATTCAGGAAATGTACATTTACCACCAGCTAGAACATGTAATTGCAGCAGCTTTTGGCCGATCTGTGCATTTATTTCTATTAGAATAACTATGATTTGAGGGCCTTGGAGAAGCTTGCTGGCGTGGTTATTGTCAATTTTTGATATTTTCCAGTATCAAAAATGGTAGGAAAATAAAACAAGTATCATGCTGATCTAACTCATTTTATCAACCCAAACCAGTTAAAGTATCTTAGGTGACTCTGAACAGGAAAAGTTAAGAAAATGAATGAATGAATCAATGAATGAATGAATGAAGGAATAACTTAGGACACATAATTGAACGCTCTGTTGTGTGTGGTGTATCCCCACACACAACAACATCAGTCCCACCCACACAAAAACACCCAATAGGCACGGAAATACAGAAAGTAAAGTAAAAAAAAAAGAAAAATACTTCAAAGCAGTAGAGCAGCGGAGAGCAAGTGTGCAAAAGAGCTGGTGATGAAATATTTATCAGGTAATATACAAGACATAAGAATGTAATTTTAAAGAGCTTCTGGGATCGGATTTATTTTTAGAAACCACTGAATATTTCACTTCATTTCGCCCTCTAGTAAGCAGGTGACCTCCCCTTCTCTCTCTCTCCCTCTTCCTCTCTCTCCGAGCATGATGGGAAATCTCTCATGCTTCCCCATTCCCTCCGGTCTTGTGTTTGTTCAAAGTATCTACTCCGCATCCATGGAAGTGTGTGAATGAGGTCACCCTTGTGGTTTCGTCAATACGAGCCTTTCTCAGTGAAATGTTATGTAATACAATCTACCTGAGGCTGGACTCGCAAAACTGGATTTCTAAAACTCACTAAGCCGCCGTCCCACATAAATGTTTGAGAATCCACTTCGAGATCAAGATCATCTTTATTATCCTTAAAAGAGATATTCTTTTTACCGGTGTCAGTGAAAAAGAGATAAAATAAAAACAGGAAATGTCTGTTTTTTTAAGTGTTAGGGGTGTGAAAATGGAAATTGACGCTGAAATTGCAGACAGCGTAGGTGAAGAAGAGCTTCAGGTGCTTATTACTGTCCTGTCACTGCTGAGATGGATTGCCCTTTCTATTTTTTATATGTTCTTTTATCATTTGTGTGCGACACTGATAGACGTTTATTTATCTTTTTTTTTTGGTGTCGTCACAGTTTACGGTGACATTTTTATAGTGGAATACTCTGTGAATAAAACATGACTTGACATGAAAGAACTACCGAAATGCTGAAGGTGTATTTTATGCTCCAGAAGATGTCTGCCCCCTCTCATGCTGTTACCTGCAAAGAAAGCCATGTAAAGAGTAGCTATTACATTCACATTATCTGCTGGATTATGGTACTTATCTGCTCAGAGTGGAAGTTCTCTTTGTTGGAGACTGTTATCCTACCAGGATGTGCTGTTCATGAACTACAGACAGATAGATATTTTATTAATCCCATGGGGGGACAATAGGGGAAAGATGTTGATGAAATTTAAATCTCCAGGTTTACTTCACAAGGCGCACAGTTTACCTCCACTGTCTATGAAAAGTGACTCACCATGTGCACAAGGCATGATGTGACGAGGAAATTTGAAAAAGCTTAATACTATGCACAATAGCATGATGGTCGCGGCACAAGAACCAATCACATTCAGGCAAAAATGTTTGTTCCTAGTTCCACTTTGTCTCTGAATGTAAGATGGAAGAGAGAATTATTACAACTCTGTCAAACTGTGTGACCAATCTCTTTCAGTTTATAAAGATCTGACACAGAATTATGGATTTTATTTGGGCAAAATGAAGCGAAGAAAATGATGCTAAATATGTCTGCATAAACAAAGAATGAGAATTTGCTTGGACCCTAGAACACACCCTTTGAAACACCCACAAGCAACAACTTTTAATACAGCGAAGCGGTCGCACTTGGTCTGCATGTACCATTAAAAGTCAATTAATGATGTAAAAGCAATCACAAAATGATGGGATCTGCTGCGACAGGCTGCCACTTTGTGCGCTGCCATCTTGAAAGTATAAGAAAGCTTCTGAGAATAAAACTTGGATATGGAATTTCCCCCATTTAAGTTAAGCAGTCTAACTGGGACACTATAGCAGTTAAATGTCAGAGCATGTGCCCGCCTGTGCTTATTCTGTTGCTTTATTAATGCTTTCTACTTTATTTACCTCTCACTTTATTTAAGTGAGAGAGAGTACACCTTTTAAACATTTATCTTGTTATTCTCTATTGTGTGTAGAGATGTTTACCTTGCTAATTTGTGCTGCACAAGTCAAAGCATGCAGTGAGACAAATGTGGTCATCCAACGTCCCAAAGAGCAGCAGATGGCAGATAGCTCAGGAGAACGGACACACAGCCAGGCTTTCCTGCAAACACATTAACTTCATGGGTGCCTGCAGACACACTCACCGAAAGAGGCTGATTGGATTTGCAGAAACCCGGTGTTATCATTGGTCTTTCTGCACAAGCATTTAACCATCTAGCTGTAATATAATGACGAGGAGATTGAGTTTGCTTTCTTCGTCCTGCTTTTTGGTCCACCAAAATATGACATCATAGTCTGGACAGGCGAGACGATCATAACCCGATTATCTGATAAGGGAGAAGCACTGGAGACCCAGCAGTACTAAACGCAGCTTTGTGGCCATGACTTCAGTCTAATAAGTGACGCAGTCTACCCTTGAGACAGCATAATAGGAAAAAATCATTAATTCACTGGTCTATAGGGCCAACGAAAGCAATTTAAATCCCCGCTTAACTTTGTCAAACTGTGTGTCCCGCCGTCTCACACCCACAACCCCCAGTCAAAGCGCTTCAGTTCTTACCGATGACTTAGTCCAAGTTCACTCCGATTAAGGTTTTATAGGCTTTAATTACAAAGTGTTCCCTCACAAAAAAAAACGTCTCTGGCTTCTCATATTCCATTCCTTTTGACTGATTCCTCTTTGCTTTCCCCCCCCCAAGGAGGCACTGACCTTTCTGAGAGCCACCACACCTCTTCCCAAAGAGCCGGATTAAATAGTTCACCTCCCGTTTTTCTTCACACACTCGGCAAGGACAATGAATTCATGCTAAAACCAGCGTGCTCTGCTTTTGCGCTACATCAGGCTGCATGTTTTGACATAGAAACGCAGGCAGAACAGGCACTGACTTGTTTTGATTCGTAGAAATGGTGTCAAATTAGGTATTTTCATTCCCAGTCATATGTGATTTTTTAACACATACTGTTTGTGTGGATGCTTTTATCCAAAGCGCCTTACAGTACCAGGAGTGCATGGATTATTTTGCATGGGTGGCCCCAGTGGGAAGCAAACCCCTCACCTTGGCATTGTGAGTGTCATGCTCTATTCACCGAGCCTGTATAAGAAGCTTTTTCTCTGTCCATTTAAAAGAAATGTACGTGTTGTAAATGAACTCATCTTGTTGAGAGTGATTTCCTGGCATGTAATATATTAAGGAACACTGCCGTTCTCTAGTAGGCTTTTAATTTCTTGCTCACGAGCACTTAAGATTGGGTTCAGTGGTCTGATCAATACAATTAAACGTGTTTTATCTCTGTGAATTACCGGGCAAGTAGCGCTTAAAAAAAGTGTTACTCAGGCTCGGTTCCAGTGTCAGATCCAATGATGCTGTGCTCACATAAACACTGAGAAAGGGGCCTGCTTTCACTGAGATTTACGCGCGACACACACACACCATTCAAACCCTTCCATGCTTCGTTCGCTCTCATCCCGTCTGTCTTTTTGTGTGTGGAATTAGACATCTGTAACATGTCTCTCTGGGCAGGTTTATTGGTTGTTGCGCCTGGCTTAATGGTGCACTTGACAGGTTTCTCTGGCTCAGGGAGCAGGCCAGCTCCTGGAGAAGACCCCCCCCCCTCCCACCTCCTCCCACCTCCTCCCACCCCGGCTCCTTGGGAGTGACTTATTACCCTGTCAGGCTGGATGGGCCTCTTGATCCATGCTGGCCTTCATTGCTGTTTACCAATAGAAGCTGGAGGTGCTCACCTCAAAAACAAACAAAAAAAAGACAGATGTGATGTGCAAAAGGCTCGAAAACTTGGAAGATAAAAACAAAACTGAATGGACTGTGTCTTCATGACAAATGCAGATGAGGACTGTGTAGCAGAAGCATGTTCATTGTGACTGCTGAATGAGCTGCTCCTCCATTTTTCAAGTGCTAGCTATTATTCCCGTGTCTCCACTGCCATTTGCAAGGCCAGATCTATGCTCCTGCGTGTTAACAAGGACTCTGCATCCCCCTGACTGAGAGGACACCAGATGCAACACACTGCCTGCTTGAGGCTGAGCCATTAATCACAGCAGTGCCACTACTGAATGGGACTTACTCAGCAGAAAGAAGGAAAAAAGAAAAAAGAAAAAAGAAAAGGTAAAAAAAAAAGCCCACCTCTTATTTAATTAAGAATAAAAGCACAGATTGACAATGATTGGCAGCAATGAGGGATTCCCCTTATCCAGATGGAAGCAGATTGTACTATTCATTCAGCGCTTTACAGGCCATTTTAGGTGAAACAGTTGGAAACGCTGCATTGTTGATGTTCAAATGGAAGACGGATTGTCCATTCTTCTGTATCTGTATAGACTACTGACTACATTAGCACACTAAATTAGCACGCTGTTGATGTTTCTCGCTTCTGGAGGGGACAGTCATTAACTAATTGCCTGCAATGAAACCAAGCTGTAAATGTAGACTATGCACTGCAGTGCAATAACAACCCTCAAACTTTGACAATCCTGCAAACTCTTAATGGGCTAAACTCAAAACTGTCATAGGAAACTGAAATTTAATATATTTTTGTTTTGTGCAGCATTAACCTGAGGAGTGTGTGCCATGCTTTATGCCTTAAAGGGCATTGGGGGGAGGGGATGTTGGTACAGTATTAGTTTGCACATGGACTCCAGAAAGAGCCGCTTGGTTAAGCAACAGATGCCCGGTGTCAAAAGTCACCGTGTGCCCCTCCCCCCCCCCCCTCCCCCCCCTCCCTCTTCAGACAGAAGGCAGATAGGGAGGGACAGACGGCCTCTAGGCCCCTTTGAGGGGCTAAACAAAAACATGCCTTTCTCCATAAGCCTCTCAGGCTCAAGGCTTTGTCTCCTCTGGAAACTCTCGGCCCGGATCAAGACTGAACTGGCTGAGGGTGTATCACAATATAGAAGTTGGATTCAGGTATTCAGAAAAAAAAAAATTGGGCTACTGTATCCATTTTTTCCACATAACTCATTGTATATAAACCTTTTTTTTTTTTTTTTTTTTTTAATCTTGGAGAAAATGTTGATGGTAGGACCCTTATTTTCAACAGTGCTGAGTTACAAAAGCAACAATGGAAAAAATCAAAGAAACTCACATTACTTGAAATATTCCGATGCTCCCTTGATACAAGGCTGTCAAGCTTTAAGACACACTGTAGTTTATTCTAGGTAAGACGGGCATTGTGTAATAGATCATAAATTATCAGATTTTACCAAGCAAATAAACCCTCAATTTAATGTAATAATGATTTGAGTACATCCTTATCATGAAATACCTGCATTTGAAAACACTAGTTCAGACAGACCTTTAGATTTAGAGCCAGAATATTATTGTCGGTCTGTTACTTGACTGGTGGACACGGACTAACACCCTTTGAAAAGAAACACCAGCGCTCGCTAATCCAAAAGTCCTCTGCCTTTGTGCATCATGTATAGATCGGCCCTGATCCCTTCAGAAAACACTGCGGCCGCAGGTGGTTTGGTTTCGACTCCCCATTAACCTCTGTGTACAAGGCATGCAGGCACATGGTCAGTGCAATTAGGCAGGTGGTATTCATTAAAGCAAGTTTTTACAACTCATTACATCGCCCAAGTGTGTCAGTCAGCTGATCCAACTGCTTGTTTTCAGGCTCTGGGGCCGGGGCGGCAAACGTGTCCATTTGTTTTCACAGTTGTGCCGGTCCTGCCCACATGTACAGGATTTTCGGGAAACTTCTTGGGTCGCATAGCGGCAAGATTATGGCTAGAGGAAAATCAAGAGGAAAGCTTTCTGCATTGACAGTGTGATATCTTTCAAAAATATCCTTCAAATTATCTTTACTTCATTGCTTCCCATCTAGTTCGACACCATGCCGGCTTGTTGAACTTCAGCACTTCATCACAAGTGTGAATTCCAAACCAACTCTCACATCCAGACATGAAGAGGAGTCAAATTATAGCCGTGTGTTTTTCCAGCTACCGCAGGATTCGTCTGATTTGCGTCAGCTGCAATTTCGCAGAAACACTTTTCCTGTCTCCACAATGACATTTTGTTACAGCGTGTGGTTACACAGTTTGGAATCTGGAAACTGATTGAGTGGCTTCTGTTCCTGGAAGATGAGGAGATTTGCTTATTTTGATGGGCAGAGGAAGTGCTGAAGGGAAGTAGGGGTGGCAAACATTCCCGAGAACTCAAAGAGAAACTAAAAGCAACAGAAACAGTCCTGTCCTGTCTGAGTTTGACCAGGAGCTGGCCTGCTGAATTGTATGTTCAATTAAAAAAGTTTTAAAAATGCATGCAAGTCAAATAAACATAATTTCCAATGACTCAGCCTTAACCAAAACAGTAGTAATAGTTGTATAATAATAGTAGTATATTATCCATTGACTCAGCCTTAAAGTGGTAATCTGCAGTGTTGCCAACTCTCAAAAAGTTGCTAGAAGTTGCCAGATGACATCATATGCTAATTTGCATATAGGTATAATTGCTACAGTCCCAGCTCTCAGTGGAGGGAGCAATCATGCTAACTACCCAGTTCTTCTTGTATTTATCCCAAACAAATCGCCAGACACCGGGTATTTAGGACAGTAAATGTGAAAGCTTTCATGAACTGATAGGTTGAATCACTATTGTGTTATATCAATCGGCAACAGAAAGTAGCAAATATTTATTTATATTAAAATTTCAGAGTATTACTTTAACCAAAATATTAACAATAGATGACGACAGACCTTTTCTTGTCTTAAATATTGCGGGTCATGACAGCTTGTTGCAGGGGCAAAAGCACATCACCAAACTCTTTATTCCACCAAGCACAAAAAATATCATTAAGCAAGATCTTTGCTGCCTCAGCAATAATGTGAAACCCACTGTCAGAAGCTCGGGATTTATTTCAGATAATAACGCAAATGTCGATGACCAAGTCAGTGCTTTTGTTACATAAAATTTTTATCATTTGCTGAACTGGAGAGAGTCATGTGAAGTGGCATGGGAGGCCTTGAGGTTAAAAAAAAGACTATTCCCCAACCAGAGGGTCAGAGGTTCGATCCACGCAGCAGCCGCTGAGTCCATTAACAGCCCTGCATGCTGTTCAAGTGTCCTTGAGCAAGACACTGAACCCCTTCCTGCTCAATTATAGTACGTTTCTCTGGATAAAACCGCCAGCTAATTGCCTAAAATTGCGAAACATCATCCAAATGCTTTCACATCCTCTTGACCAGATTATTGTTGCATGCTCGCATCGCAGTCCTCTTGCCTGAAGCACAAGACTAGATTTGCACCTAGATCCAAACTGCAGCACCAAAGCAGACCAGAACCAGGATGAGTGACTGTACCACTCCAGCTGCTGGGTCGTTACACTGGCTCCCAGTAAAATATAATGTTTACTTTATGATTTTGTTTTTTTATTATCCATAAAGCAAGACATGATTTAACTCCAGTTTATACTGCAGACTTTTTATCACCATATCAACAAAAGCCTCGGGTGCTAAGTTGGGGTTCTCTAAACTTTAAAAACAAAGGTGGCAAGGCATTTGGAATTAGGACTCCTACATTTTCAACTAAATCTCAACTTGTTTTATTCCAAAATTCTATATATTAAAATCCTTACCTGAAGTTCACCAATCAACATCTCTAAAATATAGAGCATAGTCTGTAAAAGTGATGTGTCAACCAAGCATTCAAGTTACGTACTATTCTTTAAAAAGTACTTTAAAGTGTTTAATTTTGGAATGAGACACTTAAATTGTTTGAAAAATCTCTTTTTTTCTTTTCAGCAGTCAGAAGACAAAAGAGCGGCCTAGAGTCTAATTATTTGAGAGACAGTTTTGCTATTTGATAATCCTATTCTGCACTACTTTACAACAACGGACAAAGACTAGGCTGCAGGGACATGATGAGGGATTTCCACAATGGCTTAGACTGGTAAAGCCCTTTCTATGAAATACCCCCTTAAACGCTTAATTGTAACCTCTAATGACAGGGTTTTGTAAGACATTTATCAGACAGACTTCCTGATCGTCTGGCTAATTAACCTGCCAACATTCTGCAAATATTATGATTGCATTTGATTGTTTCGACCTTTACTCAATTGTCTGTGAGTTAATAAAAACACTCTGTGCTGTAACACCTTGTTTGGAAAAGCACTATGACAGGAACAACTATATAATAGCCCGTCATGAAATGTAGGGATCTATTTAAACTACAGAGTCTATTTTTAAAAGTACTATTTTCAGCAGTTAACGGACACACTGTGTATGCATGGCTCTGTAATGAGCACCGCGTGGCATCAGCAGTAGGCGACCGCACGCTGTGAAAGCAAACACAGAAGGATGCCAAGTGATATGTTGAAAGAAAACATTTGCATTAAGGTCGTTCTTCCCGGATAAAGAGCACGCATGCTTTTGTTGTCTGTCAGATAGTCTTTATCTATGAATAATCACAAGGGTTTGATCTGTTATGGAGGGACTACATGTTTACACTGCGCCCCTGATGCTCTATTGCTGTTTGGACTTTGTTGTATTTGAGATCTCACTCACCGTTTTCTATGAGAGGAATTTTGCAGCAATCAAAAAGACACTTGGTTACGAAAGAGACAGAATGTTTTTGAACTTCAAAATTATTGAGTTAACATTTTCCTTAGAGCTGAAGCTTGATTTGTATTTTTTATGAAGTCTTTAAAATCTCTCTGGTTTTTTTTTTTTATATAATAAGGCTAAGGGCCCAGTGTGTAATTGCAGGCTTCGGGTTAATATCTGTTGCCCAACCACTGCTGTCCCATTACTGGCTTGGTTTAAGTATTCATTTATTTGATTGGAAACATTTTTATGGAAATGATTAACTGAGTGATTGCAACACAAGTCAGTGAATGAACTATAGCAACAAAACCTATGATTTAAAAATAATAGTTACTTCAAAAATATTATTGAACATATGGTAAACAAAACCAAAAGAATAACATTCCAGACAAGCCAGTAGCTTGTCTCAGACAGAATTTGAAACTGTGCCATTTTTAAAACCCTTCAATCATGAATAAAAAAAAAAGAAAGCGGCGTAGAAAGTATGTTCCCTCTGACACAAATGACAACAGAGTGCTGACCCAAAGCTGCACTTTATTTTGCGTCTCTGAGATTATAGGTAAAAGGCCATCCTGCCAAACCCACTTCTGGTCTTGGGTGTATAAACCAGTTCAGGAAATTCCTGTCTGCTCCTCACAGGCATATTTCTATGAAAACGATTGTGTTTAATCAAGAATGTTGCGTGTCTCAATGTAATACAAAGTACGATGTTTATACAAAAATCCTTCCTGTAAAAGATGGACTGTGTCATCTAAATAAATCTGCCAGTGACATTTTTTAAAAGCAACTTTTTGCAGATAATTCACTATTATCTCTAGCAGTGATGCGTAAATCCATGTGAGACGCTTCAATATTCACATCAATATTTAACTCATCGTCGTATATTATAACCAAATATCCTCCAGATATGATTAGGCCGCTGCCATGACATAAATAATGCACTGGCATTGAACACTGGTTTACAAATCAAACCTTTGAACCCCCTCCACTTAATCATAGCGGGTGGGGTCCAGAGAGGAAATGGCTGCATTGTGTGACCAGCAGCAGACCTTGGTGGTTATCTCCCCCTCAAGGTTAGGCAAACATCTCCCTCCCAGCTCCAGCTCCAGCTCCCCTTGTGTGGGATCGGTGATGCAGAGGCAAATAAAAAGGTGGGTGAATCACCAATACAAAATTAAAAATCAGTTGCACTTTCTGAATAGTAATGGTTTACCCTCCGCTGCATTCCTGCGAGGGCGGCTCTCTGTAGTATGAGCTTGTTTAACAGATCACAACTTAGATTTATGTTCCAACACACAACTTGCCTGGTATCCAGCCCCCATGAATCGCAGTCTTTAGCACTTTTTTAATTGGCATGGTGATTCATAAGGGTCTGGACGCTATAGGCCTATCCACCGGCAGTTAATCTGGACAGATACTGTTCCTGATTGGATGGTCGATGTAGGCGGGACAAACCTATTTATGATGCCTTTAGAGAGCGCGACAACAACTAGCAAAATGGCAGCGCCAGCAAAGGAATTGGATGATAGCGAGCTAGATTTAGTGATTTTGTCAGTCCTTCAAAAACTTAATGGCACTGATGAATTAAAACAGGAACAATCAGCATGTTTAAAAGCTGGGAAGTGAACGCCGCCATGATTGTTGTTACACTGAAGCGTTTCCAGATTCCGTCAATCTGCTTTGCTACTGTGATTGGTCAAAGATTTTGATAACTGACAACTAACACCAACCAATCGGTTGGGGCGAGAAATGATGTCAGTGAATAAGTGGTGGATATAGGCTTGACCAGACCGCTATGAAGCGCCATGCAAAATCAAAAAGTGCTAAAGACTGTGGACACCAGGCAAATACATGACGCATCAGAGTCAGAATCAGCTTTTGCTGAGTATAATAAATGTAAAGGAGTTTGTCTTGGTGACACTGGTGCAGAGACACATTGACAGCTTACACAGTAACATACTCACATACAGGCACACATGGTACAGGGACAACAAGACGTTGCATTCAGTGTAAGGAGACAGTGCAAGACATACAATAGACAGTAGAGTATACATGTCACTCTCCAGACATAGATTCAACGCTCTTCACTACTCTATGACTATGTGTATTCATGCAGCACTGTATACAGTATGGTTGCAGCTGTAGAGAGGAAGGGCAAGTGCACAGCGGAACAGTGCATCATGGGATAGCACAGAGTTGGATAAAAAGCGAGTAAGAAGTTCTGACGCTGAAGTGGCAGAGCGAACAAAGACGTGCGTACATTATGAGTAGTGTGTGGGATTGTGCAAAGAATGCTGGGTAATAATAAATGGGATGGACTGGACAGTTAGTGTGCACGTTCACACTGTGAGCAGCTTGGCTAATTGGTCGCTCTATTCTGGCTTGTGGGCGGGGCCAGAGGCTACGAGTGCCTCTACAGTATGTAGAGCAGCTACAAAGTTTTGAACAGAAAATCATCTATTCCCTTTTATAATATTACATCATTTTGATGAGTTAACATGAATTATTACGTTACATTATGTCATTTAGTAGACGCTTTTGTCCAAAGTGACTTAACATAGAGAGCTTTTAAGCGCTAATTAGGTAGCATTAATCAAAAATAAACAGTAAAACACTCCGTGACATTACTTCAGAACTTACCGTCGACTCCAATGATGGATGCGTTTATTCTTTTAGTCTTTAAAGTAAAAGTTGCAGAGAAGTGGGAAGCTTTGAACGGCTGCAATCAACTTCTTGTCCATTTTGCAGATGGCAGGCAGAACTTTTGTCCATAGAAAGAAAGAAATCACATCGGTAGGGAAACAAGGAAGCACGCAAATAGGATTGGCTGTTGAGCTGTGGCCAAGTTTTCCCAGCCGACAAGCTTGTTGACGTCCACATATCAGTTTTCCTGGTCGCTCAGCTCTATAGGAAATGAATGGTGACCTGTTGATCGTGTTGCTCGCACTGTGAATGCACATTTACAGTCAAATTATAATGTCTTAAAAGCAATATAGATGCTTGTAAGAGAGATTAGATGCAGTTTTTTCTAGTGAGACATATTCTCAGTGGAACATATCCTCCAATGCTGTTGTCGATGGCAATAGTTCGGCAAGACACGCCGCAGTAATTTTCAACATTGCTCTTACAAGGAAGCAGAGAAAGGACCGCTGGATCGTGTCCAATGAGGAGTGAATCAATTCAGCTACATCAAGTGTTGTATTGCATGAAATATTCATAAACATCTTACATCAATCTCATATTAATCGCTGGCAAAAACCTCTCCAGCATGAAATAAATCTAATTTCAGCTCAGGATAAAACGCATAGAAGAAGCACAATAAACTTGTTGACAAAATTCAATAAACACGGCCTGCTTTCAATCATTTGAGAAAGAAATTACTGTGAAGTATGTTTGGCTTGAAGGCCTCATTGGTGCATTAATAAAGCAGAAAAAAAACACCCAAAGAGAAGTTTCCCATATGGTATTCTTTTGATCTTGGACAGTCAGTCAAGATTTGTGTAGATGAACAAGCCTCTCACAAATCTAGAAGCAGAAAGCCAAGCCTCTAATCTTTAATGTTGGCTATCCATACTTTCTGGAGCCCGATGACAATGAGAGAGGCATAACAGAGAGACACTGCGGATACTGTAAAACCACAAAGGACATTTTTATGGGGATATGGCTATATTTTCTGGTTCTGTGTCAGCGCTGAAATGATAAATGAAGCTCATTTTGGTGTAAAAACTCAAATAAAATATCACCCGAGGCGTCCACTATGTCAGCTTCCCATACGCTGTGAATGAAGCAATTCCAGGAAGTATAACTTGCTGATATCAGACTAGAGTCTTGGTTCTCTGGTTCTAACTTTGGGTATGTTTACTGATATTGACAGAGCTGTACATTTTCATAGGCGTAACATCATGTAATTGTGCTATAGTGTGAATTTGTTAATGGGGAAAATAGATTAATAAAAGTAAAAACTAACTTCTGTCTTTTTCTTAGTACTTAGCAGGAACTTGAGCCTAATCTGACTCTGCATCGAGGGAGGCAGGGACGAGTACACATCCAAATTTCATTTTATTGGAGACGATGAAGATGCTTTTGCAAAACTTTCAGGGCCGTGTCATCATACGCCGTCTGACTGAGCAAAACAAAGCAGCGGAGGAAGAGTGCACCAAGGTGAGATGGGAATCAGAGAACGACGAACTGGAGGAGTTTTGCAGATGAAAAGACTACAGCCCAAGAGGATGTTTTGTTTTTCCAAGTTCAAAGCAGAGACACAGTCATCAATTGTAGGTGGCTTCTGCTTAAGGCTGAGACAGAGCAGCTTCCTCATTAGCATCGCGGCTGACAAAAGCCGTGTGTTTAATTAGTGTCTTTGCGTTTCTGTCACTGCGTTAAATGCCAGGATAGTGTACGATGCAGGGATCCCCTTGTCTTTGATGTATGGAGACCGGTTGCTCCTGATGCTCCCTACCCGTCTGGCCTGAACTGACAATGGCAGTCCTACATCAAATCTCATTAGCGGTGACTAATATTCTTTTCATCTTCCACAAAAGGCTTCCATTGTGCCAGTGCTAAAGTGCATTCCTCTGCTCCCACTTGTCTTCTCTGTCTCTCAGAGGGACGGAGGGAGGGAGGGAGGGAGGGAGGGAGGGAGGTGAGCAGAGTGTAGGAGGAAGAGATTACTGCCGGAGTTGAATGAGTTCAACTTCACCTTCCCGTGCATGAAGAGATTACAGCGGTCCCGTTGTACATTTGCTTAATTTTTGCGAGATGAATGCAGAGCCTGAATGAGTCAAACAAGGAACTGCGGCGACTCTGTGTCACCGCTTCCATAATGAACTGGAGCAGTGAAAACGCCCGAGATACAATGACGACTTGAGAAAATCGTCTCGTGACAACATGTGGATTAGCTCAAGAGTGAGAAATAAATATGACGAGAATAAGATAACGGATTAAAGTGATACTCCATGACATTTTCATATAAATAAATGACCCGTACACAGTTCATGAAAGCTTTTACATTTGCTGTTCTAAACACCTGGGCCCATATTCATAAAAGCCCCCTGATCTGAACATCCACACCCAAAATGGATCGCAGACGAGGAATGTCAGAACGGCAAAGAAAGTTCTGGCCAGAAGAGCTCTGTTTATTAAGAGGGGAGGTTGTGTCACACAACGCAATATTTATTAACCACTAACACCTGTTTCCAGGGACAGCACTGAAACACACTGACAAACCATAGCTTTTAGAGATATTTTGTTTATTAATGAAACTTTTTTTTATGTAGATAAATCATAAGTTGGAACTGTACCTGGTGTCTCGTCGGTCTTTCCTGTGAAAAAAAGTGATGCCTTTGACATTTCCAGCAGCAGCAACAGCACTTTGCTTGGAATAAACAGAAGAAGAACTGGGTAGGTAGCGTGAGCAGCGATAGCCACCATGGCTGAACAGAAGAGAGAAAGAAAAGAGCGCCACCTACAGAAACTCAAACTGCATCAACAGAAAATCCAAGGAAAAAGAAACAGATTAATCGCTCATTTAACGGAAAGCGACCGTCTTCGAACCAAAACTAGAGTGAACATCGGCATTGCCTTCCAAAGATGAGAAGGGATGATGAGGAGAGATGTAGATGTGACTCTTTTTCTTTTGGATAGGTACAGGTTTCGTTATTGTTCATTAGTGTCTGTTATTATAGCTAAAGCGAAAAACCACACACTCAAGGCCCAGGACTGGATGGATTCAATGCAAAAAAGGCTGATGAAGCAGTATGCGAAACGTGTAGATCATGATGCGTCTTCAGTAAAGATCCTTTTTTGCATTGAATCCATAGTCCTGGGCCTTGAGTGTGTGGTTACAAATACATATACTGTATGTGGAGTTTTTTTGCTGTAGTTTTGATGGCCTCCTTGCAGTCTCCAGCACCTCTTGACCTACAGTACATGCTGTGCACAAAGCTTTATCCTTGTTTGTCTTTATTATTATGTTGGACCAGTGCCTACATTGAGCTTTGACCGCTTTTCGCCAAAGGTGTTGCCAAAATCAAGAAAAACAAGAGTATCACTGGAACGATGCGGCCCATGCCAAACAGAACTGGGAGACACTGCTGAAGAAATATCAGAGAGAGAAAGAGAGAAAGAGATCTCTCTCAGAATACCAACCACACCGGCACTGCTGATACTCTAAAAAATCTGAAACAGTTGGTCATTACAGTGTGTAGGCTGAGGCAGGACATATTACAGCCAGCTGAACGTTATCACAGAACATTTGTTTTGCTTTGGAACTGGACTCCAAAGCTGACTGACTATCTCGCACTGCAGGAAACAAGCAATTGAAACACACTGACACAAGGACAATTCAGTATGTTGCATCGTGTGGCTCTATAGTTAGGCCACTCAGCGTCTGACGTCAGAGCTTATGTCAAATACGCTCCAAACACAATAGAGGACACTATGAAAATGTCACATCAAATATGAGGCGTTTAGCGTTGAATCAGTCGGCGAATATAATATATCCTGTCATATATCCTGATATCTCCCCTGTGTGTGACAAGCAGCTATAACACAGACTGGATAGCGAGCTCGCAGTACTTATGAGTTAACAACCTCAAAGATGAAGTGCGCTCTGTGGAGACGATCTCTTAAAGTGCCTTCAAAGGGCCAATTGTTCTGTATAATACTATCTTTTAAACAGGATCGTTCCGCCATTGAAGCCACAATCAGATTCAAGCCTTTGCAATCTTGACAAAAGCAAGTTAGAGACGCTGATTTGGAGGTTGACGTGGTTGATATAGAGACTGACTGAGCAATAGAGAGCTGAGAACATCAATGATATCTGCCTGGTGTTGTGAGAAAAACCGCAGGCCTGTAAACACATTCCCAAGCCGAGGTAAATCTCTGCTCTGTTATTTTTTTCTCTTTTTTCCCCACCTCCTGTAATCGGACGTACACCCTCCAGTTGAAATGTGCTGACCTGTAAAATCCCAGCTGTGGGCCCAGCAGCGCCCAACACAAACTGGGGCTTTCCCACCGAAACAGACCGGACCAGAGGAACATGCCATGTTTTGCTGCAGGAAACCGAGGAATGTTTCTCCGCTGGGCCTGGCGTCCGATGGCAGATTGTGTCCGTTTGAAGTGTTCCCCTTCCAAGGCTGTGGCCAAAGTAAATAAAAGCAGACCACTCTCTCGACCTCCATCAAACACATCACTCAGGAACAGCTGTTACCATTTAGTTGGGAAAACCGCCGACATTCCTCCCCTCAGAATGTATATGTGACATGTGAGATAGCAATCAACGCACACATTCTTTGAGTGTGGTTACACTCTAGCAATTTCTTCCCTTTCCAAGTGTAAACACACTGGGCCTTCCCGCTGACCAGGTTGAAATTATGACCTGAGGTTGAAGTTGTGACCGTAGGATATTGTTTTGTTGCTTCTTGTGCAAAGAATTCAATGCTATGATTATGTCTCCTGGTTTGTTTGTCTCCTGTCACTATTTACAGTACAGTAAGTACATGCAATACTGTACATACTGTACATGCAATTACGTATAGGCGATTTCATAATAGAAAACATTTGATGACATTTTACATTGACATATTCAGTCAGAAAATACATTTCTGCTGCTTGTAATATCAGTCATGCGAGGAATTTGATAAATGCAAGCATGATGCATAAATCCACCCTGGATGTTGCTGCAAACTGACATTGAACTAATTTAGAGAGAAGCCTACTGGGAGCCAGGCTGTTCGACACAAAGAGAGAAAACACATGCTATTCTAATCAGCGAGGCGTGACTAAACGTCTGGCTTAAAAATGTCATCTCTCTCCGAGTCATTTGAAGAAACACGACACGGGCAGCGAGTTACTTATTTAGGGTTTTATCAGAAAGCCAGGGAGGAAGTGGCCCCTTGCCAATTCCCTGCTTCCCATTCTGCTTTTACCTTCCGCTGCTGGCCATTCAAATGTCAAGCTGACCTCAACAAAGCACATGGGTCCTGCAGCATCCATGGTATGTGCAGTTGCCGTACACAGGCGTAGAAAAATCTGTCTGGAGAGAAACGCCGTCGCTTGGGAGGCACGATGAAGCTGAATCCTCACTAATGCAACTTTAATGAGGAAGGCTTTCGGAAAGGGAGGATGTGTGGCACAGTCGACTGACGGCTGACTAGTCTCTTGTAGTTTGTTGCTCAAATGCAATTTGCAATTTGTTGGAAGCAACAGGAGGATGCTTGAATGACAAACTACTCAACGCTAACACCATTGTGTAGAACATTTATGACTTGTTATGAAAGATGTTAACATGTTACAAAATTTATAACAAAATTTCAGAGCTAAGTCCTCAACAAGTCAGACTTAAAAAAAACATATTGAATAGAGAAGAAGAAGAAGAAGAAGAAGAAGAAGAAGAAGAAGAAGAAGAAGAATAGAGTACCTGCTAAATGGCTTAACATAGAGGGCGCACTATTGGAGATTGGTGTGTAATGTGTATTCGGTGTGTGTATTCATTCAGATTTCATAATTAATCTTGTAAAAATAGCATAAGGATGAAAATCTCCCTCAGAAATAAACATTTGCAAAAGCTTCTACTTGCAAATACAGTACAGTTCCTCAAAATCACTGTGGATCTAGATTAAGAGGCTCTATGTTGGAATATTTTTGAGAGCTCGAAGGAAACACAAATGTATTTGTACTCCGGTGCTTCTTGGGTGTCCCGGCTTCACAGAACAATAATCTGAGTAGAGGCGGTGTTTATTTGGAGTCTTTTAGTGCTTACGCTGCCCGATGGGTTCGCACTTGTTGTGTTCTATGAAATTCACTCTATCAACTCTCTTCAGGAAACTGTTTGGTTTTTCTTTGGGCCCATCCCTAAATCGTGCGCTGGGGCAGTTTCATTTGTCATTTCCAAACACATACAATTTAGTTAAATGGACAATTGATCATTTTAGAAAAACAATCTTAAACTAGAGTGCATAGGAAGTCAACAACCTTGTGAATGAAATATTGCACTTGGTCTGGGTGCGGCTGGCAACAACACTCTCCCTGAATTCCACCAAGAGGAATCCTAGAAGACCCAGAACAGCTGAACAAACACTCTTTCATGTATTGTAACTGAAACCACCAACTCATCTATCACAACTGAGGATAAAAAGATGTGTGATATAATGTCGGCTGGATTTCTGCCAGAAGGCAAACAACAGAAAACTCATTAAACGCGACAATATATGACGCTCAAAGGATGATTTGGCTCATTTGATTGCTCTTTCAGCAGACTGAGCGGCGAGTCGGGGCTTCATTGTGTTCCAGTTGCGATCCAGAGAGAAGAGCCTATGTTGTGTGTGTGGTCACCCATCCTAATCGATATGCAGGCTTGGCGAGCGGAGGGGATGTGGACACAGTTGACCGCTCCCTGGCAGGAGGGGAGGGGTGAGTCAGCAGTAGACGGCCTGAAACGGCCGGATGGCCTGTCTGTGACCCGCAGCACATTCCCTCCCATGGTCTACTGGTCAGGGCACCGGCGTTTCACTGGGTTAGCACAGATACAGACTGACACGCTCGCACAATGTTGCTAACGCTCATTATTCTCGACGGCACGTCCGCAGCAGATTGCGAGGGACAGAGTGACCTGGATGAAAACCTGCAGGCCACGAACTGTGCTGTAAATTCCTCCACATTTTGACAGGCGCAACACTTCTCTGCGGTAATCCACTTACTGACCACGATACCCAGCGAGGATACATTATGTGGGAGTAAATCAGTGGAAATGCATCTATATACACTGTTTGACAGATGTAAATCGTCCATATCTATGAATCAATAAACCACACAGCGGACGGCTCCCAAAAGAGCATTACACGTTCGTATTACACACTGTGGGGTGACATCATCCTTTGCAGCAACACCTTTGACCTCCTTCTGCATACATTGAGTCCTTTTGAAGAGGCGGCATCGCTCAGAGTCTAATCATCTGACAATAAAAGCGGTAAAAGTGTAGAGAGTAAACATTTACGCGAGCTGAAAAACGTCATCCCACGGCCTCGTTCTTACGAAAACATGTTCCAAGGACGCTCCGGCTCTTGTGGCCTTCCTGAGGAATACTGTACGACGCTGATTGCTTTCTATTATTTCCTCTCACCTTCCCTTTCAATGACTTAAATGCTGGTTCAACTGTTACCCACTGCGATACAAACCACAGCACTCCTGGTCAAAAGTCACCAAAGAGTAAGGCCTTCTCATTACTGCGGCTTGCAAAAAGGAAATCTTTAAAAGACTTGCCCCATTTATAAAACACCCTGCAAGTCCTGAGCTTAGCAAGATGATAGAGGGCATCCCTGCTAATCGTTCAGAAACAAAATGCACTCATTGTTTAAAGGAAGGGTAGAAAACACATGGAGAGATGGAGCTAAGTGGAAAAATAAAGTAAACATACATTAGTAAGGTATACACTTGCTCTTGATTAACATTTAAACCACATGGAGTTACGCATGGGGATATGTGGCTTCCTGCAACATGTAATTTGAGGTGATGAATATATAAATCAAGGCATTTCCACTTTCCCATTACAATACATGGATTATGACTGACTTAAATCTACTGGTGCAGACCTTAATGCACCCGAAACCCTGCAATATGTATACCGTCGTACCCTCGATTTCATGACATAAGACAAGAAATCTGCATGCTAATAAACTCCAAATTCATCAAATAGGATATAAATCACTGAGCCACCAAGACCTGTAGAATGCCAAGTGCATCCTGCATTTACTTATGGGCCTCGAGCATTGAGCTGTGCCATCTTTTGAATGATGATGAATTCGGTTTCTTATAGGCAAAAATGTTGAATAGCCTAAATCACTTCAGATGTTGTCAAATCTATCTTTTTATCCAGTTAATCTCTCCAGGGCAAGTGTCCAATTCAGCTGAATTAAAGGTGCACGGTATTTAAAGGCAATGCCTCAGGAGAAACACAGGAAAAGGCAAAATATTCATGGTCTGATTTTCCGCCACACCGATCAAAATGACAAGGTTTTGAATAAACCCAGGCACAAGCAAAGGCACGCCATCTCCAGTGCACATCAAATAGTCAAAATTTGAATAGGAATAGCTCAAATGTGCAGATCTCAATCTGCTAAGGACCTGTGTAATTTTACACAGCATGAATTGGACCCTTTATTGTTATTATCTTATTTGTTAGCCCATTATGATGTTGACCCTGTTAAGTGTTAAGAGTGAGCGGCACAAGTCTTCTCTTAATTACGGCCAACTGTTTGTTGATTGACAGCACTTTGTGACTTTGTTAAGAGAGGTGCTGTGCAAATATGGAGCAGTAATTATAGTTATTTTATCATTACATATCTCAACGTCTCTGCTGTCAACAGTCAACTGTAAAACGGTAAGAATTCATAGCTTTCATGACACTTTTAATGCCAACGGGTATAAACAGAGACTGGTTGCATTGCTACTGAGTTAGCCGTACCAGAAGAGTTTAATCAAACTTCTCCAGCTCTGTTAGTTTGCCTCTCTCTTTCCCCCAATCCTTCCCTCTGCTTATCCTCTAATATTATTATTATAATGTCTATTCCTCTAACTCATTTGCATGGTGACAGAGTGTGCCGGTGACTCATCAGGTTGGGGAACAAGCCGTGCGTTTGTGAAGTTGTGGGTTACAGTCTGCTTCACGCCTTGTATTGTAGCATCCCTCCTATTTTTCCTATCTCTCTATGTACCGTCCAACAAAGCTTGAATAAACACTTTGTTATAAAATCTTAAAAATAACTGCTGCATTACAAGGTTCTCCATCCTCGTCATCACAATATGCTATTCTCATAAATACACACACATGAGCACACGGGGCATTATGGTTTCCTGGATGGAGCGGAGTTCGGCTACAGCTCCATAAGAAGAATAATCATTCGCATGATGTGAAGGATGCTTGTCTGGGATGAGAAAGGGGCGACGCTCATTCCTCTACAGCTCAGGCTTATATCTGCAGCAATCCGACCAGGGTTCATAAGACATGCAAGTCGAAATCCCCGATGCGGCCGGATGATTTTATGGTGCATTTAAGGCTATCCCGGAGTAATGCGTACCCCGGCACTGGGGCCTCAAACAGGAATCCGGGGATCTGAACACATCTGATATGAGTGAGCGGTGCATCAGGCAGGAGCGCTGAGATCAAACCGCGCTTCTCAGAAACTGACCGCGGGATATTTCTGAGGAGCAGGCATCGGCGACATGCTCCGTTTTTTTTTCTCCGGCTCGCCCTATCTTGCGTTCGGAATGTGGAGTTTCCTCACGCCGTCGGGTTAAAATAACAGTGATTTCGGCGAGCGCGCCCGGCCACCGCCGCCGAGCGAGGGCCTGCGGTACAGTGACGACATCCACTGTGCGCTGGCAGACATCCAGCGCACTGCGATAACACACAGCCGCTATGAAAACAAAGCGTGGCTGCATGACATCATACCGCACGCCCCTGTCAACAGCATTGATCTCTTTCGCATACCGCCGTCTCTCCAAACACACACACACACACACACATGCCAACGTTATTATAGTTCAGTACAAATAAGACTAAAACTCGCCATGAAAACAAAACATTTTAGTATCGGAATGGAAATTAAAACAATACACTTACTATGAAAACTGTCATGAACTGTCACTGAAATCTCCGGCTTGAAAACCAACTGAAGGAAAATAAACCTGCATTATCTTTAATTTAATTCTTTTGACCTTTGCTATATGAATAATATATATATATGGACGACCCAAATCAATAAATTATTAGTGCTACCAACGAATTCCATAATGGCATGAGCACTGAAATAAAACCTAATCTAAAATTAAATAAAAACAAATGATGAACACTTAAGGAAAACAGCAACTAAACTAAAATTCATATCACTTTCTGAAAACTAAGCAAAACTAAAATAACACGCACTGAAAAACTAGAATAATCCTGAGAAACATGCATACACTCAAGCACAAACAGATATGGGCTGACGCATACACGCACAAAGACACGCACACTAGCACCAATGCACACACACACACACACACACACACACACACGCATGTAAAAGACATAAGCCCCCTGAGGTGTATCATTATATCCTTCCGGTAGATTCTCTCTCATACAGGTCAGCTGGCGCTTCCCCCTCTTGAAGTAATGATCAACACATGTTTAGGATTTGTCCTTGTAAAACCTCACATTCCATAACCTTCAAAAACCATTATCTATTACCTTATCTGGAGGAGAAGAGAAGCGACCCAAACAGTCGCTCAATTTGCTCACTAAAGACTCCCAGGCCTTCTCGTGTGACCCCGAGTGACCGCTTTCTCTTTTGGTGTTGACATTTCATTAGGATAACAATTAGGTAATACAGAAACCTAATGGCAAATTCTGCTTGTGCTTTTTTTTTTTTTTTTACTATCCATAAGGGTAATAACATTTTGTGGTAATGAGCTAATGAATCACCGGTATAGCCCATGAACCATTAAACTGACTAGCCTAGAGCTGCAGTTAGAAGAAGACAATTCATCACCGTTTAATCAATGGTGTGATAGGCCTGCTAATGATATCAATACAACAATCAAGGAAATCAATTCCATTAGAAGTACAATAGGTCAATAGATGGTGGTTGAGCTCATCAGTTCATCACAAACGCCTTTAAAAAGGGATTTTTGTCTTGTCTTGCCATCCTGATCAGTCAATGATCATCAACACTTGACTGGCTTCAAATCTCAGACCTGCTGAGAAAATCTGGCTGGGGACAGGGAACAAGAAACTCTCTGAATGAATATGGAGCAGCTGAAAAAGAGGATGTGCAAAGGTAAAAAACACAACAACATCTATTTAACAGGTAAGAATTCAGAAGAGACAACAAACAACCAGAGCAGCTTTAAAGGAGAACTCAGTAATTTAGAGTTACATCTGTCTAGTCTACATCTCCCCCCATCCTTTTACAATGCATCCTTTGCAAGACGCCCCAAATAAAAAGACATGGATGTGACAATACAGTATGTAAGGCGACATGATTTTGAGGGATTATTTCCTGGAGGAGATTCTTCCATTTCTTCCTGTGGGTGTCGGGTGATTGACAGGAAGCAGAGCGTAATGTAATGCAGTGCTGATATGAAAACACTCAACTCGGGCCAAATTAAATAACAATAAAACAGAAACTTTGACAAAACCAAATGATGTTTATTGTGATGGATTATCTAAATTGGGCAATCTCCAAGTCTGTGGAAGTTGTTTTTCATACTGTGTAAGAATGAATGGCAGCAAATGGCGTCTTCTGGAGGGAGGAAAACCAACCCTGATATCTCCAACTGTGCTGACAGTGTGCAGACAAACCAGGAATAATGTAAAGGAGAGGGGCAAAAACACTGGTATTATCCTTTAAGCGCAGATTGGAATTTTAGATATAAAAACATTTCTTGGAGGCAGATCTGCTCTGGAAAATATCTCATTGGCTGAGTTAAACCTCAAGGGGCGGAGCCAAAGAAACAGAACCTAGCACTCTTGCTACTAACTGATAAAAGCAATCTAGCAATGGTATGTAGGTTATCTAGTTAGCCAGTTAGCTAACTTGCACTCTGAAACTCCGCCCATTGAGGTTTAACTCAACCAATGAGATTATTTCTGCCTCCAGAGCAGCTCCGCCTCTGCAAAATGTTTGTAAAACTCCAATTTGCGTCTTCAGCACTCAGCACAAGAGGTAATGCCAATGTCAGCGCTTGGTTATATTAGGATTTGTGTCCTTCACCGTTTGATTGTACCATCCCAATGTCACATGAAAAATACATTTAGCTGTGCCAAGCCTTGGAATATAATTCGTCCAATTTTGAGTGTCCTACTGGGATTTCTCAAAAGGTGCTGCAGCACAATTTTGTTATATTGTAATTTTCAGTGAAACTCGTGTGAGCTATGTGAAAGCTTGATGGGCTGTGTTAGGAGGAGGCTATAGAGCAATGAATTAAATCCCAACCACCAAGAGAGATCCTTTGTGCACTCGTCTCCAAGGACACCTGACTTATATTTGGAGAACAAATAGCCATCTCGCACAATAATGGAAAATAAATTAAGTTCCTGGGGATAAGAGAACAAGATTTCCCTTTTGGGGACGCTGGAATACAAAGAGCTGGAAAATGAATGGCAGCTTTGTGTTCTGCTCAGGACATATTGAACCCCTCGTCTTTCACAAGACTACAAAACTCTTCAAGAGAAGTGACAGTAAACGCTAATATGATTATCATGCATGTCCAATCTCATAATAACTGTTTGGAATGTTTTCTGCTGAATAACGTGCTGGGATTCTGGCAATTTGCAACTCTCACTTCACTCACAATGGTATCCTCAAGTTTTTCAGATCTCTATGACAACAATAACACTGATTAACATCTTGCACCATGATATAAGAGCGGCATACTGTAAATTTAGACAGATCGGTACAAGCAAGGCTTACGTATAAACACAAGAAGTCTGATTGGTGTCAGCATCATCATTCTACTCCATTTCGCCCAGTGATAAAGTGATGCAGAAAACATAAGTAACCATGAACTGCAGTGAGTGATCATCTTAAATGAAAAACAACCAATGAAAACAACCTTAAAGATAATTTCGGAATAGTATGAATGCGTTATTTTCTTGAAAAAGGCCTATTTGTTTGTTGCTGTTGTTTTATTGTGTCTATTATTGTATCACTGTTGCCCTATTTTGTTTCTTTTGTTGTAATGTAAGTATAATTTCTTATGTTTTCTTTTCTAGGAAGATTATGAGGATCCTAATAAATAAACAAATAAACAAATTTTCATGTAATTGCATCAGTCTGAGAACATTCACTGTAACATACATACATACATACTGTAGATTTGCCCTATTTATCCAAATTATATTCTGGTGTTGGGTATGAACACTGATGGGAAATCTTCTCTGCTGACAGCCAGTGACAAATCAAAACTTAAGAGTAAAATACAAGCTGTTGGTAAATGGCCGGCATGCTGTGTGCAGTTTACTGATGTTACATTACATGATTTCTGGGTATTGATGTTAAAATTTTACATCATTTGGCGCCATTTGGAGCAAAATTGCCTCATGTAGCTTTAAAAGGTGGATAAACATTGAAGTAGGTTTATCCAAACTGCATCCCTGGTGTCATAGAAAGAAAAGGGGGAGCAGAGCAGAGGAGGGTGCTGGGCGTTGGGTGGGGCGAAGCTGCACCCGCTGCATCGGAGAACTTGTGATGCGGCTCAGCTGTCCAACACAACACAACAAAGCCACTGTAAACATTTGGCTCATGCCATAATAACATTAATTTAGGCTTTCCGAGTTTCGGAACAATGGGATCGGCTGCCTGCATACAAGCTCATTATCTCTCCCCCAAAACCCACCACACACACACACACACACACACACACACACACACACACACACAGCTGCCTGTGTGACCCATGCTAATGTGTTGCTTGTCTGGCCAGGCCGAGAGTGGAGGACAAGGGATGCTTGCAACCAATTACAGTTTCAGTGACACACTGAAAATGTACCCCCCCCCCAAACACACACACACACACACACACACACAAACACACACACACCACTCCCCCCCCCACCCGCACGTGTTGAGTTGGGGGGAGGGGGCAGTAATCTGACACACCCACAGACACAGACACTTTTGTTTTTTATTGCCATGTGTGGGTCAAGTTCACATTGTTTTCACTTGAAAAGACGGGGTGTTTGGTTTGGGATGGCGGGTGTGTATGCGTGTGTGTGTGTGCGTGTGTGTGTGTGTGTGTGTGTTTTGTCTGCTTGTGTGTGGCGGGACAGGGAAGGCGTCAGGCAGTGACACAGAGATGAGTTTGTTCATGGAGGGTTTGAGTTCAGTTTACGCTTGAGAGAAGGAAATAATGCTGATGAAGTGGCGGCTTTAAAGGGACTGAATGGAAGATGCTGCTGGCTCTGATAACTGTGGTGCTCTGACAGCTGGGGCTTACGCTGCAAAACCTAATAGAGCCGCTGATTCTCTGCTCTGACATACTAACCGCCTGACACTCTGACAGGGAGGGGGGGGGGTGGGGGGTTAGAGAGAGAGAAAAAAAGGAAGAGGAAGAGAGCAGGCTCTTTTTCAACATTTCACATTTCACATTTCTGTGCCATCAAGGACAATCAGAAGAGAGGCATGACACGCTGGGTCAACATGATTTTGTGTGTAGCATTTTTAAACATCATCGTCAAATTGATTGTGACACTTTGGTATAATAACTGAACAAATGAGTCCATGGTCGAGATGACTGGCAGCCTCTATCTCACAGCAGTGGTGTTGTTAGAGCTATTTCTCAATCTTAAGACCACAATTCCCATAAACCTCATTGCTTTCTATTGCAAAGAGGATGTTGCTGCTTACCCCCGTCCCTTGTGTAACTCTGTTTGTTTTGAAGAGAGAGCAAGAACAAATACAAGAGCCGATAACAGCACTGACAACGGCCAATGTGCGTTCACTCCTTCCACCATCCACCCATGCAAAAACCAATGAAAGCTTTACCTCTGGTTGCACTGGAAACACAGCGGCCCTTTTTCTGGTTTGTGCCATAAAGCAAAATGTCTTTGTGCTGTAAAGTAATGCAGCGAAATCCGACCAGGTGGCACATTATGTAAAATGCTGCATGCTAATCTTACCGGCGATGGTCTTGTTGGTTTATGGTAATTATACTAATGTCTCAAATGAATGTGGCAAAGATTTATTGATGTTAAAATGTTACACATAGCTCCTTTATATCCAGTGACTCAAGTTTGTGGCACAATAATTACAAAGCAGGTAATTTCTGTGTTAAATTACTGAAACAAACAACAGCCATAGGTCTACAACTATGACTAAGCCTAATTTATTTCCGACTACTATCAATGGTGTTCAATTTCAACCTGGTATTGTATTACAGGGATCAAGAACCCTTTATAGGAGTGCAATTTAATTTCAATCATTTGTTGCTGATGAAGTCCTAACGAGGCTTCTCTATTTGCCTGTTCCATTAGCTGTGGCTCACTGGCTAAGCCTCTCCTGACTCAAGCTTTCACACACACACAGACAGCACTGTGTATTCTCCCAGCCTCGCTCTCTCTCAGGAGAGCTACACATATTACATCAATTCTTTATTACCTCTGTGTCAGGCCCAACTGTTGCCTTGTTCCTCTGCCAGTTAAGACAAAACTCCACCGGGGAAATGTACACAACATAAAAAGGATAGTGCCGCCACACAAGTAAAAACTGGAGCATTAAAATATTCTATTCCAGCTCACAGGGACCAAAATAAATCACAATAGTGATTTGGAAAACGGGGAGAGAAACATTCGAGCCAGTGTGAGAAGTTGCTGATAGAATATGCAATTAACTGTCTAGCCTTGTCTGGAGAGTGTCCCTGAACGAATTACATAGTGGTTAATCATGGATGGGAAGAGTCAATAAGCTCAAAAGCAAATGAAATGACTTCTAACACACTCATTTAAAACCTACAAGAGAGCTTGACTATGCATTGATTTCAGCCAAGATAAGAATAATGGTTAAACATTTACTGACACACTATTAAACCAACAATAGAGATGAGGAAGATGTGTTGGAAGATGTGGAATATTAGCTGAAAAGGCTAAATGTTTGTCATTACCCATCTATCCCATCTGTGACCAGACCAAGGCAGCAGTGATCCACTTTGCTGTCTGCCTCAATGCACAGACAGCTGGATCCTATCTGACTGCAGAGTTCACACACAAACACGCAGCACGCACACACACACACACACACACACGCAACAAACACTTTCCCTCACTGATAAAACACCAAAAAACTTCAGTTCATCCCTGTAGAGTTACATGGGAAATGCAGCTAGAGAATATTTAGAGAGGATATTTACAGCACCGATCTGCAGGATACAGCCGAAATAAAGGGAACACCCACACTGCACCGGTGCAGGTCCGGGTGGATCTGTGCTGGTGTGGGGTGCATTTCCTGGCATGGAAGAGCTCCAGTCATCCGTATGAGGATATCAATTCTAATTGCCACCAACATTTCTGTGTGATTTCCTGGGTGCAATTATCTTTTGATGGGAGCTGTGTCCTCTGTGATGACAATGCCCCCATCAACAAGGCACAAGTGGTCATCAGTCCATAAATTTTTAGCATGCTCCAGTTGCTCCAGTAGAAACTGCACCCTTGTCAGTGCCATGCTCTACATTTTGAGCTACAGTTGAACATTAACAGAAGATTCTGGAATGAGTTTACTGTTTTTCTCTCACTAGAGGCTTTCAATCTTAGAGCTAGTATCCCAGTTTTCTACAGATTTGATTCCTGTACTTCAGGACTTCACTACTTTTTCATGTCATTTGGATATTTTCCAAATAAAATGACCAGATGAGGCCAAATGATAACTCATTACTTGACTAGAAGGCGCTGTCTTTGAGGGTGCAAACCGCCAATGAACCACGAACAATTCTCCAACTTGCAACATTATTCCTATCACTTAAAGTTTAAGTTGAACTGATTTCATGAAGCTGCAAACATACCCTTAGGATTTGGAATCAATGGCTAAAAAATAATCGCCTAATGGTGGAAATCCCAGATCTGAATCACCATCAAAATTGAATCAACTGTTCCTTGGCCCAAGGCCAATCTGTCCACCAAATTTCATGAAAATCTGTTCAGAAGTCTTTTAGATATCCTGCTGACAGACAGACAAATGACTCACAGGGTGAAAACATAACATAACACCTTAGCGGAGGTAAACAGTGTGCAGCACTGAGGTTTCTAGGAGATGAGTGGTGCTAAACAACACCAGACAAGGAAGCAACACATGCAACGGAGATAACTCTAGGCCGGTGTCTCCTACTTCGATAAACCGCCTGCATGACCTCATGCAGATTAACGTACAGTTGTTAGTTCCAGGATTTGTGTTCATAATTGCTGTTATTTATTGTTTGCATGCCTGTGTGTTACACAGGGTTTGAGACTCTACACCAACAATGCTGGATGCCTGAGTTATTTTCAATTAAACCAGAGAGCAGCCCGGGCAATGTCCCTTAATACAGAGGAATAATGACACTGCATGAGGCTCTCTGTGGAATGTTTGTTTTTCCACTGTTTACTTTGAATAATTTAACAGAGCTTACAAATGGGCCGCGTTTCTCGGTCACAGCAAGAGATTCGCCCTTAAAAGGACCAGGACGTTATTATGATGGTGAACGCAGGGAGTCTCCCGCAGACAGCAGCCATTAGAGGAACCATACTAAATGATAATTTGAGCCACAAAATCAAGCTCTTTGCTGGGGCATAATTTGAGGAATCTCACCGCCCCTATTAAGCTGCTGGATGTCTCCACAGTGAAACACTCATTGTGGCGCTGAGGTTACCGAAGGTCTGGCTGACATTCCGCTTCTTAACCCGTGTGAGGGCAATGGGAGAAGGCCTGAGGGGTCCCGGCTGAGGCGGAGGACAGTGCGTGAGATCTCACCCCATACCCAGATCCCAAACCTTCCCCATGACTCCGTGACAAAGAGCAGAGCTGACGTGAGACAGACACTCACTGTGCCACAGAGGGCTACAGCTTGAGACAGGGCAGTACAGTCGGGACCTGTGGTTCCCAAAGCGGGGTTCCGGGACATGGGACCTCTGGGGGTCGTTGGAGGAGATTCCAGGAGGTCGCTAGCAAAATGAGGAGTAGTTTAATTTTACTGACATTGCATTCAATAGAGGCTAGCACAATGAGAGAATGTATAAGGATGACGGATTCTGTGCCAAGTCATACTGAACAACAAAAATCTTCTCAAATGGGGTTCCTTAGGGTAAAATCTTATCTAAAAGGGTAAAATCTTATCTAAAAGGGTAAAATCTTAGTTCAATTACACTCTATAAAGAGAGGAGAAAGCGCACACCTGTATTTTGCGAGGTGCAGACCAACAGGGCTGAATGTACTCAAAGAAAGAAAAGTCGCCGCTCACTCAGCTCCAATGCATAGATTTATTTGGACATCAAAAAACCTTCTAAGCAAGCAAAAGTTTCAGTAGCCTATGCTGCCTTCATCTGGGTTTTGTCAATTGCACTCTAACAGCTAGCATCAATTTTCAAATTTTCTTGAACTAAAGCATTTCATCTACTGAATATGAAGAGCTTCAGTGCAAAATAATCCTCTATTTTGAAAAAACTGACACCTACTATTACAAAATGATTGGCATGAAAGCAAGGCACATTATAAATTCCCATTTAAGATTCATGTCAAGACCTTAGCTTACAAAATAATTATAAGTTTGAGCATAGAATCATCTGTGTTTTGGAAATATTGACTGGTGAATCTCGCATAGTGATATTCTCCCAAAATGGAGATATCATGTTTGAAAAATAGAATAAAAATAAACCCCATGCATATGAGTACACATTCTCTGTTGTCGCCTTTGATTGAAACAACCACTCAAATATGTCCATGCTGTGATATTTTTGTTTCTTCACCAAGCAGGATGATTCATGCATCCAGTGACCGTGGCCACTACACACTTCCTCCCTCAATTTTGTTTGTGCAGGAGTTGCCATAGAGACGGCACAGCTACCTTGGATTTTCAGCACGATGATATTGGGTGAATAAACAGCGCCGGGCCTGTATGGGTTTGGGTGAAATAGGCAATTCCACATTTTGGTTTATATGTATACTCATGGCTTGAATCATAAGGCTTGCTTGGCCTCGAATAAGACAGAGAATGAATCTATAAAATCAAAAAAAGCAATACCATTCGATTGCATTTGTTTTCTTCCTGGTTTTCTATTTCAACCTGCTGAAATTGATTTTCTCCTCTTGAGAATATCTGACTTGAGGTCAACTACTAAAGGGTTGACTACAAACTGAAGGACAATCCAGGCACTCCAAATATAGAAATATAATCACGAGGAAGGAAAAATTCTTAAATTGTAGTGGCTAAATCATTAAAAAAAACAACATGTTTCGACCACTGTAGGTCTTCTTCAGGACTTTAAACCTTCTTCCTTCCTGGTTTTCTATTTCAACCTGCTGAAATTGATTTTCTCCTCTTCAGAATATCTGACTTGAGGTCAACTAGTAAGGGTTGAATCAAGTTTTGCAGAAGTAAGCAGCTAAATTAATAGGCATGGCTCCATTGCTCCGTTCCGTTTAAATTAATTGTTCTTCCTCTCTGTTCTATTAATTTAATAGAAAAATATATTCTGTTCCTGATTCCATAGCTGACGAAATTAAAAACGTGATTGCCTATCCTTGTTGTCTTCACCGTATTCACTATATAGAGGTTAATAGAGATGAATAGAGGAACAGGGAGTTCTGCACACATAGTGAAGAGCAAAATCAAGCAGTGAGAGTGTTGTACCATGCAACAGGTAGCTAATCTTTGCCAAGCCTTGATGCCACAGAACGCCACTATCTGAAACTTTAGACATCTTCACTAATCTTTGTTTGCGGCTAAGCTGCTGCCGGCTAATCCAACTTGTGAAGATGTTGCATTTCAGGAGCAGGAAATAATAACGTCTTAGTGGCCATCAAGCTGTGTAATCTCAGCGCTCTGCGGCACCAGTCAGGTAGAAGTACTTGCTGTCACCGATCCGCATCTGAGCACTGCTGGGAGCTTTCTCTCCAGTTCAGACAGTAGGATACATACAAAAGTAAAATGTGGATGCTTTTGACATGCCGGAAATCACTCAGTGGGGCTGGAATAGAGAAGACACTGCATCCTAAACTTGACAGTGAAATCCAGAACTCTTTTCCTCTCTTGTCTCTTTGGTTTCCTTTGGTATGAAGCATCACAGACCGGCCGGGTTGGTACACATGAGTGTGTTGTGTGCAGTTTACTGATGTCGCATTGCTGGATTTCTGAGTATTGAAGTATTTCAAGTTCAAACAGTTTTCAGTTACCTCTCGCTGACATTTGACCACCAATTGGCGAAATTGCCTTGTGCAGCTTTGGGCTTGTAATCACACGGGGTGCGTTTTTTAAAACAACCTTTTTTCCAGTTATTTTCAGTGGTTCGGTGGCAGCAGGCGGGCGTCTCCTCCAAACTAGTCACTCCCTGACATTGTGAGCGGGGAGCTGAAATGTCACCAACTGACAGGCTCTTTAATATCAGTCAAACCCAGAAAAGCTGTCACGCTGCTCTGCTCAAACATTGTGACCAGGAAACATACAGTGAAAAATAGGTTGTAAGCAACAGGCCTTGGCAGGTCAGTCAGACTGAAACAGACCATAACAGCCCTAATTTGTGGTGGCAGCTTGGTCTACCAGTTGGAGTGACTGTCCCATCATGGAAAGGTCACTAGTTCAATCCCCGCAGCAGCCATATGTCCTGTGTCCTTGAGCAAGACACTCATCCCCTACCTGCTCACTCACTGTAAGTCACTCTGGGTAAAAGAGTCAGTTCAATGCTTTAAATTAAATGTAATCTAATACAAGCACATTTCCACAACAATGCTCATGCCCTAATATCAGGCTAAAAGAGGCTATCTATATTTGAAAAGTTAATAAAATATCCATTGGATACAAATCAATTATTTAGTATGATCTCCATTGGATAAAATCAATTGCTTTTGTCCAGTGACTCCAAACTAAACGTTTAATACCCATTTTGGAAAGTTTTTGTTCCAAAACAGAGTATGAGTATCGGAGTGACTCTTGAAAGCCAGAAATCTCAGTACCTGGTGAAGTTGTATCATTAGTATTGATCAACAACCTTATCAAAGCCCTACATATGGGTCAAATCTTACATTTGCACCTTTGATTAATCAATATTTCTAGAATATAGGGAATCCAGTCTGTAAAAATCAATAAAAAGGACTTAAATTATCTAAAATCACCAGAGCATCAGGGCATGGGACTTTTTTCAAATGGTCAGTGTTTCATTTTGGAATGAAATGCTTCATATTGTTGAATAAAAGTTACTAATCGAGTCTGTACTCGGAAATATTGACTGTATCAGTCAATATTTACATTTGGTACTTGGACTTGGTATCGGCAGTAACAAAATGCTATGGCTGCATTTGTAGCCTGCACTACAGGAAATCTTCTTTTACACAGCAAAGATACACTCACACCCTGACACACAATTGGGAAACTTATGCTGCTGATCTTTCACAGGGCAACAATGCCTTTTAGACATCAAGGTGAAAAAGCTCATTCAGACGGCGAGGGAAGGCCATGTTCCTGGCAGGTCTCTCAGACAGACAGACAGACAGTGGCATGACACACTGCTGGTTGGCTGTCAGGTCACATGGCCTCAGTGGAGACCAGCTGTGAGGCCTGCAGCTGCATCAGCTACTGTATGAAGGGAAACCACAGTCCTCAAAGTCAGACAGTCCGTAGGAACCAAGATAGAGAACTGATGAGGGAAGAACAGAGACTGGACTTGGGATGTAGACACCTTAAAGAGGAATTGGATTCACTTTCAGGCCAGGCAGCTCAGGTGAACAGGGACAAAAAAAAATCCATTTGTCCCATCAGAATGAAATTTTATATGTTGACCACAAATACAAAACACTTTTTGTATAATGACTTTTATTTTGTAATTCAAATGAGCTAATATTTCATATAAATGTGTACATTTTAATCAGAACACTTTTTTCTCAGTCAGGGTGCAGCGAGGGGCTGTGGCTAACATATTGATGAAGCGTATGATGTCATCGACTTCTAGTGACTTTTTAAGCAGCCATTAGCTACTTATTTTAGTACCTACTTTATTGTAGTACCTATTTTCTTTTATTACTTTGTACTTGACACATACTTCCTTGGCATTGTCCGCCATTTGCTGCTGTGGCACCTGAAGTTCCCCAAGGGGATCAATAAAGTGCTATCTTATCTTATCTTATCTTATCTTATCTTATCTTTCCTTGGGAAATAGTTGGCCACACTGCTTGGCGGTCTCAACAGAAGTGAATATGGTGTTTACATAATGTCAGCTTATTTGCTAGCTAGCCGTCTCATTGTAAAAACAACTGATTTGCACACTTGCAAGCATATCCAGTAGAAGCTGCCTTGCATGTTAACATTAACATCGGTTGCTTTACTAAATTAGCCTACCGGCTAGTTAGCTAGCTAACAAAGCCAACAGTTACCAAATTCCTGTTTGTATACCCAGTTGTAATATATTTAGCCATTGTTTGTGCACAGCCAATTCCTCCATCAATGGACCTCCCATGATGGCACCAGCTGTGGTTTCTGGGAAATTTGTGATGCAACTGTAAAGCCTATAGTATAGTATAGTATAGTATAGTATAGTATAGTATATATACAGTATATATACAGTCCATCCTGGGTACTGTCTCACTCAGTATCTATATTTTCTAATTAATTCTCTGTGTACATTGGTGAGACATTGCAGATTAAGGGCCAGTGCCAAGTCTTCTCTCTTGAATCTGGCTATGCGAGACAGTGGTTATGTTCAATATCTGGAACAAATCTCAAATATCACAATTCTCTTCGAGCCTCCGAGTACAGATGTTGCTACTAAAAGTAAAAAGTAAGTAAAAGTAAAAGTAAAGGCATGGTAGAATTCAGCTTTCCGGAGCAGCGAAAACATCAGTGGACCGAATGGACTTTGTATCTGTCAGTTACATTACCACAAAAGCCCAAAGCAACGTAATGGGAAATCTGTCTTCAAAGCCTTCTGCCTGTAATGTAAAGCCATCAACTGGGAGTCCTGGAGAGGGTCTGAGTCAAAAGTTTACAAATCTGCCTGTGTCATGGTTTTGAGCAGCCACGTCGACGACTGACCTGCCAAATTGGAAAACCAGAGTACAGGCGATGCCAAGCATAGTCTCCGAGCACACAGCGGTTTGGAGACTCCATTCTGTAAGGGAAATAAAACAGTGAACTCCATTTTACCCTCTCCTCTCGTGTGGTCATCTGAGGACACGACCACGATTGCCGTTGGCAGCTCCGTTTTGAGGGGATGCTCCTTTTAAAGAAGGAGACAGTTACAAATTCTCTACTTCGTGTCGAGCTGTGCTTCAAATGAAAACAAGGCCTCGGGGGGAACGTCTCCAAATCTCCTCTTCGTGGACCGGATTGAAATTCGAGAAACTAGATCTGGTTGCAATGTGATTAGTTTGGCATCCATCCACTGGAATTATAGCAAATGGGGCGGGATTGTTAGAAGTAGCGCTCTGGCCAGATAGAGTACAAAGCGTCGGACTGAGTAAATGTTCTCAGTATGCTGCTTAATAAAAACAGACACAGAACAGTCACAGAAATGCTGGCTGGCGGGGTGGACTGGTGGTTAGATTGGAGACTGTCCTGTAATCCAAAGGTCAAAGGTTTGATCCCTGCAATGAGCGCATGACCATGAGCAAGACACCGAACACCGAACTGCCCACTCATCATAATTCGCTCTGGATAAGCCTGCATGCATGGGAGTCATGGTTACATTTTTTTTTTCACTTCTGTCAAACACAGCACATTCCTTGATGAGTGTGCCCACCACAAATAGGAATAGATATATAAAAGAAAAAAAGCAATAAACCTAACAGCTGCAAGGTCTGCTGGTAATTTTCTTTTGTATTGTCTCCCTGAATTGCAAAGCCACATTAGTCACAGAACTGTATCGGAGTCGAGGAGAGCTTGCGTGCTTGTGGGTGCTGCGGAGCAATTTCCATGACTTCAGATCTGCTGCCTCTCTTCAATATCTCACAGGCTGCACAGATACCGCTGAAAGCACACACACACACACACACACACACACACACAAATAAGTTTTCTCCTGGAGGCCAAGTAGACCAAGTCTTTTTCCAGACCCATTCTCTGTAGGAGCTGACCTCTATTTCTATTTCGCTGTTATTCTCAACTATAGCTTTCACTTTAAACCATCTCGAGCTTGTTCAACGTTTCCTGTCTGCACACCTGAAACTTCCAAGATGAACTAAAATTGCACTTCACAGTACTTCCTCTTTCAGAACCACTTCCTGGAATATTTTGATTTCAGCTGGTAGAAGCAAGTCTGCAGCAGAGATTTGGAAATAGTTAAGAGGAGAAAACAACTACGCCAGAAATCTCAGAAGTGCTGATATTCAATTCTGCATTTTGTTTGTTTTACTTTAGCCTGTAAGAGATGAATAAATTGTGTGAGCATATGCCAAATTCTTTCACGTCTTGACTTTGACAAAATTAATGAAAAAAAAAAAAAATCAGTGGATTAAATGTTTGTGCTCTTTGCTCCTCTGCTGTTGCTTTTAAATGCATGAAGATACATTTGTGTGATCCCCTAATTTTTTCACTGATGTTTGTTTGATGGATCCAGTACCAATAAGATGGTTGTGCTCAAGGACTTTGACACTTATGAGCTTACAAAATTACCAAATTACAATATTGTGTGCAAGTGTGCAAGTGTTAAAACTGTAATATTAAGCTTTAAAAGCTGCCTAAAAAGTATTATTGCAGAGTCAGGGATTTAAGCTACATGTTTATGACATATGGCGTCATTGTCATGCCGTAGTTTCTCGCTCCATCTATAACTCTAATTTGGCGATGCTTAACTTGCTCTACATGAGGCGAACATTTCTACAAAACGACCATAACAGTTTGTGTTGGACAGTTTAATTAGGCGCCCCTCCTCCTGCCTCACCAGATGTAATCTGTAATCAAACATCCACAAGTGTTTGTGGCGTTGCCTCCTATGAGAATATTGTTGTTGGCCCTCGTCCCGCCTGCCATTCAGAGATCCTGCTTGTTTGAGATAGTGAAGTTGACATGCCCTCCCTTGCTTCCCCGCTACAGATTGATATCGATAAGCAGCTTTGGCTAAAGGAAGCTGTAGAACATGAGTGACCTGATAAAATAAGATTCTCTTTAGACTTGCCAGAGTTTCTTATACATCAAAAATAAGATTCAAATTAAATATTAAGCTAATCAATGGCAGACATCCATGTATGCAAGGGAAATAAGCGTAGCAGTGCACTTGTGATGATATAAATTCTGCCTTTCATATCCAAAGGACTTTAGGATCATACGTAGGCTTTTTTTTAAACCCTCTTTTATCTTGTTGATGCATGCTCTTTTTCAGCAACGCCCTGCTTCACACTCACAGTTACACAAATTCTTACTGTACCTGAGAGCCGCACCGTACAAACATAGTTTTTCACTTAGCAGCATCTGAGCAACTCGGGGTGAAGGACTTTGATTTGTCAAGAGAGAGGTGCAGAACTTTCTCATTCACACATTTCCCACAATGCTTTTCTCAGCCAGTCCGGGGGTCACACCAGTTATTCTCCCAGTCTCCCAGTTGCGAGATGATTTGGGGGATAGGAAAAAAGCATATTTTTACTATACAAAGTTATTATGATGTGTATTTTTTTCAGATTTTTCTCTAAGTTTTCTTGTGAAATACTGAACAGTTTTCAGCCTCTCCGCCTCCTCTGATAATGAATCAAATGAAACAACCTGAAAAGGGAAAATCATTCTTTGGTGAAACTCTGCACGCTTGTGACGGCGTTCGCAAGTAGACATCACTTAGTTTTGAGGGGTCATGAGTCAAAAAGGTTGAGAACCGCTGCTCTAGGATACCGCCGCCCCAAAACGAGAGTTGTTACCATTAAGTCTCACAGGAAAACTGTGTCTGGTGCACAGCAGTGATACTTCCTCTCCAAAATGCATAATTTCTTCCATACACCACCGCTGGAAACTTTTAAAAGTGAACATTAGAGTATAGCAGATTTTTTTTTTTTTTTTTTGCTGAGGCACGACACAGAGGGCTGCACCTCTGGCTATTTTACGATGGCTGGGGAAAAGAGGGATGCAAATGTAATGTCCTGAGCCGCCTGCCAGTGGAATCTGGCCGAGGGAGATAAGGCCCGCTGGTCTGTAATCTACCTCTCCAGCACAGACGGCCATATCAACCAATGCACTTTGTGTCTAATTAAGCTCTGATTGTCCAAGCAGAAAAAAAGAAATATCCAATCACTGATTTGCTGTCCTCTCATTTGTTCCCCCTTTACTAATGGGGAAAACAAACCTGAACCACTTGAATATAAAGACATAGAAGTGATGTGTGAGGCGGGAAGAATATTGATTATCCTTGTTGTTATGGACACAGGTGCAGGACAACGTATATGTAGCCAACATGATGAGGCCTGTGTACTGTAGCACCTACATTTTCTTACTGTGGAACAGAGCGCGATCACACCTACAGTTCGTTTTCTTTGGTCCAAACCACAGTGGAAAAGTTTTCTTAGCTGCATTTCTGTATTTGGTTCGTTTGGGTTCACACTGCCCAATAACAAGCACACCAGGGTTTGTAAACAACAGTCACATGACTCACAAGTACCTTGTTTATTGAACAGTTTTGGGAACCTGTCATCCCACCAGATCAGAGATTTTGGCAGAGGGGGAGTCAAAACAAATCGGATTCTAGTCCCTTTAACTTCAGCTAAGCATGATGGACTTTTGGTCGAGGTTTTTTGACGTAATTGACCTTCTCTGGTGTTCATACCAGGTAAAAACACACAGAAAATAGCTGAATATGAGCATCAGTCCAGATGGCAGTCTGATTTTATTTGCAGATACCAAAGAATTTGACCTCTTCTTGACTCCACGTTTGCCTTCGGTTCATTTTGTTATGCTAGGCTTTCCATGCATGCACTGCTGGCTATCAGATGTCAACATCTGTCTCCCTATGCCTATAAAACTGGCTGCGTGTTTTGGGGTCGGTTCACGTAGTTGGTTCAGATTACATTCTCACTAACTAATGTAGGTCTCATTATTATTCTCACTAACAAACCGCACTGCAGTTTGCTTGGAAGAAGACAGAGAATCGCATTTTCCTGTCTCAGTGCGGGGATTTGGTGATACCCAAGTTCAAATGGCATCGTTCTCACCTGCCCAAACAAACCAAACTAAAGGAGTAAACGCTCCAGATTTTGAACAAACCGCTCAAAACATGCCTGATGTGAACGCACCCTCAGTGGCGTGTTACTCTGATGCATATTAGTGACACTACTGAGCTGCACAACTTTGATCTTTCCAAGAGATACACAAACACTTATAAGGGCCCATTTTGTACCTTTAGGGATGAGGTCTGCATGAAAGATGCAGAGTGGCTATAGATCTTCTGACACTCTCCCTGTTCCATAAGATTGATCATCAGCAGCTGTGTCTTCACCACCCACAGCGGAGTTGCTTTTCAAATCATCTATTAGTATATCAGCATCATTTTAGAGTTATACCAGAGAAGTTATACCAGTTATATAATTTATATCAGGGAAATTGCTAAAATGTGGAATCAAGAGCCACGTGTGAAATATCTTAAAACAAAGACTTGATTTGCTGCCTTTTTCATAAATAGAAGGATGTTATTTATCTATAAATGGAAAATTGGATCATGACTGCGCCTCCGTCGATTTTGCCCAGTGACCCCAAACTAACTTTCGTATTCAGAATAAACACTGGCAGTGATCAGCACATCCGCAGCTGAAAGGGTGAAATATAGACTGTGGTAGCATGTTGGGATGGAAGAAAGGGGAGAGAGAGAGAGAGAGAGAGAGAAAGAGAGAGAGAGAGAGACAACATGCAACCTGGGACCATGAAAAGCAGAAAACACGGAGCCTACTTTATCATAAAATAATTCCCTTCCCTTGATGCAGTTCTTCACACCTATGTTGTCAGCAACAATACTGTAATATATTCATAGATATGAATATGCACCTCACTAAGCTAAGACTCTATGAACATGAAACTTGTTTTTAAAGCTTTTAAAAAAAAAATCTGATAGACAAAAGGTCGCATGCCTGTAATCATGTGAAACGTGAAGCGTTCATTACCATTCAAAACCTCTGAAATGTAGAGACTCCAGTCTGTTATCATTTAATCAACCAAAGATAAAAATAACCTATTCTCCTTTTAGGTGAGGTTTAGATTTTGTGCGATCAATCATTTTTGAGGGCAGGTGTTCCTTTTTTTCCCCAAAATGGTGGCTATTTCATTATGAAACGAAACGCTTCATATCGTCATTAGCCAACTGACTTGCGGCAGAAAAAGACAAACAAGAGCCACAAGGGGAAAAGCAGCACCTCCAGCAGATTCTGAGGGCTGCTATCAGACGCATCCTTCTCTGCAACACGCTGGGCATCAGGGCCGGTCATCAGCCGCCCGGCCCAGGATGCGGCGTGCCAGCCAGAGAGTGAGTCACAGTTTGGCACCGGTCATTAGCCTGTCACCGGGGTCTCAGAGTGTTGTTAGTAATGACAGGGCAGGGCAGAGGACGCAGGATGACTGCCTCCCAACACACAAGACCCTCTCAACAAGCCTGTAATTCATTCAACTACTAATTTACGTGGTATGTGATCTGCAGGGTTTGGGGGGGTTGGGGGAGGGGGGGGGGGGTATCTTGTACAAACACCGCAAGACATGATGTTCTGCAGACTTGTGCCACTGCGAAAACTGAACTGAGCTGAACCGCGAATCATGAAAGCGCTGTTCTGTTCTGTTAATCAGAATGTGAACAGGAATGAGGCCAGCGCTTGTGTTGCCTTCAGTAAAAGAAGCAAAAGTGACCCACTTAGTTTTCTGCCTTCAAAAATGCGATTGCGGAGTAGCACTGCAGCCCGACTTTACTGCTGAGAAGTATACTATATCCCACCAACAAGATGGAGAGAATACACCTGCCACTTTCACCAGTTCATTCTCATTTGACAATTAAGAGTGGACTTGGAAGATTTTATCCTCAAAGCATTTCGTTTTAAGTCTTTATTGTCCCATCAGGGGAAATGGGAGCCAGGAGAAACACACAAGAATCATTATAAATATTATTGTTTGTTTAGTTGGATTCCCATTATTTATTACTGAGGCAACAGCTATTCTTGGGTCCGCTCTGCACCAACTTTTCAAGCTCTTACTATTTTGACACTTCAGTTCATACAGGGGAGAGCTTATTATACAAAAGCATGGCCTCAGATCTGGGAGCTGCGGCGCGTATGGTCGTCACGGAGACGGTCCGACTCAGAAGCGCTTTGCCCTTCGTGAGTCCGAGCCTCAGACTGTTTGATGAGTTGCTGTCCTCCGCTCCTCCTATGGGAGCGGTACTGCTACTCTGCACTCGTGTCAACATTGACATAGTTTTGTATGCAAAACAGAGATTCTTTGCAGGGAATCAGTTGTTGCACATTCTTCCAGGTCACTGAGCCCTTTACTCTGCGGCATATTAGGGATGGGACAATAACCCATAAATATCTCACTAAAAAATAATGACGGTTATGTCACCAGAACCTAATTTTTATTTATGTGACCACCGCGATACCCGTTGACTTGGGAGGTCGAATAACAAACACTAAAAGTCAATATTATACAAAAATATTCTACAGTCTTACATTAAAATGTGTTTACAAAAGAGAAATTTCTTGTGATTGATACGATAAATTAGCTTTAAAGTAATTGAAGCATATTACAGTACTGGTTTTAAGGTTTTCATCTTTAACAATAATCGCGATAATATTGTATATCGAGATAATTTTGGCCATGATAATCGTACTATGAATTGTACACTCATTGGACTGAATGGAAAATGACGTATAGTATAGTGAGCTGGTGATGAATGGGTTTGTTGAGACTAAAAAAATGACATTTCAAGACCTGCAACTCACTGCGATCAAACTGGACCCAAACCATATCTGGAACAAAAGAGATTTAGGGAACAAAGACCCTGCCAAGACCTGGTTATATCCTCATCTCTTTGGGAAAATGAGTATACCTAAAAAATCTCTAAATTGCACATTCAACATTATAGAGCAGGATGACCTTCTGGAAAGTCAAGCTAAGAAAATGAGAACATTTCTCAAAACATTCATTAAAAAGACTTTAAGCCTTGAAATGTTTAAAATACAGAGTCAATTCCAGGCTTTCCTCTGCAGCTACAAAAGATAAAATTCTTTCCAATAGCTTTATGGCAAAAAAAGGACTTTTGCAAATGCGGTAAGTGCTTTCAGTCCCCCATTACTTCAGATATCTCATACCGCTTATTCCAGCACATGTGAAGGTTCGTTTTCCCCCCACAGTGCCGGCTGCAGTCCGGCCTGCCAAAGCCTGGATCAGTTGTTCCTTCACTGTACTGGCGACTCGGACGGCCAGGTGATGTCCTGACTGACACAGCTATGGAGGAATCCGAGCCAGCGGTGAGATGTTTCCACCACCTCATCTCTGCCAGAGAGGGAGAAACCCAACACATTCCCCAACTATATGGAAAACATTAGAGCTCTGATGGTGGAATTCGACTCAGAGCCTCCGTAATGTGCGATTAATTAAATATATATTCTTTTCTCTTGGATATGGGCTCGTTTCGACTCGACATACATTCCTGTGGGGTTTGTGGCTAAGGCAAGAGTTCGTCTAATGCTAATATTCTGTTTCACTGAAGTTCAAGCAAAGTTTACATTGAGTAAATGATTTTTTATGCACAATGTATTTGGAGGATCCCAGAGGCTCCTCAAAGAGGACAAACTTGTTTTGCTTTGATTTGAGGGGGGGATGAGAAGGGGTTTGCAGAAATATTGCAAAAACAAAGATGCAGTGCTAAATGGGCTTTTGTGTGTGCTATGAGTGTGTGTAAGATTATGTATTAGGCTGTTTAATGTATGACAGCAATCCTGTGCATCAGGCCTCTGACAGTTACTGTACTTTCCCTGGCAATTCTGCTACATTTCCCCGTATTCAAGCATATTATATTGGACACTGATAACTTCTGGCTCCTATCTGCATAGAGACAATTAGCCAAAACCAACTCAAGCCTGTGTTGTCTGCCAAGTCTGTCAATTTAATACCTTGGAGGAGATAACTAGAGGGCTGTTGTAGCACAGGCTGAAAGCAAAAGTCAACATCTTATTCCACATCAAAATTATAGTTTCATCTATACCTAAAAAGTCCTACACTGACTTCAAAATGGCTTTTCAGTTTCACAACAACTCTAAGTTCTGCTGGTCAGTGAGGAAAATCCCCAGGCACGGGGATTTTCTCGAGTGCCTCCTCACTTTCATTTCTCTATTCTCCTGAACTGAACTCCTGGGTCTGAGTGGTCGGCGGACAGTGGGCAGAAACTTGGCAAGCGGATCACTTTCGATTGAAGAGCAAAAACAGGAACCCGATTCAGTCCCGCCACACCGTCCCCATTCACTGGTGCATGAGAGAAAGCCCTGATCCACAGGAAGTGAGCTTGACTCAGCTGGCCGGCGCTCCTGCGGGCCGCGGCATTGACATTCTGATGGCATTTAGTCACCGCGTCGCCCCGAGCGCCGTCGCAGCCCCCCGTGTCAAACGGCCCTAACAAGTCATGTCGTCCCACTGTTTAACAAAAGGTGTCGTACTTGTCGGGAGGCTTCCCGGAACGAGGCTCTCGCTTATCTGAGCGGTGATTAATATAAGCACGAACCAGAGCCATGAGAACTCGCGTGTAAAAGTAGCCCCTCTGCGCGCAAACTCACTGACTTCGCGCTAAAGACGGTGACCTTTACAGGATCCTCAAGAGCTGATAACGAGAGTAAAAATAATCCCTCTGAGATACGCCGATGATTTGTGCGCAGGAAAAATCCAGCAGATGGGTTTCACACACTTCCTGCAGCAGCCCGAGACACAAGGCGACAGAACCTTTCACCCTGACGGCCCTTAACTCTGATCCACCATCTATCAAACCCAGACGGGTTGCGAAATGGCATTTCCAGTCTGACGGTCGCTGCAAGCTTCCTCTAAACAGTATTAAAGGAGCAGAACGTTCGCCTCTACATTCCTGTGTTACTTAATAGAAATGCCTTGTGGTGGTGGGGTGGTGAAGGCCGCACTGGCAGCCTGAAGTCTTAATGTGCGAGTGTAACCACCTTGTTTCGCCGGCACTAGGGATCCTTCTGGTGGCCGGTGAACCCTTGCCATCCCGGGCCGCCCCCTCTGACAGACACTCACAGAGGAACTCCAGGCAGGACATCCTGCCATTCAGAGCCGGTGTCACAGTCGGGAACGTGGTCCAGCTGCAAAGAGCTTCCTGAGCCGCGGGGTCACATCTGAGAACAGGAAGGAGCACATTTCTGGCCCGCTCAAGTACCAGCTTTGTCTTTGTGTGACGTGTGTTTGTCTGTGAGAGAGAGAGAGAGAGAGAGAGAGAGAGAGAGGGGATAAGTGGGGTGGTCCCATAACAATCATAACAATGGAATGTGGACAGCACTAGCTCATCTTTTCCTCATTTGACAACACTGCCAGATTGAGAGCAGACAGATTTTTTGTCTCCCTTGAATTGAGGAATTGTATACTGTATAACTATAACGCTTGAATAACACTTCATCATTGTGATATAATTGTATGTACAGTATTATAAACAGACATAATGGCACTTGTGCAACCCTCCAAGCAAAAGTGGCTTTTCTTCAGGCCACATTTTCTAAAAGTCAAAATTCAAATGACATTGTAGGAGGTGGTGGTTGAACTGCAGCAAATCAGGTGCAGAAAGAGGCTATTACAGAAATAAATAATCAATAGCAGTGATATAAATGTGTGTGGTATTGATTGATAGGTCGATCTTCACTCTGCTTCATCTACTGGCCTCCTGAGAGCACTGGTTGTTTATTTACAGTTATGAAGTTATTGCTTTGGTACCGTTCTCTGAAGACCTCCGACTAAAGTAATCCTAATTACTTTGATGCCTGTGATACAGAAGGAAGTGATGCGTTTTGCGTTTCCAGCAGCAGCAACAGCGGTTTGTTTGGAACACGCAGAAGAAGAACCGGGCAGCACGAGCAGCGGAAACAGACGAAGAAAAGAGCGCCGCCTACAGAAACTCAAACTGCGTCAACGGCAAATCCAAGGAGAAAGACGTCACAGTCCCGCCCACACTGCTTGATTGACAGGCGATCTCTGCCATACACACATATATATAACTATGGGTGCTTCAGTTCCTCCATGTAGGATGCTTGCAGTTCCTTTCATTAAGTAGAGAGAGGAGCTTTTTCAGAGCTTCAGATCACGGAGCTGCGCTGTGTACGGTTGTCATGGCGATGATCAGGCTCAGAAGTGCTTCGCCCTCATGAGTCCGGACCTCATACTGTTTGATGAGATGAGATACTGTGAAGCTGTCCTCCACTTGTGGGAGAGATGCTGAGCGAGTTAAAGGACATGCACACACTCACACAGAACACACACACACACACACACACACACACACACACTGGGATAATGTGGTATATGGGACCTGCTTGTATTGTGTTGAGCGCTATATATGTGGCGGTTCATTTATGAAGTAAGTGGGTGAAATGATAAATTTGCAGCATGAGGCTCCTCATTCTGTAGCCTGTTTATGTCAAATTTTATCTGTGCATGTACTGAGATTAATTGAATCTAGATATTAAAGTAGGGCTTGCAAAGCGGTAAAAATCCATTTAGATAAAAACACTATTTGACAATATATCTTACGTAACCTGAATGGAATGACACCTTACATTCCTAAGGGCCGTGGGTAATGGATCATTTATAGTGTACATTATGTTATATGACCTGACCAGTAGAAAATATGATTGATATTGCTGCGCGGACTCTTAACTTAAAAGGACCTCCTGTGTCTGTTGTAACAACTGTGACATTCTGCGGTTTGTACTCTCATCTGTAACAAATTAAAAATCATTTCACAGGAGACACTTAAAACCCCTTCTATAATCCAACACTAAAATCCTGAATGATTTGGTAATGCATTTCTTCAACAAAAAAACACTTAACTGCCCTTGCAAGATTTATTTTTTGAGCAAAGTGTGTGTGTGTGTGTGGTGGGGGAGCAAGAACAAGTGGAGTGGAGGACGCCCAACTCGGTGATCTATCCCGTGGCAACAGTTTAACGCATAAAACTTCCCATCGCCGTGCTTTTGTTGGCCAGCTCGGCAGGGAAAGGCTGCGGCGGTGTGACGCACACGCGGACCTGGAGGTGCGTCGGCCCGCACGGCGGCGGTCGAATGCGAGGGCCCCCGGGGCGGCGGCGCGGAGCTCAGGGGGCTGTTATTATTCCAGTTTCCTGTTTGGCTCGGCTCCGAGAGAACTGCGAATACCTGCTGGCCGGACCGTCACATCTGGGCCTGATAACAGCCTCCACAATAATGAATGCCTTCAGCGGCGCGCAATTAAGCCTGGATCTACTGTAAAGCTCAGTCTATTAAGGTCTGATGTCTTCCTGTCATGTCACGGCGGGGGAAACACGCTGATCAGCTGTCGGCGGGGTTGGGGGCACCGAGCTAATCTGCGTGTGCGCTCCGCTTGCATTGCAAACATTCCAGCTGTTTACTTTTACTCTCCTGCGGTTGAGCTTCCCTTAAACTTCTCTTCTCTTTTCGTAGGGGGTGGTGGGGGGGGTGGGGGGGGGGTGGTAAGGGTTCATAGCTGACCTGATTTCATTTCGGCTGCACAATAAAACACCTGCAGACTGAAAGAGCCGATTCATCTCTATATCTGTCACTGCCTAGATATCTGCGTGTGTGTGTGTGTGCGTGTGTGTGTGTAGCCATTGTGTTTTTATGTGTGCCATCATCCCCGGTGGGTACGGACCACATAAATCTGTCCTCAGCCTTAATGAGAGTGGCAGGAATCAAACAAAGCCCAGAGTCTCTGCCTCCAAACAATCTTTTTGTCACTTGCCAGAAATCCAGATGGTACAAGTCTATACATCACAGCATAATGCTCTTTCATTGTACAGGGCCTTGTTCGACATGATGTGTGGCTCTTTTGTGGAGAGCGATCACAAAAGTACATTCAGTGAGAGCAAAACCTCTGACTCTCCAGCAGAAACCACTGTCTGTGTCCCCTTCTTAAAGCCAGAGGACACAACAGTGTCATTGTCCTCTGGCTGTAACTATAGAGGGACGCTGGCTGTTAAAAAGGCATTTCATTAACTTTGCACCCTCCATTTTGCAATACAAATAGTTTTGTAATGACATCTCCGCCGCAGAGGCAGCGTATATGCACAAAGAACAAAACCCCCATAACTGATAAGAAAGAAGGAACTGTGGACGAGCCTCTTCTTGGAATTCCCATGGTGCCGCGCTCCTTTCCGCTGTGATATGATGACATGCATTGCTACTTCAGGCATTTCCTTTCATGTTTAAAAAATGACAAGCATGCAATTGTTCATTCATTACTTTGGCGAGATAAAGGCATCACGGGTTGCGTAAAGTTAAATTCAAACAGAAATGTATTATGTCTCAGACAAAGGTATGAATGTAAGAGGTAACATGATAATAACGTGAGTTTTACTTTTACGAAACATTTGAGCGCAACGCAACACAAAGCTGAGAAAAGAGAACATAAGAGAGCGGTGAGGGCCAAATATTGATATTTCTATTCAATCTTTATTTTACCAGGCAGGTCACTTAAGAACTTAATTCTTATTTACAAGGACGGCCTGGCGATTCCTCACAGCGTCTCTCTGAGGATACATTTTTTCGAGGAGAGACTGCATGACTGATTTATTCCACAATAACAGAGTTTCCATTGCAAACTTTGAAATGGCTCCAGACATTTTTTGTCAGCTTCTGGCCCCGTCCCCATGCAGGGAGGAATACTCTTTCCTAACATTGCCAAGAATGAGATAGAAAGTCACAGTAAGTGTTCAAAATTGAGAAACACACAAGATAAATTTTGATATTCAACAGATACAACGGTACAAACATGACAATACGACTTAAATTCAGCACTATACTGATTTCCAATTGGTAAATGTCGCAGTAGAAGCTGCACTAGGCAGCGAGAGATGGCAGCGAGAGATAATTGAAAAATTCGATACCCAGAAATCATGTAACATGACGGAAGTAAACGACACACAGCTCGCTCATGTTTACCAACCGGCCGGTCTGTGATGCTTTATACCAAAGGAAACCAAAGAGACGCGAGAGGAAAAAGATCGAACATTGGTGAGTCCGGCTTTCTCTGGATTTCGCTCATGCTACATTATACCGCTTTTTGTGCCCTCCTCCCCCTCAGGTGTTAAAGTTCCCACCCCAACACTCGTCACTGATCTTGATGAGCTGTCTACCTTGAAACCGAAGAAGCAGACGGTGAATGCCAATCTGCAATTAAAGAAAGCAATGCCGATGTTCACCGTGGTTTTGAACCGGTTTTGTCTGCCTGTTTAGCTTTGCTGTTCTGTTGTTTCGTACTACTTTTCGCCATTGTTATCTGCAGTATTGCTTGCCTGCACTTGATAGCCACGACCCAGCTCACTGCTGGCCGCACCCAAAACAAATGGTATACGCCCAAAAATGTCCCATGTACAACTGAAAAGCCAATTTCAGGCAAACGTGGAGATTTAGGCATGTACACATAGTCACAGAGGGACACAGATGATAATGTAAAATATATCCTCCTAATTTATTGTTATTTTAATGTCAAATAAGGGCAAATAGGGTGAATCTCCAGGGTCTCAAGGGGATGGGACGCTCTTCTCTGTTGCAGCCCCACTTTGTGATTTTGCCTGATAAGACAGGTGTATTTTTTTTTTACATAAAAATCTTGCCTAGTGCAGCTTTCATCTCGCCTCTTCTGTCTTCTGCCATGAAAGAATCTGAGTGGGAGCAAAGATTACTGAAGAGCGGTGGCTGCAGAGATCTGAGCTCAGGAGGAGAGAGAGAGCGGCTCCACCTCCACCCTCAGCTGCGAAAGAGTCCCTGCAGAGCGACTTCATACACCGGGAACCACTCTGGGACCTGAGCGCTGAGGTGGACCGGGAGGTCGCTGGGAGGAAGGGGACCTCAGAGATGAGCAGCACGTCAGGCGGAGGGGACGCGTGGCTGGCGGTGATTTTCTCCACGCCGCTGGGGCTTTCTAAAGAGGGTGTGAGTCCACGTTTGCAGAACATTTAAAAACTATGCTCTGCTTTGCTTATGGATATGATTAAGCCAACTCCCCGGAGCGCAATTCATCTCATAAAACTGTATCTGATATTACGATTAAGAACTCAAACATGTAAATATTGGGCAAATAACTCTGATGCATTAAATACTGGATCGTGTGTGTGTGTTGTGGCGTCTTAATGAGATCATAAAAAGGAGAACATTTTGTCTCAATTATCCGACACAGTCATCCAGAAAACAGCCGTCTCTCATGATTTGCACAACCTATAAAAACAATAAACAATTTTTTGAATGTCTCCCTGAAGTTGTGCTTACTGGTTTTGCTCCATGAGAGGAATGTGCTTCAGTTTAGACAGAGCGGCTGCAAAGGCAAAACACCCTCCCATGTTCTCCACTCCTGATGCCTCTCGACTGTGTTTCTGTGCTCGAGTTGTCACGGGTCTGTGAAATATCAAAAGCCGTATCTGTGGCAACAGGTATCCTGTGATAGACTGTAAATCCCAAATATAATGCGGAGGCGAGGCGATGAACTGGTGTTATACAAAAAAACAAACAAATAGCGTGTACAACTGCGACAGAAAAAACTCATTTACTTAATTGCCTAACAAAATGTGCATGATAACACAGAGAAAGGTATCATTCTAGAACAAATACAAAATTTTAAGCGTCGGAATCAGTATCAGAACAATTTCCAAGGATAAATCCAGCCCTATGTCTATATATTACGTGGTGTTTTGTTTGTTCTGTCCTGTGGGAGAAAATAGATGGAGGATTTGTCTCCACATTCCAGAGGGATAAAGGAGCCCATACAGTCGGCATCATCGAGGAAACAACATGGATTACACAGAAGTCACAGTGCAGCTCCTGATCCTATAATGAAGGCCTCCATTTTCCTGGGACAACATATATCTGGCACACAAAGCGCGTCTCTGTACGGCACCTGTCACTGCATTTGACTTGCATGTTTCTGTCTCCGCTGACAGCAGCATAATGAATCGGCTGACATGTTTCTTTGTCAGCCGGGTGTGAGCCAAACTTCCCGACCTCTATAGCTACTAATTGCCATTCAACAGAACAAGGAGATTTTTCAGATGTCACTAAAAGCTCATACTGTACCATATGAGGTTGAATATCAAACTACACTTTCGTCTAACGCTGTGTGGTTAATAGGCTTCGACCGATATTCGATACTATCAAATATCACGATATTGTATCACAACTGTGCAAGCTTTTAACCTTATACACTTTTATTATATTCTACTGGTGGTAGGATAGCAAAAAACAAAAATAATCATAGTTGTAGTGACAAATTTGTCTTTTTACTTCAAGTGGGTTCCCTTTTCCACAAACAGCCCGTTTAAATAGCAGGAATGAGCAAATTACACCAAATGGCCATTGTTTCCTTGAATGCTTGAACAGTAAGATCAAATTTCTAGAAATCTGATGTAATTTAGGAGAAAAAAAACAAAATACAAACTCCCCCGAAAAAAACAAAAGTGAAAATCCCAACAACAACAAAAAACCCCAAAAACAACTGAACCCCCCCCCCCAAAACCACCAACAATATCATAATATTGTATATCGCAATATTTTGGTGGGACAGTATCAAGATATAAAATTTTGGATATGGTTGGATTTGGTTAAATAAAAGAGCATTAAAATACTGACAAGGACACAAGATATTTTAATGTCTGTCAAGTAACCGGTCCTGAAACCTTACGGCTAATTTGCCAACAAACAATAGAGCAGCGCGTTATTCGACAGCCTTACATTTCTGCTGTTACATTAGACTGTACAACTGTATTCACGCCACAAGAGATTGGTTTTAGCCTGAAGCTTCAGTGAGGGAATCTGAGAACCTGATTGGGCTCACGGATTGCTTTCACTCACGCCACGCGATGCTTAACAGGAGGTCACCAGAAGGCAAAAGGGATAGAGATGAATCAGCGCTGCAGCAATTAATGGAAAAATCCACCCCGAAAGATTTGAACAAAAACAGCTGTTGGTGATGTGTCTTGCATTTCTGCGCCCATTTTCTTCTTTGGTGGTGTATTTCTCTTATTACCACAGATAACTGACCAAATGTAGACGTGATGTCAAATTGAGATATTTGCAGCAGCAACAATGGAGTATGATAGCAGAACATGTTTCCACTATCTGAAAGATCAACAGTAAACGGTAAAAGTTTTGGTGTCAGCCCCTCAGAGGCAGAGAGACCAAATCTCTACCAACAGCAGCCTCAATAGACCAGAATGCAATGCAGCCACAAGACAAGCGTTTTCAGTAAGGGCCGTGACTCACTTTTTTTTTACTGGAAAAACTTGCTCTCTTGCTTTTGCTATCACTATCACTACGGCCATTGCTCCCTCCACCTACACATACTGAATGCAACAAGTTCACGCCGGTTCTCTGGGGGTTGTCGAAAGGCATTCTGGGAAATGGAGGAAATCAAGAAGAAGTAGACAAGACGGGTTGAGTTACCATCAAATAACCAGCCTCAGATTGATGATACACAACAGTGTGACAGTATCCGAGGGTGGATTTTTCCCTTAAGGTTCCAATCTGGAGTTTATTGGCTATATAAATTTTATATATGCTCTCATATATTCTTGAAGGTTTTCATTTGGAAATGGAAAACAAGCTTCATAACTCAGCATCATAACTCAAAATACTGTCTCTCCCCAGTGTTTAAAGGGGCATTAAGTAATCTATTACTTTTATTGGCTTCCGTTGGCAACCAAGGACTTGCAACGACATTTGCAGGTGTCTGGCACAGCTTACTGTGGCCTGTAATTGACATAAAATAAATAAAGTCACATTTTCACAACAGAGACAAACAGCGAATTAGAGCAGAGATTCAACAGAGACACTGGTATTGATCAACCAACCTATCACCTCCCTGCAGATACATTTTGTGCTATGAGACAGTAGAAACCCTTCTTATTGCACCTTTAAAACAATTACAAATGTACCCAAACATTTTACTGCTTTGATACACATGTAAATCTCAGCTTTCACCGACATACTGTCCTGACGTGGCATCAAAAGCTCAACCAATCGGTTTGATAGTGGAACAATGTTGTCAATCCAGAAAATCACCACAGAGTTTTAGCAGTGGGAGAGAGACCGGTCTGAGCGCACCTGCTCGACAGGGAGGAGCTCTGCAGTCCTCTGTGCTCGGCTGTGGGGATTGAGTTTCCCTCGGCTTTTCTGCAGCAGGCCCACATCTCCTCTTGTTTCCCCCTGCGAGCCCCAGAAAGAGAAACTGAAAAAGCCACACCCCTGTGATAACACAGTTAACAAGTCCTGCTGAAAAATAATACCCACTTTGCAAAGCTGTTTTTGTACAAGTCCAGGTGTATGCAGTCCCTGTCCCGCCCCCCCTCCCTCCTCGGGTCGCGGGCCAGTTGAGGGCGTTTCTCTTTTACAAATCAATGCTGTCATTAATCAGCCTGTGTGTATTTGACAGCGACTGCTTTATACCAAAGGATACCAAAGGGAAAAAATCTATCATCGACTGTTTTTCTTGTCATTTTTCTTGTCTCTTCCTTACGGGATTGCTGCTCACCTAAGACCTACATCTCTCTCGGCCAAAGACGCTGTGCCTGATACTGCACAGCAATTCGGGGTGCAGGACCCCATTCTGCATTACAATGACATTCCTCATCCTGCTATCTGTCATGCCACGCCACACAGAATGCAAAAATACAAACTTGTGTGTCTGACGTGACAATGAGATTTGCTGAGGTTGAATGTCCCATCAGTTCTCATTAAGTTGGATGAACTAAAAGAATCAAAACTCTGTCATGAGAAAGTTCACTGAACTGTACCTGCTTTGAGGACTGTCTTTGCAGAAATCACCTGAACTCGCACTATCAGCACTAGACATGATAAATGAATCTCTCATTAGAACAATCTGCCTCTTCTCTAAAGGGAGGACGGCATTCAGATGAATTCATCTCGTCTCTTCTCTCCTCCCTCCAAAGCTTCGTCCCTTTATTTCAGAAGGGTTCAATTATCCTCTGTGATCTCCTGGAGATATACTATATCTTCTATACTATATAATGACTTTTATGATACATCCTTTTGTGTGCTTGAATGCTCATAATCTCTCAGGTAATCTCTCTCTGGTGTGGTGAAAATTACCATGTCCTCAACGCTAGCATGACAGAATCACTTTAAAGGGACATAAAGTAGCCTTTAAACCCTTCCAAGTGTGGCTAATAGGGGAATGGTTAGTTTATATAGAGCCAATTACTGGCAGTACCTGTGACTACTTGCAACACATCGCTGCACAAGCTAATAGCAGAAGCCGCCTGTGTTGGAAGAACATCTTAATGCAACCTACACAACGCTGTAGCTTCAGCAGTCTGTCCTCTCCCTCCACCACAACTCCTCCAGCTCTTGTGCCTCTTTATCTCACTTGCAGGGATACAACCACTCAAGGCCGGGCAGCGAACAGAGTAAAAGAATGTGTATTTAAGCTTTCGCTCTTTATATCTCCTCAGAGAGCGTAGCATATTGCATTAAATCTAATCTGATATCTGGCGAGGAGGAAGCTCCAGACAGAGAAGCCAGATGTCTGTCGATGCGCACGGTTTCCTGGGTCTGTCCCGTGTTAGTCTGGTGGAAACAAGCCCTCGCCCTGTGGGGACTGAAGCCCCAGGTGCGAACACTCCCAGCCCCGCTTCCTATCCCTCCCACCCCCCTCCCCCCTGCGGCACAGAACGCCCAGATCTCATCGGATTTGGGAGCCACTGGCAGTGTGGATGGGAAAAACAGAGATTGGGGAAAAAACGGTGCCGGGCCCTCTGGGGGGGTGGTTAGTGAGGAAGGATGGGAGTTGGGATTCATTTCAGTGGGATGATGATGTTCACACTTACACTGGCTGCCAGGAAATGTCAGGTAGGTCTGTTGTTGTATAAAGTTAAGTTCCTAGGGTAACCAAACCAACACAAGCGTTTGATCCTCTTTCAGTTACACTGCTATTTCCCCAATGGTTAGTTGGTATTTAATCAGTGGTCAGGATATGATTGCATCTTAGTAACCTTAGCGCACGCTCTGTTGACATTTTCCAAACACTGGGAATACTCACTGAAATCATCCCTGACATCTTGTCTTTCCTTAGTGTAGCCTGTAACAAGTCTAACCCCTGCTTTTTCAGCATTTTCACCCTTATTGGACAGATCAAAGTGAGAGACACGACTGAGACTGAGAGAGAGAGGCTGATGACATGTGACAAAGGTCCGGGGCTGGATCTGAACCCCTAGTTTAACCTCCTTTATGGTATAAACATGCATCCAGGGTGATCGGACTGTAATCGGATGGCACAAAAATGCATAAAACCCAGGTGTAAATTGAAGATTCAATCATCACAAACCACCTCCAAAGGTCAGAGATGCATTTGACCACATTAACAACAAAGTATAAATGCAATATCTCCCCTCTACATACTGCATCTAACCCAATCTAACCCAAAACAACCAGCAGCTCAGATAGGAACAAGTGAGACAAAGTTTAAACTGTCAACTCTAAAGGATGCAAATATAACCAGAGGAAGTGACGTGCGTGACAATCTGTGTTTTGGCAAGGGAGAGAGAAATCTAGTGTGTATGCTGAAGACGCATTTTAATGGCAGATGTACATATAATCCACACAATCTGGACAAGAGAGGCATATTAATGCCAGGTATAAACAGGGCCTTTGTTTATTTCTAATTGCATCTTTCACTGCTACAATAGTGTATGATGAAGGCTAGCCTGCAGCCTGTTTGCTGCTGGTAATCGCTTCCTCACTTCCCACAAACCCCCGCTGGTCTCCCAGGGATACACATGGCATATTAGGAATGATGAAGCAGTGGCAGATGGGCACGCTCCCTCTCTATGCCCACTTGCCTTATTCGTGTCGTGGACGGGTGAGGCACAGCGTCGTTATCTGCTAAGTGGCTTCTTCTCGCAGGGTGTGCAGGGAGGTCTCTTCCCTGAGAGAGAGAGGGAGGGAGGGAGAGATGAAGAGAGAGTGGACACAACACAGAGAGAGAGAGGGAGAGAGAGAGGGGGGAGAGAGAGGGAGCATGTAGTCTGCCTGTGGTTCAGGTAATCACTTGGAGTGCTGCCCATGCCCTGCTCTCTGCACACTGCTGAGCCTCGGGGACTTGGGAGGCTGTTGTCTTTAGGCCGTCATGCCTCAGAAAGCTACTATCCATTTAATGTGGCACCGAATTAAAGTCCTGTGATTTATTTGAAGGGCTGCGTCGTACGGTTTCACACTGGGATGCTAAAAGTAGCCATTTATTTTAAGGAATCAATTATCTGAAATGGCTAATTAATAAATGTCTGAATTAATCAGAGCGAGGATGCGTCATCTGAGGCCACACGGAGTCACATGTGACCGCCATAATGAGCTTGGTTCATCATCAGCTCCAACTGTGAAAGTCTGAGGCGATGGCCACCATTATCGCCGATGACAGGACCGCCTGCACTAATGGCCGTGTCGCTTATCAGGACCGCAGGTGTGTAATTGTTCAGGAGGGATTCCACTAACAAACACTGAAAGGCAAACCCATTTAGGAACAAAAAACCCTGCTACCAGATAAATAAGAAGAGACAATGTGTTGTGTTTGCTGCATGCTATAAAAAATTGACTGGGCAACGTCCAGTAAATAACGTCCAAGCATAAAACACAGAATACACAGCAACCGTGATAAAAATATGCCATATTCTGAGGAAGGCTGTATCCAGGCAACGACTCAGAGAAACAAATGAAATGTTGAGAGGCTCCACAGCAGGACGCTGGAAAAAGAACACCAAATAAACCTGGTTATTTATCAATGCCCAATTGGCCCGTCTTACATCAACAACAGGACAGCTTCACCCCCCTAAATGGCCTCAGGACTCCATTCATTCTTATTAGTGGCGATGCGCTTCACATTTTGCACGTAGCGTTGTTATCAGCAGGTATCCTGGCTCAATCTTATCTCGCAGCACCACAAGGTGCCACAGAAGGTCCCCGATCGATGCATCTCTGCATGGGGAAAAAACAGACTGGATCTTATGGATCCATCAGGCAAGTGAATGGCAGAAGCTACAGTTATATGACAGTTTAGTCAGAGCCGTCCATCTAGGAAAAAGCCCTGTCACTGAGATCAGCATCGCCCCAGTAAAGCCCAAAGCCTTCTGACAGACAAAAGGAAAAATGGAGGCATACAATCACTGTGGAAATTTACCAGAGATAGTAGGCCTTTGTGATATCTAAATGGTAAATTGATACACAGGAAGAATCAATAATTATTTACCCAGCCTGAGATTATACCTTTATACAAGGCAATATCCAAGGAGAACGACAACTATTCATGCAAATTGCACACATCAAATATTGCAAGATTAGAATTAAAATAGATATTCATGGGAGAGAAACACAGTATTTCAGTACCTTTATTGTAACTTAAATGGAAACCATTGCCTGGTGCTGAAGCTTTAGGCCTTTAATCTATTCAACCAGTGTTAGATGTATGGTAACCACTATAGTATAGTATAGTAATTGCAGAAAATGCTATGCTTTCACTGGAATAAAAGACTCAGGGCAACTTTAATTCACCACTTCACTGAATTGCCTTTCACATCAGCACATTGCCTTTATTGTTTAAGTTATCTAGGTTGTTGAATTCGCCCATGAATGAAAGGGAGTGTGTGCACTCCATTAGTCTGTAACTTATAATGTGATGATTCAAGTCCTTTCCACCCTCCAAACTAAAGCCTTGCTTGTTACTGTACTCTGCATGGGAGGACAGTGAAATGTGAAATGGATCCATCAGCCAAGACGAGTTTCATTTGACCAAACCCCAAAATGACCTGAGGGATATGAGGAATTTTGGCATTTTTCTCACTTTGATACAGTGAGCTTCAGCCCTCTCCTTTCCGCTCCTTTCTCCATGGTCTTGTATTAAGAATGTGATCTACAATGATCTCTCTTTCTCCCCCGCTCTCTTTGTGTGTGTGTGTGTGTGTGTGTGTGTGTGTGCATGCGTGCGTGCTGCTTGGCTGCCTGTGGAGATTTATTCTCACTGAAGCAGTTCTGCCAGGCAAAAGTTCACTGAAAGCAGCCTTGCAAAGATATCAGTCTCAAAGTCATTTAATCCAAAATGGAGTCTTAAAATCGTATTTTTCTTAAAACACGTAAACAATGGAAACATCAACCAATGGGGTGAAATAATTTGACATGTTTCAAGTACAAATCAGCTGATTTATTAACATTATCTTAATACTAGTGAAGTGATCTACCTTATTTAAAGATACTGTCACTTCTCTTTTATTTTTGCTTTCTTGTCAGTTTAGTGTTTTGACTCAAGATCCCATTACTGGCTACTGAATCTTTCTCCTTATGTATCCATCCTGCTGCTGTGTTTCCCAATGCAAAACATGCTTCTCTTCCTACAACACAGTTATACTACTAATGATAAGCCTGTAGCAAATAGCATTAACACATGGCGTTCTTACATAACAACAACTGCAACGGAAAGTCTCTCGCCGGCGGAGGTAAGTGGCTTAACCCCGGGACAGGCCGAGTTAAATGTGAGTTGAGAGGCTAATTGCCTCAAATTGGAGCTCAGCAGATAATCTGTCTGAAACTTATTCGTGAAGAGGGAAATGTAAGGCAGAGCTGGTTATATTCACCCTGATCTGTGACCTTTAAGGATCTGAGGCGCCCTGCACTTTCCTGCAAGGCAATTCAAAGCATCCACCGATGAGGGAGGGCTAAAGAAACATGTCACATAGCATGATTCAACCCCAAAAAATGCATTACTGCCAAATGATTTCTACTGAGTTCACATAAATCAGGAAAAAAAGGATGAGCTGGGGAGGCTGCTGCTGTGCCATTATTTTTAATGACGTCTGCATGTCCTTGGAAAAAGTACACACAACTGACAGAGGAAAGGCAGATAAAATAAACCACTTCAATAATGAAGACGGGGGGAACATGAAGGATCATTTTACAAAGTGAGGATCTTCCACACAAGTGTCAGCGAACAACAACACCATGCTGTCACCTGGGAATTAGGGCTCATCTGAAATTCCTCCTGAAATACGGCGTCCATTAGGCCCCCGAGGCATCAGCGCCGTAATCTAGGCTTTATTGCGATTCCTTTATGGTGAAAGGTCAACCACAAGGGGTTAACAATCCCGCCGCAATCTTGCTGCGAGCGTCACTTTCAAAGGCGCCGTCCGAGACTAGACGTGCACTTGAGAGTGACAGCAGCGGCACGCCCCGAGCATTCACCCGCCAAGTTCATTAGCTTAATATCTATGGACATCTGTTTAACGGGCCGGCCATTACTACGTCTTACCTAATCAGAGTGTTCCTCAGGGAAATCATCCTGAAGAGTTAGACACCATCAAACAGCAGCATCCCCGCCGTCCACAGGCCAGCTCCATCATCGCTCTAATTAGGGTTCCTATGAAAAGGAGGCAGCTCCTGCCAGCTTTCTTTTATTTTATTTTATGAGTAGGAGTTGGGGGGTACAGAGCTAATATAATGCACATAAGTGCTATATTCATTTCATTTCATTTAAGGCTTTTAGTTGATGCTCTTATCCAGAGGGCCTTAAGATGAGTGAGCAGGTGAAGTCTTGCTCAGGGACACATGGACACTTTGACACATGGACACATGGCTGTTGATGAACATGATGGCTGTTGCTAGGATTGAATCTGCAGCCTTATGGTTATGGGACGTTCTGTCTAAGCACTAAGCCGCCCCATGCAATGCCTTCTATCTGTCTGGTAATTTCTGACTAACCCCAGGTCTGCATCATGCTATGCAAACTCTATCCAACATATTTTAGTGGTTACGTTTTTTGCCCTCATGTCAACTGGATGACTGGATGAAAATGTAGACTACATATAAACAAATCACCCAAAAATAGTAATTCTGTAGCTTATGTGCTCTTCAAATGTAGGAAAGGCTACTAAATCACATGTTAATGGTGTATAAGAGATTTACATTCAAACTGAGTTTGAAGTGTTGAAATAAAGTAAATGGTGAAGAAAGTAAGCACAGGCATTCAAAGACCCTTAGCACCCTAGCAACCACTAGTAATTACCTAGCAACCGCTAGTAATCACCTAGTAATCACCTAGTAACCACCCAGTAATCATCTAGTAATCACCTAGTACCACTAGTAATCACCGAGACACCTTCTAGTAGCACCCTACCAACCACTAGTAATCACCGAGACACCTTCTAGTAGCACCCTACCAACCACTAGTAATCACCTAGCAACCACCTATTAACACCCTAGCAACCACTTGTAATCACCTAGCAACCACTAGGTAACACCCTATAGCAAACACTCTTCATTGTCTAGCAACCGCTAGGCAACACTCTTGCCACCACTAGCTAACACCATAGCAACCACTAGTAATCACCTAGCAACCACTAGGTAACAACCTAGCAGCCACTAGTAATCACCCAGGAACCACTAGCAATAACCTTGCAAATACCTAGTAGCACCCTAACAACCACACACACACACACACACACATACATCACACAAACCCTTGAAGCACACTCACATTTTCTTTAGAAAATGTACAGTTTTGTACGTGCTTTTGAAATGTTGGAAACACGCCTGCAGCTTAACTCCAACTAAACCACATGTTACAGGTCTACAAGAGAGTCTTTTAAGTGTTAAATAAAACCTGGACAAAGAAAGGAAGCACAGACATTCTGAGACCCCTAGTTGGACAGTAAAAAAAGGGAATCATAATGAAAATCTGCTTCATGACAATTCCAGGTGCCTTTAAATCTCCATAGACACACTGCAAGTGTTAAACCCATTAGCTGTCCATGTACCAGTAGCACGAAGGAGCCAGACAAAAAATGGAAAGAATATGCAACTAGGCCGTTGCATCCAAAGTGTCCTGAGGCTTGTTTTGTCTGTTTCCAGTAAGACACAGTACAACCCAATGAGTAAACCATGTTTGGTTCATGTTCGAGCCATGAATTTGGAATTTCAATGTGAAGTCTATCGCTGGTAATACACACACTTTCCCCCTCTTCACTTTCACCTCACTTCAATCAGCTCTCAAAGATTAAATTAAACTGCAATTTACATAAATATGGCATGAATTTCAATCTAAATTATTTCTTCAGGTATTTTTAAGGCAAATGATTTCAAGTTTTTTTTAATTTGAGGAAACTCCACTCCCTGAAATGGCTATAATGAATGTGAGCTGACCCCTGCCCTGCTGCCTATATGTGAAGTGGTGGGAAGGGTTTGGCTCCATTCGTGTCATCCTGGAGAACTGCAGCCTCGCCTATCTCCAGAGGGGCTTTAACAAACCTCACTCAGACTATAAATCCTATATAGATCTTCAGGGCTGCAATCCAAGGAAAACTCAGCCAGCACGCATGACGTGACAACTGATCTCTTCCAGCTACTTTATATGAGCACATTGTACATTTCAGATGGTAAGATATATGGAGAAACAATGAACGGAGGCAGTCAAATCATGAGCTCTTCTGACTTACTCATGCAGACTAAAAACACGTGAAAGTAACATAAGAAGACGTTTTCCAAAGACTGCATCAGAACCCAAAGATGAGCGATGGCAAGATAAAAAATGGAAATTTAAAAGGAAATTTATCTGAATAAGATATGGTAGTTCTTTGCTCTGATGAAGGCCAGTAGACCGAAACATGTTGGTGAGAGTTTTCGTTCTATCATGAACTAGCCATTTAATAAAGGCTTTTTAATCTTTTTCTAAGAAGAGTTGGCTGAAATCTGTTGGATTGCTAAGATATGGTAGCCTGTTGGCCTACGCAAATTGCCTAAAAACCTGGTTTTATGTGTGTGGGTCTCTGAGCCTGTGTGAGAGAAAAATAATTATTCAACAAAATCCCATATTATGCATGAAGATGTCCAACAGTTTGGGTTTTCACGTTATTATTTTCCAACATTCCAAAGCCATATAAAACTGTTTTCTCAGCAAACGCAAATAAGTGTGGAGTTCTGTTTTGATCAGATTAGTGTTACGTTATTCAAACACGGAGATACAGAGAGAATGAGCATTTATGTTATGATAATTAGAATCTAGGGATGACTTCTCTCCCTAGTGCCAGTAATGACAGAGAAACTGACCTGACTGGCTGGGCAGACTGAAACGGATGATCTGTTATGTAAAGTTTTATGTAAAAGGGCCTTTCTCCACTTGTCTCGGTCTTATTAAAGTAATAATCTGCAACTTTTTCCATATAAATAAATGTCGGTTTTGCTACTACAGTCCTGCCCACACTGTTTGATTGACAGGTGATCTCTGGGAAGTGCAGAGACACCACAGAAATGAGCACTTGGCCACATGGTTCACTGGTTCTGAACAACACAACAAATTTGATTCCCATCACTCTGTAAAGCAGCGCTCTCTTTGAAAAATAAAACTGGCATGGGTATGTGGCTGTACTGTGGATATACTTTAGATGAATCCCAGGTTTTTTAGGCCTTGTTTGACGTGCGTCTTCAATGGACTGTGTGCTTTAAGATGGGAGCCTCGCAGTTTGACATCAACTTTGCCGGCACAATCCAACATCTGCTCAAAGATGCTGCCAACGCTGCACTATAGGCAACTTCACATGGTGGCAGCTGACTGAGAGCTAACCCGGCCAGTCTGTGATGGTTTATACCAAAGGAAACCAAAGGGACAAGAGAGGAAAAGATCTAACGTTGGTGAGTCCAGCTTTCTCTGGACGGAGCGCTCACTGGCCGCTGGTCCATTAGAAAACCAAAGAGATGAACTCTGATGGACTATGATTTTCAAATCATTAGTCATCAAATCATCAACAAAATAATAATGATCTGGAGACCCAAAAGAAACAGAACAAATTTTGTTTTGAGTGACAAAAAACAAGCATCAAAATGTGTTTTGTATGTAATTAGCATAGCTTATAGCAGAAGCACCAAGTTTGAAGCACACAAATCTTCTAAAGGTAGAAATGGTAACCTAGATAACCTAGTTTCAAACTGCATTACCAGCAAAACAAGGTAGAACACTATCGGATTATCTTCCACATGCATGCAAATTTGCCACTGCTAAATAATAATCTGATTTCAAAATTGAATAGTAATACTGGGTGAAACTTATTAGATGATACAAAAAACCAACAAATCCTATGATCTGTGGTAAAGTGGGCAGAACATATCCATGTGTTTTAATTGAGTTGCAAAAGTAAACAAATGTCGCCAAAAGACCATGCACCCCAAAATCAATTTCATTACTCAAATTGCCCTTTATGGAGAGGCTCGGCTCTTTGGGGGAGAGTCAAAGCAATCCCCCAGTGGAAATTAATGTTTTTGCAGTCTTTTTTATTAGAATTTCAAAAGTAAGTGGATGATGGTGGTGGAACGGCTAAGTGCCTTTTAACAGCTGTCCAATTACAGCTTGTTGATCTATTCATCGCTGCACACTTTGGCAGCAACACATTACGAGCGCACATCTTCCAGTGACGGAAAGGATGGGCCGATGGTTTTGGAGGTTTGTCTTGCGAGTCTTGTTTGCTTTTTCGTGGGGTTCGCCTCAGTGACAGAGGAGCCTGAACTTCCCTCCTCCAGCTCGTCCGTCCACCGCACTTCAGGAAGTGAGTGTTTTCTATGGGGATAGTTGGAATGCAAGAAGAAAATACAAACCCCAAACTTAAAAAAGCACATACCAAGACAACTGCTAGAAAAATGCAGGAAGTGCCGCCAAAACTATACTTTTCCAGGCAGAGGGTGAGAAGAGGGCTAATCTTTTGGGCAACACCACCCCCTGCTCAGCTGGAAAGGAATGCGCCCTTTCACAAGTTGAATTGAGGGCATGCCTGGCATGGAAATAATAGGGGAAGAAGTCACTATTTCCCAGATTCTCGGCGGGTGGGGGAGGGGGTGGGAGAGCTCAAACTCTTGTCGAGCAGCTCAAGTGTTTTTTTCCCCCTTTTCCAATGAGTGGAGAAGACCTCTGGGCTTCCTGTGCACTTCCATGTCATGTTCAAACTGTCCTGTTGACACACCAGCGCTTGGCTCTTTGGTGATCAATGAATCATGAATTAGAAGTTCTCTTATATGTACGCCATATGTTTCCCTTAGAGTCTCCAAACTGTAAGACCTTGTGCCTGTGGTTGCATCTCAAACAAATAGCTCTATGTTTTGGGTGATCAAAATAAATTAGATATACATTCATTTTTAGCTTGATCAGTGGTATCTTATCTAACCATGAACAAGTAAACGCACATAAACTCAATGAAATACATGTTTTAACATTCGTTCCACTGCCAAATAAATCGTGAACAAATAGGCTAACTGTAAAACGTATAAATAAGCACAAATGAAAGATAAAAATGCCAGGAGCGTGAGGTTATTTATATTTTATTGCTCAATAATTCAGCGCTGCCATCCCTCAAAGACCACTATTGATACAGAATGACAGCTGGAAGGGAAACAGACGAATTTGGACTTCCTAGATTTCATGGCTCCTCAAGCTCTTTCAGCTAAGTACAGTATAGAAAATGCCTCATCTTTGGATGGTGAAACCTGGCAACCCGGCAGCTCCATGCTGGCACAGAGGGGGTGGCAGTGGAAAAAAACCCTCTGTTGAGCTCCTCCGCAGTTCCCCATCCCTTACTTGGTAACCGTAATTACATCCCCACATCCTGATGTGAAGCAGATATGCACAAGGAGCTTTTAATAGGCTGTGCAAAGAGCAAGAGGAACAGCCATTCATCCAAGGTGCTGAGTGTGCAGGAAACGTCCACCGCAGCCCTGGGTGCACCTCGTGCTGCCGTTGCCCTCATGCCAGGCAGCTTTAAGAGATGCTTCTCCCCCCGTGAACTCTCTCTGCTGCCACAATGAGCAGACAAAATGTTTGCTCAAGTTCAACAAGTAGACAATACTTGGACTTTTCTTTTCTCGCCTTTCTTTATCCTAGATTCTAAAGCTTGTGAGTGAAGTTACTCAAAGTCTGAAAATGCAGAAAAAACGGTCTTAATTCCTGTTTTTTCAGCTTTTTTCAACTCAGAATTTGGACTGTATGCAGCTTATTATTTGTACATTATAGTCTTTCTTTCTAATATTTTATAACCTCACCCTTCCCTCACTTCTTATACTCTTCTAATCTAGATTTGCTTTATAACTGAGACTTTATTATTTGGTGACTTATTTGCCCAAATGGAAAATGGATGCCAGTTGTGTATGTGGCACAAAAACTAGCTATCATTGCCTTCTACCCTCACCATCCTTAGAAACACAGTGGTTGGAAAACAGGATATAATACTATGATTAGGCTTACTTTTTGTCTATTTTCAGAGGAAAACTTCCTTCATAATTACAGAGGTAATATTCAAGTTTCCTCCCACGTGTTGCCTTGTGATTTATGTTGCTTAAGTCATACTATGAATAGAAAGCAGAGGAATAGGACTGGATGAGGTCATGATGTGAACTGTGAGCATGACCTCATGAGTACAGCTCCACGTCACATCGTGGTACACTGCGCTTTTCGATACTCAGAATATATCTTTCCCTTTATCACTGTACAGGAGGGTGTTGAAAAACAAACCCATTTAGTCTGGGATCAACCACGAGGAATGCAGAGCACCTATAGTGTTTCCAGAAGAAGACGTACAGAGCCATGTGTGGCACAGTCAGACTGGCAGAGCCGACTCCTTACAAAACCACAGATATGCAGACATGGTTTCCATTTTCCCAGGCAACAGGGGCACACAGGCAACAACCGAATACTTAATTCCTAGCAGAAAAACCTTGACACTGTCATGAACCAAAATAGAGCAAGCCGACACTTGTGGACATGCATACCGTTGTACATATGTACATAGTGTGTGTGTGTGTGCGTCTATGTACTTGTACCTAACACCATACGAGCGAACAATGCCTCTAGTGTAATGAGCTGAACCAGTTGGATGGAGGATGTGTGTGTGTGTGTGTGTGTGTGTGTGTGTAGGGGGGGACATGCATAGTAGATGCTTATCTCATGTGTAGGCTGACGCTGTGACAGGAACATGATGCGCGGACAAGAGGCTGACAAACATGTACAGTGTCTCAGAACATGCTAACTGCATGCTAGTGGGAGTTGCCAATCTTTGGCCTCACAGATGCAAGAGTTCAACAGCAACAAACAAGCATTTCAAATGGATTCTTAAAATAATAATCTGTGATATTGTCATATAAATAGTATGTTTTGCTACTTTATACTGCTGATAGATATAACACGATTGTGATTCAATGTATACTCAGTTCATGAAAGCTTTTATATTTGCTATTCTAAAAACCTGGTATCTGGTATAGGTCTTTCCCAGGAAAAATCCTCTGGCGCACATGAAGTGATACGTTACGTTTCCAGCAGCAGCAACAGGTTTGTTTGGAATAAATAACGAACTCCAGCGATAGCCAACATGGCTGAACAGACAAAGAAAAGAGCGCAACCTAAAGAAACTCAAACTTCATCAACTGAAAATCCAAGGAAAAAGAAATCACAGTCCCGCCCACACTGTTTGATTGACAGGTGATCTCTGGGAAACGCAGTGCAGAAACAATACAGCAATGAGCGCTATGCAACAAAAATGTCGCCAAAATCATAAAAACATGGATCTTGAGGATTACCACTTTAATTCTGGCTCTGCGTAGAACTTGTTTTTGGTCTGAAGAAATCTTTCTGCAAAAGGGATCTGTGAGAGTTCTGATGGGATCAAGGCTCCAAAATTAACCTTTTCTCATTATTTTACTGAATGATTCATCACCACAGCATTTAATTAAGAGGTCACATGTTCAATTTCCCTTCTACCTTCTAAGTTATTTTAGTTCAATTCAAAATTATTTTGGCGAATGAATGAAAATCCCCTCTACTTCCCTCCCTAGGTCTTAGTTTTGCTTCTTTGCTTGGTATTTCTCTCTTTCGTGATCATTCTAAGGTCAAAGGAATACCGTCAAGGCTCTTGAAGGAATTTAAGCTTATAATGCTGTTGTACTCTCTGTCAGTAGCTCTGAATAAGAGTGCTAGTTAAATGCCTAAAATGTAAAAAATGTAAATGTGAAAATATAATGAACAGATTATGAGAAGAAAATGGGATTTTGAAATAGTTTGAACTAGTTCATCAAAACACTGAGTTCACAATCCACCATTCTTCCACCATTATTGTTACCACTTGTATCGCCAATTTACAGCTGCCAGATATCTATCCATGTGGCAAAGTTGGTAAATGCATGGCAGAAGTCATCAGGGGTCATATGGGTTTTCGTTACAATGCTGAATTTTACTTTTTGATTAGATGGTAGGTCTTCACACCTCGCATTTACTATTGGGCCTCTAACGGCAAAATAATGAGAGGAAAGTCCCGTCACACTACACTTCACAATCACTGTTCTGATCAGATGATGGTTAGTAGAAAAAACAGCAATCAGCTCCTTGGGATGCATCTCAATAAAAGAACTTCTTTCAACCTTGAAATGAGAACCAAGAATAATAAATCCCGCATGTTATTTTTCTAGCTGATGTTTACACAGCTTACAAATGCAATCAGTTCTGCAAATCATTGTCTGGCCTGTTTGCCACTTCCCTCTTCATCCCAACAAACACTCGCCTAACTCCAGGCGAGGTCCTTTCGACGGGGCTTCTCTCACACTTTAGAGGCAACACGTGCTGACCTGTGACATCATGGTCCAACTCGTCCCCTGACCCCCCGAGGGTCACCTGCATTCACGGCACAATGTGGCTGTCAACACTCATTCCCCGGCCTGACGGGAGCAGCGCCGCATAATCAGGGCCGTCGTCACTGAGCGATGTCATTAGGAACGGCTGGCTGAGCGTCTATGGCCGGCTCAACGCCGAGCCTCCGGCTCCCAGCTACCACTGCTCCTCTGTGACCCCGGGAACACCGGGCCCCAAGAGCGCCGAGCACGTTAGCGCTCAGCCACAGAAAACCGCTGGCTCACTCCCCGTCCCCCCGCATGCTGCCCCGCAGACTGGAATTAAAAGCATTTGTTCGGCAGCGGCGGTGATGCGGCGAGCTATCTCACCGCGCCCCGGCATCACAGGCTGTGAGACAGGAGAATTTAGTCAGAGACATGTGATGTGAAGAGGCCACCATTAGGGATTTATGTTTTTTATGCAGATAGAGCAGAGCCTCCGAGGAGAAAATACGAGCATGGCGTCTTATTTTAAGAGAGCCAACGAGGTGCAGGCAGAAGTGCTTAACTTGCAGGCTTAAAATGGGCATTAAAATTTCAACAGTGCAGCGACTGGCTCTCTTCTTCTGCAGGGAAATCATTTACAGGCGAGGCAAGCGGAGGGAATTTAGCTCCAGCTGATGCACATGCTCGCCGTGATATTCAGAGTCACGCAGTTAATTATGGGCTCTGGTTGTAAGGTGGAACCCGTTACTACAGTGTAAAGCATTATAATACATTCATGACTGCAATTCATTTCTCTGCTAGACGACACGGCTTGAGGCAAGCAATCAGTTATAGCCCAATAATTGAATTCATTTGGTCATGTAATAATCTGAAGCACATTAGGATGAATATTCAATCACATTATGGTCTCCAGTGTGTGCATGTCTGTGTGGACATGTGTGTGTAACAACATAAAAATCACCTCTTTTGCAACCTTTCACCCGTTTTCCCCATCATGCAAGATGCCGAGTAACCACGATGACATCACTACTCGTCTTGCCTCACTTCCCATTCAGTCTATGTTGGGGGAGTTTTGATTCTGTGCTCAAGCCTGATTTGACCTGACGTGACCCGCCGGGTTACAGGTCAGATCAGGTTTCCCTCCCCCCCCCCGCTCATCTTTCCCTCAGACTTAATTGAGCTGGGTTCAGATTGTGCAGAACACTTCCCAATTTTTGTTGATTTAAGGCATGAAATGAGTCCTGTCTCTGCCAGAATGTGTCTAATGGAGATAGGAGTTTCTAGGACTATATATAAAGCTTATAAAGAAGTTGTGAAACTAGTGTAGCTTGCTGTTTCTGCAGAAATCCAGTGATTGGTGTGAAGTTGGGTTTTAACTGGGCTTAGGGTCATGAAATATTTCCAAAACGCAGACCAATCTCCAGCAGGGTCCGGTCTGAAACTAGCCAGGCTCATGTTAGGCCAGGGTTACATTTTTGGGCCCAAATATTATGCAGGATAACAGTCCAGTAACAGTAGGAACTAGATGCTGGCCTAATGGATCTATGCTGAGCATCTACTCTATATCTTCACAAATAAAATGAGAAATTCTCAACATGATGCTATAAGTCCCATTTGATTGCTTAATCTCAAGTGCTGGGAATTTCAAATACCATTATAGAAGCAAAGTATTTATTTGAATATAAAATGTGATATAAAATATTCATGCTGCTTGAGGAAGAGCTTTGAAACGCGTTGCATAGCTGCATGTATATAAGCCTCTTTTGTGTTCATCCTATGCTCACTTATCCGCTTTAATAAATGTGCAATGATAAACGTACTTTTTGCATTCAAGGTACTTCCTATCGGTACATTTTTTTCATATAAAATATGATAAAAGCAAATGTGTTCTTGAGTACTTTTCAGTGACTCTCTTTCAAGTTGCGCTTGTGGCTAAAGCAATTCTGAAAGTGCACAAAGGGCCATTTAAAGGAAGTGCTTTTACTGTATCCAAGTTCCTTTTTTCATCTTCGGAGATTGCACACCGGTGCGTAGTCAAGACACTTACAGACAACTTACAATAACACATACAATCACTCAGTAAAGCCCCTTTTACTAAACTTCTAATTATTACAAACAAACATGAACACCAGTGCTCCTTTCTGTTTCTCGTTTCTGTTTCTCCTTTCTCCTTTCAATATCCTGCAGTAAAATCCCCAGACAGTGAAGAGTTTCTGTATAACCCAACAGGTGTTCAATAGAGTTTATAGTGGGGGATGAAGTAGACTTTCCTGTTTAGTGAGTATCAGCATGTAACTGCTGGGGCTGGTTGGTTAGTCTCCAGCTGGGTGCGATGTAATGAGCAGCAATTACAAGCAATGACAAGTTAACATTAAGTCTCCTGCAGCCACTCCTGCACTAAGTTTAACCTGAGAGACTAACATGTGATTCAGGCAAAGTCCCCAAGCTGACAACTCTTATCACAGCACAGCTAATCAGTGAACCGCTCCTGTATCGACAGCTGTGGTTCTTTTTGGCTCATGGCCTCAAAAAACACACGCTATTTCACTTTACCACTTTTCAGGGAATCTTAGAGACTGCAAAAATATATGCAATCTTTAAGGGTTTTTTGTTTTGTGTTTGTTTGTTTGTTTGTTTGTTTTGGGGCAATATCTTTGGTGCTCAGCGGTCATAACTGTGGTGTTTCTGCACTGCACTTCCCAGAGATCACCTGTCAATCAAACAGTGTGGGTGGGACTGCAACGTCTTTCTCCTTGATGATTTTCTCCGGGAACGACCTACCAGACACCAAATGTCAGCAAATGTAAAAGCTTTCATGAAACAGATATAGGTTGAATCACTATTATGTTATATCAATCAGCATTAGAGAGAAGCAAAATGGACATTTACTTATATGAAAATGTTGCAAATTATTATTTTAAATGAAAAAACCACGCTTATCAGAAAGATTACAAACATACTACATGTTGGAGATATCTTTTTCCTGCATTGCTTAAGTGAATTTTCTTGAATGAATCCTTCAGTGAACGGCCCAAAGTCATCTTGCAAGCCCAGTTGGACGTCCTAAATGCTACAATGCTGAGATAATTAAGACGGCACACATCCACCGCAGCGCCCTTGAGCAAGGCGTTCATAATGCAAACGCTCATGCTGTGTGGTGGAAACTGCGGTGCCACCAGCCCAGAATATATGTAAAAAGTTATCTAATTATGTAGTAAGTGAGGGTTGTGTGTTGTGCTAAATCAACAAATTCCATGTTCTGTGACAATATGGAGTGTTCTATTTTATTCTATTCTTGCGTAAGTCTAATTCTACTTCTATTCACAGCACTGAACCTACAGTATAGAACATAACAGTTACAGAGGAGTAGGAGCCGAGGCACATTCCCTATAGCAAAATACTGGAATCCCTCTGCTGTAACACCGGGTTCAATGTTCCCCACACCCTATACTTTCTGTGGACAAACACCGCAGTAGATTACGAGGGGTTTGTGCTGACATTTGCTGTTTGTTCAACCCCTGAAAACCAACCAGAGATGCCGTAACTCAGTTTAACTACCATGTTGAGTTAATGGAGTGGCCACACAGCAAACAATCGCTGGCCGTATGATAACATCCACTGTTAGAAAAAAAATGTTATGGTTCGCTCAGCTGATTGCAACATCGCTGTTTTAACATAAAACCGAGCAGGCGATCGTTATCGGCTTCGGGGAGTTTCCATCTTTGTTGAAATACTTTTTTAGAAAACACGATCAGCCTCATTTGCTTTAAGACCTGCATGACCGAGGGTGTAAAAGCTTTCATCTCCACTGTCATGGCCGAGGGAGGAAAAGATCTAAGCCACGTACTAAAGAGAACTCTTGCATAGTTAAGCAAACAAAACAAACCGAGTGGTATGTTGAGTGAAGCAATACCATAACCCACAAGAAGTGAAAGCGATATGGTTACAGTTTGCATGGAAAAAGTCTGTTTCAGTCACCCACAACCACTTCTGTATTACTGTCCTGCTGTTTTGTTTTACCTTTTGACATTTGTCTTGTATTTTGGATCTACTTTTGGTACGTCACAGGACTGTTTCAGCTTCTCTGTACTAGTTGCCTGTAGGTTTTTTATTACTTTTTTTTTTTTTTTAAAGACTTATTTTTATGCTTTATTCAACAGAGTTAGTGAGATAGAGACAGGAAGGCATGGGAGAGAGAGAGAGGAGGACATGCAGCAAATGACCGCGGGCCGGATTCGAACCCGGGTCGCTGCGGGAAGCTTATGGTACACGCTCTACTCGGTGAGCCACCGGGGCGTCCCAGGTTTTAGTACTTTTAAGTCTTGCCCACAACACATCATGTGACTGTTTGGCAAGGCCTTTATTTACTGTCTGATGAACTTAGGCTGCAGGAATCATGTGTCATACTGCCTGTTAAAAATCAGGGTGTTTGAAAATGCAATAACTTTAAATTTAACCACTCAAAAAAGTGTGTTTCATATTAGAATGATGTCAACATTACACATCTTTGATCATACATGTATATAAATAGAGGAACATTTGAATTCCTGTAACAATCTTTAACAGACAGGTTTATATAATTTGATTGTACCTGTTTTATTTTGTTGTATTTGCCTGTTTTATTCCTCTGTAATCTTTTTTTCCATTCATATCTGGTATTTTTAATGATTTTAATATCTAGTTTTTATTTATTATAGTTTCCTTGTCTGTATAACTGATTGTGCACTGAAAAGTGTTATAGACATAAGGCTCAGTCTTATTTATTTTTACTTTGAAGGACTGAGATGGTATATTTCTCTCTACTGTGATTCTGTCTTGTATGTGCTGCTAATCCATCCAACAGTATGGATGATGAGTTAGAAAAATGTCAAGACCTAACACCCAACAGAATTATGCCTTCATTTAATACTGTGACATTTCAACCAAATTTGAATCATTCTATTGGCATGTAATTACATAATGGACCATCAATGTCTAATTACATTACATGTGGAAATTAGATCAGTACCACTCAACTAATATGAAGCAATGCCCTTTTGTAACATGATTATCACAGTTGTTATAGGCTACAGGCAGAACATCTTGTCAGTGAGACCACACAACAATATTCAATAAACAACTGTAATTATTAGGATACATTTGATTTGCAAAATGAACCTCCACTGACAATATTATGGGATGAGGTGGCAAATTGTTTAGAATGAGAAGACAAAACAAAAGACATTTTTAAACCTTAGCATGATGTTGTACACTATGCTGCTGTAGGCCTTTGTAGGCGTTACAAAGGTGTTACTGTCCTTTGTTTGTTAACCCTTTCAAAAAGGCTTTGTATGACAGTATTCTGAGAGAAACCGCTTCTCTATGGTCTTTTGGGGGAACCAGCTCTACATGTGAACGACCCTAAATTGCTGGGTCAGGGTGTTTTCACAAAGGGGCCTCTGGTTTTCAGGTATAAATAGGAAGGCTCCGACCAGGTAGGTAGTCAGTCAGCTCCAAGCTCAGTAACATCAGCAGCAGCATCGCCTCCGGCGGCAGCACAAGCAGCAACCATGACCTCCACCAACATGAACATGAGCAGGATCGTCTTCTACGAGGACAGGAACTTCCAGGGCCGCCACTATGAGTGCAGCAGCGACTGCGCCGACATGTCCTCCTACATGAGCAGGTGCCACTCCTGCAGGGTGGAGAGGGGCTGCTTCATGGTCTACGACCGCACCAACTACATGGGCAACCAGTACTTCATGAGGAGGGGCGAGTACGCCGACTACATGAGCATGTTCGGCATGAGCGACTGCATCAGGTCCTGCCGCATGGTCCCCTGGTACAGAGGCAACTACAGGATGAGGATCTACGAGAGGGAGAACTTCGGTGGCCAGATGTACGAGATGATGGACGACTGTGACAACATCATGGACCGTTACCGCATGTCCAACTGCATGTCCTGCAACGTCATGGACGGCCACTGGCTGATGTACGAGCAGCCCCACTACAGAGGCAGGATGATGTACTTCAGGCCCGGAGAGTACAAGAGCTTCATGAACATGGGATGGAGCGGCATGAGGTTCATGAGCATGAGGCGCATCATGGATTCCTGCTACTAGACGACGACTCATGAGGACTTGTCATTCAACTCATAAATAAAATCTAATTTTCCAGAAAAAAAAAAACTGTGGTCATTACAATTACTAAGCAGAATGAATGCAAGAGTGGGTGAAAAAGACTGAAAGCCTGATTTTCTGTGAAATCATCTGAACTGCACATCGATGCTTTGAATGATGGCTGGCTGATAAATAGAATAATAATGGCCGACATACGCATTAATACATATGAGGAAATTAACACTAAATGAAGTCTAGTTCATTAAAAAAAATTACGTTGGAGCTAATTCTTTAATCCTGGCTGCCACCAAGCAATCCTCTAAACTCTTGTGCTCTTTCAGTCATATCATTATTTCAAATCCATTCAGCAACACAACAGCAGTATAAATTTGTTATGTCCAACGATGCACTTTCTGCATTTTTCACATAATTATGATGTTTTCATTCCATTAGCCTTTACATCTTGATCTAGGCAAATGGAAATATGTTTGTCATAAAAATTGTTTGATCGTAACACTTAACCTAAACAGTATGCGCTTTTATATACAAGCTGAGGCTAGAAGCACTAAAGCATCAGGGTAGCTGTTTTGTTCCAAAGTAGTCTGTATTTTAATGCCTGCCAATCTCACTTAACAAAACGATCAATTAATCAATCAACCCCCGGGGGCTATGCTAGTCTAGTTTGACTTTGAGAATAAGTTAATAGCTTTTAAACCAGCCAATGAATGCTGGACCACTCAGCATGTAAAGATTGAGTTAGAGAGAGGGAAAAACAAACACATTTAACTATATTTACTGACATTCTTTAAGATGATTCATCCCCCACACTAATAGGAAAGTGAGCTCCCTAAATTTTCAGCAATTAAAAAACAGTCCAGACTGGGAAATTCAAGAGCGATACAGCATTCTGCACTAATCCTAACAAAGTCCCTGGGAAGGGCCTGTATGTGTGGGAAACTCAGACTCCCACAGAGCAGGTCAAGGTGTGTCTGCTTCCTGACCCCGTCTGCTCGTTTTCTCACATTACTAGATGCAGCAGCTCCTGTCTCACACTGTTAGGCCTAATTAGAGTAGATCTGAACGGGTAACAATCATTACTCATGCAGTCTGATACAGGCCGAGAGCTGGGGTCCAATAAAGCCAGTGGCTCCTCTGGGATACTGCCCAGTTTTTCATAGCAGCATGGTGATGGTAACCTACATATCCGGGCTAAGTGTGACATGCTATGACTAAGGTTTTTCTTCCTCTATTAGCCCAGGACCATGTCCCAGTAACCAACTGACTGTCTTTGGGAAATAGGCTGCTGCTCATAAATAGCTTATTGAGACCTGAAAATTGTGAAAAAAGTCACTGAGAAATCTTATATGACAGCTCAAGTAGGACATATGAAAGATTTCCCCCCTTTGTGTGTGTGTGTGATATAGAGCTGAAAGGTTTTTATAGCCGAGGCGTCCATCTACCTCCAGACAGGGGAGACCAAAGACGACACGGTCCTTTTCACGGCCCACGGCAGGGGTGCAGGGACAAATGTGCCAAGTTCAGAAGCTCCCATCCCGGCGAAAAGACAAGTTTATAAGACTTCTGATGCCGGGTGTTTCTGCAGCTGTTGTGTTCACCTTGCATCCTCCTGTGCTTCGTGGAGAGATCACAAGAGCAGAATGCAAAGGGCCAAACTATGCCTATTCACATCTTTTCATGAAGAGAAGCCAGCCATCTGCCAAATGCCTCTTCACATTCACTTTCGCACCATTGAAGCCACTGACGGTGCAGGACAGAACTATACAATGCTGGAGTCGTGATGGCAGCAATGTCAAGTGCTCCCATTGATTTGTTTTCCCTCTCACTCTTTCACTCATACGCACACACTCTCAACAGAAGCTCAGACCGAGTTTGACATGTCTGTCTGGTAGGAAAAAGGTTGTTTTTAGGGGTAAGCTACCAAGACATAACAGCAAGTGTTTTGTTTGAGAAGAAATCAGAAAAAAAATAAAGAATTCGGACCTCGGTGCAGAAATAATTCATGGATTGAGCTGAAAATAACTCCCTGTTCAATGTTTTAATACTGCCTTCTGTGATCTTGGGCTGTAATCCAATGTGACAAGCTCCTGTTTGGTAAGAAATCATTCATTTGGAAAGAGATGTGCACAGGCTAAGCCAAATCCAAACAATGAGCTCATCTATATGGATCTGCTGTCTATTTAAGCCTGTTAATTTGAACGGTGCCACTGGTCCACAAATACATAAGACTTCCTCAAAAGGATACAACTTACCAAAACAAAGAGGGCTGAGAGTTACTGAGTAAGTTTAACAAGCACTCGGGCGCTTTATATTGTTTGGACTTTCTGGGCACTGGTAACAGTGGCACCAAGGTTAGTCAAAAACCTGTTAGGGGAGACGGGAGAGTCTGGCAAGAGAGGACCGCAATCAAAGCCGCTTTTGTGAGTCAGATCAAGGCTAACCTCTATCCATTTGAAAAACAGCATGGGGCAGAGGAGGCCGGCATTTTCTGAGGCGCAAACAGCAGCACTAAGGAGACCGAGTGGCGTCGATGAGTTGTCCGCTGCAGTGGCCCGGCGCAGCGCTTGACTACAGAAAGCTGGAAACAAGTGGAGATAAACAGGTTTGGTCGTTGTCGTTCATAGTCTTTGGAGAATTAGGAGGATGGTGGGTAAGGATTAAACACTTAGTGGTTTCTTGGTGGCTCATTGTAGCCCTCTGTCAGCGGTCAGTTCACACATTAGCCTAATATGATCATGGCAGGACTCCCAGCCAACAGCTGGAATACTATTGGAGAGTCTGGAGGTATTATGAGGCCTAGTGGGTGGGGATGGGGGGTTGCAGGGGCAGCAGACAGCTGTATCTCAAAGCATTTCCACCCCCACCCCCCCAAAGTCCTTAATATGCATTGGAGAAGAGTAAAAACTGAACGAAGGGAGAGACCAAACATTATGATGAAATGCAACTCATAAATACTTGTGCAAGATGATTACACTGTGTGGAATCTGAAACTCTGTGTTTACAAAGCGCAAAGGCGGAAAGACTCACCAAGCACACTGGGCGTAACTCACAACAAGAGAAAACTTTTGTTCATTTATTTGAGGTTGTTTTCTGCTCTCCAGTCATCAGTTGTCCGATCAGCTCAGGACTGCAGACTTTACTTCAGATTAGCAGGTTTAAAAGAAGTTAGCTTGGTCTTCTTTTGGTCATCAGCTGTCGGTTTTATTCGTATGAAAGCCTATCAAAGCCTACAATTCTGTTAAAAATCCCTCTAGGTGATCCCCTCTGCATAACAATCCAGACAACTTGGATTTGATTGTAGACCAGTGAGATGTCCTGACAATGGCTGTCATCTTAGTTTTTGGCTTTTGGGCGTCTCACTTGTCAGGAATGCCAACAGAGATTCTTGCATATTTTAATGTTGCATGCACCGCCACCCCTAATGACATGGCAGAAGACATCAAAAATGTCTTGAATGTTTCCAAGGTTTAGGAAGAAAACACGCTAAAATCTTATGGTTTTACGCTATAAATGAAAATATGTTGAGGTGACAAACCTTACAAGTCTCGTATGTGAAGACGCTGTTTGGGGCCCCGGGGTGAAATTAAGTCTTCAGGATCAGTTTCAGAAGTTGTACTATAAACGGAGTCGGCACCGGCTCTCTATAGGTTTTATGTCACAACTACAGGCATTTTGTTGCGTTCACTGGAGGCAGATTTGTACCCGACACATTACGTTTTCTGGAGTCTTTGTTTAGCGAGCCTCTTACTCCTCTGGTTGCCATGGTGTAAGGCTGACAGACTGGAAAAGCTTGTTGAGAGCGGAGAATGGTAGCCGAGATGGAATATCAGACCGCTGACCCCAAGGCCAAGGGAAGTGAGGGGGGTGTGTGTGTGTGTGTGTGTGTGTGTGTGGGGTGGGGGTGTGTGTGGGGGGTGTCCCTCTAATATAGACTCATTGTGATTTCCCTAGTAGATTTACATGGAAGGAAAACAGGTGTGAACTCGTATACGACTGAAAGAATTCGGTATTACAAGAGTGAGAAGAATCCTATTTCACATGTTCTCCATTAAAAGTGATTGAGCGAGGCAGCTGCACATCTCGCTCGCTTGTGTTGTCAGCCGGCGTAAGCGGACTGCGTCGCGTTAACAGTTCTTCAATGCTGCAGTTTGTGAGCGAGTGTTTTGACCGCGCTGCCTACAGCCACCTCAGTCCTTTTCTAGATACAATCTGGAATTTATTTGACCATCTAAATGTTGGGGATAATCACATGTTGTTAAAGAGATTGTGCATGGGGAAAAAAAAAAACTTTTTGGCACTTTCTTGACCCATCATAACTTAAAATACAAGTCTGTTTTATTCTAGTGATCTAGGGTTTCAAATATTACAAATCTGAACAAACATTTTACAGCCGATAAACATTTCTTTGAAAGAGAAAAACAATCCAATGAATCACTATGCAAACAAAGCCAGTGGTGGGGGTGACAATATTTAAACAGCAGCAGCATATTATAATGATGGATTGGGCTTTAATGCGAGGTGATCCTGACTACTCATAGATCAATTGCTCATAATCATTGTTACCAAGGTTCTAGATATGCTGTCTCATTGCATACTGGGATCATAACATTTCACTGTGCTGTACTTTAAAGGAAAAATCCACCCTAAAACCCTTAACAGTGTTAGAAAACAGCTATTGGCGATGTATCTTGCATTTTTGGGCCCATTTTGTTGTTTGGAAATATTTTTTTCTTAATCCTGTGGATAACTGGCCAAACGTAGATGACGTGATCATGTCAAGATACAGAAAGATCTAAAACTTTAACAGTTAACATCAGGTTTCGGTGTTAGTCCCTCAAAATCAAAGAGCAAGGGCTTCTTTCTAGACCCACTATTTTGCAGTAGCCTCAATAGACCACAATGCAATGCAGCCACAAGACATGTTGCATTCTGAGTAAGGGGCGCGGCCCCAATCATACACAATGCCAGCACACAATGGCATTGTTCTCTTTCTACTCTCACTTTTTTTGACTGGAAAAACTCTCACTCTTTTGCTCTTACTACTCTCTCTCCACCTACACATCTAACCCACAGCTGAATGATCACACTTCCAAGCTATTTATAACGCCCACCTTTGATTGGAAGCAACAAGTTCACGCCCCTTTCTCTGGGAGTTGTCGAAAGTCATTCTGGGAAACACAGGAAATCTCTAACTCAGTGATTCTCAACCTTTTTCATATCAAGGACCCCTAAGTTAGTACACATTAGGGCCATGGACCCCCATTTGTCTCTCGGACCCAAATCTGAGAATACTTTTATTGTTAGATATGATTTTGTCCAGAATTTCTTGACCATCTGTATTGTAGGCAAAGAGATAACAGTGAAACTATGATCAAAACAGTCATTCTTCTACATTCTGTAACTGTGTTAACTTCTTGTAAATGATATAATGGTGAAGTTTAACAATTCATCAATTTGCTGGGGACCCCCTGGAACCTCCTTAAGGACCCCTGGTGGTCCCCGGGCCCCACGTTGAGAACCACTGCTCTAACTGAAGCAGAAGTAGACGAGGCAGGCTGAGGGAAAGCGGGTTCACCGAATAGTAAATTACACCACTTCATCACAAAATAACCGCCGGGATACATTGAACATCACAGATTGATGATATCTAACAGTGTAAGAGCATCCGAGGGTGAATACTAACAACTTTGAAAATGCAGGTTCAGTGGATAGTGAAGGAAATTGGCAGCGTTTCCACAGTTTGCAATCCTGCGTGTCTGCTTGAAACTGCTGCGCTCCATTGTAGCCTCCAGACTTTGTTTACCGTAGCTATCATTTGCCTAGTAAGCACAAAAATTTTTAGCACTAAGCCAACAGCTTCCGTGGTTAAAATAAATGAGGGTGATGATAAACAGCTAGGAGAGGTGGATCTGCCCGTCTTGGGAGTCTGTCTGGCAGCAACAGTGTGGCTATTAGCCATGTTACAAACTGCCGCAGCAGGTACCAAGAGACAGACATACAGAGTGCCGATTGTCGCGAGTGTTATCTGAGCCGAGTAGTGGCAGTTGGCAGGGTAGGTTTCACCCAGCGTAAATGTGAAGTGACAGTGCGTTATTGTGATAAAATCAAGAGGGGCCAGTCTAATTCCAGGGGGTTCTGCTGGCCAGAGAGAGGGACAGTGTGATGTGGGCCAACTTTGTAATGTGAGCTGAACCCAAACTGCCTGCTTCCCTTTGTGTGAACAGTGAAAAACTGCTGTAGTCAGATCACCAAAGTATCCCTTTACAGCACAAACCCATTACTTTTCAACAATATTATTCCCCCCAAGAAGCCTTGTTAAAGTCACTGTCAAGTCGCAATCCCCAGCTCTAAAAAAATATCTGAATCAACTCCATAGCAACGGAAATAACCGATTTAAACAAAATACTTTGCCCCTGTCTTCGAATTCAGTATTTTCTAGTTCCTAGTAAATGTGTATCGACTCGTTTTAAATGAGGTTTAATCACAGACATGAACAATAGAATGCTATAATAAAGATGGAGAAAGGGTATAGACCACTGACAGGGCAAGTCAACACGTGGGGTGAAAAAAGAAAAGAAAAAGCAACATGGCTGGCAGTGAATTATGGGAGCATATGGCACAGGATGGGAGGAGCAACGGGAGTTATCAGTGTAGCTTAAAGGAGACACAGAAAAGAGAAAAGCTATCGCTGTCACTGTAAACTGGCAGGAATATCGTAAAAAGTCTTTATTTAAATAGGGGAAAACAAAAGCTGTAGTGAAATGACATCCTCATATGTGCTTTCTGTAACCCCCCCTTCAAAATGGAGGGCGGTGAATGGGACAGGAGAGTGAGAGTGATGGGGGGGGGGGGGCGGGGGTGTAGGGGGGTAAAACCGAATTGGGGAGGGGTGCAGCCCACCACTCGCTCCTCTGCAGGTCAGGGAGCCCTACACCTCCCTCCCCTCGCCAGCCGCCACTGCATCATTGGGGCATTGTGGAGCTGTTGCCATGGAGATGTGGGTCAGAGCGCTGATGTGCGAGCACCCCGTGGATTTGGCGCTGGCAGCAGAGTGCAAACAGCCCAGGCTGGAGCCGACAGTAAACTCAGGCTGAATCTAGGTCACCGGGATTCTCCAGAGCAGCGGAGGCAGGCTGAGGCTGAGTTATGCACAAGTTACTGGGGAGAGGAAGAGGAGGGGGAGGAGGGGTGGCCAGGGCCGGGGAATACCAGATTACATGTCATGGATTACAGTAATTAGATTACAAAAAATGGTTTAAAAAGTAACCCATTACAGTTACTGAAAAAACATGGAACAATGGTCAGAATCAGAAGCACTTAATTTGCCAATTTGGGAAAGTGAACAGCTTTGTATTTGACAGAGTTTACCTTAGTTTGAGTATATCTAAGATAGAAAATACACCCTACTTGCTCATGTATTTTCATCCGTTTTCAAGTTTTTCTTGATTTTGGTAAGAGATGGAAAACACAAAAAGTGTTTACAAGTTTACAAAGCTCACTATGCCAACATTAAAAGTCAGTATTCCAGTAGATTAAGCTGGGCTGAAGATATGTCTGTCAAAAGCTATCTTTCTCTCCCAGGTGGTAGTTGGTTATCTAACATTGCTATAGTGACTGTTTTAAAAGACATGTGGCTGCTGCAGGAATCAAACTTGTGATTTTTTAGTTACGGGACGGTCTTAAATACTGAAACAAGTCTCGCTTCAGAATGATTTGACACTCCTTTGTTTTTTGCAGTGGATTACATTTGGATCTACAATTAATCCTCTACAGTTGCAGTTACCGCCCGCAATAACAAATAACCTACTTTCATATTTTGATGAATAACTTCTCACTTGACCGACATAGAAACAAGCGGAGAAATGCTATCGAAAGTCCAGATCTTCTCATCTAAGTTTGTACACCAATCAGAAATTTTATCACTGGAAATTAGATGAAAAAATAAGCGGTGTGTGTGTAAAATCTTACTTTGCGCAAAGGAAATACAAACTTTCACATTTCGATCTGTAATTTGTTGCTTATTTCACATGGGAAGATGCAGAATAAAGCTGCAGAAAGTGCTGACTCTAAACTTTCAATGTGTTCCCCTAGCAAGTCTGTAGACCAATCAGAAGTGGAGCTGTACACAAGAGACCAATCAAATGATAAACTGGAGTTATAGCTGAAAAAAGGGACCATGCTTTAGGGGTAAAAACTGTTTTTTAGGTGATAAATAAAGGCAGATTTCAATGTATCGCAAAATCACAAAAATGAGCTTAGACTCCAAAGGGTTAAGGATGAGTTCAAGAGGAGGAAAAGTCATCATCATCTCTCCGTTTCTAACTGGAAAAGAGCCACATGGGTCTTAAAAAAATCCTGAAACTGCCTCTTTTACTATACATTAAATACCCACTAATAAGGTTACATTGGCTCTCCAAAACATGGCATTTCATGGCTTTCAGCTATGTTTCCCACATTGGGTTATTATGGGATTAGTGATTTTCCTTTACATTTTTGTGAGTATAGCCATAGGGTGTTTTTTTCTAAGTTGAACCATCTGTCAATATCTCCATTCCTGCTATTTAAGCATATTATAGTATAACAGTATACAGATGGTTAGGCTTTCTGTCTAGATAGATAAACAGTGTGGTATTTAGAAACAGGCATCTAATAATTAAGTAACTTCAACAATAAATTTATGTCATCTGGGTCACATAGGCCTAATGATTTTAAAGAATTCATCAAGGCTGAATAAAAATCTATACTCCATGAATCAGAAGCAACTAGATTGAGGGAAATCATTCTCTTCTCTGACAATAAACTCAAAGTGAGCTTCATACTGTATTCAAAGCCTTAAGCTCTCTGTCTATATTGACTATGGCTATAATTCAGTCTGTCTGTCTAAAAAGGCAGACAGCGAAGTCTTCCCAAACATCAAGAGACAACACAGAGCTTTATCTCCTGCATCAGCTAAAAAAACCTAATTCAAAAACCTTGGTGAATCTTTGACAATGTAGGAAACCTGGAACAATTACAGCCATTCTTCACTGAGCAGCAAAGGCCACCGCAAGAGAGAGCAGACAAAAGCCATTGAAAAGATGTATTGCCATCCGTTCCTTTTGAGTGTCCCGCGTTCAAAGGAAAATGCAAATGAGGTGCTGGAAAGCAAATGGGTAGTAGTGAAACCATGATGGTGTACCTATTGTCATTCTGATTCACAACCTTGACAGCAGGACTAATTGACTAACTTCTTTATTGGTAGGCTTTTACACTAGGAATGAAACTGAGTCACCCACTGGGTTTAAATAGACAAATATACGCCGCAAAAATCTGGATTTTAAAAAGTACTTTCATCTTGTATTGAGTCCTAAAATCGTAATTCGCCAAAAGATACGACAATGGAATGAGACAATTTCACTTGGTTTTTTTTTGTAAGTCAACTTGCTTGAATTTTCCTGAATTAAGTGACATGATCACGATACTATGGGATAGCCTTCTATCCAGATATTTGCAGTTTTTTCTAGACATTTCTTGAAATAAGTGAAAATTATGTTGGAAATTATCTCACTTCTGGTTGGCTGTTTTCAGGTATTAGGACTGAATACAATATTAAATTACATTTTTGCATTACATTTTCTCAGCCATTCCCAAACTGGTCACCTGGTCACAAGTTCACTTCTTTAAAGCTGCACTAGTAAATATTTTTTATGTAAAAATAAATGCATCTTTTCAGCCTAAAACACAAAGTGGGGCTGCAATAGAGAAGAACACTGCATTTGTCCTAATTGAAATGTTGTAGATTCGTCCTTTTTGCCCACATTCTGGTGTTGAGTGTGGACACTTCTCTGCAGACAGGAAGGGACAAACTGAAACTCAAGAGCAAAATACAAACTGTCTCCTCAACAGCAGTGAGCGAGCGCTCCGTCCAGGTTTAACTGGACTCACCAGCGTACAAAGTTTCCTGGTGTAACTTTAACCACTAGGCTACTTTCCACTAATTAAAGCCATAATCAAAGTGTTCATAATTAGGGTTAATTTTAAGTGCTGCAATATGAATTGCATTATTAGACAATTGTCTGCGTACGTACAGTATATATCATAATCCAGTAAGGCCCATGTCACAATGCTCAACACCTGCCCAACATACCTTCAGTGTCTTCAGTTGTTCATGTTTACTGCTCTGCTGCTTACATCTAGCTTTCAGGCATTTCAAGTCTCAGCATGTAATAACCTTCAGGAAAGTTAGAAAGGAGCAACAGAAATATAATGGGAGCAATCCGAAAATGATCGATTTTGCTTACAGCCAACAGGGAAAGATGCAATGGATGTTTACAATCAAAACTGCCTGTCACTGCATACAAGATTGCATGAAAAAAGGAATATTAGCAAACATTCGTATTGCTGTACTTTGTTCTTATAATCACAGTAAGGGCAAATTACAAATCAGATTTTCTCCTGGAGTCTTGTCTTGGTTGACATTTTAGATGCTTTCCTTTTCAACAGCATGCCTTATCCCTGCTCACTGCTGTGTCACTGTTTTGCATAGCGTTGTATGTTGTGACAGGGTGGTGAAGTTCAGTATTTGAATATGCCTCGGCCATGTAAATCAAAAAGACTGACTGCTAGCGCCATGGTTACAACAAACACACTAATAAAAAAGTATTTAAAAAGTTGTCCTCAAAACTAAATCTAATGCTGCAGATTCCATGGCTGCTATTGTATGAAACAGATTAAAACCACAACGAGAAAATGGAAGAACATAAATTCGGGGTTTCATGGGGATTCTGGATGAAAGGGTGTGACAGCTTCAGGCAGTTCCTACTGCTTTAAATTTGCCTTTTCTCTTCCAAAGACGCTGCTGACGCACAAGCCAGAGACACTCCGCCAACACTGTTGTCACTTGTAACTGAATTCCCCATTCACAAAAGGATGATTGTGTAACCAGTGAAGGCCCTATCACTAGGGGCACCTGGAGACCTTTTATTCGGGACAAGAAAAGAGCAGCAAAACAAAATTACCTCAGATAAAACGTCTATTCACCTGACACAGAGGCTGATTATTTCATTGCCTTCCGTTAAGGCGTATTTTATGATATTTCCCAATACACAGGATCTGATGTAACTATCCCTTGTGCTGTTTAAGATGAGAACCTATGTGGAAACCTAGCTTGGATTATAGAGGGAAAAAGGGGGTTGGGTGAGAGTGGGTATGTCATTATGGTATTTCAAGTGGGAACCACCCATTCCTGTTCTTTCACTGAAAAAGGCCCACAACAACTCCAAAGGGCTCAAGGAAAGAGGCATCAAAACAAAATGACCTCAGATAAAGCCTCCATTCACCTGACACAGAAGGTGGTTATTTACACGCCTTTCACTAAAGTGCATTTTATAAAAAAAAAAAGGCAAACAAAAGGTCGAAACTGACTGAAAAAAAAACCCTCTCAACCTCCATTTTAAGGTTCAATACTTTTTTGGTACTGCAGTGACAAACCCTTTACATTATTTGCTGCATGTGACCCCCTTCTCTCTCCCAATCTTTTTATATGTCTCTCTACGATAAAATATCCAATAAAAGCAAAAATGAATGCACAAAAATAAAAGATGAAGTGAACAGACAGGGCAGCAGCTTGTGTTGGTCATACTAAGTAAATGACAAATGCATTCTAGTATCCAAATTTCAAAGAATATAATGACAAAACAAACATGTTACATGGTTACGTTACAAGTATGTGCAATTAATTTGATTCCATATCCAAGACTACTCCAAACTTTGAATGTTAAAGCTGCACTAGACAAAATGTTGAAGTAAAAATACACCTGTCTTATGAGCCTAAATCACAAAGTGGGACTCCATTAAAGAAGAATGGCCAATCCTCCCCCAAGTGAGATGCCATTTTTGCCCAAATTAAATCTTGGTGTCAGGTATGAACACTTACCCTGGAAGTTAAAGCGAATTACAAACTGTCTCCTAAACAGCGTCCAGAGAAAGCTGGACTCACCAGCATTAGATCTTTCTCCTCTCTCTCGCCTGTGGTTTCCTTTGGTATAAAGCATCAGCCTGGCCTGGTTGGTAAACATGAGTATGCTGTGTGCAGTTTACTGGCGTCATGTTATCGCATATCTGGGTATCAAAGTTCAAATTCTTCAAACACTTATCTCTTGCTGCCAGCTGGACTCTACCAGTATTGCCAGTATTATTTGGTATGGTATTGTGATACTGTTTGGTTTTGTGATATCTGATCTAATGTAGTATTGTTGGGCAAAACTGCAATTTTATGACCACCCTATACTCCATCTATAAAGTTGGTCAACATTGCCTGAATGTGTTTTTACTCCTGGTCCATCGGAGTGTGTGAGCGGCTGCAAAGATTGGCTTGAGCAATCCCATAAGGCAAAACTGGATCACTTTCTCAGCTCAGCAACCATGGTATTCTTTAATGGTCCCTCATTGGTAGCTGCTCCCATTGTATTATAGTCAGCCCTTTTTGACATTGTGCACATGCCTACTGATGCCTTTATCCATCCAGAAAATCCCAAGCAACTGTGACCACATCCTTACCATTCTTTCCATGAAAACTCCAACTAAAGCAATTAGCGGACTGTGCATTACACTATGTAGAGGGCTTGGGAACATAACATTCATAGACCTCAGAAGACCTTTCAAAAGAAGACAACAATGCCTTTCCGGCATGCCAGAGAGTATATGTACATATGCCCCATAGCAAGAGGGGGAGAGTTCACATTCCAAGTCGTATTGGACTCACAATTAGCCTCTGATGGAGTACAATATAAAGAGGTCCAAGAGGTCTCGTCGAGGATAAAAAAGCCCAATTGAGATTAACTGTTTAATTCCAGCCGATTCAATGAGTCCCGATGATCTGTAAAGCATGGGGGGCGCCGTGCCCAACCCGCTTCCCATAGACCCCGAGCAGAAAAAGCAGCTCCAGACACAGGATTAAATCCAGGCAAGGGTAACGGTGCATGTGTGTCACATAACGAAGAATTTCCCTCCATCCATCAAAGGGAATTACAGGCGTGACGGAACATAATGTGCTCAGTGTGCTCCACAGCATCATTTCTTATCTCCGGCGAGAGGAATGCCAAAGACGGGTTTAGTGAGCTACCTGAGGTTTGCCGTTTCCAGCACTGAACACAGCAACAATATGTACAGTGCATTGATACATCCCATTGGCATCCACTCTGACCCCGAGAAATGCCACTTTACGCCCTTCTATCAGACCTTTTGTCCCCCCATACTATGAAATCAGGGGAGACTATCGATCAGGCTGTCTCTATCCGTCTGTCCAACAAGATATCTCAAGTGATTTCTCAGACGACACTGGTCGATTTTGACGAAACTTGGAGGGATGATGCATTTTGGCATTGTGTTCTTGTGTTTAGAAAAAAGAAAACTGATTGGCCTGATGGGTCCACTATAATTAAAGGTCAAAATGTCAAATTGTGAAAGGTCCAATTTCAATGAAACTTGGAGGGATGATGCATCTTGGACAACATGTTTACTTCTTTACTTTTAAAAGGATAAGTTCTGCGATTTTGGACCTATATATAATTTGTCTCTTACATACCTGTAATACTTGGACTCGCAGACAACATTGGTTCCTGAGTCAGCTGTCGTTGCCTCTTGCTGCTGATAATCCAGTCCAAACAGGGTTTGTCAAAATATCTCAAAAACAGCCAGTCTGTGAAAACGATATGGCGACCAACCAATGTATTTCTATCCATGGCCCGGAAAGCAGCAGCACCGTACCCTCTCCACTCAGTGGATAGTCTTCTATTCATTCACCCCACAGCAATCTGTGCTGCGGGAGAGAAAAATCAGAGTTAATTTTAATTGATGTATTTTGCAACTTTTCAGTTTCCTCTCAACTCCCCTGTGGAGCCTACAAATGTCTTTTTTGGAGATATTTTGACAAACCCTTTTTGGACTCATTGTTAGCAGCAAGAGGCAACGGAGCTCGCCATTTCAACTAACAGCTGACTCAGCAAACAATATTCTCTGTGGGTCCAAGTACTAAAGGTATGTAAGAGACAAATTACATATTCATAGTATTCCCATGATGTCACATGCATTTCCTACCAATATGGCGCTTTACAACACACACAGCTCATTGGCTGTGTTTGTCATTTGATTGTAATCACCTGTTAATTTATTACAATCACCTGTTATTTTCCTACCGAGATGGCCGTGTGGTAATGTAATAAAATACTACGAATAGGTCCAAAATCGGCAAACTTATCCTTTAACAGAAGCAAAGGTCAACCCATGTCTCATATCAGTTGCATCTGAGCTGTGAACACAGAGACTGATAACACCATTATCATGGCTTAGGCTGCGGGACAGGGAGATTAATGTCAACAATTAATCCAGGTCATCTCCTCCGACATCTCAGACAACTACCTCCGCGGGACTCCAGGAACAGATTACCTTTCCCGCACCATTTATGCAGGCTGTTGTCTCTCACATTAGATTTAATTGATACATTATGTATCAATCATTCTCCTTGCCCAGATAATGACGCCCGGCCGGGGACTTAATTATACTTGTTCTATTTATTGAGGCAGCAGATGTGATAGAAAATGACTGCTTTTAAGGTCTGGCTTTCCTTTTTTTTTTCTCCCCTGCTTGGCTACGGACGACAAATGGTCTGAGACGCACATGACACACAGATATGCTATGTGGTGAGATGCCGGCTTCCTCGCTGTCACAATTCAGGAAGAACGCACATAGCTGCATCTGCAACCCATACATGCACACTGAAAGATTACAGCGCACAGCTTGTGAATGGGCCTTTATTCTGCCGCTTCGAGTATCATGACTCACTAGCCATTATTGTCACTATCACTTTTTGCACTGAGGATAAAATGAGGACAGATTCATCAGACCACAAAGTGGTTACATCTGTGAATAAAACAAACTGACTACTACCTCTTTGTGTCCAAATCTGAGGAGAAAAATAGGATCATTTGCAACCAAAAAACAGGTTTCAATTTGTGAGCACCAGCCAAAAGATGCTATTAATCTTACACTCCATGCTATCCCATAAATCTGTATTCAAATGAGTCTCCCACTTCCTCATACTCCCATTGTTTGCAACCCAGACACAAGGCCCATACTACATTGGGCACAGCTCAGTGTGAGACGTGGAAGGATTAACGCAGGTCCGCACACAAAGACACACAAAAACAACACATTTGCTGCAGTAAACATCACGCCAATTACATATTGTGTGAATCGCTGCAGCCGGGTGTGATGGATATAATGGAAAAAACCGAAGGACAGCAAATATTTGGGAAATTGAACGCTGTTTGGTGCACAGTGGCGGCTGACCGTGCCTCATACTACACACTCCGCTGAATAAATGAGCCTGTATCCTGCGGACGGAGGAAAAGCCCACACAGTTCCTGGTATCTACACCCAGACAGACAGGGGAGGATGAGAACAAGCAGTCTCATTAAAGAGCCTATTCATTTTTTTTTTTTTTTTCAGAGCCCCTGGCCAGTATGAACACCCTCAACTCTGACTCATTAAGCCGCTGTATGTGGGAAACTGTCATCGGGCCTTAAAGGTTATTTTCACACTGTGTTTTCACCTCAAATCCTGATTATCAAGACCCATCAAGCATGCACAAAATAGAACGATACCTGTTGGTTAAGGTTTATACGACAAAAATATTACAATGTAATAACTTGTTGGTTTGCGCATTGTTTACATACTATTACCTATTTTTACCTACCTATCACCTTTGATCGACTTTCTCAACATCTAAAAACAGGATTACAAAAACATTCATCAGTCAGCCAATGGAAATTTTCGTAAACAAATCCAAATCTGAACTCACCCACACATTCAGCGGTTTTTAGTGCCGTTAAACCACAATTAAAAGCCAATGTTTGAGTCTACTTGTATCAATCCTGCCTCAACGTGTTCATATACCTGCAGGCTATTTGCTGACAGGGTTCAGATCTGTTTTCTTCATCAAAAAATCCTGTAATTAACTGGCAGGGGAAACTTGACCGCGTATTTGCATTCAACAGTGTGCCAAAATGCAAAGAACCTTCCGTATTGTGCAACATGCATCAGTAGTGTCTTCAGCCTTTGGTGTTCACATTCACGACACGATGAGAACCCGTGGCCAGACAACAAAAAGCTAAAGCTAAGGCAGAAGAATTCATTGATTTCTGTCTGGAGGAAGAAAATAATTTCCTCCAGTGCCTGCTGCTATCTAAAATTCTACTTAATCTTTGCTTGGTTTTGCATCCATTATTTATGTTATCGACAGGCGCTCGGCTGGTGAGCTGCAGTAAGCATGAGCCCTGTGTCTACCCCTACATCCGCGCTTGTTAAAATATGTCAAGCAAGAAGCAGAGCATGGGCATATATTGTCACGATCTCCTCAACTTGTCTTTCTATTCTCGCATAGAATTTGGCATACTTGAGGAAAGATTCAGGAGAGATTTGGGGTTTTTAGAAGCCCATCCTGTTGATCGCTAATCAAGCCGTCTCTTAGGACATCCAGGATGTTTTCACGCCGTTGTTTTTTGTTTTTGAGAAATTGCCATTCGCCTATCCGCCTGTTAGCATTGGCAACAACGCTAGTGCAAGTCAACGGAGAATAAAACCATTTGTCTCAAGACAACATACAAGTCTTTTCAAACACGATGTTACTCATTCTTACTATACAGCTTATAGAAGATAAGTGGAACAGCTGTTATGTGATGTTGAAAGAGATTGTTTCAGTCCTCACTGACTTGCACCGGCATTGCTAACAGGAGGCTGGTGCCAATTTAAACAGTTCTTTGATCTCGGTGTGCTTGTGTGGCGGACAGGAGTGGTGTGGTCCTGTAGTTCAATAGCAGGGACTGGGGTTCACTTCCAACTAGGGCCACACACACTGAAAACACACAGAATGAACAAAATATTAGGGACGCTTGCTCTGAAGTCCACTGATGAGGTGAATCCAGGTAAAAGCCATTATCCCCTATTGATTTCCCTTATTAAATCTATACCAATCACAAAGGAAGAGATGTAGATAAGGAGAAGCAGATGAGTTAGAGGAGGATTGAGGTGTGGATTGTGCAAAAGGGGCTGCAACAGAATATCATGAAGATGTCCCTAATATATTCAGTGTATAAGCACTTATGGTAAAGTGCTTTGGACAAAAGCATCTGCCAAATGGTACATATTCAGGAGGGGAGGTCAGGAACAAACCTGCAAGCTTGTTGCATCTCAAACACTTGGATGTGAAACACTGGTGTGTTTTTCCGCAGCCAGACAGAAAGCAGATTCTGGAGCATTATCAGCAGACAGCATATCCTATGAAGAGGTGCTTGAGCAGCCAAACAGAAACAGATGTTAAATGAGCAAAAAAGAGAAGCTCTCCAAGCTCTTAACCCCTGACTCTCTGATGAAGAATAAGCTGGCTACTCTCCGCTCGGCAGCTCTGGGTTAATCTATCCGCGATAATAGCAAATCCACTGAAAAATCCTCACCGGCTCGATGCACTACAAAGAACTGGTTAGGGAGTCCCACATACTCATATTTCACATATTAGATTCCCTGCCAACTGAGAGGCGTCGCTACAAAAAAAATGTCACTCTTAGTCACATTCAGCAGACAGAGTACTGTGATCATGAAGTCAAGGTATGAATTAAGTACAGCGGTCTGGTGATCAGTGATATACACAAATATAAAGGTGTGAACTGGAACCGAAAATAGTTCTTCAGAGTGATGTCATAGACGAATCATTTCTGGTTCCACAAAGAACCGTTCAAGAACCTTTTAATTTGTTCTTTGGGAACCATATATGTTTAGGATATTCTTAGGTTCTTAATTCTTAGTTATTGGATGGTGGGTGATGGCATAAATGTGGAAAATAACCAAACCCCTCCATAGTATATACTGTGTTGTATTGTAAATGAGGATATACAAGGGCAGATAAACAAAAACACAACGTAGGCGTCTAAGCAAAGGAGAGCAGAGATGATTCTTTAAAGAAGCTTGGTGTGACAAATTTCCTGCTTGGAAATTTCACACGAACGCTCTCCAAATTCGGATGATTAAGTCAGAAACTCATCATCAAATCTTGCTACCCGATTTTCAGGGTTATGATGCAATGGTGACCTTTAACCTTCTCAACAATTCGAAAAAATATAGTTTTGTGTCAGTCAACAGTAAGAAAACACATACACATGCACCTTTATTGCAAGTTAGTAGTTAGTAACCTAAGATTTGTTTGAATTAAGTTTGTCAAATTAACTTGTTAAGCTGCAGGAACACCCGTGTTTGTTTGTTTGTTTATTGTTTGTCTTGCGGGTTTGATTTTCCTGTTGTTTAGCAGCTGATTTGGAAGTCCTGCATGTTGGACCTTCCCATCAGCACATGAACGCACAATTTGTTGCTAATGTGGACAAATGCGTCTCTGCCCATCTCCGGAGGTGGTTTGGGTGATTGGATTATTATTGCTTCTTGGGTGTCTTTACACCTGGATTTTTTGTGTTTTGCACTGTCTGGATCTCTGTGACCCCCCTTTACAAATGTTAATGCGAGGTGTCAGGAGGGTCACAGAGCTTTTTACCTCCGCAGTCCGTTTTGTTCTACGTCCAGTTCTGAAATCCAGATTTATCCTACCTCTTATTATTTTTTGAGTTACATAAAAAGGTGATGCTTTGTGCTTTCCGACAGACCATTTAAACAAGCTGTTGCATAACAGTCCCTTATAGTGGCCTCTTCCATTCAGTTTCTATAGTTACACAACTGATGGAGAAGGTCAGGCTAACAGAGAAGCTGCCCTAATTTGCTGTGACCTTCCCAGCTGTCCATGGGTGACGTTCCAATTTTCACTTTTTACTGTGACCAGCTTCACCCTACCACCTACAATTAGCGCAGACCAATTTTCTCCTTTGATTAAAATGTTAAAGGTTACACATGTACAGCTTTCTCATAGATAAATCACTGTCAAAATCACTGATATGCTGGTGAACATATTGTGAAGGCTATGATCTGGTTCCCGCAATCATTTCGGACAACATCTAATCTCCAAAAAAAACCATCAGATTGACTGTTAAGTGATGCTACAAGAGCAACAAAGGAGGAAAAAAAATCTCTGAATAGAAAGAAGCTCAAAACATCTACATAATGTAACTTTGATTGTTATTACATCATTTTGCTGACACATTTAGTGAAAAGTTGAACTCACGGCATCTTTAAATCATCATTACATGTCAATTTTACATGCCGCTGATAACAAGACTGTGTGTTGTGGGGGAGTGTTGTCGACTGGCCTGAATTGCTGCAACAACCAGTGTTGGTGTAAAAATACCAGGTGCATCGGGGCTGCGCTGTGGCCTGGAGCAGATATCCAGGAACTGCTCCCTCCACCACCCAAAACAACCTCTCAAAGGTTACGGCGGTGCCAGCTGACTGGCTGCCAGAGCGCCTCTCCTTCCCTTCCCTTCCCTTCTCTCTCCCCCCCAGCTGGGCGCTCTGTGGTTGTCAGCGACCAATGAAAATGGAGAGCGCATGGGCTTGTTTGGGAGCGCTGACTGACACCCACCGCTCTGACCTACCTGGATCAGATCGGCCCACTCAGCTCTCGTCCGCTCCCTCTCCCTGGGTCGCTGACACACTCCCAGCCTGCGTACACACCAGAACACCAGATTCACAAGATATTTGCCCAGGGAAATTCGGGACAGCACCAGAATGACCAAACCTATCCATGGTATTCACTAACCACGCACAATGAGTGGAAAGTGTGCCTAACAGCGCTGGTCAAAACATAAAGCCTCTTTGCGCCTGTCATGATCATGAATATGTAAATTATATGTAAATTGCATTGTTTTGCCCACATAATAGTTATTTGTAGACGAGGCCATGCAAATTGACATTGTGCCCAATTCACTAATTCTTGGCAACACCAACCCCCCCAAATAATTGTAGCGCATATAAGATCCTTTGAAAGGTGGAATTAAGACTTTGCGTAAAGAGTTTGGCCCAATCAGAACGGCTGATATTGTTTCTGTAAGACTCAGCATTGTCAGCAAGTCAGGCAAGGAGACGGTTTTCCTAGAATTTCAAATCAGAACAGAGATTTATTATTGGTTTTTATATAATCATCAATTTTCTTTTTTCATACTTACCTTTCTTCCCTTTCTTTTTGTATTATGTTGGTAATTTTGCCAATTTAAATGAAAATACCAATAAATATATCCTTGACAAAAGATCAGAGCATCCTTTATTTATAAAGGGCGCTTGGTGGATTAGTCTTAAAGCTGAAGCGCACTATTTGCGCTTGCAGTTGGTGATGCAGGAGGCTATTTGCTTGTGCAGCGCTCTTTTTGAGGGATTGTTTGCACCACAACTTGATTTGCAGGAATTTATTGGTGAAAAAGTTGGAAACTCTGCATAGCTCAAGCAATCAAGGTGCAAAAAAGTGCAAATTGCCCTTGCAATACAATCTTAGTGAATCTGACCTTCCTAATATTGAGCAGGAGTAGGCAAAATCCAGTTGTCTCAAGGCTTTAAAATGCTTTTGCTGTTGCCTCCTCTTCATCTACATCTATGTAATATGTAAACTAAATAAGGAAGAGCTGGATTCACCAGGTTAGTCTATTAAAAGGTCCCATGGCACCAATATTTTGTATACGTAGTGTATTTGCCATGTTAAAGAGGACATGAAACACACAAGTATCACAATGGATCCTTTAATATTTCCTTTAATATGAGAAAAGAGGGAGTCCTTTCTCTTCATGTGTATTGATCACTGCTGTGGCTCCTGGCCAGGCGAGGAGAAAAAGAGAATGACATTATCAGAGCTATTGGTTCCCGCTCTCGTTATCACCATGAAGACATCGATCTGATATCATCATCATCATCATCATTACAACATTTGATTTTCTCTGCCTTATTCGCATTCACCTCCAATTACCTATACATCATTGCTTCAAATGATTTTCAACAAACAACTGAGACTCAATCCAAGCAGTATTTTTATGAGCACTTCTCACTCTTGCTGTGCTTCACACCGCACACAGCTGAAGGCTTGGGAGATCCAGCAACACCGTGCATCAGACTTGAAACTAATGTTGAAATTGGGAAATGTTCAGTTTGTGTCACCACTTTCAAAACCAACGTGGGAATTAATTCACACGTCACCTTCAAGCTAATTATGGACATAAGGCAGCATTCTCCTGCAGTGAATAGATTGTGAATCAGAGTACTGTGGTGTCTTCATTTGACACAGGGAGAAGTCTACGGTGTCAGTTCTATTTTACTCATACAACACAAGTGATTCATGTTCAGCATTAGTTCGGTTGCAGCATTTAACTTTGCCAAGGAATTCATCCAAGAGGCACAAGATTGAAATTTGCCATATGGCAGTATTTCACTTCCTCATAAATGAATCATGAATGTTAGAGAAAAACAAGCTCCAGTGCTGTTACCCCATCGCTCACACCATATCACTACACACACCATGTAAAGATAAGGTTCCTGTGAATGTGGTTTTCCACGGTGTAGCGAGGCGTGTGGTGCAGCACAACTCAAAGTGTTCAAAGAGATTATCAGTTCAGGCTCCTTTGTGTTTTTACGATCCAGAGATGCCTTTGTCCCTGGGCAAATATTCCTACTTTTTCAAATATTTAAGAGAGCAAATGTTTTCAGACTTGTTCCATAAAAACACTGATTGTGTTATTATCAGTCTCACCAGCTGAGTCAAGTGCAGTTTTTTTCATGTGGGCTTAATGGAGGACAACAAGGCAAAACAATGAAAAGAAAGACAAATAGCTGATTTGATTGGTATTCAGTCAAAACTCGAAGGCACCAAAACCTAAATGTGTTGAAAACAAGCGGGAGAAACGCAGCTATGTGACGTCTTTTACGTTACTCTGCGCGCGCGTTTCTTTTCACCATCGCTGTAAGTTCATATTGGTATCAGATACGAGTTACACTCTAAAACCGATATGTACAGTCATCCAAAAAAATTAGTTATGAGCAGCAACTCAGAATTGAGTATGAAGGCCTGCGGTGCGATGGTAGCCAAAATTTCTGTCTCCTGCGTCATTTCTGGCATCAACACAGACCAACATGGTTCAAATTTACCCAGAAACAAATAGAGTACATCAATAAAACTAATTTGTTTGATAGTTAACGGTGATGGATGAGGCATATCTAGATATCAATCAAATGAGCCATAAAAGGGGAGCGGACCCTTAGGGCATATAACAAAACACATGGATGCTTTGGCTCTAGCGCCCGAGCGAGGCAGGAATGCCTTGTAGTCGAGATGACCGAGGGAGACTTCACAGTTGTTTCTTTGGTCCTGTTCCTGTCGCCCCTTAAATTCCTGCTTTAAACACCGCTGGTGTGACGCACCGCACGCAGCGGCGGTCCCGTTTACTGAAGCCAGGGGTCAGAGATTCTCGGCACGTGTTTGTCATTAATTGGGAGCAACTGGCCGAAAGGACGATCAAAGGGGACGGACGCAGGCGTGTAAACACTGTCCAGGTCTTTGAGGCGGGAAACTGTGTAAGGTTGGGACTGCAGACCGAGAGCTGAGGGACTTCACATCAAATCAAGGACTTTATATCAAGTTATATCATATCAAGTAAAAGAAAAAGACCATTTTACACCTGGCATTAACATGCGTTTCATATCCAGATTGTGTCCAGATATTATTTAGCTGCATTACATTTTCACCTGGAATCAAAATGCGTCTCTGGTGTACAAATAAACACTTTTTCTTGCTTGTTCTCCATCCACAAGTATCCTGACAATCCATTTCTGACAAGTACGCTACTATCTGAACTGCCTGCCATCTATTTGTTTTTGGGTGCGATTCCTGGTTGGATCAGTGCATTAACGTTTATTTCCATGTATGTGGATTGGAGACCCGTTGCAGTTACACTTCAGTGCTCAAACATCCCTGTTATTTTCCACCATGGTTGCTCAGGCCTGTATCTGAGGGATGAGAGCAGTGATCATCCTTATGGTATGAAATGAATCCACAATAAACTGTTGAGTGTTGCTGTTCCAGATCATTCATTCATCTAGCTAAATCGTCCCATCATATTGGTGCCGGCGTTAACGGGCATACCGAAGACGCCCTCGCTGTCAACAAGCTTCAAGCTATTCTACCAAAGACTGAAAGGGATGCACTGCAAAAAAATATCCTTTCAGTCTAGTATTGAGCCTTAAAATCTTATTTTTCTTCAAACAAGTAAAGAAAATCTGCCAAGGGGGTGAGAAATTGTCTTTTTTTTTTCCAATGCACGTCTAATTTTCTTCATACTAATCGAGTGATCTGATTTATTCTGCCTTGTTCCGAGATTTTGACACTTGGAAATGAATCAAGTCAAATTTCATTGGAAAGAAGTGGAATTAACTCACCACACTGGCAGGTTTTCACTTGCTTTAAGAAAAACTAGATTCTAAGACAGAATATGTGACTAAAAGGACTTGTTTTTTTGTTTTTTTTTGCAGTGTATGAGCTTGGCATGTGGTTCACTGGCGGCCTAAACATTCACTCTGGGAGACATATGCTGGTTCTGGTGCATCTGTCAGCCGGTGGCATTCCTGTGGCTGGAGACTATGCTGAGACAGCGATCTGCACAGACAAAAGTCTTATCAACACGCACAAACAACAGTCTGACCTACCCACCAACCCATCACACACACACACACACACACATACACACACAACCATTAACTCTCTCTCTCTCTCTCTCTCTACCCGTTGGCCTGCTTTAAATCAAATCCTCAACCAGGGCACGCAAACTGTCACTGATCAGAACAAGCAGTGGATCCCGCAGCATTCAGATCGGCCGTTAATTCTCTCTCTCTCTCTCTCTCTCCCTCTCTCTCTGCACCCACTGGTCTGCTTTTAATCAGCTCTTCAAAAGGGAAGCATAGGAAGAGGGCACGCAAATTTTCACTGATCAGAAAGCGTCACACCCTCAGCGACCTGCGGTTTGGCCGATGAAGGTTTACACAGAGGTTTAGGAGATGACTGTGCGCTGTAGATCAGTGTGGTTCTCAACATGGGGTCTGGAGACCGCCAGGGGTCCTTGAGGGGGGTTCCCCAATTGTTAAACTTCACCATTATTTCATTTACAACAAGTTAACACAATTAGAGAACATAGAAGAATGACTGTTTTGATCATAGTTTCACTGTTATCTCTCTACCTAATATACAGATAGTCATGGAATTCTGGACAAAATCGTATCTAGCAATAAAAATATTCTCAGGTTTGGGTCCGAGAGACAAAAATCTCATCAAATGGGGTCCGTGGCCCTACAGCGTACTAAACTAGGGGTCCTTGATATGAAACAGAATCACTACTGTAGATGAAAATGAAATAGTTGCTGTTTTCTGAACGCAGCCGTGCCCACACTCTGGACGTGAGGGACCGTTCCCTTCACTAATGAGAAACTTACCATCAGCGCTGGAATGTGGTACTATTACTTCCAGGTGCCAAATGCTGATATACAAGCTCACACACACATGCATGCACGGACACATACACACACAGATTCATAGAATAGATTAAGAGGCTATATCTCCAGTAAATGGTTGGCGTTTCTCCTTGGGATGTGGTTTCTCCCACTCACAGATGTGGGAAGATTTGGCTTGATTTGGTAAATGCCTTTGTATGAGCGCTGAGAGACGGCTTGTTAGCTGGTTAGTCATGAGTGGACAGACGCAGGAGAGAGGTAGAGTGGGAAGACAACCCCCTCTCACATCTTATCAGATCCCCGCCCCACCCCCCCCCTCCACTTGCAAAAAGGTCCCATAGCAAAACAACCCCTATTTTGTGAAAACACGTGCAACATGCAAATAAAAGCCCGGCGTGAGGCGCATGAAGTCACCGCCAGTGAAGTCACCGCTATAGTGATAAGCCCAGCGTGGCGCTTGACACGCGGGAGCCCGAATCGCCATCTGTGTCGGCACGGAGGCACACCCAAAACAGAAGGAGATATTCCCTCAATGCTCCCAGTCGGGGTGGGGTGCAGAGCGGAGGAAGAAACAAAGCAACGGGAGCAGGAACCAGGGCCAGATCCACAGTGGGGAGTGGAGACCTGCAATTATACAACCGAGCGGAAGCGCTACCTCTCCCTCTCACACAAAAAACTCAGGCTTATGAAAAAGAATATCACGTTTCCCCCCAGTCTTTTGTGCGGGCATGAGTGTTCGGTTCCTATACCTTTTGTATAGGAAGCACACGGACAAATCTCGGTCTTGCCAATGAGGTTGAGCCGGGCTATTCCCACAAGGCACAATAGGCCCGGCTAATAGCATTCCCGTAATGGCAGCAGAAAAGCTGTGGACAAACATTTACGGTCGGGCAGATTGAGTTTTAAAGAGGCTCTTTTCTCCTCCTGTCCTTGTCCCATTCAGCGGGTCAGTGGGCTCCTCCCTGGTGTTTTGTGCAAAGCCATTCACAGCGCTTCATCACTCAGTGCCTCCAACTCTCTCTCTCCCCTGCCTTCAGTTCACTGGATCGTGCAACATCGACCCTGGGCAAATGCATTCTGGCATTCCTCAGTAGTGAAAAGTGTTTGGAGCTGGGCTTTTGGGTGTTTTTCCTTTAAGGGAATACAAAAAAACCAACCAAAAAAAAAAAACCCTTGACAGAGCAGCAGGGAAAAGAGGAAGCAAAACTATAAAGGGAGAGAGTGTCTGAATCCAGGGTTATACAGAGATTGTAACAAACATGTATGTCAGTGTTGTTGAGGAAAGTGAAATATTACAGAGTCTTATCTCCTCTCGTTCAGGTTCTGCTCCAGTATCGGGTCAAACTTAACGCTTTACACTGTATGTAATCGGTCTTTCTCTGTGCCATCCGAGTGAAAAAGATGAGCCGTAACATGCCAGTTACCAGGCAGAACGTGTAGATAAGTACCAAGGGGAAGTTTGGCTCGGGGAAATACATTTAGGGGGTTGGGTTGGGCTGCTTGATGTATAAGCTGGGTTTCTTTGGTAGTGACAGAACACTTCCCAGGAAGATTTTGCGAAAGTACCATGAAAGTCCCATGAAAATCCCTACATATCCATTTTAGAAAAAAAAAAAAAAAAAGCTTATCATTCAATAGCTCTAAAGTATAGAGGATCCAGTCAGCAAATGTGTCACCATTTTGCTATTAAAGAACTTAGGTTACCAACTATTCCTTTTTTTTTTTTTTACAAAATATAATAATTTACTTCAATCTGGTGCTGTCAGTGATGTAACCATTTCCAAATGGTGGAGATCAGAGTTTGGAATGAAACTTTGCTTCTTTAACCCTCTATGCCTCTATGTCCCTAGGGCGTGTGACTCATCAAACAAAGATGTGTTTACTAACAACCTGAGTCAGTTGGTGAACCATGTTTTTCATGTCAATAAGTCATTTGTGTAACATACTGACAGTTGTGCTTATGGCACGAGCAAAAACACAAATAAACCCTCTAATCTCTTAATCTAATCTCTTTTATCTTTCGTTAATCAGTGCTTAATTTGCTCTCAGTGACCAGTGTTTGTGATTCACCATCCAAATCACTCTGAAAGGAAAATCCACCCTCAGATCCTCTTACACTGTTAGATATCATCAATCTGTGATGTGGAATAACAGGAGTTATTCTGTGATGAAGTGTTGTTATTTACTTTTTTGGTGAACCCACTTTCCCTCGACTAAACTAAACCTGCCTCGTCTACTTCTGCTTTAGTTGGTTTATTTCCTACAAGCAACCAGTTGTTGTTGTGAACATCGGGGCATGTCTGGGATCGTACCCGTGCCCCTTAAACCTGTTTTGTGGTTGCTTGGCATTCTGGTCTATCTTCTGCTACTGTCAGTGGAGAAATTGGTCTCTCTGCCTCTTCTACGATGGGTTTCTTCCTGTATGATTGTTGACCGTTGGTGAGTCTAGAAAGAAGCCCTCGCTCTTCGATTTTGAGGGACTGACACCAACACTTGACGTTTACCATTGATGTTTTAGATCGCTGAAAAGTTTTCTGCTATCAAACTCCATTGTTGCTGCACTGGAAACATCTCAGCATCTCTACATTTTGTCAGTTACTCATGGCCCCAGAAATGCACGGTACATCGCCCATAGTTGGTTGTTTTAATGGTTTTTTAAGTGTTTTAGGTGGATTTTTCCTTTCATTACAAACCTGGTTAGGCCGCCCAGCACAGATAAAAATGGTTGACAACAGACATCATCTCAGAAACCGAAGACAAAATACTCTATTCTCCTAAATATATGATCACTGTATTATCTAATGTTCTCATACTGTCTTCCTTGTGCAGCGAGTGGACTTCAGGGTGAGGTGAGTTCAGGTCGCATCAGCCTCCTCCTCCCTCTGTCACCTGACACGTCTCCAGGCTCGCCCGTTCAACAAAGGTGTGTCTACTAACAACTCATCAGCTGGCAAACAAGGTGTTGTGTCAACGCATCACCTGTGTAACATACTGACAGTGGGGCTTACCGCAGAGCATTAACACAAATAACCCCACCGGCCTTTTTATTTGTTCATCTGTTGATAATCAGCAGTCAGTGATGGGCGCGGCAGTGTGTTAGAGGGAGCGTCCCGCAACTGAAAGATCGCAGCGTCGCCACCTGAAACGGCTGAAGTCTGTCCAACAGCTAGGGCTGGGTGATAGACAAAATCAAATATCACAATATTTTAGACGGAATACCTCGATATCGATAATGTGACGATATTTTAGAGTATTCGTGCTTTCGTAAGATATTTACACACAAGGAAATGTTGAAAATTAGTAATGATCATTAGTAATCAGTAATGTGTAATAAGTAATGGGGATATGATGAGCAGGTGAAGCCAATCATTGTTCATTTTACTCAGCCAGAACAGGCTGATAAGTTCTGCAAATTGTGTCACTTTACTGTAACACAGCCTGTAAGACCAGGAAGAAGTGACATTTAAGTTATTTCACAAAAATCCCAGACGATATCTAGTCTCATATCACAATATCGATATTATACGACATATCGCCCAGCCCAACCGGCAGCCTTGCTCACTCTGTTCTTCAGCAAGACACTGACAAGAGCCGCAGCTAAATGTATAAAATGGAAATGTAATCATTCCCTGTCGGTGATTAGTTCTTGCAGTTTCCCCATCTGAATCACTGTCAGACTGACAGTCAGGGAGCCTCCTCATCACAGAGCTTGTTAAGCAGCTCAATGGCAGACAACCGTCATTACCTCCCAAACTGAACACAAAATCCTCTAATTAGCGCAACAGTAGCTCCTAAATCATTATCAAATGTCGCCCTGCCTCGCTTGCGCAGCGAGTTTCGCTTGTAAGGAAATTCAAATTGCTCAGAAACTTAGACTCATGATAGTTTTGTGGACACAAGAAGATCAGTGAGAGCGAAACTGCCCCGGAGAATTTGAACAAACATGCATGTCGGCTTTCGACATACAATATGTTACGTTAACAGAAGCAGAAAGTACACAATGTTTTTGTTCTTACGGCCATCAAGGAAGCCGATGTCTCCTCCTGAACAGCCTGTACAGTACAGAATAAACATACATCAAATAAAAGCTGCCAGAGGCTGTTGGTTCAAGCTAATCCTGATGTTGTGTTAAATCTTAATACCTGGAGCGATATCTGTTGTTGGAATATTGCAGTTGGAGAATGGAAGCTCTGTCCATCCGTGCAAAATACACCCTTTCCTCTGAAATACATATCTATTCTGTTAAAGGAATGAAAATAAACATATGTAAAATAGTTATACTGTCAATTTTTCTCAAACTTTGAGTAAGACATGGACATTATAATACACAACATATCGTATTGTGTGGATTTTTCATTTGCACTTGGTAACATCTACTACAAGGCTCTTGCAGATTATCACTTTAATCTATTTTACATTTTTGGCCTCTGCTCTTATAATGAGGGAACACAAGGTTCAGTATCCCGCTCATGGACTCTCTGACAGGACGTTTTGCATTGCATTTGATTTGCATTGCATTTGATAACACGAAAAGTTACGAGGCTGAAATTTAAAAAAAAACAACCTGGCCTACTCCAGGAAGCCCACCTGTACTTGTGCTGAACTGGATCTGTTTTCTTTATCTGGCTCAGCGCAGCAGAGGACAGTTGACTCTGTCTGTGTGATGGATTTGCATTGCAAATGTGGGACGAGGGACCTGTTTGAACACTCAACTTCCCCTTTGGGGCAGATCACACGGATGTCAACAAGACTGCACAGGGTCCCCCTCCCGCTCCCCAACCCCCCTGCCACTTCTATACACACACACACACATACACACACACACACTCAAACCGGGCTCTCATTTAAATGTTATTTCGTTGAGAAAGTCACAAGGACAGGAAATCGATGCGCGGGTACTGCTGAGGGTCACAGGGAGTATTTCCAGTCCTGAGACGAGACAAAACTCGGACATTATGCCTTAATAAACGCTGTATATTCTTCTAAGACACAGCTGACACCTCATTTTGATAAACCTGAATTTAACTAACTCATTTACACTGCAGCAGGTCTGTTGATGTGTTTGCTGGGAGCCTGATATGGATGCGAATTTAGCTTGAGTTTTCCTTTCATTATAGCTGATCGTTGATGATGATTGTTCTTTCTAATTTTCAGCATTTTGTAACTTGCTAGGAATTGCTATAGCCTACAATTATATTAGTATTATTATTATTATCATTATGAGCACCATAGATGTAGATTTGGGGGCGACAGGGAAAATGCCCCGCCTCAGTATGAATTGCCCACTATTTTTACTTGCTCTGTGTTTTTAGAATCAATGTTTACATGGATGTCTCCTCACCAGCACACTGCCCTGCCTCTGAGGAGGGGGGGGGGGGGGGGGGGGGGGCTATGAGAGAGTGGGTATCAGTTTTATTTTATCAGTGATCCTGAATGACCTTTTGCCCTAAACTGTCACCTAATAAAGACACTCCACTCATCAACTGTCAACATCCTTTAGTATCTGACTGAAGTGAATTCCCATGTGTTGGTTTCAGTAAAGACTTGCAGTCTATACTCATTACATTTATCAATATGAATATTTAATTTTATATATATTGCATTATACAGATAAGCAAAAATGCGGTGCTGACTTGAAACATTTACTTTAACATCATTCAATCTGGTTTATTTGCAGCCTATAGGTCTAGGAGGAGAGTGATGTGTGGACACAGTGTGTGGACACCAAGCGTTCTGCCAAAACAAGGACTGAAATTTGCCCAGACAGGGAAGTGAGAAGAACTGATTGTTACTCGGCTTTTCATTTCATGTTCCACAGATCCTCACAAAGGAAATGCAATAAGTCAGCTGGCGCAGAGGGGGGGAAAGGTGCTGTCAGTGGATGTCACACAGTCAACACTACAGGGAAAACTGCCCAAAGTGATGATGTGATATTAACCAAGAATTAAGGGGGGGAATATAGGATCCTTGCAGACAGTCCAATACTGAATATCACATTAAAACGCAAAACATTTCCCAAGTGCAGATTTATTTGAGAGGCATTCAACATACAGTATTACGATATTTTACATAAAAAATGCAATTCAAATCACTGTAGAAGTCCATTGAATCGTTCCATACGAGTGCGCACGGTGCGTAATGATGCGCAATGCAAAAAAAAAAAAAAAAAAAAAACACTCACCAACTTCCGTTGTTTGCGGTGAGATGGCAGTCACAGATAGCGCTAATGCTAGGTGACAATGCTATAAACTCACCGCCACGATCTTAAATCACCTGTCCATCTGACTCTAACATGGTTTCTAGCGTTTGTCACTTACCAACACCAGTTCGCTTTATGGCTACAGTCCTGCTGTGTTTTTATCCAGTGAAACGTGCGCTAAGATGGAGCGCTCCTGCTCCTCTTCCCTCCTCTCAGCTTCCCTCCTGTCTGTCACATTGCCATGGAAACGTGGAGAGCACCGGCGACAAGAGAGGATAAAACTAGTGTTTAATGTTTAAAAAGAGGCGGAAATGTATTCGGCAAAGATCACCGGGTCCGATATCCCGCTGTCTCATGCTGACAAGAGCACAGCGAAAAGAAAAAAGCAGCACAATTAGATCAAGAAGCCCCACGCATGTTCTTCCAGTCCTGGTTTCCAAGCCTGGATTCACTATAACCAAGGCTTTTGCATTTTATATAGCTTTGATTTAAGCCTGTCGCCCCTCCCTCTCCCGTTGCATTTGATAGGCATAACGGGTCACTTAAATATTATTCCTTCATTTAATTTATTCTGTATAAAATGTAGGCTACCACACTACAGTTTTGGGACGGATATTAATGGCTACAAAGCCAGGTGACCCTCTTTCAGCCTCATAATGATATCTGAGGATGAGGTTCCTGTCAGATAAAGGTTATCAAGGCAATATTTCTCAAACGTGCCATCAGCTCTAACTCTTCTTCACCTGTGCAGGTGATTACTATAATGACTAATCATTTGAAGCAATATGTTGCCATTCTTATTGAATCCCATATAGATATTGCACAGGAGTAATAGTGATGAAGTAGAGATGGATTTTAATCAACACATCAGCATGCAAGTGGAAAGTACTGAGACAGTGGAGGCAGATGGCAGCTTGCATCCAGTTAAACCGACTACAATAAACGTCAATCATCATGGCAAAGTCGCCAAGCAGAAGTGAACTGTTACCAATGATTATGTCATCTTCAGTTAATCCAGATAAATCCATAATTAGGTAAGCATCAACTTTCTAATATTCAAACTTCTGAAAGCATCAAAAGATTTAAAAAAAATAAAAAAAGCCTCATCAGTTGAGCAGTTGAAACAATTTAGTAATTTGTAAAACAGAAAATTAGCAGCCACGACAAGTTGATCCTTGCAGATATGTTACAATATCCAATGCTGCATTCACGGCACGGGGAAAAGATGGTAGATACCAGCTTCCTAGTTGGGAATAACGTTCACCTCAAATCTCAGGAGGCATGGACCCTGATGTCTCCGACCTACTGACTTCTGACGTCACCAACGAGGCAATATCTCTAGTCAGGTGTGGGGAATAATATAATCATTTCAAATAAAACAACAAAACGTATGATTTTATCACATAATCACAACTCTTGATACGCTGTGGCACGACACAACTACTTTCTGGATTTTGTCGTTTGTGGTAGAAGTTGCAGTTCTGATTTGCTGTAAAACATAAACTCAAAAGGTATCACTCACTATATATATATATATGTATTAGGCCTACATGAAAACTACAGAAAACTTCTAAGTGGTGATTGGCGTTTTCAAATACGTTAGAAGGTGTGAAAGCATTTTTACATTATTTTATTATGAAAAATCCCTTCATGACAATCTCTAACTGTAAAATAACTAACCACAATATAAATAACTAACAAAAAATACAATTATAAAGATGGAGACAATAACAATAAAATAAATGAACAGCGTAAACGAGGGAAAGAAGACAGAACATCACAATATAATTGTTTTTACAGATTATCTCTATCATCAATTTTTAATCATCTTTTCTAATATTTGGGATGTTTTTATAGCTTTCCTATTATTTGTTAAAGAATTGGCAAAGCCCTTAATTTCGAAACAAACAAATGATGATTCGGTTTGGTAAGAGCCACTCTATGTGTTTGAACATCCAGAGACTTAAAATCTTAATTGCAATAGTGTGAAACACGTCATTGCTTTGACTCATCGTTCCATTGATTTACAGTGAAATGTTGTCATTTAGTTTCAACGGATTGGGGTTTTTCCCACACCTCGTGAAGGCAGCGCTACAAGCTATTGTTCACTCCCTTTTTCTAAACCCCGCCCACTCGCTGGATGGCGGCTGTGATTGGCTGAATCTGAGTGCGGTGCCGTCATCGCTCGGAGCGCCCATTCATCTCTGCACTTGGGCGTTGGACTCCGCATCTTATTAGCAACAAGGGAAATTTCTCCATTTTCCAGCCTGTCTACAGCGACACAGCCACCAATCTGGGATTTTTATTACTTCTCCTCACCTGGCAGTGTTTTCTGCAATTTTAAAAATTTTCTTCACTGCAACTGGACTTTAGTTTATTTTTTTCCAGTGAACTTTTTCCAGAGAGGGGCAACAGCAAAGAGCTGGTGTTTCAAGAAAGAGGCTTGTGGTCTTTGTTCGTTTTTGGATCGGTTGAGTTTCTTTGTTGGAGCGAAAAGCATGGGAGCGCAATTCTCCAAGACAGCTGCAAAGGGCGAAACCGTGGCTGAAAAGCCAGGAGAGGCTGCCGCTTCACCAACCAAGACCAATGGACAGGTAAATGATATTTTACAACCATCTTTACATTCATCAAGGGGAATATAGGCATTCTGGAGGGCTGCGCTTCAACGGCGCAATCCGTGCGTAATTGTGGATAGATTGAATGGAGATGCACGTTGGGAGTTTGAACTAAATGATAAGACTTGATTTTAAATCAGAATAGATTATAGTTTATGAGCAACAGTTGATCATTTGCTATTTCGATTTTTTCCCCCACTGAAATAACGAACACGGGGTCAAAATTCAGGATTTATTTTGAGGTAAATTAACAAAATAACATACGAATTTGTTTTTGACTAGGAAACCTCGGTGGTACAGTGGGTGAATCCTTTGTTTGGATAAAGTCACTGTGAATGTGATCACATTGTAGGATTAGAATGAAGCCATGTGTTGATTGGTTTATTGGTAAAATGGATCAATTCGCTCCAAAAAATACAAATTTTGATAAAATAATGGATTGTTCATTCGAGATTTGGTGCAAATCGAGTTGCTCGGATGCATTTGGAAGTTGGGGAACGAGACAAGATGCACGACGCCAACAATGGCTTTCTCCGGTCTGAGCACCACGCCTTTTGTTACAGATGCTCGACTAGAAAGTGGAGATGGCAGGCTACTATCACACTGGAGGGGAGAGCCTCGTACCCAACTGTGCGCTCCAGTGAGACAGAGGCTGGTGTTATTAGCTGTTGCTTATTAAAGTTTGATACGGATGATGACAGTTCAAATGCCCATCTATATTTTATTTTTTAGTGAAATGCATCTGAACGCTGCTCTTCGTGATCTGGTGGACTAATGAGCATCTGCTGTTTTAATGAGCAGCTGCTTTGCCTTGGCGCTCCGTTGCTGGAGCGACTAGGCACCGACCCCTTGCGATCCAGTCGAGGCACTGCGCTCCGTCCAGCTCATGATATGAATTATATTCTCGGCAAAAACAGGACAAATAACACGTTGGACTGTTGAAACTAATACATGAGTTTAGTTTTTAGATGCCGGGTCCTAAACAACGTCTCTGTTGCACTGTAAGCATGCTTAAAGTGAAAACACTGAGCCCAGGTCGGGCTTCATAACACTGAAGGAAGAGCCTGTGCTTTTGTCACTATTGATTTTGTGGTGTCTGCTGCCCCTTGTGTCTGTAGGAGGCATCGGTCGACTTTACACTCTTGAATTTGTGCCAGCTCTTTACATGGTATTAATAGGCGCTGCTTCTCTTTTTAGGAAAACGGCCATGTTAAAGCAAATGGGGATGCTTCTCCTGCAGCCGCTGAGGCAGGAAAGGAGGAGGTGCAGGCCAACGGCAGCGCCACAGCTGAGGAGAGCCCCAAAGAGGAGGCAGAGAAGGCAGAGCCTGCGCCCGCTGAGAAGGCAGAGGCTGGAGATGGGGAGAAGGTAGAGGCTGCGTCTCCTGCTGCTGAGGGAGAGGCGGCGGCGAAGCCTGAGGACGGCGCCACGCCTTCCACCAGCAACGAGACCCCCAAGAAGAAGAAAAAGCGCTTCTCCTTCAAGAAGTCTTTCAAGCTCAGCGGCTTTTCTTTCAAGAAGACCAAAAAGGAGACCGGCGAGGGGGCAGAGAACGAAGAGGCGGCCGCGTCCACAGAGGAGGCCAAGGCTGAGGCCACAGAGGGGGCCGCAGCTGAGGAGGCCAAGCCCGCCGAGGGAGAAGCCGCACCTGCTGCAGAGGAGGCCAAGGAAGCAGCGAGCCCGGCAGAGGCCAAGCCAGAGGCAGCAGCGGCAGAGCAACCTGCCGAGGAGGCCAAGGCCGCCGCCGCCGCCGCCGCGCCTGCAGAGGAGCCAAAGGCAGAGGAGAAGCCGGCCGAGCCTGCGCCAGAGGCCAAGGCGGCCGAGGAGGCGCCCAAAACGGAGGAGGCCGCCCCGGCAGCGCAGGAGGCAGCGTCACCAGAGGCTCCGGCCGCAGCCGAGGCTGCAGAATAAGGCCGAGGATGCAAAGGGCAAAATGGAAGAAATAAAAAAGGAGAAAAAAAAAGATAATCAAAGAACATTTCCCTGTTTGTATGTTGGAGTGATGCCAGTTCCTGGCTTTGGAGAACTTGTCTACGACCAGGGATATTTTAAAGCTTTTCTTTTTTTTGTTTTTGGTTTCCATTCCCCCTTACACAAAACCCATCTCGGTCCATTGTTACTTCCATTCCAACGGGCTAGGGAGGTGGGTGGCTTAAATATGTAAAACAGATAAAAACATCCACACTCTGCCATATATTTTTTTCATCAGTATTAAATGTTTTTTTTTTTCCTTTTGCATTTTTATACAAAATGTAAACTTGTCAAAATGTATGGACATGCCCATGGTATGAAGGAGATGGGGATTCAGCTGAGATGTAAATGAAGGGGGTTGAGGGAGGGCAAGGGAAAAGGATTTGGAAGTGGCACCCTTGTGCTTGGGAAATGTGCCACAGACTATTATGTAAAGAGTAGTCTTAAAAAAAAAAACACAAGACCAACATCTATACGCCATGAGAGGACCATGCGGTTTACAACACTAAGTCATTTTTACTATAAGACAACAAAAAATACAATTCCCAGAGCTAGGTTTTAGGAAGTCATATAAAATCATAGGAGCTTTTCACCTCTCATTAGCTGTACCAGTCAGTGATTCAGTAGAAATACAAGTTGTATAGGCTTTATTGTTTATTGCTGGTTTTATGACCTTAATAAAGTGTAAGTATGTATAGGCGGGGTGTTTTTAACTGTGATTATTGTACAAATGAAATCTTGATCTCAAGAAGCACATGAAGTTTGCAGCTCTTTTTTCCACCCGCTCATTTTGTAAGATAACAATAAACAAAGTCATCCTGGAAGACCTTTTAAGCAATTTTGAACTCAACCAAGCTGTGATAAGTGGAATGGTTACTGTTTATATACTGTGGTATGTTTTGATTACAGCAGACAATGCTTTTTCAGTGGTCTTTGACAAATTAAGGAATCTCTATCAGATGCAATGTTTGTGTAGCATCTTGTCTCTTTTTCTTTTGTAAATACTGGAGAAGCTTTGACCAATTTGACTTAGAGATGGAATGTAACTTTGCTTACAAAAATTGCTATTAAACTCCTCTGCTTAAGGTGTTCTAATTTTCTGTGAGCACACTAAAAGCAAAAATAAATGTGAATAAAATTTGAGCAGCATCTGTCTTTTTTCTTTCCCAGGCTTGGTGGAGAAACAAAACAGTATTACTCCAGGGTATTATGGCAGTAATTTGGTGTAAAGTAATGGCGCTTGTCTGGAGTATAACTCTGATTTTGATTTACCTAGGGTTAAGTGGATTAATCATATTCTAAGACATTTATTTGAGGTGCAGCAGCCCTGTGGCTTGAGTCCAAAGTCCAGGATCCAGGGAGTTTTTATGCCACATAAAATCAAGTATGGCAGTAAAAAGTAAGCTGGACAAGGACTTAATTGTAACTTAAGAGGAAATTGCTTAATTGTGATTGCAAGTTGATTTAAGCAGAATTAGTAAGAAAAAGAAAATACATCCAGCAGAAGGGCCTCGTGGTTAGAGATGAAGCTCGACATACATGGGACTTTACGAAAGGCGAACATTTATGTTTACCTGTACCTGAGAAGGATATGAGAAAAGCAAATTCCTAAATACTCTGCGTGTAATATGACAAAAAATATGCAAAAGATTCCTTTAGAAAAGCACTTAAATACGGTATTCTGACACTAAATATCTCTAAATCTCAACAAAAGCGCAAGACATGTGAGCTCACTCCACACCACACACTGTCCTAAGCTGAGTTTTGAATGAACTGGCCCAAAACACCCAGCTCAGCTTCACCTCCCAGCTGATCCTGACAGGAACTTGGCCTCCTGTAATCAGTAGCAGCCTCTCACTTGGCATCTGATCTGTTGACAAGCGCGCTGCCAACCAAGACTCACCTTCAATGAAAATAGGTTGCAAATTTGGAAGTTGATTGGCCCTTTTTAGACCTTTCTTAGACTATTTTCAACTCTATTGCTGGACGTTTACAACTGTTTCATTGGAGAGAAGTAAAAGTTATTTCCATGTTGAGCAAAAGCAGACGAAAACAGATTAGTATTTATAATGAACACTGGGCTCATGCCTAATGACTGATACACAGCAGACATGGCATGCACTCTGCCAAATGCAAATAATCGGTCATAAAAGCTGCAGAATAATCAACTACTAGAAACAGAAGTGTTGTGCACCGCTAAAGCTGAGCAAGCAAAGACTTTCGGACTTGTCACAGACCAGAAGTTCCCAAATGTTTTAATGTCAAGGTCTCCAAAACAGACACACTTTGGTGCCATGGACCTTTATTTGGTAAGATTTTATCCCAGGGACCCATACTTGGTTAGTAGATATGATTTGGTACAGAATTGGGCAACAGTGAGGAGAGTGAACAGCCATTCCTATAACTTTGTCTCACTGTGATTTCTTCAAACGAAATAAAAGTGAAATTATACAATTCCTCATTCTGCTGGGGGTCCTGGAACCCCCTGAAGGACCCCTGAAGGTCCCCAGACCCCACTCTGGGACCCGCTGGCCTGTAGCTGACATCACAGTGTGTTGTTTTTAACCATGACTGTCTGCATAACCAAAGTTGAGCCTGAGGTCGACTTTGTTCAGTTGTGTGTCAAATGTTTCAGTTCAGCAGGCCTAGTAGTCCTGATCAGAAAGAGGAAGTAGAGAACTGCATAGTCAGCATGGATAGACACAAATCTGCTCCATAATAAGCAGCCTGAATCGAGCAGTTTTTGGTCTGAGACGCTGTCTAGCACGCAGATCAATTTGTGACCAATACTGCTTTCTATGCAATCATGCATCTGCAAGAGGGGGATGGGTTGTTATTATTCAAGAAGCTGGAAGGCGGAGGGGGGCTGATGTCTGTTTCAATAGGACCTAATATCCCCAAATGCAATGTGGTGGTGAATATAAAGGTGGGTATTTATGACCTGTCAAAAATCATCATAAGGAATCACAACCACCATTTATGAACAAAATCCTGTTAAATTTCCAGAAAAGTATTGATTCATGTTATTCTTTTTCTACTAAAACACCCTATCCTCATGTAATTTACATCAGTTGATACTACCTTATATGAATTCACACCATCAAGACTATAAAAAGGTGGGTAAAGTGGATGTAGGTGAGTTTACCCTCCACTACATCCTTGGTCAGAGGCCCTGAATGCCTTGATGATGAAGAAGATGGTGAATGTGGGTAAACCAAAACATTCCCACTCAATTCCCAACATCTCACTCTTCAAAAGTAGTATCCTACCTCAGTCAGATGCTCATCTTTTATGGCTCCTCTGCTTGCCTAGCTTGAATTTCTGCATGTGAAATTAGCTCAAGTATGATCTGCAGGGCTGTAAACAAATGATAAACCTTAGGCTAAAGGCTATACTGAAACAGTCTTGTCATAACTGTGCATTTTACATACCTCATTATAGCCAACAACAATACATACCTCTCCATCAGAGCAGTCTATGTCTTTAGCCTGGGGCAACAGCTGCATTGCACTTCCCATTAGCATTGGTTATGATTCTGCCTCCTGCGTGTCCTCAGTGCTCCTGTAGCCCCGACACGAGCCGTTCTGTCTTGTATGGCAAGAACAAAACACCAAACTCCATTTAAAAAATCTGTCAGTTTAAGGTTTCCTTGATAATTACGACATATACATGCCTGATAAAACATAACTTAAGACTCTTTAGGAATCAGTAGGACCCAGCGTTCAATTCGGCATACATGCAATACATCAAACAGCACGTATTTTAATAAAACGTCAACTTTTAGAACTGGTTCGACTGTTACTCCCTATCTTCCTCCACAAAAATGTAGCTACATTGGTGGGCGGTAGCGAGCAGTGTCAACAATATATATACATCGCAATTTTATTAAAATAAAGTCCTTCTTGGTGGATCGTCTATTTGCCGAATTTACCAGAAGACAGTACTGATTCGTCAAAGATCTTATAATATGTTCTATTATGTATGTACGCTTGCCGATAAGCGTGTAAACATTTAACTGCCAGTTTTTGAACGGAGTTTGGGGAGAGCTTTCTCCTTACGACAACAGCAATTACCAGGGCTAGCGCTCCTGCTTCCCACTGCAGCACTCGGCCTCTATCTGTCCTCAAGTGATGCAGGAGATGCTGTATCTGTATAAAGACATTAAAAAAAAAGCTGTGTACTCGTTCGTCTACGTTTATTTACAAAGTGAAGAAGTCCGGAAGTGGGCCGTACCACTCTTACCACTCTAGGTAAGAACCAAAACACCAATGCCCTTTGCACTAAGTGAGGATTTTTAGGTTATGTCGCCCCCGTGTGGCTGAATATTTCCATGACACAAGAGTACAACCATAGAAATTGAATTGATAGAAAGGTAAGCCCCGATTCAAATCTATATACATTATTGAATGGTCATCAGGCTGACGCACTTACAATAAACTGGCATAGTATTTTTGATAATTTTGTCATGGAAGTCAGTGTTGATTTGGTGAATGAGACTCAGAAAGCTGGTGTGTTACCGTGGCAACAACATCATTTGGCCGAACATTCCAGTGGCAGTCGTGATGAACATTCTAACTTCATATGTTCATGATCAAAACTCTCTGGAAGCCATGTTAGGTGCACCAAAAGAAGTTATCCTGATACACTAGGAAGTGTCATTTCTATCCATCCAGGATCTGTGGGTACAACACAACAGTACTAGTCTCACAGAAGAACACATTTCAACGCAATAGTATAAAAAAGTTTTATTGGCAAATGCAAAATATCAAATTTTAAACATATGAAATCCTTGTTGGTTAATCTACGGGTAGACCTATACCACATAATTTTCTAAAAACAAGCCGACATTTCATTCAGAAGGTGAAGCACATTGGAATAAACGCGTTCAAATGGTATCAAAGGAAGCAGTATGGCAGATTCAAGTTGGAATCGGTGGATTCAAGAAATCCACTGCTACAACACACAGAAGGGAAAACCTTAACGTTCACAACAGATTTACAGCTAGGATATGGAGATCGGTAATAAATATAATGCTTCTGATGTGGAGTCAGTTGAGAGTTGGATCCTCGAGGGCGGATAGCACCGTTGTGTTGTGGGAAAAAAAACAAGAAAACAATTTTTAAAAAAAAGATGTTTTCAGGCACTGCTGGTCTGCTCAGTCTTGATGCTGCCAAAAGAAAGATGAGGAATGATGAGCGTCAAACTCATTTCAGCTGGAGATTCACTGTAGGGCTTTAGACTTGTTATGGGAAATGGTGTGTTGAATTATGTGAGGTTTCTAATGAATAGCCGTTTCAAATTAAACTTTTACAGTCAAATTCTGAATTAAAATCGAATGGTGTTCATAATAACACCATTAGATGACATAAATGCAGAGACACAACTACTATAGCTGCTATTGGGTAAGGGTCAACCAGATACATTTTTGAATAAAATTACATACACACACTTTCAAAATCTCTGAACTCAATATAGAACAGCATAGAATCATCAGGACTAGATTTGAATGCCTCAGAAGAGAAGTGAGCAAATATTAAACATTAAATTAAAAAAATCTAGGTATTTTCTTGGGACCACGTACTGTATATCTGTAAAGACTAAATAAAATGTCACTTTTTAGACAAATATTGATAGAAACACTGTTGCTTTTTATCACCTTTTTGAGTCAGTCTTCTCAGCACTGCTGTCTTTTGCTTTCTCTTCCTCTTTAATCTCTGGAGCAGGGAGAAACAACAATAACAAAACAAAAAAACAGATTTTAACATATTTTTATGTCATTTCACCACTGTAGAATAATAAGCCTGCCAGAATACCCACCAACTTTCTTCTCCTCGCCTTCCTTCTTGTCCTCCTCGACTCTCGGCCGTTTCGCTCCCTTCTTGTGATTGGCCACGTTCCTCCTGCCTCCCTCTCCCTCGTCCTCGGAGTCGGAGAACTCTTCATCGCAGGCTATCCTCTTGTCTGAGGCTCGAACTGCAGCGAGACAAGAAAACATCACGCTTAGATAGGGTAGGTCTTCAATGACAGCCAAGACGGATTACCTGGCACTGTCAATAGCAGCATCATTATCGTTATCGCGTATTTGCAATGGTTTAACAGACACGCGTGCATATCTGTGCGACTTGGAAGTGTTGTGGAAGAGGACAGCCTGCTTAATTAGCAAAGATGTCTTGAGCAGGGGGGGGGAATTTACACCTGCCGCTGTTTTGGCTCAGGCTTTTAAGCTCATCTATCCTACAAGCCACTTTGGCAGGTAACCAACCATCGTTTGGCGCTCCTATTGTGTTCTAAAAATCTACTTGGCCGGTAAAATAGTGAGAGTGCTCGGTCAATTTGGGGATTTACTAGACAATGTGGCCCGTGGACAGAAGAGGTAGTTTCCTGCCCTGGTCTAGTGTAAATGCATTGCTTCTGTTCAGAGGTGTAAATATCTCACTTTAATGCTGGGTGTGCTGTGTGAAGGAGTATAAGGACATTTCTTTCACATAGGACTTTATTTTTTTTTTAATATACTTGAGCCTTTTTCAGTGGTTTGCATCTCCTCCAATCTATGTGCCTTGTGTTTTGGACGCAGCATGTTTTGGGGCGCTCCCTCTGGGCTGCAAGGTGAACATATCTCACTTATAGCTGTATCACACATTACGGCAATGTCAGACAGAGACAAAATTAGAAGCGCCTAGAGGGAAGTAAGTAGATTCTTGCAGTTTCTCAATGAGTGATGGCAACTACAGCCTCGGTTTTGGAACTGGCTCCTCATCCTCTTTTTCGAGAGCAAGCAGAGCAATCGCTGACTTTCTCCAGTGCATTTGTATTTTCAGCAAATGTTGCAAGTTGTAGTCAAACTTACGCAAATGATGCAACGCTCCTTGTGCTCTTTGAGCTCGTGGTCTCTCTGTTAGCAGCAACGCTCACAGCACTTTGTGTTTGAGCATGAGAAAAAAGCGTTCTATCTGATCACAACCTGAGAAGCAATATTACATCTGATAACAGCCACATGATCGGAAAGTTGAGCTTGGCAAGACGCCAGAGCAATATCAGCAGTTACAGTAACACATGTACATGCTTTACAAAAGGGATCCTCTAGGCCAGTGGCTCTCAACGTGGGGTCCGGGGACCACCAGGGGTCCTTCAGGGGGTTCCAGGGGGTCCCCAGAAAATTGATGAATTGTTAAACTTCAACCATTATTTCATTTAAAAGAAGTCAACACAGTTATAGAATGTAGAAGAATGACTGTTTTGCTCATAGTTTCTCTGTTATCTCTCTACCTACAATACAGATAGTCATGGAATTCTGGAAAACAATAAAAATATTCTCAGATTTGGGTCAGAGAGACAAAATCTCATCAAATGGGGGGGTCTATGGCTCTAAATGTGCACTAAATTAGGGTCCTTGATATGAAAAAGGTTGAGAATCACTGCTCTAGGCAAATGGAGGGCCTCTTACTGGACATGCGCTTGTCAGGGTCCTCTGTGTCCTCGTCCACCGTGTCGTCTGGGATGGCGTCCTCTGGGACGGCCTGCATCTGCACTCCAGGGGCGTGAGGCAGCATCCGCAGGTTCTCAAAGAGTCGTTGCCTGAATGATGAAACACACAAGGGAAATGCATTCAGGTCAGCCGATATTGAGAGTAACTATGGAACGGTGTACTTAAATTATCATACATGAACTTTCAAAAGGACACAGGAATATTTGTTACATCTATTGTGAAGCACTCTATAGTCTAGTCCTGTTTATTTATATAGCCCTTTATCACAGTCAAGGCTCAAAGGGCTTTATATACCAGCAAATGCCATACTACATCATATACATACTACATATATATACACATCATATACATTGTTTACTACACCATACACCGACACCCTTGCACTCATTATTTCCTGTAATGTTGGTGATCTAGGAAGTTGAGCTTATTCTTCTGCTGTCTCCTGTCATCTTAATTTGACATGTAAATAGGAGACTCTTATTTTCACTTTACATTTACGTTTTCCATGGCTTTTACAGTAGCTGAGGTGGTGACGTCACCAGCAGGGTGTGTGTTATGAGGCGGTGGTTGAGCGTGTTAACAGCACATAACAGATTTCATTAACAAACATGAGATCACTGGAACACATTCAATAACCCAATACAAGGAAATTATATTATAGGAACCTGCAGTGGACTGTTACAATTAAAGTAAATTTCCATTAAGGTGGCCAGAAAAAAAAATACACTATTGACGCTATCTTATCATATCTAACGTTTTGCATAATCAATCACTAATAAAAATATTGTTGAAAATACTAACAGGACCCATATTTTGCTCTATGCTATATATTTTTTGTTCCGTTTATTTTTGCATGACTTTGAAACTTTGTTAAGAAAAGCTATTATAAAATTATGACACATACTTGATCTTGTCCATGTACTCCTGTGTGTTCTGGTTGGTCATGTTGGAGGGGCTGATGTGCAGCTTGAAGTCAGGCCCAAAGTACTCAAAGTAGTCATTGTATGGCAGTTCTGGAATAGAAACATCATTGGGAAAAGTAAGCGAACCGTCTTGGCCAAGATGAACACGGCTGTTAAAAGATTTATACGCTGATGTTAAAACAAAGTGTCAAATTATCTGTCCTTTCGAATGAAAAAGGAGCGATAACACACCTGTTAATGTGATTTATAGCCTACACCGATCCCTCACTGTGGGGAGGATATATTGAAAGGAGTGAGGAGTTCAGTTAATGTCCTGAAATTCCATTAAGAGAACTGCTGGCCCTTTCGACAGGCTGTGATAATGTCCTCTCTCTCTCTCTCCGTTACACACACTCAGTGGCAGAGACATTCTGCTTCGTCAGCTCCCTGCAGGGTAAGGAAGTAACCGGGCCGTCCCGTTCTAGAGGTGAAGTCGTATAACATTCCCTCAAGAGCGATCCCCGGATCCCCCTGCCACCCAGGTTGAAGAGGGCAGAGGGAGGTAAACCGTGAAAAGTGCTGCAGTCTGACTTGCAGAGCTGGGTACTATTGGAAGTTTTTAGATCCATATTTCAAATGCTCAGCTGATGCTCTTTTCTGATACCTCTCTTTGCTGAATAAAAGCACATTTCATTACGCAATAGAGTAAATTATATTCTGCATAGCATTTGTACAGGCCTTCTGCTTCTCTTAATAGAATCAGACCATGGTTCACTGATTTCCTCAGAAGAATTTCTCATGAAAAAAGTTATCACTTTAAGAATCTAAAAGTTTGAAGCTTTTCAATACTTTCCAAACCTTTTTTTATGCCTTAAAATTAATAGATACCAAAAATCAGTTCAGTACTAATAGGTTTTTTGATATCCAACCCTACCCATGAGCTTTGGAAACTGACACTAGCAGAGTAACAATGATGCCATACAGTAGTTGAAATAAAATGAAACTCTACTAATTTACAACACGTGATGATACAGGTAGGGTGGTGGCCTTGTAGCTCAATAGGCAGAGCATGGCACTAACATCGCCAGGGTAAGGGGTTCAATTCCCACTGGGGCTTCCCATGATAAAAATGTTTGCATTCATAATACTGTAAGGCACTTTAGATAGGAGCATCCACCACATCTACAGGTAGGCTACAACTGCCGTAGTCATTTAAACAGTTTCATACAATATATTTCATTTTTTAAGCTTTAAGTTTCTCATTCAGTTTCCCCCACCCAGATTTTCCACTGTCAGTCAGCAAAACATTCCAGTCACAAGACCACTTCTCTAACCTCTAGGCTATCACTTCCTAATTTAACCACAAGTACAATTAGTGTAAATTCCTATCAATAGCATCATTCATATTAACTGGTATTTTGATGTGGAATCAGTGACAGACCGTCTGGGATGTCCGTGTCCAGAGCCACAGCGGTCTCGTAGGTCCAGCAGCGGGCCACGTTGCGAATGGTGTAGCCTCCTCCGCCCAGCATGAGCAGCGGCAGGTTGAAGGACTTCATGTACTCAACACACTTGGCGTGGCCTGGTAAAGACAGAGTTATAGAGTACAGAGTAATACTTATAGCATCGGTTGTTGATGCTAGATGAATGGCAGTCAACAATGCGTTCACCTGGTTTCTTAAGACTATTCTCAGGCCAGAACCGTCTGAACATCGCATGGAAATAACAGCATTTATCCCACAAGTTCATGTAAACGTGCAGGCGTCCTTACCGCGGATGGTGAGGTTGAAGCAGCCGAGACGATCTCCTGAGAGCGAGTCCGCACCGCACTGAAGAACCACGGCGCTGGGCTGGTACATCTCCATCACCTTGGCCATCACCTGCAGGGCCACAACGGACAGTTACACAGTAAGTCACGTGAGTTGGATAAGTTGGATGATCTGATGCATTCGTCCAGGCCGGGTGGGGGACGACAGACAATCAGAAAGTGTGTGCGGTTTAGACGTAATGACTTGAATTGAAATGTAGCTTTTAATTGAGCAAAGACAAGGGGCTTTTTTTTTACATTTTAAATCAATCAAGAAAAAAACTGATTAACAAGTTATCAGGTCACGATGCATTCACAATAGGAAGTAGTAGCATAAGACATTCAAATGGGGAAGCAGAAGCAAGGACAAAACCAGCGCACCCCTCTGGGAAATGTTGTTGTGCGTTAGGCTACCTTCTGTGCTGGCTATAAATACATTCAAAATCTGTTTCAGCATGATTTTTGTCCCTGTGTGTACTTCCCCATTTGAGTGTCTTGCACTTTCAGGCTACATTTTAAATGAACAAGCTAATTTCCACCTGAATTCATCACCTATCCCTGATGTATTCGCCCAATCGCCCAAGCCTAGTGTCAGGACACACAACCTTAAATCTGTTACTGAGGTATAAGCACTGGAATGCTGGGTAATAAAAGTGATAATCTAGGTGGTTCCTGGAGGCTGGTAGTTAGTGTTGATGTATCCCTGGGCCTAATTCAACAGGCCATCTGTGATGGGAGGAGCTCACTTGATCACTATAGTTTACACTTTAACCACACTTTAACATTTGAGCAAAGTTTCAGAGCTTTCAAAGTGCTTAACTACAGTTATGGCATAAGGGATTTTTACATCAGATCCAGTGTATTTTGAAAATGACAATAATACTGAGTGCCATTTGCCATTTTCATGATTTACAGCAGCATACTCACAGGCTTGAAGATCTTCTCGTATGACTCATCATCAATGCCATCCCTCAGCGGGAAGTTGACAGCGTAATATTTGCCTTTTCCAGCTCCAATATCCTAAGAACAGAGAAGGGCATTGGAGAACATGAGGGATAACAGACAGGCACACGGATAAATCACTAAATAATATAATAATATACTCTAAATGATTTTCAAATGAGAGAATATTCATCACAGAGGTGCCATAATTAGTTTGAGAGTGAAAATGAGTGAAAAGTGCCACAGCAGATCAACAAGACAATAATGCCTTTTCAAAACATTTTCAACTTAACACTTAATATTGTGTGTTACATTCTTATTGTACAGATATGTGTATTGCTGTTCTTTTTCTTCTTCTCTACTGCCTATGAGCTTTTCACACAATCAATCCCACTTTTAGTTGTTTTCATACCTGAAAACAAAAACCTCAACTTAAAACGTGAATGATCTAAGTAACTATGTAAGTGAGAATGAAGGATGCCTCTCACCCTGAGGTCTCCAGTCCCGGGGAAATACTCCCCGTATTTATGGAAGGACACGGTCATGACCCTGTCTGTGGTGTAGAAGGCCTCCTCCACTCCGTCCCCGTGGTGGATGTCAATATCGATGTACAGCACCCTCTGGTGGTACCTGGGGATGAGGGACAACACACGCAGAGCTAGAACAAGCAGAAAGGCTGCACTGTTTGGTATTTTCAAGAGAAAGTGCAGAACTCACAAAACAACTTGACAATGTTTCTGCCCTGAGCAAGCATGAGCATATTTCTGACATAATGGCAGCGTAATTTCATTGTGTGAAATGGAAATGCTGTCATGTTTTTGACAGGCAGGCGGTGAAACTCACTTGAGCAGCTCCAAGATGGCCAGGACGATGTCATTCACGTAGCAGAACCCAGAGGCCTCGGACTTCTTCGCGTGGTGAAGTCCTCCAGCCCAGTTAACCGCGATGTCAGTCTGCTGTCGGTTCAGTTTCACTGAACCCGCTGTGCAAAAGAGACATCCGTTTCAGTTACAAGTTCACAGGTTTAAATATACGCATGTGTAATTGCACGGCACAAGCGCTACAGCTTGCACAAACACCCACGGTCTGCTCCAGCATCGCTTCTGAAGCCAAATCCCTAAATCCTAAGGTACCAAACACAGCTGTAATGACTGGCTTGGCTCTTCAGTGATGCTGAAGTGATGCTGACAGTGATTTGTCAACAGACTGTATGCTGTGAATGATGTTACACCCTGTTATTGTGATTTTACAGTGATTTTTTCAGCGAAAGAGCCTTGCGACAAAATGACATACCCACTACTGGAAAAATGTGACACTCTTACAAAAGGTTTAATAGCACAAAATTAATATTTTGTATTTGAATATAGTGTATTTTAGTAAACTATATTTTAAAGCTGCACTAGGCAAGATTTGTATGCAATAACACACACGTTATCAACCTAAATCACAAATTGGAGCTGCAACAGAGTGTCTCATCCCTACTAAGTGAGTAACAAAGAGGATGATGGGTAGGTAAATCGCTTATTTCCTTCACATTTTTTCCTGAAATCTTGACTCTCAGAGGGGGATGCATTTCATCTTTGTGCTGACAAGGGAGGTGCCACTCCCCCATCCTGTCAAACTGCTCACTTGTTACATATTTTCCTTTAACTTACCAGCAGAGCCGCCGGTGGATAGTTGGCAGAACTCAAACAAGCCATCGAACACGGGACAGTCCTCTCCGACGTTGACTGCAGGGGAGAGCAATGAAGCACAACACATGTAAATCAACAAGAAATCATTCAATTACTGATGTGAGCACATCAACGAAACAGGAACAAGAGCTAATTGAGGAATTTAACTTTGTGTTTGTGTGGTCTAAGTGTTGTCTTATGAGCTGGGTTCCCACTGCGGCCCTGATGTAAAATTCCCTGACTTTTCCATAACTTTCCATGACTACATCAGGGCGCTTCCATGACCAAAACAATTATTCCTTCCTGGTTTGTTAATGTTATTTTTCAGCTCAGACAACTCTGGTTTCCAAAACATTTGTGCTTGCTGTGGAAAGGTGTCCATACAATATATTAAAACAGCTGAAAAACACCATCTAATACCATGAATGTATAAGACAAGCTGTAAAATACATACTTGCATATTCCTGTAAAGTGACCCATTTGTAAAATTCCCTGATATTCCCTGACTTCCGCAAAGAATTGATCAAATTCCCTGACTTTCCCCATCTGGAATACACCAAATTCCATGATATTCCAGAAATTCCCTGACCAGCGGGAACCCTGCGTGAGGAAGCCATGACGTAAGCACGCATCACTTACACCGCTGCATTTGCTTGCTGAACTCTGGCATGTTGTCTGGCCGTATGGATCGGAGGAACTTGATGTAATCGTCGCTGTGGTATTTTGTCATCTCCTCTGCTGTGGCTTTGTGTGGTCTCTGCAAAGTGAAAGAATCAGAGCAGTTTGATTGAGTTTGTTTCATTTAAATCTTGCGTCCTGTTAAAATGTTACTGCAGAGAAATAGGTAATGTAGAAAAGGTGTTGAATAAATAAATCAGAGTGGTTAGAAACGTACATATATTTCCATTTTCCTGTAAAGTCCATAGTTCAGGAGTAGGTTGTGAGTCATGCGGATACGATGTGGTTTCATGGGATGCCCTTGTCCATAGTAATAATTTCCTATGTCACCTGCAAAGGGAATTATAACAGGTTAAACAGCATATTCACAACTCGCAGTATGACATACTTGAAAGCCACAGAGACGCAAACCATCAAGAGCCCTTTTAAGGCTAAGACTGAATTTGTGTGCTATACAGGTGTGTGTCAGATGGCCATGTTGGCACGCAAAACACACTGACTTCCAGGACTTAATGTGAATAAACAAGGAAAGTATTTCAAAAGTAGACTAATTATTTGCACAAGCTTATGTTATTTCTATCATCTTGAACAGCTTGGTCAATATTTGTGCACATGAATAAATCTCTCCCAAAACGTAAAAACAGGAAAGCCGGGACATCCCAAGTGACACTTTGGGAATGGGTACAGTTTCTGGGTCAGGGCGACTTCCCCTCCTGTGAAATGTTGCTCATCTGGGTTCAGAGAGGCATAAACATTGAATTCAGTGAGTACGCATCAATTAGGCCAGACTACAACGTGAATGAAATTGTTGCAAATGCCATTTTATGGCCTCAGAAATATAAGTTTTGATTCTGCAGGTGTAGATTTCTGGGAAAATCATTCCCTGAAGTGTCCAAGCCCATAGGAATAACATGGGGATTATGTGTTGAGGTGCAATTAATGGTAAAGTCTGGTGGTTGCAACTGCTGATATAATGAGTGGTGTTGTACCAGTGTTAAGCTCATTCACATCGACATCATCTCATGCATCATTTTAGTTGATGTTACGTTATATTTTTTTTATTCTCACTGGCACTTTACACGTGTTGCAAGGTACATAACGTTATCTGTGCTTTAGATTAACGCTACATGTCAAGAGGCAGGGTGCCGTTAGTTAACACCAGGCCACACAAACGGCGGTTATTAACGCTAGCAAGTGGGTCGTTAGCTAAGCTAGCTTGTGATAATAGCCGTGCAGTTAACGCTCAACAGTACTAGCTAAGCGGCTAGCGTTAGCCTGCCAGATGCCCCAATTTGGGCTCCTCATATTCAGACACCAGGATATCCCATACCGTCGTAGTAGTAGCAGACCTTCTTCTTAGTCCCGCCTGCGGTCGTGTAAGCCATGTTTACAGTACTTTTTAAATTATTAGTTAGTTTGTGATCGTTTTAGCTGATGAAGAATAGGATGGACGGGATCAACAGAGAAGAAGAATAAAACGATAGTGCGTCTTGTTGAATGGGGGAGGCGCAACGGCATCGGGGGGCGGGGCTGACAGTTATGAAGTGGCCCCGGCCCCACGCGCGCGCGCACGCACGCACACACACACACACACACACACACACACACACACACACACACACACACACACAGCACTAGCACACTGAGTCAGGAAGGGTTTTAATGCTGCTGCAGAAATACTTTGGGTAAATTTACAGTCTGTTAACAGGCTATCACACCACATGAGATCAACTGCAAACCCATGGAGAAACACTTGTTGGGCTGACAGCTGTGCTGGGAGCCAAGTCCTAGATGTAAAACATCATGTTGCTTGTCATGGTTTATGAAATAACTTGTTGTTAATCCTAAACTTGTAGCTTCAATAAAATGAAGGCATGAGTCCAGATATTGACTTGTTGGTCTTGTACAATCACACAACACTAGATGTCAGCATCATCTTACTCCCTTCTGCTGTCTTTCTCTGAATCCACCACAAGTGAAATCATTGAGTCTGCTTGCATCCAAGCAGTCGACGATATATGACTTACCTCATGTGCAAGGAGCACTGTCATGCATTCACTTGATCGTATCCCTGAAGAGAAATTCTCCTTTTTTCTTGCCCTCCCCTTCACAGAGAGGTCAAAGGTCAGGCTCAGCTACAGAGCAGCTGGTAGGGATTCAGTGTTTTGCTCAAGGACACTTCAGCAGTGACAATGCCGTAGTCTCCCTACTCCCTACACCACCCTGCTGCCCCTCACTTCTTGCCCCAGGTTTTGCATGGCTAACTGCTTTCAAATTAAAGTGTCACAGAAATTGGAATCAGGCCCATTGGTAGTTTGGAAAAAAAATCTGATAAAAATCCTTTTTGTGCTTGTATGGCTCAGTACCCTGTCTAGATAGAATCTTGATTAATCTGCACTAGAATAATTAATTTCAATGCAATTAAATTTATGTTTTGAATTTACATTTTGAATTGCTATAAATAATAAATGCCAGCTGTAGTTTCAAGAATCGCAGAATAGCTGTTTGAATAGACATCACTTCCAAAATCTCTGAAACATGATGAGTTTCTTCCTGTGCCTTGGATCAAGATATTCTATTCTATTCTATTCAATTCTATTCTAGTCTAATAGTCTATTCTATTCTGTTCTGTTCTGTTCTTCTCTCTGGGTTAATTAAGTTAAATTAAAAGTAAAAGTGAAACCAAAGTAAACAATAAATCAGCTGACAAATGTTTACATGTTCTTTTAATTAAATCTTTTTTTTTATTTTGAACAACACACTTATGATACAGAATGAATATTTGCACATAAACAGACAAATTTGCTAATCATCATAGAATAAACAGTTGGTTTGACAAGTATCATCAGATGACTTTTTACTATGGCTTTTTGCCAAGCGTATTGCAAACCAATGTGGGGGGGAAAGCAACAGAGTTACAATATAACACAAGCTCGAGTCGTAAATGCTTGAAAGTTTTGGACATGGTTTGAGTCAAGCTTGAAACACTGGATCCTATTCTTATGAGTCTTTTCTGTCTTCGGGTTGGGTTCTGTTGTGCTGAGAAAAATAACTAAAGGAGATCATCTGGTAATGGAGTAACCACAGTATTTATTGAAAATAAAAAAATATAGTGAAAGTATACAATGGTATTGAATGAAAAAAGACAAGAAACATAAGAGTGTACAATGTAATAATGGTATCTTGATTGCACATGCAGTTTGGATCAAATAAACAATGTGATGGGAAACAAATGAAGATTTTGTTGCTTATCAAATGTTACACATTTTGTCTTCCTTTATGGTGTTTTATCATGGAAAGGCATCACACTTAAAGCTTATCATAACAGCATGAATGTTGGGTTTTTGATAGTCTTTTGAAAAGCAATATATGGTAACATAAAAATAATCTCTTTAGTTAATCACACACTTAAGTACTGGATTTTTTTTTTCATGGGGAACTATGACAGACAGGTGAAATATTTTGCAAGATCAAGTGCTATAAACCGAATCTTTTAGTCAAACCTTCAAACGATTTCCCTTTACCTTCACACACTTAAAAACAAACGTACATCAACGTCCTTTAATATTTGGTCACAATGTCATTCTTGTATTAAATTCAATCAAAGTGCTATTAATATCTTTTGAGATTGTCCAGCCTGGCATTTTAAAAATGCTCGGCCGAACAACCTCACTTCAGAAGTTCAAAGCTCATCATGGCCAGTTGAAGGTCCTACCAGTGATCTGGTAAAACTTCTGATTGAAGGGGTGAAAGAACTTCTGCAGTTTAGCCACCACCGACGGGTCCACCTCGGGATGGATGCGCCCCTTGCTGCCTGCCAGGCACTTGTTGAAGACAATGTTAAATCGCAGACAGTAAAATCCCCTGGTGGCGTTGAAGTACAGGTTATACTGACTGATCCTAGAGGGGAGGTTGAGGAAGCGCTCGACAAGCTGCAGCTCCGGCAGCGGGTCTGTGATGAGCCGGTCCCCGTCCACGATGTGGAACTGCTCCACGGGGAAGTACTTCAGCCAGCGCTCCAAGTGCTTGGTGTAGATGCTGGTGCGAACCGCTTTGTACTTTGTGTTCACCTCGCAGGTGTTGGCGTCGATGGCCAGCTTCTCGAACTTGTGGTAGGTCTTGTTTTTGCGCTCCTTGCCCTCCAGCACCTGCGTGTAGTCTGACACGGCTCTCGTCGTGGGTTCGCGCACGATGATCAGCAGCTTGATGGAGGAGTTCATCTTGAAGATGCGTTCAGGGACCTCCTCTGTGATGAAGTAGGCGGGGCTCTTCTCGATGGTAATCTGGTGGGGGAAGGAGAAGGGCATTTTCTCCCTGTACCAGTCGATGCCCCGGGCGTAGTTTTGGTCGTTGTCGAAGAAGTGGATCTCCTGCGAGGCCTTGACCACTGCCGGATGCAGGTTGAGCATCTCCAGTAGGGCGCGGGTGCCCCCCTTGCGCACCCCAATGATGATGGCCCGAGGCAGCTGCTGTACCAGGTTGTGCAGGCGGATTTGCTCTTTGGTGGCATTGCCCTTACGGAGTTCATGGAGCAGGCCACGCTTAAACTGCAGGGTGCGGAGAGGGATTTGCTCCGGCTCAGGAGGGGCCAGTCTGCTCTCAATGGGGCAAATGGGCTGAAGCCTGAATAAGACAAAAAGAAAAAAAACATCCTCAGTCTCAATATGATAATAATTTCTTGTATTACAAAGATTCTTAACTTGATATGAAATAAAATGTTTGGTTCGGTGGAAGTAGTAATCCACAAGATTCTTGTTATTGATTGCTGTGGTGTTTCTGCACTGCACTTCCCAGAGATCACCTGTCAATCAAACAGTGTGGGCGGAGCTTGGATTTTCTGTTAATTAAGTTTGAGAGTCTGTAGGTGGCGCTCTTTTCTTTGTCTGTTCAGCTGTGGTGGCTATCGCTGCTCATGCTAACTACCCAGTTCTTCTTCTGTTTATTCCAAACAAACCGGAAACATAAAACGCATCACTTCCTGTGTGATGCAGGATTTTTCCCGGGAAAGATCTACCTGACACCTGGTTTTTGTAACAGCAAATGTTTTTATGAACTGGGTATAGGTTGAATCTCTATTGTGTTATATCAATCAGGTATAGAGAGCAGCAAAACAGAAATGTATTTATATGAAAATGTCACAGATTATTATTTTAAATAAAACAATGTACTGTTCAGAGTGTGATAGAGATCACCCACCTATCCAAGGTCCCAACCCTGGCCACAAGATAGAGGAGACTTCCGATAGCAAGGCTGCCCAGAACGAAGAGCTTCTGTCTCAGCAATGCCTGCTGTTTGAATAGCATGGCCCTCCATCAATCTTCAGGACTGCGTCTTCAGCCTGCGGAGAGCAGAGCACATAAACCACTAATCACCAGGGGAAGAGAGACAGCCTAATGTTTATTAACACACACTCAATCAAGTCTTACAAGTGATTAAGCCACACTCACAGAAGCCTGAAAAGTGCTGCAGTGCCATTAGAGGAAATGCCCACCCACCCACCACTTTGTAAAATTTATTTATTTATTTCTGCCAACTCTGGAATCAGATTTGATCTAATGTATGGGCAATCCGCCTGCTGCGAGTGCCCAGTTTCGAGGCTGTGAATGCATAATATGGAGTGCAGCCACAAATCAGCGGTTAGGTCTGAAGCTAACCTTAAAAAATGACTATGGAGACAGCTGTCCAATTGTCAAACTCCGGGGATGCTGGAGGTGAGAGCTGGAGGTTGTTAATCCTAAGGAAAGCTGAAATTCCCAAACGAGCTAGAACTCCAAATTGAGCCTGTATCACCCTCCCAGAGAGCTGATGTATCCGGATCTGTCCAACAAAGAAAAAGTCATGCTGTTGACTGACTGAGTATTGTATGGAGAATACGAAATTCATTCTCAGAGGAATCGTAGTATACCAATAAAGACGGGGTTTGTCCGTCCTGTTTCTTCTTCTTCTAGTATCTGGACATCGTACTTTTTCAGCTCCATCTGCTGTTTCATATCAGACCTAATTCTACCCCTAAGAGCATTGTTTGTTTTCTTCTTCCCTTGTTTCCTTTTTATATATACACATCTAAGTGTTACCCAGTATTTACAGCGACTCCATTCTACACCATGATACCAAACCAATAATTTCAGGCAGCTCTTGTGCATCATACTGGAGTTTTCAATCTCACATACACGATTTTGATTATAGATATTTACTCTATGCCTTACAGATAAAAACAAAAAATGGTAAGAACCGTAACATTATGTGAATGTGTATGCAGCACATGACTCTTTTGACCTTCAAAGAAAAAAAACCCAAAACACTCATCTCTTCAGCCAAGAGAGGGCAGTACCTCCTTTATTACAGATGGAGCACAAAATTATCTCTCACTCTAATTATGAGTAGACTTTCTTTCTTTTTTTTGTGCAAATAAATACCTGAGCCCTTTCCTACATCTGTCAGCTTACCAAAGTGTGACTGGGTACGCTAATCAAATTATGGAATAACAGACCCAAACAGAAGTCATAGCACTACTTCAGCATGACCCCACTTTATTCTAATCCGGTTTCTAAAATGCCTGTATCCGACGGCTAATATAATACAACAGAGGAAGTCCGCTGCAGCATCTCATAAACAAGTGGAGAGAGCGTCTGACCCCGCCGTGACTGCAAAACATTTAAGTCATATTGCCTTGTGGTGGCTTCTGAAGGGAGACTAGCAGAGCAATTGCAATTTCATCAGTCTGACAATACAGAAGAATAAAGCCACTTAGCCAGGGGCCACGCCTGTGTTTGTGGATTCCCATTTAGAAAAGAAATGTTTTTCATTATGGGGCCGTATCTCTGAGACACAAGGGAGTCATTCACAGATCCCACTGCAAAAAATATTTACAGTTTTTAGATTTATATTGTTTTAAGTCTAGTGCTGAGTTTTATAATCAGACTTTTTCTTTAAAAAAGTGACAAAATTTGCCAGTGGGGAGAGATAAATAAACTTTTTTTGCAGTGGAAAGCAACTCTTTTCAATAGTTTTCTTTAATGACAAGTGATATTATCTCTACCGTATTTCCCTTTTTTTCATTTGTTTCAAGAAAATTCTCAAAACAAGTAAAACTGTACTGCACTGGAAACAAGTGAAATTATCTCACCCAAACTGGCAGAGTTTCTCGCTTGTAAGATTTAAAGACTCTTTAAAGACTTTAGCACTAAACAACATCAGTCATTAAAATGGAAACTCTTGCAGCGGAGAGAACGAGTTTCCATTCCACACAGTCTTTGACCTGCAGAGGCTCACTAGACAACACTCTGTTGTGCTAATGAATAGCGAGTACGAGTTGCTGCACTTTATTTACGACTATTTATAAGCATAAGCAGAAATTAATTGTTCGCCGCTGTCAAGGAGCTACAACTATGAACAGCTGTGCCAGGCCGTGAGCACGAGAGGGGGCCCATACAGAATGATCAATTATGGAGCAGTTTATTTTCATAAACTATGCATCGGGCCAAAGCATCCGTTTTTGTTCCTGCAGGACCTGGGAAAATTTACAGTGGCTCCGGCAGTTTGTATCCTTCCCAGGCGGAGTGTGTGGTATATTTCGACTAATGTATACCAGGAAGCTGTATACACTCGCGAAAAAATGAAAATCTGTCCCCCCCGCTAGATGTTGATTTACGTTTAAAAATCGAATGGGATAGGATCGTTCCACCAAGCTGTCCCCGCTCTCTTCTGAAATGATGGCTGCCCCCCCCCCCCCTGCCAGGTTGGATCACTCCTATTTGTCTTGTATGTACAGCGGACTCTTACACAGTGTGACCCAAATAAACGGAGATGAGCTTCTGAGATATTCTCCTTGAAGGACTTGAGGACTGAGGAATGTTTTGATTGAACGACCAGAGGGTGCAGGGAGGCGTCGGAGGAAAACAAACGGTGACAATCTTTTTCACAGATGCGAGGCGTCGCGCGGTAAGCAGGGAGGTCCTCAGCAAGGGAAATAAAATAGTCTGCAGACACTTCAGAGTGAGGAGCGCCGTCAGTAACGATCTTGAGAGGAATTCTCTCTGCTGTGGAAGTTTCTGATCAGATAAATCAAATAGAACTTCAGAAGTTTCTCGCTGTTTGGTGAGAAGTTTGCTGGAGCTTTGAGTCAAAATGCAGCTTAGCAGACAGCAGGAGGAACTGACATGAGCGCAGCGAGTCGACAGAACCAAGTGGAGATTTGACATCAAAGCAGCGACATCCATAATAAGGCGCGTTCGATAGAGTATTTAAAGCTTTTCGACACACCAGACACAAACTGAGCAGCACAGCAACTGTCAGAATAGTGACTATAGTGACAAAAAAACTAGTACTAGCGCCTAATTTTAGTGACTAGCGCTTTTAACGGGCAGAATAGTGACTATAGCGACCAAAAATAAGTACTAGTGCCTAATTGTTAGTGATTAGTGCCTTTTAACTAGCAGAATAGTGACTATAGTAACCAAAACTAAGTACTAGCACCTAATTTTTAGTGACTAGTGCCTTAAATTAGCCTCTAGTACTAAGAACAAGGGTGTAATTTTAGTGACTAGTGCCTTTTAGCAGATAGAACAGTGACTTCTGACTAAAAAGTAAGTACTAGTGCCTAATCGTTAGTGACTAGTGCCTTTTAACAGGCAGAATAGTGACTTGTGGTGACCAAAAATAAGTACTAGCGCCTCATATTTAGTGACTATAGTGCCTTTTAAATGTCAGAATAGTGACCAGTGAGAAAAAGGTAAGTACTATTGCCTAATTGTTAGTGACTAGTGCCTTTTAACAGACAGAATAGTGACTATTAAGCAAAAAAAATAAGTACTAGTGGCTAATCTTTAGTGACTAGTGCCTTTTAACTGGCAGAGTAGTGCCTAAAAAAATAAGCACTAGTACCAAATTACACACGAATTAGTCACTAGAATCTATTAAATTGGAACAAGTAGCTAATTTTTAGTGGCTAGTGCATTTGACTAGGAAATAAATGCCAAGCAGCCTGCCACAGCACTCTGGTATTCCAGTCCACAGCGACAGTTCGCCCTCCTCTGTCATTTTTTTTTTTTTTTTTTTTTTCATTTCCTCTCCTCTCAGCTCCTGACCTCGGCTGTCTCCAAGCACCCTGATTTCCTGAATGTTTACTACCTGCAAAACAGATGAAAAATGAAAAGCAGGTAATTTGTTTTACACCGTTTTGACCGACGCATGTCATGAATGATCAATCATACAAGAAGCTTACAGCCTTCTGGGCTAATGGGCTAAGAACAAGCGCAGCAGAAAGCGATTACAGAAAACACTGCGCGATTACAGAAATGCTGACCAGTCTCTCTCTGTTATTTCTTTTTTAAGAGTGCATGTAATTAAAACATTGAAAAGTGTTGCTGTTTACAGGCCCGATAACAACCATAATTAGTTTCCATATACTGTGTCATAAAATTCAGGCTTGACAGAAAGTGGTTATATACAGTGACATTACACAAAAACCTGTTTACTTATTAAGGTGCCTGCTGCGCTGTGCTAATTATTTGCGCTGCACTGTTCTCATTTTCAGAACAGCACACTGGGGTCCTGGTAAAAATAGATCACTGCAGTTGAGCCCTCAGTAGAGTTCCCATTCTGTTAGCTCATTGTACAAGTGAGAAGGCTGCTGCTGTACTAGCAGAGGTCCGGGACCACCAACCCCCTCCCCTACTGGTCCCTATAGTCTCCCTCCATGACCACTCCACACACACACACACACACACACACACACACACACACACACACTGCAAAAAATGACGAGCTCTCCAGTGATTTTAACTTGTTTCCAGACCTATCGAGCTTATTTCATGATATTTCTAGTCAAATTATCTCACTGCACTGGCAGATAATCTTGCTGGTTTCAATAAATTTTACTTAATACATGCCAATATGACAAGAAATCATCATAAAACAATGAAGAAAATCTTGAAACAAGAAACTTTCTCGAAGACAATTTCACTTTTACCAAGCAAACATCAAATTTGTTGAATTATCTGCCAGTGCAGTAAGATGATTTCACTAAAAAAAATCCTGAAATAAACTTGATGAGTCTGGATACAAGATGAAATAACTTAACAAGTTCGTCAGTTTTCGCAGCACACACACACACACACACACACACACACACACACACACACACACTGGCCTGGGGACTCGATCATGAGGACGGCAGCAGCAGCAGCAGCAGCAGCAGCTGGGCAGTGTGACAGGAAAGCCTTGTTGGGGACTCGTGCCATATTGTCCCCAGATCTATCATGTCAGATCAATGCCATTTTCTACACATCAAATAACTCACTGACGCTTTGGTGTTGCTGTTTCCCCCTTATCTGTATTGCGTTTCAACATGAATAGGGCCGCGAAATGTCCAGATGGATTGATGGGGAACATTAGAGAAAGGGAAATGATCACCGAGAAAACTGAAATAGGCGTCTATATCTGTGTGAATATATATCTATATCCCCCCCCCCCCCCCCTCCTCTCCCAAATGACTCATGTTCAAGGCACAGAAACAACGCTGTCATGTTTCATGCCGAACCAAGTCACATCTTTGTTCATGTTTACCTGATGTAACGACTAAATATTTGAGTCCATAGATACATATTTTGGGAGAGCGCATTCAGCTGGGTGATTGACTCCACATGTATTATTTGCGGAGGCAGCCAGGCAACAACTATAAATGCCAAAGTCCCCACAGTCTACTTCACACAGCCTTGCAGATTTTACCCTCTGACAGAATTGGTGCAGACTCCAAAGAGGCCGGCTGGAATCAAAGATGAAGTTATCCGTTCATCAAAGGTGCAGAAAAGAAAAAAACCCTAATAATATGCATTTGGCTCTTTGTTAATGAGAACAAATTCTGGAAAGTTTTACGGAGACAGACAGCAGCAGCGGCATTATCGTCCGTAATGCTGGATTGAGTCAGCTGAAGACATTGTGGAGGGATAAAAGAGAGAGAGAGAGAGAGAGAGAGAGAGAGAGCAGAGTATTGATGAATAATTCACCACTATGGGCTTTATTATTGTTATTGATCTTTGCTTATGCACAAGGGAATGATTCTGCTGTGCGGCTCGGCACCCCGCCCCCCTCCGACCTCCACTCCACTCCTCTAAACCGCGCGTCCATTTTGTGATATTACACCTACATTATTTATCACCCGTCGCTGCGGATCCCTTTGTCTTGAACTCTGCTGTGGCACCGTCTCGTCTGTCATTGTGTACTATAAGAAGCACCGAGGTGGGAAACGCACAGTGTGTGTGTGTGTGTGTGTGCGTGTGCCAGTGTGTGTAAGTCAAATATACAACGGACCTAAACATAATAGCACGGTGCTTCACTTTACCACGCTCCCCATATCTGAATCTAAATAACTTTGTCTACATTTCAAAGCGTTTTCTGTGAAGTGCCTCTCTTGTCCTTGGAGTGAATGGCAAACTCTCACAGCATGATAACACAGCGCTGTCACCGCATTCAAAAAGAAATCAACATGTAAAAAGGGGGGGACTTTGCTACCGAGAGCAAACACACAATTAGTGGAAATCACAAACTAGATTAGTTCTCTGGGTTTTTTGCGAGCTCCGCGGCTTTGAGAGCGGTTGACCTCGTGTGCGAGCGCCGTGCGAATGGTGAACCCTCCCTTTCATCTCCAAACAAGATGTAATAAGACAGGTCTTCAAATCCAAAGTGGCTAATTACTAAGTCTAACAATGAGCCTGTGAGTGCCTCTTACAAAGCCCCGACATGACAGGAGAGAGAAGCGGCAGAAGGAATGAATGTTGTGAACTTAGGAGGCGATATGTGGCTTTACTGCCGACTGCTGTGTGACCGTGAAACAACAAATAAGACAACACTCATAAACTCTGAGCCTTAGAGACAAACAGGGGGAGTCAAACCCGCAAGGTTTACGCTTTTTTTTCCCTCAAGGCCCCGCGTACTGTGGCAGTTACTCCCATTTTAAGGCATGACTCCTACACACACACACACACACACACATATATACACTGGCGCACAGACACAAACAGAAACGCACAAACTCCTTGGAGATGTAAGATGAATGACAAGATATTTCCTTTTAAGAGGTGTACTAACACACTGGTGGCTACATATCACTTCAAACGTTAAATTGCAATCACGATGTTCTCTCCTCTCTGCTCTCTCCTTTTGAACACAAGCCGAGAGGGAATAAAAAACATTTCCAAAATAGGCAGAGTCCTTGTGGGTTGGGTAGTAACAGAAAACTTGGTGTTAGGTATTCTAAATCTAAAAAAAAAAATCATCCTTTTGATTTTTGCTTTTGAATTTTGGTTACAGGTTCTTACAGGATTACTTCTGGGAAAACTTCTAAAGTGAAAGTGAGAAACTCATGAGGCCGTTTAAACAGTGGCAGGTGTTTGTAAAATGTGGCACAGAAGAAAATTTGTGTTTGCATGCAAAGCTGAAATAAATTTCCTGAACTGTAATTTTTAAATTTCAGTCTGCACCTTTATACCTCAGATATGGCCAAGTAATCTGAAAATGTTCAGAATACATTACTGAGTTTGAGTAATCCCTTGGATTACATTACTGGTAACTAGTAACTATACAGAATACAAATACAATACAAAAAGATTAGAATATACAAAGAATGCAAAAAGCAGAAAGCAGAAAAAGTGCTTCAGTGGGAATTTGTATTAAAAAAGAAGGAGCTCTTTGGTAAGGGAATATCAAAATTATACAAAAAAGAAAGAAAGGACCAAGGCAACTCTTCAACTGAAAAAGTTAAAAAGCTTTTTAGCCATATAATAAAAGCTTTTTAACTTTTTCAATTGAAGAGTTGCCTAGGTCCTTCCTGTCTTTTGTAAAGTAATGCCCAACTAAGACTTCTTTTGTTGTAACAGTTGTAACTTAATGCTTCATCCTTTTCCAACTATTTTCACCGGGTTCATGCCCGTCTCATTTGAGGGCAGCCACATTGTTTTTCTGTGATGTATACCTCCGTGTCACATCCTTCCCCGTGTCGCTGTACATGGTGACAACTAACAAGATTAAGTAGAGAGGCCTGTTTTAGCTTCAGAGTTAAGTGCACTAATAGGATTTGTTAGCAGAGGGCGCGTGATATCCGTAGGTGAACAGGGAGGTGTTGGAGAAGGTGTGTGTTTATGTGTGTGTGTGTGTGTGTGTGTGTGTGTGTGTGTGTGTGTGGTGGGAGGGGCTCGGTGCTCTGGCTCCACCGCTGGGAGAATCCTGAATCACATCAGGTAGAAACACCTGCTAGAGGAGCGGCCTCCAGAGCAGCTGTGCGCCTCTAACAGCTGGTGAACCATCCTCCCCCCCTTCCTCCAGCTCTGGATCAGGGGGGATGATCATGCCTGGTTTGGGCCTGCAGGCGGACCAGGAGGCAGGCAGACAGGCAGGCAGGCAGACAGGCAGGCAGGCCGGCGGTGCGTCTGGGCCTCAGAGCGGCGCCGATCGGCAGGCTGATGTCTGTTCAGCCACCGGAGGAGCAGCGCGCTCAATTCCCAGCAGCCCCCGGGGCAGCTTGCCTGCACAGCCTCAGCTCATCTGATTTTCTTCTATTACCGTGACATGCTGTTCTGCCTCTGCTCACCAGCTAGGAGAACGGGCATCCTTCCAAACACTTGCTTGTCAGGTGGAAACATCTCTGTCCAAATATCCATGACATATCCGCCGTGACAAGCCCACGAAAGCTCTTCATGCTTCTTTAACTTCTACACTGTTATCTAGACATTGTATGCAGTGGTGATACTGCAGGTGGAAGCTTTTAATAAGTAGGGGATTTTGTAACCTACACAGATCACAGCAAACCGCAAAATCATCCAATTCTGGATTGAACATAACCTAATGATCTATTAGTACACAATATGATTGAGATTTTTTCTGCAAAAATGCCTCTTCATTTTAAAGGGGCCCTATTACAGAAATCCAAATTTTGTATACAGTATATATGATTAGGATTATGAGTGGTTAAATTTCAATTTCAACAATTCATTCTTTTTTACAAGCCATTTCAAGCCATTGCTATCGGCCAGTCGGTGTCCAGTATTGTGACTGTTCTGCCTGTGAGGACTTAGTCTTTAAATGCATCCAATAAATACCCTTTTAACTAACTGCCAAACATCATAAAAGAACATTATTCTTTTCCTGAGTCAGAGTATATTTGAAAACAAACTCACAAAAACTGAATGATACGGGACCTTTAACCTTTGGAATATCTCTTTCTAGGCGAGTTCAGTTTGATCGGGAGAATGATTTAAACTTGACATGAGTAAATAATCAACTAGCTGCAAATGTCAAGCTGTGCCTTTAAGAACCCAGAAAGCAGATAAAGCAAATCCTCTTCCGTCTCTAAATATTTTGTTTCAGTCAGCAAACTAACACCTGATCATCTTGTGGAACAACAACAATCCCTTTCCCAAGATCGAGCAGGAGATAGAAAAACATGCTGGGTGTTTTTGTGGTTTTTTTCCCTGTTCACAGAGATGAAAGAGCAATAACAAGACCAGATTTTATCAGTAAATTATGCACACACACACACACACACCAGGGTAAACAAACCCCATCATCCTTTCGAGGCTCAACCAGAGACAGCCCGTCAAAACAGGGAAAACCTTCTCACCTTCTTTCATAGCTTGACGAGCCAAGGTCCTGAGGGGGCAGAGGGGGGGGAGGGAGGGAGGGAGGGAGGGAGGGAGGTGGCTACCGGAGGTTAGAGCTGAGTAATGTGTAAGTGATAAGACTCTGAGTCATGAAAACACTGCAGGGACTTTGCTGAGATATCTGCCTGCTGCACATCCAGCGCACACCATTCCCCACCTCATACATCAGCAGTTCCTCTCATCAGCTTGTCTTTGTTGACCTGAAATGCAGCAACCTTGGTCCATCCTCAGCTGCAAAGACTCAGCGTTACACTGCAAAAACTGACAATGTAATTTTATCTTCCTACCTTTTTTCAGTATAATGCGACTTGTTTCAGGACATTTACTTGGTAAAAGTGACGTTGTCTCGGAGAAAGTTTCTTGTTTCATGATTTTCTTCATCGTTTTATGATGATTTCTTATTCTATGATGATATTGGCATGTATCAAGTGAAATTTATTGAAACCAGCAAGGCTATCTGCCAGTGCAGTGAGATAATTTCACTAAAAATATCACAAAATAAGGTTGTTACGTCTGGAAACAAGATAAAAATCACTTCACAACATTTTTTGCAGTGTATATACTTCATGCCCGTGTTCCTTCGAACTGAATAGCAATCGCATGGAGAAGTGAAGCGTATCTATCCGCTGTGCTCAACTACAACTGACAATGATGCAGATAGGACGGCGGTGGGGGGTTTGACACCTTGTGTGAACGTCCTGGGGATTGCTGAAGTGGTTGTGGAGGTAGGACTCCCTGCAGCGGGAGTCGACATATGCATGCGGCTAATTAGCCAGGCAGCGCTTATGCAGAACCTTTCAACTGTTTCCAACCATCACGCACCTTCTGATTCCCACTGACAGGTCCTCTGCTCTGCTTTGCATGAAGAAGCCAACGCGGGTGTTTAAAATTTCATCCGCCTCCCTCAGCAGAGACCTATCGCTGCCCGCGATCAGGTCTCCATCAGGTTGTCGGCAAACAGCACAGCTCAGCAGGACATCCCTCTCATCGCCGTTAACCCTTTCTCAGGACCGCTCAGCTTTGACTGTCAGTAAAGCGAGTGTCAAGGTGTCGCTTTGCTGTTAGGCTGCGGTTACGCTTACAGTTTGTTTTCTTTGGTCTGAACGATAGTGGAAAAGTTGACTTTTTTACGTTTTTGAATTTGGTTTGTTTAGGTTAACAAGTACAAGTAAACCAGGACAAAAGTCACATGGACTCACAAGTAGCTCGCTCATTGGACGTTATTGTCACGCTTATTGTAACCCGTCATCCCCGAGGTTAGAGATTTTGGCGGCTGGGGAGAGTTAAAACAAATCCTATTCCGTAATTTACCTTCTCTGGTGTTCGTGGCAGTTGAGAAAGAACACATGAAGAAATACATGAATATGAACATCAGTTCAGACTACAGTTTCCCCTCAGTTTAATTTACTATACTAGGCTTTCTACGCATGAGGAACTGCTGGCTATCAGATGTCAACATCTGTCTCCTTATACCCATAAAACCTTGAGTTTTGGGCTCATTTTCCTGTAGTCGGCTCAGATTTCATTCTCACTCCCAACGAAGCCGCAGTTCTCTTGGAAGAGGAGAGAGACTGAATAAACCGCTCCAAACATGCTTGCTGTGAAGTCCAGATAACTTCACACATTCTGATCATGAGCTCAGATACAACCCACGGCTGCAGAGCGGGATATCGATCATACTCAGCATGTCTCCCACAACACTCTCTCCCAGGTAGCTGTAGTTTTCATATCCAATATCCAATGTCTGCCTGACAGGAATACTATGTCTGTATTGCTCTTAATAATGTTGATACTGACATTAACAGCGGTTACGTGATGTTTGCAGCCCGTAGCCAATCCATCTCTATCACAGCCTGCCCAGTCCTATCAGTGTCTCATGTCAATCAGAGCACTGATGGGTCAGAATGGCAGTGAGAAGTGCTTCGGCTCAGCTGATTATCAGTCCGCCGCATTTACATTTAGCTGACACTCTCATCCAGAGCGACTTACGGAGGGTGACCAGGAAGGGGCTGAGTGTGTTGCTCAAGGACAGTTTGACAGGACACACAGCTGTTGATGGATACGCTGGCTGTTGTGGGAATCAAACCAGTGACCTTCTGGTTATGGGGAATATCTCGATTACCACAAGGTCACCCTGACACTGTCGCTGAATGGTGGAACCGTCATCCCATCATACCAATTCTCTGAAAATGCAACTTCAATGCAACAATTAAACTTTTGAATGGTTTGTCTGATTGTCTTGCTGAATGCTAAAGGAAACCACGCTTTTGGCTCTTTAAAATGACTTAAAAATTATTTAAAATTACTTAAAATGACTTAAAAATGACTTTAAATGACTTAAAAATGACTGAAAATGACTTGAGTTGCACAGCGTGTGTATAAACACACCCCAGATTGACTCGTACTCGGATACTGCATCTTTGTGTATAGAGATTGTTTTTCTGTGACCAATCATAGCTGCTGATTCCCTCCAGCTGATCTGGCTGGCCTCCCAGCCAAAAAGAAAGCTTTGTGACAGTAAATGGATCGGCACTGACTTCACTACACAGAGTATAGCGCATATGGATAAGACTTTTATAAGCACACTTGGGGAAAAGACACTCAAAAGTCTGTGTGTGTGTGTGTGTGTGTGTGTGAGTGAGTGTGTGTGCACTGTGCCAGGTGAGTGGAAGAACTGCTACATTGAGTGGCACTTGGATGGATAAATGACTGTAAATACACCACAAGGGTATTCGGAAACGTTATGGACAAAAACGCCCAGGGCCAAAACGGCTTTGTATCGCCCAGGGGACAAATGAGTTATCCCTGCAGCTGGGAACGATGTCCCAAAGAGCTGGAGAGACTCCAACATCAGAAGAAAAGTTTGTTTAGAACTTAATTGTGTGTGTTTAGAATAAAATGCCAAAAACAAATATACGTTCAATGTGTTTTCTCTTCATTATTGTCTGACTGTGTTGGCGGTAACGTGTTACAACGCAATGCGTTACTGTAATCACATTACTTTTCTCTTTAATGGAGTAAAAGTAAGGCATTACTGTTCCAGTTTGAGTAATCACATTACAGCTACTGATCTAACAGATAGGTTGTTACTTGCGTTACATTGTTTAATATATATTAATATCTATTTAAAAATTCCCCTCGTCTTATTCTGCCTTCAATCATGTCGGAGATTAGGAGTAGAGCGCATGAATGAGCCAACAAAGTGGAGAATGTGACTCGGAAAGTCTGAATTTAATGCTGTATGCTCCATCTTTGCTTAAAACCTTCAAAGAAAGATTTTGTGTCTGTCATTATTTAGATACTTCTGCTGCTAATGTGACTTAGGTCGACAATATTTACTGGACCAATGAACACAAGTAAGCCTAGCACAATCTTTTTAGGGTGTAAGCAATGTAACGAGTTGTGTAACTCATTACTTTTCTCAGGGAGAGATAAGTAAAGTAATTCATTACTATTATAGAAAAGTAACAAATAATGTGTAATCTATTACTTTTTTCCAGTAACGACCCCAACACTGCTGTCTAAATGTTTATTTCTGAGTGCAGAAGATGGAGTTTTAGTGACCATTCAGCTGAGAGTGTGCTGAGAAAAACAGAGGTGCGTTTCATATCTACCACAAAAAATGGTTTAACCATGAGGTGAAATGTAAAGGTAGTTAAAAAGCAGACATAATTTTCAAAGACCCATTGGATCCCACTTCACTTGCACTGTCAGAGGAAACAGCAATGAGCTGCCCATCATCTGCTATAGAGGAGCCCAGTGGACTTTTGCCACGCGCTGCAGGATGCTCTGCATGGTTAGGCAGATTCTTCTCCAAACGCCCGTATCACTGTGTTTCCCAACAAAGCCTCACAGGCGTCATTCAGGTATGAACTGACATGCTGAAGGAGATGTCATTCCAGAGCAGAGACACTGCCAATCATCACCAGATGTGTCTAAACAAAAGGAAATATGGAGGAAGCACATTTGAAATTAAAGTGATTACCGTACGATTCTTTTGTTGATTTTTTTTGCTTATTGCTGTGGTGTTTCTGCACTGCATTTCTCAGAGATCACCTGTCAATCAAACAGTGTGGGCGGGACTGTGACGTCTTTTTTCCTTGGATTTTCTGTTGATGAAGTTTGAGTTTCTGTAGGTGGCGCTCTGTTCTTCGTCTGTTCAGCCATGGCGGCTATCGCTGCTCATGCTAACTACCCAGTTCTTCTTCTGTTTATTCCAAACAAACTGCCAGAAATGCATCACTTCATGTGCCCTAAAGGTATTTTTTCCAGAGAAAGACCTCCCTGACATTGGCTGTTTAGAACAGCAAATGTAGCGCATATAAAAGTATTCATGAAGTGGGTATAGGTCGAATCACTGTTGTGTTATATAAGTCGGTGATTAGCAAAACAGAAATGACTTTAACAGTGTGAATCCTTTTTGTCTTACATTACTCTTGAAAAGGAAAAAAAAAAAATGACACACACTCCATACAACAAAGCAGTGAAATCCATTCAAGGCCCTGGAGAAAGCAAATGCGTCAAAATGCTGATTCTCTATTAATAATGCATCCAAATATAGATATACCTATGTTTTTCTTGTTCTTGGGATGCCACTCAACTGGAAATGAAATATTTATTCATCCTGGCTGTTTGTGCAGCTACCGAGGGACACAGACTTGCCCACTGTATGACGCCAAACAGACACTATATATTGTATCTATCTGACCCTACTTTGGCATGTAAAAAAGTACATTTGTGTTTCTGAAAAAAGTATAACTGATATTTTATTTTTCAGTGGAATAAGTCCACATGTATTTCTTTTCTCAGACGATAGGTTGTATTTTCTATAACCACAGAATGTATTAGCTTCGCGGGACCTTAGCATATGAGACCTAATTTAGCAGTAGAGGGTAATAAATCACAGACTTTGCTTCTAACCTCCCCATGGTCTGGTCCGCAGTTAGTTAAGACACGAGGTGTAGCGCTCTCTTCGCTGGAGCCGGGAGAAATCTCTTATGAAAAAAGCATCTATCTAGGTGACAATAAAGGGGCGGATTATCACCTCAAATCTGAGTCCATACTGTCCACCCATTTGTTACAGTATGAAGAGGTGAATCCATCTAAAGAATCCCTTTTTCTCGTCTTTACAGAAAGGCTCCACTGATGATAATACACTTGTTTAACAGACAGCTAGAGCGGTGGTGGAGGGTTCGCTGTGCAGCTCAGAGAGTTCAATAAGATACATTTGAAGAAACATTACTCTAACATTGTCTAAAATGCACACTTAACCGCAGCTTTTGGTGCAAATGACCCATCGTGCTCCTTAAAGCATTCCTGTTGCCCCTCAGTATACAGCCCTCATAATATTCCTACTCTGGGGTTAGAAGGGAACACATTAAATCGCACCAAATCCCACACAGCCAGACCTTATTCCAGGCGAGCGAGGTCTCGAGTCACGGAAGAAACAAAGCTCGGCCCTATTATTAATGGACTCGGCCCGTCTCGGACACATTTGCCATTTCTGTAATGTCAGAGAGCAGTGAAGGAGGACGCAATAAAACACGGAGCCTGGAAGCTCCACTTATTACAATTAATAATTCATATGGCTGCATTAACTAGGCAAAATCCACAATTTCACATGGCAGGCGCGGAGTGTGCGTAGGGGCGCCACCGTCGGAGCGGGGGGGAGATGGAATCGAAAAGCCTTGTTACACAGAATGAAGACTGCAGCGAGTACATGGCCCATGAATAATAGATAGGATGTGTTGCTGTTGAATGATAACGTCCCGTCCCCCCCCCCCCCCCCTCTCTCTCTCTGTCGTTTTGTGCGTGCGCCCGCCGAACGCAGCGCTCGCTAAACACGGCTAAGCTATGTATCGGCTGTGTTTAATCTCCGAAAATATCACTTCAAATAAACAAGTTGGAGACAGACGCCTCGCACTGCAAAAAATGTCCGTCTTAACATGCCATTTAATTTTGTATTGAATACTAAAATCTCATTTCTGTTAAAATAAGTGAATAACTCTGCAAATGCGGTAACATAATGTCTCCGAAACAATTCAACTTTCCAAAGCAAATCAAAGTTGTCGCAATAATTTCTTCGAATCAAATGACATTATGGGGTTATCTGCCTCGTATTTTAAGATTTTGTCATTTGTTTCTACAAAAAAACCTGAAACAATCAAGCAGTATTTCTTTCAAATCAAATGACATTACCCTGAAACAAATGGAGTGATCTGCCTGAATTTAAGGCAGTTTTGTCATTGGTTTCTAGAAAAAACAAGTTGAATTGTATTGAACACACATTGCTTTTAAGAAAAATAACCTTTTAAGACTTAACACAAGATGAAATGACTTGTTAAAGTGGATATTTCTGCAGTGCGTATTGTACACAGAGCGCTGTGCTTCAGGAGTTCTGCTCCAGCAGTGGGAGGCCGGTGACACTAGTAGCCCACGATGACAGATTACAGTGAACCCACTCCACCCGCCGTACAGCAGATGATCCCAGGAATAGAAGTACAGAGACTTAGGGAATGTGCCATATTTTGCAGTGCAAGGCGAGCAGCGCAAAGTTATTTTCTCTTTGGCTCTGGGAATGTGTGGTTACGGGGATTACGCTAAGCACAATACATCAGAAACTTACTCAGGAAGACATTCTAACACATAAAAACATTTACTGTTGTTGTCCACCGGTTGTTTAGCGCAGGTTAACTTAGCAATAACCTTCACAAAACATTACCTACAGCAAAATATTCGTCATGCAGCCTTGGTGTTGTCCACCTCCACCCTCACCCCTCCAGAAGCATGTTGTCAGCGCGCCACAGCCTGAAATCAGCGCTGCCAAAAATTAACGCCGCCAAAAAAATAATGGGTGAACGCCATAATTCTCATGCCCACCAGGTGTTTTCAGCGTTCACCCTTCACATACAATACAAACACCTGGAGGTGAGGTGAAGATCAGAGTCGCGTTGATGCAATTTCAGTCCCCGCACCTTTTAGTCTCCCCTTCACATGATTGTCTTGTGAGCACATCTTAAGTGATGACAATAACCTTTACAATGCCATTATGCCAGAGCGAGTCCAGGGCTCGTGTGAAGGGCAGTGGTTTATGTATCTGTTTTGTACCCTGTGTGCCCGGCTGGCAGCAGTTTGTCAAGTATACAGGGAAGGTGACTGCAGTTACACCGGCGTGTCGTTTGGCAGCGTGCTGGATGTGTTTCAGCGATGACCCCGCCGTGTTCCTCTCATGACTTACGCATTGCTCCTGTCTTTTAATATCAACTTCAATTATGTCCCCAATACCACCAGGATGTCTGAGTTGCCTAGCAGCGACATGCAACAATATAAGGCCGCATCGCCCGAGGCAATGGCCCTGAATATTGCTTCGGCGCCGCTTTCATCGCCGCGCTTCTGCCATTTACGGTTCACCTGAACGGAACGAAACATGGATACCATTACACTGTGATTATGTGAAGGGGGAAGCGGACTAAATGTTCTTTTTATGGCAGTTTTGATTTCAAATTTTGTTGATAATACAGATATAAAAGAACTGCAAGAAGGCCTACACTGCAAAAAATCTCGTTTAGTCATTTAATCTATTATTGAGTCCTAAAAATCGTAATTTTCTTAAAACAAGTGAAAAAATCTGTCAGTGGGGTGAGATCATTTCAACTTGTTTCAAGAATTTTGTAGAATCAAGTGTCATTTTCTTGATAGTAGTGCAGTAATTTGTTGTATTATAGAAAATTCCTGAAACAAGTGAAACTGCACTATAAGGTTTTAAGAAAAAGAGACTAAATGACTTGTTGGGATGGATTTTTTTTGCAGTGTTTTTGTTTCTTATGATGTTGAACTTTGGTTTTACCTTGGGCTGTGTAGCTTCCTGGACATGATAAAACCCCAAAATCGGCGATTCTCTGTTATCTCCGTAGAGACGATTGGAGAATTGCATTTTTTTCTCTCTCCATTCACTGCCATTGTGTGGTGAAACAGGTCTCAAAATCACATTTCAAGCACATAAACAAACGCAAACAAAGCCGATTCTGACAATATACCAAGTGAATCGCTTTCTTTATGTTTTTAAATTTCAGTTTGAACACTAAAATTCCTCTGACCAGATTTCGGTGTTACATTGCGATTCACTTAAAAAAAATTCTAAATTCTTAACAAGCGCTCAATATGTTCTGACAAATGACATAATTACCAATCCGAAAAACAGCAGGCTACTTCGGAAAAGGCCAGCCTAGTCAGAGAAGGAAGAAAAAGTGACTGGATTTGCTCATTATCACTGGCTGATCATGTGTTGTTCACAGTGAAGTGTCTTGGGACCGGCGGGTAGTACGGCCGGCTCACCTCCACTGTGGACTCGTCAAGGTAATTACTCCACATTCCCATTCACTCCCCACCGGCACGCCGGCAACCACAGTGCCCTGCTGAGGCACTGGCCGCACTGTTACAGTAGTCATTTGCACTACATCAAGCGTTTACATCGGGGCCAAAGTACTCCACTACAGGGAACGCACTAAGCCTCCATGCATTAAAACTAACAAGGCCAGAACACACACTAAAGCCCTGAGAATAAAAAAAAACACACCGAACGCGGGAGATTCGGTTTGACAAGAAAAAAATAGACTTAACCTACATTCGGACAAATTCCCGCAAAATAACTCTCCGGCTCTCCAACCTTTAACCAGCCGGCCGTTATACATGGTGAAATACATTTAATTACTGGAGTCCTCTGTTGGGGCTGTTCTCATTGCACTGCGCTGGGAGCAGCTATTGATTTCAGGTTGTCTTCTGCCTCATTAGACCGTGGCAGAGCTCTGCCCTGCAAGCTAAAAGGGAACAGCGTCGATCCATAAATAAGCCGACTACACAATATCTTCTATTGTGTTGGGATGAAATATCTCGGCGCCCGAAGGTGTGGGAGCGGTAAGTGTGCAGCCTTTGATAGTTACTCAGGAACATTTAAGCCACAACGGGGCGGCCACCTTTGACGCCCCGGGGCTGACGGAGCGCTGCGGGTCTGAGGTTTGGCATTTGCATTGAATTAAGAGCTAATTGTGTCATTATAGTTATTACCACTTGCTCATTGCCAGTGCCCGACATGAGAACAGAGGCATGAGCGAGGACGGCAAGAAGTCACAGTCACAACCAGGATCAACGTGAGGACGGGCCTCTATTGATCTGCGTTTAACGCCGAGGCTGCTGGGAGAAAGACACCAAGCTCACCACACTGACCAAGAGGCTTCATCACTTAAAGCAATATTCCACTTAGTTTTAACATGGGGGTTATTCGGCACTTGACCGCCATGAAAACCAGAATATAATCTAATCACTAAAATCGGATGCAGCTGGACGAGTTTGTAGCGTTCGGATTTTTACTTCCCATTCATTTGAATGAGGCCACGAAAATAGACTGAAAACTTACATTTAACGTGTTAGTGAACAAAATCAACAACAGATCCCACTACTGTGATTTTCAACTGACTGTGGGTCCAACGTTTTAGAACATAATTTCGCCCGAATAGCATTTTTATTGATAGAAGGGAACATAGTGGATGGAGACCATTTAGGAGAGATAGTTCCTGTTTAGGAGACCGGATCTACTTCTATTTTTAAATACAAATTTTAGTGTAAACCAAGAATAGAAATGCAAAATGACGACGGACCCAGCACTGCTTTGTTGTCTTAAAAGCGGGATCTGTTGTTGAATCTGTTCACAAACGTGTTTAAATGTCAGTTTTCAGACTATTTTCGTGGCCTCATTCAAATGAATGGGAAGTAAAAATCAGAACGCTACAAACTCGTCCAGCTGCATCCGATCTTGGTGATTAGTTTATATTCTGGTTTTCATGGTGGTCAAGTGTCAAACAACCCCCATGTTAAACCTAAGTGGAATATTGCTTTAAATGGAAATACACTCACTAACACAGCTGAAGGAAATGTAAAGGGGTAATTTATGTCTATTTCTCTGTTGGTACCATCAGCCACAACTCCATAACTCTCTTCATACGAAATGAACAAAAAAACAACACATAAAACCCCATTATGAAATACTTGAGTGTGTATCCATTTTTCATGTGTGTATCGCTTTGCTGATGGCAGCTTTGTGTCTCTTTAGAAAATCTTCCCCGCTACTTCTTTAGTCATTGTGCAGAGCCTCCTGAGTAAAACTGAAATAAATCCCTATGATCTTAAAAGGAAATGAGTCAAATTGATGGGTAGGCCTCCGATGCCTGTACTTTATGACGGATGACAAGAGAAGGAAGGAGGGAGGGAGAGAGGGAGACGGGGTGTTGATGATTTCTGTGTCAGAGCCGCAAAATTTTTTTTTTAAATTTAAATTCCAGCCCCTTCAGAAACCAACTAAATCCAGGCTGACGGGTGATAATTTAAACACGCTTGAACAGTTGGTTTCAGCGCTGTGCCCTACGTCTCAGCCTATGTATGTCTCTCTCTCTGTGTGTGTGTGTGTGTGTGTGTGTGTGTGTGTGTTATCTCCCGTTAGTCTGCATGCGCACATATGATGGAGCTTGTCATACTACGTTTGACTTCATGCATATGCAGGTGAGCGCGCCTCAGAAGCCGGGAGCCGGTTAGCGTCTCCAGCTGTCTCCTCCCAGCAGGCTGAGCAAACCTCCGCTGGGAGATCTCTCTCCTCCCGCTCCTCCCCCGTTCAAGTGTCTCGCTTCCTCTGAACTTTTGTTCAAAGTTACCCCGGCTTCCAACCCGGTCTCACGGCAGTTCGTGAAATAGTCACGAAATTTAATCTATTGATTCGTGTACATGGACACGATTTTCCCATTTTTTTCCTGACACTCAGAACGACTTTCAAACTAATGTATTTCAGTTGGAAGTATCTTTCGTGCCTGCACAAGTTGTTTTATTTGCCTAAACTTACGTTTTCAAATTTGTGGTGGAGGAACGTAATTCAGGTCGTGGTGGAGGCACGGTATTTAGGTTGTGTTCATTTCACGAAAAAAAGGTTGTTTTTAAGTCGTTCTGAGTGTCATGAAAAAAAATGGCAAAATTGTGTCCATGTACACGAATCAATAGATTAAATTTTCGTGACTATTTCACGAACTGCCGTGAGACCGTGTTGCGACTTCAAACTTTCAAGGAGCTGAGGAGGGCGTCTTGCTGCGCGAAAATATGCAGGAATCATGAAGGAAATGAATTTGATATAAATGAATTATGTGTAGAAGGCGTTACGCTGCAAAAAAAAAAAAAATGTCTATCTTACAAGTCATTTAGTCTCATATTCAGCCTTCAAATCTTATTTTTCTCAAACCAAGACAAAAATTCTGCCAATGAGGTGAGATAACTCCACTTCCATTGCATTTGTTGCATTGTTTCCAATGCAGTTTCACTTCTTTTAGGAATTTTCACTACATTACGTCATTAGCAGACGCTTTTGTCCCGTTTGTTTTCTAGAAATGAGTCAATATCTTGAAACAAGTCAGAAAAAGATCAGATCACTGTGCTACTATCAAGAAAATGACACTTGATTCTACAAAATTCTTGAAACAAATTGATTTGCATTGGAAAAGGGTGAAATTATCTAACAACTGGCAGATTTTTTCACTTATTTGAAGAACATTCTGATTTGAGCACTCAATAATAGACTAAATGACCTGTTAAGAGATTTTTAGCAGTCTGTTGTTGGTGTAAAGCAAGTGAGTGTCAATCAAGATTGTTGCAAAGGTTAAAAAAACAGCAACTTAATAATCAAATGCTCAAAACGCCAAAAATGACAGTTTTGTGGCGCCCTGTGGCTGATATGTTGGAATTTTATTGTGTAATAAAATCTGTTAAATTGCTTTTCCCCACATTATATCCTCCTGCTCATGAATGCAACCATGCAAAATGACCTGTTAAGATGCAGTGCTTATCAAAGACCCACATTTACTTGTGAGTTATACTATGGTAAATCCATATGTGTGATTCATGATTATATTTTTTCCAGGAAATAATGCATACAACATCAAAAAATGTCCTTAAAAATGAGTAATCAACTAAAAAAATTAAGCTAAAAGATGACTAATGTAAAACCAGCTAAAAAGGCTCAACCTCACAGACAACCTTTGACTGTTAGAGGGTCAACAAAGTTTTAATACGAGAGTTAGGCGTTGCCCTCAATTTGATTTATGGTTTTTGGTGTATATTTGTGTTGTTTACACATGCCAGCAGTCTTAATTTGGTGATATTTCAGAGCGGAACTGTCACTTCATTTCAGAATAAGCCTATAAAGCAGCGAAGGTGCTGACACATGAGAAGAGATATGAGAGGTAGGATTAATCATGTGCCACAGAAATTGTATAAGCAGGGACGTTGCTCAGCTAAGCTGGGGGAGGGAGAGAGAGAGACAGAGAGAGAGAGAGAGAGCTGCAACATGGGCACATTGATGGATGAGTGTGGTGTGGATTTACTGCTCACCCTCCCCCTCTCCCCCCCCAAAAAAGCAGAGGCTGGTACCACAATAACAACGTGTGCCAAGCGAGGCAGCAGCAGGTCTCATCAGCCATCTAAGCTGAACTGTTGACAGGTAAACAGGAAGAAGTCAAACACCAAGGTCAGGTAGAGGAAGTAAATAATCACCTACTGTAGGCCAGAGCCGATAGTTGGATCAATATATTGGTTTGCTGATGTCGTCCACCTCTGACATGATGGAGCTTCCTCCCTGACCACAGCTGCTTCAAACACAGCCTGTAAAACCTGCAATCAAATCTTATTTTCTTTGCATTTTTTCTTTTAGCCAATAATGTTTTTTGTAAATAAATTCTTCTTTTAAAGGCCTCATCTATCCCAGAGTTTCCCCATACCATTGAATAGACGAGGTGGGTCTCCCTGCCTTAAAGATCTGCTAACCCTAAAAGAATTTCATTAGTATTGGTTTCAATGGAGAGTTTTAGTGTCCCATGATGGTCTAAATGCTTTTTCAGAGGCTTTTCAACCGTGACAAGAACAACAATTCTGGGGGAAACACTGAATACTTGTAATTTTTTGGGCATAAAAATGGTTAAATTTAAAATATTGGCTATTGGCAGCTTCAAAACAAAAATATCAGTATTGGTATCAAAAACCCATATCGGTCGAACCCTAGTGATACTTCAGTTCAGTATTAACTATGATGTTTGGGACAAAACTGGAAAGGAATATCAGCCTTTTTAAACAATCACATTTTAGATCTATGCTAGAAAATAAAGGATTTCTGTGGTGAAGAATGCCTAGAGCAGAAACTGAAAGCGAAACCTCTTCTCATTTTGATTTACAAGCCATCACACCACCACGGTAATGTCTCTGAACAAAACCGCAGACTGATTTTTTAGCTCCCAGCCCGGGGAAAAAGGCTCATCCACTTCTAGTTTGCATGACAAATGAATGCAATGCCTGGCATCCAGTCGGGAGGCAGCGTGCTTAGTTAAAATGTCCCCGCAGATGAGAATAAAACACGACTCATCAGTGTAAAATTGCTCCTCTCCTCAGTTAATTAAAATCAGCCCGCCAAGTGTGTGCGGATGCTCTGGAAAGAAAGGATTTTTTAGATTTGAAAGTCAGTCAAGCGTTACGTAAACAAAGTGACCACTGTGCAACTGTGCATTCACTCCACATGAATCATATTGTCCTCGGATAGCAATCACAGAGCAGCCAAAGGGTGAAAGCTGAAACTGTACAATACCTGCACTGCTGAGTGATGCTGCCAGGGTTAGAGGTCAGTTCCCACAGGGGCTGCCCATGCTAAAAATGTCCTAAAAATGCCCTAATCGTACTGTAAACACTGTGCACTTGGGGAAAAAGCATCCAGCAAAATGACGTGTGCTATAAATGTACATAAACTGCAAAAAAAACATCCATCTTAACAAGTCACATTTAGTCTCACATTCAACCTTCAAATCTTATTTTTCTTAAAACACGAGAACAATTCTGCCAATGAGGTGAGATAACTCCATTTGTTTCCAATGCAGTTTCACTTCTTTCAGGAATTGTCTAGTGTCAGTATCTTGAAACAAGTCAGAAAAGGGCAGATCACTGCTCTACTAACAAGAAAATGACACTTGATTCTACAAAATTCTTGAAACAAGTTGATTTGCATCAGAAACAAGTGAAATTATCTCACCGCATTGGCAGTTTTCTTCACTTGTTTTAAGAAAAATGTGATTTTAGGATTCAGTAATAGACTAATTTACTGGTTAAGATGGAGATTTATAGTAAGGCCTGGTAAAGGTGCAACATGATGAAAAATTTTAGCGTCTGTGCTTTTCGGGTCCATTCATTACTAGCCAAAATGGAAGACTTTTAATTCCAGCCTCTGGGGAAAAATAAATAAATAAATAACTGAAAAAATAAATAATCCACAGGCATTTCTTTCTGTATTCCGTATTGATTCTCCACTTTAAGTCATGCTATAAGTTATTCCATGTGAGCTTATTCAGTGAGACAATACCCAATCATGAGAATGTTATAACATCAATTGTGAAGGTGGGGCACATAGCAATCAATAAGAATCATACGGTGCTTTAGTTCATTTCCTCCGGCCTCACAGGAGGTTCAGAAGGTAGAAGGTAGAGATGTTGTGACTACAGCAGTCTGGGCCGACACCCCCCCCCCCCCCCCCCCCCCCGGAGGTCAAGGGGTCAAGGGGTCAAATCCCACGGGCTGAGGTGCCCAAAAGGAAACGCACAGTCCTTTAATCACTTAAAAGAGCGAGTGCGGCGGCTGCATCGAGCGGAGATAAATCACGTCTGATAAGGTCAGGTATAAGGCCGTGAACCCGCGCTGTTTCTGGTATCGCTGCCGCAGTGTGGAGCCCGCCGCTCCTCCTGCAGGACAACACACTCTGCCAATCATAACCCCGCATTACTGCCCTTTATTTATAAAGACTGTAAATGGAGCTTATATCATTATTTACTGTTCTTTTATGTAACTACATCTATGTTTTTTTCCGTATATGCATTTCGAGCACGCAGTGCAGAAACACTATTGTATTTGTTAGGATTATAATTTTTCTCCGGTTAAAATATCTGGAGCTCAGAAACCGTAAGTCCCACAACAACCAAACTTGGCAGATATACATTTGAATGGTCAACCGCTACTCAGGCAAAAAAAAATGACACCAATCGGCCAGATAGTGGCGCTATATGAAAAACTTTACGTTTTGGCCTATAACTATAAAGTGTACAGTATGGGACCATGCCTGCGCCCAGCTGATCAGCTATCAGCTGTTTCATCCAAACAACTCTCCAGCTGATCAGTACCAGCTGACTCAATCACCAATCACAATTCAAACAAGTCAGTGAGGCGGTTTTAATAATCTGACAGCTCGCACTCTCACTCTGCTGTTCATTCATGCCACTGCTGCTAGAGACCTGAGCTGCGTTTCATTAGTCACTTAACAAGCCCTCCTTCACTTCCCCTCGGCACTTGGTAATACGTAGCACCGTACGCAACGCGAGTGGCCACTTGCAGAGCAGGGGGGTGGGGTCAGAGCAGGGGGGCGGGGTCAGAACAGGGGGGCGGGGTCCGAGGGGGAGCAGAATATTTGAAACGGAACGCACTTGCCCTTAAGCAGGCCTAATAATTAATAATAAGAATAAATAATAAAAATGACACAGAACAATGAGTAATGAAATATTGCAGATGAGTTCATTTCATAAATATGTCTAAATCCTCTAAATATTGTTTGTTTACTTGCATTTATATTTATCACCTGTTCGCGCACCGGAATTGACGGACGATCACAATGCATCCTGGGAAATACGCGCCTACACCGTTGTTGTGTGGAGGCCGCCGCTCCTCCTGCAGGACAACGCGCTCTGCCAATCATGACCGCGCTCACACATTGCGATGACGGGAATGTGTTTGCCAAGCCGCGCAGAACAAATATTCATTTAACTTATGCAAATATGCACAAGAGTAGATTTGTTTTAATTATTAAAATGAGACAGCTCTGTGTGCAACAGATTGTTCTGCCGGTGAATCCGCCCGCCGCGTCTTACACCTCCTCTCTAATTATTAACAGCAACATTGTACTTGGATGAATCAGAACAGAAGTCGGGGAGAAGAGGAGTCCCTGTGGCTAGCGCACAATGCGAGTCAAAAGGAGATAACACATTTTTACACGCTTTGTGATGTAGTGTTGATTTCCAGAACTTAAACCCTCCTGCTCCTCTCTCTCTCTCTCTCTGCCTGTCTTTCTCCCTCTTTCTCCTCCATCCCCCCCCCCTCTCTCTTTCTCTCTCTCCATCTCTAACTCCCCATGCTGTACCTTTACATGTAATTGAATGCGGTGCACAAAAGCGGCTACACAGGCAAGCTTTACCTTCAAGTGATAAATATGTCAACCTCTGCACTTCCCCTCTCCCTTTTAATCTGAGTGGCCAATGGTGTTCCTAGGATTCTTGCTCCCATGGCTAGGTTTTAGTATCCTTCAAGGCAGGGAGGAGGAGGAGGAGGAGGAGGGGGGGGGTGTAATACTGAAGCAGCAAAGATGAAAAAGGGAGAGGAGACAGAGAGAGAGGGAGAGTGAGAGAGCTGGAGTTTCACCACTGCACTATATGGATGAACGCTCAGTGAGCTGATGGATGACTCCTCCTTTACTGATGGCCTTTCCGTCTAATGCTTGTGAAACAACATGCTTACCTAAAGTGTATATGTATCAAAAAAATCCACGCCTACCATTACTTTAAGCGGCATTAGCGAGATTAATTTGACAAACACATTTCTCAGCACAGCCTTCACAGCGGCAATATACCTGCAAGCGCTGTTTAATGGAATCCACTGTTTGATCTGCCGATAGGGATCTTGCATTATAAAGTAAGGCTTTACAATGCAAGCTCTACTAAACTTATAATGAAAGCTCTACTAAATACAAGTTGTATCCAAAAATACTCTGAGAATGTAGTTTACCAAACTACTGAAAGAGCTGAAACTTCCAGCCTGTCCTCCCCCAAAAAACGACCCCATAGGTTGTTTGTACAAGCAGCTTATTACGACCAATAGTTACGTTTTAACGTTAAGCGACCTCTAGCGGTCGTGTAAATAACGACAATGTGCTACGCTGGTCTGCGTCCACGTCACGTGACTGTCACGTTTCTCTCTCAACATTGAAATAAAAATAACACGGTGGAAAGTAAGGGCGTTGTGGTCGGGGATGGCGGATGGGCGTATACGTTTGTCTTTGATGTCGGCGACCGCGGTTTGATTCCCAGCGTTTCCAAATTTAACCATGACCAAACCATTTTCCTAACCTTAACCAAATTGTTATAGTTGCCTAACCATAACCATAACCCAAGTTGTTTTCATTTCACGTATTTTTGTGAGATCACGTTGGAAACACTGGGTCGTTTTAGAGGGTAGGAACAAACAACCTATGTGGTCGTATGGGTTGGAGGACTTGTTGGAAACTTCTAGTGTAATTACCATCCGGGAATTGTAGCTGGTCAAACTAAACATATTTGTCTAATCTTGCACAAGCCGCTTTTTGCATATTTTTGCACGTGGTCAGGCATGGTTAAATATACTTTCTGCTACCCTTCCTGCCTCTTTTTGCTTTGCTGTAATTCTCTAGTTGAGTGCGGGTCCCCACAGCATTTTTCAACAGTTTGTACTTGTGGAGCCTACATGCCTTCTGCACTGCTAATTACTAGAAAGGGCTCAAGTAGAGCTCACCGGTCTTCCATGAAGTTTATCATGGTACAGATAATTAGACACTGAGCTGGTAGTTAAGTGTCTTTTAGCAAGACACAGAACCTTCTGCCTGCTCTGTAACAGTGTCGAGTGTCGACAGTGTGACAATGACTACATTATAAATGTGGAATTAACACATTTAAACTGCGCTCGGAAACTTCACACGTTCGCGGCTCTAAATGGCAGCGAGAGGCAAGTGTTTGACAATGTACACAGAAATCATGTAAGGTGATGTCAGTAAACTGCACACACAACATGCTCATGTCTACCAACCTGGCTGGTCTGTGCTGTTTTATACCAAAGGAAACCAAAGGGACGAGAGAGGAAAAAGATCTGAGTCCAGCTTTCTCTGTGTTTGGCTCTTAATTTTCAATTTGTTCCTGTTTTTAATTACTTCCTATGGGCAGAGAAGAGGCAAATGTGGTGAATCCATGGTATCTCACTTTTCTCTGTTGCAGCCTCACTTTGTGATTTAGGCGATAAGATGGGTATATTTTTACATAAAAATCTGCCTAGAGCAGCTTTAACGCTAATAGACACACCTCCTATACAGAGAACACAGATAACAGAAAATACGCATATTTCTCGGAAATTATCTTTATTCTCACATAATAAATTATCTGCATTACATGGCAAAAAGTAGCTCGCTTGAGATAAAAATAGTAGGATTATAACTTAGCAAATACTGTGACCAAATTACTTAAAAGTTCACTTTATAAAGTCATTCAACTTTATGGAGTCAAACTAGGTCCCAAGAACACCAAAAACAATTCCCAGTGTTAATGCAGCCGTGATGTCCCCTGCTGCTCTCCTAGTTGTGTTTGTTAATTAGTTTGGATGTCTTTTGTGGGGCTAGCACTCAAATAATTAACAATGACAAATAGCTTTCGTGTCCACTAACTCTTATCCCACCTCTACAGCTGTGGGGATCTCGGCTTGGTCTTCAACCTGTTTTTATCAGGCTACGGGAGCCAAACCAAAACTGCTAATGCGTTAATTTATAACATGACCTGGCACTGCGCCGAGACAGCCGCGAAGAGAGGTTGGGTGAAAAACTGCAGTGTCACCACATGAGTCCACTTTTAGCCCTCCTGCATCAAGTTACTGTGTATGTGCTGATACAGCCCCGGGAAACAGATGTCCTTGTGTGCCGGATTGTAATTATTAATGGGTGAGACTCGCTGGTTTCATCACAGGCCGAGCTGCGTAGCGACACGTGCAGGAGCTTGATCACTCCGTGTCAGACCGGGGGACTCTCCACCGCAACACAAGTCATTAAAATCATAACTATTTGGCATTTTTTCCTTTATTTGACAGTAGGCAGACACAGGAAAGATTGGGAGAGAGAGGCGGGGAAGACATGCGACAAAGGTCTAAGGTTCAAACCCAGGACATCACTGGCACATGGTGTGTCACCTGAGCCACCAGGAGACCCTGAGCTCCCACTTTCCCACAAAACAAGTCCTGTTATGTGTCTAACCAAGCTAAAATATGCAACTCTTTTAACATTAAAATAACAATAAATAAACAGAGTATATTATACCTTACCAGCCTGTGACTGTGACACCTTTGTGTTCATGCCTAAATCCCAGTTTGCCTGAAATTGGCTTTTCAGTGATGTTTGGGACATTTTAGGGTGTGTATCGTTTAATGTGGGCCAGCCAGCGGTGAGCGTGGCTGTGGCTATCAGCCACAGGGAAGTCAAGGCAACAACAACAAGAGTGGAAAGCAGTAAGAAATGGAAGAAAAGCGAAGCGTTGCTACTTCATCGCCTGTGGAGGCTTTACGGATGCCGTTACCTCAGCCTCAGGCTAGATGCTGCTTCAAGGTAGACAGCTCATCAAGATGAGTGACAGGTGTTGGGGTGGGAACTGTAGCAACTGAGCGGGAAGAGGGCAGGGCTTGCAATACACCTGCATCCAGGTGGAAATCTGCATATTGGAGATTTAAATTGGTTCACACCTCATTACAGTAACTCAAAATCGATACAGTTGTGTCTATTATCATCATTATTGTAACCTACGTAAGTGCAGCTCAAGCGATGTGAAGGATGATTTTGAATAGGATGTTGGATGATCTTTTTGTCTTTAAAGTCCCCATGAAATGAACTCCCATTACCTTTACTTGGAAGACAGGGTATCTTTCATAGTGACCTCATGCTGCACCAGTAGCCCCTCCCACCAAATAAAGCTGCCTCTCTCTTCCTGACTCATATTCTATTGATTTAGACTTCTGAATGATCCCTCACTGCGTTATCTCCCGCCCCAACATCCTGTTTCAACAGGAAATACATCAAATTAAGAAAGTAAAGATGCCGTTTCATGGGGTCTTTAAGTTTTATCAGAACCACCATCGTCGACCACGATGTAAAGTTTAGACTAGCCTGCTTGGTGCAGTGGCTTTTGATGGGCTAAATGGTCACTCTGGTGCCACTGACTAGCATCCCATTCGAAGCCCAGCTCAGTTGAGACATCACTGAAATATAGCGCCTTCGGCTTGCCATTCTGCCATAACACACAGGCTGGAGAAGGATTTGAATATTCAGTAACTATTATATCAGTTAACTGGCCATGCGGGCGCTTTCTCGGCAAGGCGCCACACAGAAACTAATGATGCCTGAAGTCAATCAATCATAATGTGCCTGGGAAACAGGTAGAATAAATTGCAATAACCTTTAAAAAACTAGCAGCTTTTTAAAGTATTAATTCCTACTTCACATAATTGGATAGGACACCTAGGTGGTCGGGCAATATTTTTTATGGGATTGCCCTGTCAGGAGTGCAGATTGTCTTTTGAGGCAGAGTGATCGTTTAGTGCAAAATGACAGTGAATCTTGGAAATGGGACTCCTTAGAACATTATTTGCCATAAATTACTGGGAGGAACTCTGCTCAAGGTCAGCTGTAAAAGTGACAGCCTTCAAGCAGATCCCAGCTCAGCTCGCCATCATCGGCCGAGGCTTCATCGAGCGCCCTCCCAGTTTATCGGCTGCTCCCAGTGCCTGTCCCGCCACCGGCCATCTGAGGAGGGAGCGTGACCCGGTCTTATGCGGAGGCCTTTTAAAGCCGGGCCAGTAAAACGCCGGGCAGACTCCTATCCAGACTTGTAGGAGACCCATAAGGACAGCCAATTACTCGGCAGGTTCCATAAAGACTTAAAAGGTTTGAACTTTGGAATCGATTTTCCTCTCCGGTGACGCCTGCTGAAAGGTGTCGGTTGGGTTTACAGATGACTTATGAGCAAATGGTTTATCTATTGTATGGATCCGGGGGAAGACAATCCACTTCCATTTGGATCTTGATGAGAAAAGGTTTGTAAGCAACACTTAGCTGACGCTGGTGAAAATCAAGAAAAATATCATCGACAAATACTTAGTGTCAACATTATTATAATTTATTACCTGAAATCGGGGAGGCGTTGATCAAAAGGCTGCCAATCCAATCAGTAAATAACTGTGGTTTTATAACTTGCCTATATCTGAGCTGTATGATTGGAATCTCTTTTATAACCTGTTTCTATCAGGTATATGACACTGATGATCAGTGAGACCAACTAACACTCTTCCAATCTAATTTATGGAGCAGAAAATATGAGCAGTTGTTAACCACCCAGCTGTGTGCAGCTGCTGGTGAATGACATTGTACCATCTAACGGTGCAGGATCTTCTTTATTTATTCACATAGGATTCACTTCAAGGTGGGCAGGTGGGTTTTTGCTGAATGAAATCACCTTGTAGTCAAAGAGTTTCTGGTTTGATGTGTCCAATGCTGCCGAAATGCTGCTGAGAAAGGACGCTTAACCCCCGTGTATACATGCTGCTTGGAAGGTAGGTTTTGAAAACATTAGTCAAATACTTTGATACAATGCAGTGCTTTATGTATCAAGGTATTTGCAGTTGCATGCAAACTGAGGACATCCTCAGTCACCTTTGTCATTTGTAGATGTACTTTGTCAGAGTTACATGGACTTGCGTCAGGTTTAGCTGTCTTTTGTCAGACTTAGATGAAACTGTATCAAGTTTAGCTGTACTTTGTCAAACTTCATAAATGTCACAGTCTTCCAATCCTTCATTCAAGTCATTTTTCCTGCTTAAACGGTGCTACAACTTGTTGAGACGAGACAACTGCTGAAGGTATAAAGAAGTCTGCAAGAAATCTGAAATCTGATCAGATCGGTATCCGTTTTGGCTCCAAAAATCTCAATCAAAGCGAAACAGAATTCAGCACCCAGAAAATGTGTCCACTGTGAAAGATATTAAAGCTGCAGGTGGCATGATTTTTATGTAAAAATACACAAGTGTTATCAGCCTAAATCACAAAGTGGTGCTGCAGTAGAGAAGAGCGTCCCATCCAACCTAATTGAGACGCTGTCGGTTCGCCCTATTGGCCCAAATTTTGTCAGGTATGGACACTTCTCCGCCCACAGGAAGTGACGAGTAGAAGCCTCCAAACCAGCAGCAAGTGAGCGCTCTGTCCAACGTTAGATCTTTTGCCTGTCTTATCCCTTTGGTTTCCTTTGGTATAAAGCATCACAGACCGGCCGGGTTGATAAACATGAGCGTGCCGTGTGCAGTTTACTGACGTCACGTTACATGATTTCTGTTTACTGAAATTGCAATTTATGTCTCTGCTGCCGACATGCAAAGTTGCCCCCGTGCAGCTTTAACGAAAAACATGTAAGCCAAAGCCCTGGGTATCTCAGACGGGACTGTTACATTCGCCCAGACAGTCCGTCAGACTCGGGTGACATGCGTATTCCTCGGCGCGGGGGACAGTGACATGCGATAGCGCTGGGCTTACTCCGCTTCATTCCTCAGCCCCCAGTGATAATTTCCACAGGGTGTGGAGTCAATCACGCCGCGCCGCCCTGTCACCAGCCCTGTCACAACCGCACCGGCCCGCCGTCCCGCTACCGGCTTCACGGAGAATAAACACAGCCGGCTCTCTGTCTCCTCTCCGTCTCCACGGTCCTCTGCTGACTGGCAACAGCTCGTCTGGTGACAGCAGCGGCGTGTGTGTGCCAGAGATAGGAGCGCTCCGAGATCCCTCATAATCATTCTCTGCTCAGCCTTTCTTTCTCGCTCTTTCATTTTGCTGTGTCAGGCTTCCACAGTGATTCATGCTAATGATCTTAGATGATGCAATTTGTAAGACACATAAATGCAGCCAGTCAAAGCAGAGTTATGCAAATGGGACATTTTCTTTTTTTTGTCTTTGTTTGTTGATTGTCCTGTTGTCAAGTGTCTAGTATGCTGGTAGAACTACAGGTTTAAGGTTAAAGAAAACATGAATGACTCTGTAATAGGGCTGAACGTTATTGACAAAAAAATTGCGATTATTTGACAGAAAATTACAATGTAAACTGCGATTCATATAATCACAAGTTTTTCTTCACATACATCTTTTAATTGTTTAAAGTGGTTTTGTTTATAAAAAAATTGTGTGCAGTGTGCAGGATTTACTGAGTTTGAGTCTGATGAAAGGGTTTTCACCAATATTGTACTTAATTCATGGACCAAAGATTACCTGGAGCTCTAAAATACCTTGTTCACAAATCCATTTTGGACACTCCTCTCTCTTAAGCAGTTAATTGCAGCCTCTGCGATTTGGAAATTGCAGAAGTTCATATATACTCTGTACGCAAGGACATATTCAGGATGTGGAGGATGAATAAATGAACACCAGCATTGATGTTAAAAATCGATACCTAGGCGCCCCGGTGGCTCACCGAGTAGAGCGCGTACCATAAGGCTCAATCTTTCCCGCAGCGACCCAGGTTCGAATCCTCCCCTCTCTCTCCCATACCTTCCTGTCTCTCTCTCACTATCTCTCTGTCAATAAAGCATAAAATGCCAAAAATAAATCTTAAAAAAAAAAATAATAATCGATACCTGATGTGCGATGCGACTGATAAGACTGGCAGGCTTACTATTCTGTGACTATGTTGTAATTACTGCTACATGACTTCACCTTTAAGCGAGATGTGATTCAGCCGGTAAGCTGTGTCAGACAATGAGACAAACTGCTAATGGGCGTTAGAGAAGCGGGGCTGTTGCCACACAGGTAATGTGCAGATAGAAGGGTTTGGCTGTTAAAGGGCACCTTTAAACAATCCAAGATTATTACACTGAAAGCCCATAATTAGGAGAGCAGTGTGGAGGCCGAACTTTGTTTTCCACCTTTCAAAACCCGCCGCAATAACGATCAGCTATTTGCCCGCAGTCGTCCTGCAGCCCCCGAACAGACACAAATTGCTGAAGCAGTTCAGAGGAGAGTGCATGTTGGTAAGAGAGTAGTACTCCCCCCCCCCCCCCTCCCCAACCGTCCCCACACACACACCCCTACCCCCCCCCTCCGCCAGGACAGATGTGAAAGCTTTTAAAGCGACTGCAAGTGTTCATTAGAGATAAGGGAGTTTGTCTGCCCACGTAATTGCCCGGCTCCTGTGGCAGACTGTATGTGCCAGTCAACTATTACCACTATGACAGCGGCCTGCCAGGCTCTAGCAGCTGCTCTTGTTCCCTGACATTTAGACCCATTTAGGCTCATTATAACCGAGAAGCCGGCAGGGCCTCTTGTGTTTGCCTGTTTTGCTCACACAGAAGATAAATGAGTGGCAACTTTAAGTGCTTTCTAAACTTATGCTTAACTATGGTTCAACAAGTCCGGAGTGACAGGTGTGGTAACTGAATTTCCTTTTATAAACGCTTTCACTTAAGGCTGCACTAGACACACTGGTGATTCCAATTACTCCCTATTAAAAGTAATTAGTTGCACTCCTCGTTACATTACTTTTGCGTTACACCCTAAAATGATTGTGCTAGGCTTACTTGCGTTCATTGGGCCGATAAATATTGTCGACCTAAGCCCACATTACCAGAAGTATCTAAATAATGACAGACACAAAATCTTTCTTTTAAGGTTTTAAAAGATAAAGGAAAAAAAAGAAAGATAGTCTACAGCAGTGAATTTTTTCCACTTTGTTGTCTTGTTTATGTGTGCTCTACTTGTAATTCTGATATTTCTGACATGATTTGAAGTCAGTTTTGATAGATATTACACCAATAGGTTATAGAGGCTAAAAAATGAAATTAAGTAACGACCGATCTGTTAGATCAGTAACTGTAATGTGATTACTGAAATCGCAACAGTAATGCCTTACCTTACTCCTTACCTTACAGGAAAAAGTAATGTGATTACAGTAACGCATTACTTTACAACACGTTACCCCCAACACTGATGGGAATGGGACGCTCTTCTCTATCTTTGTCATTTAGGCCGATAAGACTGATGCCTTTTCTAAATCTTGCCTAGTGCAGCTTTAACTTTGTAACGCAGGCATTATTATCAGTTCACTGAGCAGTTAGAGAGGCGAAACAATTCGATGCAAGTATTCTTTCCGAATTCTCTGTCTCATTTTAATTTGCCAGTTTAAATGACACCCTGTATACCGCAACTTTTGCATTGTATAATTTCAAAGAGAATATTTTTAGCTTTTTGAGGCAGCGCTCCAGACTGGATCTATCCTCCAGCCCGGTGTCTCCAGGGAGTGCCAATTAGCTTGTTTTTCTTGTCTTTGATCATTCGAGCTGAGATGGTGCAACATCATGCCACACTCAGGTGATGATGAGATTATCTCCTTTGTCTGAGTTTAAAAGCAGACTATAAAAACAGATGCTATCTGTTCTGTCATTATATGTCCAAGTCTAGACTTTGTGATACATCACGGTATTAAAGATGAAAAAGACAAATAAAAATAACTTCTAGCGGTACAAATAATGAACACTTGCTTTTGAGGATATTCCTATTAACCAACTTAGCTTTGAAGTGGATTAAATAGAGGGTTGAATGTATTAAAAAAGGCAGTAAGTCTATATCACAGCAACAAACACAGAATGACTCTGCAAAGCAGGATCAGGGATTGTCTGCCTCCAATGAAGTAAGTTCAGGAGGGGAGGACTTCCAGATAATTTGGCCCAGGCGGCACGCCCCTCCTGAGGACTTCTCAGGCCGGGCAAGCACGGCCATGTTCTCCTGCAGCAAGTGACATCCATAAAGATGACAGCAGCCCTGCAGGAGACGCTGGAGGGGACACAGGAGAGGAGCCATGCCTAAAATAACCAGGCTGTCTCCGTCGTGATGGCAGCGCCCGCTGATCAGACGTGGCAGGGGGAGCCGCACTCCTTTTGGCAGGCAGCGGGCCCATTTGGCATAACTGCACTCACTGGTGAGGTGGTGATAACTTTAGATTGCTGAAATCATCAGGCGTGAGGCTCTGTAAATGGACATCTACAGGAAAGATAAATGGTGATGGCTAAGCATGCCAAAGACTATGCCCGGCCTGACTGATAGTGCAAATGCAAACACCCCTCTGCAATAACACCGACAGTCTCCTCTAAAATGCCCACGGCCAAGAGCGCAGCACACATCCAGCAGCCCAGTCCAATAGCAACCGGTATAAATCCTCAAAGTTTGATCTAGTGCTTAATTTCCGCTTGGCTCTGTAAGCGGTGGAGTGTCAGATCCTGTGAGGAAAATTGAGCAAATATGTAAAATAAACAACTTTTTCCCTTTCAGCTTGAAAGAGTTATTTTCATCAGTGGGCGGAGGAGGAGAGAACTTTCTCCAAGGTCCCTGATGAAGTGTTATGACAGTAAGTTTAATAAAGCATGAAGAACTCATTAATAAGTAATGCTCTGCTGTGTTGACAAATAATGTGGAAAGCATCAGCTGGGGGCCGGGAGTAAATCACATCAACACACGCAGCCAAACATCAAGTCATTGGAGCCAAATCAGGAGTTAAAGAGAGCTCTTTTTGTGTGCTGTGTGTAGTGATGCAGCGCTGGCACAGACTTTGAAAAAAAAAAAAAATCAAAAAATGCTGTGATGGAGTGCGGACAGCTCTATTTCACTTCCTTGTTGTGATGACTGGAAGTACGTGAGCATCGTGTCTCAGTGGCCCGATGCTACACATATAGTATTCTTTCAAGCCTCGGCGCAAGGACATCGCTTTCGGCGTGTGATATCGCAAGAGGGCAAGCAGAAATGAAAACGATGAAATCAAAAGGGAAGAAAGAGGTTGACTGCTGCGATGAGATGAGCAGAACACTGGCTTAGATGTCTGCGGGCCCGGAGATCTACGGTTTGTTATTGTACGGCGTCGTGCTACACCCTTTGTAATGAGATCCTGTCAGCTACGCCCACACTCCAATGCCGAGCTACGGACCTTGGAAATAATATTGAGTGGAGTTGGCTTCATAAAACATGGCCGCTTTTATAAAAAATATAAAAAAAATTAATGGGATTCTGCAGTTTTTTTTTTTTTAACGGAGGCTCATCTGCCCATGGCCACTCTTGCCATTGGTTTATTTACAGCTGAGTATAAAAATGCATTCCAATGATCACAGAACTCATATAAACTCTGCCTCATAACCCGGGCCTTGATAGTCATCTATTTGCTTTGTGCCGCACATACAACAATATTACAGCCATACATTTTATGTGTGCATTGCGCGGAGCTGTGCAACCCGTGTCACGTCTTAATAGATTTATTTACAATTTCCCTCTTCTTGCTCTGGGTGTAGAGAGCAGAACGGCCTGAGAGGATGCATTATACATAACAGGAGAGCTTTACCTTGGCCATGGTATCACGGGCTCTACGTTTAGAAATGGGTTTGTAACCCCCATCACATGGTCGACATCAATCTCTATTGGAAGTCACCTCTCTCCTTACCAACCACACAGAGACTGGTCCATTATATACATTTCTTGTAATGACTAGTCTTTCTTCAAACAAAATATGTTGAAAGACTGCTACTTATCTCACAAATCATAGAGAAAATTAATCATATAGCATTACTGACGCGCTAGTTATTTATTAAATTCCCCATCATAAAAGGATGCAGCTGTAGCCTGCTTTAAAATTTCAGTGAAGTAACAGCTATTTGCCCAGACAAGTGGCCACACTAATGAGCTACAGTATTTGGAGTGAGAATACCTGCCGTGAATGTAAATATACCTTTGTGTCACCTGAGATAACCAAAGAATCATTACATTCATTTTCTGTCTAAGTTAAACGGTAGAACCCATTTATTCAGACAAAAAGCCGTTGAGCATACCGGCCCCGGCTCTTATCCTGCCATTGTGCCTCAGTATGCAGCAGTGTAATCCAGGGTAAGAGGCTGAATCAGCACCATGGACAGCAGCTAAAGGCTAGTGTGCTTCTTCTTCTTCTTCTACTCTCTAAACCGGGCCGCCGGCGTGAGCGAAGGTTTGCTACTGTTCTTATCCACAGCCGCTCCTGGACTCTAACAGGGTTTATGTTGGGATTTTTCAGTACTTATAATTCAAGCCATTTTAGATCCTCTGGACTTTCTTATAATCTAACTGGAGCAGGTTTTCTATTTTTTATTTTAGTGACATCTTTGGTGCTAAGCAGACATTGCTGTAGTGATTTTGCACTGCGCTTCCCAGAGATCACTTTTATTATTTGATTTTCTGTTGATGAAGGTTGAGTTTCTGTAGGTTGGCGCTCTTTTCTCTGTCTGTTCAGCCATGCTGGCTATCACTGCTCGTGCTAACTACCCAGTTCTTCTTCTTCTGTTTATTCCAAACAAACTGCTGTTGCTGCTTTCGGTAACGTATTGCATCACTTCCTGTGTACAAGAGGATATTTTTTGGGGGAAAGCTAGTGGGCGTTTAGAACAGCAAATGAAAAAGTTTTTTAGGTATGGGTTGAATCACTATTGTGTTATATCAACAAAAGCAAAAGGACCTTTATTTATATGAAAATGTCACAACATATTACTTTTCTGTAGGACTAAGGCTCTCTGCATGCAACAGAAAAATCTATTCCTCAACAGAATGAAGATGTCTCAGCTGCCTGTTTCTAAACCTTGGTGTGCACTGACTATGCTGTCAGTGGGTGGCTGCTGGTCAGGCATGTGTAGCCAAGGGCAGACATCTTTGTCATACTTCAGATAAGGGGAGACCAAAGTAAATAGAGACGCAGACAGAGAAAGAGGGTCAAACAGAAACAGACTCATAGAAGGCATCTTCAAGACTTGTTCCTCTGCAACTAAACATGTCTCCTCTAACGGTAGCTGTAAATCTAACAAAGTTGAAATTAAATCCCCACACGGGAAACGCATGGCGAGCGCGGCGCGATGAATGTAAATGATGCCGCGCAGCAGCAGCAGCAGCAGCAGCAGCAGCAGCAGCAGCAGCAGCACACCTTTACATGTAAAGAATGGAACTGCATAAGTTAGTGAAGTCACAGGTGGGTTCATTATGTGGAGCGTGAAGGTGTCAGCCTCATTAAACAGAAGCCAGATCAGTCGAGTGGAAAATGATCGTACCACTGGGACTGTGGGCGTTTGCGCTGCAACATATTCATCATGGCGCCGCAAGAAAGAGATGTTGCTCGGCTTCAGAGAGCAAGAAAATCTACGCAAACATCATGTATAGGTTAAAGCTATAGGGATACAGAGGGATACATGGTCTACAAAGAGGCTTAGAAGAAGAAGAAGCCGCCTCAGATTGACTGGTGAAATTGGAGTGGTCGGTGACGGTTAAAATAAAGGTTAAAATAAGATTAAAATTTGTCATTGACCCTATCTGTTGTTTCAATATTATACATTATTATATACTGTATGTATATTGGTATATTATATGTACATTGATTCATATATCAATGTGATAACATGCCCTAGCACAGTAAGTTAAAACCAAAATTTTAGCCCTATTAGCTGAAAAGTTAAAGTGATAATCTATGACATTTTCATATAAATAAATGTCTGTTCCTGCTCCTCAGCAGCTAAAGGCTAAAGGAACGTCATAGTCCCGCCCACGCTGTTTGATTGACAGGTGATCTCTGGGAAGTGTAGTGTAGAAACACCACAGTAATGAGCGCTGAGCACCAAAGATATATATATATAAAAAATAACCTGGTCTATGATAATTTATACCAAGGGAAACCAAAAGGACAAGAAAGGCAAAAGATCTAACGTTGGTGAGTCCAGCTTTCACTCTCTGCTGTTCAGTAGCAAGTTCTGTATTTCCCACTTAAGTTTTGATTTGTCATTTCCTGAGGGTGGAAAAGTTTTCCTGCTACTAACCACACCTGACCCCAGAATTTCATTCGGGCAAACAGGGCAAATCTACAGCATTTCGATTAGCGGAGATGGGACGCTCTTCTCCATTGCGGCCCCACTTTGTGATTTAGGTTGATAGGATGGGTGTTTTTTTACATAAAAATCTTGCCTAGTGCAGCTTTAAGCATATCGTGACAAAGAGAGCAATGTGCCGGGTCAGTGGTCCATACTAAAGATAACCACTGAAGGTCGGGACACTCATCCGCGGACTAGATCTACCGATCCAGGCAATCGCCGGCGTATTCAGAATGGATGGCCCTGCTGCGCTCGTCTCCAATCCAATCCCTCCTCATCTTTCTCCTCTTCTGTCTCCCCCTTTCATTCCCCCACCGTCCCTCTCATCTCCATTGTGCTTGTGATGCAGCGGCAGCACCTAATCATGGAAAATGCTGGGCTGTCCTCCGCTCGATGGAAGTGGCTGTGGAGATGGAGGACACCCGTGACCTGCAAATGCATTTGTTAACCCCGAGGTCACTCGCTCCAAACAAACTGTTATTTTAAAGAGCTGGCCCTCTCTGTTGTCTCTGCCCCCATCCCCTCCCTTCTCCCACCCACCCACCACCTCTACCCCCACCCCAAACACCACCCACACCCCCACCGCCACCCCTACACACCCTGTAAAGTTTTCTGTAATCCAGCAATGTGCTTATTCATTCTCTGTATCCATTCTCAGAGGGGTTTTTTTGGTTTAACCTTCATTTATCCAGGTCAGGCTGACTGAGAATACATTGCACTTCCCTGTTTCCCACTCGCAGGTATGCACATTCATGCCTGTGAGCTGCTGGTAACTGCTGAGTGACTCCACTGGAGCAGCTGGGGCTTTAGTGTCTTGCTCAAGGGCGCCTCAGAAGGTACAGTAGCTGTTAGGAGGAGAGAGAGTTTCTTGTACTGGACAATTATACCCTGCACAAATGTTTTGCTGATTAGTCATACAAATATTTCTCCAAGGCAGAGCTGCTCTGGAGGCAGAAATAATCTCATTGGTTGAGTTAAACCTCAATGGGAGACAAAGAACCACAGTTTTTCAGAGCGATAGTTAGCTAACTGGCGTTAGTTAGCTAACTGGCGAACTTGAATGGCAAAGAAGCAATTCTGGTCAAAATATAAATAAAAACTATAAATGGCAATGATTTCCTTTTTTCATTCATTCATGATCATGGCATTCATGATGTTGGAAGGTCAGCAGTTAGCTAACTACCTAGATAGCTATAGGCTAGTATGGCTTTTTGAACTTCAGCTAGGTCAGCTAGGCTAACTAGCTAACTTAGTATGATTAAATTGGATTTTTTTTTTAGTTAGTAAGTTAGCAAGAACACAAGGCTTCATAATATTACCTGCATCTCTTACCCCTTGTCTTTTTGTAACATTACCAACCTAGAAGAAGACTGTGGTTGTTTGGCTCCACCCATTGAGGTTTCAACCAATTTGATTATTTCTGCTCTGCGTCCGAGAAATGTTTCTATAACTGGAACTCCAATCTGCTGATTTGTCCAGCCAATCCAGGGTTTCCAGTCACAAGCATGGTTCTCTAACCTTCAGGCTACCAGCAAACCAAAATTTGATAAGAGTTGCAGTTAAATTTCAGGGGTTTCACTGACACGATTTCGCTCTAGCGATTTACAATACGTGAGGAGGTTGAGGTTAAAGGTCACATGGCTGCTGCTGGACGCTGTAGACTTAAAACTGTGAACTTTCTGTTGCGGGACAGACTCTCTAACCACTGTTACTCCCTGCCACCCTATTTATGACGCACAAATACTAAGAATACCACACGAGGAAACAGCAGATGTAATTTATTTGAGAACGAGGGAACAAAAACGCAGTGTGTATGCTGAAGGGGCAAAACGAAGGGGACGGCTGATTGCTGTGCTTTGTGCAGGTGAGAAGAAAGTGAAAGGGGAGACTCAGCACAACAGCGCTGAAGAATGAGAACTGTGGCCCTGCTGTGTTTCCTTCAGCACTTATAATTGCAACCTCAGAGATTTGATACTATGTAGTATACTAGTGTATATCGTACCCAAGAGAGGAGCAGTGTCCAGGCAGGCACACGCTCTCCAGATGCTCGTGAAAATGTTCTCCCCCATGTGTGAGCAAGTACATCCTGGAACAACCCGACTCCGACCTTACAGTGTTTCCTTTTCCAGGCTAAAATACATCCCATCTCCCTCTGTCACCCCCCCCCCCCCAAGGTCAACAGAGCAGCCGTATTGAGTCAGAGATATGGCAGGCATGGCAGCAGATCTGTGCAGATAAAAACATTTAGGTTACATCCCCGAGGACGTTCTGTACCCTGACTTGAAACAGACTTCCACCTCATTCTATCCAGTGACAAAAACTCTTGATGTATTGTATGTGATTCTTGAAAAAAAAAAAAAAAAAAAAGTCTTGCCCTGAGGGGACGCTGAAACATTTTCCACCCTTTTCTATATTCTGAATTCTAACAGGTTGCATAATGTTGAATCTCCCCCCCCCCCGCTACAGACGGTTTTACGGATCTCGTTATGGTGCAAACTGACAGCTAAAGACATTATTGTGGCTCTTGCTGTGGATTTGACAGATTTCAGAAAGTTGGAATCAAGCTGTATTTTTGCAGGGAGCGTTATTTGAATGTTGCTGACGATTTATTATTATTATTTTTTTTGGAGAGGGCACACAGAGAAAGAAGTAGGGTGATTTGAACATAACAAGTTTTTCTTTTCTGCCCTGTTCATTCAATATCTCAATCGTTTATAGTTTCTGAAGCAGGGTTAAGGGTTATTGATGTGCAAAACAAGAATGTTTTTCCCTTTATTCCACTTTTCGGCAACCTTTCATCCAGCAGCACAACAGTAAGCAACAACACTGTAAGCAACAAAATTCCAGTTCAGGCTATTTTTTATGTGCTTAGCCTGATCACTGAATCACAAATATAACTCTGTCCTTCACCTCCATGAAAACAGAAAAAAAACAAAACAATCTCTTCTTCAGTCTTGTGGGTTGTAACGTCTGCACGCTCCTCGCAAGAGCAGCTTGGTCTCGCCCATGATTATTGATGACACAGCTAATTGATGGCAAAGGAAAAAAAACCCGTTTCAACCCCACTCTGCTATAGTGGGACACATTAAATATTAATAGGATTTTCCTATTTTGACTGCAGAATATTTCCAGTTTTCCAGCCTTTATGGCCTCTGACACGTCCTTTATTAAATCCCTCCGGGCGGTTAAAAGCTGACCTGAATGCAGAATTGCAGGACTGACCTGAGACTGCAATAAACCTGCGAGGACTCTTTGGCTTTCTGGAAAGACTGCAAGCTTTGGAAATGAAATCCATGGCCAAAGAAAACCCAATACATCCCTGGCATCTGAAATATTTTGTTGCCAGGTCGACTTCATGAACCTTACATCAACGTTGTGGCGGGTGTTCAACAATGAACATACTCTGAACGCTAAATCTACAGCCTCCAGCCTTAAATCAATGGTGAGAAAGGGTTAAAGGTGTTTACCATGACGACAAGAATCCGTCAAAAATGAAAACCTTTGTTGTAAAATTGACCTCAGTTATACTCTACCTTCCAAGACGCTGTATCTAAAAGGATAAAGACTGTTTGTTTTTTTTTTTACCATCTTCTTACTCATGGAATTCATTTATTCATATGGAAATTTTTTGGATGGAACAAACTGTAGGCATAGTGAGTGGATGAAGAATGTAAAATAATATGCCATACAATGTTATATATCCTGTAAGATTTATATGTATCAAGATATATGATAACAACAACAAAAGCGGGTGAAGGTGTACGTCATTTTTACTTTTACTGTACAAATGTGTCTTATCTTATTAATATGTCTCTATATTTCTACTTCTATTTTAGGTTTAGTGGGACCCCAGGAAGAATAGCTGACCTTGTGTACAGCTAATGGGGATCCTTATCAATAAACAAATAAACAAATACTTATGACGTTGCAGTGTGAATGTACTGAAGCTCTGAAACTCTGTCTCGTTTTATCTCCCCTCCCATCTTATTTCCTTTTGTCTTCACTCTATAATATCAAATAAAATCAACAATAATCCTTAAAAGATCTGTAGGCGTCAGTGAGGCGTCGACTGTTCCCATCAAAAGAGAAGCCGCGCTGATGCCACCCAGACATAACTAATGCTAATGAAAAATTTTTGATTCGCTCTTATCATGTGAATAATTTAGCTTGCCATTAAATGAAAGTCTCTCAGCCACCATCTGAGGCTGGTGCAGCCCCACATACTGCATGAGCTCCAGAAATGGCTCCAACCCATCACTTTTCCTCCCTCAGGCAGCCGATCTAGAGGGAATTCGGTGATCTTTGACATGAAGCTGACAAAAGTCTAAAAAGATCACTTATCGACTCAGTTGCAGTTTCTTTTCACTTTAAGATCGTGTAAGAACAGAGCCCCTAATAGCTCAGTGCACCGCCCCGTGATTACACAACACTGTCACACCCTGCTTTGTCACATTAAATTATTAATGACTGTAAAAACCCTTAGTCTGACCGGAGACCCTCGGTATTACATCTTTCACCACACGCTCCCAACAGCTCCTAGTCCCGCAGTCAATAGAAAAATGAAAGCAGCATAAATTAAAAAGCCTGGGACTCTAACCGTTAATTCCTGTAAATGATTATCCTGCCATTCTCACAGCAGTATTTTACATCAGCATCAGCTTTAAGAAAACATTCATCTCCTCCGGTGGCAGAAACCAATAAAACATTAAAACTTTTAAAACCGCGCTCGACATTTCTTCTTCGGCGCTCTTCGGGGGAAGGCTATTTCTAATTGGGTTTTGGCTCTATAATCTGCTTCTCCAGCTGCATCTTCTTGAACCTTAATTACAGGGGGGTTTGCCTCTGTAAGAAAGCAAGGTAATAGAATACGGGCAGCAGGTCATCACATTTAATAGTATGACTCATCATTAACACTTGGCAACAGCGATCGATGCGTCGTAAGTGAAAAGAATACTTGAAAACAAGGCTGGACCGGCGACTAAGTGCTCCATCAGATAAAGGAGGGCCATAACTCACAGGTGGGATAGAGGGGGCTGCTGGTGTTTTTCTCATCCCAAAGAAGGTTCAGGTTTCTCCTCATCAGCGTCACTCTGCACAGGGCCAGACAGGCAGCCAGAGAGACTAAACTCTTCCCTCCTCCTCCTCCTCATCCTCCTCCTCCTCCTTTCACTCCATGGCTGAGCTCGGCCACTCTTTATCTGCAGCTCATGCCTGTCTCTCTGGATATTTTCAGTTTCACACTCATGTAAAACCGACCACTAAATCACAACACCTCAAGAAACCTGGACATGACCGCTCTTAAAGTGTACTATAGGGAATCCCAGCCGCATTTAAGGGATAGTAAGTTGTTAGCTCAGACGTTTTCATTTGACAGAATCCTCAAAGCAGCTTGTAAAAGTGGGTCAGCACAGGTGATATTTAGTCGCAAAAGTAAGTATATGCCGTATAACTCTGGGCTAGCATCCAATGACTTGCTGCTGCTGCCTGCTAGACACTCTTTGCAACTTCCTTAAATCGTCAAAGCTGTCCGTTAACAATCAAAATAGCCTCAGCAAATCGCATAAAAGCCAAGGGAACAAAGCGGAGGAGAAACTAGGTCCGTGAACGCCGCAGCCTGCCAACACTGCTAAGTATTTCATGCTTATTGTTTCTGTCCCTGGGCGATGAAGATTTTGAATCTTTAAAATGTACTGTGCAGTAATACTCGCGAGCGCTCCATCCGCGGCCCTGCAGGGGATGCAACGCACTGCCAAAGACACTGGTTGCCATGGTAACGCTGACAGCACCTCCCCATAAAAGCTCTAATTGATAGCAGTAGATAGCAGCGGAGAATTAAGCATCACGCCTGTATCACTTGTGCTACATGCAGACAAAAAGGCCCTGACAGCCAGACAAAACCAAAGCGTGTCCCATTCAAGGTTCAGTCTGAGTATTCTAGTGGGACAAATTTGCACCCAAAATCCTGAGATAAGCCAGTAAATAACTCACATTTAAAGTCAATAATCATTTTTAAGTCCTCAAAAACCCACTCTATCTATCGGCTATATCTGCTTTTTTTTATTTGTATGATAAAGTAATGTGAGGGAACGTTATTTCTTATTATCTCATGTTCATTAGCCTTTAGCTTAGCATTATTTGAGCAGAAATGAAAAGCAGCCAAAACCATTCTGGGCTGAAAAAGAGAAGTGAGGCCTTATTCTGAGCCTTTCCTCCCCTAATTCCTATAGCAGCCACATGGGAAGGTACTTTTCCTGAAATTGATGAACTTGCCTCTCGTTTTGTTATAGGCTGCCATCCGTCTGCCGAAACGACTCCGGGTAAATCAGCTTTCGGTTAGAAAATATAATTAGAAATGATTTTTGCATTTAGTACGGTGGCATTATGTCCGCGCACGTCAATAAAGCCTCAATGGTAAATCTTTTTTATGGTCGAGTTTCCAGCAGCAGCGCTAATGCTGAGAGAGAGGGAAAAAGTGTTGAGCACATGATGCAACACAATACACTGTTGAGAGAAAATAAAAAAAACCCTGACTCTGTCTCTGTGTGTGTGTGTGAAGTAATCTGCAGTCAGCTGGAGCAGAGAGACGCTGCTCTCATCATTTTTGTCAACAGAGAGGTCAGTGGAGATGATGATACCTCCGGACCAAACACCTAGCAGAGACGCCGACGACTGCAGGGTTTGATTTTTTTGTCTATCGATTCATAAAACAAGAGAAAAGAAGGAGGATTTTCGGTATCTTCCTTCGGTATCGATCCTGTTGTCTGCTTTCAAATTACATATTTATACTCAGATTATGACCTGGCAAGACGAGACAGAAATACCAGCAGAAACTAATGAGTTCAAATCCTGAGTCAGACCGGTATGGGTGATGAAATATGGAGTGGCTGCATGGGAATAGACCGGAGGAATGTGTCTCATAGTTAGGAGACGTTAACTTGACTCTGACACATCCGCTGGACGTGACGCAACACTGAGCACAGAGTGAACACATTCGTCAACTCCAGTCTGTCACTACCTGGTGACACTTCCTCATCCCCCGGTAAGGCCAGCGCTATAAATCTTTGGTTAAAGTGAGCAGGCTGGCAACGATCAAAACTACTTTCACTGCAAAAAATCTCGTCATTTAGTCTATTATTGAGTCCTAAAATCGTCATTTTCTTAAAATGAGTGAAAAAATCTGCCAGTGGGGTTCAATAATTTCACTTGTTTCCAATGCAAATCGACTTGTTTTAAGAATTTTGTAGAATCAAGTGTCGTTTTCTTGTTAGTAGTGCAGTGATCTGCCTTTTTTCTGACTTGTTTCAAGATATTGACACTAATTTCTAGAAAACTCCTGAAAGAAGTGAAACTGCATTGGAAACAAGTGGAGTTATCTCTCCTCATTGGAAGAATATTTCTCTTGGTTGAAGAAAAATAAGATTTGAAGGCTGAATATGAGACTAAATGAATTGGGGTTGCTCATGTTCTATTTTTTGCCCTGCAAAGCTATAGTTCATATCACATTGGCAGTTGGATGCTTTTATCCAAAGTACCTTACAGTAGCCTGAGTGCTTACATTTTAAGCATGAGTGACCCCAGTGGGAATTGAACCTCTAACCCTGACAGTGTTAGTGCAATGCTCGACCCACTGAGCAACACAGACCCAAAAACGGTTTCCATATATAGATGGAAGATCATGTTTTTTTCTGGATACCTTGGCTACCTGGAGCGAAGCTATGTGTTTACTCTTTGTTTCAAACTTATTGTTCTTTCTCAAGGGCTTTGGCTGGTGTGTTGGGCCTTAGAAGCGAGTTGGAGAAGAGGACGGACAATAAGAGGGATCTAGCAAGCGAGAAGAGAAAGGGAACAACAAGCCAGAACCACTGTCATTATTTATGCGTTCAGAAGTCAATTACACACCAAACACTGCACTGGTAGTAAATATGGATCCCATGCTCTACTGAATGCAAAACACATCACAGACTCAATCAAAGGCTTTAAAATGCAAGCACTGCAGAGGGAGAGCTACCACACTTCATTGTTCCCCACTGAAGCAAAAATAAAACATAAGCAACTTTACCTCTTGAAAATATAGAGTATAACACTGTCAGACTCACTGTAAGATGTGGTTTCCATTTTTCATCTTTATGTTAATCACAAAGCAGATGATAAATGGAAACAAGCGTCTTGAGTAAATGCATTTTTTTAAAGTGCGAAAATCAGAGGAACAAAGGAAAAATCTAATTAAATCAATCTGGAGCTTGCGCTGTGGCACCGTCGGGGAGGACGTCTAAATTGCATCGGGCAAATCTGGGGAATGAAACCCATATGGCTAATGGATGCGGGTTATGATATTGTTTTGGAAGGCGCTACAACGTGCCGTCCTTCAGATGCTGCACCGCCACAGACCTCCACAAATCATTACCGTGGGATAATAGAACACACTTGATCAGACCCAGGAGGAATAGATGCCAGGGAAAAAGAAGACCAGTCTGTGAATAATGATTACGGTCACCTTAGCCATATATCACCAGCCACAGGAAGATGACTTGGATAAGGGTGTCAGCACGGAGGACTGACAAATTTCTGCACCATCCTCAGATTTCAATCCCACAGTCGCCCTCTCCTCCCTTCTCTCTCTTCTCTCTCTGTCTCTCTCTTCTTCTCCCTTCATAATTGCTTGCTAAGCCAGAAATGACTCCATGTTGTAGCTCCCCAAACACGCCTTTGCAAATTGGGTGTTGCAGGTTGCGTTTGGCCCACTATCGCCTGTATACACTGATGACACAGCATGTTGCAAGGCCGTATTTCCTCACTGCTCACTAGTTGTGTGTGTTCAACTTATCGGGAACCAGTAACCAAGGTCATGTTGGTAGGTGGGTGTTGCCTGAATATTGGATGCATTCAATTAGTGCTTCCGCAAGCCGAACGTGAACAAAATGTAATAACTCACTTGGGCGTGAGGGAATGGTGGAATTGATGCACTGGAAAGGACGCTGTAAAAAAAAAATCGGACTGATAGGGGTACTACTCTCTTCTTTCTCCTTCTCTTTCTCTTCTCTTCTCGCAGAGTTTTACTGTAGTTGGCAGCCTCCTCGGCCAAGTCGGTTGTTTCATCTGCCAGACCGAGGCGCTCCATTTGTTACTCCCAGAAGGTCACCGGAGACGGCTTTCAGGCAAAAGCTCCTTCCCTCAATGTCCGCTGCAGCCCTGCCCATAGGACTCATTAAGATGAATGGACCAATATGCTGTCCTAGCTGCTGCTCGCTGTTTGCCATCATGACCTCAGATTAGACCCTCAGCACCGCAGCAGCATCCAGATTTATCCTGTTATGAGATCCATACTGACCATCCACAAGACCGCGATGCACAGTTATCACTCTGATGTCATGCAGATGTTGCCTTCTTCAGGTTGAGATGGGAAATAGCAAAAACTGGGACTAAATATGGACTCATGCACAGCTGGATACAAGGAGCAGTGTTGTAACAGGAGAAAACGCTGTTGCTTTGAGTATCCAAGCCCATATTCCCAGTTGATGCTTTTTATTCAAAGCAGTCTCAGAGCTGTCGGGCAGCGATGGAGTCCAGCGGTGCAGGGAATGCATGTTCAAGACTGAAATATGGTGTGTGTAGTGTAGAACTGGGAGAAGCAAGTATCCTAAGGAGGTTACACTAGCAGCAGTGTCATGCAGTGCACCGTAATATATAATATATAAGTTTGCTATCGCCCATCGCTCTGCTGGTTCACTCTTATGTCTTTTCATCTTCATTTTCACAGCCTGCCACAGAGATTTTGGTACTTAACTAATAACAAAACCCCTATTAGAGAGTTAATGCAGAGTAATGATGACAGGGGCCCCACACTGAAAACAGCACCCGTCGCTTCTGACAATAATAAATCGCCGGAGACAGGACTGATGACACACCGACACAAACACAAGCCAGCAAATAAACCAAGCACTGAAACTAAAAGAGGAATGTTGAAAAGTCAAAAGAAAAATATTGCAAGATAAGGCACTGTGTGCAATGGATAGTATTCCTGATTTAACATTATCCTATAACTGTGAATTCCTGGTTTTCTCAGTTTGTACCTGACAAACAAAGACATTTCCTCTGCGTACTAAACCAGTCTTCCTACTGAACACTGAGCTCGGAGAAAGCCCAAGAGTAAACATGTGCTGAATGCATGAGGGACAATGTTTGAGCATTCGTGCTCAAATAGGAAAAGACTGTAGTGAAATCAAACTGAACAGATATGGATCAAACCTTAGCTCATCATCCATCTTTAATATTCTGCAGTGTGGGATGCAATGGGAAATATTTAACCGGGTTACAGTGCTACTGCAATATATGTTCTGTCAAAATAACCTATTTTATACATATAGACTATAATATAGGTACCAACTTCAGCACACAATTGCTTAAGCCATACACACTTGCTTCAGTTCAAAGATAGCTACCAGCATAGCTACATAAGAAGTATAGCAGGTTTTCTTTTTCTTTTCTTTCTTTTTTTAATTTCCAAATATATGATGTTTGATCATTCATCTACTGCACCAGTAGAGCTCTCTCTTACCTGCCTTTGCCATCATGCAACTCAAGTTTGCAGACATGCAGGCTATAGTGGCACTTTTACACTGATCATTCCTCACAATAAAAACACAATTTCCATAAAAATGCAACTTCCTACCACGATCAATGCTCATCTTGGAGACAATTTTCATCCTACCCTTATGATTAAGACTAATCCTAATGAATTTCCTAAGGGTAGGCTACTACACAAATACCACTGCAAAACTCTAACTCCCTATAACAATACTATAGGGATATTACAGTGATACCATAAGAGATAAGAAAAACATGAAGTACGATAATGTTCCTATAAACTCACTATCGGGTGTCATAAGACCCTATGGGAATATTATATGAATCTTATAGTGCTTTTTGGTTAGGATACCATCTGTACCTATGCACGCATATTGCAGATGCGTGAACAACACGCCCAGTAAAACTCCAGAAAGAGAACCGGCTGGTGTGATTACCTGTTCGGCATCCTCCACGGGACACGGCGGCTACCCTTCCAGCCAAACGCTCAGCAGGAACAGCCGGGATGCAGCGGAGGTCAGAAAGCGTCTCCACATCTCCCTCGGAGGCTGGCGGGTACGAACACAGCACAAGTAGTGGTAGGTGTGGAAGTGGGCTCCAACTAAACAATCACTTGGACGCTTGGGCTCTTGCAGACAGGTGCGCAAATCTGCAGAAAGAAACGCGTCGGAGCGCTGTCCCGTCCCGCTTAGATGAGATTTTTGCCTCTTTTCTCATGTCAGGAGACTCTGGTGGAAGACTGGGATTTGGTTGCAAGCCTTTTGAAGTCCACTTGCAAGACGTCCGACACCCCCCGCCGGATCAGAGCGGTGCGGTGCGGTGCGGTAGTTGGATGCGTGTAGCCCACGGTGCAGCTGCGTGTGGCTGAGTTGTGAGCGGAGGCTGGTGGTGAGAGTTGGGGCGTGTTCCTGGGAGGAGGAGGGAGCTGGATGCGCAAAGATGCTCAACTCGGTGGGGAGGTGATGTTTAAAAAAAGTTTCCGAGCCAAAGTACGGTCTCTCTCTCTCTCTCTCTCTCTCTCTCTCTCTCTCTCTCTCTCTCTCTCTCGCTCTCTCTCTCACTCAGAATGGCTTTATTAGCATGACAAGTCTATTTCAGTTGCCAAAGCACTCATGGATATTAATACTAATTAATATAAAATATATAGGCCTACACAAATGAAAGCAAGTCTAGACATGCAGACGGTATTTACAGTTATAGTTCAACAGAACAAAATGAATCAAAAGCAGTAAAACAAAACCTTTCAGGGATTACAAGAGGCTTTTTCAGCATTATTCTGTTGGACTGGTCAATGTTTATCTTTGTTACTCTTAGTCTGCAAATTTTGACATAAATATACAAAAGTTACAGCAATCTCTCTCTCTCTCTCTCTCTCTCTCTCTCTCTCTCTCTCTCTCTCTCTCTCTCTCTCTCAGAGTAACAATAACAATGAGACCCAGAATCGTTTTATTAGCATAAATGTTGCCAAATCACTCATGGATATTACTAACAATTATTATGAAATGTACACAAGTAAAGGCAAGTTTATACAAAAAATATTCTCTCTCTCTCTCTCTCTCTCTCTCTCTCTCTCTCTCTCTCTCTCTCGCTCTCTCTCTCTCTCTCCCTCTATCAGAGCACAACAGTGAGCTGATCAAAGGGGTTAGTGTGTGTGTGTGTGTGTGTGTGTGTGTGTGTGTGTGCGAGAGAGAGAGTGAGAGAGGGAGAGATTTGGCATTACAGCTGCTATGCAGCCTAAATGTAGAGTGAAATTGACCTGATGTCATATCAACAGTATTTGAGCTGAAACTGTGATTGCCTATATCCTCCCAAATAAACCATCAATCTGACGCAGCACACTGCAGCTCGGCCATAAGCAGCTCAATCTGCTGGTTCAGGGCGACTGCTACTTCAGCTGCTGCTTGGTTTACAAAAGCTATTTGAGGAAGTCTGTGTCTTGTGCTGGTGCTTTGGGCCGCCAGATGGTCCTGCGTAAGAACTTTGAATTATTCAGCCATCCCACAGCAGATTGAAGCTGTCATATGTAAGACAACTTGGCTGGCCTCTTCCTGTGCCGGGGAACACCAGTGGATGTGTATGTACAGCCTACTGGAGAGATCTACCACGTTACGCAACTCCACATTCAAATTTCACTAATGCACAATTTGGGCCCCGGCTCACAATTTACTGCAGCAATGGAATTATTTATTTATTTATTTTTTTAGATCAGGCTCAGAGTGTGTTATGCTTTCACAGAGAGGGATGAGAATCATAAATTATTCACCTTATCCAGCTTTTATGTTTGAATACTGAGCTTACAGCGGCACTTGCACATCTAGAAACAAGCAGTTAAGCTTTTTAATAGATACACAGTATCTGTTTGTGCCATTCTCTAATGCACCACATTAAGTCAGAGTGTGTCAAATGCAATTATGGAAATTACCAAAGTTGTACAAGAATGTGTGAAAAGCCATAAACCAAAACATTGTCATAAATTCTCCAAAAGATATCATGTGAGTCCTTAGACATTTAATGTACTACAATTACCATATTGGCCATTAGTGATATTAGAGTGAAGCTTTACTGATGGCCTGGACCATGATTAGACCCATAATTTAACAGGATAACTCCTGTCACTTTAACAGAGCCATTGACACTATGAACACACGCCTTTGCCAAATGCTGTCATATAATATATTGCCACGTTAGGGATGATATATATTAGATATTTCACTTTTTCCTTCCTCATCTGCTGCCAAGTAAAACCAGCCTTACTTTGTTTATGTCTAAGTTATTTGAAATGAATGACATGGATGTGATCGTGTCTCTACTTCTGCTTGCTGTTAAACGGCAGCTAATCCTTTAAAAACAGGATGAAGAAATCCACTTCACATGGAGGGCGTCCTGCCATGTATACCTGTGTGTGTGGCGTAATCACACTGAGAGGGGGCCATTAATCCAGTTGGGGCTGGTGCTTTGATCTCTAGCTGAGTGGCTCTACAGCAAAGCTCTCAACCTCACCTCCGCTAAGAATCACTTCAAATTAGAAGGGGGGATCTTACGTGAAATGGGTTAATAGCGCATCTTCAATCAAGAGGCTGGTCCTGCTCAAGCATGTTGCTTAGATACGCAGCTCATTTCGGATAAGTGGTCCAATTTCCAATGAGTACCTCTTTGTAAGAGGGAAACAAGGTAGTTATGCACTCTATAAAACAACCTGTGAAAAAAATTAAACGACTTTGACATCCTTACACTATAATTGCCTAAGGTCTATTCTGCATTGCATTCTGGTCTACTGATAGCGCCTGGCTTAAGTACACTGTGTACAAGGGTGGATCAGTAACTATTGAGTAGCTTTTTGTGTACTTTTTTTTAAAGTCAGTAATTTTACTTTTACTTAAGTACATTTTTACTGAAGTATTGTACTTCACTACCTTTTAAATCACCTCTATTACAGAGGACAAATTTTGTGGCGCTCCATAAGCATCAGAAAGTGGATGTTTGGAAATTGACAAATAGTGGAGCCATTCACAGTGAGAAGAGTAATCTGGTTTTGTTGGAGCACTTTATATTGTCATTTCAAATTTTTCCAAATAAAATAATCTAGTTTGAATTGCATGGAAAAGATCACTCATAACAATGTTCCCTTTTTCTAAAAAGTAACTCAGTAACTTTCACTCTGAAGACATTTTAAATCAGCTACTTTTTACTTTTACTTAAGTAGATTTTTACAGCGGTAATTTTACTTCAGCAACAGTAATTCTACTTGAGTAGGATGTTTTAGTACGCTTTCCACCCTTGTGTACATGCAGCACTGTTGATTCCAGACTGTAAGTTTGTTAGTCTATGTTGATTGACTAGTACTTACAAAAAAAATAGTATTGAGCAACTAAATGTCTCTGTAGATGTGAAAAATTCTGATTGTTTTTTTGAAAACCTTAGAAACAAACTGGAGAATTCACCAAAATTGTTGCACAGAAGCTTGTGGTTTTTGTTTTTGGTTTGATGCCTCGTGAACTTAAGACGGTATATAACAGGCTGTTGTTTAATAACGCTGGTTAGGACACACGTATTGACACACGCATACATAAAAGCCTGTATATGTCAAACCCACAGAGGAGAGGGTCGGCCGGGCTCCCGCAGACAGATAGAATGGCAAGGCTGTAAATATTCATGGCGGAGCTGTCAGCGTCCCGCGCCTCTCCACCGGCTCCTGTCAGTCCATTGATCTCTCATACATGACATTCACGTCCAATGACCGCCCTGCCTCACCTCAATCATGTGGGAAGAGGTGCCCTCTCTCCCACCTGCTTGTTTTCAGTCCGTCTGGAAGACAGGAGCATGCTGATCACCACCTACATCCTGGGCCGTTACATCCCCCCTTATCATTATATGCACATTATAGGATCTAAAGCCACTGGCAAGCTGCTTAAAGGAAAATCCCCCTCCTTTGGATACTCTTTACACTGTAAGATATCATCAACTTGTGATATTCAATGCATTTCAAGAAATATTTTGTAGATATGAAGTGTTGTAATTTACGTTTTTGGTGCACTCACTTTTCCTGCCTGTCTACTTCTACTTGAACGTGAACCTTTTGCTTTCAATCAAAAGTGGATGTATGGGCATATAAATACAGCTAGCTATTTAACACTGGTTTATGATTGCGACCGCACCCCTTACTCAAAATGCAACATGTCTTGTCGCTGCATTGCATTCTGGTCTATTGAGGCTACTGTTGGTGAAGAAATTGGTCTCTCTCCTCTTCTACGATGGATTTCTCCCTGTATGATTGTTGAACATCGGTGCAACATGGCGGCTCTAGAAAGAAGCCCTCGCTCTTTGATTCTGAGGGACTGACACCAAAAACAGACATTTACCGTTGATGTTTTAAATAGCTAAAAAATTCTGCTGTCAAACTCCATTTTAGCTGCACTGGAAATATCTCAACATGACGTCACAGCATCTACATTTGGCCAGTTATCCACAAGAAAAATACACCACCAAACAACAGAATGGGCCCAGAAATGCAAAGTACATCACCAATAGCTGTTTTTAAGCTTAAGTTTTTAGCTGTTAAAGTGTTTTAGTGTGGATTTTTCCTTTAACCTGGTCCTTAATAGTGGTTACCTCTACTGGCCCACACAGAAGGTGCCTACTGTGCAACAATAGTTGTGCTGGGACCTTTTCTCACATTTCACATAACCCTGCCTTCACATAATAATTGATATTATCTGACAGCACATGTAAGATGCCAATAACCTGAGGCAGTGAAGTCACCTCGTATGATGTCTAATTCCACTTTTTCATGCACAATTTATATTATCTGTTTCAGTCGTGTAAATAGAACGACTAGCGTGTTGTTCCTGAGGGTAAAACACAGGGGAACTCAAATCCGATTATGATGTGCTATATAACCTCATCAGATCATTTCATCTCAGTTTTCACAGTATTTCAAAGTACTGCAGACCCACAAGATATTTTTAACAAGTCTGCTCCCTATATTGCTATAGGGGAGATACACAGCGAACACTATGAGTTGGTTGTCTTGTTTGCACATAGCGGTTGCTGATTTATACTTTAATAAGACACAACTTAGGGTGTAATATCTATACTGTATATAACTACATTTCTGTGCTTATGATTATTGATTTCCTGTGTACAGCGGTGCTTTTCTCAGGTTCTGGGTAGAGCAGGAAGGATTGTCCATGTGAAAGCCTTCAGAGCCATGTAATTACTTTCATAACACCTTGATATTACCTTTATCCAATGTGTCTTTAGAACAATCAATACATTGATAAAAAGACGAATTTACTGTTGTTTGGAAGAGACTATATGTACTATAGGTAATGAAAAATGATCTAAAGCCTCTCTGTTTCCAGTAGAATACTTTCATCATTGTATGTATATTCCTGTACTTTTTTTTGCATTCAGTATGCAGTACCAGTCGCTGAAACCTCAAACAATTTGTTCATTCTCATGTTTCTTCCATCCTTCCGGCCGTCACACTGGTCATGCTTCATGAACCCTGGCTGATGTACAGGTGAGTCTCAGCGATGGGCCCGCAGACAGGGGCCACGGCCTGTTTGCCGAGAGGATGAAGAAATTTGTCATTATCCCCCGCAACCGATTCTCCTCACGCTTTCTGGGATCCAACTCTTAATTGCCCAGAGAATTCGTCCAAACAGAGACACCGAGCAGAAACACCTCCGATGAGGCTGTGCATCGATCAGCCTTCGTGCAGCTTAAAAATAATAGTTTTTCTTCATGAAATAAATTGTAAAGCATGATTTCCCAATTGGTGTTGTTATTTTAGAGGAAAAGGTAACATATGCTGGTATACTTTGTAATAATCTTCCATTATTCATCTATCCTGCATCTATCTAGCATTAGTACAGCTCAAGGCAGACAGACCAGACTACTCTTTCTCAAAAATGTTGTATTGAACAGGCGCTTTGTAACTTAAGCTGTCTCCAATGATTGACTGGCAGATCATTTCTTGTGCTTTCTGATAGCTCAAACAAAAGGACTAAACTAAAAAAAGCACTAGTGAATTGTTTCAGCACATTAAGTGTATAATACACACTTAAAGAGTGCAGCAAATGGTTGCATCTTCACGGCGCAGGGTGAAAATCAATAAACAGATCTAATCCAAATATACTATCTTACTAGAATTATTTTCTTTTTAATATAGCAGTTCAGCAGGCAAAGTCGGCACTCAGACGTAGCAAATCCATCAGGGAAAAGAAAGATGGGGAAATTCATCGTCAAGAGAAAGCTGCAAGGTGTGCTAAGGCCGTCTCTCAGATAAAACATTGTCAGTGGATGAAATGGGAAAGAGTAGAGAGGAAGAAACTTGGGTTTAGAAGTTTCCATGGGAGTGTTTTTTCAATGAGGGTCTAAGGTTGGAGAGTGTCATTTTCATGTATTGTTTCATAATGTGAGCGTTGTGCAGCCCTTTGAGACTGTAACTGTGATTTAGGGCTATACAAATAAACCTGACTTGACTTGACAAGATCCAAACTCAATTAGATTCATTATAGGTGCAACATACATGTAAACATCTCCCCAAAATTTCAGGCAATGTGTAGGTGAGGATGCTGCCTGTCCCTTATGTTCAGGTAAAGCTACTTTTAAACATATTCAGTCAGGATGTAAATTGAGTCTGTCCCATGGGCGATACACCTGGTGACATCACCAAGTCCTGAAGTGTCTACAAGCAGCAATTGAGAGCAAACAGTTAGAAAACAATTTGTCAACCGAAGGAAGATCTTACAGTTGGTTTTGTCCATGAGGGAGAAAAGATTAGGAGGGAAGCATTTTAAAGCAGATTTGGAGAAATATCTGATAATCCTGCAGGATATAACGGATTGTGCATTTTATTGAGCTTACAGTGGCACGATTGGATGTGGTAGATGAGGCATTTGAAAGGAAAATGCGGAGGCTCGTTGATGAAGGTTTGTAGCAAAGTCAACTTTAACACTACTGGGAGAATTAGGCATTTTGTGGGTGGGGCTTAAAGCAGGCAGTTAAGGTGATATCTGAGGCAGCAGTGGGAGCCAATGAGCAACTAAGGCTGAGGAGAAACCATACCGATGCTGGTATATTATTTCTTAGTAGTATATACACTGGGATCTGGATTTGTTAGCATGTTGGTATGTTGGACTGTTAGCATTTGTTTGTTAGTGGTATGGTTGCTCTGGCTGAAAAGAAAGAATTTCATTGAGCCCAAAATATTGAATATATATATATCTATTGTAAGACTAAGACAGGAGTTAAATATCATATAATATAGCTATTATAAGTGGTATGATATGGCAGTGTGTAGTCCTACACTATTCTCAGCTCTTGGTATATTTGCCTTACATAACTAAGCTTACTGTTCACTGATGCAAGTACCTGGTGGAGCACATCAACAACAACTGGACAGGTCTGACAACATGGAGGCACTGAACAAGACGGAGCAGAGTAGAGGGTCCCTTGGAGGCTCAGGTGTTTCAATGAATGCTGCAGACTGCTGTACATGTTCTATCAGTCTGTTGTGGTCACTGCACTCTTCTTTGTGGTGTTGTTCTGGGGAGGAAGCACCGAGGCGGGGGAGGCAGGCAGGATTAACAAACTGGTGGAAAAGGTTGCAATTGGACACTCAGTAGCAGAGTTGAGGGTGAGGACTAAACTGAACTCCATCTGAAGCCCCATTCGGACATGATTAGTTTTTAGGACAATGAGGGTGAGGTTAACAGGACACAGGACATCTGTAATGTTAATGGCCAATTCACATGGGGTAAGTGAACTCTGTAATCTCTGTAATCAGTCTCCAAAATTACAGAGATGGGAGTGTTTACTCCATTTATGTGTTGTCACCATATGTCATACAAACCTTCCACACTTGATGTTGACGTGCTCGATCAATAACAATATAGCACGGCTGCAAGAGCGAAGAAAAGTAGCAAATGGACCAGAGCTGAGACTTTGGGCCTGATCTCAGTTTGGGGTGAATGCTGGAAGAAAGAGTCCTCTCCCAAAGAAAATGACACAATATTCGTCAGAGATGCCAATTCAGATGGGACTAGTTGTACCTGAAGTTATTTTTTTATTGGCCATTTTACAGGAGGTAAAAGAGGCTGGGACTTTTACTGGCGGGTCTGTAATAATTAATGACATGGCAAATTCGGATGGGACTAAAATTACAGACATGCTCCGGTAACGATTACATTCCCCCACCTCCCCCTGTAAAACGAATAATATCCAAATGGGGCTTTAGACAACACCTCCCACTCCTACAGTGAGCTGATGCAACTACAGAGCACCTTCAGCCTCTGCTTCGTCTCCCTGAGGTGCAACACAGAGTGCTTTAGGTCTTCAGACATCAGAAATACCAACGCTTCCTGCCCAGAAGGCCCCAGCTACTTTTCAATTCCTAATCTATATACTTGTTTGCATTGTTTCTGATCTGTACATATGTCTGTATATTCATATGAATTGGTATATATCTGTGGACTCTTTTTATCTGTACATATGATACCTTAATCCATAAATATGTTATGATTGTCATAATGATACAAAAAATGCACAAAATGCTAAAAAATGCCACATATTGTTTATCTTCATATTCTCAAATGTCCTCTCATTTGTTACATATTGCCCATATATTCATAATTAATCGCTTATCATATTACTCATATATACTTAGGTCTAATGTTTTGTTTTCATTCAATTTTTCTTCATCTCAATAAGTTCTACTGCTACTATACTGCTGCTATTTCTCACCATCTTAATGTTTTAATCCATACCTACATTCATGCATTTCTACTGAATATGCTCTACTGTTGAAACTGTCAGCTGTGTATGTTTATACTGACCTTATTTTGCTGTATCCTTATTTAAATTCTATTTTTTTCTTTGCTCTTACTGTTTGCGGCTGCAACAACCCAATTTCTCCACGGGGATCATTAAAGTTTCATCTCATCTTATCACATCCTGCGTATTCGTAAATGCAGACAAAATGGAGAGAATACTTACTAAGTGGAGAGGTTACATTACTAAAACAATAGTTAGGCATTTACCTAGACAAAAAAACAAGGACTTTTGGCCCATAATGAAATAATGGTATGAGTTGCTGAAATGGAGAAGCTCAGCATGTGACTCGAGGGATATTTGCTTGAGATCACAAATAAGGATTTTAGTGTGGTGTCATTTTGATTTATGGATGTCACACGCACGTTAATAAGTTAAGGCTTTGGTGAGTTCGGGTTGCGTTGCCAAGATCCCATCTTCCATATCCCATGTCTTTCAATGGGGATTTCAGTTCAATGGCTTTAATAACATGCATGAATGGATAGGCATTTTTTTTAAAGAAAGAAATTGTTGCAGCAATTTTTTTTCTACCCTCCCTCTCTCTGCTATTAGCAAGCAATCAATGGCCAATTGCCTTTTTAATGCCTTCTTCAGGATCTTGTTGAAAGTCAGACACACTTCAAGGTATCCGCCTTAACTTCCTCCCCGGCTGCCCCTTCATTTTCGCTCCCAGTGCGACAAGAAGTGGGTACAAATAATAAAGATAATGTTCGCTGAGTAATGATTTCCCATTTTCTCCTTACTTGTACCCCGTTATTAGTTAGATCAGTATGGCAGTGAAAATTAATTTTCTTTTCACTTAGAGGGAACATTACCATGATTAATTTCACCATGGAGTGGAGGAAACTGGAGGATTGCTGCAATATGAGGAGTGAAATCAATTTGGTCTGATGTGAGAAGAGCCTGGCAATGTGGGGTATAAACAAGTATGAAATTACCCTCTCTGTCTTCTCCTCTAATAGGAAAAGAGCATCATTTGGCAAGAGGCTTTTGTGCCAGAAATGTGACCCTCTTTGGCCTTCATTGGGATGAAAAGAACTTGGAAATGAAATTCTCTCTATCTATCGGCCATTATCTTAATATCATCCAAACCACTTGTGTGGCTGGCAACTGGAAAATCAATTTGGAGGTAAAGATAAAGAAAAAAATTCAATTCAGTGCTGTTTCTCTTTGGTTTTGCAGTGTCGTTGCTATGCAATAAACCCATTGCATTTTTTTTCTATTGGTCTCAAGTGAAATAATTACAACCATCAGCATTTACCCCACATGGAATCTGCCATCAGTGTTCTCTACCTCCTGCTGCAAGTACTGAGCATCACACTGGACCTGAATACACATTTGGATATCTTCCCAAAATTATTCTGAGACTGAGACTTAGTTAGTAAATGTAGTAATCGCACTGACATTTACATTTCATATTTACAGTATCCTCCTCCATACTCCATTTAACAAATAAAGACAGGAGGGGTTTATTTCCTCTGGGAAAATGGGGGAAACTCTCCTAATTGCTTAATTAAAACCATTATTTGTACACAAAGACTAGCCAAGCATTAAAGCTCCTACAAATTAGAATCGGTCTTTAAAGACCAAGTCTTTTTGCACTTTAATGGCCAAGGTCCCGTTCTGCCATAGGTCTTTATGAACTATTATATCTAAACCTAATTACTGATAGTGTTTTGGAAAAGCTTGCATAAATGGAGGGATTGGAGCCTGAAGAGTCTAAGTAGGGTTTGATGAGTTTTACCTAACATGCTGCTCATGGTCATCCATTTTGAATAATCTGAATCGTTGATAAATTTATTTTTTGTCAAGGTTTCAGCAATGGCACTATGGTGCACAAAAGATTATCATCAACAGCTTTAATTTGATATAGTGAGGAAATTTTCACCCAGAAATCCAAACTTGCCCTTTACAATAGATATCAATTGATATCTGCATTGATTCCCACATACAAATCTCAATATAGTAGCAAAAATGTTTCTTTCACATCAAAATTCACTCTTTAAATTTCTGCTCAATCACATGTTGTCACAAACCCTAAACATGATGAAGACAAATGAAGGCTCATAATCCTCATGGCCAAGTCGGTGTCCAGAGATTGGACATCAAGGATTATCTGAGAGATTGAAGAGAGTCCAGCGCCGTCATTCCTCAAAGTCGCTCTGAGCGGCTGGAAGGCCAGAGAGGAGGCTCCGTCCTTGGTTACAGCTGGACACCTGAAGTCATCGCACTTGAAATGGAATCAAGATGGATGGTTGAAATCTTTTTCTTGTCTTGGTGTGCTGAGGATCTCTACTGAAAGCCTCCATCGCTGCACAATGAAGACAGATGAGCACGAATGCGGGCTGATTTTGGGGGCGTTTGGCGCCGTCCCTCGAGCGGACGGAGGCAGGAGGACCATCCGGGTGGAGAGGGTGGGGTCCTTGGCCGCCCGGGGCGACTGCAGCTCTGCATCTTTAGGGACGGACCTGCTGACTGATTAGAGAGGGAAGGACAAGATGGGTTGCCAATGTTTTTCATCTCCTGTTCTGAGCCAGCGCATTGATGTATGACGGTACCTTTCCTCTTAGACTTGGTCCGCTGGATCAATAGTCTGAGAGCTGGCAAAGCTAGAGAGGGATTTTATGAACGACAAGCTGCTCACGCTCAGAATGATGGTCAGTCCTCCTCCCAGGGCTCAGGCTCAGTCTGGGGAGCGACTGAGACTGTGATTACATATGGAACACAACACACCGAGCTCTGAAACTCATCACTCCACAGTGGGCTAGCCACTTTCTACAGAATGTGAACGCACTTCAAATCAGTCCGCCTCTCCTCTGAAGTCTTCCTCCTTGTCATCACCTGCACTCTGTTGTTCTTTTATTATAAATACTTTTGGTTTTGATTTTGTTTTGTTACCTCTCACCATTGGTTGAGCTCGATGTGCTTTAAGACAAGATATAAGGCTGTGATCAGATAGGATGCAAAGCATCACTGTGTTAGTAACAGAGAGAGCGAGAGATGAAAGGGCGTAAGGAGTGTTACATCATTGTTGTTGCTATGCACCACAAAGTTTAACAACTTGTAAGCTATCTAATTAGTATTAGCTATCTAACCTGAGGAAGCGAATGGGAAAAAGTTGTTGAAAATACAAATGGACAAAGGAAAGTTAGCTCATTCTGAAACGGAGGATGTGGGTACATGAGTTGAATCATCTCATCCAAGGGCTCAGCTCCAGATACAGCCTGTTTTGCGGGTTATTTTTGCACTGATGTAATACGTGGTGCAGCTAAAGTTGAGATGTTGAACTTGGAGCACTCAGGTCAGCGTCCTAAAACATGCTGCATCAAAAACACAAGGTTAGTTTGGAGGAGACACGCACCAAACCATCGAAAATAACTGAAAATGTGCGTTCAAAAAAACAACATTATGTGATCCCGGCGTATGAGTTGCTCACACCAGTTTCACATTGCTGGTGTGTTTTTGTTTTTGAATCTGTGTGTGTGTTTGCAAATGTGTGAGTGCATGTCTGTGTGTGTGTGTGCGTGTGTAGGGGTAGGTGGCCTGGGAGGCGTTATTTGAGTAATCGTGGCAGTAATCAACTACCCTACTCAGAAATAAAGACATGCTACCATGGTTCAATACTTTCACTTTCAAAAAGGTAATGCTTAAAATTAATTTAATGGAACCATATTTTCACACGTAACTATCCATCTAATATGGCCGTAGGAGCAGAGATTGGTCACTGGGTCATTATGTCTATCTTACTGCTCACTCACTGGCGGATAGTGAACTGCTAACCTGGCAAAAGATACTTGAACTTCGACACAGACAGACTGAAAACAGCATCGCTTTGTGGATCTGCCGGCCATTTAAACTTGCTGACTTGCATTATTTTATACTGTAATGTCTTAAAAGACCTTAATAAATCAATTAGATTAAAAGAAACATATCCGTCAAGTTCATTTAATGGCATATTGGACACTGTTAGTATTATATTTAGGTGTCATAACATGGATTGATACCGCTGGAACACATTCAGGGGATTGATGGGGTTTCATTTTAATTCATTACTCTATATCAGTGTTCAAAGGGCTAAATGATGTGCAAGCACCAGTCAGTGTGATTACCTATTTTTAGCCATCTTTCAAGTGGGCTGACTTAATGCCATCTCATCCCATTTCAGTAGTGTGAAAGCGTGGAGGAGAGTTAACTGAATAGACGCTTGGGCCAGTGGAGGGTTTCTCTGATGGAGTTAACAAGTGTGTGCTTATGCAGATCAGAGAATTTACAGAGACTACATAGGAAGAGATATGCCACCATTGTAGAACGGTGGCACTATTGCTTGACCCCTGAAGTTGCTTGAACAATTTGAATCTTGTTCTACTGTCTGGCAACAGGTTGATTTAAAGACAGGAGATGGGTGTTAACATATGTCTAAGATAGTGGGGCATGGTGGGACATTTAATGGTTATCACTGTAAAAGATGGAAAGATTCATAATGTTCTGCCCATAATGCATTGGATGTCCGATCAATTGATGCTGGTGTAGGAAAACTGAGACTTTTCTGGGGGAGGCCATAGGTTAGATTAGGTTGATTGTGGTCAAATTATTCAGAATGGTTCTTGATTGCGGCTGATTTATCAATACATAAACAGTTAGAGACAGCTTTCATCTGTGGGAATAATCAAAAGTGTGCTGCTGGTCTCTACCTGTTCTCCAGTGTTTCCGTTCTCCAGTGTTTTACTGTAGTTGATAGCCGACATTTTACCACACATGTAGGAAACGTGCATTTATCAATAGACAGGATTTGATGTTACAATCCTAATTCTAATTCAGCCCAATTCAGATGTCTAAATAATGATGTACTAATCCACAAATGGTGACCATAGACGACATCAGGCTATGCTGTTATAAATCTATAAAACCACCAGAAAGGTATGCACTGATAATTCAAAACTGCATTGGCATCGATGGGAAAACATTTATCTTAGTTTCTGAGAAGTGAACTTCAGAGATGCAAGGTTTCCCAGGACACATCCCACATAAATGAATTTCAGGCATTTATGTCTATAAGTGGCATATTGTCCAAGTTTGTTGGTCACTGTGCACTGAAACAATAAGTCTCTAATCCATCTGAATATTATCTACAAAGGAATTAAGGATAGCAATTAATTACAAGCTTGAGTTGTTTCAGTATTGTGTGCTGCCATGTTTGGTGCATCACGTTCCACACCGCCGGGCCCTGTCACTTGTCCCTCAAGAGTTATTGGCGTCTAACAATATTAGAGAGAAATACGACTTAGGAAATTGGTAGTGGGGCGACAGAGCGTGACAATCAAGATCCATTTCCCTTCACTGTGGCCTTGTATGCCAAGTAGCCACACTGCCTGGTGAGCCTAGTCATGACCTTATGAAAAATGACAGCATGAGCCTTGTGTGGTCCATCGCTCTGCAGCATGGCTGATTTATCCTTTTCCATTTTGGGCAAGAGAACTCAAAGCATAAAACTGACTCGTAACAGGTGATGTGAGGAGCAAAGCTTTGGGTTCACAGGCTGCGGTTGACCGTTAAATTAGTTTACGTCCTGAAAACTTTTTGCCATAGGGGATCTTGTTTCCAGACGAAGAGTAACCAGCTGAGGAGAGCTCAAAAAACTATTGTACTGTATTGATCAATCCTGTATTTATAGATGGAAACAAACACAACATGCTTTTGTTGGGTTGGTGGAGTCACAGATCTCATGTAATGGGATTGCAGCAAAAAAAAAAATGAACTGTAATCAGAGTTGCAATGAAAAAACACACCAAAGATATTACAGATACTTTTGAAAAACATTACATGATTGTTGGGTTGAAGGGGGGAAGCCTTTACATTGTGAAGTCATAGATACAAACATCATTTTAAACATCTTGAAGTGATTGATTTTGTTCCAAATAATAGCATTAGAGTCTTTAAATCGGAATCAATTGCATGTTTAATTTTATATTTTATGAATTTCGCTACAAAGTAATACAAACTGGAAGAAATCAGATTGTTACCGAGTGTGAGTATTCCAGTGCATTACGTTACTGATTACAAATTTTAGCAGGTAATCAATAATCTGTGACAGATTGCATCATGAAAGCCTAATCCTCAAATGGATCCTGAAAAGGCAATGGGATACTTTGCACTACAAACATGGAAACAGGATGACAGATACATTATTGGCTGTTTACATAGCTTCGGTGTTTTGTATCTCTCTCTCTCAGACACAGACACACACACACACACACACACACACACACACACACACACACACACACACACACCACCGCAAATCTCTCAGCAGTTAGTTGTACTGCTAAATGAATTTCTGTGGCACTGCAGCCCATCAGCATAACAGTCATTTTCCAAGAAGTGCTGCATCTGTTCAACATTTCTTTCAAGTTTAGTCCAGTTAACCAGCTTCCATAATTCATGAGTTTATTTGCATGTTAATTAGCAAATAGACTGAGATATGTCAGGCTTTAATTGCTAATGGGGCTGAAAGGTCAGTTCAGTCAAGAGCTTATGACGGCTGACAGCCACTGAGCACACACTGGGAAAATTGGTTTTCTGAAATGGTTTTTGGTTGGTTCGGTCCGGCTTTGAGCTCTTCTCATGTGGAGAACCCCTGTTTACAGAAGAGGGGGTTCATTAGGGTGAAATGATCTAAAAGGATCCTTTTGTACTTTTCTCTGAAAGATGCACTCTGAAAACATCCATTAAAAGCTGTTGATGTATTCATCCGTTCTCTGTCAATGTTCTGTTTAGTGATTTTGCTGTGATTCATGAATCTATTCAATGTCCCATATTGTCGTCTCGCGGTCTAGCTTATCAACAAAATGGTTGGTTAATGTATTGAAAATATGTAAGGGGAACATACATTTGATTTTATTGATGTTTGCATAATGGGTTCTAGAAAGAACATTGCACCCACAATGTCTGAAAAAAAAAACCAAATGATTGCACATCAAAAAGGGTTGTAAGTGTGTCTAGCAAGTAAAAAGATACTACAGCTGTGACAACCTAAGCGTCGATGCACTTATGTCATTAGATATGGCTGAAATGCAACCTCAATTTTTAAGCCCTTTTGATCCGACTCCTGGCTCTCTAACTCCTTCAAATAGCAAGGCTTGGAGTGGCATGAGTAAACAGTTTATTTTAACTGCTGCAATCAGCGTTTGCAGCATGTAATTTAAAGTTACATTAAGCAACTGTATGCTGGCCTCTCCAAATGACAGCAACAGGTAACTGTTTGAGATATTTGAACTTCAATACCCCAAAATCCCGTAAGGTGACATCAGTAAACTGCACACAACACGCTCATGTTTTTAATAGAAATGTTAAAGGCTGGCTGAAGCAAAATCAGAGCTGTATGCATTTTTAATCATCTCATACGACTTGACTATTTTATAGTTATTTGTTTGATTTTTTTTTCATTATTCCTTCTTTATATTATGCTTCATAATTGTATGTAACCTTGATATTTTCTTCCTTTTTTTCCTTTTTCTCTTAAGAAAAGCCTAACTAGGGACAGAAGTTGGAAACTAGCAATAGCTACAGTATAATCTAACTTGTTTGTAACCAGTTGAACCAGCACTATGTTAATTTGCATTGTCCCTATCAAATAAAAAAACAAAAACAAAAAAAAAACAGCTTTGATGTCAGTTTTGATTCGTCACTTCCTGTGGGTGAAGAAATGTCCATAACCAACATCAGAATTTTACTTGGGCAAATAGGGTGAATTTATTCTCAATTAAATTAGTGTATTTTTACGTAAAAATCTTGCCTGATGCAGCTTTAAGCAACATAACCTTCTGGAGATATAGTCTAATGAATGCAATGCCATCTATGATGACGGAGGAGAAAGTGCAATATCCATGTCCAGTGTGTGCATGTGATGCGGCGGCTGAGAGATCGGTGAAACTGCAAGATTTATAAAGTAATCTCCCCAAAATGGTGTTTACTACGGCAGAGAAAAACGCCGGCGGAGGGAGAGTTCAGAAGATTGGACATTAGTATTCACATTCACACTCACTGTGGCTGGCAAGGCAAGGTACAGACTAATGGATTTTTGCTTTGTCACTCAGTGGAAGTGGAAGCACCTTGATTAATTTCCTAAGTGGTAATTCTTTAAAGGTATAGAGAATGGCAAGTGAATCTTTGGACTCCGCCCACTATCAGAGCAAATTGTTATGCGGAATGAAATGCTGCATGCTCTGTACATTCTGAGTTTAGAGGGCAAAAATGTAGAAACATGTGGATGTCGAACCGAAAAGTCGTTTGGTTTGGTTCTACTTTTGACCTCTCTCTCTATCTCTCTCTCTCTCTCTCTCACACACACACACACACACACACACACCACCACCACAGATCTCTCAGCAGTTAGTTGTGCAGCCAAAAGTGCAGAGTGCAGCATCTGTTCAACATTTCTTTCAAGTTTAGTCCAGTTAACCTGCTTCCATAATTCATGAGTGTGTCTGCATGTTAATCAGCAAGTTAAGTTGGTTATATAAATTAGTTTATGTAAAATCTCTGTTCTTCAGAGGTTTTCCATTTTGCTTGGACCCGTTTCAGCATTGCATAATTAATACACAGTTCTGCTCTAGTATTTGGACCCAGGACTTATTATAATGTTTTTGCCTTCTGGGCCACAAAGGATATTACAATACACTGTAGCCAATGATGGTCAGTGATTACCTGGGTTTAATGTATTTCCATGTTTTGGTAATCTAATCAAACTGCAGATTTTCACATTAAAAGCTGAATTGATGATTGACGAATTGATGATTACATTTGTTAGTATCCGAGATTAAACAGCCATAAATCAGAATCGTTTTGAATCATTACAATAAAACAGAGGATGAATGGTGGTCGTATGCACACATCGTCACCTCTCATGAATCAATCACTCAGACTGTAAAACTTTAAGATCCTTTTAAAACCTTTTATGTCGTAGAGCTTAATCTGTGCTCCCATTTTGCTAAAAGAGCTCTCCAGGTGAAAAAAATCCCCACACAAAACCATTTTGGGACTCTTACTTTTTAAAATGCGTGTTCAGTCTGAAACCCTTAAGAGCTCTTCTCCCAGGGACAGAGCGGTGCTACACTCTTTATATTATTTTTATGTCCTTTTGATTTCAGTGCAAGCCTGTTTTGATAGATTCTTCTAACCTGCACATATTTCCAAATCACGGAACAGCACCTTGACATACAAAAACAATACAAACACCAAAGCATTACCGCACAAACACTTCAACAAAACTAACAAAACGCAACAAGGAGAAAGCGGGGAATGGATGGATGAGTCTGGCACCATGGTTACCAAAGCAGCTGAGCAAAAGTGCAGGCAAATTTATTGAAATGCTCAGACAAAAACAAGATAACGGCCGCAGGATTGTCACTACTTGACCAATGAATGGGCAGAACTATTCCCAAGATACTACAAAATTACTGGACATGATAGTGCAGCGGAATGTCCTTTCCCCACTCGCTGTAAAGTACTATCAAGGCCTGTCAAGGACAACGGCGCTCCGGTCGGCCTTGTTATGTCGGAGTTGGAAAATGGCTGTGATCCTTACAGTGGGTGGATGAGTGCTAGAATATCCACTTAAGGCTAAGCCAATCTCTTCCTTTTGCATATCGCTGAAACATCACTTAACATTTCACCTCAACACTTCAACTTCACAATGTTATAAAAGTGACACATATTACCTACTAAAGGAAATGGGAGCATGAAATGGCCCATAAATCACGGCAAGCACCTCTCTCCGGAAACATGCTGATGAGTCCTCCAACTTGGGTCTAAATATTATGACTCACTGAGGATCGGTGCGCCCGTGGCAATCAACCGGAGTGCTAATAAATGCATGCGCGAATTATGAACTATTAAACAAAACAGATCATGTCGTGTTGTGATCGGGCGTCACGGCAGGCTGATTGGCGCGAAGGTGCTCCGGGAAGGATAATGTCAAACTTGATTGTCCGTGAGCGCCGGTGGTCAAAGCACCTCTGCGTTAAAGTGTTTTTATCTTCCTGCGAACTCATGTCCAAATGCAGCGACTGTACAGTGGAGGAAGACAACACTGTAAAACATGGTTGTTGCCTAGATTACAGTTCAAAATATAGTACAATACCAGAAAAACAGGCGGAAAATCTGCGTCTTTTAAAGCAATATTCCACTCAGTTTTAACATGGGGGTTATTTGGCACTTGACCGCCATGAAAACCAGAATATAAACTAATCACCAAGATCGGATGCAGCTGGACGAGTTTGTAGCGTTCCGATTTTTACTTCCCATTCATTTGAATGAGGCCACGAAAATAGCCTGAAAATGTATTTAACACATTTGTGAACAGATTCAACAACAGATCTTGCTTTTAAGACAACAAAGCAGTCCTGAGTCCGTCGTCATTTTGCATTTCTGTTCTTGGTTTACACTAAAATTAGTATTTAAAGGTCCCATATCGTGTAAAACAGGATTTCCCTTGCCTAACCCTAACCAACTAAATCCACACAATCCATATTACAAAAACCGTGCCTCTAAACGAGCCGTTTGGACTTCCGTAACTTTGTGGCGTCACAAATGTTCGCTCATTATCGTTTTTCTAAGAAATAATAGTTAAAGTGTTCTTTTCAAAGCGGTTGAGCGGTTGTCATTGTTTATTTACTTAGTTTTCCCTACCTGTCTGCTGCCTGGTCTGCCGGTGCTGCGGTGTCTCACGTTTCACTCTTGAAACGGTTAGCCAATCAGAACAGAGGGGTCGTTAATATTAATGAGCCTTAAAGGCACAGCAACAGAAACAGCCTGTTCTTGGTAAGGCTCAGAGAGATGCTGGAAAATGAACGTGTAAAAATGGATTGAGAGTGTTTTTGGTACATGACACCACACACACAGCTTTTAATGGACCTCAACACATAAAATAAAACACTGGAAAGTGGAGAATATGGGACCTTTAAAAATAAAAGTAGATCCGGTCTCCCAATCAGGAAGTATCTCTCCTAAATGGTATCCCTCTGCTATGTTTTCTTCTATCAATAAAAATGCTATTCAGCGAAACTATGTTGTAAAACGTTGGACCCACAGTCAGCTGAAAATCACAGTAGTGGGATCTGTTGTTGAATCTGTTCACAAACGGGTTAAATGTTAGTTTTCAAGCTGTTTTTGTGGTAAAAATCTGAACACTACAAACTCGTCCAGCTGCATCCGATCTTGGTGATTAGATTATATTCTGGTTTTCATGGCGCTCAAGTGCCGAATAACCCCCATATTAAAACTAAGTGGAATATTGCTTTAAACTGCTGCTGACCACAAACTGCTGCTTTCTGCTTTCTGTTGCGTCGTGGTTATCAAAGAGCGAGAGAGAGAATGAAAGAATGGATTTGCTGAAAATGAGAATCAATGATAACGATAGAACAGGAGAGGCTAATTGAGTCCAATCTACAGGAGGCTGGATTAATTAAGGGGCAGGGGAGAGCACCTATAGATTTGGCTTGTAAAGATCTTTCTAATTGGACAACAAGATTGGTAACGATCTGCAGATTGTGTCCACTGTTTATATCCCTTTGTGGTTTTACAGAAAATAAATTAAAACCGGAACAATGCATAGACACTTTTGGAAAGTTTTCATGAGGTGACTTTCGGGGATACTTGCAAATTAAGTGGAACTTATAAATAAAGATAAACCTCAATAGATATTTCTACAACTTGAGTCCATTGAAATCTGCATCAGTTTGAAAGTTGGAATTACGTTTGCCAATTTGCATAATTACTTTGTGTTTTACTCTATTAGTTCTACCTTACTTTTAACCGGAACTAAGTGGACACACCAAATAACTCACTATTTTATCAAGTTACAGTGGATCCCAGATGGTTTTAGAATTAACTTTAAGATTTTATTGATTACTTTTATAGAGGTAACTGAAGAAATACAAATAGTCAATTCTGCGTTTGCTTAAACCTCATTTGTATGAACTTGCATTGAACTGGTAACTTGTTATTATTGTTGTCCCTTATTATACAGTACCTAATGGGTTGTTCAATCAATAATATCACATTTTCATAGAAAAAAAATTATGTTTTGCTACTCTATTACCAATTGATATAACACAATAGTGATTCAACCTATACCAGGTTCATGAAAGCTTTCACATTTGCTGTTTTAAACACCTGGTGTTTGTGATGCTTTTTGCATTTCCAGCAGCAGCAACAGCAGTTTGTCAGACAAAGAAAAGAGCGCCACCTACAGAAACTGAAACTTCATCAACAGAAAATCCAAGGAAAAAGACGCCACAGTCCCGCCCACACTGTTTGATTGACAGGTGATCTCTGGGAGGAGCAGTGAAGAAACACCGCAGCAATGAGCGCTTAGCACCAAAGATGTCGACAAAAATAAAAACAACAAAAATCTCATCTCAAAAATCTGTCTTGGTGCTTTTATTTTACAAATATAGTGTATTATTTTAAATATTATCATTCAGGTCTAATGTAAAGAAATATTCTGCAGCTGCTGCAGCTCCTCAAAATGTCAGTGTTAAACAAAGAGGTGACACCGCTGGCAGGAAATAAAGCCGGGGGGTCAGGCAGCCGCTCTGTCTCTTCTGCTCATGTGTAAACTCCCGCGGCTGCAGCAGGAGATGGATCCACACGGCTGCGGTCTCTGAGGAAGTCCCTCATTGCCATGGAGCTCAACCTTTCTGAGACACCTGATCTGAATCCAATCACGGCAGCCGTCTGTGTGTGCACTCTGCGAACACCAGCCGCCCAGGAGACCGGCTTCTGCTGGCCCCTCTGTCGACATGCATCTAATGCAGATCCATCCTCAGCCTCTGTTCTCCCATCGGCCCCCTCTCTCCCACAGCCGGATGGGACTGCTTGACACTCTGGCATTTTAGAACAGCAGTCATCGTGCTTTTTTTTATGTGCTTTTTTATGCACATGGACTCTGCTGTAAAGGGCCCAAATTCCTCGCTGGGTCCTGTGAGAGGGGGGAGGATTTTAGGCCGATAAATTAAAGGCCAAAGATTAACTGGAATTTATTATTTCTTCTTATAGTCATAAGTTTTTAATAAGCCCACTTTGGCTTAAACTATAAGAGAAGCTGCTTGGCCACTGCTGCTCACCAAGTATGTGGGCTCACTGCGCCCTGTGCTTCCATAGACTCCCATAGACTTCCACAGAATAGAATAGAATAGAATAGAATAGATCTTTATAACCCCAGAGGAAAATACACAGAGACCCAGCAGTGCAGAAGAAACTAGACAGTGTATACAGTGCTGAAATATGCTTAGTGTCTGAATTACAGACGTTGAAAGAGTTTGAATGTTATTAAAGTGGTAATGCGCCATTTATACTTTGGTGACATCTTTGTTGCTAAGCGCTCATAGCTGTGGTGTTTCTGCACTGCACTTCCCAGAGATCACCTGTCAATCAAACAGTGTGGGCGGGACTGTGGCGTCTTTTTCCTTGGATTTTCTGTTGATGCAGTTTGAGTTTCTCTTTTCTTTGTCTGTTCAGTCATGGTGGCTGTCGCTGCTCATGCTAACTACCCAGTTCTTCTTCTATTTATTCCAAACAAACGTAAAAACGCATCACTTCCTGTGCACCAGAGGACCTACCTAACACCGGGTGTTTAGAACAGCAAATGTAAAAGCTTTCATGAACTGGATATAGGTTGAATACTTTTTGTGTTTTATCAATCAGCAATAGAAAGTAGTAAACTGGACATTTATTCACATGAAAATTGTACAGATTATTACTTTAAGTTTTAATGCCAGCAGAAAGAAAATGGTCAAATCCTAAACACTGTCGGGTTACAACTCATCTCCCCCTGCAGGTGTTTATTTGTAGATTATCTTTGGGCCTGTGTATAGCATGTTAAATATGTCTGGATAACGACAGCAATGCTTTTTAATCTTTCTGATCGATGTGTCGTCACTTTGAACGTGTTGTTATTGCCTCTATTAAGGAGATGAATGAAAACAGGAAATGGGCCTCAGGGAAACTTATTGGCCCTCTGTTGTTCATATCTCCGTCAGCGGCCAGATGAGATGCACCAGATGAAAACTAAGCCCAATATTTCTCTTTGATCTGTGAACGCCTTGGGTGCATTCACATTTCGCAAATCAAGTGATTAATATGTCTGTCGTCATTATCACTCACTGCGCTGGAGAAATCGAGATGGCCCGCTATGGACTGGTTAATTTTCTGCACATTATGTGTCATTTTTTTTCATGGTGACGATAAAACAAACAGACCGTGAGTCTGGCTCCCTGCTTTGATGTGAACAGCAGGGAATTGTAAACAACAATGGCAAACTTTACAAAGATGACAATAAAATGCATCTCTCTCCACAGCCGCAGGTAAAAAATGAAGTAGAGCTAAGAGGCGATGAGGCTCATCTGAGCACACACAGACACACACACACACACACACACACACCCACACACTCAAGTATCTCTGCCCCGGATCATAAACCGTTTGCACAGAACCATTTTTCAACCCAAATGTCATATAGATTTATTTTATGCTGATAAAATGAAGAAAACCTGATCATTTGTATACTACAGTGTCTGTGTCTGTGTGCGCAGAACAATATGAAAGTGGCTTAGGGTGATTTATGCATAGCTCGGCTTCTCGCCTGTTCATATTGGCTTCTTTCTGAATCCTGTTTTTCTTGGGCCGTGCAGACTAAGTGATGGATTGCCCCTCCATTTGAATGCAAGGTGGCACACATTAACATTTGTGCTGTTTCTAAAAACATGTAGCGTTATTTCCATAAATGCAATCATACCAGGAAGCACAGAGGCTTGGTCTCCAGGTTGCTACAGTCAGCATGTCTCACCGTCTCACCACCATGTCACATTCTGGTGCTTTTTCACACTCAGTCTTGAGGAAAAATCTGTGACGTTCAGAGGTGTTTTGTGTGTTTGCAAGTGTTGTGGCTGCCATTGTCTTCTTAGTGGGCAGTGCCATCAGTGGCTGTGTTTACACACACACTAAAAATGTGATTGTAATGTGGTTAAGACAATAATGTATGGCAGGACACCATATTCTGATTATGTGTCTGCCATTATCTTAGTTGGAGGAAGAGTAATCACAGTAACATATGTGGACTGCTTCGATTTTACACAGATTAATAGAGACCAGTCAGAACATTTATATACCTTAGTAATTTCTTTAAGTGTGATCAAGTGTAGCTGGTAAATCAGATTATTAGTGGATTATTAGTGTCACTTCATAGATATCTTGTAAATGTCTTAATTGCACTATTTTTTACTTGGATTATTGGCAATAGTCACATTATTGTGTGCATGTAAACATAGCCAGTGATGTAGGGGTTAAGTAAGTGGGTGAGTAAACTACAAACTCCGATCAATGATCACCAAAATGCAAATCACCAATCACATAAATAGAAATTGAGTTCTATGTAGAGTTAAGAAAGGTTTCACCATCTGAAATGCATAAGTCATTATAAAAAAAAAAAAAGGGTTTGTAAGTATTTTGTATCAGCTTAAGATGACTCATAACTCAACATTTTGTCAGAGTAAGGGTCAAATTTTTCAAATGGTGGATGCTATATATCTCATTCTGGAATGACATTTCTCAGTTATATTTCCACTACTTCTACAGCTACGTTCACTACTATTTAATGTAATGCATTCTCAAGACTTTTAAAGATGTCTAAGCTGAGTTTAAGTAAATTTACCTTCTGCTGCATCACTGATTTAACATTAAGCTCATCAGAATAATCAGAATCCCAGTCAGTGTTTGAAAGTGAGCGCTGCAAAAAATATCCATCTTAACAAGTTAATCAATCTAGTATTGAGTGTTAAAATCTCATTTTTTTCTTAAAACAAACCAGTAATTTCACTTGTTTCCAATGCAAATCAACTTGTTTCAAGTATTTTCTTGAATCGAGTGAAATTACTTGTTTTAAGGAAAACAAGATTTTAATGAATATGAGACTTCAGTAAACAATTTTTTGAGGTGGACTCTTCTTTAACAGTGAGCATCCTTTAGCCACACACCAGTCCTCATCTGTTTGAGAGCACACAGTGAAGCTAACCGCCGTGTGCGTCCAGACATCTGAGGTTACTAGAGGGCTTCATTATTGAATTTTCTCCCGAGTCACCTGTGCATTTATACAAATGAGATCCCTCTAATCAAACAATTAGCCCTCTCTCTGCTGGCCCGTTAATATATCACCATGGTACTTAGAGGAACATGTCCTGCTTTGGCTTATTAAAACCTCCAGCTCCTGCTTCACTGTGGGGTGCAGAGGGGTGAGCAGCCATCTGTGGCCTGTCCAGTTCAGTTTCTGGTTACTGCTGGTAACCTGCAGTGAAGGAGGCAGAGAGTGGATTAGCCACCGCAAACAGGGAAAAGAGAGAAAATGGGGGAAGAGGAAAGAGAGTGCTGCTAATATTTGGCTGCATGGGGGCGTGTGTTGCCTTTAGTGCAGACTCTGCTTTTCGAGGCCTAGTGACATTATCAAATGGATTGACATTTCAAATATTTGCAGTGCTCAGCGGCTCCGAATGTGGTATAGGTGAACCATGGGTCTTCTCCTCGCCACCCGGCAAGCCATGCATGTCCATTTCATCACAAGCACAGAAATGAGATCAAACAGCCTCCGCTCTCCAGACCTTTACAGTGCAGACAATGTAATCTGAAGAGCAGGTACTTTCCCTTAAACAGGCCATTGCCCCGCACCGACTGCAATAGCATAAGTGCAAGAGGGGCATTTTAATGCGTGGCACTGAATGATTAATTTAGGTCAGGGCGGTAACGCGGCGTGTGTGGTATCTCCTTTTAGCCGCAGCAGATACTCCTCAGGTGCGGCTGAACATGTGTGTGTTGTTTGAGGTGACAATGTGCCGCTAATCCACACATCCGTGGAGTGAGGCTGCAGTAATGACAGCGAAGCCCGTGGCGTATTTCCCCTTCTTAAAGCAAAACGCTGTCAGAACCACCTTAGCAAATGGAGTGCTGTGAAACTAATCTTGCCAAAACAGATTAAGCACCATGAGTGAATATGTCCCAATTCATCTTACGCTCACCCGCATGAAAAGACTCGTTTGGCAGGCCAAAGATATAAAAACTTGGCTACGAAGCCTAATAAGTGGCAAGACAACTGACTCGACTTGTGTAAAACTCAGACAGAACACAAGAGCGCCGCTGATTGTGGCATCTAAAATGAAAGTGTTTTTGTTCGTGATGAATACACCCCCCCCCCCCCCCCCTCCCTCCCCCCCCAGCTAAAGTTAGCTCAATGCTACGTCTCTTGTCAGATAATATGAGAGTACAACAGTGCTCGTGGCTGTTGGCTGCTGCTGCTGTCATTCTGCTGTGTTTTACATGTCGCTCTCATTATGTGACTTGACTTTTTAATTTGTCTCCGGGACTTTAACATGAGACCATTTTAAAAACCAGGCATTTTTAGTCTTCATTCACTCAAAAATGTGGTATACTGTTTGTTGCAATTCTTCACTGTTTACAGATGAGGGAAAGTTACTTTCTAAATGTAATCAGTAATGGATTACTGGTCAACTGCTTCAAATTCGAACCATAAATCACTGGATTACACCTATTTTCATCTACTTTTTTATTAACATGTCTCCAAAATGTAAAAAAATGTATTTGAAGTTGTTCCATCAACCGATAGACTGTAATTTGAAATAATGTTATTATCATTTACATAACATAACCGTTATTCCACGATGTGTTAAATTATGTTAGTGTTAATACATGACATAATATGAACATTTACAGTAATCCATTAGTCCTCAACCTTGGCTGTATATTTGTGCCTGGCATGCCGTACCGCCGCACAGTAATCAAGCCTTTCTGCTCTGATTTGTTTCGGCCGTGACGGAGCCGTTTGTCCTTGTGAAAAGAGCAACAACATCTTGCCAATGTGCCTATTAATTCCCTATTCATTTGAGTTAAGAGAGGTGCTTTTGTCAGCCATGAGGGGTTTTCATCTTTTATCGCCTCCTCCTTTTCCTGTTTGGTTGAGGCCTTGTGGTTGATTTAATGCAACCTGCAATCCCCACCGGACAGCAGACTGGAAAAAGAGAGTGTGAGGGAGAGAGAGAGAGAGAGAGAGAGGGAGAGAGACAAAGAGAGAGACAGAGAATGTGAGTGAGAGTAAGCGAAATAGCACTCTAGTCATCAGGACAGTGACTCACACTCACATTACTACACTATGTTCCAATGAATAAATCAAGACTTTCCCTCGTCCAGAAACCATAGAGTGGGGAGAAAACCCTCTATATTTGTCCCTCAAATCATCCTCCACTTCCACTTCTGCTCTGGAAAAAAAAAAAAAGGATTCCTGCACAATTAATGCAATAATGCAAAATTAAATAGCTTTCCCCTGAGTGTAGGTGGATGCTCAACTCTTGACTAATGTAGAAATCGGCATTTTGGTGCTGAATGAGACCCAGAGGTGTAATGGCTTCGGTGGGGTTGATGATGGAGATTAGTCTTAACAGCAGGCAGGCATGGCGGGATCAAGCCTGGTCAAGGAGAAGCTCATCGTTAAATGCCGCCTCTGGTTTTCAAACGTCCTGCATTGTACATTTTAAACGCCCCTAATGAGGATCCTCAAAGAGTGTGACAGCGTTATCTCCTGCCTCAGAGACACCGCCATCACATTGTTCACGTTGCCTGGCATGAGAGAGATCCATCAAATCTGTTGCCCCCAGGCTGCGGTGTACAATTAAAATACTTCAAGACTCTGTGCGTGATTTATTCAGCAAACAAATGAGCCGTGCAGAGCGACACCTGAAAACAATTACAGCCGAGACCCAGCGCGTCGTGATAGTGATATCTGCTCAGTGGCAAGGTGGGGCTCCTAAATTCACCCAGGAGCAGCCATTCATTTATTAATTTTCTGTTTTATTTTCATCCTTTTGGGTCTTATGACACATGATTAATATATCACAGGTGGAAGGAAGCCAAGCAGCTACTTCTGTGTATATTCATCCGCTTGAAAAGAGAGGGATCAGCGGTAACACCTTTCAGTCTGGAAGGAGAGAAAGTCATGACCATATCTGCTATTTTGCATGTTAGATATGAAGAACATACTGCTTTAATGGAGAATCGCAACATTTTAAACCTCCTCAAATCCTCAAATCCAAACTATTAGCAAAATATAATTGAGAATGATTGTGCTATCATTTGCAAATACATTTCTGTTTCAATTTACACTGAATGTACCAAATATTAGGGACACTTACTCTTTTCATGAAGTACACTGATGAAGTGAATCCAGGTAAAAGCCATTATCCCTTATTGATTTCCCATATTAAATCTATACCAATCACAAAGGAGGAGATGTAGATAAAGAGAAGCAGACGAGTTAGAGAAGGATTTTTAAGCTTTGAGACAATTGAGATGGCTTCAACTCAATATCAGGAAGATGTACCTGCTGTGTATCTTATCAGTTGTGAAGTAAAAGTCTGTTTCCTTTATTCAGTTTTCAGGATTTAATGTCATACTGACATTATGAGAAACAGAGGCCAACTTTAAAGGACAATATCTCTGAATCTCAGCTCTGAAATCTGTTATATTCCCTTGTCTTTGAGTGGTATTCTGCTTTCAGAGCAAAAGTTGCAGGAGCCATTGTCCACCTGAATTCTTGAGGTGAAATTTCAACACACTTACATACAGTGTACATTTTCACTCTTGCTTTACTTGTGTGTCTCTTCTGACTGGCATCAGTACAGATGTAAAGCAGGAGGTAATGGAAAACAATTAACTTGCAGGATATGTGGAATCGACTCAAAGATCTAACAAATGACCAAGCGCTCAGATCATCCATCTGTCCAGCGGCCTCCCCTCCCCTCCCCTCCCCTTCCTGCTCAAGAGCTGAATTTCCACTTGTGGTGACACAAAATGACTGCTGGGATGAAGGTAAAACTCCCTACTGAATACTACCAATGTTATTAGCAATCTCAAAACTTTAACTTGTAAATAATACTTTTCTCCAAACTGGATTGACAGCATTTTTCACCAAAACCCTTCATTTGCCACCCATACACCCCGGTTCAATAACAGGTAGAGGTAAAAAAAACATAAAGAAATCACCAGTTGAACCTCAAAGTGATCTGTGTTACCCACTTCTGTTGTAAATTTGGCCAATGCCTCATGCCTGGTGCGGCAGCAGGCAGCCGGCGGCCGGGGCGGCGGGCGGTGGCACATCTGTAATCACAGAGGGTCCAGCGGGCAAATCTTCAGACACCCATCCGTTAGCTGACTCAGCGGAGAGGTGGACAGGAAGCTGGCAGATTGGTCGGTTGATCCGGTGTAAGCGATGAGGTGACCGAAGACAAAGTAGGAGAGTGTCCCCCCTCGGTGATTAAAGACTGGAGCTCCTGACATGCATGATAGCCCCGCGACTCCTCTGACCCCGGCCCAGGAGAGATAAAGTGATGGCCCTTCTCCGCCGCCGCTCCCTCCTGCAGCCGTAACTCACCGGGCCTCCGGTGAAACCTTTTTACAACTTCCCCAGCCTCTCCACGCCATCCCAACCGCATCACCCCGCCCCGGCTGCAAAGGTGTGCAGGGTGCAGTGTGAAAAGAAAGAAGAACCGCACAGACTTTGTATTGATTGCAGTGGATAGACTACCTGCAGTGAAGAGAATATAAACACATTCCTGATGAAATGGTGATATGATGAGAGAACAAAAACTTCACAGGGCCAGTGCTCAGTATTTTTAGACAAAATATGCTTTAATATAGTTTGTAGGACTTATACACAGATGTACAAAATGTCTATTTGCTCAAATCAGTGACACTGGGAGGTCTGCTGTGCACCAACGAATGCATTATGCATATCTGTCAACGCTTGTCATTAATTCAGATGCGGTTCGGGGAAATTAACAGCACTGTAAATGTTGATCAACACTAACAGCCATTGTCTCGGGGTTGCCATCAATAAGCCGTTTCTCCCGCTCCCCTCTGCTGATCAGACCAGTAATCAGGCTCGCTCATCATCACCGCTCCCCTCTGCAGGCGGACTGAGGCAGTGATGTCACGTCCTGTTGTCTGTGTCACGCCTCAAACATGCCTGACATTATTACCTGACATTAGTCACATCATGAGCCTTGTCATTCCTGCAGAAATTCGCAATTACAAATGGAAATGGCATGGGTGATTGCCAAATAAAACGCTAACAGAATGGGCAACAGGGGTTAGAACATAGTTATTGAGTGATTTGAGTTACAAAAACAATGAAACCTAACAAAATTTTATATCATAAAATCCCTGCAAATGGTGACCAGTTAGTCAAACTACTTATTTACCAGCACTATTGTTCTGTAAATTGCTGAGATGGCTACAAGTTAATACTTTCAATTTCATTTCAGTGGGATTACAGAAAAAAAAGCGATCTAATAATGCCTATCATCAATGCTCGGCAGCAATAGCAGGTACAAAAGCTTTGTGTGTGTTGGTGACGTTCGCGCCTGTCAGGAAGACAGATTTTAGCACACTGGAGAACAAAGTACACAGACATTTAAATGCATGAAAAAGAAGTTAGCTCTTATAAAAAAAACAAAAAAAAAAACAATTGGCAGTTGAAAGCTCCCCACAGTCAATGCATCAGCTCTCTTGCCTTCATGGAATACTTATGGTGGTAATCTTCCTGGCAATCCAAGAGGAACACTGCAGATGATGGAATAATGCATTATGTTTGGGAGAGGGAGAGAGGAATGGACAGGTCTGCATACATTGACAAGCAGAATGTATGGAGAGGCACCTTAAGGGAGAGCGAGAGCAGAATACAGATGGAGACGAGGTTGTTTATACAGAAGCAGTATCAGTTCACCCCCCCCCCCCCCCCTCTCACATGGTACTACTACCAAGCCCCATAATTCCCCTGGAAATCAAGGCCGGGCTCAAGGAAATTGATCACATCACTGTTGTTTGCTCATTAGACAGAGGGGGAATTCAGTACAATGTTAACAACCACATCACCTTGCTCCTCTGTTTTTTTTAAGACGTGTTTATGCAGCAGACATTTATTTTGGGGGCCGAGTCAGGGAAGGATGATCCATCACGGGCTGCAGTTAATAAAATTACAGCTCACACCGGCTCGTACATCCCCTTGATTCATCACCTGCTGCCAGCGGGTTCCTGCCACACCCTATCAGTCTTGGCTACTGAAAACCTCCAGTCTGAGAGAGCCAGACTTTGGGGAAATCAAAGGAAAAACCAGTAATGGGATTTTGATTAGCAAACGCTTTGCAGCGGCAACGCTTCCCCGCGGTCCGTGTGTGACAGTTCTAAATGAGCACCCATCTCCCGCCCGGGGCAGCGGCCCGGAGTCGAGCGACTGACCGAGAGGCCGAGCTTGGCCGGCTTTCGGCGCCACGGGAGGATTATGGGAAGGTGGGTGAGGAGCGGCGGGGCAGACGGAGGCAGCTGCTGCAGCCTGGGGGTGACCTACAGGAGGGAATAGCACATCTGTAATGGCTGACAGGCCAATAAGGGCCCGACGTACCATTATCATCAACAGCGGGAGGACGCATCACTGCAGGACGTCCGCACCGAATCACACTCAGAGCGAACTGAGTTTCATCTGCCTTAACCAGCAGGGCGACTGCCTTACAGCTGCCGATTGTTTAGCCTATATTGGTTTTCTCAGCGTACAAAGCCTCCTTTACGGCAATGTTAAATATACTGCGAACATTATCATAACTAGGCTATTTCATTTGTCAATGAAATCAACAGCAAAGTGCAGCAATTAGCACGAAAATATAGCACCGTAAAATTGCTACTCAGTTTTTCCCCTAGACAGTGATGTCTCATGATTTATAGAACAGTTTGATAATAACGGCCAAGGACAAGGGAGTTTAAAAGTACTATAATGGCAACAGCACCATTTGTTATTGGCAATAACGACAGTAATTGTCTCGTATGAAAATGAGACATCTGAATCCGGAGTAAACAACAGCATGATGGAGAGTGGGAGGAGAATTCAGCTCCAGTGAACATAATGATCACCGGCCTGAGATGGGGCACAGCTATCTTATCTCTCTACCTTTAAATGTCTGCCTGATGCCTTTTCAGTCCCTTTTTTTTAGCTTAAAAGAACTGATATACTGTACAGTCGGTTTCCTGGTAGGTTGTACAGTTTGACTCCCGTGTCTCCATATTGCATTTCCTTTATTGTGCCTTTATCCAGAAGCCTCTGGACCCTCACAGACATAAACAAACCTTATTGCGTGCCAAAATCTATGACCGGATGTTATAAAAAAACACTATTCAAATATTCCATTACTGCAGGGCTGCAAGTTATACCGGTATTCTGTGTCAAACTTCATAAATGTCAATAATAAGGAAGAAAGAGACCAAACAGAGAATTTAATATGTAGGATCAAAATGTACCTGACACCAGTATATCTAAGTCTGTTTTTTATGTTTGCTTTAAAGAAATCGTTGCTTGGAACAAAGACTATAGTGGGATTTTTTTCTGACTTGCTGTTCAAGATGAAATCGTTTAATTTGGCCATCTAAATATGGAGCACATTTGCATATGTTGTTGAAGGGTTTGACTTGTTGATGGGAAACGAGTCTTTTGGAACTTTTGTAATTGTAACCCATGGCAACCTATAACTCAAAGTATAGGTACATTTCATAAGAAACATTTTACAGCCTGCTGTCTTATACCATCAGTAGTTGAAAGTTCAGAGAGAGAGAAAAAATCCAATAAAAAAATCCAATAAATTGCTATGTTAATAAAGTTGGGGCTAGATTGTTTTCAACAGAAGGAAAACAAATGACTATATTACCATTATTCATTAGTATACATTATGTTAATTTCAGCTGTGGGAAGACATTGTGATAGCACCACAACTTAGGCAAATAAATCAGGTCAAACAGCAACAGTTTTTACAGTGTCAGCCCCTGGTAAAACCTCCTTTAGTGCTGTTGAGCTGGCAGACCCCAGAAAGCGCCACTATCATCATCTTGAGATATTAGAGGAGGACTATGTTAAAAAACGAGGTGAATGCAGTGGGGAGGAGAAGCAGACGGCCAGGCAGCTCCATTTACAGCCTCATTACTGGGAGTGAGTCTCTGTTGCACTCTCAGGGACGGCTGCAAATGGCACCCAGCCTCTCAACACTCACTGCGCACTGAAGCACGGCCGAGCGCTGAACCGCCAGCGTCGGGATGCGTTGACGTGGAGGAATGATGATGCTTTGTTCTCTCCGCGTGTGAAGTTCTGTTGCCACACAAAATGGAGAAAGAGGGAGGCTCAGTTTATGAGAGCTAAAGGGGTTTACAAACCGCCGCAGAGCCTTGCCAGGTCGGTTCCTGCACTGCTCCTGATCAGTAACAGTATTCTCCTGCTGAAAGAGAAGAGGAGGCGGGAGGAAGGGGGGGGACAGCCACCACAAATCAATATCAGAAAAGCAGATGAATAGATTTCCAATTCAAACACTCCCACAGTAGCTCTGCTAATGACCCGGAGGGCTGTAATTCAAGGTGTCGGACATGGGAATGCACTCTCAGAGGTAGGAGCCATGATCAAATCATAGCCCAGATGTCCTCCTGTCTCACTCCCCTCACATTCTTTAGGAGACACTTTAAAGAGCCATTAATCTCAGTCTTGACGACTGTCACTTACTGCAATGACTACCTTTGTTTTAAAGGCACTGTGGTCGTATTCTCTGCATAAGATTGCATCCGATGAAAGCAGATTGGCGTTTTAAAATACAGAGGCAGAAATAATGTAATTGATTGAGTTAAACCTCAATGTGCAGAGCTAATGAACTACAGTTTTGCTCGATAAGTAACATTAGACTGAAGCCCAGTGGAAAAGGCAAGGGATAAGAGAGAAGGAAGCTAATATGAAGCCTAGCACTCTTGCTAAAATGCAATCTAGCCTAGACGTTCCAGGTTCAAACTAGCCATAATATCCTACAGCTATCTAGGTAAGCTAGTTAGCTAGCCTGACCTTCCAAGATCATGAATGCCATTGTCATGAATTTTTGACCAGAGTTTCTTATTTGCAAGTTTGCGAGTTTGCTAGTTAGCTAACTTAAACTCTGAAAAACTGTTCTTCTTTGGCTCCGCCCATTGAGGTTTCACTCAACCAATGAGACTATTTCTGCCTCCAGAGCAGCTCTGCGTCCGAGAAATGTCTGTATAACTAAAACTCCCAAATGTGCCCAATAAAAATGTTACTAAAGGCTAGAATATTTTAGGTAGAGATTCTCTAGTGCAGGTGATTGTGGGTCAGTTGTGCTGCTGAATAAATTACCCCTAACACTAACCCTGCATCATTTCTTATATTGAAGTTGTAATGCAATAATTGGTTATGTGTATATGTGAATCATCTGCAGTGTTGTTAGAATATGGCTATTGTGATAGAGTGAACTATATTTTGCCTTGGATATTACATGTTTTCTTTTCTAGATGAAGCAACCCATTGTTTGGAGTTCCCCAGTGAAGTAATCTGGATGTTGCTGTCGCTGGCTCCCTGCACACCGTGACAACAGTGAAAATAGAACGAGAGCCGGTTGATTCTCCACCTTGCTAAGCCTCCTATTCAACCTCAGAGAATGAGAAAAGATGTTGAGGGAAAAAAATGGCGTTGCAGCCAGATTCTCTCGTCTCTCAGAGAGGCTCCACTCGACCGAGATTCCCCCAAAATACCTTCTCGACCTCTTTCCCGCCCTCGCTCCTTCCCATCTTTTCCTCTGGCTACTTTTCGCCATCTGTCTGCTTTGCTCCTGGCCAGCGTTCTCCACTTGACTCCTCCACCTGCTTATCAATTCTCTGCTCTCCAGATCCTGGGATGCTGAGAGCGAGTAGCTCAAGGTGTTTACGAACCGGGAAGCTGATCTATCTGTAACACAGTGAACCCCAGAGTCTGTAGTGTCTGCACAGCCCATAGTTTATTAATGCAGACGCAGCAAACTAGAAGAATGGAGCTTTATCGTTGTAGCAGAGCTTTGTTGTTGTTGTTTTGTTGTTATTGTTCTTGACTTTTTAATAATTTGTACTTCAAAGATGTTTGAGTTTTTCTGCCAAGCTTTGATTTGCTTGCTGTTAAGTAGTTTGAGTTATCAGGCTTATTCCCTCACCCTGGGACTTGGGAAATGCTTACAGGAAAAACACATGCACTCACTCGCGTCTTTTTGTTCTATTACAAGGTAAGAACTTGCAGAGGTCAAAAAGGTTTGCAGAAACCTCTTTTCTTTTACATGGATTTGATTCATTGCACAGTAGACAAGGACACAGTTGGGTGCATATTAGTATTCATTCTAAACAGCTAATGTGAGAAATGTGAAAAATATCTGACAGGCTGAAGTGGTAATTGTAATAAAAAATATTTATCCTGCAGGGATATTGTATTAACAGAGGGAAATTTAATTTGCCTTGAATGAAATTCAATCCAAAGCCCATTCGAGGCATTTAATCTTGTCATTGTGAAATCCAGCTATATAAAATCAATTAAAAGCACTGCAGCGAAACAGGAGTGTCAGCTGTTGCAGGTTCCAGCTTTATTATAATGATACAAGTTTAGGATATGTGGATGAAGAATCACTGTTCGTTCCATCAAATGCCTCACATGAAGTAATGCAGTCTATGCGCAAGTTTTTTTGTGTACCTTCAATTTGTATTCATTCAAATAGCTTATGATCCTTCAGTGTAATACTTTGCCCCTGAAACTTTCATCATGAGAGAACAAATATTTGTAACCAGCAGAGGGGCGGCGCGGTGAGGTGATTTACTGATGTCAGGGTGCAGAGACGACACTGAATGTAATCAGAAGACGGGGGGGAATTTATCTTCTGTCTTCTATTGTTACCGTCTCCGCATGAATTGGACGAACCAGACAATCCAGACACACTCCATTTTCCACTTTTCCACTTAAAAACCGCAGGGATTTACCATGACGGCGGTTGTGAAAGACACACACTAGAATTCTCCTGTTAATGTAATACTAAACACCGCAATCATAATCCATAAACATAAGCTGCTGACCATAAGCGACGGGTTAGTACGCCACACCACTGGAAAGCAAAGGTTTACTGTTGATTTAACACACCTGTACATCCTGCGACATTTATTATTTATGCAGAGCACAATCATTGCTTGCCAAGAAGCAATCTCTTGAGTATTATTAAATTGGCCCCAGGTAGCATGGCATATTTATTTCCTCGCAGGTTGTGAAGGCTGTCACAGGTAGGGCTGTTTAGGTTATGATTTAGAGGTATATTCCCAGCCGCTTGTCACTGACAGCGCTGCGTTGTGTGGCATTCACTTTGACTGTCTGAAAAGCACCAGCCACTAAAGGACAAACACAATGAACCGAAGCATTTGGCAGAAAAAAACAGTCGGACTTCCCGGTCCATTTGCCGGGGATGGACACCGGCGCTAAAGCAACCTTGACCTTTTCTGTGACATACTCTAATTTGGCCTGAAAGGTAATTGGACAGATGATGGATGTCTTGCTCTTTTATTATGTTGATTCATCCACTGGATCTTAAACTGTCTGTCAAGGTATCTTTTTATAATGCTCCATCATGGGCACTTTGAATGGTAACGATCGTCTTAAATGGCTTTAATCGATGCCTGGAGGAAATAAATTATTGTGAGAGAAGCTATTGAGGTCATAGTGTTGGAGACGTTTCTCTGCACTTGCACCTGTTATCAGCATCAAACGAAATTTTTGCCTGTCACTGAAACGTGCCCCATGGATCTCTAAGTCTACTCTTGCAGGAGCTCAACTTGGTTTACACCATCAAAACAACACCTGAAAATAAAAATGTATGAATCAGGTCTTTCATTTGGTAACAGCACATCTTTAAGTGTGACTCTTTGGCCCCAACACCAACCACAGTAATCCTGCGTACAGCTAAAAGCCCTGCATTCAATTTCCCATACAGTGATGGGCTCAGCAGCCTAGAGTGGTGATACAACCCAGAAACTCAATAACAGATGACGGTGTCCAGTTTCCAGTAGTGTGGAAAATGAAGGCTGCCTGTGGAAGTGAGAAAAATCCACTGGCTGTTCCCCTGAGCGCACCGAGCCGGGCCGGGAGGACGCTGCTGCCGCCGGCGCCTGATAGCCACCGCCGCATTAGCATAGCGACAGGTTCCACAGCGGCTCCGCCTCTCTGTCTGCCCGCTCTGTCTGTCGGTTTGGGTTTTTTCCTGTCTGTCTCGGCCCCGCCTGCCCTCTGGGAGAGCAGGTGGACGCCTCGCCAAGGTTGGACGGGAGGAGATGGAGCCGGCGGACGTGACCCTCCACTCTCCGGGGCGCGACGTCTCTCAACATTGGGGAGGCATCGCAGGGATTTTGAAAGGGAAAATGTCGCCGAGACGCATCGCCCTGCCAGCGGTTATGATGGAGAGTGGGAGCCATGTCTGGGCTAGCAGGCCCTGTTGCCCTCTTTGTGTAAATGAGCTGAATTTATTTCTCTCTGTGACCGACTTATATGTCATGTGAAAGATGGACAGCCGTGTGACCCCCAGTGCATAAACTCTCCGAAGAGGAAGGGAGGGCAATGTCAGCGAAGAGGAGGGAGAGCAATGTCAAGGGCAACAGCTCTCCTTCATCTTGTCTAGCAGAGTTCAGACACATTATTCAAATTTTTATCCATGATATGCCCGGAAAGGCCGAACTGCCCTTCTTGCATGGCGGGCTCAAAGACTTCAAAGAGGATAAATAGGTGGCAGCGTAAGTGTAAGTACAGTGAAACCCATTTACAACTATAGCCACACTGATGAACTCATATGGCTCTCCCTCCCTGACATTTAACTCATCCGCACATACAGACCAAATGGACTTGGCAGATAGAAGGAATTAATTGTGCATGGAGAATCCCCATCATGGTGCAAGCATGGCCGGTTATGTTCCTTTTTTGTCGGCGTGGAGTACATGGGCAAAAAAACTAGAATGAGACTGCTTTGTCACGTCTGGGCTGTTTCATAATCAGGCGACAATGAAGCGGACGGGGACAGTTCTCTGTTCTCCGTACCGGTGGATACGCTCTCCACCCATCTGCCACTTCCAGTTGTCATGTAACACTGCAGTACCTCCCATTAGGTTCCCATGTGTCCGTCAAACCAAAATTTGAAGGCAGGGAACCTTGCTTACGCCCCCCCAGATGCCTAATTACAGGGGTTTCCATTAACATATGGCACTGTCAGGATGAATTTTTCCCACCTCTACTCTCCACACGCATTAAATTATCGTGTTTTTGCCGGCTCGCAACACCCATGTTTCATCTTTAACACTGTTTCTGCCAGTGTTCATGACCCAGAGGAGGAGGAGAAGCACCTGTCCTCTCAGTCAGGTCTCTGAGGTCAGATACGGAGGCTGGATGGTCGGTCAGTCATCCAGTAGCTGACACTTACAGGATCTAGCTGCACTCATTACACACTCCCTACCTCCTTACTTTAGAAAGAGACTAGTACCTGCAGAGATTATATTAGATTGTATATAAATCTGAATATGTCAAAAAATGTTTTTTTTTTTTTTCAATAAATGAATTCAAAAATACATTTGTAAGGCACTGTGAAATTGAAAGCAAGGGCTTGAAATTGAATGTGATAATTATTGAATTTTGCTTTTAACTATAATTTCAAATTCATTTTTTTCTATTCAGATTGAGCTTTCAATGTGCTCTAAATGGTGCAGGCCACCATATTAACATCTATTCAATGTCAAAATGGTTGCCTGCATGGCATTATGTTCAGTATGCAGGTCTTCTATTCATTTAACTGAAATATGCTGGAAACTCTACTCTCAAAAATGTTGTTAAAGACAATGAATGGAATAAAAGTTCTGCAGTAAAGTCACATATTTCGAACAGCTTCATTCAAAAATGAGATATCCAATATTTGGAAAATAAAAGTTATTGGATAACAATTTACCTTTGTTCACAAAATAGAAGCCTTTTTGGGGATGTAATTGTACTTACTCTGGAACTATTGAGTAATACATTTCAGGCAAAAATCTGATTTCAAAACAGATATAAGCCTATTGTAATGTGTTTTGGGATGAAACCCTCCATTTATTGAAGGACTTTATCTCATTTTGCACTTGGACATTTTAGTCCTTACAGAACCTGGGAAACTTTGGTACAGTAAGATTCTCGCTTCAGGAGACAAAATAGAATAGAGAAATATCACTTTGATCTATCATTTAATGCCATCGGGGCTCTGCCTTTGATCAGGCTGTTGTCCTCAGCTTGGTTAGAAATACGCTCCACTATTCCTGTCAAGAGTATTGAGCGTTGCAACAAGTGTTGCTATAATCCTGAGTGAGTAAGAGAGCGTGTGGGGAAAAGAGAAAGAGAGAGAGATAAGTTTGAATCAAATAACAAAGGGAGAGTGAGAGAAAGAAAGAAAGAAAGAAAGAAAGAAAGAACATGTAGGTGACCTCAGATAACTTGGGGGCCGGCGATGATCGTTGTGTTTTTCGTGTTCGAATGATAAATTGAACAGGATACTTCCCTTTCTGCACTGTCAATTTTCTCTTATAATATCTTAAAACAAATTTTAATTAACACCACTGTGAGTAACTCACTCTGCCAGCAATTTTTGAGCATATGAAAAATCCCCCTGGCATTTGCATTCGATTATGAAGAAGTGAAGTCAGCAGGCCTTATCGACCCTATAGGACTGTGCCAAATGGACCATCAGTAGTAGTGACTCTCGGACACTCGAGCCTGCTCATTGTCCGCACAAGCTTCCTGCTAAAAAATAATGCACACCTCAGCTGGCCGACTAATGAGAGAGCACTTTGACTAGCATGGCCGGCGGAGATGAGCAGAGCAGGGCCCGGGACAGGAGGAGCGGCTAGCTGAGGGCTTCATATTAGCCTCTCTAGCCGAAGGCGGTTGTCTCGCTATTGTGATCCTGCAGCTAAGTGTCTGTGTGGGGCAAATCCCAGGCGGTGCCTCTGCCTCCTGTTGCTGCACAAGGATGCAATATAGACAGGCTTCTCTCCCTCTCTCTCTTTCTTTCTCGCTCTCTCATTCTTTCTGTATTTCTCTCAATTGAATTCAGTATGGTGTATTGGCATGAATATTGCATAAACAACACTTCCAAAGCGCCTAAATATTCTCATTTGGATCTCGTTCTCGCTCTCTGTTTCCGTCTCCCTCTCTCTCTCTCTCTCTCTCTCCCTCTCTCCCTGTCCCTCTCTCTCTCTCTCTCTCTCTCTCTGAGATGCCAGCCCCCCCCAGGCTAGTGGCACTAACTGCAGGGTCGCTGGTGCCACTTGGGCAATCTCATTCCTCAGGCAATCAACACTTGACCAGATGGACGTGAGGAGTGGCCACTCTGCTCCATCACTACAGATTGGATTCATAATGCTCCATGGCAAAGGGTTGAATTAAGGAAAGCATTGCCACCCTGAGGTGACATTTCACTTGATTACTATATGTATCTGCATTCATTGTATCCAGCATATGATACAGTTTTTCTACACTTTTCTGGATGTGATTTTTTGTTTTCCATGAGAAATACAATTCCGTGACAACATCTTGTGCTGTTTGTGACCATTAGTCTTACTGCCATAAAAAAAAGACAAAGGTGGAAAGAGTCTAGCTTGCTGGCACTTTCTTTGTAATTCACCGCTGTGAAATTATTGAGTAAATACGAATACCTTGCAGGCAATCTGCATTCCACTCTTCGAGTAATGAATCATACCCTGAAAGACTCTCTTTTTTTTTTATTGTCAATAGCCTTTGAGATATGACTATGGGGTGTGAGAATGTTATTTATTCCTGTGGTATTGTCAGTGTTTCTCCCCTCCACCGATCTCCGGCTGAATGGGGCTTGTAAGAAAAGCTTTTTCAGGCAGAACAAAGCGGGGCATTAATCATTCAGAAACGGCTCGCGCTGTCCTCGGGGATCCAACGGGGCTCAATGCAAAATCTGTTAAAAGAAATAGTTTTGGAGACTCTGCCAAAGGTCAAGTAGATGGATTAAGTGATAAAAGTCTGATGAGATAGAAGTCAACCACACAAAGCAATATACCTGGGGTGGAAGCCTTGTCTCCTCGCGACCTTTTCCGAATGCCTCAAGAGGACCGGGCGCACAAATGAGCGCAATCCGGCGTGACCTCACCGAGTATCCTGCAACTCCCGGCTTATCAGTGGCAAACTAGATAATCTCTTAGGTCAGTTGATAAGACTTTTGATTCGGCGAGTGTGTCGAGAGTGTCTAGGAATAACAATCTTCCTCGCGGCCTCCTTCGTGCCACTTCTCTGAAGGACGGCACGGGGCCGCAGGTAGGGTGGAGGAACATTGTGCTCTGAAGATCTTGGGGTGCCTCTTAGCGCCGCGATGAAGGGCCCTTAAAACGCTCCCTCCATCAAGAGCACTCAACGCAGACTCATGGAGTCGCCAATTAGAGCACATTTTTACGTGATGGAACCTTTTTTGGTGTAAGTGGTTCGCGCTACTCCAAAATATGGCACAAAATGTTTAGCGCGTTCTCAGGGGTCGAGACAAAATGTCATCCTTTTGTTCGCGCTGAGGAGACAGCACCATTAGCCCGCCAAAGTCTCCGAATTTAGGAGAGTTTAGGAGTGTGAGTACCCGCGTGAGGAGAAAGTAGTGTGTAAAGTCACAAAAGACATTGACCCTTATGGAAAACAAGGCTGCATCTTTTTTGGTCCTGATCCTCAGAGGGATAGGCAAATTCTCTTTTAGCTTATTATCATTCTCTTAAGTGTGTCATTGATGACAATGGATTATCTATTCATCAACTTAAAGGTAAAAGCAACCCTTAAACACCTTAATACTGTTCAAAAAACAGCTATTGCCATTTCTGGGCCAATTTTGGTGTTTGGTTGTGTATTTTTCTTATTCTATAACTGGCTATAACTGGGATAATTGGTCAAATGTAGATGATATGATGTCATGTTGAGATATTTCCATGGAGTTTGATTGCATACATTTTTAAAAACATTAATAGTAAACATCAGGTTTTGTTGTCTTGCACCGAGAAAGGGAGAAATGGATGAAGAAATCCATCGCAGAAGAGGTAGAGAGACCAATTTCTCCACTGACAGTAGTCTCAATAGACCAGAATGCAATGCAGCCACAAGACATGTTGCGTTTTTGACTAAGAGGCGCATGACTAGCCTTTTCTCGACTGGAAAAACTCTCACTCTGCCGTCACTATCACTACTGCTGCTGCTCTCTCCACCTACATGCGTAACCCACAGGAAAAAAAGTAAATGACAACACTTCATCACAGAATAATACCTGGAATGCAATGAACATCATAAATTGATGATTTCTAACAATGTAAGATTATCCAAGGATGGATTTTTTTTTTTTTACAGTAATGGCCACCAAGAATGGATCTAAATGTCATTACTGTATCTACAATTAGTTTTGAAGAGGATGGGAGAAGCAACTGGGGCTCACAGTTACACAGGTAATTTCCATATAGCAAGATGGCTGACTGGTTTTATGATGTCCAAAGGGTTTTTGAGGTTGAATAATCTACAGTCTGGGGTTAGACTGGGTATTTTATGCCATAACCATCTGCAATAGAAGCACAAAGATCCTAGAGAGTCCATACACAGTATAGTATAAGGATAAATAGCATTGATGTGATTCAGGTCTCGTTTATAAAAGTTCCACAACCTCTGTGAATTTTACTCTTTCTGGTCCTTCTGTCTCCATCCCTGACTATAACAGCATAACAGTGATTTGAATTCTGCACAACACTCCCGGACTCATTTCAGTGTGTGTGGGTGTGTGCGTGTCTATGTGTGTGTGTGTGCGTGTATGTGTCTGTGTGTGTGTGTGTGCGTGGGCGCAGACGCGTGCACGTTCTCTCCCTCAGCGTCTCCGTTTCCCCACTCTTGTCTGCTAATGAATACTGGTGGAATGAGGAACTCTAATGGAATTACTCTTTAATGATGTTTGCTGTTTTTACGACGGTAATTAATTAGATCAGCGCAGTCTCCTTCTCCCCAAAATCTTCCCACACGAAAAGCGTAAGCACCGAACAGCGGCGTCCACGGCCCCCCTGCACATCATAAACAGCGGTAATGGCGTACTCCCTGAACGAGCCTCTCACCCTAAATGAAGGCAAAGCAGAGCGTTTCACTGCAGACCCAACATGGTTTTACCACTTAGACTCCCACTCCTTCAGCCCTGATCAGGAATTCTCCACTGCAACAGTATGGATGTTCATAGACCAATTACCTGATGTCTATATATGCATATTAATTTGAATGTCTATTAACCGCTCCAGTACTTGAGATCTAGCCTGCTTAGTGCCTCCCAAAGCTCCTCTTGAGTATGAGGACGGCACACAAATCTGAATTCAAATGAGCTCCTGCTTATAGCTTTGTGCTGCATGTTGTTCATGAACTGCAAAAACCTTATATATCCACCGCCTCCCACATAAACACACATGCAAATGTGTTGAAGTTTTGGGACTGCCCCCAACCACTGAAAATGTATTATGAAATATGAAAAAAATTGCATGCATATGAATGGGAAAAGCAACCAGTTGTCTTCCAATTCCTTGGGATTCTTGTGAAAGAGAGAAAGAGAGAGAGAGGAAGAGAGAGACAGACAAACCGAGAAAGAGAGAGAGAGAGAGACAGAGAAAGAGAGAGAGAGAGAGAGAGAGAGAAAGAGAGAGAGAGAGATCGCATGGCAAGGAGATGGCATGCAACAAGGTTCATGAGTCGAAGTTGAACATCCACCAATGGTACAGCAGGCCTACATGGTATTGGTACAGCATCTCAGTATATAGTATCAGCCTGGATAATCACTAATATTATAAGGCTAAAGAAGATATGAGAATGGACTTACAATAGCCTCGCTGTCATATGGGAGGCATCAACTCTTTTCACTTAGACTCTTGTTTTTATCTGTATTAGCCTTTGTCCTCTTTCACTGCACTTTCTAAAAATGCTTTCTAGATAAATTTGACTCGACTTGATTTGATTGGTAGACTGATCAGATATCACAGAATAAATGTGATAAAAGGATTTGAAGTCTGACTTGAGAGCTTTATCTGCATTATTTGATATAGTGGCTTTCTTGGCACCGAAACAGATACCAACTGCAGCCGTCCATACAGCGTGAATATATATGCATATTGATTCACGGTCTCCTGTTTTCAATTTGCATTTACAATGCAGCCGTCAAGTAGATGGTCACCCCGGAAAGTGAAATATCTGCCCCTTGTTCACGCAATTGACATTGCAAGCGCTGCGCCAAGGGAAGTGGAAACAAACATTGCAAATGAGTCAGTCACATGGCAAAAACGACCTTGCTTTATGACTTAAGTGCTTCCCGCCTTCTCCTGTCTGATCTGCCAATTCGATCTATCAATCTAATGATGTGGCAAAGGGCCAGGCCAATCAAGCTCAATTACTTTTGCTCTCATTTGTGACTGACAATGAAGCAGCATCGTCCCAGCTACCGCTAGTTTAGGACTGGACAAGCTCGAGTGTCAGGATGTCAGACAACTGGAGATACAACAGTTGGGAAGATAAACATTTTCATTTTCGGCATTTAGTCGACACCTTTATCCAGAGCAACTCGCTGAGCTCACTGCAGCCCTTCCTGAGTGAACAGGCAGGGGTTCAGTGTCTTGGCCAAGGACAAATCAATCAGGACATATGGGTGTTGATGGACACACACAAGTTGTGACCTCTGACCTTTCAGTTATGGAATGGTCTCTCTAACCACTAAGCTACTCTGCCGCCCCAAAAGCAGTTTCATGCTACAGAAATAAACAATCTTTAAAGAGGCAATGAGTATGATTTTTACTGCCCCATAGCACAAATAACAATATTATATCTGCGGGGGGTTAATTCGGCTGTTGATCATTACCAATGACTCAATGATTACAGCTGATTTGGAAAAAACACTTCAGAATTTCAAGACCTTGCCAGTTCCCCTTGATTACTTCACTGTAACAAAATGAATTATGGCACACTCCTGAAAACCTAGATCCATCCGATGCTGTATCACGGTTTCCCCTCTATCATATCATTTCCCCGTATAAATAATTGATGTTTCTTGAGGACTGCTGCCACTTGTCCACTTTCCAAATTATAAGCCATGAGGTAAGGGCTGCTGTCTAATAAAGCTGAAGCGCCTGACAGAATACCAGGTTTTCTTCTTCTATGGATTCAGTTCCATGGTGTTATTCCGTCTTTGATAACTCTTTCGGAAGATGTTTCTATATTGTGCACATTGTGAATAAATTGTTTTCTTGCTTTTATTTGCAACCAAGGTTTCTGATGGATTTTTTTTTATACAGCCACCGAAGGACTTGGTCACCTTGATTATTTAATGCTCTCACTGTTTTTGCAACACCTAACGCTCCCTCTGATATCTTTATTCTTCTACTTTCATCCTCTTCTCCTCCTTTCTCTTTAATCATCCCCTCTCTTTTGTTCTTCTTCCGTTGTCCCTGGACGATGGCCTCATTAGTTTCTGGTGACCCTCCTAATTTGTGTTTGGCTGCTGCACTCTGCGAGCAGAGAGCACCCTAAGGCCCCCATCAGCTGGCCAGATCATTAGGGGGAGGCTCCTGCCTTCCTGCCTGCACACATCAAAACATCTCCGCCTCTGTCCTTGAGGAAGGCAAGACAAAGGGAGCATAAGGTTCGATAAATATTGCATTGCACTGTAGGCCTACCTTGAAACAGAGACACACTGAGTTCAGATCTCCAGTGGGGATTAACAGATCTTAGTACTTTGTAAATTGCACTTCAGAAACTGGGAGCGTGAATGATTTTTGTCTAATTTGTTGAACTGTAAAATGTTCGGCTTCTAGTGTACTGCAATATTCAGCTTTCAAATTCAAATCCGCAAGATTCTTGTTTTTTTTTGGGGGGGGGACTTGTCAATCAAACAGTGTGGGCGGAGCTTGGATTTTCTGTTGATGCAGTTTGAGTTTCTGTAGGTGGCGCTCTTTTCTTTGTCTGTTCAGCCATGTTGGCTATCACTGCTCATGCTAACTACCCAGTTCTTTTATTCTAAACAAATCACTGTTGTAAATGTAAAACGCATCTGTGCGCCAGAGGATTTTTCCCAGGAAAGACCTACCTGACATGATGTGTAGAACAGCAGATGTAGTAAATGTAGATGTTTTCATTAACTGGCTATAGGTTAAAGGGTAACTTTGGTATTTTTCAACCTGGACCCTATTTTCCCATCTTTTTGTGTCTAAGTGACTAAAGGGGACAACAATTTTTGAAATTGGTCCAGTATTGAGCGAGATTGCTTCAGCCGGCAGCCGCGAAACGAGCTGAAATGTAATCCGACGGGGCAAATCTCACCGTCAATGTACGTCCACTAAAAGTCCTTGTTTTTGCCACTGACAGGCTCAGATTGTTATTATAAGTGTCTGACGACATTATGGAAAGGACCCTACAGAGAAATGAAACGTTTTTCTTTACCTTTCACTTGATCCTGTCTGTGTGTAACTTCCTGCAACAACTCAACTCTCGCGAGACTTGAGCGAGACTTGGTTACACACGGACCGGATCAAGCGAAAGGTAAAGAAAAACGTTTCATTTCTCTGTAGGGTCCTTTCCATAATGTCGTCAGACACTTATAATAACAATCTGAGCCTGTCAGTGGCAAAAACAAGAACTTTTAGTGGACGTACATTGACGGTGCGATTTGCCCCGTCGGATTGCATTGCAGCTCGTTTCGCGGCTGCCGGCTGAAGCGATCTCGCTCAATACTGGACCAATTTCAAAAATTGTTGTCCCCTTTAGTCACTTAGACACAAAAAGATGGGAGAATAGGGTCCAGGTTGAAAAATACCAAAGTTACCCTTTAAATCACCATTGTGTTATATCAATCATCAATAGACAGAAACAAAACGTAAATTTCTTTATTTGAAAATGTCACAGATTAATACTTTAAGTTTACTGTCTTGTCTTGCTGAGTCACAGAGACAGAGACGTTTTGTTTTGTAGCTGGGCGATGTCTTCATTACAGTTTTGTCATGCCTCTGCCTCCCCGTCCTGCCCTGGCTGAACGGCGGCCACATTTCTGGAGGGGGTCAGAAATGATTTCATGCTTCTTTTGGCTAAGCCCCTGTTCCATCAATTATTTGAAATACATCAAGCTAAGCCTCTTCCAATAGGCAAAAAAGAAAAGAAAAGAGAAACCCTGTTGAAATGTTTAAGCGGTTGTAACAAAAATAAATGAACTTCATTAAAAATGGAAATCTTGCAGAGGATTAGTAAGGGAGGGCTGGTTGACGCCTGTGGGACTTCTCTATGAAAACGCTGCTCAGGATCAACACACAAAATGGTGTCAATGCTGTTAATTGCCCCCAAGTCCCTGTCCCACAGCGTGGCTCTCAGTCGCCTCTCAGCTCCGTCCCACTAATCTGCACACAGTGTTAATCAATGCCACTGTGATTTGCGATTTCTATAACAAGGCAAACTCCGTAACTGTGTTTGCAAAGAGGATTTAACATTCCCTCCGTTGCTTAATTCACTGGGTGGAGATCTGGCGATGCATATTTACTTTAGCTTTAGAGTAGTAGTTCTTAAATCTTGTCAGCAAAGGACCTAAATTAAGTGAATCAAGTGTTGTTTTGGGACCAAGGTGAAAGAAAATATACTCTTGTCAAGTTGGGACCCAAGAGAAACAGACCTGTACCCCACTTTAGGTCCCATAATTTGAGATTTCCCTCAGAAAATATCTATCTATCTATCTATCCCTTTCTTTCTCTTCCACATAAGCTCTCTCACACACACACACACACACACACACACAAACAGAATTTAATCTAACAATTCCTTTCAAGGCGATGTAATTTATCAATCGATGTAGGGGATTTCCAATGAACTCTGTTTTGCACAGCCTCTCTGGGGCCGTAACATTTCCCAGCATTCTCCCGGTCGTTTCGAAAATAGCTGCCCCGGCGCCATGAGTTTCGGGCTCTCATCATGTGCTCCTGCTAAGTAATGCGGGCCAAAGGAGAACAGATGTGCGTGTCACCACATTATCAGGCCGGAGAAAAGGCATGACGAGGCCACTTGTCTGAAAGGAAACCGCTGCAATTTTCAGAAAGTCAAATGATTCATCCGAGCCGGGCGAGCCATTTGTCTGTGTCAGAGTTTATGCGATGCTCCCAAACACTTTGCCTAGCCCCCCAACTTTCCTGTCTCCCATCCTTGAAAGCCAAATCAATCAAGCTTCCCCATGCAGGAAAGTGCCGAAATAAAGAGACAATGAAGTGGAATGAGGAAAAGCAGGATTGATAGCATTAAGAGGATTTAGGACAGGTTGTGAGGAATTTTTCCGGGCTGCAGTTTTGGGGTGGAGTGCACACTCCAGTCCACAATGCTGAATAGGAGGTATGCAGATAAATGAAGTCAAAGCAATGTAATCATATATTCAGGCCCTGGGAAGCAGTAGCTACCGCTGATCTGATGGATGATTGCCTATCTTCATTTCTAAGAGCTAGAGAGACAAAGGTCCACTGCATAATGTAATCGATCATTTAGTTCCTCTCCTTCCAGGACGAGGCAGGATTTCAGAGGTGAAGCAAAAAGCCCTGACAAACACAGAATAGAGATTGCTGAATGATTTTTTTTTATATATATATATGTAATCGTGAAGATTACTTGAACTGACTTGTCCAATCTATTCATATGTGGACAGAGACATACAAGATGGGTTGTCATAAACAGGCTTTCATCTTGGCATATATCTTACTCAAAAGGAACAAGGCTGCAATATCTGATTTGATTTCATCTTTGATCAGGACCTCCACTGGTATCCCTGCATGATACAAAAAAAATCCACTGCTTATGACAAACAGACTGTGTTGGTTTATTGAAATTTACAACAGCAGATGATCTGAAAAAAATAAATAAAAAATAACAGGTCTTTTTTAAAGCGGCCGGGCAGGCATCCACTCCCGCCTCTGACAATGTCATGTTCTGCTCATTCAAGCAGAGGAAAAATGAGAGGACATCCAAGTTGAAGGGCACTCTCCTTTTATTCAAAGTGAGAAAGGCCTGTAGCAGATTAGAAAATCCGAGTGCTTTCTTGGCCAGCTTTGCCAATGGTCATGGCAGTCCTTGAACACCATTTGATAGACTTGGACATCTGGGCCAATGTCAGAGAGTACTTGGCAAGGCGGATATTTTATTGTCCAGAGGTGAAAAGGGACATTTCTGGCTGTTGTTCAGGCATTTAATTTCTAGGAGAAACACAAGCATCTGTTGTCAAGTTCATTTTTCAAATTGGTAGAAGCTGATTAGCACTTTATAGAGTTCTAGTGCAGTTAAACCTCTCAGGGATGCTCTTTCGGAGTTTGAGATTCTGCCCAAGATGTTCTTCAGTGTTTTGTTTCATCAGTCTGATCAATTGCTTTGATGCCTATCGGGAAGGAGTGGGAAATTGGACTTTGAAGTACTAGCGAGCGGGTAAGAAACAGAATTATTTCACATCCATGTCTGAACTTTGGAAAATTTGGGGTTTTAAGAACACAAACCTCGGCTACAGTACGTTTGTCTCTATCTTTGTACTAATGGACCTTTATCTGCAGGACTTTTGCCTTTGATCTCATCCAGTTAGCAGCAGACTGCTCCTCAACATGAGTCTCTGACAAAATGGGTGAACCATATGGTGACACAGTGGGATTCTGGGTAATTTAGCCCCCTTCACAACTACTGCTCTGCGTGCAAATGAAGCCTGACAGGAGAGGTGAAGAAACTGGGCTGCGCTCAAACGCTTGTTACTCTAATACGCCCATCAGTGACGAACACTATGGCCCCCAACAAAGCAAACTGAGTCCTAGAGCACTCTGGACATCTGTAAACACATTAAGCATGCCTCTCATTACCGCATGCTACAAGCGAATCACATTAAAGGTTAAATGTGTAATATTTCTGCTTTACTGAAGCATAATATGACTAGTAAATATCAGCAGAGGTTCCCAAATGGTGGCGAGTGAAACAAAGTGAACAGACGGCGCACACGCTGCAGAGATTTCTGCATTCAAAAGCACAGGAGCGGGCCGAGTGTGTGTTTTTGTTGTTGTTTGAAGGCCTTCCTACCACACCAAGGTCCATTCAAAAATCTGGCAATTTGTTTTTGCCTTACTTATTGGCAAAATATATATATAAAATAATATAATTTGACACTTTATTACTAATCGGTAGGGTGTTCTGGTAAATTCGGCATGTATATAATCCTCCAAACAGCTTGAATTTTAACGGGCCGTCCCATTTATGCGCCGGGGAAGTTGTGTTACTTCACACGCAAAATAGCGACTCCTTACCTTCAATATGTTCCAAAAATCCACAGACAGCAGGAATCATGGTAATGTCAGGATCCTGATCACAACACGCGTCCTTCTAACAAAAAAAATGCACTAATTCGGTAAAACATGAACGTTAATTGTTGTTGATTATGACAGAAGTCCAACCTGCCCGCCATGCTGATGATGGTCTCACTCTACGGAGGGAAGAGTGTTGTCACGACAACGCTGAACGATAAGAGGTCAGCATTGCAAGGCAAGGCAAGGCAAGGCAAGGCAGCTTTATTTGTATAGCACATTTCATACACTGGGACAATTCAAAGTGCTTTACAGAGTAATAAAAATACAGTAAAAAGGTAAAAGATTTACATTAAAAAGTGCAGAAGTACAGACGAGAGACACAAAAGATAAAAGACTTAAAAAGTAAACTAGTGCAGTTCAAATCAAGTGAAATAGAAAGATAAAAGAACACAACAAATACTCCCACTTTTAGATGCACAGTGTGAGTGAACCCATATGTTTTTCTTGAATTTTCTTATCCCCTGTCCTTCCTGATTCTACTCTTGATCTGATATTTACGTCAGATCTCACTGCCTAAGGCAGACGAGAATCATAGATTCTCCTCTTGGTCAGAAACCTCACCATCCACAGATGGATGAGAATCATACATGGTAAAGCTCTGTCCCCCCCACATACAGTGTTCACTCATGCGCAAGTAAGCATTACCCGGACAAGACGAATGAAAATTCATACTTGCCCATGTCAGCTCCAGAAATTAAGATCAAAACTTTTCCATTCCACACATGGTATTGTTGGCGATTAATGCTCACAACTACTCATTAGTGTCCCAACAGTGGAGAACAAGCAAAGCAATGAGTAGAGACAAGACAGATGACCTCTCAGGAGACTTTGATCCTCCAAGCCCCGGCCTGTTGGGGTACGGCAGCCTGTGGATGGAGCAGGTGGCCATTGTCACACACTGAGGTAACAGCTTAACTCGGGCCCGGGCAATTGTCACCGGGTCTGGACAAATTACGCTCCGCAGCTCAACCCCAAAGTCACCGGCCCCATTTAACCAGAATGTCATCCGGAGACATTCTCCCCAAGATGAATCCTATTTTCAAATTACGCATAAATCTTTAATGACGCGAAGTATTAAATGGGGTAATATAGTTCCAATTAACATGCATAGATTTTGATCTTTAATTGGGGATGTGAGTGAAAGGAACGGATGCTCTAAATGTTTAAATAGAGCGGGATTCTGGGATGGGTAGGAATTGTGAAAAATCAAATTAGACTTTGGGCTTATTACTTCTATATCTACATTCGTCAATCAAAGCATGAATCTTTAAGAACTTTGCTGAGCGTGGCTGCTCCATTGTGTTCTGTGTGTCATTGCCACTAAGATGGTGCAAGGGGACTGTGTAATGCAGTGTTAATCAAAGTATGATAGAGACATACATGCAGCACATCTTCCATTTAATGGAGGCTCCAGACAGGCTCCAGTCCTCAACTTCAAAACACAGATGCATAGCAGGGACCCGGTTTTCATTTGCACCCTTTGATCATATTGCCTGTTCTCCTGTGTGCATCCTTGATGTAATTCCAGATGCTCATTTACCCTATGTGAGTAAAGATGATTTAAGAAAGGTGTGACTGTCCTTGCCAGTCACCAGGCTGTCCCGCGTCGCTGTAGCACACTACAGGCCCTGTCCTGTTCTGTGGTGATGACTTTGCCTTAACAAAAAGCAACACCTGCTCTGGCCAATTCTGGCCCCCTACAGAGTCGAGATAATTAAATATAGAGCCTCTAATGTCAGGTCAGGGCCACCGTGGCTTTGCTAATGAAGGCCAGGATTCTACTAGCAAGGGTCCTCTCCCTTTTCCACGATCATCTAGCAGCCACCGCGGCGAGGCATTTATCGCCGCCGCCGATCGATGCGTGATGAAGATGTGATGGTTCAGGCCTGGAAAAAAGGGGCTCAGGACTCCAGGTAAGGGTCATCCGTCTCTGCGAGGATGCTCCCACACTGCACCCTCTCCCCGGGCCATTAGGGTTGGCGGGATCAATGCGAGCAGCCTGGGAGGAGTCCATCCATCATGTCACCCGCACAGCCGCGCGTTCCTACCCCACCGGAGCTGGCTTCCTGAACCCGACCTGACCCCGCACCGCAAATATAATTACAGTCTGCCTCTGCCTCCTTACGCTAAATCGACTCTAAGGACATCCTCATCTCCCACCCAGCAGGGTTCCTCACATGTTCACAGGTTGCCCACACAAGGAGAAGTCTAACCGGTGAAGGAGAATTGAACGTAACCTTGAAATGTTCTGCATAGTTTGAGGTTCTTCGTCTTCAACACTCAATATGTAATACGTCAATTATTCTTCCTAGAGATGATGTAAATAGCTTTTTTGCAAACTTTTTCCTTCAAATTCATATATAAATAATGCACTTCTAATGATCTAACAGCTTTGTTTGCTTTGATTAATTCCTCCTCAAGCCTGTTATGAGAGAGTCGGTGGTATAAGCCGCTCAGAGTCATCTCCAGCTCGATCAAATAAGCCATACTGTATCTGCTCAAGTAAACCAGATTAGGTATCGACCCGCACATTTGCTGAGTACACATTCGGCGGGAGGGCTGCTGATGGTGAAGCATGATTGGTTCATCATATCCACTGTATGTCAACACCGCCTCTGACTTGTACCAGAATGGATGAGATGAGATGAGATAGGATAAGAGAACGACATCTATGAGAGATGGACATCTATGTCAGACTGCAGTTTCAAGAAGGAAAGCTTCACTAACACATACATATTATCAATACATGCACACACCTTTCTGTCTGTTACTGTCACTTTTCTGAAAGTGCATTAAAGGCAAGAACTTCTGTGGAGGATTATTACTTTACAAAAGACTCGTCCAGTTCCATCGCTTTTAAGATACAACACTTGTTCTCAAACGCACATTTTGCTCTCTGACTGCGCCCGACACATTTATGTCTCTAAGAAATAGCCTTCCCCTGCCTTTTTCTCGCTGATAAGGAAAGGCCAGGCTTTGATTGTTTCTCTTCCCTAGGCGCTTGCCTCTGACGCACAGTGGCATTCACACATAAGATTTTAAGTGACTGATTGATCTCCAGAAAAAAAAAAACAGCCAGAGTGTGATTTCAAAGACGATCATGTGGGCTGACTACAGCGCTTGAAGCAGTCAAACAAATAGTCTGCTAGCAAAGGTTTGGTTCAGGACTCAGACAGTTTAGCTGAACTGTTCAGCAGCGATTGTGATCTTTACATGCCAATCATATTCTGTTTGAGAGTTAAGCAGTATAGGTCTAATTGGGCTGGTAGATCATTTGAATTCAAACAGTGACATCAGGGCGAGTGACACTGCTAAATATCAACCAACTAACCTGCAACTGCTTGATTTAGTCAATGGATGTTCCCATCAGACCAAAATGTACCAGTCATTATCTAAGAGAATACACGATAACAAGGGAGGCATTGGGAATTAGCTCTTCACTTTATGTAAATTTCATAGCAATTTTCATTTATACTGTGTTTGTACTATTCTTCTTTTCAAAAGCCAACCGACAAACAATTGATTTGCCATGTCGATAACCCCGAAACGCCATGAAAGAGGATCTCAACTTCAATACAGTTTTATTGTCTCTCAAATGGCTTTTATGATATAGAGGCGTCATAACGCTGACGCAGGACGTGTAAGTCATGCAGTTTGAATTAAACTGTGTATTGAACAGTGCTCCAAATGTGCTCCGCGTTCTCTCTATACCGGGATTTTGTCACAGTCAATCATAGATGCCTGCAGACAGGAGAGAGAGGAGGAGAAGCACATCCTCAGTCTCGGCGTGTCTCTATGAATGAGGGAATTAACTCTGCACACATAAATATGTTGGCTGGAAAAGGAATTACCCATCCCATTCTAGGCAGCCCATCTTTTTTTTTTTTTTTTCCAAATCCCCTTTCTCTATGCAAACAAGAGCAATTCATTTGAATAATTCTCACTAAACCTGTCTCATCCACTTGTTTTCCCTTTGAGAAGCAATCACCCGTTGTCTGCTTGTAATTTATGACCACAGGCAAATCTGCTGTGGTTTTACAGGGATGCATTAGAAAACACTCTTGTTATTGTGAAGCATTATGGTAAATGGGGAAAAATACACTTTTTAATGGAAAAAGACAGGTGCTTTCCAAGGTGGATCCTCAGCCTTATGCTTTTCTGAGACACTAAAAAAGAAGATTGATTATTTTGCAGTGCTACTTATGCGTGATGATTCATTATCCAAATTATGCAAATAGTTTATCAGTGTGAAATGTTTTTAAAAAGCTTCTGAATATTCCAGTGGAGTTTCTCCTCTGAATTAAGATACATCAAGAAATGTTCTCATGCTTGTAGTGCTGAAGCCCTCTAAATAACTCTTGATCATTAAGTTAGCGAGCCTACTGTATTGGATTTGGTTGGCCTTGCAAGGGCAGCATAGATGCATTAGTGGAGCATAATAAATATGGGTGAAAAACACCTCAAATTGCAGCACAGTTCTGTTTTACATCCCGGCGAGGAGTGATTTTAAAAGGCTTTTAGAACAATATCCTGCATTTTCACATTAGAAAACGTTGCTCTGTGCAGTATGCATCATTGGCCCCCTCTCCTCAACCAGAAAACTTCCAGAAATACAAATTGGATGAGTCTGGACATGACATGCTTGAGTGCTATTGGACAAACACTTGAGCCCACAGGATGCTTGCGGAGGAACAAGAAAACAGACTTTCTCTTCCACACAGGCCCTTTTTTCTGGAAGACAGGAAGATGTAACACCCCATATGGACGGTTCTTAATGCAACTCAAGTCGTTAGCCAACTAAACTGTGAAGCATCCCCTCGAATATGCATCTAGCAGGGAACGGATCTCAAGGATAAAGGAGAAGAATGGCAAAAAAGTTTCAGACTGCTTCCCCTTCTACTCTTAATAAAATAAAAAAAACACTCTGATTCTACAAAATGCTACTTATTCCTATTGAATGTTTAGCTGATGAAGACTGTGATATACGGTTGGTTTGACTACTGCTGACAAAATGCACTTATTGTAAATCGCTTTGGACAAAAGCATCTGCAAAATGGCAATGTAATGTAATGTAATGTATGTAAAGGCTCACATACAGTATTGAGACTGGATTCACATATTTTATCTGCATCTGAAGAACACAGTATATGCCCTGCATGCTCCCAAAACAGACCTATAATCTCCTCCAATTTAATGAAAACTCAAGACACAGGGACAGAAGCGTCGACTGTAAGACAGCAGGTGATTCTCTGTTTACAGACTGAGCTCTAACTGAAAGATATTGGCCGAGATATTCATGAGAAATATCCGTGAGGTCACTTGGGTCATTGTGGCAATAACAGTTTCCTGCCACCCGCTCTCATTTCATTCTGCTCACACCCATCCGTGACAGAGATGATTAAAGGAATACATATGAGCGGGGATTTGAGCGTGGACACTAGAAGCAGCCGTTCAACAATTACAATTACGCTGGCACAAAAGGTTGAGGGTAAAACTGTCATAGATGGCTGGCTTGAGTTTAGGTAAGATTAACTGAATTTTCTGCCTTCCAACTGATTTCAGGAGGAGGGAGGAGGACACGGGCGCATGAGTTTAAGCAGGAGAGTGTCAGCACCACTGTGTGGCCGCTTTGGGAAGTTACATTTAGGGTCGCCTTGCTAAAATTAAAAATAGAGTCCAATGACTAATACAGCCAGGGCAATGTTTTAATGTCAGAATATACACTACCAGTCAAAAGTTTGGACACACCACATTTTTCTTTATTTTTACTATTTTCCACATTTTAGAATAATAGTAGAGACATCAAAACTATCAAATATTTTAGATTCTTTAAAGTAGCCGCCCTTTGCCTTGATGGAAAGGCAGAAAGACTTCGGAAATAAATTCATACATAGGCATCAACTTCACTATTTATATTTGTCTAAGAAACAAATTTCAAGCATGTAAGCATAAGCCTTTAGATCAAAATGGCTTTAAGAGAATGAAAAACAGAGTTCAGTCAGGTGTGTCCAACCTTTTGACTGGTAGTGTCAATTCAGCTCAAAATCAATAATTACAACAAAACCCATACGAAATAGAATACCTTTAATCATCTATGTGCATAAAGGATAATATTCAATTCATGTTAAAATATGATTATATGGACACTTCCAGATTCTAAATAATGGAGGTTACAATGTACACTTCATAAGATTTTGTTCATGACACTAAAAACATTACACAAAATGATCAGAACTGATAAGCCACCAGGTTCAACCGACTCGGGTTACTGTTGCTGCATTCATCTAGCATCTCAGATTAGGTGTGATGTCTTCTTTTAACGTCATAATTACTGATGATGGCCAACAGGATCTCAGACCAGCACTGCTGCTTTAAGAGGCCCAGTAAAAAACGGAGGGATCTGGGTCAAAACATCATTCAGTCATCGAGCCGTTACAGGTGCCACAGGAGTAGGGCGATCAAACAAAACGCGCTCAATCCATCACTCAATCCACATAAAGGCCACTGCGGTTTGTTAAAGCTTCCTTTTCGGATGGATGATTCCACTTCCTATTGCGCAATGTCTGCACCCCACTGTGACAGCAGGTAGAGGTGAATGCACAGTAGATTCAGGTGTAGCGTTACAGTGCAAAAACATCTATGCTCCAATTTTGTTGGAAAGTGTAATCAGGAATGTGCTGAGGTGGTAGCGCCCACCGCTCACTCTCCCCTCTCTCTCTCTCTCTCTCTCTCTCTCTCACACACACACCCACACACACACGGTCAGAGTTTCTCAGACAGCGGATAAGCCAAACAGATTGAGCTTGTAAGTGAACATGACTCATGCTCATCCTCCGCAGGTAACTCCTGATAAAAGCTCGGCGTCTAACCAGTGGAAAGAATGTCTGCTATGCGGAGTGCGTGCGGAACCGGTTCATCTGGACGGACAGATAGCAGCTTTCCGGCTCATCTGAGAGCAAGCTGTCCTCCGCGGGGCCTCCTGCCTAGTCAAGTGCGCTTAACGAGTTCGGCTGGAGACGGAGTCGCCGCTGTCCGCGTCGCCCGCTTGAAAGTGCATTCGCTTGGCAAACAAAGCAACAACAGGGAGTGTCACAACCGACTGTTTGTTGCTGTAGTAAAACCTTCCCCGCTGCATGCTTGCCTCTCTAAAACAACAAAGCAACAGTTACACACACAGTGATAATATTCTCCTATCACAAAGTAGATGAAATTCTAACAAATAGATCCTTCACTTGACCACAATTGAATGATGATCAGCAATTTCAAATTAAGTTAAAATCAGCTACTTTATGCTGCGTAAACTCATATTCATTCAACTTGTATTCATCTTTCACATCAACTGATTTTGTTTCGGTGCTGTAATTGTAGCATAGAGAGTTTTTTTTTTTTCTAAATGTCATGCCATGGTCAGTGTGCTGCGTTAATAACGGTTGGCGTCGTCGTAGGAGGTCACGTCCAGGTCAAAGAAGTCCTCTAGCTTCCACTGCAGGGTCTCGAACGTGGGCCTCTCCTGCTCGTTCTCCTTCCAGCAGTCCGTCATGATCTCATACATGACTTTGGGGCAGTGGGGGGGGCAGGACATCCTGTAGCCCGCGGGAACTCTCTGGACCACCTGCAGGTTAGTCATGGCTGGGAGAACCAAAGCAACATGATGTGATACGGATCCGACAAGAAACACTTTTTTTTTTTGCATTTAAACATTTGCCTAGTAGGCTCTGAAACCTCAATTTGACAGGAAGTATTTTAGTCTTAAACATTAACTAGAATATGATGTGATTATGTTATGTACACAATCCCTGCATCCACTTCCTGCTATGCAAACTCAAGCAGTTCAATATGCAAACCGCTTCTATTTGGTAGCCAAATCACAGTTTTTGATTGTAGTTTGAATCTCCTTTCTACTGAAAACCTTCCTCACTTGTATGGTAACAGAACAGAGCTTTCTCTCCTCTTTTGTTAAATCATGAAAACATCATTCCACTTTCATTACACCTCAATAATAATAATAATAAACTTTATTTGTATAGCACCTTTCTTAACAGTGTTACAAAGTGCTTCACAAAGCAAGTACAAAATACAGCAGTAAAACAGAATAAAATAACACACAAAAGGATCAGAGAACACGATACAAGTAAAATATAAGGAAAAAGATATAAAAGAGGACATAAAATCAACAGTAAAACCAAATCACGACTTCAGGCTTTGTTTTATGAAAGAAGGTTTTAAGAATAAATTTAAAAGACGCCACAGAATTTGCTTGCCTCAAGGTTGCGAGGCTCATTTTCAAATGATTTAGCACAAAGTTGATGAAATGTAAAAAGGTCTCACCTGGGTACGGCATCTGGCCAAAGGTCATGATCTCATACAGCAAAATGCCGTAGGACCAAACGTCAGATTTGATGGTGAACTTGTTGTCGTTGATGGCCTCGGGAGCCGTCCATTTCACAGGGAATTTGGTTCCCTCTTTGGCCTCGTACACATTCTCACTCTCCATCTAAAAACAAGCCAGGCAGAGAATATGGATTTCTACTTGGACGAGATCCCAGTAACGCTCTGCTCCAACACTCAGTTAAGTGCCAATCAGCTTTAGTGTAAAGATCTGCACTCTCCCAACATGGCTATAAGCAGGAGAACATTGCGTGTGTGTGTGTGTGTGTGTGTGGTGGGGGGAGGGTAGGGGAGTTACAGCATCACTATAGTCAACACAAAGCATGTAATATGTCCTTTTTCATCAACTTACTGCAATGAGAAGATTGGTAGGAGTTTCAGTTTCAGTGTTTCAGTATTTATTCAGTTTGTATGGTGCATGCTAATGTCTGAGCACACTGTGTATATTTAGTGGATGATACAAGCTAGCTTTGCATCATCTCAAAAAGCACCTTGGGGTACTAAACACTTGTGTGTGTTGAGTGTCAACTTACCATCATGTTGTTGCATGATGGTAAGTTGATTAAAAAGCTCATTTGCCAAAAAGTGTGTATTCCTTTAATGATTAATTTTAGTGAACTGTGACGGAAACATCCTCTCCATCCCTCTTGGTACACTACCAGTCAAAAGTTTGGACACACCTGACTGAATGTACTGTGTTTTTCATTCTCTTAAATCCATTCTGATCTAAAGGCTTCTGCTTAAATGCTTGAAATGTGTTTCTCAGACAAATATAAATAGTGAAGTTGATGTCTATGTATGAATTTCTTTAAAAAGCCTTTGCCTTTCCATCAAGGCAAAGGGCGGCTACTTTAAAGAATCTAAAATATAAGATAGTTTTGACTTGTTCAACACTTTTTTGGTCACTGCATAATTCCATTTGTGTTCTTTCATAGTTTTGAAGTCTTTACTATTATTCTAAAATGTGAAAAATAGTAAAAATAAAAAATAATGCATGTGTCCAAACTTTTGACTGGTAGTGCATATTTGAACAAACTGTGCACTGGCCATTAAGAGTGAGAAACCCACCATGAAGACCCTGGCAAGGCCGAAGTCCGCCACCTTGCAGATGTTGTTCTCCCCCACCAGCACGTTCCTGGCTGCCAGGTCTCTGTGGATGTAGTTCTGTAGCTCCAGGAAAGCCATGCCTGACGCCACCTGGGCCGCAATCTCAATCTGGTCGCTGATACGCAGCTTGGCGCCCTTGTCCTCTGTAATAAAGCGGAGAACAGCACAATAAGTCAAGGTCCGAGATATGGTAAATTGCAGGGTAAGAAATTTTCATTTCAGAGGGCGTTTTTTGCCCCTTTGATCTGATTTTTAGGGTAATTTTGGTGCTTTTCGGGGGCAATTTTATTGATCTATGAAATAATAAATTTGCATTGCGTATAGGCAAGTAATTTGTGCCACTAAGATTTGTTTTAACTTCTTTTCCACTGCTGGAAACTGACGACAGGCCTTACAGAGGAGGATAGTGCAGTTTTTCCCTCTTTGACCCCAACCAGTCCATCTCCCACCTATTGATTGTTGAGTTTTTTACAATATTGCATGTTGGGGACAGTAGTCACATTCATGCATGAAAATTTGACAATGAATAAGGATGGAAATGCAAAAAAGGTGCAAAAAGGAATTTTTGGGGGCATTTTTTTGCCCCCTCATTTTTAATTTCACAGGCATTTTATGAACTTTCAAAGGAATTTTTGCCCCGGGCTCCCTGTCAATTTCTGACCCTGGTATATGCTGCGTTTTCCTTCTGTGCAGTAACAATGAATAAGAGTGAGCGAGAGAGAAAAAGAGGGAGAAATAGCCGGGCAACTGTGTGACTTTGAGCCTAGACTTTTGTCCTAGCCATGAGATGTTGTGCTACAGTAGGAGGGCATGTGGTGAATTATGGGAGATACTGTCTCAGGGCCGCAGACATCAATTCCACATGACCGCTCCTCAGAGTGACCATCAGTCTGACTGGGAATGACACTGCATCTTTCCCACTAAAGCACAGCATCTCTCTCTAGGAGGTGAACTCAAGAGACGTCACAGCAAATAAACAAGGTCAGATATTGAGAAAATTGAATGTCTGGAGTCAAAACATTATCGCCAGTGTTTCTACTATGGAGAATGTCAGTCCGGGGCATTGAGGCATTCCTGTGCTCTTTATGGTTTTACAAACATTGAAAACCCATATTACCGCACATTACTGGTTTTCTTCTGTCAACCATTATAGATATAATGACCGTGGCTGGTTCTTATACTGGGATTTGTGGCAAGTGATGTATGTAATGATGTTTATGGGGCCTGAACATGAATACATACACTCCATGCCGCAACTGCAAACACATTTTCCCAGAAGTTTCCAAACCACACTCATGCGGCAACACACACACACACGCCAACACAGGATGACTCAGATGGCTAATCTGTTGTGAATGAAAGCAATTGCGATTGTTCTCTTCCTCAATGTGGTTTCAACCTTTCATGCCATGCTAGCTGGAGGCTAAGAGATAAAAGCAACTTAATGAGAGCAAATCTCCTCCTCTCTTTACGTCAGAGGAGAATGAGCAAATTCTCGACCCTGGCAGATCAGTAAGATCTCTATCTGTCTCAGACTTTCATCTCCTATCCTTCTTTAAACATTTATTAAAGCAGAATTATTAAACTAAACGTCTGAAAGAAAACAAGACCGTAGAGCCCCACTTTGTTTTTAACTATCCTTTGCATAATTTATCCCTTATAAACAGTCCGTGATCCCGTCTAACCATTACGGCACCAAAGTGTAAAAAGTTAAAGATAAACTTGAGCGCTTTATCTCGACCCACGCCGCAGTTGGTGAGAGTGTTTTCAAAGAACAATGGCAGCGGACTCTGATCCCGTCATAAAGCAGCAGGAACTAACAGGCACTTTTGCAGATCAAAGCGGGTTGCTCTTACTCTGGAGATACTCCAGCAGGCTGCCGTTGTTCATCAGCTCTGTGATGATGTAGATGGGCTCCTCCAAGGTGCAGACGGCGTACAGCTGGATCAGCTTCGGGTGCCGCAGCTTCTTCATCATCTGGGCCTCCCTCAGGAAGTCCTGAGGATCCATGGTACCTGGGAGAGAGGCAGTAAGAGTTAGAATCAGGAGTGAAGCTTCAAGTGATGCGAGATTCTTGTTTTTTTTATTTTTTATTTTGGTGACATCTTTGGTGCTAAACGCTTGTTGTGGGGTTTCTGCACTGCACTTCCCAGATATCACCTGTCAAACAAACAATGGCCACAATACTGTGACGTCTTTTATCTTGGATTTTCTGTTGATGAAGTTTGAGTTTCTGTAGGTGGCGCTCTTTTCTATGGTTGGGGTTTGAAAGCATTTTATCAAACCTGAATCCAGTATCAAATCCTTTCAAATCCCTTATCCAACATTTCTACATCATTTGTTGGGGTAAAAAACGACAAAGAAATGTTCAAAAACACAACGCTTGTTAGCTTTTACATGATGCTGCGTTGATAAAGTGCTCATTCATCGCACTTGTGTTGACAGGACCGTGCCACAAAAATATTGCATCTCACCAGGTTTGAGGGTCTTCACTGCCACTGAGGTGGTTTCGTTCCACAGGCCCTCGTACACTTCTCCAAACTGACCGGCCCCCAGCTTCTTCAGCAGCCGGACGGAGTCCCGGTCGATCTCCCAGTGGTCGGCCGTGTTGTAGGACAGACCGTGAGTCTGAGGGGCCTCTATCTGAAGAGCCAGGAACATCACCCATTAGTGAACAAAGCAAAACAAGCTCACTATATGCAATACCAAAACTACTGAAGTGACAGAATAACATTTTATAAATATCAAAACTATATTCATTTTGGTTATAACGATTTATCTTCTGCCATGAAGTTATTTTGCTATAGACGATGGAAAAAGGCAACAATGAAACAAAAAAGAATAATCACAGGATCAAATAAATTAAGCATAAACATTATATTTTACCTTTTTGCATGGTTCACCCAGACGCACACACAGGCCGTCCTCCTGTCTGGAATAATGCTCCACTAGCTCCCCCAGTGTTTCAAAGGTTTTGGTCCTCGACACAAAATAGTGGCCATTGTCCAGTTTTTTCAGTTTGTAATGCTTCACCTTCCCCCTGTCGAGCACTGAAAGATAAGGAAACATCCAGAGTTACACTTGAGACTGAGGAGTCCTAGAATGACAACGTAGATTGAGGTGAATCTTTTCCTCACAGTAATGTAATCAATCACAGCCTACATGGAATGGTCTTGCATGTCCATCAACATGAAACAGACACACACAGTCTCGAAATCCTAAATCTGCAAGAACTACAGTACTGAGAACCTTAGGAGTTCTTCATAATTAATATGCACTGGTCTATAAATACATACATCATGTAAATCAGTGAATCAGGTATGCATGTATGGCTGATACATACATACACACTTGATTCACTTGAACACATGCTCAGTGATTTAACCTGAGGTCAGTGGGTGTGAAACAGGGCTGGGCGATAATTCAATATTCGAAATAGATCGTCTTTCAGTGGAATAATATTGTGATGATATGGTGATTTTGGGATATTAGTGATGCACAATTCTGCTGTCTAAACTGATGATAACAAGCAAATTTTATTTAAAAACTCACTAAATGAGGTATGGTAAGAATATTATTTGAAAATGTCAGTTTTGTTTGACATCACACTTAACATTACCATTCGGTTCAATGGGATGAACATTAATTTGGTTATTTGGTTATTTAAGATGTGATTTTCCATACATGAGCCATATGATATGTATATATCAATATCAAAAAAATTCTTATGATTGTTGTGATATTGATTTCAACCAGCCCTAGTGTGAAATGATCTAGATGCAGTCCAAAAGTCATTGCTGATCCTCAACCGGTTTTAATAAATGAAGATGAAAAAAATGCTGATGGAAAGAGCGAGGGCAAAATGACAGGATAGATTAAAGTGATAAAGAGATAAAAGTTACGATGTTGTTTTTTTATGGGAGCAGAGGTCATTATTTGTTTAACTTGATGGCCTTGAACCATCAATCACTTCAGTCGACTGAGTGGAAAGAGTGATTCGCTCTGAGCGAAGCAGGGATTGTGCTGGAATGAGGAAATGTGTGTTTTGTGTGTCCAATTCCGGCTCCATATCAGGAACTTGGCACAGGAATACATGGATGACAGAATGCTTATTAACAGGAGTATATTTATGGAAACAATATTTATCAAGCGGCATAATGCTGTAGTAGTGCTGCAATTTGCTGGCAGTCTGATATGGTTCTTGAATTATCGCCTTATCGAGTGGTGGGCATTAACGGTGCAAGTCGTTCCCTGATTGTAGTTGTATGTCGTTAGTATTCTGCTATATGAAAGGTATAAAGTCGACTTGACTGAGTGTATTGGTTTCAGAGGAGAACATTTTAAAGATCCAGTTAGTTTACCTGAGAGGGAGAGCTCTCCTTTCTGACTTTCACTGTTCCTGATGAGGAAGGCGCCATGCTTGTTCCCTCCAGCCAACAAGAACTTCTCTGCATCAAGTCTCTTGGTGTCGGCAAAGTACCATCTGGAAATCACAATGGAAGCAAAGAAGCGTAGCTGGTCAGCCATATGGTCATCTTAGACTATTACAGGTGCCTGATGGAGAGGTTCAGGTTCAGGATTTGCAAACAGTTTCTGAATAATTAGCCTCCTGTTAGCAGTTTGCTGTTGTCGTGCGAAAACAATGAAACTCCAATTTTGGTGATATTTTCACTTCAATTGAAGGATTGTTTGCTCTTCTATGGGATGAGAAAATTCTACGATCCCTTGGGCTAATGAAATCCTCTCAGACCCAGTTGGATAAACTCAAAAATGCATGGTGGTCAATCTGAAAAAAGGCTGTTTCGTGAATCATTATAGGATATGAAACCGAACTCGCAACAGTTAGAGTAAAGCTTACAGGACATAAATGAGATGGGTTGCATGTGATGTTGACAGTTTCTTTTCCCTCTGACTTACCCTATAATTTCTAACAAATGTTAATAAGAGGCTGGTGCCAATTCTCTAAAAAGAATACCAGTATTTAAACGTCTTGATTGTCCTCAGATATGGTGTGATTGGTTATCAATAGGGTAGGATTCTACATGTCCTTAATCTTTCCTTTAAAGATGTATTCATACAGTTAGGCCAGTTTTAAAAAAAATACAAAAAGCATCTTAACAGAGTAACAACTATCCTCAATATTATGAAATCCTGTGTTGAGAAATCATAGAGTCAGATGCCGCTGAACACCAAAGACTATACTGTCTATAGATTGATCAATAACTTTGTGTTCAAGTATCCAGTGAGCCATGATGGAGCAAAAATGTACCGTTGTTTTTCATTTTGAGGCTTTTAAAATGGTGAAAGGTGTAAGCAGACATTTAATCTTTTCCTGGCTGTCACACTGGTGTTTTCCCATCTCACTGAATCACTGAATGAAGAAAGGTGTCTGACAATTTCATGAGGAATGCGATCATACACTATTTTATCAGTCACATCCTTCTTAATCCAGTCCCAAATCATGTCCATCAAGTTTTTGCATGAGTGAAACTGTGGAGCGAGTGACGCTTACACGCTTACACCTGTAGGGACACCGAGACTGTCTGCAACCATGTGAGGAGAGCAGGAAAAACCAGATTACAGCTGAGCGGAAACGGGTTTCATTGGGATGCCAGCAGGCTGTAAATGCATCACAAACATGGGTTGGACTTGTCTCTGACATGACTTTTCTTTGAAACTGTGATTGAGAAAACGAGTACAGCGAGGTTTTTAAAAATAGAAAGCAACATTATGGCAATAGAAAAAATGTTCATGTCTGTCTTAATTAGCGAGTGAATAGTTTTCCATCATAGTTTCTAAAAATGTCAGTGCCCCTCACAAATTATTAGTCTGGTTGTTGGAAACCCAATAATGTTAAACAATGTCAAGCACTGTGTAGAGGTTCAATCGACTTGCAAAACCAGTTTGTTTTCATATCTAACACGGACATGTAGGTCATAGTCGTAGTCACAGTATTTTGACACTACATGCAGGTGTGCATGAAATGCCAGATACGGCATATTAGCGCATTGTTGATGTTTTTGAGGCTTTTTCTGTTCCCATCGTGGGAATTATTAACCCATCCCTCTACTTCCTGGTCACAGACAATTATTAACTAGTTCAACCCAAGACTTTACCCTGAACTCATTATTCAGCACCAACAGTGAGACAGAAAAACTCAGTTTTAAGTATCATGTAATCCTGTGAATGGAAAGCATGACACACTGGTAGTTCACTGCTGAGTCTTTGTCAGACTTCAGACTTGACTACAACCTGTAGTAAAGAGGCATTTCAAAAGTATTTCTAGTCTTAGATTTAAATACCACTTTAAAAAAAAATCACAAAAAAGCACTAAATTGGGGAAATACGTTTTTAACACAAATGGTCCAAAAAATGATTTATGGCCATTGAATAGTATCATCAGTAGCCTATACCATCAGTATAGGAGCCTATTATTATAGTAAAGGCCTATTAGCAAGCAAGAATATGGCCTAAAGAGCCTATAGTAGGCTACACCCACACAGGGGAGTTATATGGGTCTACACTTGGCTAATAATTATCATTACTCCAGCTTCATGAACACTGATCCATTAGCCTAGATTTATGAAAAAGAACTACAATGATCCTATAATAAATTTTGGAGGAACAGGCTACTATACAAATATAACAGGACAACTCTAAGTCCCTATAGGAATATTATAGGAATGCCATAAGAGATGAAAATAACACAAGCACCTGTAACCTCACTACTACACATCCCTATAGGAATATATTACAGGGATTTTTCATTAGGCTAAGGAGCATCAGCAGGTATACTTACGGCTCTGCAGCAATACTCTCCACAGGTGCCACATAATTGGCAGGGATGTAGCCCTGCTTGGAGGCTGAAACCCCAGTGAGTGCCTTTGCATACCACCATTCCCCAGCACTTTTATCCAAAGCCTCCAGAGTATCCCCGGCGTTGAAGCTCAGGTCCTCCTCGGTGCGAGCGGCGTAGTCATACAGGGCGATGTAAACATAATTGGGTCTCCCCGCCGGGATCACAGGTAGGGATCTCTTTCTGGGCTCAACCGCACCAGGATTTACAATCACCCGAATATCTTTCTCCACATGCCTGGTCCCACCGTCAGACTGGTCCGGTTTTTTAAAACATGCCAAAACACTCTGGCAACACAAACGGCACTTTTTTCGAATATCCATGGTAGGATTTTCAATCACATGAAATCATTTTGTGAAAAAAAAATCTGTTCGTAAATCCCTTGCTCTCGCTCATGATCCACAGTCCACGGAGTGAACTTTTATTTTAGTTATCCCGATCGGTCCCGACTGCCAAGTCAGCCGCAGTGGTCTTTGACCCGAGTAGAAATAAAAGCAAAGAAGCACACCCAGCTAATAAAAAAAGCCTCAGTAAATTTATTGCCCCACCAACTCACAGTTTCCTGGACGAGGGTGGGAGTTTAGAGTAGAGCGCCCCGGTGTTGTGCCAATCACCTGCACCTGCTGAAGAATGAGGAGAGGCGCACGCTCACCACCTAGGGAGACGGCAGGTGACGTGAACGTGCCCTCTGGCGGCCATATTGGAAGTCCGCAGCTAAGGCCTAGGAACAGCTGATTGTATTCATAAACTTAGCGTGGCTGGGGAGCCAAAAATCAACAGTTTGTTAAGACTAATACTCCTCAAGCTACAACTCAGTGCTTTGCAGTGGGCAACGGCTAAAACTGTAACCTACATTTGGAATCATTCACTTTTAGCTAGCTAGAGCATTAGCCTACGTTACTGTCGATCTACCCACGACTTGCATCTTTTTTTTTTTTTTAAATATATATTTCCTAGCTCGGTTGTTACATATCTAACCATTATTTGTGCATGAACTCCGGTGGACTGTAGTTGGTGCCAGCAGTGTCTTTGGGTTGCTAGTTGAATTCTGGTGCAACTGCAAAACTTCCACAGGCAATCTACAGTATGACACAGAGCCTGGAAAGAACAAGGTAGCCTATAATTTAAGTGATAAGGTTTATTGCTTTCATAAAAGGCAGCACACCATTGTATTAATATAACCTACTTAAGTTTTACTGTCGGCAACTGTGGCTGCTAAGCAACACTTAAGTATGAGAGGTGAATTTCGGTCAGTAGCATACATTAATATTTAAATTCGTATTTGTCAACAGCTTTGAACGTGACTCAGCCAATCAGAGCTGAGGAACAGAGCTGTCAGTTTTCTAAAAGGGCATCACATGGGGTGACATTTTATGTTTTGCTTGCTGATAATACTGAAGTGAAGGCGACGATATCAACCTTTAAAGTTTAAAAATTCTTCCCAACATTAGGCTACTAACAGTAATTGTGTGAGAATGAGCTGTTCACCAGTTTCTCTCTGCGCATATGCAGTGTCCGTTACGGTTTCGTTCCATACCCGGAAGCACTGACTGCACGCTCTTGCTTGCAGTCGCCTCTCTGACGCCTTCTCCTGGCATAGCTTAGTTTAACTTCTGCCTCCATATGGGCAACTTATTGACATATTCCATTCAGTGAACTCGGGCGATAGATTGGGGCTTGGGAAACCTTTTTGTGGAGAACATTTTCGTAACGGCGACCTACGGGGCTGAACGGAAAGGCAAACAGTTTGGAGGCTGCAGATCCCCGTCGTCATTGACATTGACAGATCAGTTGTGTTGTGCAGGCGTGCGCAAGTTGGTGTCTATACAGTCGGCTCCATACAAATTTTTATCTAGTTTCCCCAGCTACAATGAGTGAATACTTCAGACTTTCGGATTGCGATGTTATTGGCTTCGATTTGGACCACACACTCTGCCGATACCATTTGAAGGAGACCTCCAGGGTGAGTTTGTAGCTCGTCCAGCTAGCTAGAGCTGTTATCACTGGTAATAGATGATTATACTGTCGCCGTAACGATTCGATCGGAAATACATTTGTATGAAATGTAGCACGGAACAGCCGAACAGTTCAGTAGCCATTTATCAATTCTCTCCGTAGTCGTGAGGATTGGTACTGTCGTTAGCGGTTGAATGTGGAGATGCATGTGTGCAAGGTGATGCGATGCTCCTGATGCTGCAGTCGCTCTGCGTGACTCACAGGTTTAACGTCGGCGATGATGCCCATACATCTTTGATTCGCCTCTAAGGCCTGTTGGTAATGGATAGCTTCTCGTGCTATAATGCTTTTGATATGATTAAGACCTACACGCACCACAGACCCACCTTGATACAAATTACCTGTTTTATGTGACACTCAGTGGCAAAAGAGACTGCTGGATCGAGCTAATCCTTATGTCATACAGTATATGGCATAATGTAGGCCTGTTATCAGGCCTAGTTAATTTATGTGATGATATGGCAAGTTCCCATACATCCCTACTGTCCTTACTGTTGTCAGTGCAGTAGCCCAGGTGTAGGCAAGCATTTACCATGGAGTGCCAGGATTATGCAGATTTTCATTCCAACCAAACACTAAACCATCATATTTCAGTGATTTGCATACCAGCCACAGAAGAGTGTTTGGTTGGAATGAAAACCTTGCATACTCCTGTCCCTACATGGCACATGGTTGCCTACCCCTGCAGTAGCCAGTTGCAGTGTTACTGTTGTGTTCATCCGGACTCCAGTGACTGACCATTTTTCTTCTTTGTTTTTGCAGTTGATCTATGAGAGCTTCGCCAGGTATCTGGTGGAGCATAAAGGCTATGACAAAGATCTCCTGAACTTAACCCCCGCTACCTGGGATTTCTGGTGAGTCATCAGCAGCAGCTCCCGCTCCCCCAGCTGGAGGAAAAACTAGTGATGTAGTCAAGGGGTAAACACAGGTATACTGAATTCCCATTTCTATTTTTAGGGGTATTCAGAGTTTACTCATTTAAATTATAGCTAAAATATATACAGTACTGGCATGTCACACCAGAACTGCCATTGAAACCATTCTTGAAATCGATCTTGAACCTGGCAGTCAGTAAATAATTAAATACGGTGAGCAAAAACTTTACAACTCATTACCTAGTGAAACATTTAGCTACAACTCTCTTTGAGGTGGAATGCAATACTGGCACACTGCTTGATCTGGTCTTTTATTAACATTTTATGTGAGCTACAATTTAGCTGCAGTGGTTCAGCAAGCAAATGTTGATGTCCAGTGGAATGATTGGTATTGATTTTGCTATGCTGAGAATGGGACAGCAGTCATGATGTGGGTGCCGTAGGGTCGTACTGGCTTTATAACACATGTACTTTTGCATCCAGTTTTAAAGGGCTAGTAGTGGATCTTGAGGATGGAAACCTGGTGAAGTTGGCTGAAGATGGAACTGTCTTAAGGTAGGCTCAGCAGATGATTGCTGCTTTACACATATTTGATTTGCTTCCCAAAATATCTATTTAGAGCTTTTTTCATAGTTGTCATTTTTTCACAGATAGACTTTTAAAGTGGGATAATAGAACAGTTTTATTTTTGCTTGATTAGAACAACGCATGGAACCAATGACCTCAGCACAGAAGAGATCATCAAACATTATGGTCCAAAAAGGGAGTGGAAGCACTTCAATAGCCTCAATACCTCCTTCACAAGATCTGGTATCCTGTTCTTGTCCAGCTTTATTACTTGACAGCTGTATGCTGTTGGATGTTATATAGGCACATTGCCAGGGATTTCATCATGATAGAAAAAAAAAAATTTATGATGTTCTTTTCAGTGTCACTGTTATTGGATTTTTTTATTTACTACTTGTGTACTTGTTTTGGTCTTTACAGCAAAATACTATTTCTATGACAACTATTTTGATCTACCTGGGGCTCTTCTCTGTGGAAGAGTTGTGGACATGTTGCACAAGGTAAAATCTAATAATAAATGGTTTCATCAATAACCAGTTTAAATTGTCATGTGAAAAAAAACAACATTTTGAAATGTGTCCTTATGCTTTTGTGCAGCGTGGAAATGAGGTGAATTCGGACTTTTGGAAAGACATGGTTGCTGCTATCGACCACAATTACAACACATCTGCATTCAAAGGTATGCATTTATTCCAAACTAGCACATTTTTGTGATAGTTGGGTGAGTTTTTGATTGGTCTACTGTGATTTTTTTTTTCAGTCACACAAAGGGAAATACACACACTCACACAAAAACAAGAATGTTTTTCATTTTTTGAACTAGAACTTTATTCTTTGTTTTGGTCAATAAGTGGTACATTGCTTAACACATCCAATGGGACATTGTTGTTTTGACAAAATGCATTTAGAATTTCTCATCCTGTGCTGTCTTGCTAATCACAGCGCTTCTGAGAATATGCTGATCTTTAATAACATATTTCAATACAACAAGTTTGATTTCTTTTGCATGTATATTACAGGAAAAACTTTTTCAACGACAGACATTAATAAACACAAACACAAATAAAAGATTTGCTGTAAATGTTACAGGCAGTTGTAGAGCACCACATAAGATATCTTCCAATATTGTTTCATGTTTCTTAAAATAGCACTGGCACACATGCTGTACTGGGAAAAGGGAACAATTTGAACCATACATTTCTAAATTTCATTCATCCCCTATATTAATGCCTCTCTCAGTGGACTTCTTTGGCAAATTTTTGTTCTTGCTGTTAATGTAAAAATATGACTGAGGCAGATAGGCTTGTAAAAATTGCAACAAAATTTTCTTTATTCTACAATGACGACAATCTCAATGGCATTTTGTAAACTGGACTATTTCTCTGAGTAGTTCATATGTTTTGTAAGGTTTTGAGGTTTAACTGGATTTGTGAAATCACGTGGAGGCAATCAAGAACCCAGAGAAAGAGCAGTGAACATTGTCTGCTGCAAATATACCATTACTCTCCTCATCAGGGACCTGGACGTAGACTCTGTCATGGGCATGCAGCATAAGGACAGCACTGCCAGACATCTGATCTAGGAAGCCCTTGTTGTACTCATCATAGGAGAACACGACAGGCTCCTCATTTCTGTAGAGGGCCACCAATGCATTGGCACCATTGACATGCATATGGTAGACAAAATAGTAGAGGCCTGGGATCTGGCAGGTAAACACGCCACTGTGGGGGTCATAATGGTTCTCCCCATTGTACAGAACCTGGCTGAACTGAATAGGGGTTCCAGCTGGGGGGTAGGCAGTGGTCAGCACAGCACTGAAGGCAGACATAGGGGCCTTCATCATCTCATGAGGCATCACAACCTCATGGGACTTGACGGGCATGCTCTTCTCATGGTGGTAGATCATCTCTCCTGGGGGACCAGGTGGACCAGGAGGACCAGAAGGGCCTGGGAGACCATCCTGACCTCTGGCACCTGGAATTCCAGGTGGACCTTGGGGACCAGAAATTCCTTTAGCTGTCATTCCAGCTGGGCCAGGTGGGCCTGGGTGACCTGTGTGGCCCTTGAGTCCTGCGGGACCGACTGGACCGGGAGGCCCGACTTGTCCCCTGGCCCCTGGAATTCCATTCTCACCACTTTTTCCTGGTGCTCCATGGGGTCCTGTGTGTCCCTTTGGTCCTGGAAGGCCCATAGCACCTGGGATACCTGGGGCACCAGAGTGGCCCTGTGCACCCTTTGTACCTTGAGGACCAGTATGACCTGTAGCTCCTGAAGGACCTGCTGTCCCAGGGATACCTGGTTTTCCTGAGAAACCCTGAGCTCCCTGGTCACCTTTGGTTCCCTTAGGCCCTGGTGCACCTACCATACCAGTGTCGCCTTTAGGTCCCTGTTGGCCTGTCTCACCCTGGAATCCTCTTGCACCTTGTGGACCAGCTGGGCCAATAGGACCAGGACCACCAGGCTGACCAGTAAAACCACTGGGGCCTGGCTCTCCCTTCTGACCAGTGGTTCCTGATGTACCTGGGGATCCTCTGTCACCTGGCATTCCAGAGACACCTGGTTTACCAACACCTGGCATGCCAGGGGAACCAGGCTGACCAGCTGGACCCTGAGGACCTTTAGCACCCATAGGTCCAGGCATACCTGGGGTACCATTCTGACCTGGTTTTCCTTGTGCTCCTTGGCCGGGAGCCCCAGGGTGGCCCTTTGGCCCTGGCATACCCGATGATCCAGAAGCACCATCTCTACCTGGGTTGCCAGACTTACCAGGCTCTCCAGGGTAGCCAGGGGCACCAGGCTTACCAACTCCAGGTGTGCCAGGCACACCGGATGGACCCATTGGGCCAACTGGGCCTGATGGTCCTTGAGCCCCAGGAACACCATGTCCTCTCTCTCCCTTGGGTCCAGGAAGACCAGGGATACCAGGATGTCCCTTCAGACCAATCTCTCCTCTTGGTCCCGCTGCTCCAGGGATGCCGTGTGGTCCAGGCTTGCCAACAGAAGAAATTCCAGCAGGTCCATGGCTTCCAGGAGAACCAGGTGCACCTCTGGGACCCATTGCTCCAGTTGCGCCAGTTGCACCTCTGTCACCAGGAATACCATTGCTACCTGGTTTTCCAGGGCCACCTGGGGTACCAGGTTTACCAGCTTGAGAGTAGCCAGGGGGTCCAGCAGGTCCAGGTGGGCCTTTTGGTCCAGGATGTCCTACGCCACTCTTCCCGGGAGGTCCAGGTGGGCCCATTGCTCCTGGCTCACCTGGGGCACCTGGAGTACCTGGCTCACCTGCAACGGCTAGGGAATACATAAATATGGTTACATATGATGCAAGTAACAACCACAGAATCAGAATTCATCATGTCACAGGTTTACATTGTCGGATGGATATTTGATGTTTATGGCTGGTTTACTTATGTTATTAGTGAACTGTCATTCTATTGTACCAAAGCAGGTTTAATTATTGCACAGTATTCTAAATGATGCTAGAGATGGATTGTAAAAAAGCACATGGATCTAACAGATGTGCCCCATTTTGTATGAGTATTGATAAACTATTCTGTCATGCATCACTTGTTACATTATCGATCAGGTCTTCTTTTTAATCTCATTGAGCGTTGAGGGAACATACATGCATTAATATGAACATTTCTGCTCTATGCAATTACCAGTCTAGCAGCTGGTGCATTGAAAATAATCCTTAGTTCTCCCTAAAGAAAAAAAAAATGACGCAACAGTGTGTTGTCAAAAAAAAGCTTGGTTTCGCAACATTTTTCTCCACATCCTTTTACTCCTTGTGTCTTTTCACCATATGACTCTAAGATGGTTTGTTGGTCCCTGAAATATCCTCAGGGTTGGTATTCTACTCCAGAAGACCACAACCTGATTTAAAACACAGAGGATACTACTCCCTGTGATTATAGGGAGGGTTGTGGGGACAGCACTCCTTTTTCCCAGGGTAGTCTTGACAGCACCAGTGGTCTGAGGGGATGTTCTCACTGAGTTTGTTCCTCTATGTGGGGACCCAGCAAACCAGCTCCTGTGCATTTCAGTTTAATTTGCCCACACTATACTGTACCCTTTAATTTCCTGGACTGCCCATGGCGGAAAATGTATGGTTTGTGGTCTGCAAGCTGTTGACATCACCTTGAACCATTTTTTAGCACTTAATGTACAGTTTGTGAGCAAGTGATCGGTAGGTCAATTGAGAGTATGTATGTCTGCCAAACTGACTTATGATGTCAGGTTTGTTATTTAGGTGTAGGTCATTTATTAACAGCCCTAAGTTTATCCCAAAAGTCAACTTATGGGTAACCCTGTCTCATAAAATCAACACGTGGGATTGGAGACGTTTTTCATTCTTGAACTGACTGTCAGGAATTTGATATAGTGACTGAAGAAATATGAACGCAAAAAAGAAGTTTTTAATTTAAAAGTCGCTATGGGAAGCTTGCAAAATATATCTACATGTCCTACCAAGGATATGTAAGTATACCCATAATTGATATTGTAGTAATTGTAATAATTAGGAAATGATTTTAAACTGGGACTATAGGGCTTTAAAATTCATGAGGCTTAAAACATATTAGTAGCTTTTGCCAATTTGGCTCCATCAGATTCTTTGCCCCCAATGCCCTGCTACACACTTACATATATTTATACTCAGGAACTGTCTTATATTGAGAGTATAGTGATGTTATCAACCGTTTCATTTCATTCTCAAATTTCCTTACTCATCCAGCGGTTTGAATTGGTGACTTTTCATTTCTAACTTGCTTCTCTAACCTCAAGGCTGCTGCTGTTCCCAAAGTTATCACTAACGTGCCAAAACTGAATCACAATGTAAATGTAATTTGTGAACCATGCAGGAAGAGAATTTGTGATGCAATTACTATAAAGTGGCATCACTGTCATCACACATCAAAATTCTCGAAGCATCATCACCAAAGGCAACGAGAAGCATGAGCTGTGAAAGAAACCAAATGCAATAGCGTTTGCTTCTCTTTTGAAATGGTGCTTTGAGAATAAAATGGATTGACAGGGCTGTCATTTGCAAGCCACATAAGACCGTGCCTGAAACCCCATGGGACATATTTGTGCCAGAATGGGACTTTTTGGCTGCCAGAAACACCACAGACTGGAGGTGATGATACTGACCATGGTCAGTATGGCAGCCAAACCAGTAGTTGAACCATGACCGAGCTGTTTACTCTGCACAGTACTATTATGTTTAGGTACAGTGTAGTATCAATATCCATTCTCAATTCAGCTGCCTTCTATAACTCTCCCATCACCCACTTTTCTCTGAATCTTTGCATGGCATTTTCTTTTATATTTAAAAAATAGATCAATAATTTCATTCAGTAGGAAGCTACAGTAACTGTGTTGTGCTTTGTTTGTCAAGTGATGGGAATTTACTATCAATTAAAGTGTGAGAGAATTCCTCCACTGTCTGTTGTTTTTGCTTTCAAAGTGTGTGGTGTAATTTTAACACCACAAAGTGGTTTGTTAGGGTGTGCCTGTTGCAACGTGGTAACAACATCTGTTTTGGAGATTTTTCAAATCTAAGCTTTCATTGTTGCCTGCGGAAAATGTTCTATTTTTATGTTGAAGCACATATTAAAACCACATCAAAACCTCTCAAAAACAAAACTACTGAAATTAATTTTCAACCATTGGATCCAAAAGCAAAATCATTGTTTTGTTGGGAAATGCATTTCAAATTTGGTAAGAGTCACTGAGGTATTTGTAGTGTTACATGTCAGCTAAGCTATTATACCATGACCACTGCTTTGGGGCTATTTTATGAGGCATGCAAAAGTGACAGTTGCCCTTTTTAACCTTATTTATCCAGGCAAGGTTTACTGAGCACAAATGTTCCTTTTCAGCTATGTCCATTCACATTTATACAAAATATACAAATTCACATGTGGTAGCTGCCCAATACAACCACAATCTTCTACTCTTAGCCAATGAGCAATTCCACTGGACCTGTTGGAGGGTGAACCTTGATGGTAGTCGGTGAGGGAGGAGTGAGCATTACTGAGTCATTTTTGCTCTCTCATTTGCAGAACGTCTCTGAGACAGTGGCCTGCTCGGTTGTGTAAGAATGGCTCTTACTGAAAGGTCAGAGGAGATGATGATGATCACGACTGTAATCCAGTGTTAATTAAGGAGTTTGCCTTGTTTGTTCGATTCTATAAATGATGCAGAAGGCTGCCATATTCAGCTTCCACAAGGGTCGTAATTTTCAGATCAGTTGAAGTCATAGCCTTAATTAGATTTGACAGTGAAATTATTCAACAGTGTATTGGTGCAGTGAGTCACAGTCACTTGTTCACTCATTTAGGGGAGACCAATTGATGTGACATCATTTAGCCATAGATGGGTATCTGTGTATAGTGGAGATATAAGCAAAGGTAGGCTATTGTTTGATATTGTTGCATTTTTCATTTGTGGTATGCCTTATGTCATCTTTGATTATTGCTGCCCTGCTTTTCAGCATCACCTGTTACAACTCAAGGTCTTAAAGCATATACATAGATTAAAAAACCCACAGGCAGTGTAACTTGAAGTGTCATCTACTACTATTTTGCCCACTTTAGTAAGTCTAAATTTGTTTTAATACTGTGCATCAAAATGAAGGATTATTTAATTGATATAGTCTGAAAACAGTTTTACTGTGCAGGCTGCTGCAATTTGAAATAAAACGGGTTTGACTGGATTTTCTAAACTGCAGATAAATATTTTTGCACTAAAGCATATCTATGCTCATTTCACCCAGTGTAATTGAAACCAGTCTGTCTTTGTCTAAGTATTTGTATTCATTTTCGCATCTCTCTCATCACTACAGAAAATGCAGGTTTTGTGCAAGTTGCAAGTTGGATAAACGTCCATGTGAGAAACAAGATGTAACTTACCATGACTCTTGACGGGGTAGGCGTGCTTGGTTACTTTTGGCACATGGTAGTATCTCTCAGGAGTTGCTTCAGCCAAAGCTAGAAGGACGAGGAGAACGCTTGTTACCCTCAGGTCCATCTTGTGAAGCGAAACCTGTAAAGACAGAATCCATTTACAACAAGAACTCCCTTCTTTATAACACCACCTCTCTTTTTCTCTGATGTGAATCAGTAACCAAAGGACCATGCAAGATAATTTCACTGTGGCAAGGCACCTTTGAAGTGTCTTGGCTGCACTTCAGTGCCACTCTACAAGGCCTAGTGCCTCGGCTAATCTAACAGTCAGACTGAGGAGATGGTTACAAAATAAGTATCAGAATGCCAATTCTCAAAAAGGACCAATACTCATTGGTCAGTTCACCCATCCAACCCAGTGACTGAAATGTAGCCAAACTAAGGCCCATGACTAAGGCTGGGTTTACACAGAAAGAGAAAATCTGATACATATTTTTTAACTCTGTGATCCAGAGCTGATGCTTTTTGTTGTAGCTCTCATCCAGCAAAAGGACACAATCTGCGTCACAGAGGAATAAAAATCTCTTTCAATCATAAATCTGTAAAAATAAATAGAAATTCTCTCCTCATGTAAACTCAGCCTTAGTCATGGCTCACAGCACTCCTCTACAACCAGTTGTGAGGCTTGCTCTACCCATCTAATGTCAGCCACCATAAGCGCTCAGCCATTCACTCCCCTCAGTGGGAGAAGAAGGGTTAGGGAAGCCCGGCTGCAGGCGGCGGGACCCATGCACTAACCTGAAAGCAGAAAAGCCAGAGGAAGGCACACCTTACCAGAAGGTTTATGCTCCAAAGAACAGTAAGGTCAGGTGGCTGCTGTCCCGATGCGGTGCTGTTATATCCTTAGGTGTGGAGTCTTGTCTGTCTGTCTTGAGTGGCAGCTGCTACTTCCCAGGGCATTGGGCTCAAGGTATTTATACCAAGTGGGTCTCCAGCATCATGTAGGGTCTACCTAGTATGGAAGGCCCTCCCTGCTCTGATGTCATCTTTAATGAGGGGTGCCATGTCCTCAGGAGGCTTGTCACTTCAGGATGATAGTCCTTTCACTCAGCTCCTCCCTCTTCTCCCTCTCTCTTTCTTTCTCTGTTTCCCTCTGTCTCTGTCTAAAGGAGCAGCACCAAGGGTATCTTTTTTTGAAATTCCCATTGCGTGACATTTTCCTCTTATATGTTAGTTTCTTGGTCTGTCTGTGTTGGTTTGTGGTCGATAGTTAATCTTGTGGTGTGTTGTTGTACAGATCTGAAAAGTTCTTAATTTCTACCGTTCTGTCATACACTTGACATCTTAATCGCTGTGTGTGCGCTTTGTGACAGATGACTCAGGATTGCTAAATTGCTTGCCTTAGTTTCCTTCTTTAGCATGGTTTTGCATGTTTTAACTGCTCAAACACAGGTGTTTTTGCAGTATGTTTGTAGTTTCGTTGTCTGAAAAAATAAGTTTATTGACTGAGTGGCTACTGACAGAGTGTATTCCTGGAAAAATAAAGACTGTGTGAGGCTGACAATGTTTTCCTCCAGTCTGAAGACTCTTTACAGGTGAACTTGTGGCCAACCAATGTACATGTACCAGTCTGGTATTTTTATGTGAGTTTCAGGTTAATGCCAAATTTCATCCAGGTTTTCAGCAAAAGTTTTTTTTAATGAATGCAGTTATTTATTTATTTATTTTTTTAAACAGGAATACCACTTAATTTAAGAATTCACATAGTGTTATGGTCTTATTTTTAATACCTGACATCAGGATGAAATTATAGGATGGGAAGCGGTGAAAATTATTCCGGCTTATTTCTTATTTCTGGCTATGAGAGACAACAGTTATGTTCACTAATTCTGACTCATTTCTAAGCTCACCTTTCTGAGCTTCACTTCAGTAGTGTTCCAATTTAAATTTCACATAGTAAAAACTGTCATGATGGCACTGGAGTAACTAAAAAAGATCAATATGTTAATCTTTTGTAAACTCACAAACTTATGTAGGTTTCTCTCTTCAATTTCTCTCTGTGATTAGTGTGAACTGTCAAGCAGTGTGCTGCAGGGAGCCGCAGTGCAACACTAAAACACCAGGGGGCAGAAGTGAGGTTTTGCTCTTTGCTACTTGTTGCATTTGTTGTTACTGGCTCCATCTTCTGGGTAGCCTAATGGTTAGAGAAACAAGCCTGTGGCCAGAAGGTTGCAGGTTCAAATTCCATGACTTGCTGAGCAAAGTCCCAAACCTAAGCAACGCCCAACTGTACCAGTGGAGACACTCAGCAGCCAAAGGTGGATCACTGTAGTTGTACTGGACAGCTCCTAGTTGTGTATGTGTGGGTGTATGTAATCCTCCCTTCCCATTTGATTGCCTCGATAAGTGTTTAAAAATCTCTCACAGGTATTTAACACTGAAGCAGTTAATAGTGATATAATCTACACCAGTGGTTCCCAAAGAGGGGTCCAGGGACCCCCAGGGGTCCTTGAGGGAATTCCCAAGGGTCCCCAGAAAAATGACCAACAGTTTGATTTCACTATTATTTCTGTCCCTGGAAGTTAGCACTATGAAAGTATGTATATGGATGGCTCTTTTGCTTATAGCTTTCACTCTTCACCCTAATCTACAGTAAATACAGTTATGTAATTCTGTACCATGTCATATCTAACAACAAAAATCTTCTCAGATAGGGTTCCATTGGACAAAATCTTAAATCGTATTAAATGTGGTTCATGATCTAATGTAGATCTGTTTGTGGGGTCCTTGACATGAAAAAGTTTGGGAACCCTTGATCTACACGATGTTGTGCTGTTACTTTTACGAGGCACATCAATTTTGTTCTTTAGCGTTCAGAAATCAGCCACTGAAATCTCACTTGTCTTTTGAGATCAACACTCGATTGAGGATGTTGCCTGCACCCATAGTTGCTCCACACAAGATATCATGTGGGACAGTCACAGCTACTAATATTGAAGATGGATTACCCACATGCAGTCAAACATATCTCCTGCTCATACATTGGAATTAATGCCCTCATCTTCATCAACCCTATTATTTATAGTAAAGGTGCAGGCTGGTCAATTCACAATGTAATGGATCTATGGTTTTGGAAAAGCTGTTGTTTTTTTTTATCCTTTGGCATATCATTTAAACTGTCAACGTTGCAACAGGCCACAGAAGAAAACTCACTGAGCCACGGGCATCTTTGGTAAACTCTTTTAGTTAAATGACAGAGTTGTGGGGGGGGAGGGGGGGTGGAGTCAACATTTAACAACTTTGCAAGCTCCAGATACGGCATTGCACCTCACCATGAAAGTGGCTGTGACCGCAGTGTGGCATTGCTAGGCTTTTATTTCACTTGGATCTAGGGTTTTTCTTTTGGTGTGTCAGGATTAATTCCTCCCTATCTAAATTTGGCCACCGTGTCATTTCATGTAAATGGCTACCTAGATTCACATAATGCATCCCGGAAAGTCTCTGTGGTGTATGGCAGAAGACAATCACAGTGCACAGATTTAGAGTGTATTGATGCATCAGTATACAGGTATATGATATGGAGTTGCCTGAATTTGCGTTTCAGACCCTTCACGATGACAGGGTGAGTGGTATTTCTGCAAAGGGTCTGATGGAACCGTTGTTTTGCCGCTCAAATCATCGGCCCCGCTCCAGACGTGACTTAATGCTCCTTCAATGGATTTAATTACTCTGGTGATGACAGTGGCTGTTGCACAACATGGGGACCGGGGCATCTGTTTTCCACATTATCTCGATTTAAGGTGCAGGCAGAGGTCAAATTTGCATGTGTGAAATATTCTTCTAAAACTTGTCATCTAAAGTTTTATTTTACACCCTGCTCATTCTGTGAGTGGCTTTGTAGAACAGAGCCTGTTTCTGGTTTACACAGCATACATGTTTTACATTTACATGGTGTTATTCTGTGCTTTACATTTTCTCCATTTTCCTCTTGCTTGTGAATTGACAATACTAGTCATTTTGTTCTGATGTCTTTCCAGTAGGGTCTGCTCACATGCTGAATGCATAATCTTTTAGCTGTTGTGCAATACATCATTTTTCCCTGTGAAACTGTTACAATGCAAAATTGATGTGATCGTTACCATAAAGATAATGATACAAGTTTTTGCATGAATTGATCTTGCATATTAACATATAAAGGGGAAGAATATACATTTTTCCCAATTTCCCCACAGGGAATGGATGTTTTATCCTATTGTATGTTGGAATAATAAAGTTATTTACTAAAGTTGTAGTGACCACACCTGGGAAGAATATACACTTAATGATAGAAACTTTACTTCGTTTTTATTTGATTTTATGTGATTGCCTACTTAATTTTTAAAAGGTATCAGTCAGAAAGATAGCATGCACACGTTTTTTTTTTTTCTATTTTTGGAGCCTCTTGTCTCCATTTAGTCCCGGTGATTTGAGGATGCTGCCTGAGAGAAAGGAGAAAATAATTGCAGGTTGATGTGACTAAGCCAGCGGGAAGAGTGGAAAACAGGAGCTAAAGATAGAGCGTTTCAGCTGGGAAGTGACTGACGCTCAGATTTAACGTTTTAATAAACCGAATATGCCACTAAGAGGCACTTACAGCTTTATGAATGGAAGGATTGAAGTTAGACCTCCAGGCTGAGTGTGGGTGCAATTATAGGGACCCAACACAAAAATCATGGTTGGAAGCTTGACCAACCTGAAGCTAACTGTAATTCAGAATAGTAACCAAAACCCTAAACTGCATCCCTCTTGATTTTTTTTGTCATCTTGACAAAAAAAATCTAGCCCAAGTCATTAAGAAATTACTGAAATGTGGGTCTCATGAGAAAGAGGAATTAAGGCCAGAGATGTTGAATTTCTTTTTTTTTTTTTTACCGTTTTAAAATGTTTCCAAATCAGATTTCGCTCTCATTTTAGGCTTTATTTTAGGACTACGTAATGGGTTACTTTGAAGCCAATTATCTTAATCAAAGCTGAGTAAGTGCTGTAATGACCAGTACTTTTCATTTTTACTACGCCTTCCACACCTTCACACAACCAATAGCTTTCACTGGGGTGGTGCTGCAATCTGTCTATTCAAAGCAGAGATTTAGTGCTCTTACACTCAAGACAAGACAGGTCTTAATCTTTGTTGATTTGTTGCACATACTCTATCTTTTATTCTGTTTTGGGTGTATACCACATTTGCTTGTATATTCCGAGTTTGCAAGCTTATCAGTGGTATGTTCCTTTAGTGTTATTTTTGCCATTTTACAATGAGAAGCGACACGCTCTCAGACTGAAGGGCCAGTGACCGCTGGTATCCTGTTTGGTCAGTCTGGGATCCGGAACAAGCTTATGTTACAGTGTGCATTCGACATGGTTGATGGTAAAGATCCCAAACCTCCAGTTAATGGTCACAATAAATCCTTTTTCATCTGCTTCTATGGTTTCTACACTTCTGGTAATGTATCCAAAGTATAGGATTGCATCAGTCTATCACAATGGAATAAGAAGGTTTCAGTTTTTACCAGTGCAGAGATTCAGCCGTTATCAGATTCTGGTTTATTTGTATTGTTTGCATCAGAAGTCTGTAGTCATAGTGTGTCCCGCCTCTCATTCCTTCCCCTTGTCCCCCAGTGGTTTTGGGTAGAGCAGACGCCTCAGGCCTGCTGCTGACTGACTGTCAGCCTCTTCTTTCTGTAGAGGTGGTGTTGGAGTTAGTGGTGAGCAAGGTGTTGGAAGCCAAACCCAATGTCTTAAACAGCTACGACGATATTATGTTTATGTTTTTTTGGAAGGAGCGTCGGTGTTTACCAAATTACGAAGCTCTCAAAATAATTATGGTCGACAGAAACAAAAAAGGAAAGAGCAACGCTGGCATTGAAAATCACAGTCATTCTGGTCCTGCAGATTGGTAAACATCCTAGGCTGACATATTTAAGACTCATTTGTAAACTTTTTGTTTTTAGTTTAGACGATTTTGCGGCTTTCAAAAACCAAACCCCCAGAATTGATCCAAATGAAAGCATGACAGAGATTGGTGAGGCTCATGCTGCAGCAATAGTTATTTTTTGTCCACTCCCTTTTGTATTCTTTTTTTCATTTTGAGACATTTTGGAGGCTTATAGTGAGACACGGGAGAGAAAAAATTGGTGGGAGTAGATCCTAGATTTAACAAATAGGCCATTTACGAGTATATCATCAAGACTTTATTTTTAAATGCGTCACAATAGAAATTTTTTGACAGTGCTTATAGCAAAGTTGTGTTCAATGCAGCATTGAATTACAGATTCATGTTGAAATTCTAATTCTGTTAAAATTTATATTGAGTTTGATATTCCCTGCAGAAGCAGGATTTGAATTGGATTCACAGAGGTAAAATTAATTTCACTGAAATTCAAGAAATTCACGTTTACATTTTCCTTCATTTTATTCTTTATCTCCAGAGTGTTGTTTAGGTGAATATGTTAATATTTCCAGTGGCGGCTCCTGCCAAATGTCTTGGGGGGCAATTGTTGCGATGATGGCTAAGGTGACACGTTCAATGGGTAAATGAACCTAAGTCAGCTAGCTAACTTGACATTGTCACATTGCATTGTACAATTTGTTTTTTCTGGTCACCTCACGTAGCGATACCACCAGTAACCACTAGATGGCAACATAAGACGAGGATTGTTCCTTAGGCTACATCCTGTAGTATTTGTGGACAGCTACATCCAGGAGTTCATTGTAAATGTCTTGAATAAAATTATTTTGGCTCTACAATGACTGAACAATCTACTGTGGTCATCAACAGATACATTGTCATCAGTTTGCCCTCACAAATACCTTTGAATGTGAAGAGAGACCTGCTTTACCATTAATCAAATAAAATTGAGTAAGGTCTTCACTCTCACAATAATCTGATTCAATCTTCATCAGATAACATTTTATTTTAGGTGCAGGAAATCTAGAAAATATATTTTGTAGCTAGTTATGTTCTGATTAAACAAAGAAATGAACGTATGCATAGCCTACTACTTACTACAGTTACAGTGCACTCCGAAAATCCCCGGTTATACGATTTCCTCCCCTTTGTAGATACTTGCTTGATGTTTAAATTTGGTCTGGGTGGTCCTAATTCTTTAGTTGCCAATTTATCCTGATTACTACGACGTATGAACGGTATTTCTCTTAATGACACGATCGAGTTGCTCCTCTAAGTTGAGGTAACGTTAGCCATGTTGATCTTGAATGTGACCGCTGCATTCATGTGGTGTCGTCGGAATAATCGGAAAAATTAGTTCCCGACCGTAAAGCAAATGTGGAAACGGCTATCGTTGTTTAAACACTCTAAGCAATAAAATAAAATACAACACATCTTCTTTGTAGCATCCATGTTGTTTCCACATTACGACTTAAAAGCTCATGAACACACCGAAGTCGGAAGAACGACTTCCCAACGGAAATGGGACCATCCGAGGAGCACGTGAATGCACCAGGTTACGGATGACGAAAACATGCTAGTGCAAGCCCACCCAGAACCCATAGAGATTGCATTGCAGTGCCTGCAGTTCAAAAAAAATTGCCTCAACATGAAAGTCTATCAGAGCGATCTGGGCAATTTTCACCCAGACTGAAATCGCCCGAAAGGGTCGGTACTCCACGGAACACGACTTGACGCTGCGGCTGATTGGACTAACTGTCTTGAAAATTTGTATAATTTATTATTCTCATCATTATCATTATTTTTTACAAATTGTCTTCAAAATTTGTATAATTTATTATTATCATCATTATTATTATTGTGGCTCAAGGAGGGGTTAGGGTTAGGGTTAGGGCTATATTACTATACTACTATACTTATTGACTATTGGTCAGCCGCCCCTGATAGGTGAAGCTGGAGAGGTAGAAGGGTTTACTTCCTTCAGTTGAAATTCCTACTCTTTGCTTGATTTCTAGTTGGAACGTCTTGAGGTAAGCTTGACTAAATTCTCAAACTCCGAATTGGCCCAGACTCAGATGTATTGTACCCTAAGGATAATTGCAGCTATGGTGAAGGTTAAGCCTATTTTCCAGAGTGCCCTCTCTCTATTGTGAAATTCTTGTATTTTTATTTTTTTATTTCATTTTTTTTTGTGGTAACCTGTAGCTAGAGGGATTTCGTAGCTGTCCTACAGTTGGATTAGAAACAAACTTTTTTTCATTAGGTCTGACTGATTTTTGCGTCCACGCAAGAATAAAACTTGCTTACTTGGCACCTTATTCTAATCCATTTCATAGGAACCACTTTCAGGCAGAAAAACTCTTCCTCAGCAGAGAGGCTTGAAATGAGACGGGATGTAACCACAGAGGATGCTAGTGATTGGTGAGAAGTGCTGTTTAAGGCGGGGCTTCCAGTATGCACTGTGAGCAAAACTAGAAGATTGTGGTGAGAGTTTTGGGTGAAACTGGTCAAGCTAGTCATGCTAGCATTTGGAAAGGTCATATTTATATTTTTTTTTTTTACATTATATTGTTCCAATAACTGCTGTGCTGCTACTTCCTACTTCTTTTTTCCAGTTTTTCCATTTTTGCCTAACATCATAGATACGACTACTCTTACCCCATTCATCCAAAGAGGGCTTTCTGAATGCATGTGTTAGTTCAAAAACATTCAAATGTACTTGGATACAAACTACTTTTCATTCACAAAATGATGGTTTATTAATGTTTTATTAAGTGAGGCCTCGCACAAAGTTTGCTGATGCACACATCTCTGTGGTTTTGATATAATTTGGAGTTGCATGGAAGTAAATGGTGTCTAGAGGTAGGGGAATAAGTCACATAATAACTGTTTCTCTGATAATAGCATGTAAAAATCCACAGGAATTTTTAGAAGGCAGAGCGGGCCGGCTGGAAAATGGACTGAACTTTCACTGTGGCCGGAAGTATCCTTTCAACACTGAACTTTCTCATGGCCATAAATAGTTTTCTGGTTACCCAACCCCTTCACCTGTTTATGACACTTATATTAATTTTTAATTAGCGTACTGCCAATGAACCCAAGTCCCAGCATCTGTACAGGAGCTGCAAGATGTCTTTATGGTACTTCTGAAACCAGTGCTTATCAGCCCTGGTGGCCTTCAGCCTAAATATACTGGAATCCATGTGGATTTCCCTCGCTGGGCTGCTCTCCTAGCTCAGGTCTGTTGTTGTTTTTGTCGGTTTTGATTTTATTTTAGGTGTTGGGCTGGGAAAGATCCATGAGCACCATTCTTAGTACGGTGGGAAGAATGCTTAGGGAAGTTCAGAAGCACCCGGCTCTTTTTTTTCCCAAAGAAACCCAGTACCCTCAGTGGAAATGAATAAGGAGCGAGTCACGAATAGCATTTATCTCATGAGTGGTATAACTATCCTGGTTTGATTCTTACCACGGCTCATGTATAGATAGTTGAAATGCGCATACTTATGCATGTAGTAAAAGCTATTATTATACTCATTACAGTGAGATTTCATATCTTGGTATTTTCTTGGTGCAAAATGATATGAATAATGTTTTTTCACTTTTTATTTTAGTTACAAAAATGGCAACATCTGGCCTTGGTCATTAAACATCAGATTTTGATCTATTTTACTAGCGTTGTTGTTGAATATCTCTAGTGGGTCCATATTTCCTATGTAGCTCTTGGCTAAAGTCACTTAAACTGTTCATATAATGAAAGAACTTCAAAGTTTGTGTTGTTTACAGTAGGTGCTTGAGAGGGAACAGAGTGAGCTTGTGGGGAGATAATGCAAACCTCAGGCACTGCAGGCTTTCAGCAGTGTGAGCATGAAATACTGGGAGATCTAACGATAGCCTGAAGGTTCCTGCTCTTCCCAAAATAGGCACCTCATGCGCCCAACAGCTATTGCTGGACAGTTTTGGGGCCTTGAACCTTACGGTGTTGACACTAACACTGAGCAGTATAATTATTGTGCATAGTGTATAAATCTACTTTAGCTAGAGTTATAGCGGAAATGGTACAGCGATGAAACTGCCTTCTCAATTAATCCACAGTTCGAGGTGAACTGTTGAACTGTGGTCATTTTTCTGGCTGTAGGGCTGAGTTAATGATTTGGGTCACGTGGACTATGACAGATGAGTTGCCAAACTTGGACACTTTCTTCAGTCGATGTGCGGGTCGTTAAGTCACCCACCTCTAATTGAGAAGGCCTGAATTATTCCTCTATAATTTGATAAGTAGCTGGTCATTCCCATGGAGGAATACGGTGTGACTCAGTGCAGAGTGTTCTGCAGGGGGCTGCCGAACAGAGCTGCAGTGACCACTGGCGAGGCGGCGTTAACCGCCCCTCCTCCACACTGTAATTACTGGGAGAACTTTAAAGCCACATTGTCTTAGTCACAGACATTTGGAAAAGAAAATCAAAATGAATTGCTGGGACTTTAGCTTTGTCTGTGTCGACGACACACATTTGATATGCTGCACTCTTTAAGACAGTATCTCAAAACATGGCGTGATCTCTGATCAACCTGAGCAACACATAGTGACTAGGAAAAGATTGAAGAATTGAATTCTTGTGTAATTGAACTTTTTTTTTTTTTTTTAAAGCTAGTAGATTTAAAGCTACTGAAGTTGGTTTTGTTGCCAGAAATGCTAACCACAGAAACAAGTATAAGATTATTTTACTGCCAACGAGCAATATGCACAAGTATGAAGTCACTGAATATGTCATTTTATCTCAGTTTTACTGCCTGGATGGGAGGGGCAACAGAAGAAAAGTAATGCTTAATTTCGACCGTAAAATGGGGGGACAGTCTTGGTAAAGGGACATGTGCACTGGTTTTGATGGTAATCCTGCAAATCTAAAATAAGACAGGTTTTAAGTCAGCAGTTTCATTTCAAACATGGTATTAAGATGCAAAAATACCAGAATGCAGTCATCAAACCCACCACGTCCGTGACCGCTCATTTACCTCAGTGTCCACTGCTAAATTGACTGCCAAATTTGTTTTCAACTCCACGTACAATAATTCTTCTTCGCTTCCTATGTCTGATAGGCTCGCCGCTGTTTGGATGCGATGCAAAGTCTCCTTCAGTGGTGGGGAAACCACAGAGCTGTGGCTAACTTGGCTTTGTGTTTTGCTGCTCCTCCTGCCCTCTTCTCTACAGTAAAATCCCTTTGCAATCTCCCAAATAGAGTAAGTGGAGGGACAAGTTTTTCTGAGATGAGCCAAATCCAATCCTGCTGGGCTTCAAGTCACGACTGCCAAACTACAATCCTATAGTAGTTTTGTCAAATCCCTGTCTTACCCCTCTTTTTTTAGACAACTTATCAGTCAGCAGTCTGCCGTACTCTTATCCTGCTCTTACAATCTGCACTTCTGTCATCCAACACAGTTATTGCTCATTGTTAAATTACTTTGAAACTTGCATCTCCATGATGACTTTATTTCTATGATGGCAGATTTTTTTTATACATGTTGACATGCACTAATGGTTTAAATGTAGTTGTCATGAAGTGAGCATGTACATGTGCCACTTGTATGTTGACATAGTAACTGTATCCGTGTTTTTACAGCTTCATAAAGATTCAAGTTAGACTATGAAGTCATCCGTGCCACAAGCCGTTGTCCTAAATTAGTCTGGAAAGTCGAGTTAATTTGATGTCTATGTTTACGTTTAAAATGTGCCTACACCACTGGCTTTGAAAAAACTCTCTATTGAAGAGAAACGTGTGTAGAGGGAAGGATGAAGGATGATGGACTTGTATTAGAGATAGTATAAAATACCACTGGATATCATTTTTAGGCATAAATGATGTTCTAGCTGCTCGGTGCTGCATTCCCTTCTATACGATACTTTTCATTTTCATCGCCAGACGCCGAGTGAGGCAAGCATCAGGACCAATTTCTTTTCCCATCAAATCGATTGACCAGGGGAATCCAGCTGTGATTCTTCATTGATTATGTATTAAATCAATCCACGTCAGCCATGAAGGAGCAATGTAGAGGAAATCAGATTGATTAAGCTTTTAAGAAGGATTTTTAAGCTGTGAGACATGGATTATCCCAGAAGTAGTACATCTCATTATTAGGAGGGCTTTGTACACTATGCGCCTATGTGAAGACCGGGGAGAGGACTAGCTGGTTGTCTTGCTGGTTGGTGATTCGGTGCTGCTCTCAACGTGCCTCATGTCGTGTTCAGGAAAGGCACAGTTTACCTTCACCCCTCCTGTCTCTTCTTCCTGTCTCCAAGGAAGTGTCAACAACAGAAACACACAAGTGAGGTTGAAAATGCAAGCTCTCCTCCGCGATGATCAGCACCAATCTATTTCCATAGCTAAGATTAGTTATTTGGAATTTCAGTCCCTTAGACAGACTCTTACTGCATCGCGAGAAACGTATGCTTACGTATACAAGACGTCATCCTTCAGGGTGGGAATGTACACTGTTATGTCTGACGTTCTAAATTATGTCCGAGCTATGTTTGTGCTTTGATCTGTGTTGTGGTTGCTGTCAGATAAGCTAAACTTCTGTTTTGCATGCAACAATAACAGTCTAAGTACATACTGCACCATACCAAATAAACCAGAGAACTGTTTAAGAGGTGGCCTTACCCCTAATGGTTTGGTAGGTTGAGTAAGTTCAGGCTTATTCTTGAGGGATGGGGCAGTCTTTGATCAAAAACTGTAGACATCACAACGATTGATTGGCATGCAACCATAATAAATCGCTGGGGTGCAACATTTCAAAGTTAGAATTTCAGTCTTCAGAGTTAGGAACGTCATGGGTTCCTGCGCTTGAAAGAAACAATTTCTCCCCATTTCTGTCACATGTGGAAGTGCTGTCGTCACTACTAAAGTTTGATGCTTGGCATGCACAAGTCTGTACACTCTGGTTAGCTGTGGCTGCTCTCACAGCACCTGGTTTGATGATAGGTGATTCAGTTACTCTTCTGATGTCACATAAATCAGGAAATATGTAAATAGCATTCTTTGTTGGTCCTTTTTCTCCCCCATTTGATGAAATGGAGGGGATGGGTGATGTGATATCTCAGACACCACTGGTCTGATTTTGATGATACTTGGACGGATGAAGCGTCTTTGCGTTGTGTTCCAGAGTTTGAAAAAAATACACTTATTTGCCTAATGGGGGCGCTATAACAAAAGGTCAACATTTTGAATTCAAATCCTGACATCTCAGACACCACTAGTCTGATTTTGACGAAACTTGGAGCAATGATGCATTTTGGCACTGTGTTCTGGTGTTAAAAAATTACATTGATTGGCCTGATGGGAAAAGGAAAAAGGAAGGAAAAGGAAAATTTGAACTCCTACACCATCCGATTGATATGAAACTTGCCACACAAATCGAGCTATCCTTACAAATTACACTAATTAGCCTGATGGGGGCGCTATAGTCGAAAATAGAAATTCAGACTAAGGCCATAACTATTACCTCATGTTATTGAATGGCTCAAGGGGTGCATAATTTGTGGTGGACGACATGTTTACTTGTTTGAAAGTGCCTTCCAGTGCCATGGCTGCATACATCTTCAGTATGGGTGGCCCCAGTGGCAAATTACCCCCATCGCTGGCAGTGGATGTACCATGTTCAACCTATTGAGCTACACAGAACCACAAAAAAATCTTTCAAAAAAAAAAATGTCTTTCAGACTGAAATACAACAACAGAAGTAATCTTCTCTCCCTGTTGCTAAAGTCATAAAAAGTATAATCATGATCTGTAAGACACAGCTGTGCGATGTTGGTAACACTTGGAGTCTGATGAAAGCTGTTGTCAACAAAGACCTTATTTAATGTGCTTGTATTCTGACTAGCTGCGGTTACTATTCCTACTTAATAAGCCTTTAATAGCCCACTCCTACAATTATTGTGGGTGTAAACAATGCAATGAATTTGTGAGGTGGTTGCCATGTTGAGCAATAGCATGGCGACATATAAAAAAAACATTGCTTTCTACTGTATATAAGGATCCATGCCAACTCTGCTATCCATACAAAGACCTGGACTCATGCAGTTATTAGGCTGTGTGAATTATTAAGTTTATTCCCATTGTCCTTGATTCAGAAGGGGACAACGTGCATTTCATCATCCCCTCTGTTCCCGTTTTTAGTTAAAATGGCATCCTTTATGTCTGGAAATTGACCTTTCAGGTTGTGAAGTATGGAAGATAAATTCCTTATATCCCACATGCATTGTCTGCCAAGACTCCTGTGTAGATAAAGATAACTCGCAGTCTCCTTTGAGCCCAGCATGCTCCCGGTGGCAGATGGTAAGCTATTGTTTATGGAGATTGCACCTTGAGACAGGAGGATCATTCATCACTGTAAGTGCCATAAGCCCCCTATGATTAAAAAGAACCTGGCTGGACTTGCTAGGGTTTTACACTTTTAGCTTTCGGTGCTTTCTTCATTGTTCCTCTGTGAGTCAGCAGAATTCAGCCAAGTTGGTAACAATTTAAGGAGTTGCAGTCAAATGCATTTAAGAGGAAGGGCAATTTAACTTTGATGCCTGAAATGTAATGCTGTATTAAACCTTTTTAAAACTTCATGCTGGGGCTTAAATTCTTAGCAGCTTTTTCATATTTTGGATAGTGCTGTGCACCTAATATGGTCTGATACTGGAGATAGGAGGTAGCATTCTTTTACCCTGTGTGTGGAATTCAAGATAAGATCCTCCTGAGATCAGACCTTGAAATACGATCCACCCAATTCTTCTTTTCTTAAGATATCTCAGCTAAATATAGCTGTGGTTTTATGTAATGACAGATTGCAATGTCCCTCACGTTTGTTCTAAGGGGAGAGTGACTATGCAACTGGCGTCAGTGTCCCCCACAGAGATCTGCACATGGGTGTCCCAAAACCACTGCTCCTTTCTTCTGAACTGCTATTGTTCTTTGCATTGCTCTGCCTCTTTCCCCTTCAGTATCGTATTTGTGCATAGTAGGAAACAAGGCGGATGTTTTTACCTTTTTGGAAATAGAAATCATTCAGACAGAACCCACTATTAGTGAATTAATGAGAAGTTTAGGGTCCCAATCACGTCAGTCTCTCCTAATAATATCTTGGTCAAGCTAAGACAGCAATACAGTACAGCAGTTGAAAAAGAGATCAAGTGTGTCTTTCTTAATGAGCGAAGGCTTATATTGTTTCCTTGCAACGTTTTTGATTTGAATCTGGCTCAAAACCTTTTTCACATGCCGTACCCCGTCCTCTTGCATATTTGCTGTCACTTTCCACTATGTACTGTCAAAGACAATAGGAAAACAAAATGAAATTATATGTATATGAAAATGTCATAGCTTATACATAAAAATGTCATCGTTTATATGATTATATATACTGTACATTATTTAGATGCTATAGGACAATGCTATGAAAAGATTTAATTGGGCTCGGGGTTTTATTGAACCATAACATTATTGTTATAGTGGGTCCCAAATTAAGATTCTCCTTGTCTGTCACTGACCAAAGAGATGGGGGAAAAAAAAAGCGCCATAAGGGACACGATGCAGCAATTTGAGGTCAGTCTGCTAAAAATGGCAAGTCCACAGACGACATGGCTGAGGTTACTGTTTTTCACAGGGTTCAAACAGGTGCAGCAAAAAATAGCCCAAACTGAGCCGCGTTTGTCTGGATGCCTTTTTAAGAGAAAACACTTCAGATTATAGCTTTCCTTTAAAGATCCTCTCCATGCGCTTTTATATACACAAAAGGATGCTGTTGTCATTTTGCTCATTAACTGCAGTCAGGAAATGGATAAATGCATAGCTTTGTGTATTTTTGTTTTGATAGCTATATATCTTCCCTGCTGATTAACTGGGCGATAAAGGAAATGAATGTGCATCTAAATTCTTTTCCCCCATCACTTTTGGTGCGGCTGTTTGTGAAACGGTCCCTTGCTCTGCCCTAATTTGCACTGCAACTGTTGATTTGTGTATCCTGTCGGGCCGCTTTGATGTGTGAGGCAGATTGGGCTGCTGATCGTGGTTCTCTCTGATGCCGGGCAGCTCTCCAGCCGTCCAGGCCCAGCCTCCATACCGCCGTGCCCAGCCACAGGCCCGGGGGTCCTAAGGGCAGTTCAATCCCCTATTCACAGCCAAAGCCTGCAGAGAAACACACACACACACACACACTCTCACACGGTAGTGAGTTGGCATTGGCAAATGTCAGAGCAGAGATTAAAATATCCTCTCCTCTGTGGGCCTTGTGGATTGATCACGCATTCCCATGTCCCAAAATGCACCACAGTGTCAGCCTGGCCACTGTGCAGCCGGCCCTGCTGCCAGACAGAGGGCATAAGAGACACTGGATTACAGGACAGCATTCATGCCAATAGGGAAGTTGTCTTTGAGAGGTTACAGTAGCCTCCTCTCAGGGTTGGAGTCACTTTTGATTCACTCCAACTAAATAAACTAAAAACTGTTTACACAGTTAAAGGAAAAATCCACCCTAAAAACACTAAAGCCAAACATAGACAGCATGATGTCACATTGAGATATTTCCAACACAGCTACAATGGAGTTTGATAGCAAAAAAAAAAGTTCAACAATCATACAGGGAGAAATCCATCATAGAAGAGGCAGAGAGACCAATTTCTCCACTGACAGTACCTTCAATAGACCAGAATGCAATGCAGCCAGAAGATATGTTGTATTTTGAGTAAGAGGCGCACATTTTTCTCAACTGGAAAAAAACTCACTGTCTCCAACTAAGATATCACTATTGCTCCCTCCACCTACATGTATACCCCGCAGCTGAAAGCAGCGCGTTCAAGACTGTTTTTGGATTGTCGAAAGGCATTGTGGGAGATGTAGGAAATCACTAATAGAAGTAGAGGAGGAAAGTTGAGGGAAACTAGGTTCACCAATGAAGTAAATTACAACACTTCATCACAAAATAACTCCTAGAATACAGTGAACATCACAGATTGATGATATCTAACAGTGTATCTGAGGATGGATTTTTCCTTTTAAGATTCTCAGTTTACCGAATCAATATTTTGTGAAAGTGAATAGACCCCAACCCGGTGCCTCTGTTTCAGCTGTAAACTTGTGACGTGTTGGGAGAATAATTTTCAGGCACCACGGCTGAATAAATCGTCTTCTGCTACGTATCTCTGCAGTGGGTGGTTCGTTCAAATTTAACACGAAGGATGGCGGCGAGGTCAATTATTGTTTTTCCTCTCGCACACATAGCTGACATGGGGGACGCATTTGTTAATTTGTGCTAGCAGGGGAGTTGCCTTCCTCCTCCTCCCCTCCCTCAGTTGACCCCCCTGAATGTGTGTAATGAGGCAGGCCTGCGTTTCTGCTGATGGGTCCCAGAGGAGGAACGGCCCAGAAATAAAGGGCCAGAAGTTGACTGTCGTTGCCCGACCTTGCTTTTCTGTGTAACTGAAGGTGAAATGGTCTGTGGGAAATAAAAAACAGCAACACTTCCATGGAAATGGTTGAAAATAAGAACCAGATGTTTTCAAAATAATACCTCCGGTCCTCCCATTCTTTGGAGTTTCCCAAGGTGTGACTTTTGGGATTGGCATTCTTGTTAGTTCACTATTCCTCAGTAATTCTAAACTGGATCCTGTTTTCCATGCTTATGGTCGTTTTTCTTTGCGTTTGTCGTCACCTTCTGGTTAGAAAGCCATATTGTCTTCTTGCAGTGGTTGTACATGAGGGAGCTTTTTCCTACCTCAAGCTAGTCCAGCGTTGCACCACAGGAGGGCAGCATGCTCAAACCTTTCACAGCCTCAACACAGGACTTTCATAACTTACTTGTGTGCAGTAGGTTGAGTTCTATCTTTTAGCACAGTTAAAGAAGGACACTTTGAGTTCACCATCCATATTACTTAGGGTCATGCACAAGAAATGCCTAGATGTACCTATATATACTCTTGTGGTACTGTGTATTTTGTTGTTATTTAGCGTTCAACCTAGACTAGAGTCTGTGCCTGTAATTCGTAACCTCAGATGAGGTGATCTCCAGCTCCAGACAGAGGGCAAGGAGAGGAGACCACCCGTCTCTCTGTAGCCTGTCTGTCCCTCTGGCTGTGTTCCCACTGCAGGCCTTTATGCTCAATTCCAAATTGCTGCTCATATCTGACTTATTTAGATGACTGTTCACACCTATTCTAGGATGTAACCCATATCTGATACCAATATGAACCGACAGCCTTGTTGATAAGACGCGGGTGCGCTTAGTAACAACAAAAGATGTCACATCCGCTAGTTTCTATGCTTTTCCGATTGTTTCAAACACATTTCGGTTACAGTATGTGCCTCGGAGTTGTCGGTTTTAGCCTTAATTTTGCAGCTAACAGTGGAGAGAGACAGGAAAGTTAGGGAGAGAGAGGGGATGACATGCAACAAAGATCCTTTGCTGAATTCAAACCCAAGACGTTGTGGTTACATGGTGTGCGTCTTCGCCAGCTGAGCCACCAAGACGCTCTGTGCCTTCGAGTTTTGACTGAATCGAGGCATCTCCCCAAATACCGATCAAGCCGGCTATTTCACTTTCTATTGTCGTCTTGTTGTCCTCCGTGTTAAAGCTTGCTCAGCCAAGGTGAATGACGTAGGATTTTCTTATTGTCATGGCAACGCTGACAAATTCCAATGTGAGTGTGTGAGTCGCATGTAGGTCGCAGCCTGGAGATCCAATTTTGTTGCATATATCCACGTGGTCCAGATTTGGAATTGAAAAAAATGCAACTCCATGCTGCTTTTTGCTGTTCACACTGATGAGATAAACATCAGATCTGTGTCACATGTGAAGGGAAATTAATCAGAATCGGGACCCTTTCAGCCGGCAGTGCGAACGTAGCTGACTCTGACTCTCTGTCGCTCTGTGGGCGCAGTGATGCTCCTGAGAGGCCGGTGGTCTCTGCCAGGGTAAACACCTCGGCTCATGAATACACGCCACTCATCTGCACCCTGCCCTGTTTTCCTAAGCCCTCTTTTCTCCTGCTTGTGAAAGAAGCAACGCCACTTCTCACATATTGGGCACATTCTTCAGCTCGAGAGCAAATACGATGTACAGGTAGCCCCATTTTTCCGTTTTGATAAGCTTGCACGTATCTCAGGGTTTAATTTGAATTTCGGTCCACGCTCCTCATCATTAGAGCATGCCAGTCATAAAGTAATCATATAGCAGAAGAGAAGGTAGTGCTTTCCTTTCCATCTCACCAGGCGTACAAAAAAATTTGTCTTATTTCCTGTAATTACAAACTCTCAAGATACCATTTTATCACAGCATTTCCTCATAATTACCAGGAAAAATTCTTGGCTAAATTACACTATTTCTTCACACAGTATCACATGGAAGTACCATTCTAATGTCGCCAATCAGCATCAAGTGCCTTTATTCCTTATAAGTTATGTTTTATTCATGTTTTTTTTGTATTCATGAGGCCTTACTGAGAACATTAGGTCAAGAGTTACATGCTATGACGGACTTGGATTGTGTAACAGAGATGTGAGCGGCGCCATATTTAGCTCCATACAGTCTGATTCACTGTTTAAGCGCTCTGTGAGGCCCGGGCTGACAGGATGTATCGAAGAGCAGCTGGGGGGCCTTTGAAGAGAAGGCAGCCCATCCACAGTGCCTCTGAAGTGGGGAACATGACCCTGAGGTCCCCCTTACCCCCTATAGATGCCACTGGTGAGGTGAGGTTAAGCGGAAAACAAAATAAAAACTTGGAAAAAACACATCAGCAGGGCAAATACTGGTCCCTGGCTCATATAGGCCCATCCAAACCATGATTTTTTTATGAATTTTTAGGTGGTCTCTGATCCAAATTTGAACATTACTGCTGTATTTTTCTTAGCGTGCGATGATGTTGGGATGTAAAACCTCTATTTATTTGGCTTTTTCCTCTGTCAGCAGAACGTTAAAGAATCAACATCTTGGTAATGCTGATAAGCATATAGCATCTGCAATGAGCGTCTCCTTCTCTGTGAAGACAATAACGTAAATATACACTAGTCCATATAAAGAAATTATCCAACCGCACACTGTGAGACTTTGCTGACAATATACTCACATCTTTAGGTTCGCTTATAAAAGGTTCGCTAAGGTTCGCTTTAGGAAGCAACCCAAAGCCTACATAGGCATCAACTTCACTATTTATATTTGTCTAAAAAACAAATTTCAAGCATTTGAGCATTGAGAGTCGAGGCATGCAGTATATTGATGTGTTTGAAAAAAAAAAAAATCAAATGTATGTCACCATGCACCATACAGCCCAGAGAATAGATTGTATATCTAAGTTGCACTGAGTGAGCAGACCAAATAGTGCAGCATGGTTTTAATGAAAACCATTTAACGGCATTCTGTGTTTTTTGACGCTGCCAGCATGAAACACAGTCTATTCATCCACTTACGCCTGTCCACCATATGAACCGCTGCTCATGGAAAAGTCTTACGGCTGGTCATTGATCGCCCTTGGCTCACTCCCTATACGTTTTCAAAAAGAGAGAAATGGAAGCATGTGTCCTTTGATGTCTTCTAACCTAACCCTTTGCTTATTATTCTTTGGAGGAAGGAAGGTTTTATGGGATTCTGTGAGGAAGCTAATCTGATGCTATCGGGCTTTTTTCACAAGACCCATCTGAAGCTCTGGACTGTGCGGTTGTTAAAGCCCCGACCTGAAATTTCAGAATGGGACTTGATGGTGAAACACTACCACCACATCACATTATTTTGTTTGTGTGTTGTGATTTGTCTTCTGTTGAATACATTTATTGATATTTCACAGATAAACACGTCTTAAATGTTTCATGAAGGTGTAAAAAGATAATTTTCTTGGGCGTTTGCAATCAATAATGGTGTGTGAGAGTTGAAAATAAGCTTATTTTCCACATACGTCAAATTCCTCAGGAATCCATGTGCATATTCCTAAAATTGATGTAGTGGAGGATTCATTGTCTATCTTTCATGTAACCCTGATGAAGTCTTTCTGCAGAAACACTTCTTCTGTACCAATAAAAATGTGTTTTTAGACTATCCATTGGCCTCTAAGAATAGCTGAACTTGTTCTTCCTTTCTGCCCTTTTCTGGTTCATGCACTTTGGTTGTAAGGCGAGGTAGCGACAGTTTCGTTTTTCGTGGAAATATGTTATGAATTGGGGCTTTAAGATCCAAGGAAGCCCTACATGACATCTTCGTGTGTGTATGTGCGTGTGTGTGTGTGTGTGGTTGTTTGTGTCTCTCCACAGAGGACGCAGGGACCTACTTCCCGAGTGTGAAGAGGGACCCGGGCCGGTACCTGCAGCCCTGCTCCGACTCCGTCAAGACCTGGCTGCGCAGCATGAAGAACGCCGGGAAGGTCCTCCTCCTCATCACCAGCTCCCACAGCGACTACTGCAGGCTTATCTGCGACCACATCCTGGGGTGAGCCCGACCAGACCGGACCAGACCACAGACCTCCACCCCCACCATCCCTCTCCAGACCAGGACCCAGTTTGCAGATCTTACCATAACAGTCCCCAAAGGATTTATAACCTGGCAGTCGGGGGGAAAGTTTTTGCTCAAGACAGCTCAGGGAGCAGTTACTGTCCAGTCCAGCCCAGCCCGGCATTTTTGGTTTTCCCCCCAACTCCCAACATTCCTTACAGCTCTCACATGCCATCAGTCATTCCTTGAGCCAACTCTGGTTCACATGTCCACCTTGAGTTACCATCACCATCGCACACGTACGCTATACACCACTCATACCCTCAGCACCCACTCTGCACAGTTAGTTGTTATTTCCTACCAGCCCAGCATAAACACTAAGCACTTCATTTTCTAGGTTTAAGTGATTTTTGTCTTTGCATGCTTTCTATAGTTTAGCAGTGGCCAGCTCTTTGGCTTTGTGCTGCTGACCCAGAAGAAAGGGCTTTCTGCATAACTGCCCTCCCCCTCTTTGCAGTGTACACTCTGTGGTTTAGGCTTATTATTCTAGCCTAAGCCCTGTTATACACTCGATCAAGCAGTAGGAGTACCTTGGAAAAATGTTTCAGTGCAGGATTACTGTGCTATAACAACACACACACACACAAGCATGAACATCGTTCTCACTGAAGTCTGTTATCTTACACTGCACGTATTCATATCACCCGTTCAGGCGGTCTGCTTTTCTCCCTGCTCATGTTAAGAGCTGCCTGTTCTCGGTCGCAGAGCAGAAACAGAAGGGGGCTAGTGGCGAGCCGTTTGCTCTGGATGCCAGTTCGTCTCGTGGGACCTCTGCGGCGCAGGCTTTCCCCCCTTCACCATTTCCTGTTACACAGCGAGCCGCCTGGTCACTCTGTTGTTCCGCTCCCCTTTCCCCTGCTCCCCTACTGTTTCACTGGCCTCCCCTCCCCTCCTCTCTCCGTGACCTCTAACACCGCAGCATGTGCCACCTCCCAAGGAGACAAGTCAGAGCCCAGCTGTGTGTGTGTGTATATGTGTGTGTGTGTGTGTGTACACCATGTTCAAATCACTGTTTTACAAGGTCAGGGGATGCAGATTTATGTCGTGATAGCTACAAGAGGAAATCAGGCAGGCTTCGTCTTGCCGCCGGTGGTTTGGGGATAAGTGTACTTTGTTCTCGGAAAGGGATTGGCCTCCTCCTGATGGGCTGTTTTTTCTAGTCTATCATAACGCCAAAAGGTTTTGTGTTTATCTCTTTTTCATCCGCCCTCAGGCAAACGCTCAATATTCAATCCAGGCTGCACCGCACAGAAATCACGTCTCATCACTTCACTGTTGCGAAGGCACTTTGTTGTGAAACACGTCTCCTGCTTACCCTCGCCTGAGTCACTCGGCGCCTCCTTTCCAGAGAAGCTCGTTCCTCCGCTCTCATGACGCGGTCCCCCACAGCTGTTCGGCTCGACTTGTTCCCCTTCTTCTCAGATCAGAGCCCGTGCTTCTCTCAGGCGCTGTCAGTTAGCTGAGCGGGCCGGAGGCCAGTGACAGTCAGCTGTCAGAAGTAGCACAACAAGGCCAGAGCCGTCTGACGGGCCGCCGCCAGCCAACACCCACCGGCTCCTCCAGGGACGCCGCTGTTATACTTTGGCAAGATCAGACACGGGCGTTCATTATCGGAGTGCTGCATAATTTATCGATTTATTACTTGCCGTTAAGTCCCTTGATGTGTCGAGCTTTTTGGCTGGCTTGTCTGAAGCGATGACAACCAAGACGAGCCCAGAGGAGCATCTCCAAAGCTGCTGTGATTAGCTTGGATCTACAGTAAAGCAAAGGGATGATATCATGATGTGTTTCTAGGCAGTAAAGCTCTTACCCAATATGGACATACACTCTTTCAAACTGTCAAATCGTCATTTTGATTAGTTTGCATGTTTCCAGTAAGGGGTTCTTCCTCTTTCATGAGGCTAACTTTTGCTTCTCACCATGTATGGTAGTAGCATACAGATTCTCCCTACACAGGACAGCAGTGCAAGGTCTCCCTGCAGACATGACCCAGCTATAGATGTGTTCGGTCGCCTACATGATTAGAGATGTTACTACATGTTAGAGAACACGCTCCCTCCCTAGCTAGCCTTCTGTGGGTGTACTGCCCTCTCAAAATGTTTACGTTGTTAGGCTGAGCATTTCCCTTCATAGCGTTGTATGTGCACACTGTTTATGGTCCATGTTTTCCATCAGTATTACAGGCTTCACTGAGGTATTTTTGGTTGTGTAACACAAGTCCATTTGGATGCTGTCCAAGCGGTGTCCTTAACACACAGCCTGAGCGCCTAACACACAGATTTATGGTCATTACAGGAAGGACTTTGAGGAGCTTTTTGACGTCATCATCACAAATGCCCTGAAGCCGGGTTTCTTCTCCTTGGTGCCCCAGCAGCGGCCCTTCAGGACCCTTGGTGAGTGTTTTTCCTGCCCTCCTCCTCCTCCCGTCCCACTGCCTAGTCAAGCATCAACAGCAGCACCACACTGCACAGTAGCACACTTCACTCAGCCCACATCAAAGAAATAATTTTAGAGCCTGAGGGTTACCACCCCAGTAGAACGATTAGTGTAGACCACATGATGGAGATTATCAACTCTTGTATTGCCTGTATTGCTTTTAAGGATGGAGGATCGGAGGAAATCGGAGGTCGGTTTCCCCAAATCCTGCATTTCACATCTCCTATAAAACTACTGTGAAGATTTCTAGCAGCTGTTATAGCTGTTGAAGTTGTTGTCAGTGAGGTGAAAGTCAGCTTGCCAGTATTCTATTTGCTCAGATCCACGTGATCGCCAATCCACACAATCCCCCGTTCCCCTCCCAGTCTGTTTTGCCCTTATATTAGCACAGGCGTCTGATATTGGATCCTAATGGTGAAGGTGTGCACTGGCAGTAGCAGCCTGCAGGAATGCTCCCCTCATCTGGACTGTCTTCCCTCCAGCAATAACACTGGTGGGATGCATTATGTGTGAAGACACGATGATCCACTCGCTAAAATATTCTCTTCTTCTTTTTCTCTCTCTCGCTCCTTCTGAGTTTCGCCACGTTGGCAGAAATAGCATCAGCATCTGCTCTTCCCCCTGGCCTGGAGAGATATTGGCCACTCCTTTTTGTTTTTGGAGATAATACTTGTTTTCCACACTTCTAAATTCTTCTGAGTGATATGACACTGTTAGCTGATAAAGTTCACTCATTAGGCTTTGACACTTTGATTTAAGACTGTTGATTAAACACTTTCTAGGCACACTCAGCTTGTAATTTCGTTGTCGCTTTGGTACTTTGTATTAGGTATTAAATATTGCAACTACATCAAGTACAGATCCTGTACAGTGTCATGGTGCATTTGTATTGATGACATATAAACCTAATTAATTGTCGGTTTATTTGAGCATGATCTCAGCCTGAACCACTAGTGAACATAGCTTATAACATATTACATTACAATAATTTGATTTATTATGAAATGTAAGTGAGTAAGTGGTGTCTTACAATCATAAAAAGATTTAGCTATGTGTATATCACCATACATCACGGTATTGCAGCAGTCCATACAGACTAATATATGAAGAAACCCATGATGTCATTAATACTCATTCCCATGCAAGAAGAAGGTTATGGAAGTTATGCGAGAAATTGCAGCTAAGATGTAAACATTTATAATTTAGGATAAATTTTCACACTAATAGAACTTTTACTTCCTTTTATTAATTAGGTGCTAATCAATAAAGAACAGACATGATTTGTTGAAAATGATACTTCCCACACTGTGACCAAGTTTGATATCATACAGGTATAGAGGAGTGAAGCATCACACCCTGCCTGACCTGATTTTGCCTCCTGAAGCCCAGCGAGCCGTGGTAAAAACAGTATTATTTAAGATGTGCTGTACTTGCCAAGACAGTATCAGAGGAAAGTGTTCTACAAATCAATCCTTAGCTTCGGGCTCCAGACGGTACAGCATCATTTGTTCAGATGATGCCAGGGCTCTTTAAATATTTACCTCATCAATACAGCCTCAGTTGATTACAGTGAAAACGCCATAGGACATCTTCAAAGGTGCCTGGTCATCTTAGTAGCACAGTTTGCAGTTTTGTGAGCTTACTTAGACCACATACCTCCCATTCCTCTTTCTCTCCAAGTCCAGTGTCCTCAAAGCTGTTACCATATGTATATGTGTGTGTGTGTGTGTGCACTCACACGTGTGCAGATGCTCAGCCCTGTTCTTTCACTCTCTTCTGTCACAATATTTATAGCATATTTAACCTTACTGTGAACCTGCAGTGGCCTATACTCTGTAAAGCGCCAGCGTTTTCACAAATGAGAGCGGAGGCTTTCTTTTCCCCCGCTGCTGGTCTTAAGCACCGTTCAGTCGTCCTAAAGACCACTCTCAACTCTTCCTGTCCACAAGACAATTACCCACTTCAAAGAGCGTGGGCTGTTGATCCCTTAGATAATAGCCAGGCACAAGATGGCATCATGTGCGAATGCCATTCAGTAGTCCAACAAAAATCCCAAAAAATCGTACATGTATTCATTTATGAGGGAAGTCATACTTAGCAGCAGTGAAGTTAACTAAAGCCCTCAAATGATGGCACTCTAAACTGTTTTTGCAACTGATGCTGTAGCTATTTTGCAACATTTGTCTATTCGGTGGAATGTTTTTGGGGCTTTCGTGATGTTATTGTATGAGTAATGGTGTTGTGCAATTAAAGCACAGATTCTGGCGACTCTGTGTCTTATCTAGATGCTCGACATGCCCCCTGAAATATGCTGTTAGTTAGTATTGAAAAGCAGCACTATCAAGCAGACAGTCCCATTTCAAAAAGAAAGACCAAATACAGACACACACACACACTTCTCCCCTCTTTCTCCAGCGAGCTCAAAAACTAAAATCATACAAGTTCCTGGGTGCCACCGTCTCCAAGGATCTCAAGTGGGAAGAAAACGTTACATCTATCACCGAAACATCTTAGGAGAGGATGTTCTGGCAGCTTAAGAAATTCAACCAGCCATAGACAGTTATGGTTCTGCACAGCCATCAGTGAATTCCGCCTCTACTGTATAACTCTCCCCTGGCTGAGAACTGCATCAATCCAGGCCAACTGAAGTGCCTCATCCGGTCAGTGGAGAGGATCATCGACTGCATCCTGTCGATCATCTAGACCATTTGTTATTTAAGGGCAAGTCGACCGACGCGCAGGGAAGACCAGCTCTACTTTTTCTACCTTCTGACACTTGTGGCTAATCACATCAACACACCAGAAATAAAGTTCCTTCCCCTGACTGATGCCCCTCAACAGAAAACCACTCCTTTCACACTAAATCTGTGGCCTACTCTGCATATGCAATGCCTTCAGAAAGTATTCAACCCCCTTGACTTGTTTTGCATTTTGTGGTGTTGCAGCCTGAATTCGAAATAAATTAAAATTAGATTTTTTTTGTTAACAATCTACACAAAGTACCCTATAAATTAATGTAATAATAAATGTTTTTGCTAATATATTGAAGATGAAATGGAGAATGGGTTCGACTGATAATGGGTTTTTGAAGTCTGATACCAGTATTTTTGTGTTGAAACTGCTGAAAGCCGATATTCAGTATTTTTAAATTTGACTATTTTCAAGCCAAAAACATTCAATGATTCAGTGTCAGGGTGGAAAAGCCTCTGAAAAAGCATTTAAACCATCATGGGACAATAAAACTCTCCACTGAAACCCAGACTAATGAAATTCTTTTAGTGTTAGCAGCTCTTTAATCCAGGGTGAAGCACCACACCTATTCAATGACTTTATTTTACAATGGCCTTATTCCAGTGTATTAACCTGTATATTAACCCATGGAAAAGTACAAAATATTACTGTGTAGGTATAAATCTCCCTAATGCATAATGTACTTAAAACAGTGTGACAGCATTGATTTAATGAAGCCATTTGAATAGTGTGTTACACTGTTGCAGAATATTTTTATGTAGCTGTGGTCAGAGGAATGTCCATCATATCGCAAATAGATGACACTGACTGACTGATATCTGATATTTAATAAAAGGCCGATATTGGTCTTACCATAATACTTTTTAAATAGATTAGCAAAACATTCCACTTTGTCATTATGGGGTAGTTTGTGTAGATTGTTGACACAAAAATCTCAAATTAGTTCATTTTGAATCAGGCTGTAAGACCACAAAGTGTGGAAAAAGTTGAATACTTTGCAAAAAACAATATATGTATATGAAAAAAATGTATTTAGATATATATGTTGTAGTGTAACAAATATAAATCTGAATACATATATAATATATATTTCATATAGTATGTATATTAATATTTGTATATTTTAGATAGAGAATACTGTCTGCACCAACCAGAAGGTTAAATTGCTCATACGGCAGCTCCTGAATAAACTGCACTCTGATTCTCATTCTGACTGCAGGTTTAAACACTCAGTCTTGTTTGTTTGTTTTGTTTTTTCCCTGAGCAAACATAAAACACGTACCTAATGACTGGAAAAACCTTGGTCATTATTCATGAACTGCGATTGCCTCCATGAGGTAATTGTCACTCCCTTTTTTTTTTTAAAATTTTTTTTTTTTACACGGCTGAGTGGGACTGTTGCACTTGTGCCAGAGAAGGTTCAGACATTTTAGGAGTGCTCTGGAGGAGTCCCTGGCTGACACGTGGTCTGCAGTGCGGTAGGACTGAGACCAGAGGGGCAAGGCTGAATCTAAACGGGCCGGTCGCCACTTCTCTGGTTTCACTCAGAGCCTGGTTTTCCCCTCTATGGCTGCGCTGATGTAATGGCTGCTGTAATATCTATCAGCAGCAGAGCTTTGTGGGGGGAAAAATAAAATAAATAAATCTATGTCCGGAGACCACATGCTGAAACGCAAATAAACACGCTGAGCGGAAGTAGCTCTGATTAGACCCTTTTTCCCATTTCACTGTGACTTTTCCCCTACATAAGAATGCGGTCTATCATAAACTCATGATCCACATTATTAAAGCGCAGCCTCTCCTGTCATGTTTTCTTGTGGCTCTGCTGGTGAGTGCTGTGGTGGTGAGGTTGAGCCGGGGAGGGTTTTGTGCTGGAGAGTGTGCGGTCATGTCTGCTCTTGTCCTCTATAGCAGCAGCTGGCAGTTGGTGGAGCTGCGACCCGTGTGGTTTGATTCTCTTCTTCTTCTTCTTCTTCTTCATCCTGCAGTGAACGATGTGGAGGAGAGCGAGGGGCTGCCGTCGCTGGACAAGCCCGGCTGGTACTCCCAGGGCAACTGGCCGCACCTCCACGAGCTGCTCAAGACCATGACCGGGAAACCAGATCCCAAGGTACGGCAACAAGCTCGTATATTACAGGGCTGAGCGTTCGTCAAACCTCTGCCTCTAGAAGATTTTAGGCTCGCTTTGAGGTTGACTCAAGCTCCCGTCTTTGGCAGACGTATAAAGGAATGAGAGCTTCATGATAAATCATCTGAGGGAGATTCACACTGGTGTGATGGAGGGGGGGGGAGCGTGGCCCTTGGCACGGCCGTGGACAGGGCTGCTGTGTGCCAGCATGCTGAGTTCACTGATAAACGAGTCAAACAGGGCAGCCGCTGCCCTCATACCATCTTATCAAGTACAATGCAGCCCATTCTTAGAGCCATTTTCTGCACAAATGAAAGACTTTTTTTTTTTTTCTCTCAGGTTTGGTAGAGAACTTTCCTCTCTAAAAGAAAGGTTGGGTTTTCTCTTGTTTTCTCTGTGAGTAACAGTAGATACACGCAGAATTCAGATACTTCATACCTTGGTAAGAATAACCTGGATAATCTCATACTCCCAATTACGAGAAACCTGGTTAAGATGCCTGGCTAAGTTTTCAAACGGTTTACTATGGAAATCTCTTACTAACATCTTTCACTTTTGGTTACTCCAGGCATGTAAACATTGTCACTGTGATTTTGACCTGAATCTCCCCACATGAAAAGTTTAGAAATGTGTTCACCCCCTTTTTCAGAGGCTGGGTTCTAAAAGTAAATTTCCCATTCATTTTCCCCATAGATATTTCAGAAAATCCTGATATTAAAGAGTTTTAAGCTTTGAACCAAATCAAATATCTACCAGTTGAATCATGAGCTTATAACAATAGATTCATAAAAAATATATGAAACATGAAAAAAGGAACTGTATCAAAGAAAAACAGGGTTATAAAGCCTTTATTCCACTGACCTGTTCAAAGAACAGATTAAAAACTTCCAACACATTTCCAACACATTTCAGCATTGGCCTTCCTCAGGAAGCACAAAGCTACTTTTGCATTGTTGATTGTTGCTTTGTGCTTCCTGAGGAAGGCCAACCAATCACTCTCCACAATAAAGGAATAAAGGCTTTTAACCTTTTCTATGAAGAGTGCTTTGGAAGAGGGAATTAACTACTCATCCTATACAGCATTGCAAATTATGTTATCTATTCCTTTCCCTCATTTTCAACACTGATACTAAATAATATAATAGTGATTACTGTTTTGTAATGGTTTTCACCCCTGTGAGCACTCTTCTCGTCCCTAAAAGAAGACATCATGTCTGACAGTAAAACCATGGTTGAGGGACATTAATCACTGATAAAGTGATTACTTCGCTCTGCTCTGGCTGCTAACCACGCCCAACTTTGGAGCGGGTAACGTCTGGTAACAGCTACATCTCCGAGAACTCGCTAAAGCATGCGGGCAGTGTACTATTTCACAAGGAACTAAGGAATAAAGGAAGGAAACATTTATCAGTAAGCATGCTCAGGCACGGGAAGAGCAGCTTCAGCCCGCCCCGGGTCCACCCAGGGGTGCTCGTCATCGTCCACGTCCTCAGCTCCTCTCTCTCTCCCTCCACCCGCCCGTCCCGCTCCGACTCGGGGCTCAATGCCCCCTCTGTTCCCCGGCCACGTGGAGAAAGCTCTCGCGGAATGCAGTGTCAACCTGCACTTACGGCCGCTTTAAGCGCTCCTCCGGGTGACCTGAGGCACTCTGTGTTTTGAGTTCTCTCCACTTTCACCTGACAGGACTTAATGCAGGTGGGCTGAATGGAGGCTTTCAGGGAAGATTACAATCCCCTCTCAGCACGGTGCTGGAACAGCTGGGGTCACGGCTGGGGTGACGGGACATGATCATACACATTCAGTGGCTCAAATATGGCCGGTCGGGAAAATACTTGTGCCATGTTTCATTAGTATGACGGGAGGTGGAATTCAGTGTGTTATCACAATTCGTGACCGAAATGTGAAATTCTTTTAGTAAGCCAATGTAAAGCAACCAAGGATATTGAACTTCCTCTGAGAGTCACAGTCATGTTGATAGAGTAAGCTCTTTCCACTCCGCCTTTTCTGTCCTCCCTGTTGCACTGGTTTATATTGGCGGACATTACAGAGAGAGAGAGAGAGAGTGAAATGAGTTGCTCTCAAAATGTTATTCTCAAAAGTTCCTCGGATGCTTTTGTGCTAGAATCTTACTTTTCTTAAAACGAGTACAAAATCTGCCAAGGGTGTGATATAATTTCACTTGTTTCCAATGCAAATCACTTTGTTGCAAGAATTTTCTTGATACTAGTAGGGTTATCTGGCTCATTCTGCCTTGTTTCAAGATTGACATCTGTCTCTAGAAAATGCCTGAAAACATGTGAAACTGCATCGATAACAAGTGGGATTATTTCATCCTATTGGTAGAATTTTCACTTGTTTTAAGATAAATTCGATTTTAAGACTGAAAATGAGGCTAAATGATGGACATTTTTGCAGTGTTATCTGGCTGGCCTTTGTCTTCAGATGTGTGATCAGCCCCCTCCTCTCTGTGTGCCCCAGGCCCCACACAGTGCGGAGCACAATGGATTCATTAAGGTCCCTCTGCATGCCTGCAGCTCTGTTTACCTGGGGCTGGCTTTAGCCTAAACTGCTGCTCTGAGTGATGGAGTGATGAACAGGCGGTGATCCCCAGGAACACGCTGCAAAAAAATGTCCATCTTAACATGGTATTTAATTTAATATTGAGTCTATTTTTCTTAAAACAAGTGAGAAACTATGCCAGTGAAATCAGGAAAGATGCCAATGTGGTAATGAGATAAATACACTTTATTATAATGCAAATGAACTTGTTTTAAGATTTTTCTTGAAACAAGTGGAGTGAACCTCATTCAAGATATTGGCATTTGTAAAATGATCTCACCCCATTTGCAATTTTTCTTAATTGCTTAAAAGAAGAGCTTAAGATTTAAATATTAGATTCAATGACTTGATGTTTTTGGCAGTGCAGGGACTATTATATCATGCAAGAAGTTCAACTGTCTGGGCAGAGCATGACTGGTGGACAGAGCCACAAAAAGTCGATGGTTTTACCAAAATCCGCATTTCAACTGCACTAGTTTGTTGGAATATACAATAACTTGTTTTACTTTGACATTAATTCTGGTATACTTAAGATACCACATAATAAGAGATGCATAGTCACTGCTAGGATTATTCAAGGAGCTTATCAAGCAGTCAAAGGAAGCGAGAATCACACTTATCTGTCAACACATCAATAATTCTTACAATTACCAAAACAGTTGTCAATAGCAGGAAAGTCAGTAAAGTTGGCCAACACTGGCAGGAGCTGTGAGGCTGAACAAGAAGTTTCTGATCACATGAAAGGTTTGTTGTACAAAGCCAACACAAGCTGCACAGTGCAATGTCTTGTTTAGTGATGATCATAAAAGGCAACAAGAAAACACATGCATTTAGAAACAATGAGCAGTGTCATCTTGTGTGCATTTGCTTTGAGGAGACGGAGCACGATGGTCACATAATGACTTGTTGGAGAAGGGATGAGAAGAGCAGAGAAGTGTCTGCCCAACAATGCCAGGCCCGGCTAATTTGACTGCAGCCTGTAATCTTACTCGCTTCGTTGTGCTTTGCCACATGCAAGGCTCAGTCTGGTCCAGGCTAATGAAACTGTGTCTATCCCCATGAAAGCTCCTCTATAATATGTAACCTCTGTGCTGGAATTCTTGGCCCCTGTAAATATTTATCATACTGATCCCCTGACTCTGGCAGCAGAGGCCGCTGAACAATGATAGGTGCAGTGCGCAGCAGTGCTTTTTGGGTACGAGTACAGCTGTGGCCAGTTCTGGGAAAGTGGTGGAAATGCGATGCCTGAAGCCCTTCCCCACAGGCCCACCTCGCAGCCCCGACTGCCCAGGCTGTTTGTTTATGTGTGGAGGGCCTGGCCAAAGTGGCCATAGACACAGCAAAAGGTTTGTTAGGGGGAGGGACTGAAGTGACCTAGCCAACTGCAGGAATGCCTTACAGCACCTCCTCTTTATGGCCATCTGCCTCATGTGGAGAAGTTTGATGTAGTTACACCTCAGCACACACAATGTCTTCATCCCCATTTGCAATGTGTAGAAAGGTATCTTGGAGACGCACATAGTTCAAGACCCTTTTTTTTAGGAAAATGCCTCCTCTGGTGAATCATTACGTTATCAACAGTAGTCAAACCAACTGTATATCGCAGTCTTCATCTGATACGCCTTTAATAGGAATAAGCAGCATTTATAGAATCAGAATCTTTGTAAAGCCATGCTGTTAATGTTGCTAGACACCTTCTGGTCATCTTCAGCCCACCTATGCACAAGTTGCATAATTAGGAGAGAGAGGCGAGAGAGGTTTATGTGTTTTAAGCTGCATTTTTTTTTTCATGTCCAGACACCAGAGAAGTAGTAGTAATGGCAATGACAATGCATTTCAATAGGTGATTATTTTACACCTAGATGCATTTCTGCATCTAAAAACTCAATTTCTGCATCTAAAATCTGCATTTCTGCATCTAAAAACTCAATTTCTGCATCTAAAAACTCAATTTCTGCATCTAAAAACTGCATTTCTGCATCTAAAAACTGCATCTAAACCCCTAAAAACTGCATTTTAAATTGTGCAATATATCTTGTGACTTGTCCTTTGGTCTTTTACTTTTGCAGCCTCTTAAGGCTGGAAAGCCTTTTTCCTGTGTTCACTGTGTCAGCGGACTTCTGTGTCTTGTCATTTTAATCTCCGACATTTCCCATTCTTCAATCCATTTTCTCTCCCATTTGAAGGGAACAGAAACAAATGGTTGTTGAAATGGGATTTAAAGCTTGGAGCAGTCGTTGGTTTTGGAATGGTTTTGGAATGCTGCTCAGTAAAGCCTGTCTCAACTTGCTTTTCTTTCCAGACGTGGAGGACAAAAGAGATGTGATGGTCAAAGACGCTGTGATGAGTTTTGCAGACTCATCGTGTCTGGTCTAGTTCACCCTCGAGGGCCATAAGACATATGCCAGCTTTACTGAGTTTGACAACTGCAGAGTGCTCTGTAGGGAAGGATTCAGCTAAATGGCAACTTTATCACACGACTTAAACTAACTGCACAAATAAAACAGTCCCGTCACTCCAACAGATAAACCTCATTCATGGTGTGGCTGTTCAGATTACGCACGCCGCTCTCTGACTCATGTCTTACTCATACCCCTCCAGGTAGTGTATTTCGGGGATAGCATGCGGTCGGACATGTTCCCTGCTACGAGCTTTGGGAAGTGGGAGACCGTGATGATTGTGGAGGAAATGGAGGGAGAGGGCGTCCCGAGGAGCGATGCAGCAAAGTCCAACGAGGCCCAAGTGGAGCCGCTGGAGAAAAAGGGAAAGTTTGAGGTAAGTTCACTGAAGCAGCTGTTTCCGTTTAGCAACTCGCCCACCATCCCCCCAACTCTACGAGCCTCTCTCCCCATCCCTTGGCCTGCTGCCACCATATACCCTTTGCTGAATGTGTGTGTGTGTGCGAGTCTTCGCATACGTATACATGAGCCTGTGCGTCACTGTGTGTGCGCGCGTGTATGTGTTGGCTCCCGGAAAGCATTATGGGAAGGCTTTTGGCAATTACAACCTCGTAAGTACGCTGTGGTAGTTTCATATCATTACACTTTCACTTCTAATGGAGAAACCTGTAAAATTAGACACGTAGAGACAGGTTTATGTTAGACATGTGTTGAAAGCCAGTGTGTGCAACACGTCAGGGCATGTGACCTATAGACAGGAAGGAAACGATAAGGAAATGCTCTCAGCGAGGATGTAATATTGCCCAGCGCTGTTGAAAGCTCTGGGTTTTGCACAGTTGCCCCTCTGTGAGGATGTCAAGCAGGATGTTGTGCTCCAGACAGACAAAAAGAGATGAGTCAGCACATCTGTTGGCAAGATAGATCGGGACCATGACTATTCCTCCTCTTTTTCCGCAAAGGAGAGTTGGCAGTCCAAGTGTGTTGTCATTTTTTTTTCTTTGGATAGTTACAGCGAAGAGAGACAGGAATGTGGGTGGCAACAGAATAGCATGATCCCCGATGTGAAACTAAGCAATCACATGTAGACGGTATGTAAATTAGAAGATTGAGAACAACACTATTGACCTAGATGAAACCTAGATGGTGATGAGATGGATGAAAGTTTCATTACGCTCTTCCTTTTCCTCTGGCTCTTCCTCTTAGTTTATTTTAGTATCTCAAGTTTATCTTTCTCTTTCCATGCTGAAAATACCTAATATGACCTAATATGACCTAATATGACCATATATGTACTCAAAATACTGCAGAGTGCTTTGGATTTCTACCAAAATGTACATAATATGTATGTAACATGAATGGTGTAAAGGTAGGCAGCGACATATTTAAGGACGCTTATCTTAACGCATCTTCAGTATCTGTCAATTTCCTGACAACAAGGTTAATCTCTGTCATCTGTGGTGAATGAAGTCACAGTGCACAACATCATGTTCTGCGATATTCTGTACAAATCTCCATAGAAATATGATGCCTAATTCAAGATTTCATTTATTGTCATTGTACAAGTACAACGCAATTGCGATCGCAGCTCCCTGAGTTTGATGCATAACAAACTAAACCATAATCGAGTAAATAAAGTAAAATAAATAAAAACTGAGTGCAAAAAAAACAGTGTGCAAAATGTATTGTCGAAAAACTCCCAAAGAGTAGTCAGTTAAAAACTTCAGAGCAGTTAAGTAAGAACCTTCACATCACCTTTTCATCAGCTTTTAAATATACTGTATTTATTCATTAAGTTTATTTTATATAACATTTTACGGTGACATTGGCAGGCATTGCGCAATGGACACATTTATCTTTCAGCGCTGGCTTGTTTTGTAGCTTATCACATCCTTCGTTTTAAAACACCACATCCTGTTTTCAAGATGTTCTCAGCTCATCAGCACTTTCCCAATCTATAAAATATATCGACGTAGCAGTAATGATGTTGTGTAATGATGTTGAGTAATAGGGGTCGGGGATTTCTTGGAAATAATAATTGATTGCACTTCTGAAAATAACCCTCAAAGCTTTTTGGGTTAAAGCCAGTTGGACGTCGCCCCATACTTCCCCTGTGAGTTGTGTTCATAGTAGAATTCCCACCTCCTCTTATCAGGTCTGCACTTGCCTGAAAATGAATCTCTAACCCATAGTTACACAGTCTGTTTTTGTGTCGACTCCTCCAACAGGACCAGGGCATGAAGACACCCTCTGCTGTGTCCAAGCAGTGGGGCTCCTACTTTGTTGACGTACACAAAAGTGGAGGAGGGGACGAGGAGAGCCAGAAGCTGACCTGGTGTTGCCACAGCATTCACAAATACAGCACCATGGCCATCCCTAGTGTTGAGCACATAGCAGGTATGTGGGAAAGGACATTGGGCACACATGCAAGTTGGACAAAATTGCAGACACTGTAATGGATCTGCAAAGGTTGGACAGAGATGGGGGGAAAAAAACGTCTTGAGTGCCTCCAAAGGCAAAGTTCAAATGGTTTGCAGTCTATGATTTTAATATTTGCAGTGGATAAGAGCCAACTAGTGTTTCCCTTACATTCATTCAGCAGTGGTGGGCCAACACAGCAAGAAAATGACCACTACTGCTTGAGAAAATATTAAATACACTTTCTACTTACTTAATATTAGCATTGTGACAGTATAGCAGAAAGGTCTGGGTGAAGTCATAGTCAAAGTGCGAGAAATGGTGGAAACAAAAAAACAAACGAAAAAACATAAAGCACATTTGTATTTCTTCAACCAGTCCCAGTCCATAGTGGCACCCAGTGTATTGGTTCCCACATGGCACACAGAATGTGACTAATCAAGTACAGGGAAAAACAGGATCAGGATCGAATCAGGATGCGGGAACCAATCGGAGCTTGACTATTCACCAGTGAAAAATCTCTCTTCCCACATGAAACATCCTTGGTGCCAGACTATTTTAACAGAAACATGCATTAGCACCAAAACAGGGACTGGACCAGAGACAGATGTGGAACCAAAGTCAAAAAACCCCCGACCACCACTGCTACAAAACACTTACAGGGAAAATGGTGGCAATCTCATGCACCATTTAACTGAAAAGTGCTGTTTCTTCTTCCTTATTAAAACAATTTGTTTCTTTATACTCCATTTCTTCTTTTTTGGAAAGAAGAAAAAAAAGTGAGAGGGACGGTTGTCACTGGGGACGTGGCATTGCAATCCCTACTCAGAATTAAAGGTGCTATGTGTGGCATTTTTCAACATCAATATATCATTGTCAAATTAATTGTGATACCTTAAGTAATTACCGTAAACAAATGAGACCATGGTTGAGATGACTGGCAGCATCTATCTCACGCCAGTGGTGTTGTTCGTGCTAGTGTTTCTCAAAATTAAGACCTCATTACCCATAAAACCCGTACTTGTACCCCCTCTGCATGCGTTTGTTTTCTTTACTGAAGAGGATAAAAATGTTGGAAGTGATTTTTTTTTTTCCAACCGGCACGTAACCGCAAGTTGGCGGCTCCAAATGGCAGCAAGAGGTAGCTGTTTGTAAAAATAAGGACTTCAATACGTAGAAATCGTGTAACGTGATGTCAGTAAACTGCACACATCACGCTCATGTTTACCAACCCGGCCGGTCTGTGATGCTTTATACCAAAAGATACCAAAGGGACGAGAGAGGAAAAAGATCTAATGTTGGTAAGTCCAGCTTTCTCTGGACAGAGTGCTCACTCCCTGCTGTTTAGAAGAAAGTTTGTATTTCAGTCTTCAACTGAATAATGAATAATTGCATTTGTACATTTGCTGTGTCCACGAACACATAGCACCTTTAAATACAACTCCATCCCAGCATTCAAAACGGTTTTGCAGTTTTTGTTCAGCAGTGCATTAAACCTACAGGCGGCCTGCACATGCACCGGATAACATGCAGCTGACTTTCCCGATTGATTCCACTCTCCCCTCTGCAGATCTCCCTCTGGACTACAAGTTCCCCAGGTTTTCTCCCGACAAGCCTTGCACCACGGGCTACTACCCCAGGCCCCCGGATTCTCTGCTGAAGAGGTGCCAGAGTCTGTCGTAAGAAGTCCTCCCTTACCCTCTGCCTCAGGAGAGGAATGTGCCTCCATTTTGCCTGTAGTTCCCCACCTGATCCGTCCCATCTGTGGAGCACAGGAACCATACACTCCCATTCAGAGAAACCATGTGAATGTAAGCCACAGTATCTCTCTGTAATACGCCTACATTTGAACGTCGTTTCGTGGTTTATTGTACTGTACACGTGGAAATATGACTCGCCAAAATAAGTGTGCGTGTGAGTGTCAGCATACAGTAATAATAAGAGATGTAGTGTTCATATTGTTTCATGTGAAATCCCCCCCCTAACCCCCTTATTTTGTACTATAGAGATCTAACCAGTTGAATTTAAAAACATAAGTCCATTGTGCAGCATAGGTTTCTTGTTTGAAGATCATAACTATGAATACTAGGGAACTTTTCCCAATAAAGTGAACACTTTACTGTCTCTTTATCCCTGAAGTGATTACCTCAAGAACGTGATCTAACTGGAACCTGACTTGTCACAGGAGTGTTTGTCCCTGTAGAACAAAAATCCCTTGGATTCAGTGTGTCAGTATTTGTAAACACTTATGTATTATTACACTGTTATTGTGCATTATCAGGTTTTTTTTGTTTTGTTTTTTTAGTTTTACTGTATGCATTTTAGTAACTTGAACATGACGTGTACGGTCTAATGTTTCCCCTGTGTCAATTTTGTGGAAGGTGTTTTTCAGGTTATTGTTGCTGAAGAAATGGCACAATCCTATCCTTTGTGTTGGCAACTAAAATTTGGGAAACACTTAATAATGGATGATGAAGACTATGCTAGATGTTCTCTGTATTATTTTGGTGCAACAGTGACATGTGCTCTTTGAGTGATTGTGTAAAAATGTGGAATACTTATGCTTCATATGCAGTACCAGTTTGAGATATGCTTTATCCGACTTCTGAATGGTTATTTAGTCGGTGTGCATAGACAAGTTGTGCCATAATATTAAGAAGACCAATGTCTTACAAATGAAAAGCTAATATTTTGACATTAAGCAGCGAAGAGCGGATAATATGGATGTGAGACCTTGGTCGTCCAAAGTGAATTATTACTTTTGCTGTGTGTGCAGGTGTTTTATGCACACAGCTGTAGTGATTGTACTCCTCTTTTCTCATCTGACCCAGAAAATTTGACATGCACATTTGCCTTATGTTGAATTCATTTGTGGTCTTAAGTTCTTGAAAACACAGGGAAAGTTCAATTATGTGTGTTGAAGTACTGTGAATGAAATAAAATGTTCTACAATTTTGTTACATAAGGTATCTTTGATTTTTCTTTTTGCAACTCACAGCGGACTATATGCAAACAAACTGAACACCCAAATGACAGCTTGTCATTACAGTGTGTGGTTGGTGACACTGTTTAGACACTCTGCCCTCACTCAGCATCAGAGGCGCAGGCAAGACCACCATAGTTGAGTCCAAGTCAATTACAAGACCTTAAGTTCAAGTTAAAACCAGGACTGAAGTAGGTAAAGACCCAGTCCAGACTGAGACCATAACAAATCAAGTCATATTCAAGACCAAGACCAATCCAAGACCAAAATAAGCAATAAACACTGCACATCTTTCCACATATTAAAAAAAAAATATGATTAAGGAAGTTCTATAGCATGAACAGAGATGTAGATCTATCTGCAAATCCACTCTACCTATCCACCTAGAGCATCCACCAAATTGGTTGCTCTAGGATTCACTGTTTCTGAGGTACAGATCATTTTAGGGCAGAAATAGAAGAATCCTAACAGAAACGGTAGGGTTTCTGTTAGGCGGGAAAAAGTCAAGTCAACATCCTTTAGTTGCTTTCACTCAATGCAATCCAGTAGAAGCTGAAGATTGTGGCAACTATAGTCTCATGTTAACATTAATACTTCTTTGCTAAATAAGCATTAAATGAGTGTTTTGAGGCTAAGACTACACTTTTAGAAAGACAAGACAGTTTACTGTGTCACTGTAACCTAAATTTAGAAACAAATTAGCTTTTCAGACCATTCACCTCCATTACTGAATTGACCTATACCCACACCACAGCTACATATTTTCAAGTATCTCTCTTTTTCTAGCCTGGTTGTCCAGTTGCTCCAGTTCTGGACCATCCATGATGGTGCCAGACTTGGTTTGCTAGGAGATTTGTGACGCAATTTCAAAGCCTGGGGCCAGTTGCATAAAGATAGACCTAGTCCTAGACTTAAATGTGACCTTAAGTCAAACTTGCTATAGACACTTATATTTACCCGTTCCTACAACTTTTTGATTGTTGTAGCTCTCTAATGGGTTGTTTCTGTCTCATTCTCTTCTTCAGGTCTTTCCAAAAAACAGAGATTTGTCTTTTATGAAACAGCTTCAGTATTTAAACTTCCCACTCACAGTTAGGTCGACTCGTTGCCATAACAACAAAGTTCTTAACTCAAGGGGCCAGTTGCATAAAGCTAGTTTAAGACTAGTCTAAGCCAGACTGGTCTTAGATTCTCAGGTTGGAATAGTCTAATTAAGACTGTCTGTTACTTAAATATTACAACTGATTTATTTTGAGGTAGGATAATACAACAGGTAGTTCCAAGCAATCTGATTGGTCAACTAGACATTTAGAACGTGATCAAATCAGCACGACAGCACACCTAGCCGTGCTCATCACTAAAAATATTACTCCGCCATATATTATTATACAATATATTTAAATATAACTCTGTTCACCTGTCAGAGTGGGACGTTTAAATACATACAAGATGCCAAATCTTTGGTTTTTGGGAGTCTGAAGAAGAGAGCGAGTCTTTAGAGACAGAAACGACCCATTAGAGATCTACAACAACCAAGAAGTAGTAGGAACAGGTAAATATAAATGTCTATAGCAAGTTTGACTTAAAGTCACATTTAAGTCGAAGACCAGGTCTATCTTTATGCAACTGGCCCAAGATTAGCCAGGGGGAAGGTGGCTATCTTTCCTACCTGAAAATAAGTCAGTCATAATATTTAAGTAACAGACAGTCTTAATTAGCCTAGTCCAACCTGAGAATCTAAGACCAGTCTAAGGCTTAGACTAGTTTTAAACTAGCTTTATGCAACTGGCCCCTGGACCAATACCAGTCCAAGTCAAATTAGGCAGCAGAAAAAAGTGGTCTCCATACCGAGATCGGACTCGAGCAGATCATCCCTGCTCCGCATCGTGTTGGATTCTGCAGCCTCTAACGTTACCTGGAGGTTTGTGGGAGGAGGGCAGACACTTAATTCATTAGTTCTCCTTTAAGCCACTTTCCCCTGCTGCCCCTCCTCATTCTCCAGCATGACGCTCCCTCCTCACTCACAGATTCTTTCCCTGCGCAGTGTAACTTTGCTTCGCTCCTAAAACAACTTTACAACCATCGATTAATATTGCGAAAATGACTGTTGTTGCAGGCGAGAAATGACTCGCGAGACGACTGGAATACGCTTTCGTGATTACCGCTTCTGACAGGTAAAGTAAACCGCTTTTGCCTTCATTGCTCCAAGTCTTTCGTGCTCGACTGGAACAAGGCTACTTTTGTGCGCATGATTTGGGTTATCGATACCATCGATCATTGATAGTGCTGTAAAAGCAGCTTTACTAATTGGGGGGGATTGTAAAACTTTCACAACCATATTCTGTGATGTGTAGTTTTTCCATCGGCCTAAATGGCCTGATGAAGGAATGTTAGAATAAACTTTGAAATTGTAAATCTAGTCAGATATCCAAGATACTGCGCCTGGAGCAGATGAGTAAGGCATCAGCAGCAGTAGGTGCACTGGAGCCAGGAATGACTTTTGTGGGTATAACCATAACATTTTGGTGGTTGACACCCCCTGCAATTTGAGTTATCCATTACCTTCTTACAACCATGGATCAGTGTTGAATAGCAGTCATAACCATTTCATTCAATAGCACTTCACTTTTTGAAGTAGGTAGGCCCACGGTAGGTAATAACTGCTGTTAATCTGGGGCTCCAGGGAGGGTAGAAGTGCCGATTTAGGTTTACATTGTTTTTGGCTTATTACTATTACTTACTTATGAGATCAAAATCGCAGATGGCTGACTTGTTAATGCTCCCACAACCCTAACGAAAAGTAATGCTATAGGCCTACACATATCACAACTACAAGGCCCTTTAGGAATATTACAATGATACCATATAGGAGATAAAAATATCCTTAACTACCATAAGGTCACTATAAAGTCACCATTGAGTGCCACAGACACTATAAATCTCTAAGGGGAAATTTAGGGAAATAAAGCAAATTAGTTATGGAGCACTCTAGGCTTCCTCTATAAAAATGGGTCTGAGGCTACTGACAGTCACAGCTTCCCTGTGATGAATTAGCCCTTGGTTGTCTTGACCTCTTCTTGGCCACATGCTCCACCGTCCTCATGTGCACCACAGAGGAATGTGATGTGCCTCATAAGGTCAAATGTCAGGATTAACCTGGCCCATCAGGAGAAATGTTTTTTATGTTTTCTAATGGGAGGACACTTAGCACATTGAGCTTGTGTTTGTTTATTTAAGGTGAAAAAGAGCAAAATACATGTACACTCAGGACAGCTCACGCCATAAGAATGGCCTGCAGTCTAGACGTCTTTTAAATCACTACCAAATGGTTTTCCACCAGGCCATTGCCAAGAGCTCCACTAAGGTCATGGAATTTACTCTCATGTTCAGAGGGGAGATGATGGCCAACTCTGTCTTTATGTAAAGCGCAGCACTTTGGTTTAAAGCTTGTGTCTAACAGCCCAGTAGACCAGAGTAATGTTACTTCAGTAACGGGCCATTTATGACCTCCAGGGCGCTGAGGCCTGCTTGTCTGGACATCTGGGTGTGCATGGCTAGACTTGTCTGACACTACCAATTTGGGAAAAAAAGCTTGTACATTGAATAGTCGGTAACACAGTGGCCAGAGTTGTGATACCACCTCCAGATTAGACCGTTAAGTGGATAAGTGCATACATAAGAATATACAGTAAGTGAGGATTTAAGGGCGAAAGGGGTATAATATTTTAAATGCACATTACTTGGTGACTAGGGATTTTAGAAGAAATGTGAACTATAAAGAAGAATTGACCTGCCGACCTTTCCTGCTGAGTTAAATCTGTATAAATCAGCCTGGCAATAGCATGTATGTATATTTAGACAACAAAGGCCTCCCTGCGTGTGGGGGCAGTTTCGAGATTGGTAATAGTTCCTAGTTGTGCTGCTCAATAACTGCCTAGAACAGTAGGGAAAGCCAGAATGATCAGGAATACAGCTGTATCTAATTATTCGAGGAATGCGGGGCCTTTGTAAGAAAACGCTGCGCAGAATATGGGCAGGCTTTCTCAAAGTCTTTTCTTCCCCCCGCTCTCCTTTTCAGCTGAGTTCCTTCGCCGATGCCACGGACCCCTCTCTGATGTGACGATGAGAACCTACACCCGCGGGGCCCCCACAGTCTTCTTCATAAGTCTGCTGTGGCCCCTGCTGGCCCCGGCGGCGGGCGAAGCGGACCCCAGTGGAGGAATCCCCTTCATGGGAGGGAACTACGATGGCCATCCCATGCTGTACTTCAGCCAGGGGGATGTGGAGGAGCTGCAGGCCGCCGCCGCCGGGACTCACCGGGACATGGCCCGGCGGATCCGCGAGGCCGGGGAGACCATGCTGGAGCACCCCGAGGAGTACCTGCCCCCCTGGAGCCCCGCCGAGTTCAGCGCCCGCTGGAACGAGGTGTACGGAAACAACCTGGGCGTGCTGTCCATGTTCTGCCTGCTGTACCCCCACAGGGCCGGGGCGCTGGACCTGGCCAGAGACTACATGGAGAGGATGGCGGCTCAGCCTAGTTGGTAGATTTTCTGTCTTTGTTCCTCTCATTATTTATACATCCGTTCCCTGTTGCATATAGGTTTAAGATCGAGACTGAGAAAATCCATGAGAAAATATTCAGTTTTGCTGCTCACTCCCTACTTTAGAAAACTGAACCAGCCTCCTCTTAGGATTTCCTTTCTTTTTGTTTCTGTTTTTCTCATTACAGGGAATAACAGAAAACTGTTTAGAGAGTTTACAGATGGTGCCTGATATCTGTGGTCCTCCACGTGTATCCACTGGATATTAATACTAATTCCTCCCCCTCAGAGGATTATAGTCAATCCCTCCCTCCAGTGTATTCTCATTTTTCTCCGTGGGCAGAGCTGGGGTGCAGATGCATTGTGGTCCGATAAGTCTGTGGTCCAGGAAATATGTTTAGCAGCTGTTTGAATTCATTGCTGAACATGCCCCCGTTCAAAGGAAATGAAATGTTCAGATGTGAGCTGAACGGCCCGCTGCAGCGTGATGGAGCGCTTTGGGTTGAGACTGCAGCTCAGCTGAGCGGGGAGGGATCCCAGACGACTCCCACGGCTCGTCTCAGTTCAGTCCCACACTATTCTGCCTCCTAGTCTCACAGCAGGGCCCAGTGTTTAAGTTATGTAACAGAGAAGCTTCGCGTGTCCCGTTGCCATCAGCGATGCATTGCTGTGACGCTCTACCTGCTACACACACATCACACCAACTCCATAGTGTTCTAATTATCCATTGCCCTAATTTCATTAGCTATTCTCAACCCATTATGCGTAAATAATATGTGTTCATAATATAAATTATCATAATCGGGGCAACAGGTTATACAGGGATTTACATGTAGGATATATGCTAAATAATTTAAAACAAAACAATGCATCTGGTGCACCTATCATGTTTATAATGCATTTGTAATGTGTGTCCAGATTCACATTCATACCAGCCGTCTCGACTTCCTCGATCACAGTCTAAAATTGCGCTGTATTTCTCAAGCTGAGTGTGAGTGTTGGAGGAGGTCGCCGACACAAGGAGCAAAACAATGAATTGTTGCTGCTAATTTTGTGGTTTGGCGCTCTGTGCTGTGAGGCTTTTCTCTCAGTTTAGCTCAAGGTCACATCTCATTCATTTATGATTTCACAACAAGAAATACTCAGGCTTCCTTAAAAGTTCAAATGGAATAGGGTGTAAAGAGAAGGGAATAGAGTACTGTTTGACTGGATTTCTGGTATCCTCGAACACTACTGCTTAATTGCAATGCGAGAACAATGCACTGTTACTCAAAAAAAATGCTTGATTTCAATAACCTATACTGTAGCTTTCTATGCTGACCAACAATGAAGTGTTTAGAAATTGTCCAACAAAGAATGCCAGATTTTAGATTAGAAAAAGCAGGATTCTGTAGGCACCAGTAGCAAAATAAAACCTAACAGCTTTACACCATCAAGTCACCAGAAGTCCATTCATTTCCTATTGATTCCTATTAATTTCCTATGTGATCAACAGGCTTGTCGGCCGGGAAAAGTTGGCCATGGCTGAACTTTTCACAGTCATCAGCCGTCAAGAGCGTGCTTGAGTCTTTCCCTTCCAATGTCATTTAGTTCTATGAACAATATGCCTGGCAAGTGCAACATGGATGACAAGTTGATTACAGCCAATCAAAGCTTCTCAGTTCTCTTCTTTTATTTGAACGTCTCAAAAATGATGCTCGGAGAATGGTTGCATCCATCGCTGGGGTCGATGCTAACCATAACAGTCATTTTATTATGTTTTTTCTGTTTATTTTCAATTAATGCAACCTAATTAACGCTTGCCAGCATGCTATAATAACCTCTTAAAATTATGTAACTTCAGGGCAGGCAGTGCCAGAGCGGCAAAAAATACATGATTTGCCTGTTCCAAACTTTGTAGCTGCCCAGACCCACTACACAGATGCAGTCAAGACTCACACCGCTCACAGTTGGACCTAGTTTTCTCAATTCTCAGTTGGCAAGTCATAAGACAGAATCGTCTGTGTCCTAATCTTGGACTGAACATAATAACCACACGTGGACAGGAGATTGTGTTAATCTTCGATGAACTGAATCTCCAGGTACCAAATTATTGCTGTTTTTGGCAGAACTGTGAGACAATCCCCTCTCTTGCAGGTACACCCAACACCCCATTCCCCCCATGTGGAGAGGGAGGGGAGTCCAGCAGGTTAATCCTTTTCCTTTTGCTCCACGGCTGCTGTGCTCCCTTCAGCCATTGAACAGGGGAAAGGGGATTTTCCACGGGCTCCTTTTCTAGGGTTTTTTAGACGGTGCGGCATTAGCGCAATTTGCAGGGAGTTTTTCACAATATCGGTGCTTGTGCCACAGCGGAGAAACGACAAGCCACCAAGCATGTGTTTTCACATCTCAAGAACACGCTGCGAGTTTTCTCTTTGGCCGCACTTTTATTATGGTCACCGAACCTCACACACAGTGGCTCCAGGAACCAGTCAGCTGTGGTATCCATGACCTTCAATTATGTCTCCGACGACTTGTGGAAGCGAACCATATTCCGACGGGGAAACTCCAGCTTGTGGCATACTGGTCCCTGGTTCACTGTTTTTTACACAGTCCATGTGTAAACATACAGAAGTGAGACTCTGTGTGCTTTGGCATAATTCAATAAACAGTGCTGCAGCGACATGGAATTATTCCTGTTACCGTCTTCCTTTTGCAGCACTTAATTAACTAGATTGAACCAAAAATGTGTACAGTTTACCTTTTTTAATAGACGCATTGCAACATATGGATTCCCTTTCATCCCTTTGGTCGTTTCATAATTAATTTAATTTCAAATGAAGCTCAGCAGCCACTTGACACGTGGAAATGATGTATTAGCAACATCAAATGGATGAACCTGCCCCAAGGGATAGCAGTGTGTCTTTGATATATCATGTGTGTAATTAAGTGTTTTAAGAGTTTTCGGGGGCAGCTGTTAGTTGTGAAGGTCGGGGGATGTGAAGGTCTATGTGGAAGTGTAGCTTGTAGATTCCAGTATAATATTTCTGTATATCACAGCATGATCTACTGAGTGAGATCACAGCAGTTTAGAACACGAGTTTGGATTCATCACCACATCTGAAGTCCATTTTTTCTGTAATTACAGTGTGCAGAATAATTAAGGAACACCTTTAACTGTTTTACAACAATAACGATTTGCGCTCTTTAAAATGCACGGAAGTCAGCATTCTCAGATGCTAGCTACTCTTAAAGAGGAGGGAATTTGCACATGCTACACTTTTATTTGGCTCTTTACACGGTAGTGTAGATGTAGATGTAATTGCTGTGTAAAATGCTACTTAGCAGCTTTGTTTTTGCTTTCAAAGTGAACAGACATTTTAAGGCTAATTAAGAGGCTTGGCAAAGGAAAAGACTTGCTGTTCATGACATTTTCCTGGATTTCATTTAAAGGGTGAAACTTTTCACACCTGTATTTTGCCACGTTGTTCAAAGCATATTTTCCTCTCAGTTATTAAAATCTCACTATTTATCAAATTCCCTAAACTCATTTGTCTGCTCGTCTTGCCTTCAGCCGTTTGTTGCTGTCTGTTTTGCAGGTTGGTCAAAGACGCCCCCTGGGATGAAGTTCCTTTGGCGCACTCTCTGGTCGGGTTCGCCACCGCTTACGACTTCCTGTACGAGTACTTGAGCAAGGGGCAGCAGGAGCGCTTCCTCCAGGCGATCGGCAACGCGTCGCGGCTGATGTACGAGAAGTCCTACGTGCGCGGCTGGGGCTTCCAGTACCTGCACAACCACCAGCCCACCAACTGTGTGGCTCTGCTGACAGGCAGCCTGGTGTACATGACCCAAGGTGATTATCACTGATGCATGTGGTTATAATCTATGTCTCCTGAGTTTTTGTAAACAGCAGTACATTAATAGATCAATACTATAGCCATGGTTTCACTGAGGTCTTACATCTAGGGTTCTTCTAGGCTTTTATTAAAAAATCGGATACATGTCAGTCTGTATCATGTATGATGGAGGTTTCTCCCTAACCCAGTGTGGTGTAGGAGCATTTTACTTAACCAGTCTAAGAGTTAGGGATAAAAACCTGCTAAGAAATCTGCCTCACTCTGCATTAAGGAGCTGCAACACAACTAAAAGAATTTCATTCGTAGGGTTTTCACTGGAGAGTTTTAGTGTCACATGGTCCAAAAGCTGTTTCACAGGCTTTTCCCACTCACGCCAAGAATACAATTCTGGAGGGAAACACTGAATACTTGTGATTTTTCTGAAGGTTTTTGGCATGAAAATGATCACATTTAAAGATACTGAATATAAGCTCAAAACACTGGCTATGGGCAGCTTCAATCCAAACATATACATAACATAGACTGATTTCCAGGTTAGGGTTAGGACAATATTTACTGTTGGTCTAATCCAACGGTTTTGAGAGTAGTGCCCCTTTGATGATGAGAGTCACGTAATTTAAATATAGATATAAAATGCCATTTTTTGTTAAAATACGTGGGTTTAAGTTTAATTATTCCACAAAATCAGCTCTTAAACCCTGTGTATTATTAGCTTACTGGCAGCTATAACTTGCTTCATACTGCAGAAGTATTAGCTGTTACTTATTAGTTTGTTTTGAGTGAATGGATAATTCACAAAAGTAAATTTTTTTTGTTCCCATGGTGAGACTTACCAGGCTTTATTCGTTTATGCGAAACTTTATTGACTGGAATTTCAGTTCAGCCAGCCTGAGGTTAGCTACCATAGCTGCACTGTATCCTTTGTAATTGTTTCTCCAGCCGAGACGCTCCACATGATTCTGTAGCATTCTGCAGTTTTTATTTTCTTTGCAAGAGGTATTTGACTGCCGTACTGTAGGCACCAATGATTATTTCCTGCTCATTCACTCTGATTCTTTCTGTTCAGCCTCAATATCCTGGACTAAATATTTTGTGTTGTGGAGAAAGGCCACTGGAAGGTGAATGCCTATTGTTCCCAGCAGGCCTACAGTGCAGCTTGAGTTTGCTTACAGGGATTTGATTTCTGGTACAAAAGATCCAGTCCTGATGTGAACTAAATGACAGCTGGCTTACAGAGATCACTGTGGTCACGGTGGTTTTATTTTGAGGATTTTTTTTGTAGAAGGTAACCAGGGGTGCGAAGAGAAGGGGCTGTGCAGACTCAGGAGTTACAGCACACCCTCTCTTTTGGTTCATTTCTACTTGTTTGTTTCAAGCCAAGGAAAAGAGTTTTTTCTCCAGCTTGGCTTATTAACGCCTCTGTTACCTGGGAGAAGGAGTTTTGCTTGGCCACCGCTCGTGTTTTTTTTCACAGATTATATTTGTTAAAAGTGTGCTTTTTACAGCAGACATCATGCAGGAGTGATCGTTTTATACTTAGCACTTAATTAGGGTGACAAAAATAGCTTCATAAAAGATTTCTAACACATGATTTATGTGCAATGATCAAAAAAAGCTTATTCCTGCTGGTCCAGTTAGCAGCCTTACTCAGGCATCTCTCCTAACATTGTGCAGAGGCCGGACTGCATTCCATTTTCCTATATTTATCATTCATTTCCTGTGCAAAAGTATGACATTACATGCAAATATTATTCTGTCAAGATGGCTGTGAATAGATGGACATTTGCCAGCAAAGCACTGCCAGAAATGAAGAACAAACTCTGGCTCCATTTCAGAACTATCTCTTCTTCAGCAGTTATCTTCCGCAGGATTTACATTGCTGACATTTAGGACTCAGTACCACCTCTCATATTCGTTATTAGTGTTTTGTTTTCTCAGAGAAAGTTTGGGCAGATTTTTTTGAGTGTCCTAAACTAACACTCTCATGCTCTTAAATTCACAAACCATCAAGAAGTGTTGAGTTTGGTCCATAGGGGAAGCGCTGTACGGAGAGAGTGGGTTAGATCACTGGATAAGAGGACAGCAAGCAGCTTAGAGGATAAGTGCATTCCAGATGCAGGTGTCTGCATGTTGGTGCCTGGAAGCTGAACGCTTAATTGGACACAATTGTGTGCAGTTTACCCAGAGTTCATCTGTAGTTAACCCCGAGTCCCCTGTCTGTCGCGTCCTCCCCGCTGGCCACAAACACTGTAACAATGTCTGCCAAATCGATGCATGCAGAGTATTGTTGTTTCGTACTTGTATGGATTCTACTGAATGTAGAATCATACTGTTGACTTGTGTATTTGTCCTGAAAACAGCTTGGGCGTTCACTACACAAGAGGCAGATTAGGTTGGAATGACTGGAGATGCTATTAAGACACTTGTAAAGTCAATTTATGATAATGGAAGGCTCACTTATTCCACAATTACAGTGCAGTCGGATAGTAAAAAATATACAAATCAGACACAGCTTGTGCTCTTACTGTGGTGAGACATGCCTCACCTGACCTGATATATTGGTCAGATTGTTGGGTTTGGTTTCACCGCAACAAAATAAATATTGTAAATAGAGAGAAGACCATTGCCCCAGCTCCCTATTTCTCACAGTATTAGTAGTCTTTATATTATTGCTTCTAATTTAAAGGGGCATTAAGTAACTTATGACTTTTATCGACCTCTTTTGCTGACCAAGGAATTGCACCAATATCAACAGGTCTTTGACAGTGTATGGTGGCCTATAAATGACAGAAATAATAGAAACCACAATGTCCTGGGTCCAAATCTGGCCAGGGACCTTTGTTGCACGTCATCTCCCCCCCCCCCCCCCCCCCCCCCTCTCTCTCTCCAGTCTTTCCTGGCTCTATGAACTATCTAAAGGCAAAAAAGGCCAAAAAAGCATATTTGAGAAATAAGAGAAGCTTTGTTCCAAAACAGAGAATACAGGCCAGAAAGTGACTTCTGCAAGCCAGAAATTGCAGCACTTGGTGAAGTAATCGTTGCGTCACTGGAATTGATCAATAACTGTATCAACTGTCCCACAGATATACGGTGCGGTTACAGTCTAATCACACTGTAATTACCATAAAGACAGAGTTTTAACATGGGGAGATTGGGTTGCTGCAGCAGCAAAAGTAATTAGGATTCAGCAGGGAGGAAAAGGACAATGGAATATAAGCAATATAATTTTAAGGTTTATTGTGATAACTAAGAACTTTCCTAATAGTGTCATTTCTGGTCCATTGGAATTTAGTAATCCACATCATATTAAAATGACCATTGTAACAACTAAGAAAGTAGCTTGGAAAACGTTGGTATCCATTTTAACCCCATCCACTCAACAAATGTTTTTGGAGATAGTGGCCAGCATTTGATAATGGAGTATGGAGATTAAATATTCATTAAATATTGTTGAGTAATATATGAAAATTACTAGAAATAATAAGTGACGGTTTAGTAATTTATTTACATGACCACTGCGATTCAACAGTGGTGTTATATTTTGATCTGCGAACAAACCGATGGGGCAGAAGGCGAGTCAAACAGTGCCTTGACCTTTCACATTCCTCTGGACTGCAGGCTCACGGTGCTCTGAAGAGTTAACTGGCAGGCTCAGTTCGCAGCACTCAAAGTGTGGGAGACTAATGTGTGCTGATGGGGCTCTGGGTCTCCAGACTCAGCACCCGGGCTAACAGCATGGGAGACAGCCGGCCTAAGTCCTCAGCACGACAGCAGCATTATCCCCTCTGCTAGTCATTAGGCAAACTAGCCACATTATTAGAACAGAGGAAATTGGACCTGAGACTGTAGTGTTACTGTGCTGTACATGTTTGTGATGTAGGTTGTCTGGTATGTGCTCTCCTTTTAATGTGGGTTGAAGTGTTAATCTTTGAGATCCTCGTTTTTTGGGGGGATTTGGGACATCCTTGGTGCTAAGCGCTCATCGCTGTGGTGTTTTTGCACTGGAGTTTGTTTGAGTTTCTGTAGGTTGGTGCTCTTTTCTTTGTCTGTTTGGCCATGGTGGCTCATCACTGCTCACGCTAACTACCCAGTTCTTCTTCTAGTGATTCCAAACAAACTCCTGCTGCATTTGTCCAATAAATTGGTATAGCTGTAGCAAGGATCTAACTTAATTTGTTTAATTGCACGTATAGTAGCATTACTTGTGAGGAAAGTGACTGAACAGTGCGCTGCTCAGAAGTGTGGAAGTGGAGCGTGAGCGCCGGTGAAGCGCTGTTTGGGTAAATGTGGTCTTTGTGTGCCAGGAGTTCCTGTTTGATGGTAAATACCTGCTCTGTGTAGGCCACCGGTCCCCAAGCCCAAACCAAACAGCGGCGTGGACAGCTCCGATAGGCGGACCCAGCCGACGGGGCGGGTGCCAGGCAGCCACCACCGATGGTCCCGGGATTCCTCAATGAACTGTGGCTGGAGTGTTTATGTGGTCACTTGTTCTCATAGTAAACTCTATGTGTGTGATCCAGTGAGAGAGCGAGAGAGAGAGAGAGAGGGAGCATACATGGTGTTAGTGCGCTACAGTGTCATACTTTCCATACCCGCAGCTAAATGTTGTGTGGAAAGAGTTGCTAAAGGTTTCTTTAGGTAACGGACCAAGAACACGTTGTTTGCTGTTATGCTGTTTTTCATTAATTATATGAAGAATAAACATGAGTGACGTAACACATACACATAAAGATAGATCAGCTGAGGCAGGTTGGGTCGTAATGCAAGGTTTCTTTCACTCTTAGTCCTGGTGTGAGCATATTCTCAATAAGCTAAGCACTTACAAGGCCCCTGCTTGCAAAGAGGATTACGGCTTGCCCTCCCTATTCATGCAAAGTGATAAAAATCTATTTTTGCTTAGGCATGTTGTTGTAGGTTATTTGTCTGCAACTTTTGTGTTTGTCATGACTGCTTTCTTGGCCAGGTCTCTTTTGAAAAACAGGTTTTTCATGTCAATGGGGACTTACCTGGCTAAAGTTAAAGCTAAAGCTAAGATTTTTATGTAAAAATACCCTTCTAATGAGCCTAAATCACAAAGCAGGGCTGCAGTAGAGAAGTGTGTCAAATCTACCCAAATTGAGACCTCATAGATTTCCCCAAACTCAATTCTGGTGTTGAGTAAGGACATTTCTCAGCCCACAGAAAGTGATAAATCAAAACTTATAGCCAAATACAGTGTCTCACCTAAAGCGAGTGCTCTGTCCAGAGAAAGCTGGACTCATGAACATTAGATCTTTTGCCTTTCTCGTCCCATTGGTATAAAGTGATCATAGACCGGCCAGTTTGGTAAACATGACTGTGCTGTGTGCAGTTTACTGCCGTCACATTACAGGATTTCTGGGTATCAAAGAGCTGCCAATGTGCAAAGTTGCCTGCTGTAGCTTCAAAATAAACTGTGGTGGGACCGGGGATCTCGCACTGCATTTAGCATCTGAAACCAAACCAAACCTCCTCTGTTCCAGGTTACCTTCAGGAGGCCTACCTGTGGACCAAGCAGGTCCTTGCCATCATGGAGAAGTCCATGGTCCTCCTGCAGGATGTGACAGACGGCTCGCTGTATGAAGGAGTGGCCTACGGGACTTACACCACCCGCTCTCTGTTCCAGTACATGTTCCTGGTGCAGCGCCACTTCGCCATCGGCCACTTCGACCACCCATGGCTCCTGAAACACTTCGCCTTCCTGTACAGGACTATCCTGCCTGGTAAGTGTCATCTGCTGTGACCAAACACTCTCATTTCCCTTCCAGAAGCTGTGAAATTTATATGTTACAAAGTGATACATTTTTGATTGAAATGGATATATTTAGGCAGCCAAATACAGACTGAGTCAACAATCTGTGAGCAAGTGTTTACTTAGCTATGAATGGCTGACACATCTGGCTAGCCCCTAGCATCTATGCCAAAGTTACCCAATGGATGTATTAGATTAGGCATGAAAATAACCTAAGGGCACCACATTGGAGAGCAGCTTCTCCTGTGACCTGATATGGGGTATGCATGCGTGCAGTTATTACCTTCCTGGATGCCTTTCAAAGCTGCGCTGAGACCAGCAGGGATCCGAGCCTTTCCTCTCCTGGCTGTCCTGGAAGGCTTGTCTGAAGGTCAGGGGGAGGGCAGCGGTGGAGGAGGGGCCCCCAGGTCAGGCTCGGACATTTCACAGCCCCCTGCCAACAGTTTCTGTATTGTGGCTGGGCGGCACTGCTGCATTCAGAAAGCACCTCTAATTACATCGGCCAGGAGAGCCTCGGATCCGGAGCCACAATGGCAGCTTTCTCCCCCTGGACAGGAAGACAAGGCCAGATTATCCTAAACCGCCCCCTTTGCAGCCCGGATGGTTGCTCTCCTCTCACTGCCTGTGTGTGTGTGTGTGTGTGTGTGTGTACATACAGTTGACGGGAAGTGTATGGCAATAAGAATGCAACTGCAACTAACAAAATAGCTCTGGGCCTGTTTTGAATATTAGTAACACTGATAATATCAACTAGGTCATTGCCAATAACCTAGTTTAACCTAATATAATATTATCTCAAACCCTGAAATAATTGCCTTGGAGCATTTGTTTGCCCAATGTTTAGTCATGCTCACAGCTACAGTGGTGTAATGAGACACTCCTTACAACAAGAAACCACAAGCATGTGGAGTTGCAGCATGTGCGCGTGTGCTGATTTTGGTTATCACTGTTATTTTTGGCTCACAAATGAGTTCTGTGGTTAGATATTTACTATAGCTTGTTTTTAACACCCATCTCCCCACCAAAGTTTGTCTTTTAGATATTTACAATTAACAAAATTAATGTCAACAGTTTGTGTTTAGGATGGGACTGAGCGCTGTGAGCTGCTGCTTTCAAACAGTTAATGTTGGGGGCATGATTCACTTATTTCACTTTTGTGTAGGATTTTACAGAGAATCCAAGCATTATTTAAAGTAATAAACTATAAATAAACTAAACTATTCAAACACCAATCAGTACATCAACATGTCAGCTGTCAAGTCATATTTACCCAACATTTATGATAATAATGTCAAGTACTTCTGCATGAAATCCATATGAATGGCCACTATTGAAGTTGTGCTCTCTCTGTGTTTGAACTGTAAAATAATCTACATGTCTCTCTGACCCTCACCTACCAGGGTTTCAGAGGACTGTGGCCATCGCTGATTCCAACTACAACTGGTTCTACGGTCCGGAGAGCCAGCTGGTCTTCCTGGACCGCTATGTGATGCGTAACGGCAGCGGAAACTGGCTGGCAGATCTGATTCATCAAAACAGGGTGACAGACGGGCCAGGACAGGCTGGCAAAGGACAGCGATGGTGCACACTCCACACAGAGTTCATCTGGTGAGTCGCTGAATGTGCTCTCATAGCAGAAATATCTGCAGTCTTTTTGTACTGAGTGCAGGTTATTATTGAAGGGAAAAATCCACCCTAAAACACTTTAACACTGTTAAAAACAGCTATTGGTCATGCACCTTTCATTTTGTTGTTTGGTGATGTATATTTCTTATTCCCATGGATAACTGGGCAAACGTAGACGATGTGTCCTCTCTGGGGGTTTCGAAAGGCATTCTGGGAAATGTAGGAAATCACTAACTCAAGTAGATGGAGATAAGGCAAGTTGAGGAAAAGTGGGTACACCAAAAAAGTAAATTACAACACTTCATCACAAAATAACTCCTGAAATGCATGTAAAAATTGACGATACCTAGCAGTGTAAATGTATCTCAGGGTAGATTTTTCTTTAAGTTTTAATTCTATTTCAATGTATTTGTGATCTGATTAACTGTATTTCTGATCTCTATCCTGTTATCATATTCTACAGGTTTGACCCGGGCCTGATCCCCAAGCCTCCCTCAGATTTTGGAACATCCCAACTCCACCACTTTGAGGACTGGGGAGTGGTCACCTACGGCAGTGCTTTACCCGCAGGCACCAACCGCACCTTCCTCTCCTTCAAGTCGGGGAAGCTGGGAGGACGCGCCATTTTCGATATCGTCCACAGGAACAAGTACAAAGACTGGATCAAAGGGTGGAGGAACTTTAACGCCGGGCACGAGCACCCTGATCAGAACACTTTCACCTTTGCGCCCAATGGTGTCCCCTTCATCACCGAGGCCCTGTATGGACCCAAATACACTTTCTTGAACAACGCAGTGTTGTTTGGCCCGGCTGTCTCAGGGAGCTGCTTTAAGCCGTGGGCTGGCCAGGTCACAGAAGCCTGTGACTCCAAGTGGTTGAAGTACAAAGCGGGACTGGCAGCTGATACCCAGGGAAGGGTAGAGGCCGCTATGGAGAGGCAGGGGATGGTGTTCATCCGTGGGGAGGGACAGTCCGCTTATAACCCCGACCTGAAGATCAGGAGCTTCCAGAGGAACCTGCTCCTGCTTCATCCCCAGCTCCTGGTCCTGGTGGATCACATACACCTGGATCCAGACAGCCCGACCAGGGCAATGAGCGCTTTCTTCCACAACACGGACCTGCCGTTCCAGGACACAAAGGTAGACGGTGTGCATGGAGCGTTTGTGTTGCGTGGTGAGAACATGTATAAGATGTTCTGGATGGACGACACAGGCTTCAGTGACAAAGGGGTGGTGGGGTACTGGAATTACCCTCGCGGGTATCCATATAATGGCTCTAACTATGTGAATGTGACAATGCCACTAAGGTACCCTCACACCAGGGTGGCCTACATTTTCTATGGACCAGGGGTGGATGTGCAGAGCTTCAGCCTGCGCGGCGACGACCAGAGAGTGGATATTTACCTGGCCACCAAGGAACACACCTACACCGTCTACCTGCTGACTGGAGAGGTCACCAGCAAGCCCCTGTTCGCCATGGTGCTGGTGGACCACAAGAAGATCGTATTCGAGAAGGCGGCGGCTGCTATGGACAGCTCGCCGGAGGAGGTAGAGGAGTACGTCAACGTGGTGGAGGACAACCTCCAGCACGCCAAGCCCGTCTTCCAGCAGATGGAGAGACACATCCTGGGACGGGTTCTCAACACTGCCAGCTTCCGCAAGACTGCAGAGCGCCTCCTCCAGTTCTCCGACAAAAAGAAGACGGAGGAGATCATTGAGAAAATGTTTGCTATGTCTAAGAAACAGGGCAAGGGGAAAGGGGGGAAGAAGGTGAACCTTGGGGAGAAGCTCTCCGAGAGCCTGCCTGACATTTTTGCACAGATTGAGGTGAGCGACAAGAAGGAGAGGCAGAGGACTTCGAAGCGTATACTTGAGGACAGTCCAGAAGAGGGAGAGGGGGACTCGCGGGCCTTTATGGATTATGCAGACGGCCGCAAAAACAGAAAGGGGGGCTTTGTTAAGGGCCGCAAATTCAAGGAGGTTCACATGGTGGCCACCGCTGGGAGCGAGGGTCAGTCCAGCACGGCCTCCTACATAAGACTCTTTCTCATCCTGAACATAGCCACCTTCTTCTTGCTCCTGGCTGTGTTACTGACTCGCTTCCAGAGGGGGCGAAGCCTGCACACCCAGAGGTGTTTCTATGCCATCCTTCTCATCGACAGTTTCATCTTACTGTACCTCTACTCCTCCTGCTCTCACACACAGTGTTAACATCGTCGGTGTGTGTGAGGGAGGGATCGTCCGTCGACAGATCTACTGACCTGTTGTTCACGATGGATGAAACGCACCCCACACCTCAGTCTGAGCCAAATCTACCTAATGGGTGTTCAGGAAAAGAATTGATTCCAAATAGGAATTGATAAATCGCCAAGATTTAAAACAGACCACCTCTGACGTAATAAGCTTCTGTGGAGCTGTAGATTTGAGTCTGTGTGAAGTTTGTCCTGTACAGTATTGAGAAGTCCGGCCTTGTATCGAAGATCTCAAGGTTAGCCACTAAAAATGCAGTCATCACCGTCTGTACTTGAGATTTGTCATGTCTACATAGTTCTTAGGAATACATATAAATGTATATATGTGAAAACAAGATATATTTTTGTGGTCTTATTTTTTACCAATTTGTAATTAAACTTACTACACGCATAGCTGTGCATTGTCATTGTGTGTTTGTGTCTAGTGACTGTCGGAACTCCGACATTTAGGTCAGATGTGTTGCCCATAAAGGTATGCAAATAGGCTTATGTCTATCAACAGTCATTCAGTACTCATACTGGAATACATGTTTGTGAAAGACATTGTATTGTGTATTTGTTTATCATCTGCGACATGCGCTGTACCTTGTTTTGGTGAACACCAGTGCTAGAATAACATTGGAAAGGAATTACTATTGGAATTGGGGCTGCGTTAAGAAAAATTGTGCGGTACAAGTGTACAAAATCTGTTATCACATGATTGTGTACATTAAAAATATCCATCCCTTACCTTGGCAGCAGGGATGCGGCTATTTCCACCCTCATCAGTCATTCACTCACAGGTAATAACAGCAGCTGTGACAGAGATACATTTCTCAACACCGAAGGGTTTTACTTAGTCATTCACAATATTAGTGAGACCATAAACCATGATTCAGAGTTTCATAGTACGCATCTGCTGAAAAGTCAACACAGTCTAGACACACAGGACTCCTCGCCCTCCAAGTCTCACATGCATCAACACGCCTCTCGGCTGTCTTATAAACGAGTGTTGCTAAATCCACCGGGTCCCCATCAAGATAAGTGAACATCTGATAGAAACGAAAACCAATACGTCAAAACATTCCCATGGGAAAGAATGAATCAGAGACCATTACTGTATTTTGTCGAATAAACTCATTTTCACAGCAGTTTGGTGTTTGATTTTCATATCTTGAAAAGGAAAAAGTTAAATCTTTTCTACCTCATTTCTTTTTCCCAGCCCCTCACCTTTACCGTGATCATCTATTGTCAGGGCACTGTGGTTTTGATCCTTGCACTTTTTATTTGCTTGTAATATCAGTGATGTAGGCATTGATGTTTACAGAAGACTAACTTCTGCTAAATATCTATCTGCTAAATATAAACAGAAATTCAGGGTTCCCACGGGCCTTGAAAATTCTTGAAAGTGTGGATTTGAGAAAAATAAGGCCTTAAAAGTTTTTTTGGTTTGTTTTTAATGAATGGCTGGCCTTGAATATATGGCCTTTGATATAGCAGCAGTTTTTAAATTAATGATTTCACCATGATTTCATGACTTGAGTAAAAACAAAAAGACTCTATGGTGTCTAATTTTCCCCGATATCATGTCTTGCCCCCAAAACATGCCGATTCTGAATCCTTGAATTACTGAAAAGTCCTTGAATTTGAAAACCCTGCAATATGCTTAACTTTCTTGTGTAACTCAGAAGCATCCAAACAGGACTTTTGTTCACACAGTCAGTAACCTATGGGTGAAGTGACTGTTTTTCCATTTCTTCAGAAAAACGCTGTGGGTTATTTTGTCCTGATTGAGCAGATAATCACTACCAGATGTGCTCTATAGTGTTCACTTATATAAACGGTGACTTGGCTGAAGATGTCTAGCTACTATAGACATTTACTTGCATGGAAGAAATAATCAGCCTGTTTCCTTCATCTTTGTAACAAATGCAGTCTCACCGAGCCAAACACCGAGTCTCCATTTGTGTTTAGTCATGTTAAATTTAAGCCAGACTGATGATAACTAGCTAAATCACGAGGCTCATAGAAACTAACCAAAGACCTTCTATGTTTAGGCTTTTTCTTCTTTCCCCTTCTTCCCCTTCTTCTTCTTCCTCTTCTTCTTCTTCTTCTTCTTCTTCTTCTTACCGGAGTGTGTAGATTCGTGGCTCTAACACCTTTCTGTGAGTCTATCTTTACAAAACGAACAAACACAAACTAAAAAGTAAGTGTTAAGGTCTCCCTAAGGATAACAGCATAATAAATGCTGCCATCTGCTGGCCGCACAGCTGCTCTTCATATTAGTTTAATGAGTTACATCATCTTCCAACCACGTAGTGTCGCTGTTAGTTTCCATGGTTGCGTTTCCGTTCGCCACTGAACCTTCTCGCTCGCCGTCGAAATTTTGAATAACCTTTATTGCTCGCCGACTTTTGTAACATGTCAAACATGGGGGCACGAGTTGCGCGTATGTTCAGGAATTTTAACCTGGAAAACCGGGCACTCCGGGAAATCTCGAAGGAGAAGCCGAAAGCAGCCCCTCGACACACGGGGAGCACCCCGGCGTCCGTCCGCAGCTCTGAACCTGAAGGTGAGTGGAAGAGCCTGAAACTGACTCATCCTCTTCAACTTGTGACAGTCATGTTGGGGTCATCCCAGGTTGGTTCACAGACTTACAGATGGACGCACAGATTTAGCTTGTCAACAAAACTTAAAGAGCGTCTTTTTTTTTTTTTGTCTTTTAGCAGCAGATTTAACGGATTCAATCCATCAGAGAAACGACCCGCTCCTGACGCTTCTGAAGTCTGTGTATGTGGAGTCGAAAGATCCAGCAGCATCAGAGGTCAGACTCACAAATGGCTTGGTTTCCTATTGTTTTCTTTCTTTATAGGTTTGATATGGATGGGTCATGCATAGGAGGACAAACATGAACGAATTCAGAACCGCTATCAAACTGTCCAACAGTGATACCAAATGCAGTGAAGCTCGTGCACACGCCCCAGGACCTGATGTAACCGGGATGTTTGCCATTATACAAGATCTAGTGTGAGACGAATCGAGGATAAACACCTTACATGACTGTTTCTAATGCCAGCATTCAGAGCAGTTGCATCAGTCCTCTTTGGTGCTGATGACTGACCCAGATGATTGGGGAATAATCACATTTTATATTGTAATTGTATTGTATTCCTCTGTTCACTCCCTTCCCCATGATGTATATTAATGAAGTTTGACTGCCTGGACATGACAAATCAATATAAGTGAAACTGTCAGTCAATAGGTTTGTGCAGACTTGTACTTCCCAATTAGGGAAGTACAAGCTTTATCTCTAGCTCACCTGTACTGAATATGTATGATTCCTTATCAAGTCATCAAGCACACTCCATATGAATTGCTTTTTCCAGAACATTTTTTAAACGTGTCCATTTCTTTCCCAGTACACGTGTAAGTGTAGCTAACTTTGAAACTGTTTGAACCTGACTCTGCTGCTACAGCAGTCTTGCATCGCCAGATCAGGCTTTTTCAACCAAAGTAAATGCAGAGAAGACATCTGGTGATGAAAAGGCGGCACTATGTTGGGGAGAGTCAACAGTGAACCATCAGCAGCTGCACTGCTTGATAGAAAAACATGGGTGTTACAGGTTAATGTAGCATATTGCAAGTTTTTCTTGATATAGTTTATTTTAAATTAAGAAACAGCATGCTCACTTGTGCATGCTAAAGTCAAGCTGATTGCTCAACTTTCCAAACAATATTGAAATAACTGTTGAATGGGAGTGTGTCTAAGGTTTTTTATTAATCTGGGAGATATTTTTTTTGTTTTAATTTTATTTTGGCGACATTTCTGGTGCTAAGCAGTTATTGCTGTGGTGTTTCTGCACTGCATTTCCCAGAGATCACCTGTCAATCAAACAGTGTGGGCGGGACTGTGACGTCTTCTTCCTTGGATTTTCTGTTGATGCAGTTTGAGTTTCTGTAGGTGGCGCTCTTTTCTCTGTCTGTTCAGCCATGTTGGCTATCGCTGCTCATGCTAACTACCTATTCCAAACAAACTACTGATGCTGCTGTCAGAAACATAAACATTACTTTAACAGTGTGTGACATTTTCCCACTAACAAAAATACATATCATATCAACTAGAGCTGGTTGTGAAGGAACACAGAGGAGAGGGAACATGCTCCTCAAATGTAGCTTGTGTTATCTTGCCAAATACTCTCTCTCCAATTAAGTATTTATGTACCAAAGCAGTTTCTTAAATATTGTAGACTCATTTCTCATGTTTGATCTTCACACAGACACCAAAGCCGGTGGAGAAAGAAGAGGAGCGCAGGCCGCTGAAGTTCAGCTTGCCCGGCGACCCGTACGGCCTGGTGGAGATCACGGACGTTCCCAAAGGAAAGCTGTCCCTGGTCGAGGCTCTGAAGGCCCTCAACAGCCACAAGCGCGAACCTCAGACCTGGACGCCGGAGAAGATCTCGCAGGAGTATTCTCTGGACTTGAAAGACACCAAAGCCCTCGTCGACTTCTTCATCCCCTTCGACGTTAAAATCATACCGCCCAAGACTGCCGACGCAAAGCAGATAAAGGCTTCTTAGGACGATGCTCTGGGCTAACGGCAGACATCAGCCAAATATCATCTTGATTTATTTATTTATGTGAATAGATTTCAATGGGAGTGTGATTCAAGGTTCCATTTTGAAACGGTTCAGGCATAAAAGGAAATAGGCTATCGTATCTGTATTTGTCTAAATGAAGGTGTAGACAATATTTCAAACTATACATAGCCATTTTTGTTCAACATGATGAGTGAAACAGTGTTGATGTGGAGCTGTTAACCTCAGCATGTTGTAAATTTAATCATTAATGTAGCTGGGCAATCTCTGTATGCGTTATTTGTTATGGTTGTATGTCAGATCTCTGTTGCAATCCATTTTGATTTGGATATTTGCTGTTTGTGTGACAGTTTGTATCTGCCAGCCTGACCGCATACTCATCCTCTTGGGAAACAGAATGCCTGCTGGTTGAAATGACAGAAAATGTCATATATCAGAGGGGGGAAATGTTCCAGGGTGGAGTCTTTGTCATTTACGTCCTCTAGTCCATCCAATTATTATACAAGGACATGTTTGCTTCCTGCACAAAGCAGAAACTGGGATTTTACTGAATGCAAAATGGGACTGAAAGAGGCTGAAGTGGTGACACAAGCCAACTTGATGTCAGTTGCTCGGTGTTTATTCTCCAGGTTACTGATCCTCCTCAAAGCTGTTTTTTTTTTTTTAGATTAGGACACCTTTTTTCAAATGGATCATCTTACAGATACGAATGCAGATGTTGCTCTAATTTTAAATAATCTGACCAATTCTAATTTCCCCAAAGATTGATTTAGTGTTAAGAGGGATATCGCATACCAATGAGAAGATATACAGAATACTGAGTTCTTCTGTTATTTCACTGGGTGTCATCAGTCGTCACATCGGGCAACAATATGGACGTGCTGTTATAATGCAATTAATGTGGAATGAAAAGTCCATGAACAGAGGTGTAGTACTTCAGTAATATGAATCATTCAGAGCTATGGGTCAGTAAGAAACATCCAATGCGCACACTGTAAATGATTTCACAAGGTTGACATGCCTGGAGCCTTCAAATCCTGACGGCACCACAAACTTAAAGGAGCAAATCTAAAAAAGAAGTGAACTTTTTTTTTTGGATGGTAAGAAATATGTTATGGCAGTTATGGCACTTGCACCAGTTTGCTGCATATACGCACAATTTTCTTTTTTAAATAAAAGACTTTATTTTAGGCATTGACTTTTTTTTACATTATTTCAGTTGTTTTTGCATTCCTGTATGTTCTGAAGGATGTGATGTGTCAGAGTGAGAGGTTGTGCTGTTTTGAATGTTTTGTAGTTCTTGAGATGGTGAGTAAACATAATGTAGATTGAGATGAATCCTTCACATGCAACTCAATTTAGTCAACCAAGATTCCTAAATGCTGCGTTTGTGTTGCTGCACTGTCACAGGATTGACATTATCTAAACACATGACACACAACAACTGACCTTTTTGCTATTTAGATTTAATTATTACGGTGAAGGAGACGGAAGAAACACAATAAATATCGGTTAACAATAGATTAACATCATGTATCATTATATGCTTCTTGTTTCCCATACATAAAAATGCATTTTACATATAGATATGTTTCAAAAAGTGTATTTGTACATGTAAATTACGTTCACTGGAAATTATTTGGGGTGGACAAAATACATTTTTGGTATACTTGCAGATGTATGTTTTTAACAATGCATTGGAAGAAAAATAAGTCAAAATATATTTCCAATGCATGTCATTTAGCATTTATAAATACAGTTTAGCCTGTTCTGGTTTATTTTAAAACATATCTCTAAACATATTCTTGTTTAGATGTTTATTGATTTGTTTGCTTGTTTATTCATTTATTTTTCTTTTTAGTATGGGTTTAGTTGACCAAGGTAGCATTAATAGAATTGGTATTTGCCTAAACATACATGAAACACCCAGTAATTAACCTTTTACCACTGAGGTTATACAGTTTTACAGTGACTTATTAACTGGCAACATTTTAACCTTTTGATTTTTCTCCCCCCCGCACGTGCCCAAATAGAACGCTTCCTCCAACTAAACCACGCCCCCTTTACCCAGGTAGCTGTTTCCATTGGACAACGCTGTAAATGGGAGTATCCCTAAAAAAAAGTCCACTTTTGACCATGCTACTGGCTTTTGTGGGTGTCAGTTAACATCGACTACAGAGCTGCGTCAAGCTAGCTAGAGAGAGGCTGAATCATACCGGAAGCTGTGCTATTTTGCCTTAAAAATAAAAGCATAAAATTTGTCACTTTTGAAAAAGAAAACATAGGGTGTATGGAAAGACAGAAATCTTATCAAAATAGTCACTGGAAACATTGCATTAGACACAGAGTGAAGCTTAGCTGTAAAAACTAAATAAATAAATACATGTATTTTGTTGCTTGGCGTTTTATGATGAAAGAGTGCCTCGGAAAGAATGGCTAATAGAATGGCTAGTAAAATGAAAATGTTTGGTGGACAAATATGAAACTTAGAAGGATGCCTATCGTTTAAAAGACGTCTATTTAACACATAACGATAGCAAAATTGTTCCTAAAGACTATAGAAATTGAGCTCCAGTGTCAAGTCAGCCAAAATCTCACTTCTGTACATTGTATTTAATCAGAGGCATTTTATTTTGAAAGTCCTAACAGGAAGTTGTATTTGTTCACTGTGGCTGCCTTGACGCTGGTACCCGACAGCGAGTGTAGTTTGTAACAGTGTAGTAATAATTGGGCTACATAGATTGCCTGGTACATTTCGCACCGGAGGATGGGCTCAGGCTGCCCACATCTCACAGCTGTAGGAAGGAAAGAGTGAAAAAGTGGCCTGGCGAAACAACAGACTTCATTAATCTACATAAAACCGCCGAATCGGTGCTATTTTTTCCTCGCTCCCCTGGAAACAAAGCGAGAGTGAATCCGAGACTGAACCAAATGCGGATTTCACTTTACGGTTTTCAGTTGTGTAGGAGGAGGAGGAGGAGGGGGCAACGCCGGTTGTCGCACTGTTGTTGAAATACATATATGTTTTGATTTTTGATCAAGCAGCACCGGCCTACTTTTTTTTTTCTGGTAGGATTAACGTATGATTTTTAGCTACATGTCTTGACTACAAAGAGGAGAAAGCGTTTGGGCGGCGAGATGCACCATTTGGAGGACTGAGCTACACCACTTCAACCGCTCCTGGGCTTCAACATGGGAGAATGAAGCAGGTAATATCAAAGGGAAACCATTTGAAACCAACGAGGGGCGGTCGACAGTAAAAAATGAAATGCTTAAATGCATAAATATCATATATATTTGCTAAAACGCGAATTTTACACGTATTTGTGGCTCCTAGCTTAAAAACACCCACTGTTGTCGTCGTCCACAGAGATGTAAACTCTCCATGGACTCTCTCCATGAAGCCCACTGGTTGTCGTCTCAACCATTTTGTTGGCAAAACAACACAATTGTCAAGGCTCTACATGTTATTGAAAATGTCATACAAAAGAGACAGTGCGCTGCTGGAGTTGGCCTAAATTGCACTAACTTGAGGTTAATGAAGTAAAGGCCTGCTTGAATGAGGTGTAATTTTATTTGGCATTGATTTTCTCAACATTTGGGCCAAATTTCAAGACACTGCACACATTAGGTTTGGGTTATAAAGTTGTATAGATGCTCGGATGTGTTTTATGTCTTCCTTTGACTGAAGATGAATCTGAATCTCTATTCCAGAGACAACATATCATCCACATCTGTCTATGGTCTCTTCTTGTAGGTTACAAGGAAATAGTCTGAAAATTGTATTGACTTAAAAGGTAAAGGTGGATGCTTTGAATATCTGCTAGATTACATTTAAGATGTCACCATATTAAACAGGTCAAATTTCAGCAATAAGTGCACAAAAAACCTTCATCTGAACATTTTAACATGAATATAGGCTTGGTGTCACAGAAACAGTACCTAGTCTCAGATTAAGACATTTATTTCATCGAAGATCTTAACTGAAATGAAGTTTGTAGTCTAACCATGTCTGCGAATCTGGCCCATAGTATTTGGCAGGTTTTAATTTAGATGTAGTATATTGTAAAAATATATCTTTCCCTACAGATTTTCTTGTATTTGTCCATCTATTTGCAGGATCTGACGTAACTATCCATCAGATACTGTGTTAGTAAGTAAACAAAAATGATAGGCAACATAAAGAGATACAGGAACAGATGTTGTCATTTTTGCCCACATATTGACATCACCATCCATCGCAGACACATTATCAGGGTTTAACCAAGTTTGAAATACCACTGAAATAGATCAGGTACATTTGGACAGATTGTTATTGCCATAACCCAGTAAACCGGGTTGTAACCAACAACACTGACTTATACAGACTAGGCTGCCACTGAACCATTTCAGTGCCAAGAGCCAGTTTCAGGGTTACAAGATGCGGATAAAAAGCTCTCAACCTATTTCTCTCTGAGATTTTCCATCACATGATTGTGTTGCCACATATTTGAACACTTCCCAGTCTTTAAGAACCCTAAGTGCCAGATCATCCGTTTTACCGCAGGTTTACTTGATTGCTCCGAGGTTGAAGAGGCTATTTTAACGTTTCTAGGTCAGCTCTGCCCGAAAGGAATGGAAACAGATGTGTCGTTACCTTCCCTGTCGAGGTAGACTGCTCCACAATGCATATTCGGTCTACAGGTCCATGCCCTTGAGATGGCATCCTCTACAAAACGTGACATGTAGGGATATTAAGGGATCGGAGCAGCAGGAAGTAGACCAAGATTAAGACGCTTTCTTATTTGCTCTCATTCACTAGGTCTTCATTGTTATGAAGCTGTGGGTAATTGCAGCAGACAATGCGCTTGTCATCACCATATGAATAAACCACAGTCTTCCCAGTTTCACTGCCTGTCAGCCTGTTTATCTCCTCAACACAGCCTTTTCTTTCCTCACTGTCTCGGTGACAATAATATGTTTGTTTCTCTGCTATCTGTTTAATGACTACTACTTATCCACGTATCAGAATAGCAGCCAACCTGTGTTTTAATTAGCACGGCTACATGAAAGGTCGACTTAGGCTACGTTTTAATGCCTGCGCAGGGCTTATAATTGCCTGTAATTGTATTTGCTTAATTTTCACGCCCACATATGACTAAAAATAGAAATGAAAAGGCTTCATTTGTGTGGAAATGTACTTTGGACACCTTTTTAAAAACGATCATTTTCTACAGAATGGTCAGCACATTTGTTATTTGCCATTTCCCGCTCAGCCATTGTAAATGATACCAGCCAGTCTGAAATAACAGTGCCCAATGTTTATACAAGTGATAAGGGTTTTTATTGCGATATTGACTTGTACCCAGTTGAACGCTGGCTGTTGGTTACTGGCAAGGTTCGAGAGAAACCACTTTAACGTGATTTGTTATCACATTGTGGGCAGAGAGCTGGGTTCATTTTTGTTTTTGTGCATTTGACTTTACATTTAGCCACAGTGACTTAGACGTAGAACATTTATTCCAACATGCAGTGTATTGCTGTGTCTTTGGACAAGTCTTGGAATAAATTGCTTTAGGTTTTAACCTTAATCACAACACCGCAATTATACCAGTCACGCTTTGATACACGTAAAAATTAACATACCGGGGACTAAATTGAATAAATGGTGATTAGTGCGGGCAGCAGCTCGTATGTTTATCAATCGGAAATAGCTACAATGCAAATTCAAACACTTTGAAACACTTTTATCCTCCAAGCACTGTTCTCTCTCATGTCACTACTAATCATTGTTCAGAGAGAATTACATCATTATATTCATCACCCATTCTGCTTGAACCATCTGCGAGGTAAAAACTGAAGTGACGTTTAACTTTTCAGAAGGGGCCGCTTTTTATGTCGGAGAGAGAGAGATGGTGGCAATGTGGAGTTAATTGGGGAAGTGAAGGCACAGACATTTCTGCCGTTCCCTCCCATCTAACCCTGAGTGGATTACAGGCTCACTGTCTCCTTCATTACAACTCTGAGGGGAATTTGATGGAAAGGATATTGTCTTAATCGCTTTTGATCTCCTTTCAAAAACGCCCATTCATAGAGGCGGTGATTTGTCAGCTTTTGTTTGGGCGACGACAGGAAATATAATTAAAACTGTTGGAGCAATATCATGCGATAATGAGAATAAAACCACCGTTTGTCGTACATTTTGATTTACTTGCATTCATTAAGTTTGTGTGTGCTTCTTAGGGTCTCGCAGCCGCGGAGATGTCGGCGTGTTCGGTCGAGCTGGGAGTATCCGCACCCACGGCATCATGTTCAGTGTGAGATCACCAGCGATGATGCCCGCTCACCCTGGGGAAGAATGGTTCGCTCCACTGTCGCTCCCCTTTCAGAGGCAGGGGACACTAACGCCAGCCTCTGCTGCCTCGTTACGGGGCTGCTGAAGCTTTCCGAGAGGCCGGCGATGGAGAACATCTCCATGGCGAACGCCTCCCACGGCTCCCGGGTGCCTCCGGAGCCGGCCGCGCCGACAGCGGAGGCCCGGGAGAGTGTGCAGGGCGTCGGCCTGCCTCTCCAGGTCTTCTTCTGCATCGTCATGATCGCCATCCTGCTGGTGGCGCTCCTGGGAAACGTGGTGGTGTGCCTGATGGTCTACCAGAGGTCCGCCATGCGCTCCGCCATCAACATCCTGCTGGCCAGCCTGGCGTTTGCGGACATGATGCTGGCCATCCTGAACATGCCCTTCGCCCTGGTTACCGTGGTTACCACCCACTGGATCTTCGGAGACGTCTTCTGTCGAGCGTCGGCCATGCTCTTCTGGTTCTTTGTGATCGAGGGCGTGGCTATACTGCTTATAATAAGCATAGATCGTTTTCTTATCATTGTCCAGAAACAAGACAAGCTGAGCCCTCGCAGAGCCAAAGTGCTCATAGTGGTCACTTGGGGACTCTCGTTCATTTTCTCTTTCCCGCTGGCCGTCGGTTACCCTTCCCTCCACATCCCCTCCAGAGCCCCTCAGTGTGTGTTCGGCTACAGCAGCGAGCCCGGCTACCACGCCTACGTACTGATCATAATGCTAGTCTTCTTCTTCATCCCCTTCATGGTCATGCTGTACACGTTCATGGGGATCCTCAACACCATCCGCCACAACGCCATCCGCATCCACAGCCACCCAGACAGCATCTGTCTGAGCCAGGCCAGCAAGCTGGGCCTGATGAGCCTGCAGCGGCCCTTCCAAATGAACATAGACATGAGCTTCAAGACCCGTGCCTTCACCACCATCCTCATCCTCTTCTCTGTGTTTACGGTGTGCTGGGCGCCCTTCACTGCCTACAGTCTGGTGACTACCTTCAGCAGTGGGTTCTATCATAAAGACAACTTTTTTCAAATCAGCACCTGGCTCCTTTGGTTGTGCTACCTCAAGTCGGCCCTCAACCCTCTCATTTACTACTGGCGGATCAAGAAGTTCCGCGACGCCTGCCTCGATCTGATGCCCAAGTACTTCAAGTTTCTTCCTCAACTGCCAGGCCACACGAAGAGGCGGATACAGCCGAGCGCTGTGTACGTGTGTGGAGAGCACCGCTCTGTGGTTTGAAGGAAAAATCCACCCTAAAACACTTTGACACTGTTAAAAAAAAGCAGCTATTGGCGATGTACCTCGCATTTCTGAGCCCATTTTGTTGTTTGATGTTATACTTTTTCTTATTTCCATGGATAATTGACCAAATATAGACAACAATATTTCCAGTGCAGCTACAAAAGAAGTTGATAACAGAATTTATCTAAAACATCAACGGTAAACATCAAGTTTTGGCGTCAGTCCCTCAGAATCAAAGAGCGAGGGCTTTCTTTCTAGAGCCGCCATTTTGCACCGACATGCAACAATCATACAAGGAGAAATCCATCGTAGAAGAGGCAGAGAGACCAATTTCTCCACCAACAGTAGCCCCGATAGACCAGCAAGACATTTGCATTTTGAGTAAGGAGTGCAACTCTCACTTTTTCTCGACTGGAAAAAACTCGCCCTCTTGCTCTTACTATTGCTGTTGCTCTCCACCTACACATGTAACCCACAGCTGAATGGAACTAGTTCACTGCCATTCTCTACTTCTGGGAACTGCAGGAAATCACTAGCTGAAGTAGAAGTAGGCGACAGTGGGTAAAGTAAATTGCAACACTTCATCACAAAATAATACCTGGGATGCATTTAATTGATGAAACATAACGGTGTAAGAGGACCCAAGGGTGGATTTTTCCTTTAATCCTGGACTGAGAGGACAGATACCTTCTTCACTGCCACTGGGTTTTGTTTGACCATAATTCCAGTCTTCTCTTGCCACTGAAATCATGAGTCGTGGGGAAACGACAGTGTGTTTTTAGCCGCGTAGAATTTGTTTTACAAGGCATGTAAATTAACAGCTTAAATGGAATTTGAATATGGTCAGAAAATGGCCGCAACACATTTGAACGTGTATTTCTATTTAAATGTTTTGGATGTGCCTATTGATTAGTCTATTTGCCAGTCAGAATGCTGCTATATCTGGTGAAAATGTGCAATTTCAGTGTACTGTACTTCTGTTGAATGTAATAAAAAATTAGACATTTCTTACGTTGTTAACACTGTCTTAAGTGTTCTTTGTTTTTTTTTGTTGTGGCTCGATCCTTCAGTTTTCCTATCAGGTCATGGTGTTAAGAGACGTACCTGCTTTTAACGATTGACTCGGTGCAGTAATTGTGTCGGCTAGTTAAGTGGATAGGTCTCAAGATCAGGGTGCAGAAATGTCCACTTGTGCCATGGCCTTCAGTCTGTAATACACACCACAGAGCAGGCAAAAGGTTTTCATTGTGTTCAACAATACTCCCAAGGCTTTATTTCCCTATTGTATACAATCTGTTTACCTTCTTGCATTGATGAGCATCTCCCATGAGTCTGAATCGCTTCCATACAACACTGTGTTGTATATGAAAGGACCCCGTATACAATATCTGGGATAAGCTAATGCTAATATTAACCAGGATACTGAGGCATGTAAACACTTCATCCCGTTTATGGTTTTCTGTTTCAACTGTAATCCTATAAATATTCTGTTTATTCTGTATACAGGAACAAAAAAAGATGCACATTAACAGCTTATCCCAAATATGGTTTTGACGCACCAATGTGTGATTGCAGTATGACGTTCCCTCGCAGTTGCCCCACCATCAGCTTTGTTTACCTAATGATTTATTGGATTTAAGACGCATTTTTTCAATCTGAAGAGGATCGTCTGAGCTTTTGATATAAACAGTGGCAATATGTGACACTTACACGCAAGTTTAACATGTAGTTTTAGGCTCTAAAATATTTACTTTTGGAGTCAAATATCCCTCTATTTCAAAATGTATCTACAAGTAAATGATGTAGGTGTATCCAGTTTAATGTGTCACATACAGTAAATTCATCATCACTGTATTTTTATCCGGGATGTGCGCTAGTATGCGGACCGCTCCATGCATGTAAACGCACACATGATGTCACGTGTCAGGAGTCACGCGGTGTTTGCGCGAGGCGTTCATGCAAGCTCGGCGTTAATTAGCCTCATCCTATGCATCACCAGTGTCTCATCTTTCCACTCAGGGACTCAACTTCCTGCCGTCGTCTCCGCTGAGTGCTTCCACGAGGGTGGAGGGCCCCCGCTGTGCATTCATGCGTTACTTCTCCATAAGATTACCCCCCCCCCCCCCCCCCCCATCCACCCACCCCCTCCCCCAAGCCTGCCTTGACCTTGTCTTGGGGCCCGACAAATCCCACACTTCACCGCAGCATCGACCACCTGTTGTGAAATACAGCTGAATATGGAAATGACGGGCACTTCCATTAGCCGACAACTGGCCACAATCCTGTTTATAGTCCCACTGCTCTGTTTGTTGTGCATTAGGCTGGAATGCTGCCCGGGACGCTGCCCGTATTCGGCATATAATTATAAATCAACATTTAATTTGAAACATTTCAAAGCCACCAGACCTTTAATGTCAGCCTAAAAGACACATCAAAGAGAAGTTAATCTTTGTGGACTCGTGAGGGACATGAAAGCAGAGCAAATGAGGCTGCAGGCGGGTTGAAACATCATCTCAGAAAAGGTCAGCAGGTTGTTTTTTTCGGAGAGTGGATCCCACGCTCGCCGGACCCCCGGTGACTCCTGCGGGCCCCCTCTGCAGCCGGTCCCGGGCCACGCTCGGGTAAAGATACGCGCGAGGAGCGGCGAGTTGAGTCGGGGTGATTCTCTCCAGCCTCGCGAACATAAAGGATGGCGTTCTTAATCAGCTTCCTCCCTGGGATTCATTATTCAGCCGGCAGTGACTAATGAGCGCGCCCAGAGCTTTGAAGCTCACTTTAATCATAGCACTGAAGACTATTACTAAGCAACAGGAACTTGCAGATGTCTCAGGAGAACGCATGGTGCCGGTGGATGGAGTGATGTTCAGTTGAAGTGGCTTTTATTCTTTTAAAGATAATTGTGCTAAAGAGGCATTGTAGGCCGTCGTGTTGCGTGTCACTCTAGCGTTTAATTTATTTTTTTTTAAAGGGAAATATCACTGAGTTTCACGATTCATGCATGTTGTTCATGTGGTTTAGAGAGCATGAGCAAATCCCTCCGAAAGCCAGAAACAGTAGAACAAAAGACTCAAACCAGTGATCATCAGTCATGCAGGTCTCAAATCTGGAGCTGCTACACACACACACACACACACACAGTGAATCTGAGACGGATTTAATGAATGCTTGTCTGAGTTTTTGTACCCAAAAAGAAAAAACGTGGTACTCCCACAGTTACAGTTTTGCCTCAGTTCATTCTCCATGGAACAATATAATGGTTTTGATCACCACAGGTTCAAGTATTAATTATCTGGCTCCTGGCTTTGGGAGAAAGTTAATGTTCAGAAATATTAATTGGACTTCTAGGCCGTCGATAAGACATTTGGGAATTCTTAAATCGTTACATAATTTTCATTCAGCTTCCATTCCACGGTGATAAAACAACACCACTTCAAGGGAACGGGATATTATGCCATCAACGTTGCCGGCTTATACCGCAAAAGGCAATCAACTGTTGTGACATGACATGTTAATTACAGCCACAAGAGGAAGCTAAGTACACATCTTATTATGTAAATTTTCTGTGGCAAAAATGACAGTGAAGTATTCAAAATGAAGTGAATGATGAATTGATCTTGGCACAGCGCAGGTGTGGCACCAGATGAGAACTTGGAGACCTAATGCCATATTTTTTTTTTTTTTTATGCTTCAACTGACAGCCAAAGTAAGCACTTTAACATGAGGCATAACTGGTGTCTTTTGAGGCCATGATGGTTCACAGACAGCAGCTGATTGGTGTCGTCATGTCTGTAAAACCACATCATTTAAGAGAATCCCTAAAAATCTCTATGTATATATGTCTTTACCTCATGAATTTTGACATAATATCTGTTTAGATGCATCAGAATTAGGGATGAGAGGATATATTGCAATGCAGAAATGTGACAATACGTATCGTGGGGCGGAAAAATGAATCACAGTATTACCTACATTTTACTCTGCTGTAATAATCACGAATGAGACGGCTTGCCCATCACTATTTCACAAACTCTCCATCCAAATTAGATTATTTGCACTTTGTAATGACGGCATTTTAAAATCGTTGTTTACATTCTAGCAAGCCAATGTCACTGCTAGAAAGATCCGCGGCACAGAAATGAACATAATTCTGCACAGTCACACTTAGTTGACGTCGAACTTTTATTTATTACATTGTATCGTGGTTGTATTGAATCGTGAACCACATATCGCGCATATCGTATCGTCTCATCCCTACTCTGAATATATTTTCAGTTTAGAGAGGGACCAACCTGCTATTTCCTGTAGTGAAATTCAATGTGCAGACCCAAAAGGTCAAGAAAATGTAAGATGGCAGTGCTTGAACAATCTATTAGCTCCTAAATCAATGCAGGTCATGTGATTGCTCAACCCAACACTGCATGCCACTGCATTTCAGTCATGGTTGAATACACAATATCGATGTTGCAATGCATTGCCAAGGGAACCTGAGTCTCCCAGTGATGCTATAGTCATTATTAAAGAGGTCAATTTTAAATGGGCTTTCAGGGTTTTACACAAACAACACAAATAATAATAATAGGCTTTATGAGGCACTTAATGGGGGGACACCAACACAGCGGGGCGCCCATGATGAAAATGTCCCCATTTATGGTGTTCTGAGACGTTTTCGATAGAAGCATTCACCTAAAGCATGCTACAGTATGTTACTTTACAAAAACAATTGCAAAAATGGGGGAATCTGCACACGGGAAAATGTAGCACAGGTGCAATAGAGGGAAAAAAATCTCAAAATGTCAGAACAAAAGCTCCGTGCAAAAAACCTGTTTATTGGTTAAGCTTTCAGTACAAGACCTTCATCAGATCTTGTACCGAAAGCTTAAGGTGTTGCACGGATGGAGCTTTTGTTCTGACTTTCCAAAAACAAACCAGCAGCACAGAAAGTAAAACCACATCATCGGTAAATTGATTTCAGCGGTGGAAATCAAACAGAGGATGAGAACGTGATAAGAGTTTATTTCCAAAACGTAGATGTCATGTCTGAATTCAGTATTCTACGGTGCAGAGGATCTTGTCTGTTTGTTTTCTTTTGTCAACCAAGGACTTAAGCTATCCTTTAAAAAAATACCCCAAGTTGTTTCAATTCTGCACTATGAATCATTTTGTAAGAGTGGGTGGCACTGTTTTTTTTCACATGGATATCTCATTTTAGAATGAATTTCTTCAGTTGACATCTTCTATTACTGCCAAACCCAGAGGCCTCAGTGGAATACAAAAAAAAGAAAAAAAAGAAAAGAAATAAGAATCTGGCCTCAAGTAGGAGATGCTTGTTTCCATGGTAATCTGGAGCATGTGCTTGTGTGTATGATGACCTCACGCATGCATCCCTCCTCAGACTGTCTGCCTCCACACGGCACATGGTGCAGTCACATGTCAGGCCTCTGTCTATAGGGCGACTGCATTTTACAAACGTGATATACTGTAAATCCGGTTTGAAAACAAATTCATAACAGTCACTGGCTGGACTTCAACATTCAGCATCTCTATAACACTGAGGATCCAGGCTGTAAAAAGCATGATCATTTTTTACTAAAGGCTCCGGTTGCCACTGGTCATTGAATTTTTGGAATATTATGGAATATTTAAGAGGCATATTCCGGATGGAGAAAGTCATGGGATTTGATAAATTCTCTAAGAAAGTCAGGAAATACGAGGAAACTTTACAGGAATATACCAGAATGTATTTTACAACTTGTTCCACACATTGATAGCATTTGATGGTGGTTTTCAGTTGTTTTTATGCATTGTAGAGTCTCTTCTCTATAGCAAGCCCACAGTTTTATTGGAAACTATGAAAAACAACATTAACAAACCATGAAGGTCAAAGAAGCGCTCCAAACTCACAAAATTTTATGATACGGCCATGTTTGGAGCCCGGTAATAAGACCCTTTATATATTTTGTGCTGTCAATCATTTTTAAGAGTAGGAGCCGCCTTTTCCAAATAATAGATATCTCATTTTGGAACAAACTCTTGATATATCATCCCTGTCTTTGTTTATGCATAATACATACATACTTTACACTGCTTACAAATAAGGTAAAATCTTTTTCTAATCTATTTTTTTCTTGTCAGAATGTAGATTCATGTCAGACGCCCATCTTTTCTGTCCTTATACAATTACATAAATAGTATTCAGTGGGTTACTGCAGTGATTCTCAACTATTTTCATACCAAGGACCCTAATTTAGTACACATTGGGGCCACGGACCCCCATTTGATGAGATTTTGTCTCTCAAACCCAAATCTGAGAATATTTTTATTTTTAGATATGATTTTGTCCAGAATTCCATGACTATCTGTATTGTTAGAGAGATAACAGAGAAACTATGATCAAAATAGTCTTTCTTCTACATTCTCTTAATTGTGTTAACTTCTAATGAATTAAATAATAGTGAAGTTTAACAGTTGATCAATTTGCTGGGGACCCCCTGGAACCCCCTCAAGGACCCCTGGTGGTCCCCGGACCCCACGTTGAGAACCACTGGGTTACTGGAGTCACATGTATGTTGGGTGTTGGTTCCCCCCAGTGTTGCAGAGCAGGATTACACACAATGTGAGGAACACCTCCTGCGTTTAGTCCTTTGCAGTTCCATGTGTGGCCACCAGAGGGCGCCAGTGCCCCTGTCCCGTCAGTACATTCAGATGCAGTGGCTATAGTGGGATTTTTTCCTTCTTGAGTAGATTTGGAGATTTTGGCTGATGTTCAGCATGACTTATGCAAATTGTAGTTAAGCAATATGGGTAAACTAGGCTTTATCATTCTATAGCTAATGATTCCTCTTCACAACTATCATATGTGAAACGACAGAGGATCTCCAACTACATAAAATGTGCCTAGTTGTGTGTATCAGGACTGGAAAACAGTTTTTCCATACTTCCTTAAGTTTTACTTTATGACAGAAATGATCAAATTCTTTTCCATACTTTTCCAGACCTGCGTAGGAACCGTTATGGTTAGATGTGGTTATAGAGTGTCAGTAGGACAGAGTGACTGACAAATACAACAAATAACTTCAGCACATAAGCAAAGAAGGGGGTGAGCTTTTAATTAATTCATGAAAGTGATAACCTCATTGAGGATATTCATGTTAATTAGGTTATTCGGGAGACATCCCACACAGGAATTTCCATTCAATAATTTAGAATAACGGCCACGTGAGCATTTCACATAGACACAGTATTAACACTTGATCTGTCATTGTTAACAGTATTTATCTTGTAAGACATGTAAGACCATTGATAAATCACATAAAAAAAAAGACTTTTTGGTTGGCCTGCTGATCTATTCCAACATTCATTTATCAATTTGTATTTCTCCCCACTGTCTGAGCCGTTCAGTCCTCCGTCACTGAAGTCTTCCTCTGGGACAGGACCAGGTCCTTCACCTCGGGCGTCAGGGACAGCAGCTCGGAGCGGATGGCCTCGGCCTCTTCGTCCCTCTCCTGCGCTCCGTCGCCCTCGCCCTCCGCCTCGCCCTGCTTCCTCCCCTGGCTCTGGCTCACCAGCTGCTTCACCACCAGGCTCTGGTAGCGAGAAAGCAGCTGCTGCTGCTCCTGCAACACATGGACAGACACAAATATTTCAGCATTTTAACTCACCGAACAAACACAGTATTACACTGTGACGACTTCCACGGCAGATGGAGATTACCGACAGCTGCTGTGTCTGAAAACTGTATGTAAACAATCCCAAGATTAAGTACTATCTCGCCAACATTTGCTGTATACTGAAGCATTTAAACTAGGGTGAAACGCAAATATCAACATGTCTCAATTTATTAAAGCTGCATTAGGCAACATTTTTATGCAAAAATCCACCCGTCTTATCTGTCCAAATCAAAAATTCAGGCTGCAACAGAGAAGAGCGTCCCATCCCCACTAACTGAGATGCTGTAGATTTGCCCAAATTCATTTCAGGTGTTGGTATGGACACTGGTAGGAAATCTTCTCTGCGTGATGAATCAAAACTTACGAGCAAAATCAAAACGTTCTCTTAAAAAGCAGCGAGTGAGTCCTCCGACAAAGACTCCAACAATAGCTGAACCTGTTGAAATTAGTCTGAGGAGTGTGTAGTTTACTGACGTCATGTTAGATGAATTCTGGGTAATGAAGTCTTCAAACATTTAACATACAGTTATCTCCCAGTGACACTTCGGGCCAACAAGGTACAAAGTTGCCTAGTGCAGCTTTAATGTTTTTCATGATTTGTTGCTCTACCCATCGAGCTACAGTGGACCACCAGGGTTCCCACACCTCTTCACTGCTGAAAGTCCAAAACTTTTCCATGACCCCTTTTTAAATTTCCATGACCAAATTTTAATGAGACTGAATTAAAAAGTAACCATCAACTACACTAACTTTAAGCCTTTAATCCTGCATTATAATATTATTTTAACTCAAAAACAAAAATTTCAACAACCAACAATATTTTCCCCCAACAGGAAGGTCTAGACTGTTTCAGGCTCAGCAAACAAACCATTAACTTCACAAATAACTTTTCATGATTTTTCCAAAACTTTTCTCCCTTTTATCATTTGTGGTAACACTTTACAATAAGAGTACACTAAGTTAAGGGTTAGTTAATGCTTATTAAGCATTAACTAACCCTTAATTAACAGTTAACTAATGTGTAATTTACTCATGGTGTTCATGTTAACTAAGGTATTAATTTATACATTTAATACTTTATAAAGATGACTATTAAATAATGTATAAATTAATACCTTAGTTAACATGAACACCATTAGTAAATGATTACCAGACACACTAGTTAACTGTTAATTAAGGGTTAGTTAATGCTTATTAAGCACTAACTAACCCTTAATTAATGTACCCTTATTGTAAAGTGTTACCTCATTTTTCATAACTTCTCCAGGCCTGGAAAAAAAAAACTATTTTAAAATTCCATGACTTTTCCAGGTTTTCTACAGTGTGGGTAAATCAAGCTCACAAGGTGAAGGTGGTGGAAGAATCTGCCTTCTAAGCCGTGTTAAACCCAGTATACGGAAACAGCGTACTGATCAGCAGGTACACAGTTTTTCGACACTCGTATCAAGTCAAGTAAGTCCCAGCAGTACCGCGGGTATGCGTCCCATCAGGGTGCCGATGATCTGAGGCACGCAGCGCCCCGGGGCGTGCAGCATGCAGTGGGTGCTGGCCTGAAACAGCAGGGAGCTGGTCAGGTGGAGGACCAGCGCCGGCTCCTCCGTCTCCTTCAGCTGCTCCGTCAGAGCCTGGCGGTGCAGGAACAGGGCCTGTCTGGAAAGAACACACACACACACACACACACACTGAGGTTAGACATCTGGAGGTGATGCTACACATTCAGATAGCTCAAACCTCCAATCCACTGTTTACAGAAATACATGGATTTTTTATTTTCCAGAGCTTGACTTCATGACTGGATTTGCAGATTCTGGTTGGCATTCAGTGTGATGGATGCTAACAGTGGCGGAGCAAAATTGAGGAAAAAAACATAAATAAAAAATAAAAGAGTAGACTGACAAGCCGATAAACTCCTTTATCAGCTTACAGTTGTGTGACAACAAGATTGGTAGCAGTTTAGTCCAGTATTCGGTCTGCTTTGGTGCATATGCTAATGCTTTTGAAATTGCAAGCTAAAAAAAAGTCTGTGCAGTCTGTCCTTTAAAGGAAAAATGAATTAATCAATTAAAAATCAGGCTTGTTGTTACCTCTCTTTTTTCTTATCGCCCTTCTTCAGCATGAATCCACACACCTCAGCAGAAGTTTCGATGTTGCTGAAAAAATCTTCGATGGTCTGTAAAAAAAAACAAAAAAGGACACGAGATGAAGAACTTTCTACACAAGCTGCTGTAGGTACGCATTGCATTTCATCCTCATGACAAAACTGACCAGCTGATGATGTAACCGAGCGGAAGCCGACCTACTTTTCCATTCAGGCAGTTGTGCAGCTTCATTAGAGGCCCTTTGGTCTCGTCTGGTAGCTTTCCCAAAATCTTCACTCTGACCTGCGGGGACAGATCCGCTGGGTTAAAGGGAAATCGTTTAATGTGTGCATATCCCGGGGCAAGATTAACAAGTCCGGATTCTAATTATGAGTTTATCTGAATGCGATCTCATCTCTCCGGCTCTCTAGCTCATCAGCTGCCTTCATCTCTTCTATGGAGAATACACTAACGGCATTAATAACTGAAACGCAGCTAGCTTATTATTTTGAAGCACACAAAGACACAACGCGGCGCGCTGAGAGCTCCGCTGACCTCATTGGTGATGGAACTGGGATTCTCCACTGACATCATCAGGTCAGCCGCCAGGAAGTTGACCAGGATGTTGGTGACGTCGGTGCACACGGTCTTCAGGACGTGCTTGGCGATATGGACCTGGGTTTCATCTGCAGGATCAAAGTGTCTCCGTTAAGTTCAGCTGGCATTCATTCGCGGGTGATTGCGTTCCGTTTCAGTGGCGGGCCGAATCAAACCGTTTTTTTTTTACCTGAGAAGAACTTGGTCCCTTTCTCAAAGAGTCGGATGTTGTTGTAAAGGTTGGTTATCTCCTCCTGCAGATCTTTCATACTTCTCTTCTTGTTGGCCCCTGACGGAGAGCTGGTGGAGGACATGAACACTGCCCGCACCACCTCCTGGTAGGTTTTAGTCAAAGGCCTGCGGAGAAAGACTTCCACGTTATTCCAGCTGATTGTTTCACATTTCTTTGCGAGATTAGGGAAAGTGAAAGTGGAGAAAACTTAACTTTTCGACCAAAACCTCCTTATTACCTTACTAAATGCTCTGCCAGCTCAGAGAGAATTTCTTCCGGGCAGTCACTCACTCGCTCCTCTAAAACGGCTTCAATCTCCTCCTGGGCCATAAAGGGGACTTCAGTCTGTTTGCTACGATCTTGGCAAAGGTAAAACAAAACCTAATTAGTCTCACAGGGGTACTACAGTTACATTTGTCTTACATGAAAAAAGCTTAACAACCCAAGGGAGAGATTTTTACCCAACCAGCCATTAAGCTCTTGTTACAGCAGAATGCCTCACTGAACAAGCTTAATGCGCATACAGAGACATTATGTCCCCATGAAGACAAAATAGCACTGTGGCCATAAGTATACTTTGCTGGGGAGGTCCGGTTTCCTCATCGCTGTCCTCATCTCTCCTCCCCTTCTTCTTGGTCTTGCGAATCCTGAACTCTCTGGCATTGCCTCCTCCGCCTCCTTTCACACTGCCGGTGCCCTCTGGGAAATAAAACGGAGGAGTTAGTCCATGGATGATGGAAATTAGGAACAAAAGATATATAATCTTAATGCCTCTAAGTAGAAGTACCTTAACAGAAAACCTTCCACGATCTATCGAATATCACAAAAGTGTATCTGAGACTAAGTGGCTCCCTGCTGTGCCGGTTTATTGTAATACTAGTTTTACTGTGTTTTGGCTGTTAAATCTCAGCGTGAGGTGGCGAGGTTTTAACTTAACCTGAAGCCTTCTTCCTCCGCTCTGCCTCTCTCTTTTCCTTTTTAGAGGGAGCGGTGCTTTCCGTCACCATAGATGCCTGCTTCAGATCCTCTTCAGTTACCAGAAACACTGGATTGTTCTTGACTTCCTGAAATGGAACAGCCACATCACAAACAAATGACAAAGACACTGTGTATTTAAAGATAGTGACATTCCACTCTAACCAAACACAATCCAGGTCTATAACAAAGGAAAATGTACCTTCTGAGCTTTATTCTGCATGGCTTCATCAAACAGAGAGAGGCAGTTGCTGATGAATTTCTCGCTGACGACAACCGTGCCTCCCAGCACTCTGGCAGAAGACTGCACATTAGTGTTCCTCATAGCCTGGTTGATGAGCATCCCAACGTCCTCCATCGACAGACAGCTGGGCAAAATTGGCTAAATCAGCCAGAGGGAGAATGTATTAAATGGGTTCGATTTCCAAATTCCAAAATACGTGATTTCTGTTCAGACTGGCTGACTTCTCAGTTGTCTGCTAAATTATCCTATTCATATAACTGGCATGTTTGCTATAAAACAATCATGAATGTAATGACTGTAGCACCTGTATGTCGGTCCATGTAGCAGAGTTGACAGCTTCCTCCACTGAAGCCTCCACCTGGTCGACCAGAACCTGGCCCACACAGGCCGCTCTGAGGAACAGCAGCTTGCTGGATTTGAACCGCTTCTTGATGTAGTTGATGGGGTCGGGGATCCCCAGCCTGACCAACGCATCAAACTCTGCGTGGAGAAACAACGAAGGAAGACTCAGTAAAATGTTTGTCATTATGATTTCAGTTTTGAAGATTGAAATGGAGATAAATAGACAAATGGCATTTAAAAAAAACCATTCTTACTCTGAATGTGACATAAAAAAAATAGAGTGAAAGGTTTTGGAAAGGGTACCTAAATATCCGTTCTGCTGGAGGAAAGAGTCCACCCAGGTGTTCTGTGTTCTGGAGTAAATGTCAGGGATGTACACAGCCTTGTCCTGCCGGCCTCCGACCACTGTGCCTTTAAGACGTCCGCTATTCACCAGCTCCTCCAAGACAGCTGCCAAACCACAAAACACATTACTGAACCAACGTTATAGTAACTACAATACATTGTGGCTCAGACTGAGGTGCATACTGACTTAAACTGGTGGTCAAATCAACAACAATCAAACATCAAAACAGTTATTCCTTACAATAGAGAAGATGTTCCTGAAATCCAAACGCTCCGATCATGTTGCTGACAGGTGTCGGCCTACAGAATAAAGAAGAACAGGTAGGAATTAAGTGAACACAAAATAATATAATTAAGAAAGCATTTGTTTCAGTGTACTGAGAAAATGCTTCAACATACCGAGTGATTGCACTGAAAAGCCCTCTGATTCGGGCTTTGTGGCGAGCAACAAAAGCTGGAGTAAATATGGCACCTCTGTTGTACTGGTCCATTTCCCCCTGGACGAGCTTCCCAAGGCGCTTCGATAACTCCTAAGATAGATATAAAAACATAGCTATATTATTTCTTAATTATGTGAGCAAGAAAAGACACATGAGTCTATTTGAGGGTGCCAAGAAGCATAAAACATCAAACAGTGACTATAATTTATTGCATGATTCTTGAAGAGAGATTCTAAGAGATTTATGACAAGATAAAGAGAAATGCGAGTAAAGACTAGTTGCAGTCCGACTCACCTCAGTCAGGAAATCCCCTGGAAGGTCATAGTTTTTGCAGAGTTCTGCAATACTGATCAAACCAGCCTCTTGCAGTTTGTCGTTCACTTCCTCCGCTAAACGATCCAAGTAATTTCTACAGCCAACACAAGATGATCAAGATTTTTAGAAAGGCAGAAAAATGTTCACAACTTACAATTTTTAGTCTCACCATTCAAACAAAACAACGTGTAATTTCATACTTACTCATCGATGAGTTGTCCCAGTACAAACTGAACACCTTTATCAGATTTCGCTATGTCACCCGCTCTACTTTCAACATGGACCAAATCCACATTGATAAGCTGTAAGGAACAAGATCATGGCAACATTTATAGGGTGTTTGAACGAAGGCTTACAGCACAGGAATTCTGTGTTTTAGCTTTTGTTACTGACATATGGTACAGAAAATATGAAAACAGCTGTTCATCGACTCTTACATAACTTACACAGTTCTCAAAGCAACATTTCATCTATCCCAGAGCTAAATGAATCTTCTAATACACACCTGCTGGAGGTCCACGATGTTGATTCGCCCTGTGAAAGAAAATGCCCAGTCTTATTCACTGCCACCATGTCACACTTACATTCATTCTATAAAAGCTAATGCACTCTGATGATACTGCAGATGACTTTATTTGCCTGGTTGTGTTAAACTGACCTCCATGGACGTAGAGTTCATCCCTGATCTCCCTGCTGATCTGAGCCGGGGTGATGTACTCCTTTCCATCCAGAGTGTGCACCACATCCAGCTTCTTCTCCTGAACCAGCTTTGCAATGATTTCAATGCAATTCCTCTCTGATAACCTGCAGGAAGTTTCAACATAATTGGCGTTACCATATAACATTCATTTTCTACTCACAACAGCAGTTATGCTTGTCGAAGAAAAAGCATATGGGAGAAAATTCACAACTAGCACTGTACTTTAACGTTAGCTAACATTAGCTTCGCTGCTAGCAGCAGCAGTATTGGGTGACGTTTTGCATTACCTTTGCACTGTGTCAGCAAACTGTGCTCTCTGGAAATCGGCAGCCAGCCGTCGGATTTCTTCCCAGTCGGCTGCCATTATTGAAAGTTTATTTATTTGCTAAATTCAGTCAAGTGTCTCTGCTCAACCATTCAGAATGGAGTAGTAACGTTACTTGGGTAGCTAGCTGGCTAAAGAGGCAGCAGCTCTACTGCTAGCCACACGTCAACATACAGTGACGTACAACGGAGACTCGAAAGGACCAAACTTCCCTTCCTACCTTTCGCGCAGCTAATTTGCCACCTAACTACAGGCTGCTTCTACCCAGCTGCTCCCAAAATGCGGTCCTTGGACTTCCAGGGGTCCTTGAATGGTTCCATGAGGTCCCTGTCGATGACATTTAGGTCAGTTGCACTCTATTTCAAATCATTACAAGGTAGCATACTGGGGGAATGTGTAAGAAGGACAATTCATAGTATTCCCATAATGTCACATGCGTTTCCTATGATTTCCTATCAATATGATGCTTTACCATATTCATAGTATTATTGTTGCATCACCATATTGGTAGGAAAATAACAGGTGATTGTTAACAGGTGACTATAATAAAATGACAACCACAGCCAATGAGCCATGCATATGGTAAAGCACCATATTGGTAAGAAATGCATATGACAGCATGGGACTAGTATGAATACACAGCTCGTTGGCTGTGGCTGACATTTGATTATAATCACCTGTTTATTTATTACATTCACATATTATTTTCCTACCAAGATGGCCCTGTGGTGATGTAACAGAATACTCAGAGGGTTTACTCTCCACTGTTACCTCTCCACTAACAGTATAGACAGTGATGCAATGCTGTACCAACTCAGATCTAACAACAACAAAAAACTTGTCAAAGATGAAACGTTTTCAAAATGGTGTTTAATGCAGATCTATTCGATGGCGCATGACATGAAACAGTTTGGGAGCCCCTGTCCTACACCGTCCATCCTGTCTTGTCCTATGCAGTGACATGTGATAGAAGAAAGTGGCACAAACACCACAGGTTCCTTGTGCGCAGACAGAGCAGTCACAAGTTGTAGTGCAGAAGAGTAAACTCTAGGGAGCAGTAGACTACAAGCCATTAATTTCCTCTCGGGGAGGTCAACAGATGGTGGTGTAGTGTATGAAGCACTCCATCATGCCAACAAAGACAGGTTAGGAGTGAAATACTGTAATTATATGTCATATGCATATTCACTGCAGGCCTATATGTAATTAATTGCAATTTAATTTTTAAAAAAGCACAATCTCGGAGGTTCAATGAGAAAACTGTCCCTCTGTGTCTTGTAATTTTGAACTGTCTCTCACAGCCATTACAAAGCATTGCGCTCTCTAATAGCCCGCTGTGATGAAGAACTTTTTTTTTGTACATTTTCGCACTTCAAGTCCCCTCTCCATCTTCCAGCTTCCATATCAGTATAGTGTGACCGTAGCAGCTGAATAAGAAGCACAATCTGCCAGAAGAAATACATACTTTATATCAGGAGCAAGAGAAGAGACTAATCAGTGCCCCCGAGCCAAGTTTTATAATCAGGAGAAAGTTGTAAGTAGATTTGTTTAAATTTTAGGATATATTATATGATTCTCTCCAATATCCTCTCTGCCTTAAAGCTCTGATTTAAGTCACCACTCCAGGTAAAGGATAATACTACTGAATTACAGAATTTGAATATGTTACGGATGGGTTTTGGCTGGTTTCAGAGGAGTGTGTGTGGGTGGGATACACCTATAGGAAAGGTAAAAGTTATTGAATCTGTGGTTTAAAATCCCCCACAGTTGGGGCCCCTTAATGACATTTCCCATATAGACTCAAGTGTGTCGGACCTGGTGTGGGCAGCTAATTATCAACCCTCCCTTCAGTCTCGCAGTACAGGGAAAACATATATAAGTCTGGCTGAACAAAAGTTGGGTTTACTGTAGGGAGGGGATGTATACTACCTGAGGAGCTTACATGATTAATGAATTCAGTTAATCATCATAGTGCCAGGTGTGGAGTTTTTTTTTCTGGGGTGTCACATTTGTGTGTGTGTGTGTGAGAGAGAGAGTGTGAGTTTGTTTAAGTACAGTGCAGGAGGATGTGGGAGGGCTCTATTTTTAATAAAGTAAAAATGAAAACTGGTGAAACTTGCATCATAAAATGCACAGCCCAAACACCTCCTACAGTAACTGTGTGAACACCAGATGATTTTTTTTTTTACCTTCCTTAAAGCGCTGCAGTCAAGTATCCTACACTTTGGTTTTGATTTCCAATTTTCCTTGCTTGAAGATGCCTACATAGTACACACACAGGACGAGCGTGATCGCTGAATCCGCTGATTGCGTAGATAATATGTGCAAGTGTTTGGCAATATGACATTTTTTCATCTTCCTTTTCATCATATCTGCCATCTGAACCCTAAATCTCTCTCTCTTGCTGGTTTGTTCCAGTGTAACCAGAGTGCTATCTTTAAACAGATTGCAGTCAGATTGGATTCACACACACACCCAACAACCAGATGCTCCACGGTTTATGTTGCACTGTGAGATGGGTCGGGAATCCTGAATGATGTCATTCACGGGGCCGTAACGCTTTATAAACACGCTCCATTCCTGAGATATGGGTCTGTGTTTCCTGACATAGTGGCTAAAAACAAGCTACAACAGCCTGTTTATATCACAGAGCTAGCACTTTCTTTTCTATGACCTTCTGTCAAATTAAAAGCAGCCTTATGTCAAGACCAGAGATGTCGCTAATTGATCAAATACATCAGGACCGCTCAAACGCTTTGATTTTAAGAATTAAGCGACAAAACAGCAACAACAACAAAACGTGTTTGATAAGCCGTCTTCTACTAAAGGAGGAATAAAAGTTCCTCAGTCTAATTTGAAACTTCAAAGCATAGCTTCCTTAACAAAATTTAGGTCATATTTCCACAGTGAATAAGCATTGTGAGACTGCCTCTTTGAATTGTAATCAAGTTGAGGTCCGTAAGTAAACACTTTTGTCTCAGTAGCAACGAGCAGTTCTCTCTCGTGACTTCAAACAATTGAACTTGAGATATTGTTACTGCTGATTTTTTTGAATTTTGCTTTGAAGATGTCACTGAACAAGCAGCGTAATTGTTTGTTCATATTAATCCTTTTTGTTTTCTTAAATGCATTTGAAAAGTCTTCCATTTTCTTGCTACATAAATAAAGTTGTTTATTCAACTGCCAGCCCCCGTTGTTTCTGTAATACATGTTCAATCTGAGACAGTCTTGCATCCCATCTTTTCTGTCTAAAAATACAGCACATACAGCAGCTAAGCTAGCATGAGGACTGATACCGACACCAGGCTGCTAGCGGTGGTTTCTCTGTCTGACTCTCCTGCCTTCCACTGGTGTTGACACCTTCGTTCTCATCTCTCTCTGGTTCCTTCAGGTGGAAGTGGGTGGTGGTATAGCTCTGACAGTGATTGTGATGGTTCGTGGTGGCACGTAGGTGGAACTTATTTATTCAGGTCAAACAGTCATTCCATTGTAGAACAAACACATGCAGGAACAGCACTCATTTCTGTCAAAGATTTGCACAAAACAAACTGTTATGCAGATGCAGAAAGATGCTTTTTGGAATGTTCCTTTCAAAGCAATTTTCATGAAAGACTGAGCTTTAACCCAAGTTAAATTTGGCACTTTTCAATTCCCACTTCAAAATGCACTAGTGCAAACGTTTGCTAGCCCAGGGCGAAGAGCCCCAGTTAGGTCGGAGTTAAAAAGGGCTTTGGAGTGCGTTTAGCCCAGGGCTGAACACTCTCTAAATGATTGCAGTTTGAAAAGGTGTGTTGAGGTCACATCATATACAATTACTGACATTTTCCTGAATACCTCGCTGATTTAACAGTATTTCAATCTGGGTAGCATATCTGCCGAATCAGACAGAGTGGCGGCGGTAGTTGGCCAGAGAAAGAGCAAGTGGGAGAGAGGCCGACAAACTGGGAAAGGGGAATAGGGAGAATGCATCAGCTGTCCAAGTCCTGCCATAGTTGGAGAGGTTATGGGTGTATACTGCTGCCAAGTGTAATGAGGGTGCAGCAGAATGACCACCAATCCACACAGCCGCCAATAATTTCACTCAACTTACTCCTGTTTGGGAACGCTCAGTGACCTTATAAGTAACGCACAAAAACAGAAGTGCTTTTTAAAAGATCATATTGTACAACCAACTAAAAATACCCATTCATCTGAAGATGCCGTTTAAAAAAAAACTGTTTATATTCATCTCAACTATGTTAATTGCTACTAGCTACCTCCTGATCACATTTCACAGCCTGTAAACAAGTTGTGGGGTCAGGATAACCTACATTTCTGTGGGAGATTTAGGAGCGTCACGCTGCATTTTTTTGAAGTTCAACCTAGATACCAAACTTTGAAGACTCTTTATGGGTTGGAATTTTATTTACTTTTCACGTACTTGGAATTCCACATACGTTTTTTTTTTTTTTTTTTTTACCTTCCTCAATTCCTGACAACATTTGAGAGATATCTTGGTTTTTACAGTCTTACACATTGAATCTTTAATCGTTTGTTGTTTTTTTCCCACATTTTTGCACATTCCTTCATCACACCTCTATCTTACATTATCCACAGATTATTTTTATTTTTGCTTGTTATAAATTGTAGTCCCTTTCTTTTGTGCTCTGTGCTGCTGACATCAGAAGTTGCAAGAAAACAAACAAACAAACCAGGAAAACAATAGGAAAGGAAAGGGAAGGGACGGAAAGGAAATATTTGATTTTTGCTGAAAAATGGAACCGGCCCATTCAGTCCAAGTTCATGAGAGGATGAGTCCATCATCCTCCTTTGGCAAGGTCCATGCCCTGTGTCCTTGGGCTCCAGATTGCTTGGATCTGTCATACTGGGCAAGAGACAAATTCCATCAACAGATGTCATGGTACTGTTGTGGGTAAGGGACCTTGGATGATGGGTACATATTATTCTGGAGCACATACGGGCCACTAGAAGGCAAGCCAAAATCACAGTAAAACATTTGCTCCAAGAAAGCCAAAATAACAGCAAACTGTGAATGTCCAAACAATCTACTGCAAATCAATAGAGATAAAGTACCCAACCAAACAAACAATAAGGGGCATGCCCTGTACCGACCACCAGGTTGGAATATCAGATTACATCCAATACCAATACCTATAAGTGTCTAAATGGAGAGGGCAATTCAGCTGGGGGAATGAGCTAAATGGGAGCTGATCGACAATCCTAAAGCTATAGAAATAAATAGGGGTGTTATTTATTGGTAAGTAAAGGTGTTATTGACATTTCACTCTCTCAAATCCCCTAAGGATTCCTCCTGGTCCTGTTCAGCCCCCCCTCTACACACAGATAACTGCTGCACACATACAGGTTCCAGCCATAGGTTCAGCCGCACGTTTGACACAGCGGTCTTATCCAGAGTGACTTACAGCAGTGCAAGGAACAACAAAATGAGAGCTGAGCAAATTGTTGTTTGTTTGTTTTGTAGGTGGCAAGATAAGAGCAATATCAGGTTCAAGAAGAGAGGGGAGGTCTGGGAAACAGAGACAAGAAAGGCAGAGGAAGTGAAGTGTATCCTGAGGAGGTTTCCAGACTGCGACAGACGAGAGAGAGAGACGGACTCTTGAGTCCCGACTGGGAAGAGAAGGTGGGGAGTCAGGGGAGAGAAGGGACCATGGAAGCATTATACGATATAAAAGGGACTTTCAGGTGATGTAACACCCTCAGGCGGCCATAGTGGAGCTCAGCTGGGCAACAAAACCTGTTTCTGTTCAACTCAGCAGAAGTGAATAGACAATTTCTGTGCTGTTTTTCACTGGGAACTGATCATTTTACCACTTCATTTTGTGTTTTTAGATAATGTTAGCTTGTTAGCTCGCTAACCTGGTTAGCTAACTATCACTGTTAACGCATTTGATTTGTGCACATATAAAACTAAGCGTTAGTGGCTAATACTTATACTTCTGGCAAATTAACTAGCTAACAATGGAGTAGAGATGAAGAATGGGACTACAGACTGTCAGTTTCTTGTTTCCAGTGTCTCAATAACTTAAATTTGGAAATAAATCTACCTTACCAGACTATTCATTTTTACTTATAACATTACTGAATTGAGCTACACCCACACCACAACAATCTTTATCTCTCTTTTTCATGCCCGGTTATATTTAGCCATTCTTTGCACACAGCCAATTCTCTCATGGACCTCCAGATGTGGTTGCTAGGAGATTTATGACACAACTGCAAAGCATATAGTCCTCTCAAGTGTTGTCTTCATTTTGGGGCTTTCAGATTATATCCAGATCCATTTTTGGTGGAAGGTGCAGAAGTTGCATTATCCTCGCTTCACAAAGCCAAGGAAATTCTGGAATGCTAAGCTAAGTATGGCTAGTGATTTTTTATTTTTTTCTTCATTGCAGAAATACATAATAGAGGAACTTGTGAAAATGTATTTGGGCTGAAAAATTGGGGCATGCTTGAGGTCAACTGGTTAAATAATCTCCACTCTTTAGAAGTTTATAAGGACTGGGACCAACACGGAGACCGACACACTCAAGATTCAAGGTTTCCCTCCCAGTGAAAGGTGTGGTTAGGTTTTCAACACCAAACTACCATCATTTCAGTCAAGTAGAACATGATTAATTTAATAGTGAGTATATGTTAAGGGCCTTTCAACCTCCTCCCAAGTGCATCCTGGTGACATTCTCCTCCAGGGACACCACTGCAATCAACGGGAGCATCCGTCGCAAAGGCAACACATCCAGAAGACATTTCATTCATTCATTCTTCCGTTCATTCCGTCATTTGTCCGCTAAACTGTATATTCATTTATTCATTATCTCTAGGGTGAGCTGTCTTTCTGCCATGGGGGAAAAAGTGGAGCATGAACTCACACTGGGATTGTATTGCCCACACAGCAGGGACTCTGAGCTGCTAGTTATCCTTTCATGGGGCTGACAGGAGAGGAAAAACCCCACGGTCTGAGGTTTCACCCCCTCACAAGCCCCTAAACTCTCTGGAGGACGGCTCGTCTGATAGTGAGGCACTGACTTTTTTTTATTTTTATAGGTACACAATTAACTTTGCTGGAAATGAATATATGAACACAGAGGCTCATCAATCACGCATGGTCATTCCTGAGGACAGCGCGGCCTCTCGCGTCCTTCTGTAAATCCCCCAGGTTGTTTTTATTTATTCAGTTTACGTAACCTTTATTTAACCAGGTATTCCCGCAGAGACTAAGAATCTCTTTTTTTAAAGATACCTTGACATGAAATCACTACCATGACAAACGTAAACGGATAATGCAAACGGATAACATGCAACAGTGTAAACAAGCGAACATACAGTAAAAAAATCATATTATAGCGAAGGAAAAGGTCAGAATTCACAAGACAATTCAAAAGTCAGTAGTCCAACCTGATCAAGACCCAAGCCTATTATATCGATTTATTGGCTATTGATATAGGCGTTAATGGCCTGAAGGATTCAGTCTTCCACAGCTTTTTATCTACTGTCAGACTAGATTTGCACCATGAGCCTCCTCAGCCATAGGAATCCAGTTTCTGCGGCAATTTCCTGAGAACAGGACCTTTCAGATGTTCCACTGGCATCCCCAGTGACGGCACTATTGCCTCTTTCCCAGCATGTCATTGCCATTCCTCAGGTACCTGGTGAAGGATTCTCTTGACTGGCCATCTGGATACCTGGAAACATTCTGTCCACATCCACTCGTTTGACAGACATCCCTATCTTTTCTCGCCTGTTAAGGTGGCAGTACACACTCCTTAGTTTAAACGATGACGATTTCTTTTTTTCCCCCACGTGCGACTCACATGGCTTGGTGGGCCGGGTGAAAAGTGGGATGTGTGATTTGGCTCTCTTCTCCCCCAGCCGTATGAGAAACGGCGAAAATTAGCCTTTTGCTCATGCTAAATGAATGCTGCATGAATCATTTACATTCTGGAATCAAGAAGCTGCTGAAAAGAAAACACCGAAAGAGAATTCGTGGAAAAACCCGTACCGTCTGCATGGGTCACGTTTTCTTCCTGTAACGGGACCATGTGAATCAATACCTGTAATTACTCTCGCCATGCTGCTTTTTTGACTCTTAGTTAGCCCCCGAAGCTATGAGGAGCCAGTTCTGGAAGCCTTTCTAGCTTCTACATCTTTGAAGAGGCCGTTTCCCCCCCCCCCCTACCTCACGGGATTTGTAATGAAATACAGAAAGGGAATGTATAACATTTCAAGTGCCCACAATAAATGGAGGTCACATTCTTAATTTCAGGCACTATGGAATTCATCACGGATTGTTTTAAAAAGGCTGGAATAATTCTACTTTTTTTTTTTAGTTTCCTGTGAAGTTCTCCAACAGATTACTGACATCTGAACGTATTCACTTACATAAATGCATATATAAAGTTATAAAATTCAATATGAGTGGGAGAGGGGTTGATCTTCGTGGACCCCTCCAACCAGTAAGAAAAAGACTACATTTACATTAGTGAGCTTTGCCCATACCAACCTATATATTTGACATTTGGAGCTGCAGGCAAACTATTAGACACGGGAGGGTCAGCACTCAGAAACAGACTTTGTTTCTCCACAGCTTTTGTAACAATAGGTAAAAATGTGGCAACGCTTTCAGGCTTCATGTTTATGCATTGCTGGGCCTTAGCTAAGATCTTTTTGCATGGCGAGAAAAGCTTGTGGTTCAAATGTCTGTAAATAGATTCCTGGCTGTCTTGTGTGGGAGGATTGGTGCAAGTCAGTGAACCCAAAAGGAATGTTGAGCTAAACGAATGTCTTGAAGTACACCTGATTCACATTAAACCCATTATCTTTGGTCGTCCACTCTGCCTCTATCTACATTTTTCATAGCTGTTACCTCACATCAGGGGGCGGATGGGCAATGGATCTGCAATATATTGTGAAATACAGGAGCTTATTCAGAATCAGTCTACAATTTTAGGACTAAGCGAAGTGGATGATTATGGAAATCAGTGGTATAATAATTGTTCAGAGCATTACTGGCTACTAACTTTTTTTTTTCTTTTTGTGCCCAGTCATTATTCCATGCTGTAAATGTACAGACAGCTCTAATCCATAATGTCACAGACACTTATGGAAAAAATATGGTCAGTTTCCCTCCCAGAAACTTGATTTAGAGTTACACACACACTTGAACACACACACACACACACGCAAACCCATGTGTTTTCAATTCAATTCAATATGTGATGTGACGTGTTACTATCACAATGCGGGCAATTTATTGATTTAGCCTACATTAGCTCACTCACAGTTTGGAGTTTTAATTATACAAACATCTCTCTGAGGCAGAGCTGCTCCTGAGGCAGAAATAATCTCATTGGTTGAGTTAAATGTCAGTGGGCGGAGCCAAAGAACCAGTTTTTCGAAGTAAGTTAGCTAACTGTAAAACCTGAATAGCAAAGAAGGAACTCAGGTAAAAATATAGCCTAAACAAAAAATATAATTGGTAATGACCTATTTTTTTTCCCCCATTTATTCATGACCATGGCATTCATGCTAACTAGCTTACCTAGATAGCTATAAGCTAGTTTGGCTAGTTTGAACTTGGAAGGTCAGCTAGGCTAACTTGCTAACCTAGATGGGATGCTAAGTATGGGTAGCTTGATTTTTTCCCCAGTTATTAACCAAACTTACTTAACCAAAAAAAACTGTGATTATTTGGCTCTGTCCACTTATGTTTAATTCAACCAATGAGATTATTTCTGCCTCCAGAGCAGCTCTGCCTCAGAGAAATGTTTGCATAATTACAACTCCAATCTGCAGTTCGCTCACCCCTAACCCTAACCTTAATCCTAACCACCTTACCTTACCACTAAACACTCTAAATACCTAAAGACCTAAAGACCCTAAACCATAATTCTAGATGTATCACTTTTTAATCTTAACCCTGTGTTCAGCAGACAATGCACAACTGACCGCTTTTGTTAGGTTTCTACTCTTGTGGGTATATTTGGACCACACAGGATGGTAAATCATAGCGCGGGTACACACACACACATACACACACATATATAAGTGGGAGGCAGAGGAGTTTGACTCTACTCTCTGCGGTTCAGGGGGTCTCAAAGGGAGTGTGAAGAGTTCATTTAGATTTATTAAAAAAGAAAAAAAAATCCACTGTGAAGAATAAAGGAATGCGGTCTCTGCAGGGACCTGTATCTTCTACTTCATTTGCATAAAGGTCTGTACATCAAAAGTCATGGATGCCCTCTTTAAAATATTAATATGCAGCTTGTTTCAAGCTCCATCACTGCTCTGTAGCGCTTTCTATCAAAGGCAGAGGAAAGCAGTGAGAGAGGGAGGGAGAGAGAGAGAGAGTGAGGTGTCTGCTTTTAGCTCACTTTCTCTCTCTTTTTTTTTTTTCTCCACTGGTCAGCTTGACTGTTCTGCCTTCAGGGCTGACGGACTGTCATTCTATAGGGCATCCCTTCCTTATCTCCCAGGAGAATATCATGCTGACAAGCAATAGCTGAAGCGAGCATGACAGTGAATGTGTTGAGGAAGATGTTTCCCCATAAAGGAGAAACCGGTGCATGGTCCATACTGTCGAGGAAAAACTGCTGCCGTGGCAATTCTGTCCTATACAGTACAGCAAGGCCAGAGGAAAAGACCGAGCCGCTTGTTTGTGTCCCATACACAGTGTGGTGTTTGTCTCGCAGTGCCTTGCATGTCAAAATATTTGTAATCTATTCATACAGCGATTGACATTGTTTGACTGCCACATGGGGCATGAAACACGATCGTGTTAGTTCTGTTTATCAGTTTATTTGTACATATTTGTGGTGTGTGTGTGTATGTGTGTGTATGTGTTTGTGAGAGTGGGAAAGAATGTGAGAGCAAGAGAGCGATTCTGTGTGTGCATACTGCATGTTTGCATGTATGTGTGTGTGTGTGTGTGTGTGTGTGTGTGTGTGTGCCAGGTGCTCTCCAGCGTAGGTGTGGATCCTTTTAGTCCTCACATATGCTCAGAGTAAAACGCAATAAATCAAATTAAAAAGTAATACTTCTACTGTGTTTCTAGGCAAAGCAATCTCTACCATGTATCATTACAACAGATTGCCCATTCATCATGCACTGTTGTAGGTTGAACAGTATTGTCAAATCGACAAATATCAGGTAAGGAATGAAATTAGACTGAAGCCATTACTAATGAACATATATTTTGAAAAATAGATGTGCCTCGGATGTTTCTCCTGAATAATGGTACAGTCTGAATGGCTATTTGGTTTTTAATCACGTTGATTAATCATCTGCAATTAAATGTGAAATTTAAAGAGAAAGTTTTATGTTTTACTTGTTATGTATGTAATGCTCACTCATTTTCCTTATCAGGACAAATACAGTGCGTTGTTGGGAATGCTAATGTGAAATCCACGACTAATCGTACCTACTTCAATTTTCTCTGTTTCCCTCAGCAGTTCATTTTAAATGTCATCATGAACATTAACTATTTCTTTCTTCATCACAGTGGCAAATGCACTCCAATATGCAGCAGTTTATTGATGGTTTTTACTTCAGCGGCTAATTTGTGCAAGGTTGTTAGTATTTGTCTTTCTGCGTATCCTCCTAAACACACACACACACACACACACACACACACACATGGCCTCTATACATCTGCATTTCATCAGAGAGATGGAGTGCAGGGTCAACACTCCTGGAGTAGGATGTGGATCAGTCCCTTTTTCAAACAGGGTGCTTAAAAAGCCTGAAAAAGTCTTAAAATAACTATAAATTTAAGGCCTTAATAAGTATTAAAATTAGGAGTCTTATTTTTCTCGCCATGCAGTAACAGGTTTCTTTGCGCTGCATGTCCACTCATTAATCCAGAACAGGGTTGCTAGTACATTAAAGTAAAAATCTGCTTTACTAAACCTAATTGGACTTCATGACCCTTCATTAATTTCCTGTTTTCCATTATCTTCTACTGCCCAAATATATTTTCAGGACTTTCATTAGCTGTGTTCAGTCAGAAATAGGCTAGTTTTGCCAGTTTTGTTTCTTTATTTCGGCTGTGAAATTGGTTTGTCCTAAATTCAGTTTCAGGTGGCAGTAAACAAGCCTTAAATTTGGCTTTCTGAAATCTGCAGATATCCTGTCAAGGGCGCTGCCTCAGTAATCACAGTCAGCACTGTAGATATAATACCAGACATCTTTCTGTCACCGACTCAAGTGGAACACAGCCTCCAGTCCTGCTGAGCCCACTTCTCCCAACACCTCAGGGACGGAGGCTGACTGAACCAGTCAAATACTCAGGTGACCAAAGTAATGGGAAGGTTACTTTCAAAATGTTATCTTTTGCAGATTAGTGATTATCTGTTTGAAACTGAAAAATAATGTAATCCCCTGGAATATTCAAACTCAATGTGATGATAATATAGTCTGGATACGTCCTTGATGGGTCCAGCAAAAAAATATGAAACATACATATAGAAAATTGATTGAATTGATGACTCTGATGAAGACAACTGGGTCGAAACGCGTCGTTTTTAATTGTCTTGCAGCCCATTTTCATCTTTTTTCACCTGAGACAGAGTGCCTTGGCTTTGTGTTTGGATCACTGCTTTTTAGAATTATTTGTATTATTATTTAAACTTTTTTTTTTTTTTTCAATTTTTTACTAGCCAGTGAAGGATCCGTAGTTTTCTAGTGTCATGTATACATGTCTGGAAGGTCATACAGTCCAAATTGCAACTGAAGGACATCTATATGCATATATTGCAGCAAGGAAATTCCATTCTATAATGCAAAATTAGGAAAATATTATCTTTGTTCTGTAATCATTCTTTTCTCAGCATCTCATGGTGAGGGAAATCACTTGACTCCACTCAAAAAGTTCATGCGGTTTTCAAAATTAGCGAGTTGCGTGTCCCATTATTAGAATCTGATCAACTCCCATTAATCACAGTGTTTTCCTTCCAGGCAGGAAACTATGTTTTTATTGCATTTGGACAGTAATCCCGCCTGTTAATGCTTAGTTGTTATAGGTATGATGCCAAATGCTCAATTTGATACATCGCTTCATTTTTCAGGCATCACAGAATTTGCCTTATGTCCTTAGTAGGCGAGAAAACTTGTTCACCCTGGGCCCAATGCGCTGCCTGCCTGCAGCTCGGTGTATACACCTTGAGCAGTAGGGCCAGTGGTTATGCAAGTTTAATTGAGGTAATATAGTATTGATTTCTTTTCCCTCTTCCCCTCTTTTTCCTTACAGCTGCTTGGCTTCAGGCGTTCGAGTGCCTGACCAGCCAGTAACACAAGCTTTGATGCACCAAGGGTTGTGTATCATTGCTAATGACCTAGCTAATTATCTGTACGATAAACACTGTCTGGTCATTTTTCACTTTGTAGAAACCTAACGGACATTGGCTGGGTTTGGTATCGATGTTTGAAGGTGTTAAGGGGGCAATTTGGGAGAACGTGCTTTGTTAAAATCATCAAATCAAGATGATCCAGAAAATGCAGTTTCTTCATTAGATGAACATATTTATTGTGCATAATGACACAGTCTCTGCCCTGCTACTGTATATACATAATGGAGACTCAGTGGATGCTCAGTGGATTTGGATCGACCTGATCTAAATCAAGTTTTAATATCCAGTGGATCGTTGCTCTCCCTCTTTCATGTGTGTGAACAAAATGAACAAGGCTTTAATTTATGCCTATAATATCAGAGGAAATAATTGACCTTCAGTGTGAAATGAGAAGTGCAGGGAGCAGCCATTCATCATATCCAAGTGAAGGACATTTTCCCAAGTCCTTTCCCAGTCTGGGGGGGGGGGGGGGGTCTATATGGTTTAATTGACCTCTTCCTGTGATGTTTAATAGAGCAAAAATAGTCTCCATGAAAGTTAGGAGCAAACATGATACATTTAAAAGCAGAAAATGAGCTTTCTAACACCAGACCAACCTGTAGTGAATATATATTGTAAAGCATAGATTTTTTATAGTACTATATAAGTAAAAAAGGAAAACAAACACATTTTTCAGATAGATTATTTTTTTATCAGACTGCAGCATACACGTGTGGTAATATTTTAAAATGCTTGTATACACACAGTTTATTATTTTAAAGTGTTATTTTTTTAATCAGTAAGCTTGACATTTACAGCCAGAGCAGAGGTTAGCTATGGTGATTTTCTGCGAGGGTGAAGAGTTTGGGTAAAATATGTCCATGGCATGGGCTGGCCTTTGAGCGGCTACAATTAGAAGCAGATTGAGATTTCTATTTCTACATCCAAAGCGGATCGGCTGGCTCCGAGGAGCACAGAAAACCAGAGCCTTGTTGGCTGACTGCAGTCAGTCTGCATCTGAACCCGTCCCACTGGGAACCCTAATCATAGCTGCAAACTCAGAAATCGGGGTCAGGAAATGCGAAGAATTCAGAAGGGGACTCAGACAGAAGGCAGTGAAGTATAAATTCTGGAGATCTCTCAATCCAAGACTTCTTTCAAGCCCTTTCTGTGAGGAATGTCACAGAGCTGGTTAGCAGGGAGGCTACAACAACGGAAAAAGAAATGGGTTTTTATTTGAAAACTTGGGTTCATTAAACAAATTCATATGTTCTGTGCCCTGTTGTGTTAAATTGCCTTACAAGTAACGCTACCATCTGAGAAAATAGTCCCTTGACTTGTTCCTATTGAAGAAACCTCTTAGGTTCACCCTACATAGTTGACCATCTACACTTTACATCCCAGAAGCTGTCCGTTTGGCAGAGACCTGTAACTACTGATATTGAATATAGATATTGAATAATTTTATGGATGTTCTGCCCCGACTTTGAACCTAAGATCTTCTGATCATCAGTGTGATTCGCTCCTGATCAAACCCACAGACTCTCCTGCAGCATCTAATATTCTGATACGTGTCGGATGTATTAGATGGCAGCGCCGTCACGATGGCATGCCAAGTCCGGCTACTTTTGATGAACAAATCCAACAGCACATTTCTTACAAAGATGATCATCGGTCCCTGAGGCAACAGCAGACCACATCAGAATAAATTTGAATCGCTAAAATACATCGCATGGTGAACGGAGGTGAGATGAGCAGGTTTTAACCTCTCAATCAATCTTTCTGACTTCTGAATACTTTCCCTTAGAAACTTTTATTATATATAAACTTTTAAACCATTTCTGTGTTCTTTTGTGCAGACTACAAAACTTAACCAAGAACCATTTTAAATCCCTTATTTTCTTGTTTCTATATTTTGTTGAAACATGCACAGTAGTCCAACAGCATACTTTCAGCTTTTGATCACTAGCTTAAGGCAGAGCCACAGTACTGTATGCTCTAGCCCATAATCAGCATGCATCTCTGTTCTCTATTTCAATATCCATTTCATTGCTCTCTCTTCTACTCCTATGCGGATGTCAACTCAAGAGTTTTTACTCCCATCAATCAACATAGAGACTGAATTAACTACCATTACATGCCATGCAACCTATTCCAGATTGCTTCCTTCCAATCCGTCATGATGAAATCCAAAAGAACCACTTGAAAACCTTGGAAATGGGCTACAATATGCTGCATATCCTGTTGGAATGAGTTTCTCACCTTGCAAGCAATAAATCAAATGTGAAATTATGCTGAAACTAGCATTATCAAATGGAAAAGGATTACAAGAAACACCAAATAAGCTTCTCTCACACTGCAGTGTCACAAGATAAAGTGTGGATAAATATTTATGAATAAGAATGTTTCATGGCCGCATTTCGGTGCGACACAGGAGAGCGTCTGTGCACAATAGAGTAAACTGTCAAACGTTGAGGTAAGCCTTTATACCTGCGGTTATCTGATGACTTTCTTTTAATAATGAGCAACACAACAGTTCATTATGAATCACACAACATTGTTAATGTGAAAATTCACAGGCAAGTGGTTGGCATCAGTTAACAGCTGTTTGATATTTCATCCAAATGTGACACCTAGAAAATTAGAGTAGCTTTATAGAGAGAGAGAGAAGAGTAGGGGGGTTGTTGCTTTCTTGTCTCCTTTGTGACTTGTAGAAGCAAGTTAGTAATGTAATAATGAATTGCAGTAAATGAACTGCAGTAATGTATAGGGTTCAGTCTTACTATGTGGCAGATTGGAGTTTTAGTTATGCAAACATTTCTCAGAGGCAGAGCTGCTCTGGAAGCAGAAATAATCTCACTGGTTGAGTTAAACCTCAATGTGCAGATCTTTAATTTTTCTGGCTAAGTAATATTAGACTGAAGCCCCGTGAAAAAGACAAGAGGTAAGACAGGAGGGAGCTAATATCATGAAGCCTATAGTGGCTTGTTACTGACTGAAAAAATGCAATCCAGCTATACTAGAATTTACAAATTAAGTTCAAAGCATATAGCCTTTAGCTATCTAGGTAAGCTAGTTAGCTAGCTGCTGACCTTCCAACATCTTGAATGCCATGGTCATGAATGAATAAAAAAAAAAAAGAAATCACTGCCATTTTAATTTTTATTTATTTATTTATTATTTTGACCAGTTCCATCTTTGCCATTCAAGTTTGCCAGTTACCTAATTTGTGCTCCAAAAAGTGATTCTTTGGCTCCGCCCACTGAGGTTTACCTTAACCAATCAGATTATATCTGCCTCCAGAGCAGCGCTGCCTCAGATAAATGTTTGTACAACTTCTGGGCTTATTAGACGAGATGAACGCATGCAGACTCGCTCCGCCTCTCTGTGACTCGACGCCACATGTGAACAGAAAGAACAGCTGCGCTGTGCGCATGGTAACCATAGAAACAGCCACAACACAGCTGTGTAGTCGCTACAAGATGCTGCTATAATGATAGCAAAATAGCTAGTGTTTTTAGTGGTGTTTTTTTTAAGATAATCAAAAGGCAGGCTCTCTCTTAGTGTAGACAGACAATAATCCAAATTTAAATACAGTATATATATATATAGACAAACTATCGTATTGTACTGATGCTCTTTCACCGACACTTGGCCATGCAAAGGCTCTCTCATTAATGTCCTGCTAACTGCTTAGGAAGCAGTCATAAAATTTTCAAACTCAGTGACAACAAAACAGACTCTCATTTCATTGGCCAGGCAACATGGCGTCCACTGATTCGTCAATTGAGTGGTGAAACTCTGGGTGTGAAAAACTCAGCTGTAGTGGAGCAGGCGGGCGGGCGGGGATCGTCCCGCCTGCCGCTCCGCCTGCCATGCTGCCCGCTCCTCTCCACCTCCCCGCTCGCCTCTCATTGAAAATGAATGATTACCAGGCGGCTGTCATGTCTCGTCTAAAAAGCCCTTAAAACTCCAATCTGCTTGATTCCGGAGTCTGCTGGGTGTAAATCTGTTTTGTCTCCTGGATGGGTGCTGCTTTGAGGGGGCTCGCCCATCAACACAGCTCATCCCCTGTGGCGCTGCTACACCGGAAAAACATCCTGCAAGTTAGTCGTATCCTCTGACAGGATAAATGGCAGCTCCAAAGTGCAACAAGCAAAACCACAACTTTACTGTGACCATGGCAACCAAGTTATAGAGCACAGCGGGGTTTGCTGTCAAAATATGAATTGAAAAAGGACAGAGAGAGAGAGAACAACATTGAGCAGGAAAGTGGCAGAATAATGCGGCTGAGGGCCTCTTTCATTCCACAGCCAGAATGTGTGGGGGCTGACACACACACGCACACACACACACGCGGATACACACATACACTCACAAACACACCGCTGATGACCTGAATTTCACCCCGTGTTGAAATATTTCCCGCTGCAGAATTATATAGTTCCATGAAAAATCCATATGTGCCCACTGATATGACACATATCAACGGTTTAAAGATAGCTACTGAGCAAGTTAATTTTATTTTATTTTTTTTGCCCGTGTGCACGCTCACATTTCCATCTACTGTATGCTGTTTTAAATTCATATCACATATATTATTCTTTCCCATACAGACACCTATTTAATAAACATTTCAGCCCTGCCAAACCTGGGGTGGCACACGTTTGAGGTCAAAAGGGCACGAGGGTAAAAGTTGTCAAAATCAACACGGCAAAAAGTTCATGAAAACAGCGTTATCTAAGAACTCTTTTGATGTCTGGGAGTGTATTGAATATGTGACTATATTCTTGACACACATTTTAGGAGAGCATCGCCCCGGGGCCTGCACTATGAAATTGACATTAATGAGAATTGAGCTGGGGGAGGAAGATGCTGCTTCTCAACTTTGCCTGACTCCTTCATCCTGGCTGCAACTCTGGAGTGACTGTGTTGCCGTATGAAAGTAAACTTTTTGAGCACACTGTTGTTATCCTGACACAATTACTTGCAGGCAAAGTGGGTGGGCTTTATTTATTTAAAAAAAAAAAAAATATGTGATGGTACGGTTCCTCGGCAGGATGTGGTGCTGTGTGTATCTCAGTGTGTAGAGTGTGAGACTAATGATGACAGGTTTGGGGTTTTGAGGTCAGCCACAATAAATATGTATGCACAGATTCAGATTCAGAGAAAGCTTTATTGGCACGAATCAGGTAGTACTGAGTGTTGCCAAAGCATATTACAATAGTACAGGATAAAATAAGCTACAATAGAGATGAATATGGAACAGTAAAGGAAGTCAGGACTTATAGGAACTCCTTTTTTTTTTGTGCATATGATAAATATGATGATATGCAATTCTATGGAGAATGCACAGATTCGTATGCAATGCAACCCAGACAGTATACTCACTAATTATCATCCCTGAGATTATAACACAATGAAACATATCTGGCAGCAAATAACATTGTTTTCTCCTCCTCCCCAAGAATAAATGAATACATTTTGGAGGGAACAGAAATTAGGAATTGCAGTATATTTTTCGTATACTTATGTATTTTGGACATTCTAATGGAAAGTGCAATTCTGTTCCTACTTCTTGCAGTTCACAGTGCTGACACAGCCTTTTGTCTTTGAGCGCCCATACTTTTTTTTTTTTTTTTTTATATCTCCCTCTTTAAATATTTAGATTATGCCCACTAATCCTTAGTTTTGTAAGAACGATGATACTGTAAGGCGCTTTGGATAAAATTGCCTGCCGAATGGCATATTTGAACCCTGCCAGATCCGTCCTGAAGATGTGTTGTGTTTTAATATAGCGGTAGTGGCAGTCTTCCCATGGCATCTATGGCTAAAACACATATAATAATCTTTAAAGCGGTAAGGCGCTGCTTGGATGAACCCTATACCTGCTGTGACACCATGTGGCTAATATTCCCTGTCAGTTTTCTATCCGTGCAAGTAGCACTACACCCACACTGGACTATCTTTGGTTTCAGTTTCTGCACTAATCTCTCGCAGCATTATGCAAGCCCTGCTGCTCACTTACCCAAGAATATCCCAGGGAGCTTTGCTTTAACGAGATAATCATACCGACGATCAGATTGACATTTCAGACACACTCTTCACTCATTCTATCAATAGGGATTCCTACTTCTATCACTAGATCCATATTAGACTTGGCAGATTATCATTTAGAACAATTCACACTTCATTGTGAAGTACTCGGCGCCGGTTTTTGCATGCAAGGTTGTAGTCTATCCCTGAGTAAGATTAACGAACATATAATTTGAATTCAATTAATTTCTCCTCTTTTTAATCCCACTGAGGGCCAGAGATACAGAGATCCCCCATTACTCTGCCTTATTGTCAGTTCCTTGGTGGAAACGGCTTAGGAAGCAAATCCAATTATTTGACTTAATATTCACTTTAGTGTGATGGGGATCCTGTCTGGGTGTCCTTGCTTGTGGTCATTTGAGGAGCGGGTGGAATGAATCAATTCTTTTGTTTTACAGCTACAGTTGAAAGAGAAGTGGCGCAGTGGGGGGAGTGTGAGTATCTCCAATACCACGGAGATGATGAAGTACCTGACAATTTGACAGTTTGATTCAGCTTTTGTTTTTTGTGGAGAATACAAACAAAAAGTTCAAGGCAATCCTTTTGAGATTTCCTCACATTTCTCGGCTATACTTGACAATCGCACCCCAGCATAAAAGATATATGAGATCCACTTAGTCTATCTGCAATCGATCCATACTGCACATTATAATAATATAAAGAAATGTAAGGAAGACTACTTTAAACAGATATAGCAATAGGGGGTGGGCCTATATAGCAGATATTTCCAGAGAAAGACTGGATTTAGCCTAATGTCTTGTTACCGGAGTCAAAGTTCATTCCTTAAAAGTCACAGAATTCATCCACAGCTCTTCTGTAATTTGCAGAGGAGTGACCAAGTCAACTTTGCTCAAGTCCGAAGTCAGTCTCAAGTCTTGAAGCACAAGTCTCAAGTCGAGTCCCAAGTCTAAATATAGATTTCCAAGTCATTAATGTCAAGTCACAAGTCTAAATGTAGAACACCAAGTCAAGTCAGAACAAATCAAGGGTCCAGTATCAATTTAATATCTTAAAGAAAACAAAATATCTTGGATTTCTCAATGCAATATGGTTTTAATAGGATAAAAGCTTGAGTTTAATTTCTATAATCATTTTCAACTTTCAATTCAATCATTCCATACAAATTCAGAAAACAGGATGTAAATTCAGTTGTCTGGTGGAACAAATCTCATCACTTTCAATCTAAGATCTAAGATATTTTGTAGAGACTTCATGCATGCATCAAGTCAAGTCTCAAGCAATTAAAACTGTTATGTGACTCGAGTCCCCACCTCTGGTAATTTGAGACCCTGAGGAAGGTGACTTGACAGGACAGGCCTTTTGCAGACGTGTGCAATCACTTCCAGTACATTTACACAATAACAGCATAGTATTTGAATTTGAATATAGTATAAATTCGGTGACTGGCAGCTTACCTGACACTATCTGGGCACTGTGTTTATGGTAAACCCCGCCCACCTGACGCTCCAAGCAGGTTAAAACCTGCTGAGACGTATTTACAGCTGATATTTGACCCGGTGTCTGCTGCAGTGTGATCTCTGCTGCTGCTTCACAGTGCGGCTGCATGTCAGCGCAGGATTGATATCCAGTCAACACCGCCACCCACATCGCTATAATGTGAGGAGCACCTCAGACCCACATGACAGCATATTGACAGTAACAGCTACTCAGTTCCATTAGCAGATATGAGGCACTCGAGCGGCTGGTTGGATGCTGAAGTTGGAGCAATCAGATTGTGGTGACACAGCCATTTCCTGAACTTGATTTGTCAGAGCGCGAATCTGCTTTCGGAGCCTGCTGTGCATGGTGTCAAGAGATTACAGACACTTCCAGACTGACACGGGCAGCCAGCCTTTTAATAGCTCATAAGGTCATTAACTTTCATTTACAGAGATAAAATGCACACACTACACACACACACACAATCACATACATAAACACACAGACGGATATGCATACACACACACATCATAACTGTGTACAAACTGATAAACAGAACGACCGCAATCTTGTTTCATGCATCTTGCGGTCGTCAAACAATGTCAATCATTGTGTGATAGATATAAATATTTAGCATGCGAGGGAACTGCGAGGGAAACACCATACTGTGTTTGGGACACCGACAAGCTAGTGGGTCTAAGATAAGATAAACTTTATTGTCCCTCGAATGGGAAATTTGTCTTGGACTCGGTGCTGCTGCTGCTAAAAGAAACATCAAAACAGGCTTTAACACACATAGATAAATATTACATCAGACTAACAACATATAAATAGTAATAAAAACATACAGACAGTACAGTATCCAGACATCCACAGCTCAAGTGGCCATTTAAAGGATTCCAGCACAAATGAGTTTTTGTAGCGGTTTATCTTGCATTTGGCAACCTTGAAAAGACTTACAAGCCTTTACCTGTATGGACCAATCACATGCAAGGCTGGACCTAGTCTCTATGGAATAAAACATCGTCCTACAGACACACACACAAACACAAACACACACACAGACTTTGTTTATCAGAGCGGACTCCAGCTATACGTCATGGTGTGGAGTTGTCAGTTGTCCTCATCACGACATATGCGATCAATCATTGGCAGCAGAGGATGAAATTTACCCGACTAGCTTATGTCTACTGACAGAGTAAGGTCAGAGATATGCCAAGCAAAGCACTGCATACAGAGGAAATGGAAAGGAGCCCTCCAGTCGGCGGGGTTGTGTTTGTAGGTCCGGATTGAAGAGTCTCCAAGGATACGGACAGGGGCATCACACACTCACACTGGGGGATGATGGGAAAGGCTTTAATTTGCTCTCCTTGTGCAGCTTAAGACTTTTCCCCATGGATATAAGTAGATTAAGGAAGTGGTATTGCTCAGTGTGAAGTAGCAGCAGGTAGATGATCAGATACTGTACCACTTACCATTTACTTTGCAGGTCTAATGTCACGGGCTTGATCCCTGTGTCATATTGTTTAGACGCGCCGTGTGGAGGCACCTTCTCATTGGCAGCCTGGCATTTGAATGGCCCTCCAAGGCCGCCCGGGGGTAACAATGGCTAGCAGGTGGCTGCTTCTTTCAAGGGTTTAAGGCTTACCTCCAGCCAAAACAGCCACTTAACCTAAGTGTCTCCGGATGAGAGGAATAGTAAGCAGCTTGCTCTATTTGATGGACTGACAGGTGAGAGGAGCTATGAGACGGAGCGCGGGGCGGTGCCAGGGCTAGAGATTTGCCAAGACGGCATCTGTGTAAAGGATATGTAACATATTCTACCCACAGAGTATGTACAGCTTTGAGTGTTTCAATATGGGTGTTCAAGTAGATTGTGATTGATGCATGCTGGCAGAGAGGTGATTAACGCAGTAACCTCTCAGCAACATGGTGACTGGCTCCAACTATTGCCCGCTAATTGACGGCTCAGAGCTGCTTCAAATCAATTGCCCTCATGCAATCAAGACTGAAGTGGGCGGCGGCATATTAGAGGCTGGAAGAGCGGGCTTGTGACCGGGATATCGCCGGTTTGAATCCCAGAACGGCTCAGAAGATTTGGGCGGGGAAAGTGAATGAGAAATCCCTCTTCCCACTTTCCACAACTACTGTCAAACCCCCGACTGCTCCTGTGGAGTTAATCAGAGTGGGAACTTCCCAGTAAGTGTGGCTGCTTAATAAAACTAACAGTGATTATGAAATTCAAGAATGCCGGGGCGTCCTGGTGGCTCAGTTGGTTAAGGTGCACACCATGTAACCGTAACATCCTGCATTCAAATCTGGCTTTGCTGCATATCATCCCCCTATCTCTCCCAAAATGTTCTGGTTCTGTGCACTGACAAATAATGGCAAAAATACCCCAAAAATAATCTTTAAAATCCAATAATGCCAAGTTATCCTCATGGAGAACTTTCCTCCCAAGTTATCGTGGAGAGAAAGGACTTGTCAAGAACGCAAGAGTAGAGAGCACATCTTTACAGTTTGAGATGGACTGTGCGCCTGAGGTCATGCAATCAATTAAGACACACAGCTGTTCATTTTCCCAGCTGTGTGCTGTAGATCAGTTGTTCCAAAACTGCGGTCCAGGGACCACCAGGGGTCCTTGAGAGGCTTCCAAGTGGTCCCCATGCAGCAAAATGAGGAACAGTTTAATTTCACTGTCATTTCACTCACTAGACGACAGCACAATGAGCGAATGTATAAGGATGACTGTTCTGTTTGTTAGGTTTCACACTCTCCCCACCTACAGTACAAACTGTTATATAATTCTGTAATAAATCATATCCAACAACAAAATCTCAAATGGTGTTCTTTGGGATAAAATCGTATTAAATGTGGGTCCGTGGTTTAACATGCATCTGTTTGAGAGTCCTTGATATGAAAAGTTTGGACACCGCTCATATAAACTATAGCGCTGTTTGTGCATGATGTGTTGTTCTCACAATGAATCTTGGGGCTTTCCATTTGTTTCATCAGCCAAGTCTCCATCCAATGCATCCTCGATTGGCATGTAAACATCCAGTCCTCCATCTGCAGCGTTCATTTGTTTTGGAATCGTACCTTGGCCATTAGATAATACATAAAAAACTCATCATGGAGGACACAAGAATTTTTTAAGACGCTATATGACATGCGAGCCTTCTCGAAAAGGCCTCAGTTTGGCTTCTTATCGTTTGGCGCAGCTACTGTAGGTAATGGCAAAGTAGACAGTATTCATCATTGCTGGTGACAGAATATCATTAGCCCGGACACACAATACATAGTGATTCTGCAGAGCCATAGGTGTCTTTGTGTTGGGCAGATTTTATATTCTGCCGGCATTGTGCGGTGGAGGGTCTCTCCCCAGGGTGCCACGGTGGGACGGACCCATGCTGGCTGCATAGAACACATCCATTCTGTCAACTGCAGCTGTGTCCCTGGAAATAGCCATTACAAATGGAAAACAGTCAATATCGGCTGAGATGGAAAAATCCATGCGTATTGGGGTGATGGTGTCCATGTCGATAGCTCAAAGGATCCCTAACCATTTAGCGTGGGCAGCGTGCTACGCGCCGCCGCTCCGTTCTGTCCTTGAGCAGGCGAAGCTAAACTTGCTGCACAGACTCTGCCTTTGAAACGATCATTAAAATTCAATATATTTCCTGGATGAAAATGCTGAGTTGTTATATAATGCAGTCTTCGTCTGACTCATTGAAAAGCAATCATCCATTTTGGTTCAAAATGAGGATAAATCCCTGTTGTAAGCTCCACTAGGTTGAAACTTACATTCAGCTGTTACAAATTGACACACAGATATAATGAAAAGCTGTTCAAAAGTCACACTATAAAAACTCTCTCTAAGTCAACGGGTGTATTGTTTTAGGTTGTTGTTGATCATCAGTTCAGGTTATGCTCAGTGGTTTCAATTCATTCTAATCAGTAGAACTTTATTTGTCCCATTAGGGCTCTAATCCAAAATAAGATATCCACCATTTGAAAAGACCTGAGACCTAATTCTAGAATTTAAATTTCTAGCATTAAAAAGTCATTCAACAATATTATTTTAGTTATTAGGCAACAAAAGATAATTGCTTAAAAAATAATATAATTTATGACCATGTAATCAATTGATATTGAGTAATAAACTTCAGGGAACAGTTTGCACACAGAATGGATATATATAGCGTTTTGAAATGAAAAACTTCAATTGGGATCAACGCAAAACAAACACCGGACAAAATTATAGCAAAACATGCATGATGAATTGACGTGGAAATGCCAAAATACGCAAGCAAATCCAAACAAACAAATGAGCATACGTCAAGTAAGAAGTACAGAATACATATTTTGGGGCGCCTCTGACAAAATAATTGCTCCATACCTATTTGTGGAGCAATTTTCTGCAGTGGAAACAGCATGTAAGGGGAAGTAATTCAGACTGTGAGCAGAGTGCAGAGGACAGGTCATCCACAGCGGCACTGACCATCCGTAACGTTTGTTGCTGCGATGTCATATGTCAAAAAATAAAAGTAGCGAGAGTCTTTCTATCAGGTTCGGTAATGACATCTTTCATTGGAAAACTTTGAGTTTGGTTTCTTGTCAAGGAGAAGCAAACGGCCTGGCTACTCTCTTGACCGTGTGGGCAGTGTGTGTGTGTGTGTGTGTGTGTGTGTGGGGAGGTCTGGACACTGAGTCACGTCCACTATCCACTTCTATTATCGACCAACAGCAGGGTGTCTTTATCGCCTGCCATGCACAGAGCTCTTCACTCTGGCAGGCTGTTGGGCAACCCAGTTGCTCTGGCACAGCATCACAGCCCCATTTTTGGAAAGCGCTCCGCCGCCCTGATACTCCTGGGTAGCGCTGAACTTCTGACCCCTCCTGTCTTGGAGACAAGTGTCACCGCTCTGTAATCCCCTTCAATCCGTTTCCACAAAGAATTTATCATAATATAAAATGCACGGTGTAAAAAAAAAAAAAAAAAAAAGGGGGTGGATGCTGTCTCCATTTCAGGAGAACGCCGTTTCTGTGAGTTTCTGCTTATGGCGCGGAGGAAAATGAGTGGGCTTGATTTAGCCATCTCTACTTACCATCTGTTGTATTTGCCTCATATTGCCTGTGTGTAAAGTAAGCCTGTTTCACCATGTAAAGCCGAGAGAACAGGCAGAGCCGAGTGCAGCTGAGCAAGTGACCGGCTAATCCCCTTAACACATGGGACGGTGCCGGCACCAGCTCTAATTGATTCTGAAATGACTTGAGCTTGTGTCTGTGAGCGAAATGAAAGGTTTGAGATTCCTGCGTGGGATGAGGCTCCGGCAGCCAGAATCTAAAGTCTCCGGGTGCGAGATGTCTCAATCCAAAATCAGATAAGAAGAGCAGATTACCACTGTTGCAACGAACATGGAATTCACTTATGTACAGTGTATTCTTTTCTTTAAGGCCCTCTACATACATTTTTAACTTCTGACTTTCCGAGCGAGAAGATGTTTGATTTTTTTCCCCCACCCCAACTTTCGCTCCCATCATATATTTATAGAATCTCTTTCAGGGGGTTGGAAGGCAGAAAAAGAGATTATGATGGTTCCTCTGAGGACTGTCCTTCGTGCCAAACTTCTCCGTTTTTTTTTTCTCTCCTTTGCATCGACATCCCCCCTGATTAGGCTGTCAGAATTTTTTTTCCCTCTCTCTCAGACATCTCAATTTGTAAACATTTGAAAACATTTCCATCTCATGCTGTCTCATTCTTGTAACAGATGCAACCAGACATTGCAAATGAAAGCACCACAACATTATGCTATCAAATGTGAGCACTTGGCTTTGTATCTTTAGCGCTTACAAATGGAAATTCATACATCAGTTTTAGTGAGATGAGTGTTTGTATTGGGTTAGAGATGAAGGTATTGCTTAAAATTGCTTTTTTTTAAAAAATTCTCAGCATTAGTAGCTGTTGATTGCACTTATTGAACATTTCCAAAAGTGAAGTTTTCCATTCAGGGTGTATTTTTCAAATATCTTTTATGGGACAATTAAGCAAAATCAGCCAAATCTGAACCTGCATTACACATCTAATCTGACATTCAGCCTCTGGTTACTCTGCCCCAATTAGCAGTTATTGTATGTAGTCAGGGATCCAGCAGTGCATGTGTTGCTGCCCTATATTCCTGTATACCATCAATGCTTTCCTAACAGATCAATGAGTTGTTGCGTGCCTCTCGTGCAACTGAACGCCTGAGGAAAACACACCATCATCAATTCCTATTACAAAATGCATTCACTTTTCTGTTCATTCATGTTTTGTGGTCATCAGTTGAACCTGGTTTGTAAAATGAAGCAGATTAGAGGCGTTAAAGCAATGAATATTGGACAAATGCATAATGTTATATACTGTCAAAAGCAGGAGAAACATCCTTTTTACTCATGGGAATTGACTGAGTCAGCAGGTTGAAACAACTCCTATCAATTTCTTAACCATGGGTAATTTTCTTTTTTCTTGATAATATAATGTGTGTGTGTGTGTGTGTGTGTGTGTGTGTGTAAGCATAGCAGCTCCCTTCGATATTTTATTTACCATGACTCAGTCTCCCACTTGCAGTATACTTAGATTGACATTTTACACCTTTTCAAAGATATAGACCAAACATTGCTAGTCTATTATTTCTTTCAAGAATTCTTAAGTACCACTTGAGATGTTTGGTACATGAAACACCAGATCCATAAAGCCATGGAAACTCATCAAAAGTTACCTTGGAATAAAGTGACTAATCTTTCTAATCCCCTTGTCGAAACTTCCCTTAAATAGAGTGACAAATGCATGCGGTGGATTAGGGGAGAGAAAGGCCAGCTTACTCTATAGAAAAACAGTTGGGGACAGCTTTGAGCACCAAATGAAGAGTTAAATTACAAAATAAGTTGTCCTCCATCTGAAGAATGTGGCATCTACTCTGAAGCCCTGCCAAAACAAAACAACTGCTGACATTAAAGTGACATGAACATAACTCACTATAAGATTTTAAGGGATTTTTTAAGGGATTAAGTATCTGAAGAACTTTGCTTGATCTGCATATTTGAAATATTGAACAACGAACATCAAGCGAGTTTTCCCCCAATATACTATAGATATATAACATTCTTAAATGAAAACCTTCAAACATTGTCTGGCTGTTTGCCAGCAAAACAATATCCAACCAGCAAACCTTTTATATGGGCAGAATGAGCAAACTCACCTTTATTAAAGCGTCATTCACCGGGCATTAGGCTGTATCCCTCCGCCTTCTCAAGTGTGTGGTCCGCTGTTTGCAGCTAAGCTTTCATTGGGTTTCACTGATCTGTATTTACAAGGTGCTTGAATGAGCCCACATGCCAAATAAAGAAAGTTTTTGAACTGAAAATAATGGTCAAATCCCACTCTGAGTCGAGCTTGCATCATATGGAATTGCTTATGGAATTTCCCCCATGTGAGAAAAATGTACAACACATCGCCTTCAAATAGAATAGAATAGCTCTGATCCTAAAACACCTGTGCTCCCACAGCAACAGTTTAAGGTAATAATTCATGACATTTTTATATAAACAAATTTCCATTTTGCTACTCTTCACCACCGATTGATATAAGGTAAGATAATAGTAAGATAAGATAATAATGATTCAAACTATAAAATATTGAAAGATTTTACATTTGCTGTTCTAAACACCCGGTATCAGGTAGGTCTTACCTGGGAACGCAGGAGATGATGCGTTTCCAGCATTTTGTTTGGAATAAACAGAAGAAGAACTGGGTAGTTAGCATGAGCAGCGATAGCCGCCATGGCTGAAAAGACGAAGAAAAGAGCGCCACCTACAGAAACTCAACCTTCATCGACAGAAAATCCAAGGAAAAAGACGTCACAGTCCCGCCCACACTGCTTGATTGACAGGTGATCTCTGGGAAGTCACGAAAACAGAAAAAAGTATCTTGCGCTTACCACTTTAAACAAGAAGGAGAACAACTATAATTTATGTTAATTTATGCATGTTGTGTTTTGTCAGAAAATTCCAGTGAAAAGCGACAATATTTGACGATGAAATGTGTCCGACCTCTTTACGACCTGCATGCTCCTGCTCCATGAGGAGTGATAGGGTCTTCATTTTAAAATGCATGGCTTGTGTGCAGATGATGCCAGTGGCTGTAATCTGTTGCACATCCCCAGTGTGCTACAAAGTCTCCTGTCACAAACTCAACGGGAGGCTGTCGCCAACACGATGCTTTCTGCAGAGTTAGACGCTTTACAGGTGAGCTGTGTTTTTCTTTTTTACTCAAGGGAGAGAAATATATAAACAAATCCAATGCAAATCTCAAACACCGAGAAGGTGAGAAGGGGAAGAATGATGGGGGGGGGGGGGGGACTGGCTTTGTGAAACTTTTTTTTTCCGAGATGGTTTCATTTCTGTCAAACAATGGTTTTAACATTTCATGGCTCCACATGGAATGATTCAGGGGAAGTAGCTGAAATCAATTATATAATGCTAAATCTTTTATTATCCAAAGCCTCTGTGAGAGAGCCACTGATGTTCACATAACAGGTGCAGCGATAAGATCCAAAGATCTGTGATACCAATTTCTCCCTCTTCAAACCGAATTTAACATTATCTCCTGCTGTATTTATACTACGTCCCCCATTAAAATGTTATTAAAAGTCAATACATGGCTGATAAATGCAGTCTTCAGCCGGCTTAATACCTATAATTCACGGCAATGAAGTGAATTCCATCCAGCCGTCATCAATCCCGGCCTTTTATCAGTTTTTCAAATTGAATTAAAGTCAATACCTCACTCAAAAGGGATTTAAAGCAACCTGTGTGGAATATTCCCCCCTTGTGAGCCTATAGCTTCTGCCTGGAATGCCAAATAACAATTAATCCCCATGAAATGGAGCTGCATGGTGTTGCCTGGAATTACCGTCCTAACAAGAAGTCAATCAAGGGGATCAGCGGGCGCCGCTCACCGGAGAGCGTTCGCCACCGGCCCCGCCACCTAGATATGCTACCTGATTGAAAATGGAAGGTCGGCTCATATTCCTATATGGATCAAAGAGCAAAATGTAGCGCTTTGATTGAGCTCAGTATGAATCGATAGAGAAACACTGGATGATGAGAGGCTACCAGGTGTCCCGCCTGCGATTTGCAGTCCGACGGGAAGCGGAGACGGATCGCGGACTCGTTTGGGTGAAAGGGATCACGACAGACTAAACCCTCCTCCCTCATACCCACCAAGGTAAGATGGGCTTACATTGCTGATATAGGCATTCACTTTCAAATTCACTGTGTAACCTTGTTAAATCAATGAAGAATGTGTGATTCTTTCATTCTTTCAGATATGAAGGCCGGATGTATTTTGTGGCGTCATTTCAGGTCAAAAGTCGTCCTTAACTCTTTTTATTTGGCTTTAAAGCAGTTGTGACGGCCGTACATTCATTTTTCATGTCATGTATAGTACTAGTACATTTTGTTCCATCTGACAGTTAGTTTGTGTGTAAAAAATACCGTAATGCTTCTTCTGGTGTGAGGGTGGACTAACGGCTAGAGAGACCATCCTATACCTGAAAGGTCATAGGCTTGATAGATAGATAGATAGGTAGATAGATAGATAGATAGATAGCTAGATAGATAGATAGATAGATAGATAGATAGGTAGATAGATAGATAGGTAGATAGATAGAACAAGGGACTATCTGATTTTTAAGAATGCAAAGATCACCGATAAAGACAGATAAAGCAAACAAAGCTATTTAGGCATAATGAATAGAAGCTTTTCCATATAGACAGCAGTATAAAGTAACTAGCTATTTAGCTATTCTCTAAATAAAAACCTATTAAACATTTATGTTTGGGTTTTGCAGTTGTTGCCCTTAGTTGTATAGCACCGTGCGGGCCGTTATTCCCTGTTACCTCTGCATTTATTGTGCTAATGTGAAGATACATCACTTTTTTTCCCTTTAGATACTTTGTGAGAATGTACTGCCCACATTTACAAAGTGTAAAACCAATGCTTTGTGCCCAGAAGCGTTACATTCCCCTTGCCAGGAGGCATGCTGAGAGCTCCGGCATGTTAAATCTGCATCGTATGGAGTGTGTGAATGGGTTTTTGAGGGACCCCATTATACATTCGGGGGGGGGGTCATGCTAAAATGGAACACCTTGTGATTCCTCTTATTCTTCCTCTTGCCAGAAGCAGTTGTGAAATGTAGAGGGGTGAAGCATTTTCAAACCTGGCAGCTAATTGCGCAGGTAGATGCCACGGAGTGAAGCGTCTGAGCATCGGCGAAGATAAACACCTCGTATAAATAGAAACAGGCAGTTACATATGCAGAAAATGTCGGCCTGCACATCATCAGGTGTAAGATGGAGCTGGCAGGCTGAGTGCGCGGCGAGGACGGGCCACCCGCAGGATAATTAAGTGAGTAGGCACTAAGTGCAGAATTGACTGCACTGAAAATATTTCATTAGCCGCACTCAGTCCCCACATTGTTCCCCCCCAGAGTACACCTGAATCCTGTGGCCCTGCGCTGGGGTTGGATGGAAAATGAGAACGCAAGAGAAAAAGAGAGAGAGAAAGAGAAAGAGGCGGAGTTGGGAGGGGACTCGTTGCTAAGCTGCCTGTCTGTCTGACTGGAATCTTAAGGCCTTCAATCTAATTAGTTGGAGCTGTGTTTGAGATAGCGGCGGGCTGAAGAACCCCCTCGCCTCGCTCTGCTTTATTGAATGGGGCAGCAGCACATTCTGCCTTCAAACAAGGGAGGTTTCCGCAGGCCAAGTCATCAGAGCCGCCGCTCCGTATATATCAAGTCTGGCCGTGACGAGTATTGACAGCGCTCGCAGTCTTCTGTCCGATCACGACGCGCTCAACCGGCGATTCGAACGGATTCATAACGGATTCATGTAGTATTTATGTAACGGCTACAAAGTGGATTAACATAAAAAAAAAATCCCCTGACGTCATTTTCAATTGGCCAATGGAAAAAACATTTTCCCCACAGGGCGTTTCCATCCAAATATCGTGATTAATATCCATTAATAGCAGGAAAATCCCCTCCTCCAAGCTTGGGTTTTGTTATCCCCTCTGTGTGTGAACTCTGGCCCTCCTCTCATCATAGATAGATAATGTGTTGCAGGCATAAATTAGATGGGGAATATTGGAGGAAGCCGGTATGGTGAACATGTCTGGGCGCCGTTTCTTTCAACGGCGTGTTTGGATTTATTTTTATCCGTTAAATGGAACGGCACAAGTGCGGAGAGCGGTCTTTATTCCGTGGGTAGTTGTGTGGAGTCAATATGTGCAATTTTCAATTTCAGCATGTGAAATTGAAAATTGCGTGGCCCGGGGGTCTTTCAGTCTCAAAGACGCTATGTAATCATGTTAAATAAATGAGGAATGTGTTAGCATAAAATGTTGACCATTCATTATGTGTAATAAAATCGATTATTCATTCATTCTTTAGTCTTTGGTGGGTTTGGTGTTTGGCATCATCATTTTAATTTCGGTCAAGAGACATTTTATTTGGTTGGAAAGTGATTGTGAGGGCTGTACATCCATTTTTTGTATTTGCACATTTTACTTCATATTATTTTTGTATATCTGACAGTTATTTTGTATATACAAAATACTGGAATGCCTGATGGCTGGAGAGATTTTCCTGTAACTGAAAGATGATTGGCTCGATCCCTGCAACAGCCAATATGTCAATTAAAAGCAGTTTGTCCTTGAAGAAGACGCTAAACTCCTTCTTACTCATTGTAAGTCACTCTGGATGTGAGTGCCAGCTAAATGTCTGAAAAATGAATGTATTCCATGTCTTTCCTTCTTACATTAACATTGTATTTCAAGTATATGATGTTTTATTGTGGTGAGACACTTCACAAGGGATTACATAATCTATGACCTCTATTGGCGACCACTAGGAATTGCAACAACATTGACAGAACCCCCCCCCCCCCCCCCCCCCCCACACACACACACACACACACACACACACACACGCCCCTCCTGTCCCCTTGAGTACTGGTGGCCTGTAAGTGACACAAACAAAAAAGTGACATTTTCACAATAGAGACGAGTAAGCAACCTAATTAGAGCAGAGATCCGTCAGAAATGCCTAGTGAAGAGGTGATATATCACCATGCACAGTACTGTAATAATAATAATAATAACACTGCTTTGTTGTTTGTTTTTTTTGGCTTGAGAATGAGGCTTTTCAGCTTTGGGAGCGTCTTTAAATTCCAATGAGCGGAGGGTTTTTGCTCCAAAACAAAGTACGGGCTGGAAAATGAGTTTTGAAAGCCAGAAATCTCAGCACCCGGCAAAGTAATCGTTGAGTCACTGGTATTGATCTGCAACCCAGACATATTATGGTCATTTTGTGCTATATGGGGCAGTAAAAATCTTACTTCTTGTCCCTTTAAATAAGCTCTAGATTTCAAACTCGATGTATTTGAGAGTCGAGGCTGATTTCTCCCTCGTCCCTGATCCGCTCTGACGTCTCGGCACATTGTCTCCTGCTGACCACAGGCTCATGAACCTGCCCCGCAGTAAGTGTTGCCGTCCGCATCTCAGCGCTGTCAATCAGGCCGGATCCTCCGGGCCTGCAATCTGCCCACCACTGCATCAGCGGCACCTCACTGACAATCTCATGAGTCACCCAGAGTCCAACATTTTCCCTGCACCAAGGTATCAGCAGCTTGGTTGACAGGTTCACATGAGGACTGGGGATGATCCTGCAGCCGCCATGATGTCAGATGAGCATTGTGTAACTCATATAGCCTCATTAAAATGGATCAGAAACTACATTCATTAAAGTAATAATTCGAAACATTTTCATAGAAATATATGTCAATTAAACTAACAGAATAGTGATTTGACCTATATTCAGTTCAGGAAAGCTTTAATATTTGCTGTTCTAAACACCCGGTGTCATGTGGGTCTTTCCTGGGAAAAATTCCTCTGGCGTTTTATGTTTCCATCAACAACAACAACAGCAGTTTGTTTGGAATAAACAGAAGAAGAACTGGGTAGTTAGCATGAGCAGCGATAGCCACCATGGCTGAACACACAAAGAAAAGAGCGCCACCTACAGAAACTCAAACTGCATCAACAGAAAATCCAAGCTCCGCCCCCACACTGTTTGATTGACAGGTGATCTCTGAGAAGTGCAGCGCAGAAACACCACAGCAATCAGCGCTTAGCAACGAAGACGGAGACAAACTACAAAACAAAACAGGATCTTGTGGATTGCCACTTACAGCCTCAACGCTGTAATGGAAGCAGATCCGAGCACTTCACCGTTTAGATGTGATATGAGCAGCGCTGTGGAACGGTGTGAGAACAGTTTTTAAGAGGTTAAACAGTGTTCCAGCAGCTTCGCAGTAATCTCTGGTGATTTCATCCACACCTCCTTCTCCTTCAGCCTGACTAACTTCACAAACACATTTCTCTACATATGTTTTCTTCCATTTGCAAATCTGATAACGGGAATAGCTGAAGATGTAGTCACCAGACATCTGCACTTATGCTCTTTAAATATGATAATGTAAATGGCCAGTGATGCATATTTTCACACTCTGCATATTAGAGTTAGATCCGTATGTTGGGTTGTTTTTGGCATTTTATTAATTATATCAATGTCATCCACTGTCACATTATGGTCTAAATGCTGTTTCAGAGGCTTTTCCACCCTGATGAGAATACAACTTCAGGGGAAAACCTGAGTACTTGTATTTTCCCCCCACAAATCAAGGTCAAGTTTAAAGTATCGGTAAAATATCTGTATCAGTATTGTCTTTCTAAAACCCATATCGGTTGAAACGTATCGCATATATGCTTTTACATTGGACTGTAAATTTGTAAATCTACATTTGTACATGTTAAATCTGTCAGCAGTCAACATTGTGAAAATTCCCTCTAGCCCATAAGAACCCTGTATTAGCATGGCGTTGTATTTTTCATTTTCAGTATCTTTTATTCACTGTATTTTTATCTTTATCCTATTCTTTGGTGCTGCATGACCCACTTTCAGCTTGGGGATCAATAAAGTTAATCTTGTCTTATCTTATCTTGACAATGGTAAATGGCTCCCAGTGTCAAATGGCTTTATATCCCTGCTATTCAATAGAGTATAGACAGGAGTCAGAACAAGTTAGTTAACAATACTCTTCAGGTCTCCACTTACACACTTTCTGTACATTTATTAAATAATATTTGTTCACATTCTTTCCCCCCCTCTTATGATTAAACTTAATTTCATGGCTGAATAAGAACTGTTAACCTCTGAAGGATGCTTGATATGCCACAGTATGCTCTCCTGTATTTGATTGACTAGCCACATCATTTATGTTATAATATTCTTGAAATGGAGTGCAGGAGGGGAAGATGTGTCATGAGATTTAATGGAGGGCACTTTTGCCTCTGTGTGGAGAACTTGTTCAGCACTTGAATGTAATGATAGTTGAAGACTAAATTGCTGGTGGACAGTTTCCATTTCTGTAGCATAAGGTTGTTCAGGCTAAAGTGACTGGCTATTTTGAGACAGATAAATGTGTATATAGTCTATTGCCTATATAAATATTTTACAATATAATAATACTTTTTATTTTTAATATATGTATATGTTATGTTAATGTGGGAAAATGTATGCATTTACCACGCATACGTTTACTATTTTCCCATATGTATACACATAGCTGCATATGTGTACAGATTTATTTTGTGGTTTATTTTGTAGTTTATTTGATAGGGACAGTGCAGTTAACATAATTACACTTCACAATTGAAATATAAAAGATGTATGCAGATGGCGTTAAATGCATAAATGAATGTTAAATGAATGAATGAATGGTTAAAGCTGCAATATGCAACTTTTTTTTACATTAAAATAACATTAAATTAAACTTCTGAATGATGTTGGGGACATTTTGGGGCGTGTGCCATTTCCTGTGGGCGTGGCTAGTGGGTAGCTGGTTGTGGCTACCAAGGTGAGGCTAATAGGCCACAGAGCGGGGATGTCATAGCAACAACAACACTCGCAGACAACAGTGAGAAAAGAAAGTACAAGTTCAAAAACACGGTGAGCATCAACATTGCTTTTTTTTTTTTTTTATTGCACTTTGCTTGCATTCACCATCTGCTTCTTAAGTGCTTTACGGACGCCGTTCCCTCCGCCTCGGGCTAGATGTCTTTTCAAGGTAGACAGCTCATCAAGATGAGTGACAAGTGTTGGGGCGTGAACTTGACCAACTGAGTGGGAGGATGGGCGGGGCTAACGGTACACTCCGCTGCCTCAAGGTGAAAAGTTGCACATTGTAGCTTTAACTCTGTACAAGTAAAGTCATTTACAATATAGTCTGCTGTCTGTTGTGTGTCTTGCAGTCTCCTTACACTGAAAGCGAGGTCCTGTTGCCTGTGTACTGATATCACCCATCCACATTCCTTTACATTTAGTGTACTGTGTGAATAAAATGACTCTTATTCTAAAAAAGGCATGCTGTTGCCCTGCAGTCGATTGCCTTTCAACCACCAGCAGTCTCAAATGCTTCTTAGAATCATACGGCTTTTTATTACTATTTCTTATACGTACAAAGAATGCATTTCAGCCTGCAGTTTCAAAGACCATAATATAACAAGGCCAAAACCCAAGCAAAATAGTCCCCTGCATAATTCAAAGAGGCAAATATCACATATTAATAGATCTTCATGCTGTGTTGTTGTGTATTGTGCTGCCACAATAAATGCCAGAGTTCTTTTGAAGAAAAAGGCATTGACAGGATTGCCTGGTGTGGTGTTTAATGTTTTATTTTCCTACAGGCTCGCCCTCTTCTGTCTGTCTGGCTTTCAAAAGCTCGCACAATAGACGAACCCCATAATGATATCAATCCGTGATATATTTCTAAGCAAATTCTGAGGGGATTACACTGGGATTTCCCAGTAATAGGGCCCTGTGTACTCTCAAGTGAGTTTGATGATTTGATCACATGATCACAACTTTTTATTTGACAGGATGATTGAGGAATTTCAATTAACAGGGAATCAGTATTTAATATAAGCACTGTTGTACAGTTAAAATCGTGTTATATTCACTCTTTAAAGGGCATAATAGATCTGAACTCTACTTGGTTGGTAGAATTTGTGTTTATTCATTCACAAAATGAGCTTTTTGCTATGGGCTTAGTTTCAGATCCAGTTATATGGTTGTTAAAAAAAAAAAATATTGTGTTGAAATCAACAAATGAAATTGAAATACCAGTACAGATGGCATATAAGAATCATGGACACTACGACATTCAACATTACACAAATCACATTAAACTATAAAGCAGAAAACAGTAAAATCTTAATATGTATACAGAAGACAGAGGGTTTAATCCAAGTAGATACAAATGTGTTTTCAATAGTGAGTTGAAAGGGGCTACAGCGCTAGCTAAAACGTGCTACCATCTTGGAAACAGCATGTTGCTTAATTAGTTTGCCTAACAGTATACCTCACCGCGGCTTTGAGCCACGCTGTTTGCTTTTCATTTATTTTATTGAGCTATAATTAACAACGATTCAATGTCTTCCAATTTCTCAGAAGACCAAACAAAACTCCCAACAAAATGAAAGCGTGCAAGGCCGTTAACGATGTTGGGGTATGCGGAGGACGATGTACACAATAAATCACTTTAACTTCACTTTAAGTCCAGTGTAATGAATGTCATGTGAAGGACTGAGCGCGGTCTAAAAAATGAGTGTTCAATTATTGTGGAGTTACAGCAATTTGAAAAGGTTTCCCTGCCTCCCCTGCCTCAAGCACGGAGCTCTTGTTCTCCCTATTTTGCCGACTGCATATGTCACCTGTAACATTAATTTGAATAATAATGGAATGGTCTTACTCCACTGTTACCTTCCCCTCGATTCCCCTCTATTGCCCCGTAGCCACTGCGGGGTGTGAAAGGTTTTCTCATTTGCGTCCCCATTGTTCCGATCGGGTCTGTGGGCGTTGCGAAACCTTTCGGCGTGGACATGTGCTGAATGTCAACACCCTGAGCACTCAACACGGGATTTTGTACAAGCTGCCAATACCTGAGCAACCTGGAGTTCACCCCTTTGATTTAAAAAAAAAAAAAAAAAAATTGGTTTTAGGTGGAATAGGATGACTGGATTTTTTCTTTAAATTGCAGGCTACTCAAAATGATAGGTAGGTAGGCAGCGCTCTGTAATCCCGCTCTTCAGCTCTGGTTAAGTGATTCAGTTTCCATCCAACGCCTGCTTGACAACTCTGCACTTTGCTGGAGTTTGGCCGAAACACCCATCTGAATATCTACGAATGCAAATTGAAATAACAGCTTTGTTGCGCCAGCAATAATTCTGCTGTGACAGATCAACGGGAACATTTCAACCATTCCTCTTCCTCCAGCTCCGTGACTGCTACTCATTAGGCCCATAAATAAAGCTACTGCTGAAAAGTTTTGGGAGAAACCGCATCATGTTCTTATGTAGAATACAGACATCAACTTTCTCTCCCCGGATCCCCACAACCGCCATATCTTTTTTTCCCCCCCTTTTTGTTTGGGATTTCTTGTGAAGTTGGCACACTTCAAAGCTATCGGATTGACAGCGCTGCAGACTGAAAGATCCTATTCATCTGCCTGGTGGAATTATGCAGACATCTCTCTTGAGCACCACTTCAGAACCTAGCTCTCTTTACTTTAAATATCTGGCCTCTCCGTGACACCCTGCAACATGCTGAAAAAAATATCTGTGAAGGAGAGAAGAAAAAACAAAACTTTCAAGAGAGGAAAAAATGAGCTAGTTTAACACAATACAATCGCACATCAGTAAAACATCCTACAAATTGTTAAATGGGATGACATCAGTGAGCGTTGTGAGACTGGCTTGTTGGAAGAAGCACTGCGGGAGAGAAAGAGAGGTCCTTACACAACTTTGTTTTCCTCTCCCTGGACAGGAGAATAATCTGCAAGACAAACCTTGGGGTATATGGTGATAATATACAGTATGCTGCCAGAAAATGACAAATAAGAGCGGGCAGATATGCACCGCTAATGAATTTTCTGCTTCGTTGTGTCCATGTCAGCCACACACACACTCTCTAAAGAAGGCTAGTGTTGGGAGTGTTTGCAGGCAGAAGATGGGGTGAGCTGTCCGGTCCCAGGTGCCACTGTGCTGCTCTGCTGCGAGGAGAGAGGAGGCTCAGGAGGCTCAGGAGGCTCAGGAGCCGGACTCGTCCTTCCAGGCAGACCATGTGCGCAGAGCGGCGACTCGGCCTGACCTCCCTCACTGCCATCAGGCTTCCTGCTCCGGAGACTGCTGCACTGCTCCCATTATGTCATCCATCACGGCTGTCATAATCCTATCTGCACTAATATCACAAACAAAGCCCGGGTGCCAGGGCGGCTTATCTACTACAGAGCCACGGTTTGGCATCATGATGCGGTATGCGGTATCTCACTGGTGAATGGTGCTTGGAAAACAGGCAACATCAGCAGATTTCATTTTAGAACAAACTGCAAAAGTTGTTTTTCGCCCAACTTCTGCCAAATCGTATAATTTTAGAATTGATGTGTCATTTTTGATTTTCAACCCTAATTAACCAACAATGCAATATAGGAAAACATCATAAGAAGGTCATAAGGTTTACATTTTAAATTATTTTTTGAAATTTCAAAAGTGCAGTCTTTGCATATCATGGATACATTAGTGGACGGTATATTATTGTATATTGCATGCAATTAAGTGTAGCCCAATACATCTGTTCTACATTTTATGACATAAAAATAGTATATAACACTGAATAAATTGTTTTAGACCTAATGCTGAGACAGTCAATATGTGACTCGTTTAAAAAATAACTTACAGCCACGTTCAATCACATTTCCTCTTCCAGCATGGACCGGTCCCACCGGCTTGGCTCTGTCTGGCTGCCTGGTAAACAATGAGTATTTATCACAATGTGCTCCCAATTATTACCATGTGGATCTTGTTAGACATTTTATGTAAAAAGCATCCCCTAACCATTGTCTAATGACGAGCATACCGGTTTGATGACAATTACATTCAGTGAAGTTGAAAAAAGAAGTTTTGTGCAATGAGATCTAAGATTAAGACCATCCAGCGTAGATGCAATCAATATGTTGTGACGAACGTTGCTTTGTAGTATAAGCTGCGATCGCTGCTGCAATTACAACAGCGTGATTACGAGACTAATTGGACATAACAGAGTAATTGTAAGTTAAACCACCAGAGCCTCGGTGGTATGAGGAACATCCGCTGAGCAGAGAGAGGATGAGTGCGGTGTTGCTGAGCTGGCTCTCCCCTAAACAGCTTGCAATGATGTTGGAGGTATAGAGGCAGCGCTCAGATCAGTTCCCCTCAGCGACCTGACGCACCCTAACCCCTCGGCAAGACGCACAACAGCTGTTCTGGAGACAGATGAACGGTGAGGCAGAGAAAAAAACCCCTCTGACCGTTTACCTCCGACATCATCCATCATCGCTGACAGCCCTCGATCATTATTCATATTAATAAAACCTTCCCATCAATATTGTAGGCCGGGGAATTCCCCAGTGAGCCGCTCTCTGTCTCGGTGTCTTTGTGTGGATACATACCATAAATCTAACTCCTCAACGGCCCAACCAAACTCCAACGCAGCTCCATGATATAGAAAGCAGATACGATGATTATGCATGTTTATCAGGAGTCTGAAGAGGCATAAAGGGAATTGTACGCTACGCCTGAGTGCGCATAGTGATAGAAAGCTGAATGTATATGTAGAGTGATATTTTTAGTCTGCTGAATATTATGCGTCTTACTCTACACCCCCACACTGGCTGTCAGGTGCTGTTGCTCCTGTATTACAGCATGTGTGCCTATGTATGCACTTCAGTTACTGAGTTAGCGATCGATATGTCGCTGCACCAGGGTCAGAAATTAACTGAGCAAAAAATGCCAGTAAAGATCATAAAATGAGAGGGGCCAAAAATATGCCACCGATAATTTCGGCGTTTCACCCTGTTCGTGTTGCGGTCGTCGAGCTCTAAAATATTCATGTGTGAATGCAACTATACCGTCCCCCGTGAAAAAAATAGAGTGGTTTTTGATCCGAAAACAACTGAGGCTGCAGCAGCAGAAAATGTTGGCGCCACGCAGCCGGCAGAAGGAGAAAATGACGACCAACACAAACCACTCCGTCAACAAAAAACACAACAACCAATATCGTAAAAATTCAATAATTGAGGGTTGGAAGATGGACCGGTTGGGGACAGAGAGGGGAAAACGGCACCATGCTCTTCTGTAAGCCCGGCCTCCGGCTTCTAGCAGTGGGAATGAAGTCAAAACAAACCGTACAGATTGAGTGTTTATTTGCCAATATGCAATATTATTTCATAGTTCAATAAAATTGCCTCCGAAAAGGAACAAAATGTTCCTACAGATCAGATCACAAAAAGTTTATTTCTTACCCTGCCCCGCAGCAATGTCATGAAGACAAGTTCCTGTAAATTTATTGTACAAAATGAAGTGATCCTGTTTCTGATTCTGAAAGAGAATTAAATAGATTTGTACAAACTTTCTCAATATGAGAAATCCCGGGCTGCTCGGCTGTCTCTTAATGTCTTACTTTGTGAAGACACATTTCCGAGTCACTTGGATACGGCTTACGATGCTAATGTTACATGAATGTGTTCAAATTGAGTGTTGTGTTCCGTTTCACTGTGTAGCCCTAAGGTAAGCTGGCACACAAAAGTGCTACAGTGTTTTGAGCCGCTCGCGGCGCACTCAAGATGCAAAGTTGTGACTAACGCATTCAACTGCGCACTTTACTTCTGTGGAAATATAGGTCTCCACCAGATTATATAAGTGTTAGTTTTGAAGGTCTCTGATGCGTCTCCTTGATGCGGATGTGACTAGAATAAGGCATTGTTCGAACTCCGAGCAGAACTTCTGAAAGCGGAGCATTCCTCAGATGTAATCTCCTTTGCCTGGATGAAAGGCCCAGTCATAACGGACCATCTCCTGCTTATGAGGCCTCTATGGAGCAGGTCTGTAGCTTAGAAGGAGATTACAATGGATTTACCACTGATCTCACACACTCCTTTTGCAACTCCCCCTCCCCACACACACACACACACATCTTCCCCTCCCAAAACTCCATCTCCAAAGTGTCGGGGGAGGCCGCTGCAGCCAATTGTCACCAGCTTTGTGGCAGGTATGTGAGGCGGTGGCTGATTTGCGATGAGATCGAAAGCTTAGCTAAGGGGAAAGCTTGCTCTCCAGTCAATCAGTGGGAGTTCAGTAATATCCAGAGAGCGGCGTTTACGATCCACACAACAACACACACACACACACAGCCGCCGACGAGGGCCCATTTCCTTCAGCTCCGGACTCCAAAAGGAGTTTTGCGAAATCTGGGTCACTTCATGATAATGGGGTGAGGATGCAGTCATAAGGATGAGGTCACACTGGGGAATCATTCAAATCCCGCTATGCTCTGCTGATGAAAAACCCACTGTCTCTCCTCCTAAATGCAATATAGGTCACTCCTACAAGGATTTGTATGCACCACATAGAGGCGAGGGGGTTGCCAATGAATAATTAATGTAACCGGATAGTTGGGTGAAATAATCCGATGTTTGTGTACCAAATCAACGGGATGAGCAACACCTAACCGTGCCTGCAGCAAGCCTCAAAGGGCATGTATCAAGGGACCGGGCCAAGTTCGAAGTGATTAGTCATGTTTATTACCACAGACAATAGGAATCTCCCACAAGGATGCACTGCAAAGGGCCAGAGAGGGAAGCGAGAATTTCATCACGTCGCCTCACAATGTTCAGGTGAACATTCATCATGACAACACATTTGCTTATTTGGCATGTTTTGCTGACTGGGGCATGAATACCATACAGCTGTAATGATATCATCATGTGTTGAAAGAAGAAACATATAGGCTACTTTATATGACTTATTACTACGGCATACGAAGTGCGGTGCTGAGTAATGTGAAGTTACCATGTGGCGGGGAATTGTCACAGCATTTCAGCGAAGTAGCGTAGCGTAACAGAAAAGAAGCGCGTACATTTCTTCAGGTGGACCGGCGGTATACTTGCAGTGGAAATGAATTTCGGCAGGTTCTTGCGGACAAAAGGACACATTTGGGGGAAATAAAGAAAAGCTTGCTAGCTGAAATAGACAAATTCTTCGCACACCAGCCCCCCACTGTCTGCAACTGGTCTAAAATTGTGGTTGGAGTCTAAATACACTAACAAAACGAAGCTGCAGCGTTTATACACTCATTTGTATGCAAGACAAGGCAAACTTTATTTATTTAGCACATTTCATACACAAGGCAAATTCAATGTGCTTCACATAACATAAAAAATACATATGTATAGTAAAATGACATTAAAAGAAAGAAGAAAGAAAGAAAAAGAAGATAAAACAGGTAAGTAAGAATAAAAATAACAGGCATCAACTCAAAAAATGACATTAAAAAGAAAGAAAGGACTGCGTTGGACTGTTTCTATTGTGGGCAAGTTTAATTTCTAGGTATACCGCCTCCTTTACAGTACATGTGTGTATGTGGCAGCCTAATGGTTAGAGAAGTCAGTTTAGGAGCAGAGGGCTGTCGGTTCTACTCCCACCCTATCTGGGCAGATGAAGAGAAGACACCCTTCACCCTTCCTCAACACCCACCTTGAGCAAGGCACTTAACCCACAGCAGCTCTGTGGCAGACACTGAAGCCTGGCGGTGCCGGGCAGCTCCTCGGTCTGAACGACTGTAACTGAAGGAGCTTCCTGAGCTTATGCTTTTACCAGATTGGAGTTTTAGTTCTGCAAACATTTTTTTGGAAGCAGAGCCGCTCTGGATGGAGAAATAATCTCACTGGGTTGAGTTAAACCTCAGTGGGCGGAGCCAAAGTACACAGATTTTCTGGCTAAGTAACATTAGACTGAAGCCCAGTGAAAAAGGCATGAGGTAAGAGAGGAGGAAGCTAATATTAAGAAGGCTGGTGCTCTTGCTACTGACTGAACAAATACAATCTAACCGTACTAAGTTACCTAGGTTAGTTTGCCTAGCTGACCTTCCAAGTTCTTGAATGAATGAAACAAAGAAGTTATTGCTGTTTATATGTTTTATTTATATTTTATCCAGAGTTCCTTCTTTGCCATGCAGGTTTGCCACCCAGCTAACTTGTACTCTGAAAAACTGTGATTCTTTGGCTCCGCCCCTTGAGGTTTAACTCAACCAATGAGATTGTTTCTGCCTCAACAGCAAAAACTGCAACTGCAACAATTTAAACTGCTCTTCATAGGAGTTTTTGTGTGAGAGTTTTTCTTGATATATTCATGCCTTTAATTGTTGTAATACTCTTCTGAGGGTGAATAATCGAGAAAAATGAACCCTGTCTTTTAGATGTGGTTCATCCCTGCTGTTTCCTCCGGGGGAGGCTTTGTTTTCTCTTCTTAGACCATTTCACTCTTCAGTCCTTTGCTCTAGTATCTAATTAGTTTGTTTCATTTGTTGACACAGCCGAACTTGCTGTCTGACTACTCCATGACAAGAATATCTGATCCGTTTCAAAGAAATGTCTGATCATGGTTTCACAACACAACTCTTTCAAGCTTTTAAAGACCCCATTTAGCATTTATGTATAGATGATGAATGAAAGGCTAATATTTAGTTGCACAACAACGTTGCAGATAATTCAGGCACTCTCATTCTTAAGTGTTTTGTCTCCTTGAAACTGTTTATTTATTTTGCATATTTCATAAATGAAAAAAATAATAAAAACAAGACTGCAAAACAACAAAAGAAAGAAATGATGCCAATTTCCCCCAAAATATGCCATCTTAAGAGTTTTTACCCGGGGCTTCAGCCCTCATGTCAAATTATTTCAGCTGTTGGAGGTCTTAATGTCTACATCAAATAAAACAGGGACAGTAATATGTGCCTATTACATGCCAGTGCAACTTTAACTCATTATGAAGACATCAGATGGGAGTAAAGATATAATGAACCGCAGCACCCTGACCAACCCTCCAACTGCAGAATAAATGAGGAAGAAATATTCGATTTCTTATAAAATGTTGACTGAATAAGAGGAGCAAAATTCATTACTTTCATCTTCAAATGGGACATGCATACAAATCATGCCCTTAATTTTTTCCCCCTTTTTTTCTTTTAAACGATGCATTTTTCACTCTTTTAACGGCATGATATCACATCTACCTGGTCAATAGTGATAATGTGTGATACAGGGATTCGTGTTGCTGTTATTCTTGTAACCTTTGTCCACTGGAATAGGAAGGATGCTCACAGCATACAAATGTCCACAAAGCTGTTTCAGAGTCTCTGATGCTCCCACTCAACTGTTAGATAGAGTCGTTTTTTTGAAACGCAGCCTTGTACTTCTTCCCTCTGATAACCCAAAGACTCGAAAGAGGCTGGCAACAGTTTCAGCAGTTTCCTCTGAATTACTCTGCCCGTTATCAAAGGAGGAAGAAAGATTTTTGAGTAGGATTTATTGATAAAAATTACCATAATTTAACATAATAACACACTGATTTTCGTGTCAGTCAAGCAGAGAAGAATAATGGCATGAAAAATCACCTCAGCATGCACAATTGCACACTTGTGTCCACACACACACACACACGCACACACACACACACACACACACGCATGCACACAAGCTGAATGTTCTTTCTGAACATGCAACCAGTGTGTGCTGTGTTGTTGTGCTGCAGCTTTCAGTTGTAGCCTCAACATAGAAATTGAATATTTCCCCAGTAATCTGAAGTATGGATAGAAGGTAATACACAAAGGATTGTTTCTTTTATTCCTTTTGTTTTGGTTCCAGTTGCCAGTCTTTTCTACACAAGATGTAAAAGAATGCTGGATATCTTGCCGTATTTTTCGGATTCATGCTTATGAAATCTTTCATCGGTTTTGGGGTTTTGGAAGTTGTTGAACCCATGAAGGACGATGTAATCCTCCAATTCATGTAGAAGCAGGAAAACCGCTCAAATGATGCTCTCACGTGACAGCAGCAACATTCAGGCGGTTTAGAGTTTTTATCTTTTCATTTACGATTAACCTGGGCTGCGCAGTATGAGTACCATCAACATGCTGAATTATTTATACTGTATACAGTGCTGCTAACTATTGGCCTAAATTTTGAGTTTGCTTCCTATATGCACAAGTCGAGGCAGCATCTGAATACTAATGCAGTTTGAGTTCAGTGAGGACATGAAGTTCTCCCTTCACTTTTTATTTTATCATCGTAACGAGGCAGCAAAATTCACCGTCATAGGAGCCAGCTTGAAAAGCTAAGGGTCACTATAAACAACAAAGGCTAGGACTTTATGAGACCCAAGAGATAAATAGCAGTTGCAGAAAAAAGGTTCTTGTTAGAGAACATATGTTTCCGCTGCATCCCCTGTGTAAAGGTCACAGTGAGACAGAGTAATGGCTCCAGCATATTCATTGCTGCGTGTTTTCGTTCAGGCAACCATCCATTTGCCACAGATGAGCAGGGGGGACCCCCGACATCATTTATGATCGTGAAATTATGTACTCAGTTGCTGCGAGGGGAAAAGCAGAGTTATGAGTTACAGTATTATGACTTTCCAGGGTCTAATCAAGACATCACTTTGCTGCTGAACTACATAACTGTTGCTGTTTTGTGCCATATTTAAAGACATTATTGAACATTTGGAGACACTGTGAGCGCCTAGGCAACAATTCAACATGTTTATAGTCATTTTGTCTCTATTAGTGTTGCCTTTTATTTATTTTCTATTTGCGCCTATAAATCTTGCATCTTAAAGGGATATTAATTAATTTATGGCATGTTTTATTGTCACTTTGTCACTATTAGTGTTGCATTTTATTCATTTTTTATTTGCATCTATAAATCTTGCAGCTTGAAGGGATATTCATTAATTTATTATCTTTGGTCGGCCTCCATCAGCAACCAAGGAATTGCAACAACATCGACAGGCACAGCGTACGGTGGCCTGTAAGTGACAGAAATATAAAAGTCACAACAAGCAAGCTTGAGCAGAGATCCAACAGAAACATCTAGTGAAGAGGCAATACATCACGATGCAAACAAATGCTGCTTTGTCATTTGCTTTGTTTGGGTTGAGAACAAAATGTGATGGAGGCGGTGTTGTTCCAAAACAGAGTTGAGGGAGGAAAGTGAGTTTTCAAAGCCGGAAACCTCAGCACCTGGCCAGGTAATCGTCGAGTCATCAGTATTGATCAGCAACCCTATCAACCCCCTGCTGATATGATACTGTCCCAAAGCACCAAATGTGCTTTGGGACAATAAAAATCCTACTTAATGCACCTTTAATTTTCTTATATCGTACATGCACTTTCTGATTAGATCATCTTTTAATATACTCTCTTTTCTACTCAATATATGAAACAGACAGCAAATCCTTTTTTTCTGGTCTGCCACCACCCATTAGAAATCCCCATTTCAGCATTTTAGAAATGTTCTGTTCTGTAATTCAAGAAGATGAGAGTGACAGACTGGTAAGCGTCAGGAAATTGCTGTGTTTGACAAAACAGTGACTCATCTGAGAGTGAGAACCCGAATGTCTTTCTTGGCAATAGCAGAGTAGTACTGCGTCATTGCAAAAGGTCAAAGGTTCACTCTGTCCGGATTCTTAAAGAATGTCGCACAAGATTCAACAGACAGCAAGTCAACACTGGCCGAAGGACACGCTGAGAGCAAACGTCCGATGAACTGGAAAATGCAGCAAAGGAGATGAACCTCCTTGAGAGTCTTGGTGCTTCAGGGTGAGCAAGCAAACACATCAACATCAAATAAACCTTTAAATATTCCTCTATAGTTAACACAGACGGAAATCATTATTCTGAATCTCACTTGTTATCACAAAATATTTAGTTATGACAGATGCTCTGATTATAACAGATGTATCTACATCTGTTATACATGTAATTCGTTTTATATATATATAACACATACATACACATTAGAATATCCAGTGAATGTACGTGTGTGTGTGTGTTTACATACAGTACAATCGCATATATAGGTATGTATATGCATGTAAGTTTTTATGTATATATGTTTCACTTATTGGACACTATCCAAAGTACCAAGTGCATATATTTTAAAGGGGCTACATGTAGCATTGTAAAATCAAGAAGTCATTACCACATTAGTTTTGAAACATCAGTATAATTTGGCAGGAAATCTTCTGCTTTACAGCACAAAGGGAGATTGCTTTATGGCACAAAACAGGAACCGTTTTACTTCACAAGTATTACACAACTTTATTCCAGTCCTCCTATTCTAATTGCATCATTTCAACTTCATGTTAGCTTACCTTGTCTGAATGCATGTTATCAGTGGGTGTTATCAGCAGGCATCAGGATCTTTGCATCAGGAAGCAACAGGGTTTATGGGCAATGTGGTCTTAATTTAGAGAAACATAAACTGTAGCACCTTTAATTAGACATACGTAGGCCTACATACATACATACATACAGTGCACACATACATTATGATATTTTGTGGCTGCTTGTATCTGCTGTGAGAGTATATTTTAGTGATTAGACCGTATTATATGCAGTATTACCTGTAGTCCAAACAATGCAGCAATCTAATCCTAGGAACAAGTCATGTCAGTTCCCGCTGCAGAGGGGTGGTTGGGTGGGGGATGTGTAGGGGGTGGGGGGGGGGGGTGTAGGGGGTGTGTGATCTGGCCAGCGGTGAGGCAGCTGTGGCCCTCCTGAGACATGAGCCCGTGACCCCCGAAATCATGTGCCGCGAGGCTCCGAACAACAAGCCCGCCCGGCCGAAATCAGACACCTTTCCCCTCGGCCTCTCGGAGCGTCGCCGCCGCTGTTCTTGCCGGTCCCGGGCAGCGTCGAGCCGCTGGGGTCTGCTGGGGGACAACATGGAGAAGTCAACGTCATTTAAATTCCAGGTCCTGCGATCCTCCGCCCCCCCTGCGCCACGCCGGGCTGGGACTTCACGCCTGACATTGATCTGTACTTCAAAACCACAACAGAGCCTCACGTTCCATCCCTCAGCTGACACAAACAATTTGTTGAGATGGGTTCTCCGTAGGCGTGAGCGCTGACAACGAGCCCCCCCGCCTCCCCACCCCACATCTAAACTGACAAGCAATGTTTTTGTTTTGCAATGCAAAGTAGGTTTTGCTCTGTGCTTTTCTGGTATTTCAGCACATGACCAAACACACATGTGCCACACAGGCAGCCAGAAATGTGTCTTTTTCCATTAGTGGCCATCTACAGAAATAAAAAGAAAAAAAAGGGAATTACTTGTGATCAGTATTAGGGTCAATTCGCTTTTCGCTTTGCTCAATTCAAAATGTAAATTGAAACTGCAATTCATGTAATATTTATGGGGCCTTTTTTCCCCTCCACAAATGATTGCTGTTGGAGACCTTTTGGCGGTGGCAAAAGGTTTCCGTTTTTTATTTTGAAGAAAATCCACGTTTTTAATTGACTGCAGTGAAAGTAAATTGACACCAGCCATGCACATGATCACTCCATTTCTGCTTTTATTGCAGCAGATACTGTATGACAATATCATTTTGCACAACGTGCAAAGAATACATTTTGAAGGCTCTACATTTAGTTCCAGTATCACTTACACTGCATGGAAACTTCAGAGAATTCACAAGCTTGTATGCAAATTGACTTAAATAAGATGTCAGTTATACTGCTCTATACTGTCTCATCCACTGGTGCGCTCATGGCCTTGATTCTGTTGATGTTTTTAATGTCGGATTAAAAGCTTGTAATCGCACGTCACAGTCACACCACATAGTCTGGCAACAGATAAATGTGTGTCCTGCAGATAACCGACATCACACTTCAAGGACACTTCACATGTAAAGCTGTAAAGAGTCGGAGAGGAAGTTTTCCTGGGTGAAGTGACGGGATGTCACGCGTTCTGGGTGTGAGCGAAGGCCTCAGTCTGTCTTTGTCGCATTCCTCTGGCTAGAACCATCACAAAGCACGGCTAAAATAAGCTATCTCACATTCAGGCCTCTGAGAAACGAAATGACAGAATTAATTTATTCCGTCAGCTTCTGCTCCTTTTTTTTGCCGAAGAGCGCCACTGAAAGCTTCTTTTGGGGGGAGCTTGTCTTCTCCAAAAGCTAACAAGTGACCCCGAGGATCATGGGAGTCTGTCTGCTTAACCTCCAAACTTGAACCTTTCCAGGAGGGGGACTGTGATTTACTGAGTGCCAGATCCAAGGAGTTCCCAGCTATGTGATTTACAGAGTGCGAAGGGATTTCAAATCAGACTTAGAGCTGTTTAAGTTTACTACAGGCTTTGCTCCATTTCCTATCAGCCATCCACAGACGTTTCCGAGCCGTCGCAATTCACCACCGCTGACGACAATACGAATTCTTTATGTCTCCTCTGTGTTATTTATGCGTGCGATGCCTTTTTCCTGATCCTAATTCCCCCATAGCCCTCTTTATGTATGTAAACTGCTCTTAAATGGAACAGCTGAAGTGGCTCTGAGATTTGTTTCTGCGCCCCAACAATATCCCCCCCGAAACACAGCGAGGGCAGGGGAACAATATTTCACACATACATAATTCATGCTCTGCTTGACTTTTAACGAGGTGCTAAAAATCCTGACATGTGGCCCACTCAACACTCGATACCACGACATAAATTCTTAATACTTTTTTTATGAACCGCGTCAGTCCTAGGTGTTTATCTATAATAAAATCTTGAATTGTAACTTTAGCGACATAACGGTGTTGTCCTGGAGCTCATATAGCATGAATAAAAGAGCGGTCCCGGGGCGTTCCTGCATCGACAGCGCAGATCAACATGGCCTCGTCTCCGCATGCTCGCCTGTTAGCGATTAGTCTGTACGTAGTGGGAAATACAAACCAAGGGCGCCCGTTCTATTCTCTGGTATTCAACGCTATTTATCCGAACACGAATTTGGGTCTCGGCGCATTTTAATGTTATTTCTCTCTTTGACGGTGGCTCATTGCGTGCCTATCCGGTCAATACAGCGCTGATCTACAGCACGCTGAAACTGTAGTGTTTACCAGACTATCGGATGCTCTCATGCTTTTACCATTTGAGAAATGAGAGCTCCATAAGTGTGTGTTTATTTGCGTGTGTGTGCAGGCAGGCGTGCGTGGGTGTAGGCCACTATCTCAATGCACTGTCATAAAGAAGCTGTTCACCACTCGCATTCCTCGTCTCGCTATCTCTCACCGCGACAGGCACTGAGTAACTAGAGGATATTGTCTGCGCTCATGATAAGAGGGAAAATAAGTGACCATGTTTTTGGACCGTGAAAACGATTCCATGTGCTGCACACTCACGTCTTTGTCTGCATCCCAAATGTGAGAGGGCGTGCATTTCACGAGGCAAGATGAATACTGTGACAAGTGTCATATTTAAAAAAAAAAAGACATGACCTATGAGCAACACGGCCTTGTTTTTTTTGTTTTTTTCGGTTCACACACACACACGGAGCAGTTTTTCTTTTGGCAGAGGAGCGAGCGTCCACCACTGTGCTCCCTGTAAAGAAACTATTTGCAAGGATTAATTTGTCAAAACAGTGTGATATTTGTGTATTTATTTTATTAAGATTTTTTTTTCAAGATAGGACCGCGGCGAAGAAAAACGAGGGGGTGACAGAGGGCCTGAGACTGGATTCAGACCCTGATGTTGTGAACACATTGAGCTGCAGCCTGCTGAGCCTCCAGGGAAACTGGATAACAACTTGTATACACATGCGTATTATACACATAATTATATGTCTGTAAAAATGAACATATCAACTATGTTTTTAAGATTAAGAGTTCCTAGTAGAATACTACACTACCAATCAAAAGTTTGGACACACCCGATAGAATGTTTTATGTTTTTCATTATCTTAAAGCCATTTTGATCTAAAGGCTTATGCTTAAATGCTTGAAATTTGTTTCTTAGACAAATATAAATAGTGCAGTTGATGCCTGTGTATGAACTTAGTTCCAAAGCCTTTGCCTTTCCATCTAGGCAAAGGGCGACTACTTTAAAGAATCTACAATAGAAGATAGTTTTGATTTGTTTAATGCTATTTTGGTCACTGCATGATTCGTGGAATGTGGAAAATAGTAAAAAATAAAGAAAAATGTGGCGTGTCCAGACTTTTGACTGGTAGTATAATGGGATATTAGTTAATTAAGAGATGAGCAAGCTTTAGTAATTTAGCCTGATGATGTTTCATGCCAAAACTCTATATATCCATTTTGTGGGGGGACAAAAATAATAAAAAAAAATGCATTCTGAGATTCATCCATTAATGTCACAAAAACACATTGTTGTATCCTCAAAACCACAGCTTTTTTTGTGGGTCTTAAGATGACTCATTACTTCAATAGCAACCCGTAATGGGCTTTACTTTGACGCCAGGAATCATCTTTTGTAAGAGCAGGCGTTATTCTTTTCACGGAGGATATGGTGGATATCTCAATTTGGAATAAATCTCTCAAAAAGGTCTCAGATATTCAAATACTTTCAGGTTAATGTGCTCAATTACACTTCGGCTCGTTTGGATATTAAACCTACGGGTTCAGCGCTCCAATTGCAATATCCTTATTATCACAATGGCCATCAAAATCTCTGGTCAGAAACATGTAACGAGCGTCCTGTGATATCATGACTGTTGGTTACACACGGCCAGTTCCAATTAGCGGATTGATCTGAACCAAGAATGAGATGTATTGACAAACCGGCGCTGACCTTGTGAGAGAGCTCCGCCATCTGTTAGCACGGGTCACAGAAAGAGCTCCCTGCTGAATTTCTATTGATCTAGCTGTGTAAATACTGCGATAGTTTTCTGCCTAACACGCTACAGATGTTTTCCAGGAACTCGCGTTATGCCGGCCTGTTAGGATGAGGGGAAAATTTCATTCAAACGTAGGTTGCTCCGACGTCCGCGGGCTAAAGTCACGGTCGGGCGTGGCACTTCCTCCATACGCAAGGGGTCACGGTCTAGCCTCCGTACCAGCCATGACGCAGGACTTTACTTTCTTTCTGATTTATTCCCAAAACTGAAAGCTACCTCTCCCCCATCCCCTCCAGAAAGACATAACTTTCATCTTCTGTGCTACACATACACACACAAACACACACACACACACCCTGCCTCCTGTATCAAAACCTGAAAACCTGCAACAAAATGTCCTAAGAAGTGATGCACCTGCCTTGTGAGTTTGCCTGTGCAGCCCTTGCTCTAGCTCCCATAGAGCTCAACCATCATCCTTTCCAGTGACAGCAGTGTCAGTTGTTTCTGTTGGCTAACTCGCTGTCTGCTCTATTTTCCCTGTGCATCTGGGGCCAGGTTACATGGAGCCTTCACACAGGGGCTCGTTTCAAACCGTCTCCTGGCCATCTGGGGGACGGCTTTGCAGATATTCTGTGAAACGCTAGTCCACGATGTGTGTTGCAAGTTTTGGAGAGATTGGGAAACATGATGGAATACTGCTTGATGGAAAGTTATCACCCAAGTTGCATTTAAAGTAATAATCTGTGACATTTTTTTCGTTGATATAACACAATAGCGATTCAGCCTGTGCCCAGTGCATGAAAGCTTTTCTGTTTTCTGCTCTAAACACCCGGTGTGTGGTAGGTCTTTCCCGGGAAAACTCCTCTGGTGCACAGGTTTCTGGAAGCAGCAACAGCGGTTTGTTTGGAATAAACAGAAGAAGAAGAACTGGGTAGTTAGCATGAGCAGTGATAGCCACCATGGCTGAACAGACAAAGAAAAGAGAAACTCAAACTGCATCAACAGAAAATGGGAAAAAGACGATAGGAATGACGGCTTAACACCAAAGATGTCGCAAAAAACCCCAAAACAAAACAAAAAAACCCCACAGATTTCGCAGATTACCACTTTAACTTACATTTTCTTTGTCTTCATCAGCTCGTTACCGCTTGATGAATTGATAATCTGCTTTTCCTCTCATAATGCTGTAGTAGTATTGTCAATTTTGTTTGCTGGGACTCCAATAAGGTGTTTAAATTTCGCTGAGTCAAGCTGTGGCTGTTAAAGGAGTCGGCAGCAAGTCGTCTCTGTATTATAACTGTGTGGTGATATGTTTATATCTTTGTTTTGTTCCTTTTATTTTATAGCACATTGTTAAGAAAAGCGCTATGCAATTTGTTTTATTGGCTTTTATTGGCTTTTATCATTATTATTACCCCAGTGAGAGCTAAAGCTCCCATTTCTGGTCTCAACTGCACTTTGTTTGTTGAACAGCTCAGTAAATTACAGGTTTAAGGATGAGACAGCCTGCTAGAGAAGCAAATGCAAATCTAATTAAATGTAAAATTTGAACGGAAATAACAATGCAAAATGTATGCAAGTTTCAGCATAGAAATAAGCATGACGGGGCGGCGGGATGGAGGCATGTCACGTACGTTGCGGATTTGAATCCTTCTCGTGACCTTTGTTGCGTGTCATCCCTTCCCTCTCCGCCGCCTTCCCTGTCACTCTGCACTGTCGCTGTCTAGCAGAGCAGAAATGTCACCAAAATAATCTCAAAAAAAAAAACAACCAAGAATTAGCGGTGACAAGTCGCCGAAGTGTCTCAGAATTCCTACACAAAATGTTTAGTATCGAGTTATTTTCGGTCTTGTTTTGATGGCGGTCGGCGCGCTCCATCTGCTGCGGCAGTTGGAAGCGGCGCCCGTGTAGCATGTACCGTGTACTGTCCAAATTAACAGGGCCAATATCTGATTTCCAGGCAGAGGCAGCCATGTCAAGTCACGGCATATTAATTGGGTTGAGTTCACGCGAGTGTCAGCAAGATGACTTTGAGCGAGTGCAGAGAGAGTCATTAGATGGAAAGCTATCTGCTAAGTGTGTGTGGATAATGTGTCAGAGAAGCCCTGTAGTCACACAGCAGGATTTGAGTCGTATTGAGTGGAACTGCCACACCAATTTAATGATCAATCCACTGAGTAGATGATGAGTGCCGCATCGGTTGAGCGCAAAAACTCTGGGTATAATTCATGATAGAGAGCCTTGTAATTCTGAACTTTTGTTAGCTGTAAATATAGACAATTAGATTGAAGTCTACTTAATGTAATCCCTAACTGCAAGACAAAACAAAAAGAAAGCTGTTTGAAATTGGTGAAGGCCATGAATCTGTAAGTGGATCCACAGTGGTAGCAGGAGTAAATTTAGCCTGCGTGGATTTCATGGGTACACGAATGGGTAATGAGAGCAATTGTTTGTTAGCTTTGGTGTTTAATAATTTGCTGTAATTGCCTGCACCGCTGATGTTATTATGAAACAGGGGCAAATGTTCAGAAATCATTTTTCACTTTTAGAGGCGAGGTTGGTGGAATATTTCATTTAATTTGAAAACTGGTGGGTCGTGCCGTAGCTGTGCCTTGACTTTGTTTTAATTTACATCAACAGAGATTAATAAATTGTATTTGCTCTATCTCCTCCCGCTTAAATAGATGACAAATGCACATAATGTGGCAAAATGACACTTCTGGGCCAACAATGAAGCACGATCCCACAAGATGAAAAATCGTGCTACGGAAACATTGGGCGGCAGTCCTCACCGAGGCTTTCCGAAAAGGCGACCATGCAACCATTCAATCTCCCTCCTGCTCCCCTCGCTTGACGCGGCCTGTCACATTTTGATGGCGGCCCTGCATTTGGAACAAATTATGTGCGGAAGTCCAATAGAAAATATGCCGTCCGTTTCTTGACACGCCTAATGAAAATGGATGGCTGGGTAGCGTGAATGGGACCGGACACCTGACAGTCTATTGTCTCTCTCCATCAGTGCACAGTAGTCAGCTCAATCCAGTCACACATCTCTCCCGATGGAAATGAAGATGTCCCACCTAATGGGAAGCATAATGGCTGCGGACAGATGGAAGACATCTCGCTTTACCCCATATTTCCCGGCTCTGTAACGAAGGGATTGCTTGTTGACAGATACGGGTTGGGGGAAAACAGGAGAGAGAGAGTGGTGTGTCACCGTGTTGCACCCGAGCCCCACAGAATGTATGGGAGGGAGAATAATCTATGCCGGTATATCTGAATGTGTGTGTGTGTGTGCGTCCATGGGAAATAATGGTGGGCTCTCCTGACTGTTCCCTGCCTCATGGTAGCAGGTCAATACACACTCACCAGGATCCGAGGCCGCGGGCGGGCGGGCAGGCAGGTCGTGTCACCGGGTGTAAAAATAGCAGCTGGCAATCCAATACCTCTGATTTATGAAGCATGTCAATATCCAGACTGTAACAATGCATTTGCTGGGAGATGATTGGTGGTCTTTCAGCTGGACAATAAGCACAGCCTCGCTGCATGATTGACACTTTGTCCAGTACCATACACCCATCACCCGAGCTGTAAAATGACTCAATTACTAACGACAATAACCCGATCTGGTTTTGTTGTTTTGTTTTGTTTATTTATCATATAGGGAGGGTAACTACTTGTTTACATTTCAGAATACACTTGTCCAATTCTGAAATCAGCTATATAAATTCTTGATTCTTGAAATAATGATAGTATTTTCTTTTTTCTTTTCTGAGCTTGGAATTATACAGTTCTGTCTGATTTTTTCATCAAGAATGCGTTATCCACATTTGAGAATTACATTATGCTTGTGTAGTGTTATTTTTTCGGGGTTAAATATTTGAAAAGATAGAAAATGCATAACAGATTTTCCAGATGGGATGTCAATCTTTGATGCTCAGAACTACACTCACGAAATATTGTATTCGCTTTGTGTATCTGCATGTTATTTTAATTCTCGATCTTGGTTAACAGAGCACACTGGGTATACAGACATCTCAAGCTATTGTGTGTGGCGGTGCTCACTTTTTTTTGTCGAGCATCAGCTCCCTTACTTTGGAGATGTTTTACATTGTGTGGACACTGGGATACACCCTTCCCATAGGGAAAGGCTGAAGTCAGGCTGGGAAAGTGCTGAGCAGCACAATTGTCATTTATGAAAAATGGAGACACAGAGGAGAGGGGGACAGAAATAGCAGGGGGGCTACCACACAGTAAAAAGAGTGGCACATGTTGGCTTTCAGGGGTGTTCCTGTGTCTCCGGCCGGCCCAGCCACCATCAATCATCCGTCTGTCCATTCGTCAGGGCTTGTCTTCACACACTGACCCCGCCCCCCGAGCCGGGACATCAAAGATGAGCAGGGGGTGCGGGGGGGAGTGGCGGCCAGAGGCACCGCCCATTTCTTAGGAATGTCCCACTAGTCATGTATCTGTGTTTACAGTTCATTTTTATTGACACTATGATATACCTCAGTTTAGTATATGTGTAACAGGAGAGGGCAGAAGCTGTTTGCCACACAGCAGAATAGAGTTATGCTTTGTATTTGTTCAGTCGTGTTTACTTTGAAATATCAGTGAAATACAGCCAGCAATGTACAATATTTTTGTGGCGTCCGCTGTAAATGATAGCTGAGCGATGCCAGAGTATGGGGCCATGCAGGCTTCATATGAAAGCTGCTGCTATAACGACAAGCCACTAAAAAACATGACACTGGCAGAAGCCGATACTTTCTACATAACTACAGAAGGTTATATTATAGATCATGTTGCCAATGTTGAGCGAACTACTGACTTTGAAACACGCGACAAAAAGAACACATTTAAAGGAAAAATGTCTCTTGGTGAAGATGTCCTGTAGATGTGTATATTACTAATTCAGTGTTTACCATTCCCCACAGCTCAATAATGAATACCAAAAAAAAAAAAAGGACAAGGTGGCCACTCCAACTGCCATCTTCTAAAAATACCCTCCCCCCTCCTCCGATGTTATCTTTGTGAAGACGAGTGGCAAGGAGAAGGAAAATGTCTTGATTCCTGCAACGCAGAAGCCTCACCCCATGGTGAGATACAGAATGGAGTGGTGGCATCATTCCATGCATTATTCAGGAGTGTAAATTAACCCTGAGTAGGGATACTCCATCAATCAAGGGGGCTGCCATAACAGGGTGCCGGCCGGGGGCACGTAGGAGCGGGGGGTGGGGGGGTGGGGGAATGCTGGTAGTCCGTGGTTGGTGTAGAGCTGGTGGTCTGTCAGATGGGAGTGCAACACACAGCCATGTGTCTTAACTCGCTACTAGAATTAGCCACCCACCATTTCAACAGGTGGCCCCTACAGTCATGTGTGGCATGTGGACAGGCTCAGGCGTCGGCTGCAGCTCGGAGGGAAGCCACTTTGGAAATAGAACAGCAAACAGACAAGGATTTGGGGTTTAGGCGTACTTATCTAAGCTTTAGAAAAAATAGTTTAAAAGTAATCATCTGCGACATTTCCATGTAAATGAATGTTGCCGCTCTCTATTGTCGATTGACGTAACACGACGCTTATTCAACCGATACCCAGTTAATGAAAGCTTTTACATTTGCTGTTCTGAACACCTGGTGTCTGGCAGTTCTTTCCCAGGAAAAATTCCTCCGGTGCACAGAAAGTGATGCGCTTTATGTTTCCAGCAGCAGCAACAGCAGTTTGATTTGAATAGATAGAAGAAGAACTGGGTAGTTAGAATGAGCAGTGATAGCCGCCATGACTGAACAGACAGAGAAAAGAGCGCCACCTACAGAAACTCAAACTGCATCAACAGAAAATCCAAGGAAACAATACTGTTTGACACACTGTTTGATTGACAGGTGATCTCTGGGAGGAGCAGTGCATAAACAAAATAAATTTAAAAGAAAAACACAGATCATGGACTCCCACTTTAACTCAAATTCTCTTTGTCTTCATTTTCCAGTGTTCTTTAATTGCATGTGATGAACAGGGTTAACAGACATGCTTAGAGTGTAAAATTACAGTGTAAAATTAGAGGTTTTTTTTCTCTCACCATGAATGCGTGTCTATCTGGGACTTCTGAAAATTGAAAAGAAATCTTTTTGCCCTTTCCCCATTAATTTATTCATTTCTCCACTCTCCTGTGAAATTCGGGGAAATATTTTATTGATTGCACAAAAGCTATGTGTGGATCTTTCTCGAGGCGTTTTTGCACCTGCAATGTGACCACCGCACGATCTGGGGGAGAGTTTTTTCTTTCTTATGCAACAGATTTCGGGTTGGAAGCCAGGAAAGACAAGCTAAAACACTCACCTCGCTGGATTAAAATGATGAGCAGCACTAAGGCAGTCATGACTTTGGAATATTTGGATATTTGGAGATATTCCTGTCTCTCCTCTGGACCGGGCCTTTCCGCTAGACTTTCCCCCTCAATTCAAGAATTAGCTCGCCTTTTCACTATATTGTAGTGAAGGAAATGAAGTTCTCTCAAAGGAACATTAAACTGCACTCCCGTGTACGCGCCACATTACGGATTCAAAGCATTATTCAACGGAGAGAAAGGCTATTAACTCTGCCGCTTTCTGGGCCGGGGTCCAAGTCCGATCAGAATTCTGGTATGGTTAAATCCCCATAAGGGTTCCTCAGACGGGGCTGGCGCTTTCTTCCGTCGACAAGCCGAGGACACAGACATAATGACGTTAGGCACGGTGGTCTTGTTTGGATGGCTGTTTGTTTAACAGCATATTCATTGGCTGTTTGCTGATAAAACTGGCGGGAACCTCTCGAAGCCGCCGCTGATGAATTGCCATAGAGCTTTTTGGAGGAGGCTATTGTTTGGTTCTCCTCACTGGCGCACCATGCGTTGGAGTGGTTTGGCTAAATTGACTTTGAGAAACGGGACGCGGCTGGTGTCGAAGAATAGCCTGTGACATCTACTGCTGTTACAATCCGCTTTGGATGGAAGTGGGAGGAAATACTGTAAACGGAGAGAATAATTGTGCACTCTGCGATTTACACGCCTTGTTTTTTTATTTTACCAAATGGCGCATTTTGTGTGTTTCCTGCTCAGTCCACGCTGATGTATTGAAGCTCGATAAATAACTGCCATCTTTTAAAGGCGTTATTGATTAGGCCGCTGTAAACAGAGAGTGTATGAATGTTCGTTTTTTTTGTTCTCCGGGCAAAAAAAAAAAAAACACACGACAATGACGGCAAATAGGATCGGCGCTATCTCCTCTGGCCGGCATCAGCCGTTTGATTAAGCATCTCCTCTGTTCATGGCCTACATCTGCCCTCGTTTCTCTTTTTGATGTATTTTCCTTCCTCATTTGTTCAAGGAAGAAAATAAAAGAAGACACCGAGAAAAATTTCCTTTGGGACCTCGAATCATCTTTCATAGATTCCACGAGTGGCTATCTTCCGCTGTGACTGGGAATCTTCTGCAACCCTTATTGTCCAACATCAATACCAATTCCTGGTTTTTGAGATGAAATTGGTATTCATGGTGTGCCAGTCAATCGTTTCCTTTTTTTATTGATTGATTTCGGTGCACCACAACCCATGTACTTCATCTTTGTAACCCTCCAATTTTTTTCTGTGTAGGTTTGCGACAGAATAGGCTATCAGACCGCTCATATCACCAGACAGCTGACAGAATACAATGAATTGTACACTGCAATTTTTGTTATTCCATGATAGCCTGTTCAACAAGTGCTGCTTGGGTAAATTTTGTCATGCGATACAAACTGCACAGCATATGAGGTCAAAGCTGCTACTAACCATCTTCTGGAATTGTTTTCCCCCCACACGATGAAATCAAGAGGGGGGCGAGAGAGAGGGGGGGGGGGGGGGGGCGAGGTCTGTCCGTCCATCTGTCCGTCAAATACGATATCTCAGACATCACTGGACTGATTTTGATGAAACTTGGAAGGATTAAGCATCTTCAAACTGTGTTCCAGTGAGTAAAAAAACACTGATTGGCCTTTAGGGAGTGCTATAATTAAAGCTCAACATTTTTTAACTCAGACACCACTGGTCCAATTCTGAAAAAAGTTTTGGCATTGAAAAAAAATGCATTAATTGGGGTGTTACAATGGAAGATCAAAACTGATATTTGAATATCTCATGATATCGCGGACACCACTGGTCCATTTTGACGAAACTTGGAGGGATGACGCAATTTGGCGCTGTGTTCTAGCGTTTAAAAAAATAACACAGAATGGTCCATAATGGCGCTATAATTAAATGTCAAAATGCCAAACTTTGAAAGGCCCTTACTGCTACACTGTAAGTTTGATTGACAAGAAACCTGCTACACACATCCATCTATCTGTGGACAAATGACACTGATTGCAGAAATGGGGGCATTATAATTATAGGTCAAAATTTCAAAGGCCTTCACTGCTATACCGCAGTCCAGTTTTGATTACATTTTGTTACTGATTGGCCTAAGAGGTGCCTGCCTGGGGGGACTCTAGTTTCAGAGTGTGTATTTTAGTTTTTTAAGCCCTAAATAAAAGAATAACATTAAAACTGCTCTCCCCCAGAAGCAATGCAGATGTCCGCTAAAGAAAGACAACAATCTAACACTGACAACTGAGAAGCAGAAACATTGGAGGACCTTCACTCACAGTGAAGCATGTGGAAGACCCGCTCTGTCTTCTGTCAGAGCCAACAGCAAGAGTTTTTTTTTGTTTTTGTTTGATCTGTTCATAGCTCCAACTTTCCCATATCAATCTATGGGCAATTCCGGGAGCAAGGCGTTAGTTCTTTGGATGGGTTCATTCCCAGGCATCCATCTGCCCAAAAATGGGCAAAGAGTTCAGCCTCTGGTCTAATTACACCAGAACCAGCTGGTGAAGGCCTATAGCTGTGCTGCACAAACGCAAAGCCAAGTGTCCTGGTTGTGCTGCGGTAGTAAGTAATTCTTCGATGTCTGTTTTATCTTTTGCGTTTAGCGGTTTGTGCCTGCAGGACTTTACACTGCGCCCAGGTGGTACAAGAAGGGTAAAAATCTTCAGCAGCACTCATCCTGAAGGCTTTTACTATGCTGTTAATATGGCGCCAAGTCCAGCCACTATTAGATATACAGTAAATAACACAATGACATTTTAACATGCTGTACATTGTTCTGTACCCTCCATTTTGTCATCAAGCAATTAAAATCAGCACAGTAGTGATTCTTTCAGCAAATATACCTCTTATAAAATAAATCAATTCAGTAAAAATGTATATGTGGATATAAAAAAAATGATGTAGTTACAATCTAGGTACAGAATAAATGAGGCAGGTGCAAAAACACCCCAAAACAAAGGAGAGAAATGGAAAAGAAGTACAGGTTATTGTATATGAACATGTCATATCTTTTTTTATAATAACGTGAGAGTTCGCCTCTTGAAATTAATGAGGCGGAAAAAATACGTCCTCTCAAAGTCAGTCTGTGCAGTAAAGGTTTTCCTCTCCTGCTTACAATGAGTGCTTAAAATTCCTTATCGAGCCTCCGCAGAGCCGGCTGGAGGGGACGTCTGCGGAGGATCAGGGACTCGCGGCACCTCAGCCTCTCGGCCCCCGACGCGCCCCTCCTCCCTGACACCAGCCGGCCCCGCCTGACTGAAGAGGCTGCGAGGAGCTGTCACATCCGTGGCCCGGTTCCACCAGATAACACAACTTTAATAGTGGATCGCTGAAGCCTCTGACACGGCGAATGAAAGAACTTGACGCGGCGACACGAATGCGAACACAATGGCTCTGACAATCAGCCGCGCAGCTCCAGCGGGGAGTTTGTAAAAGAGGCCTCTCGATTAAAAAAATGTTTAAAAAATAACGCACGTTCGTTCGTTCTTTAGCTACTCATCAAACCGCTGATCACAGAGTATGATTTGAATGTCAGCGACAGTATTAGACCTGACAAACTTTGTGTCATTTGGGTAAGAGTGCAAATAAAGTTCAGACAACCGCTCATTGATTCCGGTCCCTATAGGGTTTGCTGCTGTTTGAATCCGTCAACAAAACGTCTTTTGGGGGCATAGAGTCCCTTTACATCACTGGACCGACTGCATCAATCTGACGCAGATGCCAGCCGGCCTGTTGGATAAACCCCAATCCTGAAGTTTTGAAGTTATTCTCCAGGGTTGGTGTAATGAAAATACACCACACGCCGCTCGCTGCCTTTCCTGGGCTCTGTTCTATGAAGGGTGGATGGGTGGGGGAGGGGGGGGGGGGTGGTGGTGGTAGAGGGGTGGGGGTGGGGGGGTTCAAACATCAAGCCAATTGTCTGTCACATCAATCAGGGGGATGTCCGTCCAGCAATCACTCAGTGAGCCGGTGGTGGCACGGGCATCAATAAGGCAGGCTGACAGCAGGCTTGGAGCGACTGTAACGGTCCCCTTCCTCCTGGAGTGTGCCCCAAACACACAGAAACTCAACAGATAGAATGGACTGCACCGCCCAAATCGATCAGAGTTCAAAATTGAGTCATTCTTCTTCTTTTTTTTAATCCAAGCTTTAAAAAGTTATCTGGCAGAAGGTCAATGGATGTAATAGTGATTTGTGCTTCTGTTTTGGAGCTATTTTTGGAGTCAAATCCGGTTGGTTTTTACCATCATCTCCTCAACACACCTACGACTTGTTACTCTCTATTACTCTCTATTTCTGAACTGTTCCCAGGATTGTAATACACAATTTCTGTAGGGCAATTGTTTCTACTCAACAATAGACTTTATTCCCAGCCATTTTTAACTTACATGACACTAGGGGCTGGAAACTCTACCCAGAAGAGCAAGTAGCCTACATCCCAACAATGTCCTACTGTCGTGTACCAAGATGAACATATAAATGTTGGGAATCGGGCAAACATTAATCATGTCACAGATGAAAAATGTATTAGAGAAGAATGTATCTCAAGAATCCGGAGGGATATAAATTCACATTTTATGGCCATACAGTATATTTGGTCCTAAATCACAAAGTGGGGCTGCAACAGAGAAGAGCGTCCCATTCCCCCTAATTGAGACACTATAGATTCACCCAATTTGCCCAAATGAAATTCTGGTGTCATGGACATTTCTGCACCCGCCACGAGAAGTGACAAATCAAAACTAGAGAGCAAAATACCAACTGTTGCCTAAACAGCAGAGAGTGAGTGCTCCATCCAGAGAAAACTGGACTCAGCAACATGAGATCTTTATCCTTTCTCATCCCTTTAGTATCCTTTGGTATTGGTATTGAAGTATCACTGAACATGATGTGTGCAGGTTACTGACATGATTTCTGATTTCATGATTTCATTATTAAAGATCAAACCATTTGGACCCGCCAATGTGTGAACACCGCTTTCATAAAAATGCTAATTTCCCTGGCAACATTATAAAAAAAACTCGATGGCAGCCATTTTTGATGTACCAAGGAACAGTACTGTGACACACTGGGAAAGTCTTTTCCTATCTATCTGATCTAAGTCTATCCACAAAGTGCTGCCTCTCCAGCGAGGTGCCAACTCTCTGCCTCTTATTCAAATCAAGTCACGCATCTCAGTGGGAGTCCCTCTGAGGACAAAAGCAAGGAGGCCTGGACCATGAAAGGAGATTAACATTTCACAGATTTGAATTCTGAGCAGCGCCGCCACTGCCACTGTTTCAAACTAAACGGATGAAGTGTTTGTTTACTTGGTTGTTTCAATAGTGATTAAAATAATAATAACCTGTATGGTCTGTAGAGGAAATGGAGAATGCATTACAATGTCGTTGTCACTCATGTGCCGTGAGTTCAGGACTTGTTAAAAGAAATGAAATCACTATTGACATGTGTTTTTTTTAACACATGGTTTGAAAAGCCCCATGTTTCTGGAAACTTTCCAAACACTGACGGTTGCTTGTCTCAAAGCTTATTTCATGCTGCTCTAAAATCTCCCTGGCCATTGCACAAGATGGAGATTTACAGCGAGTACTTGTTATTCTGTTGTAAAGCAATGTTGTTAATGTATTCATCCTGACAAATAGACTGTTTACTTATTTGCATTGGCAGGAGGCATTAAAGTGTGGGCATTTTAACCATGATTACCTACTCTAGTATCCAGGTACTGTTTGATTTTGGTAATCTCATGTTAAATTGTAAACTTCCAGGTTATGGCTGCCAACTGGATGCTATGCAAATTTGAGAGGTGTTTTTAGACAGTGTGTGTGTATGTGTGTGTGTGTGTATTGAGCTGTCGCAATGACCTGTCATACTGAAAACTGCACAAGCTACCCAAACCTCGATGCGATAATCCACTGCAAGATTTATTCATTCTTGAATAATAACAAACCACTAGATGCAAACGATAACACATGCACACAGACACACAAATGCACACACATACACATACACATGAACACACATACATACACATATACAGTACATACACTTTGGGTCTGTGAGGAGAAAAAACAGAGCATCAACTGGATCTGATGAAACGACTGGTTTAGCAGGAACCTATCCACAATCAATTTGTGCAATCTGAAAAACGATTTTCTCCACAAATCAGATTCAATAGAGAATAACAAAACATTTATAATGAAAGACATCTATTTATATGAAAATACCTCTGATAATTACTTTAAATGGCCAACCTAAGAGGATTAGCCACTCCACCTGAGGTGAATCCGGTCCAGTTCTCTTTGAGATGTTTTTTTTTTTTAACATGTGCCATTGCTTGGATACTTTTTTTATTAAAAGCAGCTTACAGCATCTTGAGTGCATACATGTTTAGCATGAGTGGCCCCAGTAGAGTAGAGAGTAGAAACCCTTAAGCCTCGCAGTCTTACAGCCTTACTCTACCCACAGAGCCACACAGGATCACATTCGTCCAATTCTTACTTATTCTTATCATTATCTATGCCATATAAGTAACGTCCACTCTAATGGCCCATGGATTTGTGGTGTAAAAGTGAATGATGGACTCGTCATTCCCGTTCCAGGCCAGTGCACTTTAACAGTGAGCGGCCTGTCCCATTGACAGGCGGTGATGAAGTGGCCTATAGGTCCATTGACCAGGCCTCAGGACGGACGGGACGGTCCAGGATGTGTGGCTGGGGCACCTGTGCCTTGTCAAGCATGTGACCCCCCCCCTGCTGAGGAGTTTCTCTGCCACCAACCGTCATTCATCTTCACTTCAGAGGGTTTCTAACAGCATTAAGCACAGAACAGAAAGCTGGCCCAGTGTCCTTTATAAAGTAATAATAAGACATTTTCATATAAATAAATGTCTGTTTTGCTACTCTCCTCTCTCTCTCTCACTGATTGAACACAATAGTGACTCAACCTATATGCACTTCATTAAATCATTTACATTTGCTACTTTGCTGTATCAAAACAGTCTGGTTGATCTTTCTCAGGAAAATTCCTCTGGCGCCCAGAAAGCGATGCGTTTTACGTTTCCGGCAGCAGCCACAGAGGTTTGTCTGGGATAAAATAAACCCACCAGGACGCCCCTCTAGGCGATTTTTAAAACAAGTGAAACTGCATTGCATAGAAGTGAAATCATCTCACCCCTTTGGCAGATTTTTAACTTGTTTTCTGAGAAAGTTAAGACTGGATGAAAGTTGAAAGATTGGCTTGTCATTTTTTGCAGTGTGGAAATGGACAGTAGACTTAAAGGTTTCCTCCGTTGTGAGTTACAGGGGATTTCAAGTAGTGTGAGTCACAGGTAGAGTCTTATAGGTTTGGCAGTGCATTCTTCCACTATTTTTTTGATAATCGGGCAGCATAATCGACACATATTGCAGCACACGTGTTGTAATTTCTTCAGTGTCGTTCAGAAACCAATTAGTCGATGTTTTCCCTGTTATGTCTTCCGTGAGAGTTAGAAACTCGTGGAGTGGAGGTTCATCTCGCTCTTCATTTGGGAGATATTTTGAACGATTGCTTGTGTGGAATGTGATAATGCAATTACACCTCAACACACCGTGCTGCTGGAACGACGGAGAGGAACTGAGGGAGTCGGCTCTGAAACAGATTGTCATGTGGCAGTCAGTAACAACGCCTGAGTTTCCTCCCACACACTCTTATGTCCCGAAAGGAAGTCATTACTTTGCATTTATTGAATTATGAACGATTGAGCGCTGATAATTGGACACAAATAATGAGGTATATAAATATAAAGCAGAAAACTACAGTAGAGCAATAAATATGTATAGTCCCTCCACTGTTTTATAATGAGCACAATTAATCAAATGCAACAAAATGATAATTTTCTGCATCCTAATAGACCAATCAACACCATGCAACCTATAGTGATCAAGTTTGATTTAATGACTTCTGTTGTTCTTTGACAGCTTTTAAAACCTCCAATACCCCTTTGGGTCAAAGAATGAATTTTTACTCGTATTCATATGTGCGCTCTGTTTGAGATTTCCCCCTTGAATTGCTTATATTTTCATAGGCAACACTTGCAAATTCCACCAAGAGTTAGATCACAATTTGTTCCAGATTGTCTGTCCGACTGCTTGTTGCAGGACCAGTTTGAAGCGGCTATTTTGCAAAACTTGGTGCTCTCCTCCGGCACAATGGGAGGCTTGCCACAGAGGCCAAGCTGTTTGTGTGCACTCATGAGTCCTTTTGAAGTTAAAATCTGTCTCTCTCTCTCTCTCTCTCTCTCTCTCTCTCTCTCTCTCTCTCTCTCTCTCTCTCTCTCACCCACACACAAACCCTTTATGTTCATATTAATACATGTAAATACGCAATGTGATGATAATTTTTTTTAGACTTGCTAAATAGTGGTAATCCGCAAGTTTCTTTTTATTTATTTATTTTGTCTCCACCTTTGGTGCTAAGCGTTCATTGCTGTGGTGTTTCTGCACTGCCCAGAGATCACCTGTCAATCAAACAGTGTGGGCGGAGCTTGGATTTTCAGTTGAAGTTTGAGTTTCTGTAGGAGGCGCTCTTTTCTTCGTCTGTTCAGCCATGGTGGCTATCGCTGCTCATGCTAACTACCCAGTTCTTCTTCTGTTTATTCCAAACAAACTGTTGCTGCTGCCGGAAACATGAAACGCATCACTTCCTGTGCAGCGGTCTGGTAAGTCTTTCCCAGGAGAGACCTACCAGACACTGGGTGTTCAGAACAGCAAATGTAAAAGCTTTCATGCACCGGGCATAGGTTGAATCACTATTGTGTTATATCAATTGGTAATAGAGAGCAGCAAAACGACAATTTAGATATATGAAAATGTCATGGATTATTCCTAGAAATTCACTTGAAAACCTGCACATTAGCTACAATTAAAATTCAAGGATACACAAAGCAGCAGCTCCTCCACAGCATGCAGCTGCCAATAGAAGCTGACTCCGAGCCGTCCTGCCAACTGCTTGTCCCTTCTCTTTGGCAGACACGTCTTTTCAAGCCCCTCGCCACTAGCTTTTGAACACGGCGCAGGCTCCAGGACATACTGTACTGACAAGATAAACACTCTAACATTAAAATGGCACTAATTAAAATAATTCATGTCTCCTCATCTTTTGAAATTAGCCTGTTAATGTCATTCGTGCAGTGTATTTGTGGCATTTTACACGCTGTGGGATTTTGGTTTATTCATCGAAAATTTGTTTTCTTTCTTGGCCATAAAAGCAAGGCTGTTTTTTATCTTGGAGACTCGATGCCTTCTGATCAATACAGCCTTTGTTCCTTTGATCACTGAGCCTATATATGCGTGAAGTCTGCATTTAAGCGATTTTGGTACTGAACCATAGATATTGCCGGCGGGTGGATCTGAACTCTGGGAGAACATATGGGGTCAATTAGGCAGAGTTTGCTCCTGGACGGGGTTCAACTGATCCACAATAGGGACCTGCAGAATAGGTGGTCTCAGGCCATTTGGCAAGGCAATTGTGGGCAGCCCGCGAGTTAGCAACATGAAAGTATCAGGTGTTAGCCAGCAAATGATCCGGGAAAGGTGAGGCTGGGACAGCAGATTGGCTGGCGCGGGCCCCGTGTGACCACCGTTTGCAGACAGAGAGAGGAGCTAGAGGAGGGTATCGGCGCATGATGTACCGCTCTTAATAAATAGGCGCATGCTGCATTTAAACAAACACTCTCAGAGGATGCTTGCTTTTATCATGTAGGTAAATTAGCAAAGCACCCGGCATATTCCTGCAAATGTCTTCAGCGTTCTCTATTCCCTGAGCCCATTCCATTTGGAGTTTCGGTAATTCGTGTAGCGTGGGATTCTGGTGAAGACTGCAGACAATTTTGATGAAGTCTCGACAGAACAGCATTGATGTACAGTAATTTAAAACACATACAGTAGCTACATACATTTTTTCATATTGTGGTTTAAATGTATTTTAAGTCGAAGCTGGGTTGAGCCCACATAATATCATACACATGCATGCGGATCTAAAGTTGGCCGGCTGGTGTTGCATTTGAGGCAAACCTAATTTTGAGTGAAACACGATAATATATTCCATGAGACTTCAGCTGAGGTTAAGAGCATGTTCTTGGATCTGGATGAACCCCGATGACATAAAGCCTAAATGAAATACACAACTGCATGGTACTATTCATAAATAGTGCCTTCACAGGAAACATGCACTTGGCTTTCATACTCTCCTAAATATGCCTTTTAGGCTTTTGAGTCATCTACAGTCTGAGTAAAAACTGTGCTTTCAGCACATACAAGGTTTTTTGTTTCAGTTCCCAGCAAAGTCATCCATCAGAAAAATAAAACCACAGTTAGCGCTTTTCAAATGTTCACTTTAGCTCTTCTCAGGGTGAAGTCACAAGCTGTGTACAAGTTGTGTGAATTGGGCAGCCACAATGGAAAATGGGCACAGCTCAAAAATAGAACGGCTACAGAGGGATGGCCAAAAAGTTACAAAAAAGCTTGTGTGCTGCATACCATGAAAAATTATACTGATGAACCCACAAAGAGGTTTTGAATGATCTTTTTTCTGAAGTGTATGTTTTCATTTTAGAACATGAATTGGTCCTCATGCTTTGTCTCTGAAACCTTATAGGTGTAACATACAGTAGAACCCTTTATGAGAGGTTCTTGGTAAAGTAATGCACATTATTCTACCCAGAACCTTCCATACAGACACCATGCACTTTGGATACGATGTCCCTTTCATTTTGCAAGGACTCATTTTAAGAAAACTGTAATTAATTTAATGAAAGGATGTAAGAGTCCAAGTTGAAGGTTGCTAAGTCATGGATTTGACAGTTTATGCCTGTAATACCAGTTGGGCGTTGACGTCCCTGATTAGCTATAATTGTGTCTTATGAAATAGGTTGACATTGGGGGCTTAGCCCAGCCCAGAAATCTTTAGATTTTCACCCGATAATTGCACCATTTTCAAGTTATTTCATAGTAAAATGAATATAAGATGTGAGACACTGTGCTCTACTAAAAGGTTCCGGTCAGGTGCGTAGGCTGGCTTTCACAACATGAAATCGAACAAAATGAGTGCAATCTGAGTTCTCATTCAACTTCGTTATTATTTTTTATTTTCAGCAGCAGGAGTAAAACCCTAAGAAAAAATAAGAGCCTTGATGTTGATGAAGCTACAGCAACAGGAGATAACTCTTCCTCCACCTCCTCTAGCCTCGCCTGCGCCTCGTTGCCTTCATCCTTTTTCTTTTTGAAAAAGCTTCTTATATCCATAGCCTTCAAGTCTTGCCTTAGTGAATTAGCTAGCTAGCTACCACCAGATGCCAACAATGACAAGCCCTGTAACTGGTGTGCGCTCTCTCTCTCTCTCTTTCTCTCTCTCACACAAGTAGTGTGAAGTAGATCTGCTGCTTGAATAACACACAGAGGACCCAAAACGTACGATATCATATTATTTTCGAGGGCTTTAATGCATGATCGGAATGACAGATGAATAGATCCGGGGCTATTTTTTTATTATTCTTATTTTTGTAAAAAGAAAAACATTTTTTTTTTTTAGATCCAGGGCTATTCATAAAACATTCGGGGCTGTAGCCTCGGACGCCCAGGCCTAACGACGCTGCTGGTTGACATCAAGACATAAGTTGGCTTGAATCACACAGTGTGACCTCGGATCATCATGCAGCGTCTGTGTGCAGGATGCCTTCATCGAACTGAAGCATTCGCCCTTTGTAAGGGTTGGCATTTCTTAACCAGAAATCAAACTGTAAAGCCGTACAAAAAAAAAAAAAAGAAGAAAAAGTGGAAATTACCATTTTCTATGTGATAAAATTGCTTTTTTTTATTTTGGGGGTGACCTTTCCGTCCTCATGCATCATTTATATGCCCCCAGAAAACAGGGATGGGAGGAAAGAGAAGGAGGAGATGAAATTATAAAATACCAACCCTGTTTGGATTAAAGCTTATGTGTGTATGGATAGGTACCCCCCCCCCCACCCCCCACCCCCCGCTCTTATTTTATCTATCTGTGTGTGTGTGTGTGTGTGTGTGAGAGTTTTTTCTTGCATCTGAGAATGACACAAATGTACATGAATGGAAACAGTGGGGCATTCCAGGCAATGTTGCAGGTCTGGGGGATAATTCTGCCTTTCAACTGGTCCCCATTTATTTCATAGCTGCGCACTGTCATCTCACCCTGGTCAAGATGAAAAGCATCGTTGTGTAAAGAAATTGAAATGAAAATCCTTCTGGACCCAGCAGGATGGGGGGTATTATCCATGACTCAATGGCACTTCCCTGGGATAAGATCTAATTCTGGGAGGAAAATTTCTTCATATGGCCACCTGCTGTCGTCAGCTTTGTCCCAGGATCACAAGTTGTTCTGGGTGACCGGTCTTGGGACACGGCGAGAGGAATGCACTCAGCTCCCCGCTGACATTTAGATCTCTTTATTTTCTCTGAGCTTTCATTCAGCCACAGAGCTGGCTGGGAAGGAGGAGGAGGTGGGGGGGGGGGGGGGGGGGGGGGGGTTGGTGTCCTGGATGAGGAGAGGGGTGGGGTGTGTGTGTGTGTGTGTGTTCAGGAACAACATCGCCGCACCAAAATGCTCAAAGATAAAAATGCATTCACCAATTCACAAATTCACCTGTCTATAACTGTTCAAACCTACATAAAAAAATATTAATTTTATGTAACTGTTCAAAAATTAATTAAAAAGATAATTAAGACATTAGCTGATTTCTCATCGCAATCACAAAAACAATCAATCACAATCACACACATATGTGTGTCATTTGTTGTGTTATATGAAAATGATGTGAACAGTGATTATAATGGAGGTAAATAAAAAAAAGTGGGTAACTATGACAACTGTAGTTGGTGATAATCACAATGCAAACAGCAACCAATATAACCAAAAAAACCAATTATATTCTCAGAAAAACATTATTATATATATATTTTTTTCTTATAAAAGCCTATCTTCAAATAACAGTTTCAAGGTATTGCATCACTTGATAGCACTTAGTATGCGGTGTACATTGAATTTACATCATAAATAATTATGTCAGGACCAACAGGTGGGTGAACTCTATTCTGCAAATAAAAAACGGGGGTAAAATGAGTTTAACATGCTAAGCATGGCTCATTATTGTAATTATTTCCTCCTGATAAATAAAATAAAATCTCCTGATGAAACGCTGCCACCTTATCTCCTCTTTGTGTTGAATCAACTGGTGGCCGGGCGGCTGCTGTTGACTGGAAACTACTTACTTATCATTCAGCTCTTGGAGGGGAGGGGGTGTGTGTGTGTGTGTGTGTGTGTGTGTGTGTCTGCTGGTCTTTGTGAGCCTCTTGTGTCTCTAAGCAGAACAATAGATCCTTGCAAAGAAGTCAGTTCAGAGCCAAGAGACGAATCTCACCAAAAAGACACCTTTTGTTTCCCCTCAAACCAAATCTGCTGGTCCGCGCCAGATAATTAATGGCCAGACGTATGTTTCTCTTTTCTTCTTGTGGCTGAATGGGAACTGTACCCCCGCGATTTGTCTTTCCCACGCATGTCATCACAAGACAGAGTCGATATAAAGCTACGCTCTCCTAATTCAAGGCGCTGTTGTAACTGGTAGATATTATCCCGCTGAATAGAAAGATGTCAATAATATACACCAAAGTGACGCTCGGTGGAAATTGTTGCCAGCTGATTATGTTCACAAAAAAGGAGAGGGGCTTTTGTTTTCTCTGTCAGAAATCATATCACCCATCATATCATGTCATCCATCTGTACAACCTGCAATGACTTGCGGTTTGAAAACAAAGACAGATAGTTTTATTGTGTTAGCTTGCGGCTGCAGAGGTTTAGCCGACTCCTGACATGTTTGAGGGCCTTCATACTAACAAGAGTTTGCAGCTCGTTCACTTCTGTACACACACACACACACACACACACACACACACACACACACACACACACACACACACAGATAGAGAAGGATAGAGTTGAAGGCAGAGTTATCCACTGACCTAACCTGCAACATGTCCTGAAATGCCACACATTCATTTACATTCATAACTCTATGAAGTACAACAAAAATGAAAAAACACACACACACACACACACACACACACACGCACACACATATCCTTAGACAGATACAGAGTTGGGGGTAATGGGTTACTTTTTACTGCATTAGAGTTAAAAAGTGACTTTGTACTTTTTAATGCATTAGAGTACATTAGAGATAACTCATAACTTTTAATGTATTACCTTGTATTTACTTTGTAACATGTTAGAGTACATGTTAGAGCATTTTTTTTAACAGCTTAGTTTGTTTAACACTTTAGTTTATTAGTTGTTGTTTTTTTAATTAGAAGGTTGTTGCTTTTTTTTAATTTTTATAAAGTTTCATTTTTGTGTTTAAAAATTGAAACAAAAAGTATCAAAAGTAAAAATCCCCCAGCATCTTGTGCAGACAATATGCTGCTAATTGAAAAAAAAAAAAAACGAAGTATGCTTGGTATGAATGAGATTGGCTTACTGTTTTAAAAACAGAGCAATAATCTTGCATTGCATTTTCATACAATGATCGACAACACATTTAGCAGCACAAGCCGTATTGCTACGATACATTTTTGAAGTGGGTTACGCAAAAGTACTTTTAAGAGAGTTACTTTTAATAAAGCAAATAATACTTTGTGACGCAACAAGTTACTTTTTAAGGTAAGTAGCAAAGTAAAGTAACAAATTCATTTTAAAAGTAACGCTGACAGACATAACACACACACACACACACACTTCAGCACAGAGAGCTTCATGCCCTAATATGAATATGCAATAGACAGATATAGGGGTGTCATGTGAAAAGACTTGAACTCGTTGCTCCTTCTCAATCCATTTGAGACGCTGGTTGACTCCGGGGCCCTCCAGGAATGTCGACCATCCAGAGAGGCTGCTAGACGGACGGGGCCTTACTGTACTGGAGGGTAACTTCAGCCTTGTTGTGTGGATGACAGTCTGCATTAACATATGAATCTACCCCCCCCTCCCTCCCCTCCGACCCCCCTCGCCTCGCCTCTCCATCAGGTTTTATGTTGCCTCTCGCAGTGTGGAGTTTTTAAATATGGTCTAAAGAAACCATTTGCTAAAACGGTGTCGTGTGTTCATATCTGTTTGTCATCAGCTGTTTAGTGGATAAGATATGAAGAGTTCATCTAAATGATGAGTTCATTTCCCATTTTGGAGAAAAATATAAAACCATACCTGAAGGTTATCTTTTAAAGCTGCTCCAGGCAAGGGTTTTATGTGGAAATACACCTGTCTTATCAGTTTAAATCGCAAAGTGGGGCTGCAACAGAGAAGAGCGTCTCATACCCCCTAATTTAGACACCATAGATTTGTTCTATTTGCCCAAATGAAATGCTGGTGTCAGGTATGGACACTTCTCCACCCACAGGAAGAGACAAATCAAAACTTGAGAGCAAAATCCAAACTGTCTCCTAAACAGCAGTGAGTCACCAACGTTCAATCTTTTCCTCTTTCATCTCTTTGGTTTCCTTTAGTATAAAACACCACAGACCGGCCGGTTGGTAAACATAACTGTGCTGTGTGCAGTTTACTGACGTCACGCTACATGATTTCTGGGTATTTAAGCTCAAATTCTTCAAACATGTCGCTGCCATTTTGGGCCGTGAACATGGAAAGTTGCCTAGTGCAGCTTTAAATCTCTAAAATACACTGTAGATCATCCAGTCTCTCACACTTAGTGTAAGGACTTTATCAACGAAGGACTTAAATTACCTGCTATGAGTTAAAAAGCATCATTATTTGTTTTAATTTTGCAGTCAACCATTTTGTAAGTGTAGATGTAACTTTTCTTCAAATGCCAGATCTCTCATGTGGAGGGAAACTCCCCCCGTATGCTTCCCACATGTCTGCGTCCGCATGCGACTCTTTTTATTTTGCGTGCATCCCAAGGTCTCCACTTTCATCGCTCTCAAACAGTGAGGTGTTTCTTTGGGAGCGGAGGCAGCGGCCTGCAGCCGCGGCCCTGCGATGGGATCGCCTTACCCCATACAGCTTGGCTTTGTTATCGGATCTGCACGGGCTGAAGGACACAGTGCATCATCTAACCCGCTTTAATGCATGCAAGATGTCCAATCAGCGTTGTGTTTGGTCATTACGGCCGCCTCGCCGGGCCTCCTTCCTGTCGGCCGGTACGCCGGACCCAGGAGAGCCTCCGATGATCCCAGGAGCAGATCTCTGTTTCCCCCCTCACATGAGACCCTCGTCCCGGACCTTTATTTACGCTGCGCTTGGATCTGGGTGCCCACCATACATCAAACTCGTTAAATATTCCATCCGAGTGGAAACGCCGCCGACTCCGACATCACACCCGATACCGGCCCGATCGACCCGCTATGGAAGGTGATACCTGTGGATTGTTTATGTCCTGCGTACTTTCTCTAACTTCAGCTGAGAAAGAAACACCTACAGGGTCTGGAAATATGTGACCCGCCACCTTCTTCACATGAACATACACACACAACACAACAAAGACACACATTTCACTCATTTATCTCTACACGGCAAAATAATGTCAGGCTGTCAAGTGACTTTAACTTGTTTCCAGACCTATGAGGCGTATTTTGTGATATTTATAGTCAAATTATCTCACTGCACTGGCAGATAGTCTTGCTGGTTTTGATAAATTTCACTTGACACATGACAAAATGACTTCTTTCAAGAAATCATCATAAAACCATGAAGAAAATCCTGAAACAAGAAACTTTCTCCAAGACAATCTCACTTTTACCAAGTAAATGTCCTGAAACAAGTTCCATTATCCTGAAAAAAAAAAAGTCTACATCCTAAAATAAGCTTGAGTCTGCATACAAGATAAAATTACTTAAAAGTTTGTCAGTTTTTGCAGATACAAGTGAGACCTAGAGAGTAGATAAATAGTATGGAGAAAGTATAGGAAGTAGCGTTTTTCTTTTGTTTCTTTGTTTCTTTCTTTTACACCTTTCTTTTCTCCCTCCTGCGGAGCTTCATGATTTAAATGTGCAGGCTTTCATTATCAATGTGGATTCATCAACAACACTGCGTCGCTCCACTTAGCATGAACTCTGGAGTGTGACAGCTGGTATTAATATCCCATTCAACCACTTCAATGTATGCACTTAAACTGAACGGTGAAAGATATCAATTATGGATTTTTTCACTCCTGCACTACCTACACTTTTTTTTTTTTCCAAAGTGGCATATTCAGTACATCAGAACTAAAAGGTGTAGACATTTTCAGTGATAATGATTGACATTATATATGCTATGGCTAATTGCAGAGGCTCCACAAGTGAAATGTAACAAAAATCAAAACTATTTCTCTGCCTGCAAGCTCGCAGAAACAGCGAGCTTGAGTTTGGAAATAATAATAACAGATGATGGCACTTCTTCACAGGAGTGGGGAAAGCTTCCTCCGCTCAAGAGAGAAGTCATAATTTACAAGGCAGCCGCAGAACAGGATTCATACCTACTGCAGTGAAAAAGACATGTATCATTTCTCCCAAATGTCTTTGAGATGTCTCGCGATGAGCGGCTCTGAATAAAATATCAGTCAGAAAAGGAAGTGTTGTCTGCACAGTGCACACACAGCTCCAGACCCAATTCTAAATCAAATAGCCATTATTTTTTATTTTTTCCCATTTCTATGCAGCAATACCGGTGTCATCTCAGTGCAATATTGTTTTTTTTTTTTTCTCAACCTGATTAGAATATTATAGATGGAGAGGCCTTTCAGTGCCGGGAAGAGAATCTGCCGACTGCAAGAAAAAAAAACAAAAAAAATGTAAGGAACAAAAACACAAACTAGTAGGCATTTCCTAACAAGCCAGGTAATCTGAAACAGTAGCAAGACCTTGAAAAACACACACACACTCGCCCATGCACACACACACACACACACACACACACACACACATACAGGCAAGCAGAGGAATGCACACAAACTGGGCTAAAATCAATCACATGCCCCCCACCTGATTATGGAGTGAAGTAGACCATCAACACAACACTGAGTCTCTCTCAGTCAGGTTTGCTGCCACATCAATCACCTGGGCTTTAGCCAAACCAAATATGAGAATACAGAATGCCGTCAAATTAGGGTTGTTTTTCGACTCGACTGAGCAGATTTCCCCGTTGCTGCGCGCAGACGCTGAGTGGCGGGATCCGGTTCGGTGTGTTGGGTTACATGTGCGCCTTTGGAGCTCGCTGCCCCCATAATTCGCTTAAAGCCTTTGGTTTCCTGGGATGTTATTAATTAATAAGACTTACAATCAGACTTGATTTCTGTGGATGTCTTACACTCCTGCCAGCGCCGCGCACCACACCGCACCGCATCAATTTCCCCTCCGCATCGCGCTTTAATGCTTTCGGTAACTCCCCCCCCCCCCCCCCCCCGCCCTGTCATTTCTCAAAGTTGTTGCTGTATGTCACTCGACTCATTAGGTAAAGTTTCAATTACATTATACATAAATAAAAAAAATAAAAAAAACGGGGGATCAGAGTTGTCAAAATAAAGTAAGAAATCTGGATTCAGCAGTGTTTAACCAGCCCTTCTCCTCTAACTTTTTTTTATTCCCCGAGTAAAAGTGGCACCAAACGTCGACCTCCTTGAAGAAGCCTGTGTTGCAGAGATTGCAGTTTGCTATCACACGGCTCCGGTAACGCACGCAGTGTGTCAATGGCCCGACTCTCTCCCAGTAGCGGTGTTTGTCCTTGTTTGTTGATGCTAAATCAGAGTGTGACTTGTCGCACCTGAGCTTCAAGGAGATCCCGTTACCTTTGGGGGCTGATGCAACTTTAATGGCTCGCTCTTTGTTTGGAGGGGTATACATGTGTATTCCGACCCTCCGATATTTCAGAGAGGGGGGGGTTCAAAGGAGCAACGGCCTTTAATGTCAACCACGCAGCTGTGTTTACACAAATGCCTTCAAAAGTGAGGGCCAGCGTGAGGTGAGGTGGTGGGGCGGGAGGGAGGGGGCTGCCGGGACAGGGACAAGATGAGGTAATAACAGGCGCTGACCCCCTCACCCCGACTACAACAGGCTCGGAAACCTGTGTTATTTTTTGTGGGGACGAGGAGAAAAGAGATCCTGCCCTCCTCGTTACTGTACGCCTCAACTCGGGTTTTTAACAAAATGTTTCAACCGCGCTCTCTCTCTCGCTCACTGCTTTGCTCCGCGGGGATCAATATTCCCCGGTCGCGTTCCAGTGAATCACGCTGGACGCTACACGAGAGACAAACCCGGACAATATGGTGCGCGGCGACAACACCCATGTCGGCATTCTTGGGATCCGGTCCAACCGGCTCTATTTTGCTTTTGCAGAGAGAAACGTGTCTTTTGTCCTGGTAAAAAAATAAACACTTGCGGGGTGCCTGGGTGGTTCAGCGAGCAAGGCCGCATGTCACGATCTCACTACGCTGCGAGTTTGAGTTCACACTTTTTTTTTTCTTTTACGTCTTAGTCCATTTCTGTCTCCTATTTTTGCTGTCTGTCTTTGCTGTTCAGAATCAAATATAGCAGAAACGCCATAAAGATTATCCTTAAAAAAATGAAAGCAACACTTGCAGGTCATTGCGGCTGAACCTGGAGTCCAGAAGATGTTTGGCTTGCTTTGCCTGCTGACCAAATGTTGTTTGAAAGATACTGCCTGCAGACATTTTAATTTGGACTTATGTGCAAGTGCAGAGAAAGACGACAAACCTTGCAATACTAGAAAGAAAAGCTCGTTAAATGAGTATTATGCTTTGACGTATTGACCATATACACACACAAAATACGTCTGGGTTCACGCTTTTTATTACCAGTTATGTATTTGCCTTTATTGTGGCTGCGTCTGACGAGACCTTTGTGGCTGCAGAGAGGAGTAAAGCGCTAAACTCTGTCATCAAAAGACAGCTGACAGTTATTCAATAAGAGGACAGCGAGGGGTGTTAAAGATTTTACTGGGAAGGGATTTTCACTGAAGGCAGAGCACATAAATCTGGACAAACAGGGCGCCTGTTCAGATGACACAAATCGCTGCCTCGTTAGGATCAATAAAGTAAAACACAATGCTGCAAAAGCACAAGTGCAAACTGTGAGGCTCCGGAGGATTCAATAGCCCAAAGAATGCGTGGGAATGGGGAGCTCAGGTTAGGGGCGAGCTTCAATCCCACCAACTCTGCCATGAAATAGAAAGGGAGAGAGCAATTGACCCATGAACCAGACTGAAAGAGAAATCACTTGTTCTGGTAATGACTGCCTTCCACATCGCCAGCGCTCCCAGATATATGGCTCGCACTCGGGCGACGGTGCCGAGAGAGAGAGAGAGTCGAGGAGAGGAGAGGAGAGGGGAGGCTTGTCCGGCTCCTCCTGGTCTCCAGCTGCTGCGTAGAATTACGATCCGTCTACTCAACACGCATCCCCCCCCCTATCCAAACAAGCGCTAGCGGATAAACACAAACACACTGTCTGCATCTTGTAAAACCGAATCTGAGACAAATTAGCAAACTCATTAGGCAGCTGAGGTGAGTTTCCTGAACGAGTTGCCGAATCGGGAGGGTTTATTCAGCGCGAGTTTATTTACAGAGAGCAGCCCGCTCATTTGCATTCTCTGTTCTCCCAAGTACAGGAAGACTGAAGTGGGTGCTTATGTCTTCTGTGATAGAAGAGCTTATCCGGCTCTTTAGGGAGCATCTGTGGGCTCCGCGTTCCAAAAAAACTCCTCGCTACCCTGCGCAGGTCGCCTGCTTTTCCAGACCGAACCGGCGCCCACACATAGCAGAGAAAGCCCCGGTAATGGGACAAACAAATGGGCGAATCGTTAATCTAGCCTATCTTTGGCTGATTCCGGTGTTGAGTGTGTCTCCCCATGTGTTAAATTGGCCCCATCCCAGCCTCCCAAAGCCTCCCTGTGATCCTGATAAGCAGCATTAACTCCCCCTCATGCCCCCCCCCACCCCCCGCGCCCCCCGCGCCCCCCACAAGTCCTCCAAACCCCCTCCGACGAGCTCTCGCCCCCTGCCTCTGGTCATGTATTAATCGTCCCTGGTGTTCCGTTTGAGAGGAGCATCACTCCCCCCAACAACCCCGAACCCGCCCTGCCTTTCACACTAATGTCTTCCCCTCAGCCTATCTGTCGGGGAATTGCACTCGTTCCTGGTGACAGCCTCTTCCAAATGGCTCCTTGATAGTCGGATATCTCTCTGCCCAAAAAACGCCTCCCCTCCAACCCCCCCACCCCCTCCACTCACACACACACACACACACACACACACACACACTCAGTGCAGCCTGACTCGCCCGCTGCCCAACGCAGGTCATCTGTCTTCCTCAAATCTATCTAATGGCGTGTTTCGCGGCCTCTCCATTGCTACAGCAGCAGGTCTTTGAGGGGCTGAGAATCTGATGGCCCCGGATATTTTTAGAGCTGCAGGAATAGAAATATACCAGGAGCCCATGAGTGGGGAATGGGCGCAAGCTTGACAGTTCAAATGCGCAGAATGGCTTCAAAAATGTTTATGGTCTCCCGGTGCAATTTAGAGCAGTCTGCAGGACCTGGACACATAGAGAGTCAAAATAGATAAAGAAATAATCCATCACAAAGCCATAATTCCTGCGTTCTGGGAAAAGCCTATGAATTTTAACACTTTGTGAAAATATATATAGCTCTCCTGGGAAGGGGAAAGTAATTATTTATAAGAAAGCAAGTGAAATGGACTTTCCATGTAGTGTAAATACATATGCTGCCTTTTGGAAGACTATCTATAACTAAAAAGGTAACATTACTCAGCACAAATGACAAGATGATGTCTCTTTGGAACAGTCTATATCAATTATCTGCGGAGAAGGCTGTTGAAAACTTAATTTTTCCATACGCTGTAATTACATCCCAGTTCGCCTTTAATGCAGTGCGCCTGAGTCAGAGTCAAAGGCTGATCCCACATGCCATTCAGCAACGTCACTAACAAAGACATCAGCATCTGACAGTCCAACAAAGAGGGAAGGAGAGGAGAAAAGAATATATCAGCGAATGCAAATATTGACCCACTACCACAATTGCAAATTAGTTGCAAAATTCAGAGATAGAATGACAGCTTCTAATCTGTTCATTTCGGCAAACCCACCCCCCCTACTTAGATACTTTTGGACACACATCTGCTGTGTGTGATGGCTTCTTCATGATACAAATATAATGTGTCAGTAGTCAGTTCTTTCTCTGCCCACTAAACCTGCAGGTATGTTATTATTCAATATTAGTAATCTACAATTCTGATATAAATGTGTTAATATTGCTGGGCCATGTGTGCTGAAAGTGGAAAATACTCAAGTGGAATTAGAGAGAATAGAGGTTAAATTGGTAAAGTGGAATAGAAATAACTGTTAGATAAAACCCTTGTAGGTGAGATTTGGTGTTTTTGTGTACATATGTGCACATTTCTGAAAGGATTGCCTTGGTGTAACCTGAACGCTGGAATGCAGCCGCTCTCATACACTGGAATGTTTACTTCAAGATATGACTGGGCATGGAAAGGGCAAAATGTCAGCCTCTCCGGGGGAGCTTCCAAGAATAATTTGGAGGAGATGGTTGGATTTCACTCAGGAGGAGTTGAAAGGAGAGAGGGGGTCAGAGGTCGCCGAAGGATGAATAATCAATTAAAGGGGAATTACAAGCGTTACACTTATTTGCAAACAATATAACCCCGTAGATTGAATCTGGCAGCCGGAGAATGCCCTCCGTGCTGCGGCGGCGGCATGCAACCTCACTTCACATATGAGTAATTGATATGAACGTGGCTGGTTCACAAAGGGCAACAGATATGGGGGACAGGCAGCAGACGGGATAAAATGGCACATTTTTAATTGAATGTTGAGTCCTTAGTCCAGCACACTGGCCCTTTCAATTGCCCATAGATGACTTATGATCCCCAGTTTTTGAATAGTTTCGTTTTGCACGTTTAAATTGCTTCTATTGTTATGTGTCCTCACTTTGCTCAAAGCCTGCCTTTCCAGCCTATCAAGTTAAATATTAATTGCGTGCCTCAGGAGGATCGCCTATCAGGCTGAAATCAAACACTACAGTTACTCCCTTTGGTGACAACAGAAAAAAGTTTGCCTTTTTTTTCTGCGCCCATTGTTTTCCTCGAATCGTTTTAACATCACTGTGAGGAGCGTATGTGTGTGGGAGGAAATAATAAAGAGGTTTTGTCCCCGGGCAGAATTTGAGCCTCATGAAATTCTGAAAAAAATCTCCACCAGAGACAACACTTTTGTGGGAGAGGAGAGGATCTGATGGGCATCCTGTGTCGCTTTTGAATTCCTCCGAGTTTGAAAGAGCAAAGAAGCAAAGAGTCAAGTCAAACATTTGCATTGTATTATATTTGTACAGCACATTTCATACGCAAGGAAACTCATTAAAATACATATCACATAGAGAAAATATACATGCACACAGAACCCTCCCCCCGGATATCACACATGCCCACGTATAACCAAAAATAATAATAAAAAAACAAACAGAATCATATGTACAGGTTCTTTAACCTTTAACCTGCTTCTAACTTAATTTATTTCAATCTTGCTGTTGCTTTAGACGGGTTTGTTTTTAGCCTGTGTGGGAGATTGCAGGGCCAAGAGGGTCAAGGAGTTTGTGATATCACCGGGATGAAATGTGCCTAATGAAACTGCCCACACACACACACACACACACACACACACACACACACACACACACACACACACACACACACACACACACACACATCACTCACTCACGCAGACAGTGTTTTCAAAAAAGCTAACTTTTCAGAAACTGTCAAAAACTTGATCTTTCATTCGACACCTGCACACCTACACATGTATTTTTCGGGCATTTATGAACTTAACAATTCATTATGGATGGTGTTGTTTGGTCCAATTATAATGTCACATTTTCGACTTATGGAAGAAAAGATAAACTGTCAACAGTAAAAAAAAAAAAAAAAACATAATTAGCACAAGATCGTTACGGCATGTAGACAGATAAAGTCAAAGTAATTGCCTGTTAAGCTTGTGCAGTGTGATAATTTATTGATCCCTGCAGGGAAATTCTCTTTTCTCTTGCCCCGCTCCACAGGGAGGTCAGAGGTCAGGGTCGGCTGCAGCACAGCAGCCTGGAGCTGGTGGGGATTCAATGTTCTGCTCAAGGACACTACAGCAAGGTCTCGAACCCGGATCTTCCTATTCGCTAATGCCATGATCATGCTTTCGTATACTTTTAACAGCTGTATTGAATGTATTTGTGTCCATTTACTTGGATTTACTCTTCCGCAGCACGCATGTAGAAGCCCAACCCCAACCCAGTGTCAGTAGCGTGTTCATCGATGCCGTGACTTACTCTGTAGCTAATCAACAGTATTCCATCACTTTGCACACCACTGACGGTCGGCTGAGTGCCGCGACAGCCCGCTCTGCTTCAAATCTACAGGCAGACGGCTCGCTTTAACACAAGTGAGCAGTAGGTTAGCTTCTTTGAAAATGCTGTCTCTCTTGCAAGGTGATGAAATGGATGAAGGGAGAGTTCAGAGGCAAGCAGATCAGGCAAATAACGAAGAACGACTTGTCGGTGATGCAAAACGTTAGCAAGAGCTTCCAGGCCTGCATGACACATCTGACATGATACACACAAGACGATCTATGTTTCTTTCACCTGCTTTTTGTCTGTTCTGCTCTCTCTGAACTGTTTTCATTTCAGGTTACAGGAAATAAAGTGATGATACTGTGATCTTACACCCTCACCTTGTGTTCTGCAAAAATATTAGTGAAAACAGTTAAAGAGTGGAGGAGGAAGGCTCTTTTCTGAGAAAATCAGTTTGGCGCACACTGGGAGTTGATGTGAGCCAGTCAGGTTCAATTTCATTCACAATGCCGCCCCACTGATACCGACCTGAGCACGCAGACTTGTAAATTGGTTGTCCTGTGTAAATTACTGGGGGAATTATAGTGAAGGTATTGCCTTGTGTGCAGCCCTCTTTCCCTGAACTGAAGCGAAGGCGCCGCAATCTTAAACATTTCAATAAGCTTTTACATCAGACGTGAATGAATACTTCAAATGTTGCCACAAGCATTGTTGTTATTTTAGGAAGTCATGCAGATTTTCCCAACGGTGCAGATTAGATACACTTTGCTGTCACACCATGCTTATTTTAGCATCATTTAGTGTTTACCTTGAGAAGACAATTAGCATTGATTTGCAATTTTAACTGCAGGGGGTGTTTGTTTAAAAATTCACATTTAATGAGGTATCTCTCCCCCACTGCGCATTTAAATAGTGTAAAACAAAACTGGCGAGGGGCAGACGGAGCTGACATATATATTTTTCTTGTTTGAATGGAGGGATTTAGAAGAAACATAAACATTTGCTTCCTAAATCAGAGTTTGACATGTGTAAGCAGGTATGGGGGGGGGGGTGGATCTGCAAGTCTGGAGGGGACAGGGAGACAGGGAGAGGGACGGGTAAAATCGCTGCACAGCAGATCAAGGGTATCGGGTGAGAAACATGAACGTGCCTCTCAGTGCAGACTGAGATTTTCATGTTTCCTGTGGCCCGGACATGCACACACTTTCCCCCGTCCAGCCACGCTCAATCACAGACGCAGACTTGAAAAAGCAGACAGAAAGTCAGTGGAGCGTGAACAACGCTGAAGTTTTCTCAATCCTCCACTGAGAGGCTCAGGTTCAGTCTTTGGTATGCCCTGCCCGTCCCCAGGATGCCAGGCGGACGTCCATTTCTGACATGGTGCCTCACTGTTGCACCCTCTGAATATACAGCCACATGACACCCAGTGAAATATAGCATCAGAGCCGATGGAGATTATCGTGACTACAGCGACAGTTTAAATGATAGCTCAGCCCGTAATCACTCACGCTGATGATGTGCACAGTCAATAAATCAGATTGGCCAATCTCTAACTCAATCAGCATCCAATCAATATAATCCTCTGGTGTGCTCTCTCGCTCTCGCTTTCTCACATTCTCTCTCTTTCTCACTGTAGCCCCCCCCCTCTCTCTTTGTCTCTTACTCATGCACACACCACACAGCAGCCTCTTTACCTGCGTTCACACTGCAGGCCTTCATGCTCAATTCCAAAACGCTGCTCATATGTGATTTTTTTGGATGATTGTTCATATCTATTCTAGGACGTAACCCATATCTGATACCAATATGAACCGACAGCGATCTCAATAAGACAGGCGCGCGCAAAGCAACAATAACACAAGATGTCACGTCCACTGTGGTACTTCATCTCTTCTGCTGCTTGTTTTGAACACATTTGTGTGCCTTTGAGTTTCAGCTGAATTGAGGCAGCTCCCTAAATACAATCAAGCTGGCTATTTTGCTTTCTTTCCATCGTTGCGTCTCATTGTTCTCCACACAATTATGACATTTGTCACGGATTTACTACGTAAGATTATTGTCATAGCAACGCTGACACATGCTGATGCGATCGTTAAAATGCAAGTAGGATGTAGGTCACATGCCTCGGGATCTGATTTTGTAGCACATATCCATGTCGCCTCGATCGGAATTGAAAAAATGTGATTCCATTCAGCTTTTTGCTGCTCACGCTGATTAGAAAACATCGGATCTGTGTCACATGTAAGCGGAAAACAGCAGAATTGCGTTACTTTCAGCTGCAGTGTGAACGTAGCCTTTCTCTCCCTTTTGCCCTCTCAGCCGCTCTCCCTCTTCCTCTCCCACTCCATCTCTCTCTCTCTGTTGTTGCACGCTCGGCCCTGCAGAGGTGACCTGCTGCCACGCTGCACAGTGTTGTGTTGGTGGGGAAGGGGGGTTCAGTGCCAGGGGCGTCTCTCTGACAAACAGAACAGATGCCTTACACTAACAAACAGCCCGGCGGGGCTCGGGCTGCCTCCCGTCGATCCTCCACCACTACAACCAACTGGAAGTGCTGAGACTTGCAGCTGGTGCAGCAAAGACTCCGTGCCCTTACCCAACTACACAGCCCAAATGCAAAGCGCCCCGAAGCGTTACTTGGTTTTATTTGTCTTGTCGTAAGCTGCTGCCTCTGTCACCTGCAGGTTTCGAGCTGTGCTTCCTATGATTGTGATTTTCGGTTACGGGCGAAAGAGTATTGTGAATATGCAGCTTATATTTATCTACACAAAGGAACTATTGTCGAAAGCTTATCCAGACATTGAAGTTAAGCTGTTTATGCACTGTGGGCTGTGGTGGCTATAATCTCGACCGACTGCAGAAAAGTGTGGAGAGGTTGTTATTTGTTTATCTGTTTTGAACTCATGCGCTCTGTCCGGCTTTCTTCTCACCACAGTCGCCACACGTAACCAAAAGAGCACAGCGGCTTTCAAGTATCTTCAGATCTAAAGACTTAGTCAAACAGGATAGCTTTTTTTCATCAGCATGGCCCCCATATGGAGAGATTGTTTGTTTCTTTAATTGTTGGGTTGAACCCAACTTCAAACAAGGACACCCACCCACTCACCCACCCACACACATACACACACATCCAACAGAAAACCCCAAAGCACATATATGCACATACACACACACACGCACACACACAAAAATGATCTCAATACACATGCTTGAAAGAAAATCTCATTATTGGGAATTTTTTGGGTTCGGCCAAAGTGCATAAGAGTGCCTTGGGCTTTGAAAGAAGACACAAACAGACATTTAATTAATCCATCATGAATTTTTCAAAGTTACACCCTTTTAAAGCAGGATTATTATTATTTAGTATCTGGAGTTATGGATAAATTATGACGAGAAACAGGCGCAGTTTGCATGCATTTTAATTAATCTCCGACTGCAGGGGGAAATCAAAATGACTTTTCATCTGCTGCCAAGCGGTCTACCACCTACAGCAGAGGAGCGTTGTCTGCGCTGATGAGTGTCGCTCTGGCCAACGCTGCAGCCCACGTAGAGGTTTTAAAATGCAACATGCAGCGTGGCAGTTTAGTCTCTAAGTAATGATCTGCGGACCGACGAGCGGGTGCTTTTTAATGCTTTCTCATTATACAGTACACAGCAGAAGAAGCATGACGGCTGCTGTGAAGAGGAATGGGTCTTGAATCTGATGGACCTGATGAGGCAGAGTGTCTGCGTGTGTGTGTGCAGATGTCAGTTTCCTCAGTATTTGTCTGTTTACAGCGGGTCTGTATTCTGTGTAATCTCCAAGGGTGCGATCACACCTACAGTTCAGTTTCTTTGATCTGAACCATAGTGGAAAAGTTTACTTTGTTGGAATTTTGCTTTTGGTTCGTTTAGGTTCACACTGCCCAATTACAAGTGAACCAGGGCTTGTAAACAAAAGTCACATGGACTCACAAGTAGCTTGTTTATTAGAGAGAGTTTTGGTAACCTGTCATCCCAAGAGGTTAGAGATTATGGGGTGGGGGGGTTTAAACAAATCTAATTCCGGGACCTGTGACTTTGGCTAAGCATGATGGACTTGTTTGCGCTCTTCTCTGGGAACACGCTAATTTTTCACTCATTCATTTTGTTATGTTAGGCTTTCCAAGCTGGCAATCAGATATCAACATCCATCTCTGTATACCCATAAACTCCTACGTTTTGTGGTTGTTTCCTGCAGCTGGTTCAGATTACGTTCTCACTCCTAACGAACCACAACACAGTTCTCTTGTCAGAGGACAGAGAGTCGGATTTTCCAAAGGCATCGTTCTCACCTGTCCAAATGAACCTAAAGGAAGCCAAACTAAAGTAAAGGAGCTTGGTGTGAATATGCCCTAACAGCCTTATCAAAAGACAACCAAACACAATTTTGTACAGTCGATTGTCTCGTTTTCACAGTTTAGCTGTCAACTTTCCCACAAATCTGCATTACGACATGACAAACTAATCAAATACCATGGGAACGGGCTGAGCCTGGGAGACATCTGCAGCCGTATTGAGGGTGGGACTGAGCAAAGCTATTCCATTCTCTACTCCTTGTTCTGTTTCTAATAAGTCATCAAGTGCCGTCCTGCAGGCCTTCTGAGCTGTTAAGCTCTTGCTCAAACATGATCCTTGCCATGTTGGTGATTTGCAGGACAATTGGCCCACTAGGGATGTGAAAAGGTCAGGCTGAGGTGCTTGTCCTGTCCCCTACTTTAAAGCCGATACACAAGCAACCTAATCTCCCTCAAACCAAGCTTCTGGTCAGCCAGCTGGGTATGGGAAACTCTGTGCTGCTTCACACACAGCATACACACATACACACACATGCACGCACGCACACGCACATACGTAAACCACCTAAATGGCCTGGGTTGCGCTCCAGAAGGTAGAGCTCTAAACCTCAAAACGATTGTCATAGTCTTTGAACCTGCAGTTTGCTTGGTTTTAATGCCATCAGTCTCCAGGCATCAAAGCGAGTCACATAAACGCCGCCGCTGGCTTTACTCACACATGAGGGGAGACAGCTGAAAATCAATCATGAGGATGTTCATTTTCATTTGTAAATCTATAGGTAGAGATGCTGTGGATTCACAAGCATAATCAATAGCCCCTCACACTATGCTGCAAGGTCTAACAATGCAAAAGGGCAAATTGTAATTGGGATCCCGTCTCCAGCACACTAGTGAGGGCCATGGGTCATGTAATTGGCTGTGGGACTGTATAGGCAGGGAGAGGTGCGTCGGAGTAGAAGACTCAGAAGGAACGGCCCTTCAAGCTGGAAAAGTAGGAAACTCAGGCAGGATTTCCAAGTTAGTTGCAGTTATCTGATGTCATGTCAACATGGCGGCATACGCTATAAATGCTACACAGCATTATTTGCATGTCCTGTGAAAACCATGTAACTCCAGTTTTGATGATTTCATTGTTTTCATTTCAGCTGAAGGTTTACATGCTCCTCAGAGGGTTGAGGAAATTCTCCGACCTCTTGGGCTTTATGAAACCAAAAGAAAATCCAGGGGATAAAGTCAAAAATGCATCGTGATCAAGCTAAAACAAGCCTGTTTTTCTTAGTTCCTGAAAAGCTGACATTTTGGAGATACAGGGTTTTCACCTGACAGCGACAATATGTTTATCTCCTCAAAAGCCTCAAAGTAAACTTAAACGCATTGCATGATCTTAAATCCATCAAAACACCTTGTTAATTAGTTGAATATACATTTGCCAACATTCTGTGCTAACTAGCTAGCTAACGTTGCCAAATATCATTGATAAAACATTAGCTGTTGCATGGGGAACAGTATTTTACATCGGACAAATTCAATCTCACAGGCGTCCATGTTTCTTCCCTGGTTTTTCCAAGCTGGACCACTGGATCGCTCAGTTGGAAATTTCCAACTTTCTGCTGTCAAAACACTATTTGGTGACAACACTGGCAAAAAAGGTCTCGCTATGATGAAGATACAAGGTATGTATTCAGATTATGAGAATGCAAACAACTCAGTGCCTGACAGTAAGACTCTTCTTCACATTCACACAGTTACACACCTTCACACCTGGCAGCTGCAGCAGTCGGGGCTTAACTGCCTGGCTCAACAGCACCTCACAGCAATTCTTGAGCTTTCTCATTAACTTTACCTGCCCAGATTTTCCCAGGTGGTCCAGGATTTAAACCACGGGTTACAAGCTTGCTCCTCTAATATCTAGGTTACCACCGCCCCAATTCATGTTGTGTTAGTCTTTCTTTGGTCCCAGGAAAAAAAGACTTTTGTTTACCGTGCTGGTCCCAACGTAATTTCACACGGGAAACTTAATTATTTTAGGGTTAGATGTTTTGAAGTGATAGAGACAAGACAGCGCTACTTTAGATTCTCTTCAGAGATATGAAGTCACTCACGATGAATTATTTTTGAGGGCAAAATGGTTATGGTTTTAAGTTAAAAATGGACATATAAAATATGAAGTATTAATTATGACCACCAGTGTGGGGAAAGTGCATTATGTGGTAAATAACATCTGGTCCAAGCAGATCAGACTGCATGTATAGTGAAGCAGTGGTGAGAGAATCTAAGCTTGAAGAGAACGAGGAAGAGAAAAGACTCAAAACTCATGTTTGCAAGTGATGTAGTGTGAATAGCTGAGAGAAAACATTCATATGATTTTTATATTCCACTGACGTTGTGCCTGACTATTCAGAGGAGGTTGCTGTGCAGCAACACAATTCACTCCATCTGTTTTTATGGATTGCCGTAACTCTGATACTGATACTGACTATTTTGACAGTGTATTTTGTTTCTCTGGGCTGCAGAAGGAACACATTCACTGCTATTTCAGCCCTGCATGCTTCCACAGCAGTTTCTGTGTGGGAGGGCACCTGCAGGGCTACAGATGAGATTGCTGATATAGTGTTCCGGTTGTCCCCAACCTTGATATGCCCGGGCACCACCCTGTGAGCCACCGGAGGCCCCCTGTCTTCTTTCCTTGCCCATAAATTTTGAACGGTTGCGAGGGATTATAGGTTCATTTGGCCAGCCATTTAGCCCTGCAAAGCCGCCGCCGGCCTTTGACTGGAGGGGCCTCCAAAACATGAGCCCTGCTGCACAGGGTCTGCATGCTAAACTGAGCCCGGGATTCAGCAGGCAGCCCCTCTCCATGACAGTCCCTGCCCCGGCGCTTGACGTGGTGTCAGCCCAGGTGCCGCGGTGGCTCAGCTCCTCTCAGCGCTCCAGACAGGCCAGATCCAGGCTCTGACAGCCTCAGTCTGTGGGGAGAGGCTGAGTCCAGACGCAGCTCTGACCCCGCTGCCCTCCTGTATGTTGTTTACCTTCAGGTGTTGGCACCTCCTGCAAGAGAGAGTGAAAAAAAACACCCATGTCTGTTCCTACCTCTCCCAGACAGGAATCAGAAATTGACAATGCTGGGACTAAAAACTCCTCAGCCAAACCTTTTGGGCCCTGTGGGGCTGCCAAGAACTGACTGGAGCTTGACCACGGCTTAAGCAGGTTATTCTGGGCAAATGGACCCGGATTCATCTTTTACCTTGACAAGGAAAAGAACAATTTAATCACATTTTTGCGTGTTGCTGCACTAAGATAAAAACCGTATAATTCCAAAAAGTCCACTTTGCAAAAAGACTTCTGTTTAAATTGGCGTTAATGCTTTTTTAAAAGTACATAATGTTTCTGAACGGCTGTCATGGACTCTAAGGTCACACAACATTTTAATCCATTAAGCACCAACCGAACCTTCAATTAAAGTAAAAAGAAAAAGAAAAGAAAATCACAAATGTTGGAGTCCTCCATGCAAGAATATGAGTATGCTGCTGAATAACAGGTTATGAGGGCAGGACTAAATTGGCACCTTGTTTCACCTTGGATTGGTGTGAATGGGTTCTTTTTCATTAGCTTGATTTGATATCATTTTCTGCATTTTGTTGAACAATGTGACGTCCAAAATGAGAATTTGAAAACACAATGTAGATTTAAATACACTTGGCCTTTCAAATTGGAGGTTAAAAAGAATGGACAGCAATTACAGAAAATCTACTTTTTCACTGATGGTTTACTGAACACTATTCTATTCTTGGTGAGCATTAGTGCATGAGTAATTATGGAGAATTATTCAACGGGGGCATAATTATGCAAAGTCTTTTAAATGACGGACAAATCTGTCGCATTATGTTCATTGTTTTGCAAATGCGGTTGATGATTCTGTTATCTGTCTCTTGCTTTGCAACACCTGTTTTGTATAATTAAAACAAACTTTGACATGGGATTTTGACTGTGGCAATCAACATAATCATAAATGCTATTCGACCCCAGAAAATAGCTGGCTAATGGCTGTCCACAGGTGATTTTCCATATGGACCTACTCTCATTTGGCTGTGGGCAGCAAGTACCAAGCTAGATCTCTAGTCTCAATTTGAATTTCTGCATCTTGGTTAGAAACTAAGCAAAGACTGTCAGAATATTTTTAGAATCCTCACAAAAAGGATTTTTTTCTCATCGTTTGCATATTATATTTAGAATTACATGCCTTCATTTTATGTTATGCTCAAAGACACCCACAATCCTGCCAATAACGCTCTCATTTACAGCAATATTTCAGAAATAAACTGAACTCTGGAAGGCTGTTTGGCTTCTCCTTTCATCTGAAATTCTTGGCATGGAGGCTCTTCTGTAATGACAAATATATGGCGTGGTATTAATTTGTTATTGTTGTATGTTAAGATTATTCTCTGAACTTACTCTTACTGAGTAGTAGTAATAGTAGCAGTAATAGTAGTAGTAGTAGTAATAGCAGTAGTAATAGTAGTAATAGCATCAGCATTGTAGTAGTAGCAGTAGTAGCAGTAGTAGTAATAGTAGCAGTAATAGTAGTAGTAGTAGTAGTAATAGCAGTAGTAATAGTAGTAATAGCATCAGCAGTAGTAGTAGTAGTAGTAGTAATAGCAGTAGTAATAGTAGTAATAGTAGTAATAGCATCGGCATTGTAGTAGTAGCAGTAGTAGTAATAGCATCAGTAGTAGTAGCAGTAATAGTAGTAGTAGTAATAGCATCAGCAGTAGTAGTAGTAGCAGTAATAGCAGTAGTATTAGTAGTAGTAGTAGTAGTAGTAGTAGTAGTAGTGGTAATAGTAGTAGTAGTAATAGCATCAGCAGTAGTAGTAGTAGCAGTAATAGCAGTAGTATTAGTATTAGTAGTAGTAGTAGTAGTAATAGTAGTAGTAGTAGTAGTAGTAGTAGTAGTAGTAACAGCATCAGTAGTAGTAGCAGTAATAGCAGTAGTATTAGTATTAGTAGTAGTAGTAGTAGTAGTGGTAATAGTAGTAGTAGTAATAGCATCAGCAGTAGTAGTAGTAGCAGTAATAGCAGTAGTATTAGTATTAGTAGTAGTAGTAGTAGTAGTAACAGCATCAGTAGTAGTAGCAGTAATAGCAGTAGTATTAGTATTAGTAGTAGTAGTAGTAGTAGTAGTAATATTAGTAGTAGTAGTAGTAGTAGTAATATTAGTAGTAGTAGTAGTAGTAGTAGTAGTAGTAGTAACAGCATCAGTAGTAGTAGCAGTAATAGTAGTAGTAGTAGTAGTAGTAGTAGTAGTAGTAGTGGTAATAGTAGTAGTAGTAATAGCATCAGCAGTAGTAGTAGTAGTAGCAGTAATAGCAGTAGTATTAGTATTAGTAGTAGTAGTAGTAGTAGTAGTATTAGTAGTAGTAATATTAGTAGTAGTAGTAGTAGTAGTAATATTAGTAGTAGTAGTAGTAGTAGTAGTAGTAACAGCATCAGTAGTAGTAGCAGTAATAGTAGTAGTAGTAGTAGTAGTAACAGCATCAGTAGTAGCAGTAGTAGTAGCAGTAATAGCAGTAGTATTAGTAGTAGTAGTAGTATTAGTAGTAGTAGTAACAGCATCAGTAGTAGCAGTAGTATTAATATTAGTATTAGTATTAGTAGTAGTAGTAATAGTAGTAGTAGTAGTAATAGCATCAGCAGTAGTAGTAGTAGCAGTATTAGTATTAGTATTAGTATTAGTAGTAGTAGTAGTAGTAGTAACAGCATCAGTAGTAGCAGTAGGCAGTTACACACTACCATTATACAGGACTCAGAAGCAGTTTGTTTCTCCTTTGAAAAGAAATGGCTTAACTGCGGCGGTGTCAGAATGCTAAACAGATGAGGGAAAAGGTGAGAAAATAGAGGTGTAGGTGTATTCTGATTGTTCTATCGCTTGAACTGTATTGTAAGTAAAAAAGGATCATGCTATGTCTTCAAATATATTCCCCTTGGGGTCAAAGTCAATAACCCATTACATGGATTAAAAGAGCCTCTTCTGTCCCTCACCGTTCAGCACTGGACAACAAATAGCTTCTGATTTTTATTCATTGGTTTCTATCACAAAGAGATAGTTGGTAAAGAATGTGTCAGAAGCAATTTACTACCCAACGTATACTCCCACACAGAACCAGACTCATGCTGTTCGCCTAAGCATTGGACTTCCTGACTCACAAAGAGACAAAAAAAAAAAAAAATCCCATCTTGAAGGAAATCTTAAGCAGATGCATAAAAGCACGAAAATCCCCCCGGATAAGCCGCTATGGTGTGAAAACCTCTCTCTGGTTATGAGCTGACAACACGCTGCCTTTTATTAAACGCGGGTTTCATCTGTGACAGATCTCACAAGGTATTTCAGAGATGCACCACAGGTTGTGTCTAACCTGAGCGCCGGATCCGCCGCTATTGGCTATTCAGAACGTTTAAACCATCGCGGCGAGAAATGGGACAAGAGTCACGCCTCCAATCTGCCCTAGGAATTTCAGGTTCATGCTTGACAACATATTTACCACTTGATACGCACACTTGAGTTCTAACAGACTTACATGTCTCACCGCTATTACACCTACAGGTTCAATCCTTTCAGACCTCGTTTTGAGCTAAGCCCGGGTATAATCACATCACTATAGAGTAATCCTTTGCCAGACTTTGCATGCGCGCTATGAAGGGTGTGGATGTTGCACTTTTTCAAGGACCCGACTTAAAAGCCTGTCACAGCAATACACTGCAAAACATCTCCATCTTAACAAGTCATTTAGTCTGTTACTGAGTCCTAAAAATCATCATTTTCTTAAAAGAAGTGAAAAAATCTGCCAGTGGGGTGAGATCATTTCACTTGTTTCCAATACAAATCAACTTTCTGTGTCATTTTCTTGATAGAAGTGCAGTGATCTGCCTTATTCTGACTTGTTTCAAGATACTCCTTTCTTGGGACAAATGCATGTGAATGGCCTTTCTTGATTATGAATGGCCTCTCTAGACATTCTAGCTCTAGGCTGCTCTAGGGTTGATTGCCCTGTGATGTCATTAATTTGGAGCACCTGTTTTGTAGGGTATAAATGTCACTGAGATGCTGTGATTTCTTTATCCTGAAGAAGGCATTATGTGCCGAAACGTCGATTAAATTTAACATTTGCACCGAGTTACGCGTGTGCGGCTTCTCCCTTCTTTTAATGTTTATGACCTGCGAGCCGGCACCTCAGCTACATAGGAGTGTGTTTTTTCTTCTCTTCCTTGTTTCAAGATACTCACAGAAAATTCCTCAAATAAGCGAAACTGCATTGGAAACAAGAGGAGTTTTTCCCTCGGTTTAAGAAAAATAAGATTTGAAGGCTGAATGTGACTCGTTAAGATGGACTGTTTTTTTTTACAGTGTATACAGTAGGCTGAGCACAGTGAGCCACACAGCTCCTCAGTGAAGGGTATTTCCCAAAGCCCCAAACACAAACCTAACATGCCCCGATTTGACTTTCGCCTGTGGAACTTATAGACAGAAAAAACTGTACAGCGAAAAGTCCCAGCGCTGCTCACCTAACCCCGCTGTTTCTCCAATATGTCCAGATGACCTCGTGATTCGATATCCTTTGCCCATTTAGTTCAAGACGTCTACCCCACACCAAAGTTGTTAAGGCAAAGCGGTGATTTATTTAGCCAATTAAACTCGGAGATAATTAGCTGGAGACAATGAGGGAGCCGGGCAGGGAATTTGTCCAGTATGCAGAGGTTAATGATAATCCTCTTTGAGATAAGTGCCATGTGACCAATGGGAGTTAAGACTTGAGTGTCTGATCCCACAGACAGCATTGAGGTCTCTCAAAAGCAGGGTGCATAAATTAGGGCTAGGCAACCCCTTGGCTGATTTACTGTAACTCCCAAGTGCCGCGCTCATTATTGTAATGTCTTATCCAGACTACAATACATCCACCACTTATTCTATCACATTTCTTTGAACCTGATTAGTGCTGATGTTTTTTTTTCTCGCGCAAAATTATGAATAATGGAACATGAAAATGCAATTATTTTCTCAGTGAACATAGTGAGTATGGATTAATTGAATGAAAAGAGACGAGCCCTCCTGTGCTGAGCTTCAGGGGAACACAGTGGTAACAAACATCACTGGAAACTCGTTTCACTGTCCTGGTTTTTCCATTTCAAACCAATCGACAGTGGTGTGTATAATGAAATAATCACTGTCTAATCAGGTAGATTAAGTACTATTTTATCATGCACTTATTCTTTTAATAAATATTTTGAGCCGTAACACTTAAATACAGCTAGAAGTGCTTGGTGCCCCTTTAATTTCGGATAATCAAGAAGATCTGTTCAATAAGAGAGAGAAAAATTAGTCAATGCAAAATTGGCATCAGACGTAATCACATCAAGGGTTTAGTTTCAAAGTAAGATATTCAACCTCTTCTTACAAAATCATTGACATCTAAAAATGAAAAGCCAATCATGTTATTTTTTAAAGACTAGTAGGTAATTTGATTAATCACTTGACAAAATGACATGAGTATCTGCATATTACATTAGCTGTTCTGTAGGGAAAAATGGATCAATAAAACGTGTGCTCGAGTTGCATAAAAAGTGTACAAATAGAAATATAACATGCACACATAGAGCCAGTGTGACTGCACCGACTCCTTTTCTGAGACTCTGTGTTGGAGAGCTTGAACAATACTCTTATACCTTCATCGTCTCTAACTTTGTTCATGTTGACGATGGTAGAGCCCATTAACTCTCAATAACCTTTTCAGTTGTTGCTTAGTAATAACAATAACGCCTGGCATGGTGCCTTGATAACTCATCCCCTGAGTTTTTACCTGAAGTAATCAACAAATCTATCCACTGTACCTTATCAAAGCCTCATTCAACTAAGTATATCTTTATTTAACAAAATATCAGGCTAATTACACTAAAAAAATCACTGCAATCAAGTAAATTAAACTAATAAGTGAGTGAAATCATTTTGAATCTTGCTGAAGGAGCTAAATTGCGCACACCCACATTTTATTAACTTGTGTTAATGAATTTGTTAGCATGAATTATGAAATTATGAAAAAAAAAAGCTAATTATTGTACAAATCAACCAAAAGATACGATTTGTATCTTGCGCACTTGAATTAATCAAAACAAGGGGGCACAAGGATCAACTTCAGCTAATGTGTTTTCCCTCAAAACGGATAAATGATGTTTTGGAAATCTATTCTTCATACTGTATACAGTTTGTATGTTCTAAAGGCCGTAATACACAGGCAACTAGGAAATGTGCTCAGTAGAGCACAGACCTCCAACATGTCTGACAACCACCTTTTGGTCCCACCACCACGCCCCCTTTTGGCAAATCAACATGAAAAGTTAATCAGTTCTTCCTTGGTCCATAACCAAGCTTCAAACAAAGTTTTGTGCAAATCCGTGCCCAACTTTTTGAGATATCCTGCTAACAGACGGACGGCCTGACGGACGGGCGGACAAACACACAGACAAAAACATTACCTCCTTGGTGGAGGTATGGCAAATATGAATTGCAGGCAGTAATAACCAAAATGTACCTATGACTCATCACAGCTGAACTGCATGTAAGAAGGGGGTAGCTCCGCCGCCTGTGAGTCACAGCCTCAGCCAAATGAATAAAAGGCACACCTTGCTTTGCCTATTACATGCAAACACTTAGCCACGCCACTTACCACAAACAGATGGATGTGAGTCAGAGGAGACAAGTGAGTAAGTAATGGATCATGCTGTAAAGACATTGTCCAACAACACGCATATCGTGAAAGTGTTACCGCTTGCAAGGAAAATGAAGGTGGAACGCAAGTCTGGACTGGAGAAAAGCAAAAACTCATACTTTCCAGAGTGGATTCTAAGCCTTGGGAAAAACTGTAATGTCTTTCATGCTTTCCCACTCGGATATAGGATGTAAACAAGGCACTGCAGGTGCTGATGACAGGTCGTACGAAGCACCACCATCTACTGTTCCTTAAAACAACATACTGTAGCCGACATGTAGAAAACCTCCTCGCAGGGAGTACCAACAGGGAGAGGCATGTGGAGAGGGATTGTGGGAGGAATTGGAGCCCCGGGTGGAGAGATAAGCAAACTGGGCTGTTAGTCTGTCCATTTCTACCTGCTGGGAAAACTGGGGAGGGAAGTCCTGTGAGTCTGCTCCATATTTGCCTCCCTACCTCCATTCTATGCAGCAGGCTTAGCAAATGTTCCCTAAACAGACAGTCAATTGTAGCCCTCGCCCCTTCAGGCAGCCTGCTTCCGTCGGTGGACTTGTAGCGCCCAGAACAAAAAGGGAAGTGCTGTGGGAAGAGACACACGGCTTTACTTACTACAAGACTTCCTGAAAGCCTCCCAGCTACATGAACCCAGACCAAAACCTTGTTCCAGTATGGAAGCAAATCTCCCAGCAGCACTGTTCAATATCTAAAATTCCCATTACTGCTCACAACATACCCACATTAAAATGATATGATTTTTATCATTTTATCGAGTGACAATAAGTAGCGCATTTATGAGTGAATGAAGAACGAGGAATTCCTAAGTGAATAATGTGGTTTTTTTTTAGGTTTTTTTTTAATTGTAACGCACTTATTAATTCTGAACGCATCCGTGAAATCATCCAAACGTGAGTAAAATTATGATTTGTGCCAGCTGCCAGCAATAAAAGAATGAGGAACGTAATTATTGCCAGTGACTTATAATTATCTTTGTACGGCATTATGTGTACCAACGCTCATGTGTTCATGGTTAGTGAATGGTTGTAGCAGGCAATGATGAGAACATGTGAGCTGTACACTCTTCAGCGGTATAGAGAATATTATTTTTGCCTATGGCAGCATTCATTGGCACATACAGCTGGTATTTTTTGAAATAACAGTGTTTTAGTGTGATAGTAATAGATGCTTTTGGCAGACAATAGATGGTAAGGAAAAATTTTATTCAAAATCATTTTAATATAATTGACGCTGTACACAAATAGTTTTGTATATCAGTCGTAACCATTTAAAAGGTGTGAAATAGGGTTCTGTTTTGAGAAATTAAAGCAGATAAAGCAACGAGATCAAATATCAAAGGTAACAATTAAGTGTGCGTCTTCACACTTCACAGGTCTCTTTGGCTCTAATCCTTAGCTTATAAGATCAACAACTAGATTCATCCTGGGTAAAAATGTTGGCGGAGCTATAAAAAGCGCAGAACACTGTGTTGAAAAAAAAATTGCTAAAATGTTAAGTGGAGAGCCTCCAACTAAGCCAAGCTGTCATCTGGCTTGTTTTCTTTGCCAAATAAGCTTGCATCTAAAGTCAGTCCTCTCCCTTCCAAACTTCATACAACAAACATATTAATCTGCCGTGATTATATATACACATCTATCTGTGTGTGTGTGTGTGTGTGTGTGTGTGGGTGGGTGGGTGGGTGGGGGGGCATACAACCCGCCTTAAGGGCATTTATACCACAGTAATTCCACTATTATGTAGGCTGTTCAAACCTGCTCTTTCTGATACAACACTGCAACTTGTGGACGAAAGTGAGAATTTCAATTACTGAATACCAAAGCTTGCTATTTATTATAAACTGAGTGGCACAATCCAGAATTATTAATATTGATTGAGTGCTTGCTTATCTTGTAAAAACATATTTTTTTCTTAGTTCCTGGGAAATTGAAATGGAAAGCATCTTGCTAAACAAAGAAACTACTTTGGTAGGGTCCTATTGGATATTTCATTTGCATTTCATTGTATACATGGAATTTTTATATTGTATTTATCGAGTGGTCAGAAATGAAAGTATGAAAGAATATGTACATGTACAAAACTCACCAGAAATTAATTTTGTACAGCATTTTAGATCCTTATTTATCCATTATTTTCATGACATTTATGCTTTATTAAACAGTTCACAATGATGTGACACAAGAAAGATGGTAAAGAGAGCAACAAAGGTCCCAGGCTGAATTCAAACCCAAAACATTGTAATTACATAGCAGGCACCTTAGCCAAACTGAGCCACCTGGAATCCCAGAGGGGCCCTCTTAGAGAGTTTGGCCCAGGCCCCTCTTGAAGTCTATGCACACCACTGCTTGTGACTTTGAGTCAGTACACCATTTCAGCTTTTTAAAGCTGCAATAAGCGATTTTCCGACCACTAGGGGGGTGACAGAAACCGCAACACATTTATAAATAAAGCACAGCAAAGCTACTGCACTACAGAGGCCTACTAAGGACAAACCTAGTAAAGCTAAAGGATAATAGCTAAGCTAAATGTACCTACAGAGTGTCGCCGGTCTCGCTTTGCCAGATCTTTCTCCCGCTGAAGGTTACATGTCCAACAATGACAAGTGAAGAGGTAGGTAGCAAATTTACTAGTTTAACAACTTTACTCGCTCGCTTTATCGATTCCGCCATTATGAGACTTTTTTTCAGGAATGGGAGGGGGTGAACGCCGCTTTCAAACAGAGAGGGAGGAGCCAAGTTAGTTTTAAAAGAATGAAAAGCTACTGAATTGAGTGGGAGGAGCTTCATTCCGGAGCGGAAAAACAAGCTTTTGAAAAGAGGTGAAAACAGCAACACAGCTGGCTGCTGTGTGGATATTGGTTTGTATCAGTATGTCTCAATGAAATCTCCACATAGCACACATTAGGTTCAGGATTGGTTATAACGTTTGATATCGCTTATTGCAGGTTTAATACTACCTCAGTAGTAGAGTAGATTCTTTACCCATGGCGAGGTATGTGCTAGGAAAACATGACCTGCAATTAAATCCAGAGGGGGAATAGGAAAGCGACAGTGTCAATTTCCTTGAGTTGTGCTCCAGTTCTGGTGATGAAAAACTACAGATAAAAAGAAAGCTGACAGGAATCTGATGGGATGTCTGAACTGCTTAGTTGTGCAAGACGTTAAGAAGACAAATGATTGCATGTGACTGTTGTCAACATGGGATAATGTGGCATCCCAAACCGTAAAATTGTTATGTGCAGAAATGAAAGAAAAGTGGGGACAGGGAACGGATGAAAACTCATCTGTGTGTGCAAATTCTGTGGGTGAGAAAAACAAAAACTGGACGCACCCTTTCTGACAGCTTGCACTTTCATGGTTGAGTCTCCTTGACAGGTCATGAAAGGAAAGAATGCTGAAAGAGATATTTATCAGGATCTGAAAGACGAGAAAAGATAACAACAATCAGTGCAGGGAGGAGAATAAGGTAACAACAGAGGGTTTGGTGCAGGGGACATTTTTCCAAAGAATGCACTCATGAAGCTGGATCAAATTAAATCAAACAAAGGATTTAAAGGAACTTAATGCTTTCCTAAGGCAGCAGAAACCCCCTATAGGCACTATTGTGTAGTCGATACCAGTGTTGAGGAAAGCGATTAGTTACTCTACTGCTAAAAAGTAAGCAGTTACATTACAAAGTTACTTTTTATGAAAAGTAACTTGTTGAAACTTGCTGGAACTTCTGCGTAACCCACTTCATAAACCTGCCATAGCAATATGATATGATAATATCCTGCCAAGTGTGCTGTTGATCATTGTTTTAAAATGCAATGCAAGACTATTGCACAGTTTTTCAAACAGTAAGGCAATCTCATTTATATCAAACAGACTTAGATAGTGTTTTTCTAATTAGCAGCATGTTGTCTGCGGGATTTACATTTTGTTTTTCCACTTTTTCTAAAGTTTTTGAGCCAGCAAAAATGAAACAATATGAGAGAAAAATGAAAGTAGCAGCATTCTGGTTTTAAAATAATGTATTACAAAAATGTGAAACTAATACGTTAAATTACTAGTTACTACAGAAAACTAATCTGAGTACTCTAACCCATTACAAAGTGACATGTAACCCCCAACACTACTCGGTACTGACCCTTTGGTGCAGTTTTAGGTTTAGAAACCACAGCACTACATCCACTATTATATGGAAATGTCTCAGTTGGTGGCATATGTCTGGAGGCAACTCAACCATAGCATAAACTATATGGTAGGGAAAATATCTCCTTATATATATGAGTCACAACGGGCAGCTCTGTTTGACCAGTGAGAGCGATGTGGAAGGACGTGACCTGCATACATATATTTTGAAAACATGTTCTCAACACACAGGCATGGGGAGGAGGAGCGCTTTGATCGGCGTGCCCGTGCAGGACTCCGATTCAAGCTTGCTCAACTGTGTCGTCTTGCCTTAAGTCATCGCATAGGTTATAGAGAAAGAAAAAAAAAAAAAAACCTGTAACGCTATAAACCTAGAAAGATCATCAAGCCCCGACAAGTAAGTGGAAAGGCAATCAACACGTTTGAAAATACCCACTGTATCGCATTTTGCATAATCGCAAAATGTTTGATACAAAACAGGTCCTGAAACACTGCAATTGAGAGACTAATGGGATTATCATGAATATCATGTGGTGATGTGGCAGCTACACTGATGACTAGCCCAAGGGTGTGGAAAACAATTATTGTGCAAAATCACCAAGGGGAAAGAGTATTTTCAAAGCAATGCGTTTTCTCCCCTCATCTTCATAACCTGTGTGGAGAGACTGGAGAGATGCTTAGGAGGGAATGTGTTTTAATAGCTGTCATGGGATGTCACTCACGTTTCAGCAGTTTTGACAGGGAGTACATTAGCCCACAAGCCACAGAAATGTAAAGCAGAGCACAAGCCAGCGGCTACTGTAAAGTTGATGAGCTGTTAAAGTGACTTATTATGATTTCAGATGCCTTATCTATTATGTCAGGGGAACAGGATTTCAATTTAACGGCAAATATAACTTTACAATGGTTTAAACCCATAAAGTGCATTTTTCACAGTTCCTTTGTTATATGGCGGCTATTATTAAGCAAAGCTCCTGAAAATAAGGAATAACCGCTTCTCTTGTTCTTCTCAACGCCGACTTTCCTAATCCTCTGCTGCTGCGATATCTCCGGGAATAAGAAGTGTGTCTATTCTTGCCCTTTGTGTGTCAGAGTGGCAGTTTCGATTTCACATGTTGAATCAGACATATAAGAAGATGTGTGGCACAATTGTTTTGAGATTTAATTATCTGATAACATTGTATGAAGTATGGCTTTTCCAACTGTTGTAAATTCATGTATCATGCCCTGTCTTGTCAATCCTGGCTCCGGCCAAACTGCTTTCTTGGCCTTTTCCAAGCATCTTATGGGTCATAAACTGATTAGTATCTCAATCTCATCCTACGCCTGATGCTTTTCCTCGTATTTATCCTCTTAGTCACAAATCATACTGTCACTTTTTTATTGCTTTTATGGCTTTGGATGATTCCACATTGTCTGCTTCCCCCAGGTACTTCATTGGAAATAAGGAGCAAAAATGGCACTGTGTATGTGTAAATGACCACATTTGACCTTAGTCATACAGACTAAGGTCAAATATTGTCATGTGATGTGAAGAGAAGGAAACTCTCTGACCTGCACACTAACACATAAGGGTTCTGACGGTCCGCTGTTACATGGTACAGCTACACTGCAAAAAACATCTATTTTAACAAGTCATTTAGTCTCATATTCAGCCTTCAAATCTTATTTTTCTTAAACCAAAAGAAAAATTCTGCCAGTGAGATGAGATAGCTCCACTTGTTTCCAATGCAGTTTCACTTGTTTTTTTCTAGAAATGAGTGTCAATATCTTGAAACAAGACAGAATAAGGCAGATCACTGCACTACTATCAAGAAAATGACACTTGATTGTACTAAATTCTTGAAACAAGTTGATTTGCATTGCAATCAAGTGAAATTATCAAACCACACTGGCAGATTTTTTCACTTGTTTTAAGAAAATTATGATTTTAGGACTCAATAGACTTAATGACTTGTTAAGGTGGAGATGTTTTGCAGTGTATGGTCCTGCTTTTTTTAATGTTTGCATCTGATTAAATCTTTTCCAGAAGACCTTTCTAAAAGCATCATAGTCATTAAAATTTTCTACATAAAAAATGGTAGTATGTTAATTTTTAGGTGTAGGTTTGACCTAGGTTAACCTGGGTTCACTGAGTTTGATTGCGTCAGCGAGTCTTGGCTGTTGTTTCTAGTTTGGGGCAAGTTCATTCGGGTGTTGTTTTTTCCCTTTAGGGTTCTGTCATATAAATGGAGAATTCATGATGTGGTAACAAATGGAGGGTTTGGTTCCAAAAAGCCACATCCATGTTGGATAAACCAAAGTTAGCTGCTGTTCAAGTAATGTATTTCAAATAGTGCATATCTAATTTTAGATTTAGACTCATAAAACTCTCAGTAGAATATGTTTTCCTTGTTGTATTTGTGTCTCAAAGTGCATATCCTTCTTCATGACATCCCATAACAACCCTCAATAAACCCATTACCAGCTTCTCTAAGAAATGCGTATTGTAGTGGAATTTATGCTTGCAACATGGAAGGTTATGGGCTTCACACTATTTCACACTGGATATGTTTGGTGACAGCGAGCTGTAATGGATTGAAAGGTGTGAATCCATATGGATTTCGTATAGGGAAGTAATAACACATGCTGTTATGTTGGGTTTTTTTTTTTTTTCAAGGTAGATGGGGTGACCCAGCTTCCAGCCCTGGAAGACAAACAGTCTTTTCTGTCTTGGCAGGAGTGCAGACAGGTTTGACATAATCAGAAATGTGTGGGTTCAATCTCCACCTCCTATCAGACACGTTAAGAAAAAAGGTTACAAAGGTTTTAAAGTTACGCTTTACAACTTTCAAAAAAAGTTTCTTGTGCGCGAAGACTGCATACTTTTCCTCTTTCATTTTTTTTCCTTTTAAAGATTTCAGCATTCCAAAACATTAATTTAAGTAAAGGTACACTGTATGCGTTCATCTTCACTTCTCTCATTCTGTATATATATTGGTTTCTGTACCTGTTTCTGGCTAATCTCTATTCAATCCTTCATTATGATGTATTTCTGTTTAATCGCTGTTTAATCCTTCATTGTTTTCCCTCTTTCTTCTTTTGGGGGTGAGATGTTTTTCATAGGAGGTTTTGTTTGAGGTTTCTTTGTCTCACCCACACATTTTGCGTTTCTTCTCTCTGTGATGTTTTTTGTCATTTGTATGTGCAAATAAACTAAACCTAAAAGGCTGCTGATTCTAATGAGGCTCAGGCATGATGATATGAGACTAGTCATCAAACGACTCGTAGGAAGAATAGTGTAGAATAATGTTTGACAAGTGTGATGACAATTAGAAACATTAGCGTTAAGTAAGGGCACAACTGTCATCCTGTCTGGTTTGTGTCTGTCTGGTAGTTTGTGACAGTGAATAAAGGTTGTAGGATCAATCTAATATATAAAAGCAATCAAAAATTGTATGTGATTCAATACTGAAATGATGGATTGTCCTTAAATGAAAACCACTTTCTCTATACCATGCCATCGCTCTGAAAACAATATTTCCTTCTGTTTTTAAAGAGTGTAGGTCACTTTCGGATACAGTGACCATTCTGCATAAATTCTGTTTTGACAGATATGTAAGATCTACCCTTAAGCTGCTTCACAATTATAGCTTGGAGTTACCATGTTGACCTTTTAAATTTAGAGAACGCTCCAGCGAAAACAAATATGAAGTAGTAACAGTATATCATTTTGATTAAAATGTAGAGGATGCTGCCCCACCATTGTAATTTACCCCTTCGCTATGTTTACGTTGGCATTAATATGCTAGTGGCATACTTTGACTCAGAGAGAGGTCACTGTTGCATGCCCACTTCCCGGGGCGACTGAATTAGCATGTGAAAATATGCCACTTGTTAACTTGTGTGACTTTGGGTTTTGCGTGGCTGTCAGAACCAGGGAAGCAAGACTCTGTTTGTTGTTCTGTGATGTACATAAAAAGAGGGGAAGCAGGGTCGGTTCAGAGAGGAAGCACTGGAGACGCTCGCTCAGTTTTAAAGATATAAGCCAGAATCTATTTGATGCAAATTTTGTCTATATACACAGCCTATATTCCTGAAGGGTTTAACGTGAAAGGTTTCGTTCCAAAAGTGAAATGGGTGGGTACTCTCTACTCTTACAGAATGACTGGTGTCAAAAATTTAAAACAGATTATGACCGTTTTTACAGGATAAACAGGTTGCTTAACTCCTTGGTTGACAAAACGATAACACCTCCACAGACTGGATCCTCTATTGAATAATGAACTTCAGGTCATGATTTTTGTGGAAATTCATTGAAAATGAACTTCACTTGTAAATGGAAAATACATTTTTACAATGCATTAAACCCACTATACCTCCTAAGCATTTGCAAATATTATACAAGTAAACAAACCTTTAACAGCTTTGAAAACGTGTTGAGGTCACATGCGGTCACGTATCAGGCCTTGTATCAAAAACTCAAACAACAAACTTTAGAGCAAAAAAGTAACTCCAGTCCAATGAATCAAAACATAAACAATGCCAGTATCCGGGTGACAGTATATCTACAGATCTTATGTGATTTGATTTGTGTGAGTGGAGGAAATATTTATTCAGACTGCACTAATTTACTATGGATAGGATCCTGATAAGCAATGACTGCATATCACCGAAGATGTCGCCAAAAAAAACAAGGATTTGAAGGATTACCGCTTTAATGTAAAAATATAAACAGAGCGGGCGAAATATAGGCTGGAGAAATGCAAATGATCAAACAGTGTATAAGCAGCAGAGCTGGGAGGTTGACAGGGAGAAAGTAAGCGATAGAAGCAGAAAGTAGATGAAGAAGTGGTGGAGATGTAGAGTTTAGAGAGAGAGAGAGAGAGAGAGAGAGGCACTCCACCGCCTGTGCACCGCTCAAAGAGAGCATGGGCAGAGCTGAGTGCGAGTGGCGTCCATCCCCTGCTTCAAAGCCGCGTTCCACTCAGCATTTCTCCCCGCTCCTTTACTCCAACCAAGAATTACCCCAATCAGAAGATGAAAAGGGAACAGAGGAGCGGGGCTAGATGTGGGCCGATCCCTTTAAATCTTACATAATCCCTTTTGTCTCCCTAAAGGGAAAATGAACTGAATCTGGAGTCAAAAGTGCACATGGGTGTTTTAATGACAGAGATGAGCAGCAAAACTTTGGAGCTAGCCAGTGGCGTCTCATTAATATATACACAGGCGGGAGCCGGTGTTAAAGGATGACTACCTGCTCCCGTATATTCCATCTAAGTCAGTGCTGATGTGGTTGAAAAGAGTAGTAATGTGGAAGGAGTTTAAGAGAGTAGGGTTGCGATTGATGTTATAATGATAGCAAGTTTCTCCCAAGGCTGCTCCTTGGTTGTTGGAAAGCTGTAGGCCTGTGTGAAATCAGCTGTGGATTGAGCACTTTTCCTCAGACTTGTCAGATGACGGAGCTTTGCCATTTTTTTAAAAGTCTTGATGAATTAGTAATGTATCTGGGTAGAGATTCATAACGAAGTGGTTCTCCAAGAGCGACTTCTGAATCACGCTCACGCCGTCCGCTGTAGGCAAATATATTACCATGAGAATCAGTTTTATACGTTTCTTCTAACGATCGATTACATGTGCAATAATTTATAAGTGTGTGTGTTTAAGTAAACCTTCCTCCTGCTGCAACTATTCCCACAGACTGTTGCCGTGAATGAGAATCTGCCCTTAGTCAATTTACCTGATTAAATAAGGGTTAAAAAAGTAAGAAATAAATGAGATTTTGGCACTTTTGGCACTAGGTTTGACACTGTAGGAATACACAGTGGTTTGTCCAGTTCATGTACAGTGCTGAAGATTTTTTTTGAGTTGAAGTTTGACAGCTATATTCTGTCTTCTGTGTGCCTCTCAGCAATATTTGTGAACGACTGCAGTCAAAAGAACATTGTGCAGAAACTTATTTGCATGTTGTTGGCTTTTGCAGGGACATTTATGTATTTACACGCTGTTAGGTATGTTAATTTTATGCACTCCCCTGCTATGAATTTATTTAAAAATAGCATCGCCTGTTGGATGTTGTTGAATGGCATTAAAATTGCCTTTTTTTCTCTCTCCAGTGGTGAAATGCACAACTAAATCAGACGCTGGACGCCGGAGATAGACGGCGAATTTTATTTTCCCCACACCTAAAACAGCTTCAACCGAATGTGAAAACGGCCGGTGCATTGTGCGGGCGGCTGATTAAAGAGCGAATTGTAAAAGAGGACATCTATTTCTCAGGGGTCGCGGGTGCCAGACAGGCGGCGCGGCGGCAGGCTGCGTCTGGGCCGAGGACAGCAGTTGGACAGACGGCCGGGGGAAGAGACGCGGGCCAAACGCCGCCAAACTGGATGCTGTCAGCATTTCAGCACAGGCAGCTGGAGAAACAGTGAAATAAAACACCTTTCTGCTGGGCATCCTCCAGATTCAAGGGGGCCACCTTCTACTCTTTCACGCAATGGAAATACCTAACTGACTCCCCCGCCCACACACACACACACACTACCACTCTCTGAGGATGTTAATTTATAGGAGACAGTTAAGTAATGCGATACCGTTACTGCATTTGGATCTTGGTGATGTACCTAACTGTCTGCTGTACAGTACCTGAGAGGGACGGAGTTACTCGATCTTATTTTCGCTTCGTGAAATGAGATTTATAGCTGAATGAGCAGCTGAACAATGCTATTGCTAACTTGTGGTTTCAGTTGTGCGTTTACATCTCCAGCAGCAGCAGCAGCAGCAGCAGCATCCTGTACATGCAACGCACCGAGCTGCACCAACATGTCACGCCACACGCTATTAATATGCATGACAGCCTTATGTCATAGCATGCACACACTTTCTGTTGGTATAAATTATTACACAGAAAAGTATTGTGCTTCAACAGCGGCCTGTGACTTGCAAAAATTTCCATCTTAACAAGTCATTTAGTCTATTATTGAGAAATCTTAATTTTCTTAAAACAAGTGAATAAAACTGTTTCCAATGCAAATCAACTTGTTTCAAGATTTTTGTAGAATCAAGTGTCATTTTCTTGATAGTAGTGCAGTGATCTGCCTTTTTCTGACTTGTTTCAAGATACTGACACTCATTTCTAGAAAATTCATGAAAGTCAAAGGTCAAGGTCACTGTGACCTCACGTCCGTCCCATTCTCATGAATGCGATATCTCAGGAACGCCTGGAGGGAATTTCATTACATCTGGCACAAACATCCACTTGGACTCAAGGATGAACTGATTAGAATTTGGTGGTCAAAGGTCAAAGGTCAAGGTCACTGTGACCTCACAAAAGACGTTTTTTGGCCATAACTCAAGAATTCATACGCTAATTATGACAAAATTTCACACAAATGTCTGAACCTTTTGTTAAATTCCTTCAAAGTCTTCACTACATATATTTTATGAGTCTGGACAGACATGGATGTAAACTGCAACTTAATAACCGCGAGGCGGTTATTTCTAGTTTTTCTCTTGTTCTCTTCTTTCAATTATCTTTATTTGAGCATTTCAACAGATATTCATATGCAATGATATAATGCACTTTTCTGACAAGTACATACATTGTAAATACATTTTAGAAAAATATATGTACATATGAATATATAGATACAAATAAGTAACAAAGAAAACAAAGAAAAATAAAGGAAACAAAAAAGAAGGGAAGACAAGGATATTGTTGTCTTGTTTTAAGAAAAATAAAATTTGAAGGCTGTATATGAGACTAAATGACTTGTTTTTCACAGTGTATTGTTATTATAGACACAGCACATTTGCATTAAAACAGGAGTTCCCAAATTGCTCCACTCCTCAGCTTTCACTTGCTTCATTGCTGCAAGTTCTTTTTCAGAAATCTCAATTGTGGGATTCTGGGCAAGCGAGAGGGAAGCCATTTTAATCATTCCTAAATAAACAAACAACACAATGACGGTGGAAGAGCCAATCCCATCGCTGCGCCTGAGCTGCGTAGGGCGAAGCTGACCACATGATTTCCATAAGCATAGATGTCTGGATATCTTCATTTGTCAACATTAATTTCAACAATCCCACAAGCATATCCAAAGCACCAGTGACATAGGAAATGAACCAGTCATCAGTGAAGACCTCAGGTCCCATCAAGCCAGTAGACTGCAACATTTGCAGATAACTAGCTCACTGAAACCGAGTTTTTGCAGAAAATATACAGCCTCTATATTAGTTTAAAGTGAATGAACAGCCTAGATCCTGGATTAGTTTGAAATTGGATTATAAAAGCAATGTCTTATGTGCACAAGACAGATGAATTAGTGCTTTAATTAATTTCCACTTGCATTGAAATATCAAACTTAAATTAAAAGGATTGTCTTGATACGTGGTTATCTTTAATGTGGACACATCAAGTACTACATTTCTTTTTTATGAACAGTGAAAATCTTGAGTCATTTGAGGCTCCATTAGCCTTGTTTTTCCTCTAATATTCCAGTCTTCTTCATGTTCTTCCTGTAATTAAATTACAGCTGAAAACTTTTTTCTGTGTTGCTGCGACAATTAGTCAGCTTGTTTACTCTGAGGTTGCCACACCATAGATCCTATGGCCCATTAACTAAAACACAACACACATCTGTAGTACCTGTAACTGTTTAGAAACAAAACCAGAAAGTAGAGCAACATGCCAGAGAGGAATTTGCTTAATAAGTAGGTTTGCATAAATCTCACTTTAAAACGACTAATTGGATCACAAAGAAATGTGAATTTCCGGTAGATTTCCATGTCTTCTGATGAACCAATTTTCATAATTGAGACCCAAGGCATATGTGAGTTTAAACACAGGGGAAATTGCCTGGTATGATTACTGTTTCTCCAGTGCTTTGCATTTTAAAACTTCACCAGAGCCAGAGACAGACTCCGACAGGAATGTGATTATATCAACAAAACGGTGTCAGGTGCAAATGGGTTTGAGCTGCCCCACAACAATACCAGTTGAATTTTCAACACTTGAGATTTCCTACGGGACAGGCATTCCATATTACCGATCTATAAAAAGAACCAAATTGCCTGCTTGCACAACCAAACCGCCATTTGACAGGGCCTCTGGGCTGCTTCTCATGGTCGCTATTAAAGCTCTGGGTGGTGTTTTCCTCCAGGGCCTGACAGGCAGACTTCAGACTGCCCCCGCCCTGCCTGGATGCCAGGATCAGCCTGCAGCGTGCCCCACGAGCTGCGGAGCGGTTCTTCACTACTTACTCACACAGACAGAGAGGTGCAGCATGGGAACCAGACAGAAGTGCATACATGAGTAGTACTAACTTCTTTATACATCTCGGCAGTCATTGGGACTGTCTAGCTAAGACTTGTAATTCAAGCGCCGGAGGGAGGAAACACTGAGAAAGAGGAGCTTGTCGCTGCCTGCTGATGAGGACATTGCTTAAATGTTAGATACATACATACATACACACGTCAGAGGTGTGACTGAGTCAACTTCACTTGAGTCCCAAGTCAGTCTCAGGTCTTGAGGCACAAGTCTCAAGTCAAGTCTCAAGTCTAAATGTAGATTACCAAGTCAAGTCCAAGTCAAGTCCATGTCATTAATGTCAAGTCTCAAGTCTAAATGTAGAACACCAAGTCAAGTCAGAACAAATCAAGAGTCCAGTATCAATTTAATATCTTAAAGAAAACTAAATATCTAGGACTTTTCAGTGCAATATGGTTTTAATAGGATCAAAATCAGTTTCACCTTCAATAAATCCAATCATTCCATACAGAAAACGGAATTTAAATTCAGTCGTCTGGTGGAACAAATCTCATAACTTTCAATCTTTTGTCAAGACTTTAGAAATCTTATCAAGTCATCAAAGTACAAGTCAAAGTCAAGTCAAGTCTCAAGCAATTGAAATTGTGACTTGAGTCTGACTTGAGTCCAAATCATGTGACTGGTGTGTGTGTGTGTGTGTGTGTGTGTGTGTGTGTGTGTACTTATGTACATGTACATGCTGGTTTTCCCCCAGAATTGTAATCTTGTCATGGGGGAAAAGCCTCTGAAACAGCATTTACACCATTGTTAGACACAAAAACTCTCCATTGAAACCCATGAAATAGTTTAAGGTGGGAATGACATTGTTTAAGGGGGTTAGCATCTACTTATTAAGGCAGGGCGACCCACCTCCATTCAGTGGAAATGGAAACTCTGGTACATGCATGTGTGCGTGTGTGTGTGTGTAATGAATGGCTGCAGATGAGTGTAACTAGTCCCGCGTTGGCCGTAGATGGCGTCTAGTTGTGATTTTGGAGAGCCTCCTCTTGCCCAAATGAATGATGTCACACTGTCACTGATATCTGCACAACTGGGGGGTCCTCAAAAGCCTAAATGGGACCATTAAGTGTCTGTCAGTTCACAGTTTGCCTCAACACTCCACAGCGCGTCTTGTAGCGACAGCTGCATCTTCCGTCCAGCCACTCCCTCATCATTGTTGCCTGTTATGACAGACCGCCAATTGGACCTAAATTAGCTCGAAAAGGCTCCGCTTGCAGAGAGCCGGCGCATACGTGCATGACGCCACGCAAAATCAGGGTTTCACAGCTTTGACAGACTTCAAATGACCTTTTTTGCATGCCACACGCTATAGAGTTCTCTGTTACCGAACCAATTTGGTGAAGAGAGAGCAAGATGATACTAGCTTCATTACTGTCAGTGCCGAACATAATACCTCTAATGCTTAGTGTCACTTCCATATGAACACAGCATGAGGATAACAGGAATGCTTTAATTAGAGAACGCCATGGCAACAGTGAACATGTTTAGATTAGGTACGATGATAACAGGATGAAACAGACAGCCTGTAATTCAGCGAAATATCTCAAATTAGTGGACCGGTTAAGGCTATTGTTGGGATACGAGTCTTGACAGTGTGAAGTCCTTCTGCGCTAAACAGTAACAGTGAAGACGCACAAACCCTTGTTGTTGTTTCTTGTCCCTGATTTTAAGAAATGCATTCCAGGGAGGAGGGAGCCTTGAAACTCTAGGCCGGTGCCTGTCACAGGGGAAGCCAACGGTTGAGAGCGAATAACAAATACTTATGAATATTCAAGTATTGTTGATTGAAAACCTAAAAGGCAGCGCATAATGTATGTACTGTATCGCTGCGGTACGCCACAGTTCCACCAAACGCTGAGATCTCGCTTCTCACACTGTCTTCACTTTGATTGATCAAAGGCGGCTTGTTCATGTGGTAATGACAGATCACAAAAAATGGTTTATGATAAAGGTAACATTAAGCCAGATTAATTCAACAATAATTATGAATACAGTACAATGCAGAATTTAGTCATGTATCAAGGGCAAAAAGGATTAACAGTCATTTGCATAATAAACAGGCCAAACAAACAAACAAAAAAACAAAAAACAGAGGTAAATAAACCTTGAAGTGAGTCCTTGTCTGCCTCTGTCCATTTTTATGTACACAGTTTATTAATCAATATTTGCGGGCCATAATTACAGCTGTTTTGCTTGTTGGAAGGTAATGGAGATTAATTAGTGACCTGCAACAAATGCTGTATATGTAAAGGGATAATGAGCTCTGCTTTATGCTTTAATTTTTAAGTGATATGCCAAGTCATCTGAGAAAGTGGAAATTAACTTTACCCTCTTTAATTGTGTTTTTTGTTTATCTTGATTCACTGTTTAAGACCCCCAGCGGCTCGGTCTTTACGGTAAAAGTCTCTCAAGCAGCAACACAATAATGAATCAAGTCCTGTCGTCTCAATGGCCCGTCTCAGTGGGGCTTTCCCTTCCTTAAGGTGACCTTCTGAAGATAAACACGCCATTTAATGTCTTTCCATCAAATACAATGCCTGGCTTCGACATCAAAGGCAACCTCATCACTTATTAGAGTCCAGGAGCTGAATGAAGCCTTTTTTTTTTTTCTCTCCTTTTTCTTTTGTTTCGTACTGACGGTGAAATATCTCCACCTTCGGACTAATCTCATTCATGAATCAGTAATAAACATTATGAAGTGCGCTGTCATTAAAGCAATGCTGCAATGAAATGCACTGTCCATGACTGGGAAAGTACAGAGCTTTCGTTTGAAATAAACCATGTCAGTGACAATAATAAGAAAATAAGAAGATAATAAATAAGTTAGAAACATGCAAAAATATACTAACCTTTATCCAAATAACAAGTAAAGTGTGTTTTATTGAAAGTGGGCCTTGTGTTAAAAGTCATTACACTGACAAACAGAGTTGTGGGTTCTTGATCAAGTATTACAGAGAATGGATAAATCATCAAACAATGGTGAAAAAAATGGGAGAGTAAGAAAAACCAGCCATAAAACAAGCAAATGAAAAAAGTGGGAAAACTGAAGAGACAACTCATCATTTTTTTTTTTTTTTTTTTTGATGTGCTATTTCTACCAAGCTGAATCCAAAATCCTCTTGGCACAGACTATTGCAGTGTGTGTGTGTGTGTGTGTGTGTGTGTGTCTGTGTCTGTACTAAAGCATCCCTTGCCCTTTTCCTCAAGAAAACCAAAAAATGTCTAATCCAA